>NC_082660.1:76502684-77752684 GCF_028023285.1 Balaenoptera ricei
ATAGAGGTCTTTTGCCTCCGTAGGTAGGTTTATTCCTAGGTATTTTAGTCTTTTGATGTGATGGTAAATGGGATTCTTTCCTTGATTTCTCCTTCTGTTCTTTCGTTGTTAGTGTATAGGAATGCAAGAGATATCTGTGCATTAATTTTGTATCCTGCAACTTTACCAAATTCATTGATTAGCTCTAGTAGTTTGCTGATGGCATCTTTAGGATTCTCTATGTATAGTATCATGTCATCAGCAGCTATACATTTATATATCCACGTGCCTTTCTCCATTTCCCTTGGTTCTCCCTCCCTTCTTATAGATCCAGTGGTCTGTAAATAAGGACATTTATGTTTGTGAGCTTAAATCTTTTGCATGTTCCTAATAATAGAAAAATATATGAGACTCAATGGCATTCATTCTCATAATAATGTCAGTTCATTTCAAATATAAATGAATACTTTTTTTAAAACCTAAAATATGTATTTCATAGTCATAACTATTGTAGTGTAAGAATAACATAACTTTATTCATCACTTGGTCATAAACAGGAAAGCTCAAACCTTTATCAATCAAGAATATAATGACATTAACATTTGGACCTAATTAAAGAATAAAGCAGTTTTCCCTCTGCTAGCAAATCATGTATAGAAATAAAACATATTTCAATAAAATGTCATTTTGTATTACACTTTAATTACTTCTGTTTTTATTAAACCCCAAACAAAACAAAGTTTCTGTGGGTCAATGAATGTAGCTTAAAAAATAAGGAAAGCATTAGTGATGGAAGTGGTACTTGTTCTGGGAAACATCTGCTGTTCTATCACTTATCATTACAGTTATATTTGATTTTCCACACAGAAAATTGTTTGCACCTGTCCTCAGTATTTTTTTCCAACACATATTTACAGCATATCATTAACACTCACTGCTTCCTCTGCTAAACAACACTTCACACTCTTGAATCAGTGCTGCTATTCATGTCAGAAGAAGGTGATTTGGCCATTTATCACTGTTCTGGCAGCATTTAGGTACCTGGGCTCAGGTATTCTCTTCAGAAGGCATTAGAAATGATTGTTTGCACTGAGTTTTGTCAACCATGCTGTATAATTAAATCAGGCAGAAGAAATAGTTTGAGTTGCATAGTGAGATTATACACTTTCAAGGATACACAGGTACCACTGGTTGCATTCTATTACCGTATTATATCAGATTAAAGTTTAGAGCCTTTGGAAAATATGATCTTCATATGCTTGACACCACCAATTAAGCTTAATTAGTGTCACTTAGCTCACATTTAATTCTTTTGCTCACTTCCCAGTATCTTTTTAAGAATTGAACAGTGCCATATCTCTTGCATTAGGTAACAAGGGATGTGATCTGTCTCTAAATTCCTAGATATAATCCAGCCTCCTTAGCAAGCAACCTGGGCCTGATTGATCCAGTTTTACTGTTAGGGCCCAGTTTTCATGGGCAAGGTGGCCCACTGAAGATGAGACTCATTTAATTTTGTTGAAATATTAGACTGGGCATTCATTTATTTGATGGTGTAGTATACTCTGCACTACACTATGCTAGTGAAAACTGTACCCATAAACCTCTTTCTCAGCAGCCTACATTATTAGACTGGAAGATTCTAAATATGAAATATGTTACTTTCTCTTAATGGAGGTCAAATAAGAAAACTCTTCCACAGTGAGGTTATAGATAGCTATCATGGCATTTCTAATCTAAAGTTGATGGGTAAAAAAATCTACAGAAACTGAGCTACTAAAATTGTCCAGTATGTTGCATTTAAATAAATGAAAGAGATTTGCATCAAAATCAAGCATTTGACTACGGCTCTCTCTTTTTAGTTTAATCCACTGAACTACCACCAAATGAAAGGAACAATACCAGGGTGGTAGAGGAAAGGGGGCAGGGAGTGTGGGTACTCTGCATTTAGATTTATCTGTTGATTTTATAAAATTCAAATTATCTCCCCCAATCCAAAGTACCAGATCCACACATGTTTTAATTGTCCTGGCTTTGGAACCAGATTGCCTGAGTTCAAACTGTGGCTTTGTCACTTAGTTGTATTGATATTGGGCAAGTTATTTAATCTGTCTATGTCTCAGTTTCCTCATCTATAAAAATGAGGTTAATAATAGTGTCTACTTCATTGATTTGAATTAATGTATATGAAGCATCTAAAAAAATGTCTGTTACAGTGTATGTGCTATGTAAGTGTTAAGTAATAGCTAATTATTAGTCTTATTATTATAAAATCTAACTAATAAAAGTTAAACTTGGCTTTAAAAACACACATTTTTCATTCTAAACAGACGATTGCTTTGCTTGTTGTGTTTTTCCTATTGACCTCATTTATTTAATTGTTAGACATTTTCTCTGACCTTTGTCTTGCTATCACATTGAGATTGTCCAGAAATCAAAACCTCCATTTCAGCAGGCATATCACAGCTGTCTCTCAGCATGTTCAAATAGGATGAGAGCAGCATTTGTGACATACTGCCCTCAGCTCACTGACCCAATTCAACTTGGGTCCATGCTGAAAGCTTCAATTGGAATTTGGAAGTACTTTCGCTGATGATCAATTTTAAGAGCTATCTTCTCCTGAAAGCCTACCAATCTAAACTATATGGCAGCTTCAGGAAGCAGAATAAGTAGACATTTCCTTGCTGGCAAAATGAGTGGGAGTTTGAATCCTGTATTTTTACAAATTACAAGTGTATACACAGTAATTTTTTTTTTTTGCCACCATACCGATGTTGAGATAGTTCCTTATCTAAAAAGGAGATCTTTTTAGCTCTAAAATTCAATGATTTCCTGATTAAAATTTGTTATGTTAGGTGTTTCTATAACCAACCCCTATATAGCCTAAACTTTATTTCTACTCCTATTATTTTTTTTTTTAATTTTTATTTATTTATGGCTGTGTTGGGTCTTCGTTTCTGTGTGAGGGCTTTCTCTAGTTGCGGCGAGCAGGGGCCGCTCTTCATCGCGGTGCGTGGGTCTCTCACCATCGCGGCCTCTCTTGTTGTGGAGCACAGGCTCCAGACGCGCAGGCTCAGTAATTGTGGCTCACGGGCCCAGTTGCTCCGCGGCATGTGGGATCTTCCCAGACCAGGGCTCGAACCCGTGTTCCCTGCCTTGGCAGGCAGATTCTCAACCACTGCGCCACCAGGGAAGCCCCCCTATTATTTTAATTTAGCAAAATTTTCTTTATTTTGTTATAAGCACTTAATTTTGAACTTAAAATTCCCAATGTACAATTTTTTTTAATTAATACCAAGTGTGTTCTGTACTTTAGAAAAAACAATGGAGAATTTTGACCTGCTTTAGGCAAAGAAAGAAGACAAAACCGAGAAACTCTCAAGGCTTTTTCTAGTAGCAGCAGTCTATTGCTCCTAAAGTAGCATCTTTTACTCTGTCATTTATTGAGATACTAATTTGGGTTTGTTCTCTCAGTTTGTAGACATTTTCTCTTCCTCATTCCAAGAAAGGACATCTACTCTGATTTTGAGTAGCTTGTTTCAGAGAGTGGAAATTTTTTTTAACATCTTTATTGGAGTATAATTGCTTTACAATGTTGTGTTAGTTTCTGCTGTATAACAAAGTGAATCAGCTATACATATACATATATCCCCACATCCCCTCCCTCTTGTGCCTCCCTCCCACCCTCCCTATCCCACCCCTCTAGGTGGGCACAAAACACTGAGGTGATTTCCCTGTGCTATGCAGCTGCTTCCCACTAGCTATTTTACATTTGGTAATGTATATGTGTCAATGGAGAGTGGTAATTTTTAAATTATTTTGTGTTGCCACAGAAGAATTGTTGTAGGGCGCAAGATTTGGAGAAAACCTAGAACTGAAGTTTTGCTGAGAAGAATAGATATATTATTCTAAAACACACAAAACTAAAGACATAAGAAAATATAATTCAGAAACACTGAGATGACAGAGTCTCTGTTCTCAAAGAGTTCATCAGTCTATTAGGCAGACAGTTCTGTCTGCAATGACAATGCTAAGCAATGTCATAGAAGTATAGCGAATATCCTTTAACCTGGACTGAGGATGACAGGGAAGACTTTGAGGAGAGGTAATATCTAAGAAACAGCTTAATGTAGGAGATATCCAGGCAAAGAAAGACATTCAAGAAAGTAGGAGTGGCATGTGCAAATGCACAGGCAAGAGAGAGCATGGCACCTTCAATGAACTGCAAATAATTTTGAATGATTAGAGCACAGACTGCAGAAGGGTAGGGGTAGAGATTAGAAAGACATTAAAATATTTCAAGCAGAAGAATGATGTGATTATATTTGCATTTTGGAAAGGTTGTCCAGGTAGCACTGTGTTAAAAGGATTGTAGGGAACCAAAAGTGGAGGCAAGCAGACCAGTTCACTTAGAATAGTGCAGGGGGTCCAGGTGAGAGGTGATGATGTTTTGAACAAGAGCAGTGACAGTGGGATCTAAAAGAAGAGACATATTAAAGAGAAATTTAAGAAATAGAATCACAAGAATTTGGTGACAAACACAAAAGACCCCAAATAGCCAAAGCAATCTTGAGAAAAAAAAACAAAACAAAACTGGAGCTATCACCCTCACAGACTTCAGACTACACTACAAAGCTACAGCAACCAAAACAGTATGGTACTGGCACAGAAACAGATAAACAGACACCTAGATCAATGGAATCAAATAGAGATTACATAAATAAACCCACTCTTATATGGTAAATTAATCTTCAACAAAGGAGGTAAGAATATACAATGGGGAAAAGACAGCCTCTTCAATAAATGACGTTGGGAAAACTGGATAGCTACATACAAAACAATCAAACTGGACTACTTTCTTACACCATATAAAAAATAAACTCAAAATGGATTAAGACAAATATGAGACCTGAAACCATAAAACTTCTAGAAGAAAACATAGGCAGTACACTCTTTGACATCAGTCTTAGAAATATTTTTTTTTGGATATGCCTCCTCAGGCAATGGAAACAAAAGCAAAAATAAACAAATGGGATTACATCAAATGAAAAGGTTTTTGCACAGTGAAGGAAACTGTCAACAAAATAAAAATGCAGATTACTGAATGGGAGAAAATATTTGAAAATGATATATCCAATAAAGCGTTAATATCCAAAATACACAAGGAACTCATACAACTCAACATCAAAAAAACAAATAACCCAATTAAAAAATGGTCAGAGTATCTGAATAGACATTTTTTCAAAGAAGACATACAGATGGCCGACAGACACATGAAAAGATGCTCATCACTATTCAACAGGAACATGCAAATTGAAACCACAATGAGATATCACCTCACGCCTGTCAGAATGGCTATTATCAAAAAGACTATAAAAAACAGTTGTTGGTGAGGATGTGAGGAAAACGGAACCCTTGTGCACTGTTGGTGGGAATGTAAATTGGTGCAGCCACTATGGAAAACAGTATGGAGGTTCCTCAAAAACTAAAAATAGAACTACCATATCATCCAGCAATTGCATCCCTGGGTATATAACTGGAAAAAATTGAAACACTAATTTAAAAAGATACATGTACCCCAATATTCATAGCAGCACTATTTACAATAGCCAAGACATGGAAGCAATCCAAATGCCCATCAGCAGATGTTTGGATTAAGAAGATGTGGTATATATACACATGGACTATTACTCAGCCATAAAAAAAGAATGAAATAATGCCATTTGCAGCAACATGGATGGACCTAGAGAATATTATGCTTATTTAAATAAGTCAGATGGAGAAAGACAAATACTGTATGATATCACTTATATGTGGAATCTAAAAAATAATCCAAATGAATGTATATGCAAATCAGAAACACACTCACAGATATAGAAAACAAACTTGTGGTTAACAAAGAGGAAAGGGAAGAGGAGAGGGACAAATTTGGGTATTGGATTAACAGATACAAACTACTATATATAAAATAGATAGGCAACAAGGATATACTGTATAGCACAGAGAATTAGAGTCATTATCTTGAAATAAGCTAGAATGGAGTATGTGCAGAAAATACTGAATCACTATGCTGTACACCTGAAACTGACATAATATTGTAAATCAAATATACTTTAAGAAAAAAGGGAAAAAAGACCATAAATAACAATTGTTGGCGAGGATGTGGAGAAAAGGGAACCCTCATGCACTTTTGGTGGGAATATAAATTGGTGCAGCCACTATAGAAAAAAGTATGGTGGTTCCTCAAAAAATTAAATATAGAACTACCATATGATCCAGCAATTCCACTTCTGGGTATTTATCTGAAGAGAATGCAAACACTAATTTGAAGATATATGCAACCCTATGTTCACTGCAGTATTATTTACAATAGCCAGGATAGGGAATCAACTTAAGTGTCCATGGATATGTGAATAGATAAAGAAGGTGTGGTGTATAAATATATATAATGGAATATTATTGAGCTATAAAAAAGAATAAAATCTTGCCATTTGCAACAACATGGATAGACCTACAGGGTATTATGCTAAGTGAAATAATTCAGACAAAGAAAGACAAATACCATATGATTTCACTTATATATGGAATCTAATAAACAAAACAAATAAACAAAACAAAAATAGTCATAGATACAGTGAACAAACAGATGGTTGCCAGAGGGAAGTGAGGGTGAGAGGAGGAGAGAAATAAGTGAGGGAGATTAAGAGGAACAAACCTCCAGTTACAAAATAAATGAGTCAGAGTATGAAATGTACAGTATGGAGAATATGATCAATAATAATGTAATATCTTTGATAACTAGAGGTATTGTGGTGATCATTTTGGAATATATAGAAATAATGAATCACTATGTTGTGCACCAGGAACTAACATAGTGTTATAGGTCAATTATACTTCTAAAACAAACAAACAAACAAACTCATAGAAAAAGAGATCAGATTTGTGGTTACCAGAGGAAGAGGGGTGGGGGAGGGGGAATTGGATGCAGGTAGTGAAAAGGTAAAAACTTCCAGTTATAAGATAAATAAGTATTAAGGATGTAATGCACAACATCATAAATATAATTAACAGTGCTGTATATTATATATGAAAGTTGTTAAGAGAGTAAATCCCAAGAGTTCTCATCACAAGGAAAACTATTTTTTTCTTTCATTTTGTATCTATATGAGATGATGGATGTTCACTAAATTTACTGTGGTTATCATTTCATTATGTATATAGGTCAAATCATTATGCTGCATACAAACTTATACAGAAAACAAACAAAAACACTGTAAGACATCTTGGAATAAATAAAAGATAGGCAAGATCTTTGAATTAGTCAGGGTAATGCTAGGCTATGCCGTGGTGACACATAATCCCTGAAATCTCCATGTTGTAACACAACACAGAGCTATTTCTTATAACTTATTTAGTTCTTATAACTTAATTACAGTTTTTCTGAGTCAGGTGGCCCTCTGGCACAGCTTTCTTTCAAGAGATGACTCAGCATTCCTGGAAGCTTCCAACTTGTGACAAGGCCATCTGTAACATGTGGTCTATTAGTGATGGAAAAGGGGGAAAAGGAATGGAGGAGGACAACTAGCTCTTAATTGCCCTATCATCCTAACCTATCTTCAAGGGAGGTTGGGAAATGTAGAGCTGAACATGGATATTTGGTGATCATTATCAGTCTCTGCCAACAAGTATAAGATTATTGAAAAGCATAAGGAAAAACTAAATAAATGGAGTGATATACCATGTTCATGGATGGGAAGGTGGGATAGGATTGGATGAAATTCCAATCAAAATCATAACAAAGATTTATGTGTGTTTATGTATGGAACTTCACGAGTTGATTACAAAATGTTTATGAAAAACCAAAGGGCCTAGAATAGCTAAGACAATTTTGATGAAAAAAATGAGGGGGAGGGGCTGACTCTAATAGGTATCAAAACATGTTACAAAAAATTATAGGAATTAAAACAGTGTAGTATTATCATAGGAATAAACAAAAATATCAATGAAACTGAATAGAATCCAGAATAGGAATCTAATATTTGATAATGATAGTAGTTCAAATTAGTATGAAAGGGATGAACTAGTCAATAAACAGTGTTAGGGCAATTGGATATTCATATATAAAAAGTTATAATAGATTTTTATGTCACATAATTACCTTGACTAAATTTTAGGTAGGTGGATTAAAGAGCTAAAGGTTAAACAATACCGTAACAGTATTTGAACAACATATAGGGCTTATTTTCATAATATCAATTTGGGGAAGACTTTCCTAAACAAGATGCAAAGACCAGAAGCCATAAAGGAAAATACTGAGTGATTTGACTACATCGAAATTTAAATTTTCTATGTAACAAATCACCCCATAAACAATATTAAAACCCAGAATTGGGGGAAAATATTTACAACAAATATAACAAAAAATTAGTATGCAGAATATAAAAAGAACTGCTAACAAATCATAATAGTGGCAAGGGCATGGATTGGTAAATCACAGAGGGGGTCATTCAAAATCACCAATAAACATGCTCAGATGCATAAGTAATCAGGGAAGTGCAAAGTATAGCAATATGATGCCATGTTTTGGCCCATCAGATTGGCAGACAGTAAAAGAATAATAACTTCCAGTACGAATGAGAGTGTAAATTGATAAAGTCTTTTTGGAGTACCATTTGGCAGTTTCTATCAAAATTTTAAATGTACAGATTCTTTAACCCAGGAATTCAATCTTTAAGAATCTACTCGTCAGAAATATACATGTGAACAGAGATATGTGTATGAAATATTCATTGAATCATTGCTTGCAATAGCAATAAAACTGGAAACACCTAAATGTTCATTAATAATGACTGGTTAAATGAATTTCATACCATGGAACATTATGCAACAATTAAAAGGGGGAAGCAAATTTTTATGTATTGGTATTTTATGATGTCTAAGATATATTGTTTTGTAAAAAGCCAGTTACAGAACTATAACATGAGCCAATTTATGTTTTAAAAATTTTTTTGAATGATCGCGTACCCTATACTCAGTGTGTCTGTGTGTGTATGTGTGCATGCACAGAAAAATATCTGAAAGAACACAGCAAACAACAGTTTCACATCTGGTGAGGAGCGATATTAGAAGTGCTGATGAATGAATATGTCAAAAATGTAGAAAATTCAAAGAAGTATAAAGGGAAAAGATTATTCATATAATCACACAATTCAAAAATAACTAATGTCACCATTTTGTGTGCACTCTTCTAGAGTTCACACAAACACACATATGCATGTAGACTTCCGTCTCTTTTTTACACAAAATGAGATCATGCTAGATATGTTGTTTCTGTAGCTTGCTTTTTTTAAATTAAAAAAATTTTTAAAGTATAGTTGATTTACAATGTTATGTTAGTTTCAGGTGTACAGCTGTAACTTGCTTTTTTTTGTTTAACCATATATTGTGGACTTTTCCCCATGACATTAATTACCTATTTATTTACTTATAAAACATTTATAGAGCTTACTACATTTCAGACACTTTCCCAGATCCCTTGTTCATATATAGTCCATATTATTTTATGTTCTATTAAGACTTTATTTTCATTGCTGCAGAAGCATTAACTTTTGTGTATGTAACATCAACATTGCTCATACAGAGCAATATCAAAACAGGTATTTTGATATTTGAAGAAGCAGAAGGGAAAGAGTGCCCGTCACTGTGATTGAACTGAGATATTTTTCAAAGAACTTTCTATGCAGAGGTTGAGGATTTTATAGAAAATACCTGCAAAATGTTCTTTTGGTCTGGACTGCATCATGAACAGAAAAACAAGTCAATGACTCTTGTTACAAAACTTTATTTAAATATATACCACGTTCTTGATATGCATCCAAGTAGATTTTCTTACCACAAATAGGATTGTTAGTCGAATATTTATTGTCTGTTCAAGTTATGGCACAAGTAGTGCTTTCTATGCCAGTTCCCTTTGATCAGACCTCCTATGCAGACAGCCGCTGCATCTGTTTGGATCTTCCTTGTCAAGTTCTAAGTCCCAATTGCCGCAGAGATTTACAATATTTCCATGAAGTTTCCATTTCAGCCTGTGATACACCAATCACTATTAGAATATGGGCAAAAAGCCTGTAAATAAAGCTAGTGGTGGAATCCATAACAAATCTTTTCCAACAACAAAAGCTTGAATTTCACATGCCTCCTGAATTTCCTGTGTCTCATGACTAAATTTGAGGTATTCAGAAACAGTTTACTTGATAAATTATAACTTGGAGAGTGTATTGTACTGTTTCTCTTGGGATTAAAACTGAATATTTACATTTAATTGTCTCTTTTAATGGAATTATAGATGTCACTTGTCATCTTGTAGGTTAAAATATCTAAAACCACTAATAGCCAGTAATGAGAGTGACTGTGGTCTGATTAATGGGGTACAACTAGAAAATATACGTTCAAGTTTACTAAAAATTCTCTAGCATATCTGCTGTTGCAGTCATGGTGAAGAGAACAGTGACCTGACAATTAGGAAACCCTGGTCGTAATCCTGGCTCTGTCCTTAATCATGTAACAGCAATATTGCCTCTTATTGAGGGCTTTTTTATGTGTCAGGCACTTTGTTGAGGGCTTCACATGGATTTTCTCATATTCATTCTTACAAAAGTCCAATGCAATAGGTACTATCATCACTCCCATTGAACAAACAAGAAAATGGATAACTAGAGAGGAAGGAATAGTTTTCCAAGTGTTACAGTTAATAAGTGGAGGAACCAGGATTCAAAATCCAGGTCTCTGTACTCTAATGGATTCATGGTAACTATAATGAAAATAAACATTAGAAACATGAAAAATCCAAGTCTCTCTGATTCCAAACTCAATTCTTAAATAGTAAATTGTCCTGTTTTTCTAGCTTTTAAGGATTTTGGACAAGTTTCTTCCTCTCTCTTGGCCTCAGTTACAGAATGAGGAGATTGGACTAGAAGTAAATGATCTCTTATGATTTCCTCCAGCTCATTCATTTTAGCCATTGTTTCTTCTTTCTACTATATGGTCAAGCCTCATTCCCAAGTCTTTGGCCTTGTATATTGGAGATGTTCAGAAATCTTTTTTCTGAATAAATGTTTTGCAACTATTTCTTGTGGAGTTTTCTTTCCATATTCATATTTAATAAAAGAGTATAATTTCCCTTAGGGGTATAATACTGAAATAGAGCTGAAATGGGGGTGTGAGTGGACTGGATGGCTCGCCATAGTGATCTGCTATATCCTGCTGTCACTGGAAAAAAATTCACAACTTAAAAGTTGAGAATTATGTTTTATTCAGCAGACAAAACTGAGGACTTAAGTCCAGGACACAGCAACTCAGATAGCTCTTAGAGACTGCTCTGAAGAGGTAAGGTAAGGGAGGAGCCAGGATATATAGGAGTTTTTGCAATAAAGGCCAGGTAGTCGGAACATCAGAAGATTACTCTAATTAGATGGAAAGATATACTATGTTCTTGGATTGGAAGAATCAATATTGTGAAAATGACTATACTACCCAAGGCAATCTACAGATTCAATGCAATCCCTATCAAATTACCAATGGCATTTTTCACAGAGCTAGAACAAAAAGTTCTAAAATTTGTATGGAAACACAAAAGACCCTGAATAGCTAAAGCAATCCTGAGAAAGAAAAACGGAGCTGGAGGAATCAGACTCCCTGACTTCAGACTATACTACAAAGCTACAGTAATCAAGACAGTATGGTACTGGCACAAAAACAGAAATATAGATCAATGGAACAGGATAGAAAGCCCAGAGATAAACCCACGCACATATGGTCACATTATTTTTGATAAAGGAGGCAAGAATATACAATGGAGAAAAGACAGCCTCTTCAATAAGTGGTGCTGGGAAAACTGGACAGCTACATGTAAAAGAATGAAATTAGAACACTCCCTAACACCATACACAAAAATAAACTCAAAATGGATTAAAGACCTAAATGTAAGGCCAGACACTATAAAACTCTTAGAGGAAAACATAGGCAGAACACTCTGTTATAAATTGCAGCAGTATCTTTTTGGATCCACCTCCTAGAGTAATGAAAATAGAAACAAAAATAAATAAATGGGACCTAATTAAATTAAAAGCTTTTGCACAGCAAAGGAAACCATAACCAAAACGAAAAGACAACCCACAGAATGGGAGAAAATATTTGCAAACGAAGCAACAGACAAGGGATTAATCTCCAAAATATACAAACAGCTCATGCAGCTGAATAACAAAAAAAAAAAAAACAAACAACCCAATCAAAAAATGGGCTGGAGGTCTAAATAGACATTTCTCCACAGAAGACATACAGACGGCCAAAAAGCACATGAAAAGATGGCAACGTCACTAATTATCAGAGAAATGCAAATCAAAACTACAATGAGGTATCACCTCACACTGGTCAGAATGGCCATCATCAAAAAAGTCTACAAACAATAAATAATGCTGGAGAGGGTGTGGAGAAAAGAGACCCCTCCTACACTGTTGGTGGGAATGGAAATTGGTACAATCACTGTGGAGGTTCCTTAAAAAACTAAAAATAGAATTACCATATGATCCAGCAATCCCACTCTTGGGCATATATCCAGAGAAAACCATAATCTGAAAGGATACATGCACCCCAGTGTTCACTGCAGCACGATTTACAATAGCCAAGATATGGAAGCAACCTAAATGCCCAACAACAGAGGAATGGATAAGGAAGATATGGTACATATATACAATGGAATATTATGCAGCCATAAAAAGAATGAAATAATGCCATTTGCAGCAACATGGATGGACCTAGAGATTATCATACTAAGTGAAGTAGGTTAGACAGAGAAAGACAAATATATGATATCACTCATATGTGGAATCTAATTTTAAAAAGTGATACAAATGAACTTATTTACAAAACAGAAACAGACTTACATATATTGAAAACAAACTTATGGTTACCAAAGGGGAAACCTGGGGGAGAGGGATAAATCAGGAACTTGGGATGAACATACACACACTACTGTATATAAGATAGATAACAACAAGGACATACTGTATAGCACAGGGAACTCTACTCAATATTCTGTGATAACCTATATGAGAAAAGAATCTAAAAAAGAATAAATATATGTATATGTATAACTGAATCACTTTCCTGTACACCTGAAACTAACACAACATTGTAAATCAACTATACTCCAATAAAATTAAAAATTAAAAAAGATTACTGTTAATGAAAGAAAACCAGATATCTCAAGTTAAGGAATTTAGTGCTTTTCTGTACATGGGAAGAGATACAAAAATCACAGCTCACTGAAATCATCCCTTTGATATGAACCTCAGCTATCTGGGGCCAGTATCCTGTGCTTTCTCATCCCAAGTCTCTTCAGGTTGCACTGTCAGGGGTGGATGCAGCAGTTGACTGCTTGATGCCGGGCATCCTGTTTCTATCCTGAATTCCCTCAGGGCTCACTCTTGGTGTGGTTGTAATGTGATGGCTTTATGGCTGCAACATCCTTTGTTTACTGATATGGCAGGCAACATTTTTTTTTCACTGATACAGCTAAGGTGTTCCTGCTGCTATACCTGCATACTACTGATGACCCAGAGAGTGAAGGAGACAAAGGAAGGGATGTGGTGGGGCCAGCAGAATCCACCCCAATACCCTCTCAGGAGAGGCTACTTAGGATCCTATGGCCTGAGCCATAGCTTTAAGATCCCACTCCCAGCTCCACTTAGCTCCCTCAATTCTAAGTATATATTGAACACATGATATTTCACATTTCCAGGGGATAGTATTCCCTTTTCCATTTGTGAAGTAGGCTTATACAGGCAGACTTCCCAGGTTTTACTGAAGAAGATCAACATTTGCTTATTTATAATGCCTGGACCACATTGTAAATGCCATGGTTTTACAACTTACTCTTAGACATCTTGGGGAAAAAACTATCCACCATAAAATCTTTTGTTCAAGAAGATTGTGGTCAAGTAGTATTAATGAAAAATATCAATCAAGTGTAAGGGTTTTTTTTTAACATTTTTATTGGAGTATAATTGCTTTACAATGGTGTGTTAGTTTCTGCTTTATAACAAAGTGAATCAGTTATGCATATACATATATCCCCATATCTCTTCCCTCTTGCGTCTCCCTCCCTCCCACCCTCCCTATCCCACCCTTCTAGCTGGTCACAAAGCACCGAGCTGATCTCCCTGTCCTAAGGGGTATTTTTGAATGGCAATTTCACATGGACTTATTGCGGGCAATCTGATAGATGGGTTCTACTACTAGGAAGGAACTGTAGTCCCCAAATAATCTTCACTTTAAGTCAACACACTTTATGCCACACATGTATTCCTGCAAAGTTGTCCTCAAACCACACTTCTGTCAATCCATATCTTCTCCTTTACTTCCACAATCATTTTAGAATTGCTTTATTTTCAATTCAATCTTCATTTGGCAGTGGCTCTACCCTACCTCTCTCTGCCTAGAAGTTAATAGCTTATGCAGCGCTGATATATACCATCAGGGAACTCCTAGGAACTCCTACTTAAAAGCAGCCTGAATTCTTTGGTAAAGCAAAGAACTACTTTGTAATGGGCACAGTCACCCTCCAAAATGTTGTGCTTTATAAATCTAGATCTCCTTATAGAGTGTCCTCTTAAAACAGGATGTGTCTGAATATGGACTAGCATCTCAAATCTAGCAGTCAAAAATTATTTTCAGGGGCTTCCCTGGTGGCGCAGTGGTTGAGAATCTGCCTGCCGATGCAGAGGACACGGGTTCGAGCCCTGGTCTGGGAGGGTCCCACATGCCACGGAGCAACTAGGCCCGTGAGCCACAATTGCTGAGCCTGCGCGTCTGGAGCCTGTTCTCCGCAACAAGAGAGGCCGAGATAGTGAGAGGCCCGCGCACCGCGATGAAGAGTGGCCCCCACTTGCT
Organism: Balaenoptera ricei; assembly: GCF_028023285.1. Classification (NCBI taxonomy): domain Eukaryota; kingdom Metazoa; phylum Chordata; class Mammalia; order Artiodactyla; family Balaenopteridae; genus Balaenoptera; species Balaenoptera ricei. The sequence goes on from NC_082660.1 coordinate 76,517,613, forward strand.
GCAACTAGAGAAAGCCCTCGCACAGAAACGAAGACCCAACACAGCCATAAATGAATAAATTTCAAAAAAATATATTTTCAGAAGATCTGAAAGACAAAATGATGTTCAAGATTCAGCTTATCTGTCCTTAAAATTATCAAATCCAGATTTAGAAAAGGAATGGCATTTTCCTGTAGGCAATTTTTTCCAGTCATAATAAAGATCAATAGAGAGCAGTTTTAAGTTCTGCACAAAACTTTTTGTTGCTATTGCTCAACCAAAGGAAACCACTTTCTGGTACATTGCCCATTTCTGACTTGAAAATTGTAAGCTCCTTAGGGTATAGAACTTAGCTTATATCTAATGCTTTGTAAACTTACCTATCTGTAAAACTTAAATGTTTACATATTATGCAAGTAGCTTCCATACCAAACAAAGGTGAATTTCTTCAAAACTTTAGACCATATTTGACCTTAAGAGTCTTATTCCAGGGTATTATTTTGAAAATATATTTCTAAGACAAATCCAAATCAAAAAGGACAATTTCACATCACGTGTACCAAAGGCACTAAGTTTAGGTACGCTACCTATAGTTGACTTCCATTGTAACAACAGTTGCTTTTTACAGCACATACTTGTTAGATGGGTATTGCCTCTCCTACGGTTTTTCTCAGAATAAATTGATAGTGGTTAGAAATCACCAAGATAATTCTCTGCCACAGTTCTTCTCAAGTGTAGATAATATTTGCTTTTTTCCTTGATTTACTCCCCCTTCTGTGTGGAACTTTGGACCTGAAAATTTTATGACATTTCCTAATCAGTAAAAGTCCAAATTTGCACAGTACACAAATGCATTCACAAACCTACATACATATTTACACAGATAGAGGTGGTTTGGAATGTTCTAATAATGAAATTTCCCAGACATGTTTATTTAAAATAAAAATTTAAAATTTTGTGTTTGCAAGTATCAGAATTCAACATGCATTTCTTTTTTTATTTAAATAAATTTATGTATTTTATTTATTTATTTTTGGCTGTGTTGGGTCTTCGTTGTTGAGCGGGGGCTTTCTCTAGTTGCCGTGAGCAGAGGCTACTCTTCATTGCCGTGCACGGGCTTCTCATTGCAGTGGCTTCTCTTATTGCAGAGCATGGGCTCTAGGTGTGCGGGCTTCAGTAGTTGTGGCACGCAGGCTCAGTATTTGTGGCTTATGGGCTCTAGAGCGCAGGCTCAGTAGTTGTGGCACACGGATTTAGTTGCTCCGCCGCATGTGGGATCTTCCCACACCACAGATCGAACCCATGTCCCCTGCATTGGCAGGTGGATTCTTAACCACTGCGCCACCAGGGAAGCCCTAACATGCATTTCTGGAACATCTAAAGAAATCTGATTATGAGACAGGAATGTCTCAAACAAACCAAGGGCAGGAATGATACTGGGCCTCAGGAAGGACTTGATTGTGGAATTGGAAAGCTCTCAGAAACCAACTTTAGGTTCTGTGTCTCATCACTGCTTCTTTCTTTGCAAACTGTCTTTGCTTTCCTAGCCACATGGTAGAAAATATGGCTGTCCATAGCAAAAGAGATTTTGTGTTATGGGTCAACCACTCAGAAAGTCAAACTCTTTATGAGTCCCAATTCCGAAGAGGGTCAGGAGCATGTCCCCACCCTAGATAGAAACCACCGTGGCCAGAGGAGCAGGGTTATGCAGGAGATACATGGCCATGAGACAGGTGTTGTTAGGTGTTAGAGATGCAAGGATGAATAGCAGGGCACCTGCCCTCAAGTTTCTCACTATCTAGGAGACAGAAACAAAATCAGAAAACTTAGATTTCTATGAGATAAGGGCTTTCTGAACAGTTTTTGGTGGGGGCGGTACAGAGGGAAAAGTAACTTTGCCACTTGGAGTTGCCAAAGTGTTAGCAGTTGAAGTAACATTAGAGCTGGGTTTAAAAGGCAGAAAAGAAGGGTCAGGGGAAAAGGGGTGTGGTGATAGCAGAGAGAGGCCAGGAAATTCCAGAAAAAGAAATGGCATATGCAAAGGGCCAAAGAGTTTGAAGATACTGAGAAGTTCGTCGTGTCTGAAGAATAGAGTGTGAGGTGGGGAGGGAAGTAGAATGATAGATGAAGCCAAAGAGGAACATGTTGGTTTTTGGAGTGTCTCGTTTCATATGCTATGCTGAAGAGTTCAGACTGTATTTAATATGGAAAAGATTTTAAGGAGAGAAATGACAAGGTCGGGGCCTTTATTTGTATTTATTTTTTAGGTGAAACTCTACCACCAGTAGGGCAGGCAGATACAGCTCATTACGATGAAAGAATATAATCTTACTAGTAGTAGATCACAAACATGTTTCAGTGCATACTGAATTAGGAAGAACAATCCAAACCTTTCTAACTGTGCGAACTTGGACAAGTTATTTTATCTCTGTGCTTTAGTTTCCTCATCAAGTTCCTCATCTGAAAAATGGAGAATGATAATAGTACCCACAGGTTGTCTTCAGGTTAAAAGTGTTAATAGAACACTGCCTAGTACATAGTAGGCACTACACGTGTTACCTGTCATTTCCTTTTCTACTCTCTCTCTCTGCCTTGACCTCAGGGTCCCAAGCTACACCTTTCCACATTTGGTGCAGGCTGGGAATAAATGCCCACTCAAGGGCTTCACTGTTGCTAACTTTGGCGTGTTATTATGCTAAGTGGGTCCCTTCTCATGATATGTAAGCATGAGAAGGAATCCATGTACTGGTTTCTGCCTCAATAGGTAATTGGAATAGAATGAGGAGCCTAGCGTCAGGAAAACTAATTATAGTAATTAATCTGAAAGAGAATGAGAACAGAGGATTGTGGGAATAGGGAGGAGGCTGTGATCAGTAAGATATTCTGAGATAAAATCAATAAGATATTGTGCTCAACTGAATGAGGGAGCTGAGGAAGTGAGGACTGTAATTCTACTGTGTCAACTACTTTGGTTTTAAAAATCTGCCCACATTTCAATTGATTTATTTGTTCCATCAGTAGCTCTATTTAGATAAAAACAACTGGCATGATCTCCACTCACTAGTAGACTTTTTATTTATTTAAAAAAATTTTTTAAGGACATGTGGCCTTTTGTTTTATTTTTTTAATTTATTTTTATTTTTGGCTGCATTGGGTCCTCGTTGCTGCGTGCGGGCTTTTTCTAGTTGCGGTGAGCAGGGTCTACTCTTCATTGCGGTGCGTGGGCTTCATTGCAGTGGCTTCTCTTGTTGTGGAGCACAGGCTCCAGGTGCATGGGCTTCAGTAGTTGCAGCACGTGGGCTCAGTAGTTGCAGTGTGCAGGCTCTAGGGCACACGGGCTTCAGTAGTTGTGGTGTGCAGGCTTGGTATTTGTGGCTCGCAGGCTCTAGAGTACAGGCTCAGTAGTTGTGGTCCAAGAGTAGCCTTTTTAAAAAATTGAAGTATAGTTGATTTACAATAATATATCAGTTTCAGGTGTACTACATAGTGAGTCAATATTTTTAGTGATTATACTCTATTTAAAGTCATTACAAAATAATGGCTATATTTCCCTGTGCCACACAATATATCCTTGTTGCTTATCTATTTTAGATTGATACATAGTAGTTTGTATCTCCTATATCCCTATCTTGCCCCTCCCCCCATCCCTTTCCCCACTGGTGACCACTAGTTTGTTTTCTGTATCTGTGAGCCTGTTTCTCTTTCATTATATTGTTCACTTCTTTCTCTGGCTTATTTCACTAAGCATAATACCCTCTAGGTCCATCCATGTTGTTGCAAGTGGCAGAACTTCATTCTTTTTTTATGGCTGAGTAATATTTCATTGTGTATATATATACCACATCTTCTTTGTCCTTTCTTCTGTTGATGGACACTTAGGTTGCTTCCATGTCTTGGCTATTGTAAATAATGCTGCTATGAATACTGGGATGCATGCATCTTTTTGAATTAGTGTTTTCATTTTCTTTGGATATATACCCAGCAGTGGAATTGCTGGATCATATGGTAGTTCTATTTTTAGTTTCTTGAGGAACCTCCATACTGTTTTCCATAGTGGCTGCACCAATTTACAATCCTACTAACAATGTACTGGAGTTTGCTTTTCTCCACATGCTCACCAACATTTGTTATTTGTAGACCTTTTGATGATAGCCATACTGACTGGTGTGAGGTGACATCTCGTTGTTTTGATGTGCATTTCTCTGATGATTAGCAATGGTGAGCATTTTTTTCATATGCTTGTTGGCCATTTGTATATCCTCTTTGGAAAAATATCTATTCAGGTCTTCTGCCCATTTTTAAATTGGGTTTCTTTTTGATATTGAGTTGTATGACCTGTTTATGTATTTTGGATATTAACCTCTTGTTGGTCATATTACTTGCAAATATTTTCTCCCATTCCGTGGGTTATCTTTTCACTTTGTCAATGGTTTCCTTTGATGTGCAGAAGCTTTCTTGTTTGATGTCTCATTTGTTTGTTTGCTTTTGTTTTTCTTGCCTGAGGAGACAGATCCAAAGAAATATTGCTAAGACTGATGTCAAAGAGTGTATTACCTATGTTGTCTTCTAAGAGTTTTATATTTTCAGGTCTTACATTTAAGTCCTTAATCCATTTTTAGTTTACTTTTGTATATGGTGTGAGAAAGCAGTCCAGTTTTCCCAGCATCACTTATCAGAGGCTCTCTTTTCCCCATTGTATATTCTTGCCTCCTTTGTTATAGATTAATTAACCATATAAATGTGGATTTACTTCTGGGCTCTCTGTTCTGTCCCATCGATCTATGTGTCTGTTTTTGTGCCAGTACAATGCTGTTTTGATTACAGTAGCTTTGTAATATAGTTTGAAATCAGGGAGGGTGATAACCTACAGCATTGTTCTTCTTTCTCAAGATTGTTTTGACTATTTGGGGGTCTTTTGTGTTTCCATACAAGTTTTTGTATTATTTGTTCTGGTTCTGTGAAAAATGCTATTATTGGTGGTTTGAAAGGGATTGCACCTAGAGGGTATTATGCTAAGTGAAATAAGGCAGGCAGGAAATACAAATACTGTTTTAATTCACTTATATGTGGAATCTAAAAAACAAAACAAATGAACAAACAGAAATAGACTTATAGATAGAGGAAAAATAGGTGGTTGCCAGAGAGGAGGAGGAGTGTGGGGAGGATGAGTGAAATCAGTGAGGGAGATTAAGAGGTACAAATTTCCAGTTACAAAATAAATGAGTCACGGGGATGAGATGTACAGCATGGGGAATATAGTCAATATTTTAATAACTTTGTATCATGACAGATGGTAATTAGACTTATCGTGGTGATCATTTTGTAATGTATAGAAATATTGAATCATATGTTGTGTACCTGGAGCTAACATAGTGTTGAATGTCAATTATACTTTAATTAGAAAATAATAAAAATAAGTGAAAATAAGAGAAAAATGCTATGTTGATAACATGAAGAGTAATAGTATCTAATATATAGTAGAATGTGAATAGAAAACTAAGAGCTATTATTTCACCTTTTCAAGCTCTACAAATCCTCTGCTGAATTAGTATAGTCTTGCGATTTTTTCCCACATGAAAAATTTGAATAGAACAATTCACTAATGCTTCTCGAGTAGAAAGTTGTCCATCTCTAAAGAATATTTCTTTTAGGGGTCAACTGTCTCATTGACGGGAAGAGGATTTACACATGCAAGTCCTATTAACATTAATAGGTGTTACCAGCATAAATCTCCCTGTAGTGATAGGTGAAAAGACCCTCCAGTCTACTAGGATTCAAGTTCTAATGATTACCTGTCAAATGGTCCTAAAAGTCATCATCACCAGAAAGAGCAGACGTGGCAACTTGTATGGGAAGGGCATCTCATTGCAGCCCCACAGCTAAACTATGTTAATAGAAAGAAAAGTGGCCTTCAAAGTGTGACCTGGGATGTTGTGTTAAACCTCTTGCATTTTTAAAAAGCCATCATTAAAGAAGAGAACTCAAACATACCAAAACACTTGTTTAAGAAAAAAAAAGTGTAAATACTCTTATGAACTCCAAGGTGCTTGAAGGATAATACAGCTACTTGTTTAAAAATTCAATTAACCTTATCTTTCTTAAACTTGATTCATTAATAATCTCACAGATAAATTGCCAGTTTTGAAATAATGATGTTATCTTTTGAATATGTCCTGTCTGGGAAGGTTTAAAAACGACTTGGAATTGACAGAAAATGTCACTCTTCTTTAATTATTTGATTCAAGAACAAATCATAGTTCAGTGAATGATTTCTGCATGAAAAGAACATCAGCAGTCTCTTATCTGCTGCAAGTAAGCTGTTGGGGACTCAACGACCACAAAGAAAAACACTTCATGTTCTCATTCACCAAGTAAATAAGAAAAACCTTTCAGATTCTCATACACTAAGTGAGATGCGAAAACAGTTTGCAGGTAATGTATTGTAAAGCCATATCCCATGCCTCAGAACACTGATTTCAAACAGAATGAGATCTGATGCTGGCGTCTAGAACAGTTTGCTAAGTAAATCATACCCATGTATCATTTGATTGCCTTTTTCAGAGACCTGACACAGTTGGCAGATGCTTAGAAATAAAACCAAGTATACAGCTGGACAATTAACTAAGAATTTAAGTAATAGACTGGTATCAACAAATAAATCAGTTCCAAGACAATCTTTAATTTCTTGGCATATATACAAAATTTTAATATTAAAAAATAGGATACCACGCCTGAAAGGCATTAAAAACAGACTTTATTTCCTCTGAAAACTTACTGTTACAGTGTGCAAATTATGAATAATCATATATTCATGCTTTTGGAAATGCATATAAGAAAATCAATCAAGAGTTGAGAGAGAAATTATCCAATACCAATAGCAGTAAATAACTTATTTGTAAGAAAACTGCTTTGAAGGATCACTACTATTTAGCAATCAAATTTCAACAAATTTTTTTTGAGGTTTTTAGGACTTTAGACAAAGGGCTCCCTTCTCCAGAACTACAGCTGTGACAGAAGTTAATCATTAGTGTGGCCATTATTTTACACAAAGGGCTGCCCATCTCAGAAACTACTATTCCAGAAGTTAACCATTAACATGACTATTTTCCTATGAGCAGCTAGATATCATAGAAGACAGAGAAATTATAACTCAGTTTTCCTATAGAAAAATATATGTTTGTAATATACATATCATATATATCTATCTTTTTCTGGGCAGGCATACCAACTAGACAAAAATACAGTAGCAACATAGGGTTAGTAACCCGTTTTCATGTTGATCACTAAACTGAATGGTATTATCATTTTTGGTTAATAAGAAGCATGCATAACATAAACATTTTAAACACATGAATAAAAATTCTTTGATAATAGCTATTTTCAAAATTTAAAATTAGCTACTGAAATTTCTGCATCACATACAGCATCTATATTTTATTCATATGACTTCAGGCTTACGGTTTTACAACAAAACTAAAAGGTTTTCCTTTAAAGCTATGAAAACAAGTATTTGCAGTAATTAAGATAGCTGAAAAGAATGCTCTTAGAATAATTTCTATTACATTCTGAGGCAACAGGAAATATCTAAAGTTCTCTAACAACAGGTTTTTAACAGTTGTGTATTATCTTAATCATCACTAATCATATTCAGGAGCTTTTAAACATTTCAACAGTATTTAATAAATAACCTGGAAGAGAAATTCCGATGCTGGCTAATGGATGAAATAGGGTACAGTATGGACTGGGCCATGAGACCACAGAATATCTCCTTCATTGTTCTACAGAGCTGTAGTAAAGCTATCAGTATTTTTCTAGTCATTCTGGGTGTACCTGATTGGCTGTTTACATAAGTGTGCATGCTGCATCAAGAGGCCTTAACTCTAGGACTATAACAAAGTACAATATCTTAATTGGTGCAGCTTACTGCAATTGTATTCAGACTCAATACTCTCATATAGTGGAAGCTTTTATATTGCTGGTACTGCGGGGCAGAGCCAATACCCGGTGCTTATAGGTATGTATTGTGTATTTAGCGCATGCCGCAGTTGGGTTTCAGGAAATATGATTTAAGATAGATCTGAATCCATATAACAAAGTAGGTTATAATGTGATTCTATTGTCCCTGATTTGTATAACATTATAAAAGGGGAAGAAAGGGATAGAGGGGATTAAAGAGATAGGGGAGAGGCTATGCAATGGGGAGAAGGATTAGGAGTAGCCTGAGAGGCTGGGAAGATTTTCTTCTGGATTCAGCTATATCCGCAGGGGGTTTAAAAGGTGAGGAAAGAGCTATATTCCTTGATTCTTTCCATTTCTCATGAGGCTGTGACCTGACAGATCTTCTCTGAAATCTGGAGAGGTCAGAGCCCTGCTGCAGCTGAAGTATGTAAGAACTATGTGCTTTCTACTGTAGCCATGGCTCTCTGATCAGCAAGATAGGCCAGACTGCATGACAACACACTTTTAATGTATTTATTTATTGAAATAAGTTGTTGAGTCCAAACTATTGCTCAAAAAAGGTAAACCATTAGAGCTTGGCATTTGGAAAGATTTTAATATAGGCACTATCACTGTAACTAGATTTGCTGCCTATGTACAGCGCTTATATTTTTATGTTAAGTGCATATTAGGGTTTACCAATTGTCATATTCTATTTAGAGTCCTTGGTGGTTTCAGGTTTACCTACTAGAAGAGGAATATGAAGAGTTTATAGACTGTTTTCCTTATCAAGATTCAAAACCACAATTCCACGTTACTATGTTTACTTTTCTATTAAACTATAAAATACTAATTAAGGAAATAGATTTTTATTTTAAAAGCTTAATGCAATAAGAACACTATGATCTATTGTGTTGGGGGAGGTGACAGCAAACAATTATTTGCTGCATGAGATCTTTGATATTCACCCTCAAGTCAATGAGAAAATTCTGAAACAACTTTTATTCCAGAAAAACCATTCTAAGGATGGCACTGCATTTATCTTCAAAATCATTCTCATACAGTAGACATACGGAGAAACTGAGGCCCAGAAGTTAAACAATTTGCTTAATATCATCGGTGGCATAGCTAGGACTAAATTAGGTCCATAGACAATTAGGCTAGTGCTCCAGATACTCGACTAGACAGAATTTCCAAATACCAATGAGCCTATTCAAATCTTTCCTTCCATTTCTTCAGTATTGAGTCTTCCTAGTGTGTTCAGGATTCACATACAAATATCACTACTAACATTTAAAAGAAAAAAAAACACTGAGTAATGAACTCATGACTTGTTTGTAAAAATGTCTACTTTAATATTAGCATTTTCAATACTCAAGATAGAAAACAAAGCAAACCTCTATTTCAAGCATAGGCTCCTGCCTGGATCATGACACTTTAGTTTTTATCAGCTATATTTACGTATGCTTTTATCATTTGTGTCACGATGCTCATACCCATAAATAAAATATAACTCAAATAATCAAAGGAAATATGTAAGCAGATTTTGAAGATGTGGTTTTCAAACAAAGATCCAAAGTGGCAAGCAAAAGCTGTCCTAATACCATAGAATTATTAACAATGCATAGGATCACTTTCATAAACATAGCTATATTTCTAGGAATCAATCCATTTATAATTTTTATCTGCTAATTCCACAGGTTTGGTATCTTAAATCAGGCAAGTCAATGTGCTTTACAAGTGTTTTGTGGTCTTGGAATGTCCTTTTTAAGGAAAATTCCCTTTTGGATTTCTATCATCTGTTTCTCTTGGTAATTCTGCATGTCAACTGGCTGCTGCTTTGTAACATTTTTCAAACAGTTCTTCCATCAAGAGGACTCTGAGGCTAGGAGGATTTTCCAAAATGTGCTATTCAGTTTGGTGCATACTCGTTATTCAGAGGGCTCCTCTGGGTTTCTCAGATTTGCGCTTTCCCTGGGAGTCTCTGAGTTGGCCTCTGGTATAGCACTGGATTCTGAAGCCTCTGGTTGTAAACTGTCTCCATCAAGGATAATGTCTTCAGGATTTGGTGGGGGTGGACAGAAGTCTTCGTTGGGGCAGATTTGTTGGAAAAGTGCTTCAGCCTGGCCAGGGAAGAAAGGGCACAAGAGGTTTTGAACATTAACTTAAAATGTATGTGCCTTTCTGGAACTATCAAAAAAATGAAGTATCACCCTTAAAATTTTCTTTAAGTTATAGAACTTTACACAGCACACATGACCTTCTAAAAACTGCTTTCAGAACTCCATGACTTTTCTCCCTCTAATTTATACATTCATTCAGGCCCACCCTTCAAGTATATCAGTACTTGCTAAGACTCTTTATAAAGTGCTCAAATAGTTGAGGTTTTAAGGTCATTCATTCTACATGTCAACAGAAATACAATTTCCCTTAATATCCTTTATATAATTTCCTAATAGAGCCTGTTTGTGATATTTGTACAGTCTAATTTAGCATATACTAAGTTTAACAAGTCATTGTTCAAATCAAGAAAATTCTTCACTGTTTGCTCAACTATTTGCGTTTCTAATTTTCCTCTCCCTGTGCTTTGAGGAATATAACACAGTGTCCAAGACAATGGACACTGAATAGATAACCATGCCCAAATGCTGGCTCTGCCACTTAGCAGCGATGTGATCTGGGGAATGCTTACTCAGCTTCTGAGCCTTGCTCTCCTTGCCTATAGAATGGCAGAGAGTAAGCCTCTCTATTTGGAAACTGTAATCATTGTTATTAATAATAACATAAATTAAAATGTTGAGATTTAAGCTGAGCTTAGTCTGGCAGGGTAAGAGAATAATAAAGTAAATGTGATCTTAATTAACAACAAATACACACACATACAAGAAAGTAAATGTGGCTGGTAGCACTGTTATTCTATTCTAAACATATTCCTACTATTATTTAGATGAATACAGTTCTTTATTAGATAAGGGTCCCTGACAGGCTAGGGAGCTTGCACTCTAGCCTACTGGTAAAAGAACGTCATTAAAGGGTTTTAAACATATGCTTGTTTTGCTTTAAAGGTTACAATGTCTGTCTGTACCACTTCAACCCTTCTTCCCAAAGTACACGCAAGGTCATCCATTACGCCAGGAGTTGACAACTATGGCCCATGTGCCAGATCCAGTCTGCTGCCTGTTTTCATAAATAAAGCTTTATTGGGACAGTTACTCTCATTCATTTATCTATGGTCTACGGCTGCTTTTGCACTGCAATGGTGGAGTTGAGTAGTTGCAAAATACATTATATGGGCTGCAAAATCGAAATTATTTGCCATTTGGCCATCTATAGCTGGTAAACTCCTACATCAGGTGAATAAAACCAGTATCTTTGGGATAGGGTGAAGGGTTGGTTAAGCAGAAACTTTTGAGCTTTGATGTGGAGTTGAAAGAAGGGGCAGGGAGAGAAAAATAGCTTCTTTCCTTCTTAAGTATAGTTCAAAGTGATATTTTTAGACATGCCATTTTATTATGGATATTTTGAAATTAAATATTTGAGATGCCTGCTTTGCTTCCATCCTGGGGTCTTACCATATACATCTTTGCTGGAGATATTTAGTCCCTAGAAGCAGGACTGAGGTCAGACAGAGCCTCTACCTCACACTTTAGTTCCTCTAATGGTCATTGTGTCTGTTATCTCTACCTTGTCTGCCTATAGAAGTTCTCCTTCTCCTTTACTCTCTGCATGCAATCAATCAGCAAATCCTATCAATTTTATCTCTTAGTTCTTGACTCCACCTGTTCCTCCACTAGAGACATAGACCAGACATGCATCATCTTTCCCCTGGACAACTGCAACATCTCAGAACCGGACTGGTCACTTTGCCTCTAGGGTTCCCCTGTGTAATCCATCTTTATGTTGCCCTTAGAAGGGTCAGTGGAAAATGAAATTCTGTTTATGCCTTTTTTTGGCTTAAAACTCTTCTAACAGGATAAAAATCCAAGATACTTATTATGGCAAACAACACCCTTCAGGCCTATCTTCTCTGGTCTCATCGTCTTCTTCTTCATCCCATCTCTGCCTCTCAGGCTTTTTGCTACACTGTTACCTGTTTATTGGTACTTTCTTAAACATACCATGATAGTTACACCCTGGGCTGGTGCAAATGCTATCAATTTGATTGTCTATCACTTGGATGAAGAATTGCTACTCATCTTTTATATTCTTCCCTGTAAGGTTCTCTGACTCCTAGATACAACTCATGGCTCCTCTATATTACTTTTATACTTTCGATATCATTCTCTTATTGCATATACCGCACTGCAATGTCATTTGTTTACACGTTTTTCTCCTTTACCAGACAGTGATTCACCCAGGAATAATGACTGGGTTTTAGTTAACTCTGAATCCTTAGTGCCAGGCATGGAGTAGAATCTCTCTTTCTCTCTCTCTTTTTATATATATATATATTTATATATTTATATATAAATATATATATATATATATAAATGGAAGAACTTTAGAAACCGTATATTATACAAATGTTGAATATAAATATTGTAACAATTATCATTATTACTATTATTATTACTGTTCCTCTTACTTCTACTCCAATTCCTCTGTATCTCACACCTTGTCTCCCTTTTGCCACCTCCCTGTAGGATAGATTTTCTCCTGAACTCCAGTCCCTGTGGCTGGATCCCACTCAACCTGTTTTTGTATATCCCTGTCACGAACAATGTGTGTCCTAAGACCGCCAACCAATTGCAGGTTGCCGTCCTGCTTTTATTTGTGTTCTACCTGCTTGTGGAAATCCCACCTTCAGCTCACTGCCATTGGCCCTCTCTGATGCCAATTTCCTACAGCCAGACTCCAGCCTTTCCCAAGTCTCTCCTCTTTCCAACTGCTGGAACCTTTTAGGGTCAACTGCCACTTTCTGGAAGGTCTGTCTAATGCTTCTTGGTGAACTTCATTTCATTTGCCAACTAAGCCCCAGTTCTAAGAGTTGTCACCAAGAGGTTGGTTCAGAGTACTTAATTGTCAACTTTTAATCTTCCTTGCTCTTTTAAAGCCAGAAGTTAGCTTAAAGGGTAAAGACTTTCATGTGGTTAAAATAATTAAAAAGGGCTAATTATATTGTGAATTAGTTTCCTTATATTGGGAAGTACAGAGAGGACACGTTGAGTTATTTAGGTATTCCTATGTTTCTTTAACATACATCTACACAAAACAAACAAATATTTTGTCAATCTAGCAGTTTAATGTAGTTAGGATGTATCTGCATTAACGAGTTGAAAGTAGCATAGTATACTAGATGAGTGTACAAGCACTGGGGTCCAACAGACTTGAGGTTAAGTCTTGGATAAAAAATTTACCAGCTATGTGATCTCTGGAAAAGTTATTTAGCCCCTTTGGGGCTTAGTTTCCTCATCTGTAAAATGGGGGGGATGTCACAGATACTTACCTCATAGGGTTGTTGTGAGAACCAAATACAATAATATATATGAGATGATTAGGACAATGCCTGGCATATAGAAAATGCTCAATGAATGGAAGCTTCAGAAGATATGACACCTAAAATTGCCCTCTCCCTCAATGGCTTGAGAAAGTGAATGCTACTGCACTATGTGAGCAACTTGACAGTTCCTACGACCTATAAAGCTGGTCTTCAACTTACAAATTATGTACCAAAAGTCATAAGCAAGTTGCTGATCTGTCCATATGAACAACATTCTACATGGTGGTTAGACTGCCAGCCCAGTCCACATCAGCCAATATAACCCATTTCATACCTTAAGTATAATACAGAGTACAGTACTATTTAACTATTCTTGTTCCCAAGGCAGTGGCAGCTCCTAGGCAATGGGGGCTCCTGAAGAAGGAGGGAGCTATCACTGGCTTGGGAGTACAGACAAGTAGGGACTATAGACCAGTCTGTTCATCAGTATCTGTGGGTAAATGAAACACTCCCTGTATTAAGAAAAGAAATATCTATGTCAGGTTCAGAAAAAATCTGGAGTAACATAAACTACAAAAACTAGCAAGTCACAGAAAGATTCACATAATAGGGAATATCTTGGTATGCTCCTGCACACAACTTTTAACTTGTAAGTAATAAATAGATCAGATTACTTTATATTTTTCATATGTCTTCAAATCATAAATAGCTTCATATGAACACAAGAGAGATAGGTCTATGTTCTTCAACATCTATACACTTACAAATAAGAAGGGCAGATGCAAACTTGCCAACTAGCAAAATGAAGCATTTTATTTCAAAAAAAAAAAAGAGAGAAAGAAAGAAAAATGAAATCTGAAGGTACTTATATTTCCTACACAGGCAAAGCTTAGGTGATGTTCTGAGGGCTTTTAGAGACAATTTGGAAAACAGAGTCATCAGTTAGTGTTTGGGATGAACACAGCATGATACACTGGAATTAGAACACAGTTTATCTGAATAAACTGGCTATTTTTAAATGTTATTATTGATGTCCTTTAAGGTAGGCATTATAATATTTCTCCCAAAACTGATGTGAGGTTAAAAGCTGTATAACAAATATAAACCTACTTATAATTAATAGTATATAATAATTAGCACCCAAACTAGCATTATTACTGTTTTCTTCTGTGAAAACACTGTACTCAAGTCTATCTTCTTGGGAATCAATATCTCATGATAAAATTATCCTTTAATTATAATCTTTTAGCTTGCAGTTTAGATCACATTAGCACTTCTATATTAAGTCCTTATTTAAGGCCTTCCATTTTGGTTAAAAAAAAACATTAAAGTTCACTCAGGAATAAAGTTACCTGGCTGATAACTTGCTGGTAATTTCTTCTTGGAAAAAAATGGACCATCAAAGCAAAACTGACTTGGCCATTTTAAGCCATAAATGTACATATTGAACCATCCTGAGTTGCTATTAAACTAACAGAATAAATGATGGATGAGAGATGTGACTTCCTATTTTTGTTTGTTATCACTGACTAAATATGATTATCCTGGATCACCACTAGACTCTGAAGATGAGAAACAAAGAATCTGGTAAAAAACTGTAAATGTATAGGTCATGGCCTTGCTGCTATGTCTAAAAATTAGATTAAAGGCTCAAAAAGGCCATCTGCTCCTATAAGATCCCTACCACTAGTGGGAATGAAACTTCCATCTGTGGTCTTAGAACAATGTTAAATTATCCATTTATTGATTCAATAAACAGATGCACCAACTATATTGGTGAAAAGTTTAGACTTATACCTTAAAAAACAGTATTTTCTGCTCTTCTCTTCCTGTCAAGCACAGAAAAGTGTGTTTGTACATGCATATGAATTTTCAGCTTAGTAGACTCATAATTCACTTTTGGCATTTTGTGTCACCTGCCCCGTACCTATTCATAGCCCTGCCCAGGAGTGCTACTCCTCAGCATCTATTATAGTAGCTTTGGGACACCAGCTTGTGTCAAAACATGAAAGGAATCATGTTAATTGTGAAAAACTACATGTTCTTTTCCATGGTTAAGAATGTGCCTTAAAAATGTGCCATTTTAAAAATACATTTTGTATGCCTTACTAGTTACACTCCTTATGAAATGACTCAAGTTTACAGAGGAAAAAGTTTGTGTATTTCAAAATACAATGATAGGCCACCATTTAAATTAGAAGCAATGTTTCTTTAGAATACTGGCATTATAAATTCATTTTTCTGAATATGTATTTCTAACATCTTCTATCTTTATTCCCACAATGGAACTCATAACAATCTCTTGTAGTTCATCATTATATTCAAGAATGTGAAAATATTTGATATTAAAGTGGCTTTGTTGTTCACCGAGCAAAAGTTTAGGGGCAAATTGCAGAGATGGTATTAAATGAGAGAGATGCTTTTTTAGTTTCTTTTCCCACCTCCTAGAGGAAAAAACAATTCACTTTCCCTACCACACCAACTTCCTAACATAAAACCAAGAAACACCAACAGCCTTACCTGTTTGACTGCATTATCATTTCCTAAAGCACAGTCTGGGCCAGAGCAGACATAAACGTTGGATGGTAAATCATTATAAGAGTTCCTGCTGACGTCTGAAGAATCTCTCATATTGAAGTAAAGAGCCCACAGAAGTCTTGGCTTTTCAACTTCTTCATTTTCTAAACGTAGACATAAATTTTACTTACATCTAAAGCACAACATGCCTCTCAATTACTACAACATGTAGCCAATTGCTAACAAAGCTACGACTATATATTGTAGTAAATCAGAGCTTTGTATGTAAACTATAGTAAATCTGTATCCACACACTCTAATACATGTGTATATTTCAAGCAATGATGGCTTTTCAACCTAAGACAAGTTAGATTTTAAAAATTATTTTGATTATTAGTAAGTTACTTAAACTCCAACCATGTTCCCTTGGATTTCTCTTCTCATCACCAGTATGAAAGCGCTTATGATCACATTCATCTTTAAATTATGCCAATGAAGTGAGAAGTTAACATAAATTGATTTTCTTATGTTTCACATGCATAAACCAACTTAAAAAATTATAAAGTAAGTCAATACTATATACAGGATTATGAGATGACCAGAATAGAGAAATCTATAAAGACAGGAAGTAGGGGAATTCCCTGGCGGTCCAGTGGTTAGGACTCAGTGCTTTCACTGCCGAGGCCCAGGTTCAATCCTTGGTTGGGGAACTAAGATCCCACAAGCTGCGTGGCATGCCCGCCCCACCCCCCTCAAAAAAAGACAGGAAGTAGATTAGGGTTACCTAGGGCTGTGGGGGAATTGAGGGTAAGTGCAGGTTAATGGCTAATGGGTATGGGGTATGAGTTTCTTTTTGGAGTGATGGAAATATTCTAAAATTGACTGTGGTGATGTTTGAACAATACATTAAAAAACATTGGATTTTATACTTTAAATGGGTGAATTGTATGGTATGTGACGCTCAATAAAGCTGTTATTAAAAAATAGTATATACAGGATTAAAAATTGGATATCCTAACTCACTAACACTCTGTCCTACTAGATTACAAAAGTAATGCCAACCAACAAACAAATAACAAAAATATGATTATGAGACTGTAAGCTGTTTTCAGTGCACATTCTCTCATTTACAGCAAGCATCTATTATGTGTTAGGCATCAGGCTAGGAGCTGGGGATACAAAGATGAAGTAGACTTAGTCCTTATTCTCTTGCTCTTTCATGCTCCCTAATACAGAGCCTAGCACATAACAGATGCTCAATGAATAATTTCTGAACCAATTTTAATTCTGCTTTCAGGTATAATCAAAGCATGATGTGCTTATTAAAAGATCCAGCTCTCTTAATCTCAATACCTAAAGCCTAATCCTTGCTACCTTAATAATTATTTCTATGCCTCTCTTCTTTAGAAGTGTTATAATTACATTTTCTTTGGTTGAAAACAGAAAATATTGCTGTTAATATATTTATTGACTACAGTGTTTTCTTAGCCTGGATCTGAAGAAAAATTCAAATTCTGTACAATGATAATAAAGGATGTGAATGACTATTACCCAAGACCATAAGGCACCTTGTGAATCATAAAGAAAATTCTAAAGGTATAATTATCTAGTTAATTAACTCTTATTGGTAGATTTATAATCAGTGTAGAAAAGTTAGCAAATTGCGTTCCTCAGTTAAAAAGAATGTCCCATTCCCCAATTCAGGACAAATAGGTTTTTTATTATACTTAATTTAAAATATCTCCACTACAACAATACCAAATATGTTCTTTTTCTAGTTCATCCTGAATAATCCATAATTATTAATGTGATAGGATGAAGAAACTCTGGATGAAGTGATCCTTTAAGATGCCCCTTTCTAATGCTAAGATCTATGAGTCTAAGGTATCACTAACTTCATGTAAAGCACACAATAGGTGGCAAAACCTACTTACTGACAAAACAAAGGAACAT
Organism: Balaenoptera ricei; assembly: GCF_028023285.1. Lineage (NCBI taxonomy): Eukaryota > Metazoa > Chordata > Mammalia > Artiodactyla > Balaenopteridae > Balaenoptera > Balaenoptera ricei. The sequence continues at coordinate 76,535,440 of NC_082660.1, forward strand.
AAGAGACTCATATTTCAGAGCTAAAACCATATGGCTCTTAGTAAATTTATTGGTGAGCTTAGTTTCAGTAAATCTTACAGGAAGATAGTTAAACATACTGCCTATCACTTGTGAAACCAGACTCTAGGAGCATTGCAGAAAAGTGAGCTAAGGTCTGGAAGTCCTTTAATATTGCTCATTCCATTTCTAAGCATATACTAAGAGAGCTTATCTTATATTTTATGAAACTTCCAGCTCAGAGGAGAGCTTTCACTCAATAAAAGTTAGGGGAAGTGAATAATTCAATTATAGGAAAGAAATTTCATAGAGGTTGAAGTTTTGAAAAGAAACCGAGAGGAAGATGAAAAGTTGACATAGGCTGAAGATAAATGCTCTAGATACAAGGGAGTTATCGGGCTTTGACCTTAAAACCCTCAAAGAAACATGTAATTGCTTCATCTTTCTTTGAGGCCAGCTGGAAGGCAGAGAGATAGCTGGAAAAATAACATGCAATTGTGCAGTGCAAAATTGTCAAAAAAATATTAAAGCTGTCGAGGTTTGGCTAGGAATACATCACTTGGCCAGAAACAGAATTGGTTTTCTGTAATAGCTCATTTCATTCAATTAGATTGTGCAAAGGACTAAACAAGTAATAGGTAATTTAGAATAAAATCTTGGGCGAATTAAACTGGGGCAAGTACAGAATAAAGTAGGCTGAAGAAAATCAACAGTGGCACACCAAATAAAAGCAACGAATAGTCTATAGCTGCATGCCATGTTTAGGGAGAGAGTGAACTATTTTAGCAACATAGCACAGTAGCACAAGACCAAGAGAGTAGGAGACTGCCACAGCTGTGACCTAGACTGACCTAGACAACAAATACAAAAAGGAATTAAGATAAGGCATTTTACTTCTCAGCTCAGTAAAAACACCCTCACCAGCCACCTATTTCAAAATGACACCTATAAGGGGAATTCCTGTTTTTAGGCAGTGCTGCTTTTTTGAGATAGGAACTGAATGAGACAGAATGAGATAACGCCACATGCTGTGCCCAATGGAGCGAAAAAGAGAAAGAAGATGGTGCAGTGATGATATTACACTGCAGACATTTGAAGATATTGTACTAATGAAATTCTTGCTTCAATTTGTATGGAAAAATCTCAATTTCCTGGGTAAAATAAGAAACCACTTAGGAAAGTTCTACCCGTGCTTTGAAGGATATAATGGAATCTGGAAGAATTAATGCACATATGAATGGTGAGCAATCACCTCATTTTCTCACCTGCAGAATCAGGTTTATTAAGCATAAAGTATCTGAAATTTCCTTGGACTGTGAAGTAGGGAAGAGTTTAGAGATCTCTGATGTTCTTAAAGGAGCCTGGGAAGTAGGGCTCTTAGAAGTACTAGTACAACTGCTTCTTAAGACAGAGCATATGTCAAGAGCTCCAGCTGATATCTTAAACATGAACAAGTAAGAAAGAGAGGGAATAGAAGGAATACCTTCACAAGGCTATTGGATTCCTCAGATACAAAGGCAAAGAAGTACTGTGTTTGAGAAGAGAACATTATCTTTTAATACGATAAATATACTTCATTGCAAAGTGACTAGGCTGACTTTCACAAAAGCTCATGAAGCACAGCACTACACAGAACATAGAAGTCGAATAAAAAGAAAATAAGCTTAAATAATGTTATTCCTCTGGCACACATTTTAAAACAAAATATTTATAAAGCTTTAAAGCATAAAGTTTCATATCATTGTCAAATAATTAAAACATAATAGTAAAAGCCATCAATCTGTGAAAATAGGGGCTTTTGCTACAGAGAAGAATGTGCTTTAATGTATTAAAAGTTCATATTGCTCATAAAGTTCCTTCTTCCTCATTTAGGCAGGAAAATGAATTGAGTTCTCTTCTCCAGGTGACTTTGCCTCTTTGACCTGCCATGGCCCAGTGCTCACTTTATCTGGTGATTCATTTTCAATAACTCCAACAGTATTTGTTCTGACATTTTAATTAAAATATGACCACTACTTCATCCTGATGATAAAAAGGCCTATGTGTCAGTGAAAACTGGCTTTTCAGTGCCTCAGTGCACCTGAGGACCCCTCTGAGCACATAGTTCTTACTAAAGAATTTCACTCAGGTTCTAAACAATACATCATTTCAAAATGGGATCACATTAACCATTAAGATTAATGTTTAAAAATCTAAAATGGCTAGAGGATGCTAAGTAATGAATATGTAATTTCCTCATCTCGATTTTTAAAAAAAGAAAATGCATTTAAAAAGTGAAGAGCAATGATACAATATTCAAATTTAGTATATTATTTGGGACCACCACACAATGAAATTACAACCAAAAGTTATGAAAAAATTCAGAAATAAAGAAGGAATTCTGAGTTTTTATAAGCAAGGTAACTAAAGCCAAAGATAAAACTATGATTCCATTTTACATTTAGGAATATTATTGTGTACCGTAACTCTGCAATCAAATTTTTAACAATACATTTATATGAGACTTTCCAATGAAAAAAAAAAGTAAATATGAAACAAATTAAATTCCAAACTAAAGAGAAGTAAATTTTCAGATTGCAGAATTTGATTCAAGCAGCCCCCCAAAAAATTAATTATATTGATATTAGCTCCTGAGAATGGAGCAGTTTGTTTTCCCATGTAAATGTAAATGCCCCTTTATGCACTATCTTGCAAAGAAAACAAACAAGACACACAGAAGATGAACTAAAAGGAAATACAATAGGTAGGGGTAAATAAATGGTTGCCTGAACAAACATAACATCCAAATAAAATGAAGATATATGAATTAATGAACTGGCCAGGATTCAAGTGGACAACCAAATCCTTAATGAAAATCACCGTCACTTCATATAAATGAATAAGATCCATCAGGCCATGTTTTGATCACCTACACATAGAATTCACTACAATTTGCTCCATTCACAGCTACAAGGGCTACCCTATGATGCGGGGAGAAAAGTTTAAAAATTCGTGGTTGAAAAGCATCTTTCCACCATGAGTAGGCAGCAAAGTGGCATATATGTTTTGAAAGCTAAATATTTATCACATCACTAGCATGCTATGCATGAAAAGACAATTATTGGTTAGGAAGGATTCCTATGTTTGCCAATTAATAGCTGAAACTTCTCTCAGTTGAACTAAGTTTTTTTTTTCTTTATAAATGAAGATAACTTTTTCTGATAAAGGAATATATGCTCTTCATACAACATCTATAAAATAAAGAAAATTAAAAGGAAAAAAAATTATACATAATCCCACCAAAATTGAGAGATTTCCTGACAGTCTTTTTTCTATGCATATGAGTATGTACACATATAAATGTATGTTTTTGCACTTACTTATATACATTGTGTGTGAGATGTAGCTTTTTCCCTTATCATTATAAATATTTCCCCATTTTTAGGAAGAGAATGTGCTTAGTCATCCTAGTAAAACATGTAAGCACTGGTGCTGAATACATCACCTTTCAATTCAGGTTGCAGAAACCTTCCTGAGATCTCTAAAGAGGAATAAAGTGGTCACGTTACCTTTCCATCATGAATCACTGATTATTGTTCTTACCTATCTCCTTTTCGGTATATGGAGTAAACAATTTCTGCACAACTGGTTCTAAATCTTCTCTTGCTGTTTTAGAAGATGTACAAGTCAAATGAACCAAATCTGTTTAAAAAAAAAATATTTTGAGTTCCTGCTTATCACAAATTTCACTGTGTACTCATATTCAAGGCACTAAGCTGGTGCCATGCGGAATAGAGCCAAGCATGTCATGGCTCCTGCCTTTAAGAACTTTATAATCTAGTGATGGGGGACATGTAAAAACCATAACAATATGCTATGTGTGTTAAAAAAATAGTGAAAATATATGTTAACTAATAACCAAGAGGGAGCACACTAAGACTCAAGACTAAGTACCAGTTGATGGTTATGTAAAACCAGCAAGATAAAAAAGCTTAGGAAACCATTTATTCATAGAAAGAGCTTAAGCTATCCTTATAACATTCCCAACGAGGGTGGATAAAGGATTGCTAAGCAAGATATTGTATAAAAAAAACTAAAAGTGGACTATTTTTTTTACCTAGAGAACACACAATATTCTTCAGACAGGAAAACCCATTTATACAAGCTTTACTGATAAGTTAAAAACAAATCATCTATTCATTATAGGGTTCTCTAAGAAAGTTTTTTAGGGAACACTGTTAGCTTAGTTTGAATCATACATATACTTAAAAGTCCATAATATGGCACAAGTCAAAACTTGTGTAATATTTTCAGGATTTCCAAATCACTTTGTTTTGCATTTACAGGTTCATGGGGCCCAGACCTCAGAGAATGTTTGGGTTAGAGAATATCATGTACAAAAAAGGTCCTTCACAGAAGTGAAATACTGTAGCCTAAGGCACTTAGAATTCCTAAAGGCCTACATACAAAGGGCAAAGGAAGGACAAAAGGTTCAACATACTGAAAGGAAGAACTAAGGGGACCCCTAAATCGGAGTAATTCTTGTGGTTTTGGAAAGGGTTTAGGGCAGAACAGAATTATGGCAGAAAGAATATATATTAGAGAAAAGTATAAGAACTGAGACATTCCTACTCCTAAAACACCAGTAGAGAAGTACATGCACTCCTTTTCTAAAAGTTTACTTTAGGCTAGTAGACTTTTTTAAACCCCAGGAACATGGTTCAAAGTTTATCATGGAAGCGCAACATCAGAATAGAATTCTCTTTATTAAAATTAATTCCACATTCTACTCTAAAATATATCTAAGCATAAAGGGACTCTTAATAACCATGTGAGCTAAAATCAAATTTTGTAGTATTTTTTTCCAGGTGCACCAAAGAAAGTGATATTCTAAGAAAGTTCCTGTCTTATGTATGGCCTAATAAAATATCTACCTTATTTAAGCAATGTTTTTATATGAATATAACAGTGATTCCCATTGGTTCTGGGATATTGAAGGATATACAGTATTTCAAAAGGTATAATAACCTTTACTACAAAATTATTCCTAATGAACTTAAAATTTTCAAATGCAATATAACTTTGGTAGGGAGGGAGTTTAAAGTCCCTAGATAAATGCTGAATTAAACAGAGTATATAACTATAAAGGCAGAAATCTCTGATGTAACACTTGAGAGAAACTGTTCTGTCTCTATTATCCCACAGTCTCACAAAATACCAACGTTCATGTCAAGGTTCTCAATTTTCCAGTTCGTTCCTATTCAATTAACGTACACTAGGGGGAAAAGCAGATGAACATGAATATAAATAAAACAGTATATTTTCAAAAATATCTTAACGGTAAACTACTAGTTCTATAAATCAGGATATATAAAAGAAATACACCAGAGTAACTATATCCTTATGTTTCCTAACAGTGTAACAGAGTTCATTCAGTTCATGGAATGCTAGCAAAAATTTCTAGTAATAAAGTCAGATTATCATCTTGTACTTAATAAGTTTTATTACAATTCTTAGAAGGAAAAATTAAAGACATCTATACCTTGAATTCTAATACCTTGATTCTGCTTAGATGCTACATTATTAATTCATTTACAAATTTAAGATACGAACAACTATTTTTTCTCCCTGCTTATTACCCGCTTTTCCTGTTATCTATGTCACTTCCTTGTATAGGTTACTCTCAATTTATTGCTTCTTTTCAAATCAGAGGTTGATTGTATTATTTTTTTAAAATTCAGATTATTTTCAAAATTGGTTTATTAATCTTCATACAGCTCATAAGTCTTTAGCAAGGGCAAGTTTTAGAGTCAGTTTTCCTCTTTGTCGAATGTAACTTTTACTTTTCAATAGGTGTTTAATAAACATTTGTGGCTAAAGACAATTCGCTTCCCTGCCATGAGCAGACATTAAGTACTCACAGTCTTAGGAAGACATACATGTGCATACAAATATATGTATGCATACACATGCATAGGGAAAATTTTACTAGTTACTTATATGAAGTGTGGAAAAATTATCTGACTGACCATGGTAGAAGTAAGGAAAGCATAAGTGGATAATCCTCAAATTATTTAAATCTGCCTGAGAAATGCTCACAGACGCTTTAAGATATATCTTTAAAATTCTCAAAAGAATTTAAAAGATTATCTAGAATTTACTGTATGGTGAACTTGCATGTGTCAGACACTACCCTAAGCATGTCAGAAGTATTATTTCATTTTACCTGTGCAATAGCCAACTATTATCTTCATTTTACAGGTGAGAAAACAGAGGAACAGTGGAGTTAAGCAGATTTCTCAAAGTTATGCAATTACTAAAAGGAAGAGCTGGGGCTCAGAGCTGGAATTCAAGCCCACGTGGTCTGACTCTAGGGTGCCTGCTCTTAGTCACTGAACAATGTTGTGTAACTGTAATAATCTCCCGTAGAAGGTGCAGCTAGTCACTTAAGGCAGCAACATTCAAACTGGGAGGTGTATAAAGATACAAGAGGACTTTCCACAAGGTAAATAACTCTAAGGGAGTCACTGTCCAGGTGCTCAACCTCGCCTCCTGCAATTTTATTAAGCAATGCATTTCAAGAAATTTACTTTGTGTTTAATAATCCTTTATCAAAACTGTAATATATTTATGATAGTTTGATTAATTTTGCACAAATATAATTGGATTAATTACTGAATCCAGAAGGAATTTTTTTAAGCTTACTGTCTTCGGAAATTAAAAAAAAATCTATTTCCATTTATTATTTGAAGTGGGTGATAGTGGGTATCAAATATCTCTGATACTTAAATTCCATTGAATACATTTAAAGGGGTGATGTTACCACTTTACCATTACATACCAACATTTATAATGTTAGAAACTTCACTCTTGGTGATTATTTGAATCTTATGATGAAAAACTGTATATGTCAAATTATACGTGTTTGAGGGGTACATGAGCAAAAAGGTTTCAATACCTTAAGGTGTTAATGTAATTGCAAAACCATACCTATATAACATGTTGTCATATTTCTACCAAAATTTAACTCTGTGTAAAATGCTCCTTTCTATTCTGTGACCTTAACTCCTCTCCACGAAACTAACTTGCTCAGTAAATGCTAAAAATGACCACAAATTAGATCAGATGGGGCACCTGCTTTCCTAAAAGTATCACATTCATTAGTGCCAATTAACAACTATAACTAAGATTGTGGAAGATGAAATAGAACTGGAAACATTAGCCACTGGCATCATGTGAGATAATAACTGACTCAAAAAACGGTTTAAACCTTGACTCTATCTTTTATAAAGTATGCTCCTTTTACTTCATTTAGCAACTGCTTAAAGGCTTAATGGGCTAAAAGATGACAAAATGTGTTCTCTATCACAATTCTTGTCTTGGCAATATATTTAGCTTTGTATTGTCATTAAAGAAACTGCAAAATATCCTATTCAAATTTATAAGCTTTTGCACAGCAAAAGCTGTGCAAAACAAAGTGAAAAGACAATCTACGGAATGGGAGAAAATATTTGCAAGTGATGTGACCAATAAGGGCTTAATTTCCAAAACATACAAAAAATTACACCGCCCAATATCAAGAAACAAACAACCCAATCAAAAAATGGGCAGACCTAAATAGACATTTCTCCAAAGAAGACATACATATGGCCAAAAGGCACATGACAAAATGCATAACATCATTAATTATTAGAGAAATGTGGGAGCACCTCAACATATAAGCCAAATGCTAACAGCCATAAAAGGGAAAATCGACAGTAACACAATAATAGTGGGGGGACTTTAACAACCCACTTACACCAATGGACAGATCATCCAGACAGAATATCAATAAGGAAACACAGGTCTTAAGTGGCACATTAGACCAGATGGATTTAGTTGATATTTATAGAGCATTCCATCTGAAAGCAGCAGAATACATTTTTTTCTCAAGTGCACATGGAACAGTCTCCAGGAAGATCACATACTGGGCCACAAATCAAGCCTCAGTAAATTTAAGAAAACTGAAATCATACCAAGCATCTTCTCTGACCACAACACTGTGAGATTAGAAATAAACTACAGGAAAAAAAAACTGTAAAAACACAAACACGTGGAGACTAAACAATACATTACTAAACAACCAATGGTTCACCGAAGAAATCAAAGAGGAAATCAAAAAATACCTAGAAACAAATGACAACAAAAACACGACGATCCAAAACCTATGGGATGCAACAAAAGCAGTTCTAAGAGGCAAGTTTACAGCAATACAATCTTACCTCAGGAAACAAGAAAAACTCAAATAAACACCTAACCTTACACCTTAAGCAACCAGAGAAAGAATAACAAACAAAACCCAAAGTTAGTAGAAGGAAAGCAATCATAAAGATCAGAGCTGAAATAAATGAAATAGAAACAAAGAAAACAACAGAAAAGATCAATGAAACTAAAAGCTGGTTCTTTGAGAAGATAAAATTGATAAAATTGATAAACCTTTAGACAGACTCATCAAAATAAATAAATAAATAAACAGGAGATGACTCAAATCAATAAAATTAGAAATGAAAAAGGAGAAGTTACAACTGACACCACAGAAATACAAAAGATCATAAGAGACTACCACAAGCAACTATATGCCAATAAAATGGACAACCTGGAAGAAATGGACAAATTCTTAGAAAGTTACAATGTTCCAAGACTGAACCAGGAAGAAACAGAAAATATGAACAGACCAATCACAAGTACTGAATTTAAAAACTTCCAACAGAGTCCAGGACCAGATGGCTTCACAGGGGAATTCCATTAAACATTTAGAGAAGAGTTAATACCTATTCTTCTCAAACTCTTCCAAAAAACTGCAGAGGAAGGAACACTCTCAAGCTCATTCTACGAGGCCACCATCACCCTGATACCAAAACCAGAGAAAGATATTATAAAAAAGGAAAATCACAGGCCAAAATCACTGATGAACATAGATGCAAAAATCCTCAACAAAATACTAGAAAACAGAATCCAACAGCACATTAAAAGGATCATACACCATGATCAAGTGGGGTTTATCCCAGGGATGCAAGGATTGTACAATATATGCAAAGCAATCAATGTGATACACCACATTAACAAACTGAAGAATAAAAACCATATGATCATCTCAATAGATGCAGAAAAAACTTTTGACAAAATTCAACACCCATTTATGATAAAAACTCTCCAGAAAGTGGGCAAAGAGGGAAATTACCTCAACCTAACAGAGGCCATATATGACAAACCCACAGCTAACATCATACTCAATGGTAAAAAGCTGAAAGCATTTCCTCTAAGATCAGGAACAAGACAAGGATGTCCTCTCTTGCCACTTTTATTCAACATAGTTTTGGAAGTCCTGGCCATGACAATCAGAGAAGAAAAAGAAATAAAATGAATCCAAATTGGAAAAGAAGTAAAACTGTCACTATTTGCAGATGACATGATCCTATACAGAGAAAATCCTAAAGATGCTACCAGAAAACTCCTAGAGCTCATCAATGAATTTGCTAGAGATGCAAGATACAGAAATCTCTTGCTATACACTAATAATGAAAGATCAGAAAGAGAGATTAAGGAAACAATCCCATTTACCATCACATCAAAAAGAATAAAATATCTAGGAATAAATCTACTTAAGGAGGCAAAAAAACTTGTACTCAGAAAACTATAAGATACTAATGAAAGAAATAAAAGATGACACAAACAGATAGAGAGATATACCATGTTCTTGGACTGGAAGAATCAATACTGTGAAAATGACTAGACAACCCAAAGGAATCTACAGATTCAATGCAATCCCTATCAAATTATCAATGGCATTTTTTACAGAACTAGAACAAAAAATTTCAAACTTTGTATGGAAACACAGAAGACCGCAAATAGCCAAAGCAATCTTGAGAAAGAAAAATGGAGCTGGAGGAATCAGGCTCCCTGACTTCAGACTATTCTACAAAGCTACAGTAATCAAGACAGTATGGTACTGGCACAAAAACAGAAATATAGGAACAGGATACAATGTCCAGAAATAAATCCATGCACCTATGTTCAATTAATCTATGACAAAGGAGGCAAGAATATACAATGGAGAAAAGACAGTCTCTTCAATAAGTGGTGCTGGGTAAACAGGACAGCTACATGTAAAAGAATGAAATTAGAACATTCTTTGACACTATACACAAAAATAAACTCAGTATGGATTAAAGACCTAAATGTAAGGCCGGATACTATAAAATTCATAGAGGAAAACCTAGGGAGAACACTCTTTTATATAAATCGCAGCAATATCTTTTTGGATCCACCTCTTAGTGTAATGAAAATAAAAACAAAAATAAACAAATGGGACCTAATGAAACTTAAAAGATTTTGCACAGCAAAGGAAACCATAAACAAAATGAATTGACAACCCGCAGAATGGGAGAAAATATTTGCAAACAAAGCAACCAACAAGGGATTAACTCCAAAATATACAAACAGCTCATGCAGCTCAATAACAAAAACAACAACAAAAACTGATCAAAAAATGGGTGGAAGATCTAAATAGACATTTCTCCAAAGAAGACATACAGATGGCCAAGAAGCACATGAAAAGATGCTCAACATCGCTAATTATTAGACAAATGCAAATCAAAACTACAATGAGGTATCACCTCACACTAGTCAGAATGGCCATCATCAAAAAATCTACAAACAATAAATGCTGCAGTGGGTGTGGAGAAAAGGGAGCCCTTCTACACTGTTGGTGGGAATGCAAATTGGTACAGCCACTATGGAGAACAGTATGGAGGTTCCTTAAAAAACTAAAAATAGAGCTACCATATGATTCAGCAATCTCACTCCTGGGCATATACCCGAAGAAAACTGTTATTTGAAAGGATACATACACCCCAATGTTCATTGCAGCACTATTTACAGTAGCCAGGTCATGGAAGCAACCTAAATGTCCATCAACAGAGGAATGGATAAAGAAGATGTGGTATATATATAAAATTGAATAAGAGCAAAATAATGCCAGTTGCAACAACATGGATGGACCTAGAGATTGTCATACTGAGTGAAGTAAGTCAGACAGAGAAAGACAAATATCATATGATATCACTTATATGTGGAATCTAAAAAAAATGGTACAAATGAACTTATTTATAGAACTGAAATAGAGTCACAGATGTAGAAAACAATCTTATGGCTACTGGGGGGAAAGGGAAGGAGGGATAAACTGGGAGATTGGGATTGACATATACACACTACTATATATAAAATAGATAATTAGTAAGGACCTACTGTATAGCACAGGGAACTTTACTCAATACTCTGTAATGGCCTACATGGGAAAAGAATCTTAAAAAAGAGTGGATATATGTATATTTATAACTGATTCACTTTGCTGTACAGGAGAAAGTCACCCAACATTGTAAATCCACTATACTCCAAAAAAAAATTAGAGAAATGGAAATCAAAACTACAATGAGGTACCACCTCGCACCAGTCAGAATGACCATCATCAAAAAGTCTACAAATAATAAATGCTGGAGAGGGGGTGGAGAAAAGAGAACCCTCCTACTCTGTTGGGAATATAAATTGGTACAACCACTATGGAGAACAGTATGGAGGTTCCTTAAAAAACTAAAAATAGAACTACCATATGATCCAGCAATCCCACTGCTGGGCATATATCTGAAGAAAACTCTAATTTGAAAAGATACATGCACCCCAGTGTTCACAGCAGCACTATTTATAATAGCCAAGACATGGAAGCAACCTAAGTTTCCATCAACAGATGAATGGAAAAAGAAGATGTGGTATACATATACAATGGAATATTACTCAGTCATGAAAAAGAGAATGAAATAATGCCATTTGCAGCAACATGGATGGACTTGGAGATGATCATACTAAGTGAAGTAAGTCAGAAAGAGAAAGACAAATATCATATGATATCACTTATATGTGGAATCTAAAAAATGACACAAATGAATTTATTTACAAAACAGAAACAGACTCACAGACATGGAAAACAAACTTATAGTTACCAAAGGGGAAAGGTGGAGGAGGGATAAATTAGGAGCTTGGAATCAACAGATAAACACTACTAAATATAAAACAGATAAACAACAACGCCCTACTTTATAGCACAGGGAACTATATTCAATATTTTGTAATAACCTATAATGGAAAAAAATCTGAGAAAGAAGTTATATATATATATGTGTGTGTATATATATGTATATACATACACACACATATACATATATATAACTGCATCACTTTGCTGCACACCAGGAACTAACACAACATTGTAAACCAACTATACTTCAACTTAAAAAAAAAAGAAACTACAAAAGAAGTTTTAATTCATAGACCATAGCATAAGGGTAATAACTGAAAAACTTTGGTGAATGGAGTGCCAGTCACAATCAGCACCACTGAAACAAGAGCATCTGAAACTCAGAAGTCAGACATCACTCAACACAAACCAGAAATAACACACTTTCAGTTCTCTAAAACTGGGTTTGGAACACCCATTTCTCACACAAATGACTGCCTTCTTACAAGTTGTTGTTTCGAAACACACGGAAAGTGGGATTTCTACTCAGAATTTGCACAACAATAATAATGTACACATTTAAAAGTGACAAAAGTGAGAAGTCTAATGTGCAGTAGCAGGGTGACACAGTAGAGGATGGCTATGCAGGTCTGGTATTACTTTGGTCTTTGTATCAATTTGGCCAAGTCAGTTTATCTCTCTGGCCTCAGTGTTCTCATGATTAAATGGAAGGAGTGGAATTAGTTCCAACTACAAGACTTCTTCTAGTTCTAAAGTTTTATGAATCTAACTTCATACTCATCAGCCATGATTCTTTCAATGATGACAGATGTTAACCCAAAAACTGATGACATTACAAATGTGAATGTAAAACCTAAATGAATGCTTGCTGAAAAAAATAGGAACTCTATTTCTCAAGCTTCTGAGACTATCACACACAGCAGTCATACAAGTAAGCAAAATGGTTCCAAATGAATTTAAAGAAACTTTACGTACGGGCTAGTCAACAAGTGCATTTTGTTGGGCAACCTAACTAGGACTAAATAATTTACGTACATAGGGATCGATGTGGCTCATAACTTGTCTTTCATATAGGCATAAAGGCCAAATGTCATTTATGTAATATAGTCCAAGTAAGAATATGACTGTGTCAGTAAGATAGAAAAGGTCAGAAACACATTTTCTTTATGATACCAAGTGAGGAACTGAGTTTGATGACATATGGCACACAGTTTGGTTTCTGAATCCAACCATGAAAAACTCCAGAGTAACTCCAGAGTCAGTTTGCACTTTCTCAATAGAATTTAATGGAAAAAACAAAACAAAACAAAACACAAACCCTTGAATGTCAACTTAAGATCACTAGGAAATATCAGTTTATTTGCAAGATCAAATCCGTGCTTCATGACAATACTAATAAAAGAGAAAAGAAAAAAGGCACCAATGATTGTGTTAAATCATTATCTAAACTCATTTTTATGAAAGGTATATAACATTTTCTTTAAAGAATCATAAAAGCAGAAAAGATTATATAAACCAGTACCTACATAAAATTCTTGATTATCCATTTATATATATACTTATGTGTATATATATACATATGTGTATATATTCACGCTATGTATTCATAAATATATATTCACACTATGTATTCATAAATATATAATCATATCACAGATAAATAACATCCTGTAACATCAAATCCCAGAATAAAGCAGCTGTTACTGACGGATCATGTACACAAAAATAGAGCTTTCAAGCTGCTTAGAATATGAAAAAGTACTGTAAAAGAATGAAACTGAATGTCAAATGGAAGGGCTACAGAGATGATGTTTTGCTCATTTACAAATTATTTTAGAAGAAGAAAATAAATTCCATATTAGATTCAGTTAGGATATAAAAAAGGATGAGTTGAAAATAAAGATGTAAGGTATGTTTTGAAAGATGCACTATGTGTGTGAAAAATATAACTTGTTCACCTTTGGAAAACATAATAAATAAATTTCAAATATTTAAAAATCTTAAAACTTGAATCAAATTACCTGAAGGGAGGGGAAGTTAAATTGATTTACAGATTAAAAAAATGTAACATTACTACTTTAAAAAGATAAAATAACTAGGCTAACCTAGGGTTGCTTAGAAAACCCCTACATTAATGAATAACAATGATTTGCTATTAGTGTATCAAATACACTTAACCAATATTGACCTCTGTTTATATTGCAATTACAGTAAGACCTCATTTATTCAGAAGCATTTCATCCACAATCAAGAATCAGGAAGTGTGCCCAACCCCCCCGAAGAAAGGCTTCAGCACCCAAGGCAGATGTTACAATACCCATAGACTAACACAACCACTTTCTCAGGACTTGGTTAATATTACATCAATTTCAACAAGCTTGGCTATCTTGTTTTCTGGCCCTCTGCAGATTCCAAGTAGCAAATAAGGGGGAAGAGCAGTGTGTGGAAAGAGCAGCCAGAAAGAACATCCTGACAGTTGCATGAAAACAGCTGGAGGAAGACATATAAAATGTAGATGCAAGAAATGATAGAAGCATGACAGTCTAGGGTCATTTAGCATAGGAACAAATAGACCTAAACACCTCAATAGGCCTCAAGGGCATCGCTGGATTACAATGAAATATAATAAATAATGTTCACAATATCCCTAAATTATAAGAAAAAGGTTAACTATATATAAAATAGGTAACTAGTAAGGACCTACTGTATAGCACAGGGAACTCTACTCAATACTCTGTAATGGCCTATATGGGAACAGAATCTAAAAAAGAATGGATATATGTATATGTATAAGTGATTCACTTTGCTGTGCACCTGAAACTAACACAACATTGTAAATCAACTATACTCCAATAAAAATTAAATTAAAAAAAGTTAGGGACCAGAAAACAAAACAAACAAACAAACAAAAAAAGGTTAAATTATGTTTCATATATTCAGTATACTATGGCAAAGGAAATGTGTGAAACATGCTAGGAAGGTAATTATTAAAAAACTTCAATCCTAATAAATTTCAATCCTGAAAGGATACATTTCGGCTATCTGAAGAATGCATTTGAGGAGACTACAGCACCCTAGGGGGTGCTAAAAAAATGATGCATTACTGACCAGTATTTACAAGCTAATTGATATTTCTAACTGGCTCTCAAACTTCTCCTATCTAACCTCAATTCCATTGTAATGAAAACTCATTTAACAAGTCACCTAAAATATTTTCATTTTGAACAAACGGTATTTCCAGTTTCCTTAGAAGGCATCTCTGCCAGGCATTTCTGGTCTGTACGCAGATCAGAAGTCTGCTTTTGGAGCAGGAAATTATTCTGAAATAAATGCGGATAATCACTGGCTCAGTTCACCAACACATGTGTCCAAGAGTATTCATCCATGTTTTTGGAACACACCTCTATGGTTCCTACGATCTCTCTAACTCTGGTGATCAATTTTTAAGTAAAAACTAATATGTACTGAGCACTTATAAGTGCCATACACTGTTCACATGAATTTGATCCTGGTAACAATCCTGAGGTAGGTACTATCATCATCCCTATTTTATAGATAAGGAAGCTGAGGCACAGAGAGATTAAGTAATTTGCCTAAGGTCAATCCAACTAGTATGTAAAAGAGCTGGGATTTGAACCCAGACTGTTCTCAACTACCATACAATACTGTATCGTTAGAATGCATCTTTCTTGTTAACTGAACTATACACTATCTCCATAGTACCTGAAGGTAAACTTCGATTGTACACTTACGGTTTTACAAATTCTAAATCAAGCCAAATATAAGCCATGAAAATTTCTTAAATTAAGAAGACTAAAAGGTGAAAGTGAATTTAAGGCATTTTAATGTCTTAAGTACATTCTTGGCCACATACTTAAAGACTACGGTGCAGTGCAGTATTGACATAGCATTAGATGAAGAATTAAAAAGTCTAAAATATGTGATTTGTAAAAAGAAAAATTAAAATTGTTTACAAATTGAAAATATTGAGAGAATTATATGTTCTAGCTTATTATACAATGTCTAAAACATTAATATAAGATTGTCTTCGACAAAGACTACAAAATGAATTTTATGTCTGCTTCACTGAATGCAACACAGCAATTGAAAAATATTTAATATAAAGTACCAGAGTATTGGTCAACCCTGAATTATACTGTAAAAGGTCACAAATTTCTACCCTGTTCTCAATGGGAAGAAAGTAAAAGCTGGTGCTGATTCAAGAATGAGCAAGTTTGAGCAGTAGATACTCAACAGAGGTAAAGATAAACTGAGTACCAGAATTAGTCAATGAGTACTTAGTATGTGCTCAGAAAGAATAACATAAAACCTTCATTAACTAAGAGCAGAGTACCTGTGACAAATTTAAATTCCTTTGTTTTCTCATATTTATTTAAGTGGAGAAAAACACCTTTGAAATCAATAACATCATTAAAAAGGAAAATAAATCATTAGATATAGATTGCTATGGCTAATGAAGAATGGACTATACTAGAGTTAGGCTTCAATAAAACCCAAACCCAGTATTTAAAGTAAAAAAAGACTTAAGGACCTACTGTATAGCACAGGGAGCTATATTCAATATCTTGTAATAACCTATAATAGAAAAGAATCTGAAAAAGAATATATATATAGCTGAATCACTTTGCTGAACATCTGAAACACTGTAAATCAACTATACTTCAATTAAAAAAGACAAACTTCTACTAAACAATTCCTATTTTTTGTCTAGAAGCCATAATTTTGTCGTATGTCTTACAAACAAGCTAATTTGCTCATGAATAATGTATCTTTAAAATGCATTTCACTGTTAAACAACTGAACTATAAATCGCCAAACTTCACATCATTTTTTTCTACACATTTCATTTTATTAACTTTGAGGAATGAATTCAAGTCTCAAGCCTCAATGGTATATATTTTGATTATGTTTGATTTACTCAGGTACAACTGCATTAGTTACAGTGGTTGCCAACATTTGTCTTCAAGTGATTCTTCCAAGAGGAAGAATGATGAGTTTAGATTATGATTTCAACATTACAGCCTCAATTTTTAGAACAAGTGAAGGCTTTTGGTTCCACTCAGCTGGCAATACTGATTATTATGTGCCTATCATTTATAAAATGGGACCAAAGTCTAGATGTATTTGTCTACTTAAGTAACAGTTTTAAGGGAAAATAAGCCACAGTAAAACCCACTTAATGACTAAAAAATATCAAATTTACACAACATTTAGAATTTATTCTAATACTATAATATTTTATTTTTTGATTTCTACAAAATGATGAGCACATGGATGATCATTAACAGCTCAACATTGTAATTAGTATAAATATGAGAAAACCACAACATAGCTAACCTAGATATATAAAAACAAGAACATTCAGACAGAATAGTAAAAAGTCTTCTCTCAAGAATCCTAATTGTGATAAATTCTTCTGAAGATACTTTTTTTTCCAAGTATGAGTAATGTCAAATTCTATAGTACTCCTCCCTCAAAAGGTGGGTTCTTACACCATAAATATTCAGCACTTTCACTTCTTGGTGCTTGACCTGGGAAATAATGAAAATTTTCTATGAAGAAACAATTATATAAATTTTAAAAACCTGTTCTATTGGGTTCAGGATATGCTTTATTCAAAAGGTTCAGGAAAAAAGACAAAACTCTTAAAAGAGATTTAGAAGTAAAAGTAGAGAGAAGAGAATGACTATGTAACACTGTAAGCTAGAAATTTGTCTATAATCAGGGAGCTTCAAAAGGAAAATAAAATGAGCTGGGAACAGGTTTGGATACATAAAATAAACACATGGCATAGTCTTTTTTTTTTCTTTTTCCTGACTTAAAACAAAAAAAAAAAATCAAGAGAAAAGGAAAGCGTGGTTTAAAGTCTTCTGTTATATTATCAGAGTAGTTCTGTTTCAGAAGAGAAAGTAATTACCAAGAGCAGAACAACTTGTGACTAGTTGTGACATGAATGACTCAATTAGGGCAGCAATCAGAAAATACACTTTTAAAGACTTTAACGTCCAAGTTACAAATTGCTCCTGAAAGTCTGTGAACAGGCCCAAAACATAAGAAAAGGAGGAGGAAAAAAAAGAAGCCAAACTTTAATTAAGTAATAAAAGTGAGTGAATGGTGATGTCAGTTTCTATCTCAGTGTATTTCTTAATCTCCTTAATATACCATATAAAGTATTAACTCTATTAAAACTATTAACTAGGACTTTTTAAATACATGCATGTCACTATAGGAAGAAAGCATACAAGATTTAAAAATGAACATGAACTTCTTTTTTTCTCTGGAACAAGGCAACCTATAAATAATAAATTCGAATTTACCTCTTTCAGTCAACCTTCCTGGAATAAGCTGCCTTACTATTGAGACTGAAAAACCAAAACCAGTCCATTTGTCTATACTGCTGGCTTTATATTTATAAATTGATTAAGCTATAGCAAAGGTCTGTAAGATAATTTAATCACAGAAAAAAGAAGTGAGAAAGTTGGAGACAGCTTTAAAAGAAAAAGGATCTTAGCTATTTTGCTTAAAATACTGTCACATACATTATTAAAAACGTATACAGGACAGGTGGCTTTTTGCACACACATGCAAAATCTGACCATTGAGGGTGTTCGATTTGTATGGGATCTTTCTAAATTCTTTAGACTAACTCCCATCCCCAACTTCTAATGAAGAAACCAAGACACAAGAAAATAAGAAATTTGTTCAAGGGTAAATAACTAATTGGAAGTAGTAATTCTGTAGACTCTTGGGCCAATATTCTCTCCACTATACCAGTATGCTCCTTAAATTTCCTATAAAGTCAAGCTGGAAATTGATTCCCACAACATTAGGTACATGAACTAGAAAACAAATAATTAAAATAATTTTTCAATTTCATGACATATTAAGACAGAGTGCTTTAAAATCCTTTGTTTTTCATTTGCTAGTGGGTAAAACATTTCTAAGAAACTTTAGATTTTTAGCTTTAAAGTTAGAAAATGTCACTTTAGAAACAAGACTTTGCAGGTAGTTTTTTTGTTTTTGTTTTTTTTTACTCAAAGTACTAAGCATAATGTACATATTGGGTTGACCAAAAGGTTCATTTGGTTTTTTCCATAAGATGGCTCTAGTAGCACTTAGTTGTCTTTAACTTCATTCAAAACAGTTTTCTTAGATTGTATGTGAGAGCTGTCATATCAGTGTGCATTTGCGAAAGACTTATCAAAATTGGTGAATTTTTGTGTAGCAATTTTAATATTGAACATGGAAGAAAAAAAGCAATTTTCAGCATATTATGCTTTATTATTTCAAGAAAGGTAAAAATGCAACTGAAACGCACAAAAAGATTTGTGCAGTGTATGGAGAAGGTGCTGTGACTGATCTGAACATGTCAAAAGTGGTTTGCGAAGTTTTGTGCTGGAGATTTCTCGCTGGAAGATGCTCCACGGTCAGGTAGACCAGTTGAAGTTGATAGTGATCAAATCGAGACATTAATTGAGAACAATAAACGTTATACCATGTGGGAGATAGCCGACATACTCAAAATATCCACATCAAGTGTTGAAAATCATTTGCATCAGCTTGGTTATGTTAATCGCTTTGATGTTTGGGTTCCACAAGTTAAGGGAAAAAAACCTTCTTGACCGTATTTCCGCATGCGATTCTCTACTGAAACGTTCCGTTTTTAAAACAAATTGTGACAGGCGATGAAAAGTGGATACTGTACTATAATGTGGAAGGAAAGAGATTGTGGGGCAAGCTAAATGAACCACCACCAACCACACCAAAGGCCGGTCTTCATCCAAAGAAGGTGATGCTGTGTATATGGTGGGATTGGAAGGGAGTCCTCTATTCTGAGCTCCTTCCAGAAAACCAAACGATTAATTCCAACAAGTACTGCTCCCCATTAGACCAACTGAAAGCAGCACTCGACAAAAAGCATCTGGAAATAGTAAACAGAAAATGCATAATCTTCCATCAGGATACCGCAAGACCACATGTTTTTCTGATGACCAGGCAAAAACTGTTACAGCTTGGCTGGGAAGTTCTGATTCATCCGCCGTATTCACCAGGCGTTGCACCTTCGGATTCCATTTATTTCGGTCTTCACAAAACTCTCTTAATGGAAAAAGTGTCAATTCCCCGGAAGACTGTAAAAGGCACCTGGAACAGTTCTTTGCTCAAAAAGATAAAAAGTTTTGGGAAGATGGAATTATGAAGTTGCCTGAAAAATGGCAGAAGGTAGTGGAACAAAAGGGTGAATACATTGTTCAATAAAGCTCTTGGTGAAAATGAAAAATGTGTCTTATTTTTACTTAAAAACCGAAGGTACTTTTTGGCCAACCCAATACTTAAGTTCTAGGAATAGAAATGGCAAGCCATGGTTCTGTTCCTCATATTGGATAAGAAATGTAAAGCTAATTATGCTACAACTACTCTGAGAAACAGTATAGCATGGTGGTTAAAAGTGTAAGCCCTAGAGTCAGACTGTCCGGGTTCAAATTCTGCTTCTCCCTCTTACTAAATCTGTGACCTTGGGTGAATCATTTACCTATTCTGTGTCTCAGTTTCCTTATCTGAATAATAGAAAAGACAATGGCACCTATCTCAGATTTGTTGTGAGGGATAAATTAAGTTAATCCATGTGAAGTACTTAGAACAGCGCCTGCATATATTAAGTACTTGATAAATGTTAATTATCATTATTATTAAATTGTAATAAATGTTAACTTAGAAAGAAGTTTGAGTTCTACCTAAATAGAGGAGCAAAAGCCTAAGTACATGAATGAGGCAGGGGAAGGTGATAATATTTGAACTAAGATTTGAAGGATGAACAGGCATTTAACTGGTCCGCAAGGCCAACCCTTACGAAGCTTATGACAGTCTCTGTGTGAAATGCAGGGGTGAGTAGACAAAAGTTTTCCTCACCACAAATTGTTTAATAGATACTGTCAAAGAATACACTTCATCCAAAGGCGGGGATCTCCTATATTTGGAAAGTGCAGAGATGTCCTACCACCATTTCTTACCACATAACATTGAACTCTGGAGAATTTAATAATATGAGGGAAGTTCCTTGACCTCTATAGTGATTCCATGAATAAATATAACTCTATTATATGAGAAAGCTACTAAGACAAATACATACATGTGAAATGCATTTTAGTGTTTCCCCCAAAGAATATATTGGAAATTTAACAATGTCAAAATTCCAAGGAAATGTCCCGGCGATGTTTAAAATAACTAAGATATTGCTTTTTTTAAAAAATGTGAAGGTCACAGTACCACTTCATGCTACATATGACTACAGAACACAAAGATACATGCTTTGTCCTTCTCAATCATTAGAAAGACTTTCCTGAATGAGCTGACCTGAAGAAGAGGTTTGGGGATGGGAAAGTATACACACACATAAATAAATGAATTAAGCAGGAACAGAATCCAAATGACAAAGAAGGAAGGAGCCACATGGGAAAGGGCTAACTTAAGATGGGTCACTGATTAGTATGTTGTGAGGCAATTTGGAAAAGTGGTTTAAAATTTCAGGAAATTATGTATCAAAGTAGGAAGGTTTGGTAGTAATGAAGCATAAAGAAAAATGCTCAAATTTAATGACCACTTGAAACATTTTTATATTGTAGCAGCCTGGAAATAAACACCCCAAACTGTGGATTCAACTGTACATAATCAAAATTATAACAAACATCTGGTATAGTATGTCAAATTTTGGTTACACTATTATACATGTCTGTAATATGATCCTTTATCTTTGTGGTATAACCAGTTAAATCTGTTTTTAATTCATACTGTAGAGAAATCAGAAAATCAAGGTAAACAAATAAAAAAAAAACAACTAAAAGTTAGTTACTTGTCTTCCCACCATTTAGGGATAACCACTGTTATGACTATTTTGGCATATACTCTTTGGAATTTGTTTCCTATACAGTGATGTACCTATAAATACACATATGTGTCTGCATATGTATATATAAACCCACAAATAGGTTCATCCCTCACAATACAAAATTAGTTCAAAAAATTTACTCATGACAGAAAATTTATATAAGCAAACTTTATGTTATCATTATAGTTAACATGAAACCACAAAGTTTCTTATATACCATTTTTAAGGCTAGGATCATGTTCCATATTTTTCTTGAAGAATTCTTAGATCATTTTAGACCACAGTGGCTTCTCCTGCATTTAACACTCATTGCTTGTATCCTTAGTTTATGCTACCTTGCTTTGCTTACTGTGTTTTTGTTTTCATTTTTAGTTTATTTGTTGTTGCTTTTCTCTTCCCCAGTAAATTTAAAGCTTCCAGAGATTATGGATTATTTATCACTTTCCACCTTACTCCCAAGACCTAGGGTAATGCCCTCTACTTAACCTATGTTTTAAAAAACGCTTAGTGAACCAATAAACATACTTGTAACACCTAAGACCAAGGGTTGATACCCTTAACGTTTATTTTTTTATGGTGAAATAATCAGGTTTATGTTTTATGTTTTATTTAGTTTTTTACTTAATTTTTTTATTGGAGTATAGTTGATTTACAATGTTGTGCTAGTTTCTGCTGTACAGCCAAGTGAGTCAGTTATACATACACATATATCCACTCTTTTTTAGATTCTATTCCCATATAGGTCATTACAGAGTATTGAATAGAGTTCCCTGTGCTATGCAGTAGGTTCTTATTAGTTATCT
The DNA here is from genome assembly GCF_028023285.1 of Balaenoptera ricei. Lineage (NCBI taxonomy): Eukaryota > Metazoa > Chordata > Mammalia > Artiodactyla > Balaenopteridae > Balaenoptera > Balaenoptera ricei. The sequence continues at coordinate 76,558,193 of NC_082660.1, forward strand.
ATTTTATATATAGTAGTGTGTATATGTCAATCCCAATCTCCCAATTTATCTCTTCCCCCCTCCTTTCCCCTTGGTAACCACAAGTTTGTTTTCTACATCTGTGACTCAACTTCTGTTTTGTAAATAGGCTCATTTGTACCATTTTTTTTTAGATTCCACATATAAGCGATATCATGTGACATCTGTCTTTCTCTGACTTACTTCGCTCAGTATGACAATCTCTAGGTCCATCCATGTCACTGCGAATAGCATTATTTCATTTTTTTTATGGCTGAGTAATATCCCATTGTATATATGTACCACATCTTCTTTATCTATTCCTCTGTTGATGGACATTTAGGTTGCTTCCATGTCCTGGCTATTGTAAATAGTGCTGCAATAAACATTGAGGTGCATGTATCCTTTTGAATTATGGGTTTCTCCGGGCATATGGCCAGGAGTTGGATTGCTGGATCATATGGTAGCTCTATTTTTAGTTTTTTAAGGAACCTCCATACTGTTCTCCATAGTGGCTGTACCACTTTCTATTCCCACCAACAGTGTAGGAAGGTTCCTTTTTCTCCACACCCTCTGCAGCATTTATTGTTTGTAGATTTTTTGATGATGGCCATTCTAACCAGTGTGAGGTGATACCTCATTGTAGTGTTGATTTGCATTTCTCTAATAATTAGTGATGTTGAGCAGCTTTTCATGAATGTTTATTTTTAATTATTATTTTACCCTTAATGTTTATATTGTGCTTATAAGTTGATAAGAAAAGAATAATCAATAGACAAATGAAATGAATAAGGGATTCATAGAAAAAGTATAAATACCCAATAAACACTAAGAAAGGATGGTCAACTTCATGAATTATTAAATACACATTTAAACAAAATATTTTCTACTTTCAAACTGGCAATGGAGATTTGATAAGATAATACCCAGTGCTCTTGTTTGTTTAGAGAAACAGACATGTTTGCTTATAAACTACCATTGGATATGTAAGTTGATACAACTTTGGGAGAGGGGCAATTTGACATTATATATCAAAAGCCCTAAAAACTCCAGAAACTTTGGGACTTCCATTTCCAGAAAGATGGAGTAAAGGTACTCTTCTCTATTGCTCTTGCTAACTGCAGCTAAAAATCTTGGACATAATATATAAAACAAACATAAGAAAACCCTGAAGTACAGAGAAGAAAAGCAGACCAGCTAGGGACCTTGGGACCAAAGGGGGCCAACAAAATGGCAGAGTTCCCTGGGTTTTCTTTTGTTTTTTAAAATTAATTAATGAATTAATTAACTTTTGGCTGCGTTGGGTCTTCATTGCTGTGTGTGGGCTTTCCCTAGTTGCGGCGAGCAGGGGTTACTCTTCGGTGTGGTGTGTGGGCTTCTCATTGTGGTGGCTTCTCTTGTTGTGGAGCACAGACTCTAGGCGCGCGAGCTTCAGTAGTTGTGGCGTGCAGGCTTAGTAGTTATGGCTCGCGGGCTATAGAGGGCAGGCTCAGTAGTTGTGGCTCATGGGCTTAGTTGCTCCACAGCATGTGGGATCTTACTGAACCAGGGCTTGAACCTGTGTCCCCTGCATTAGCAGTCGGATTCTTATACACTGTGCCACTGGGGAAGTCCCTCCCTGGGTTCTCTTTTTGCCTCATATATCTCAGACTGGTTACCAGAGAAACTGGCAAGCAAGAAACATCAATGGACTCAGACAAACAAAGCCCCAACAAAAGTCTACTCTCATTAGTCAGAAGACCAGGAAAGGGGCAACCTAGCAAGATAGAAAACTTTTAGACAATAGTTGTTCTACCCCAGTCAAAGACCATAGAAAAAAACCAAGGCCCCACCTCTACACTCACCATTAAAGGTTGAATGGGGAGTGTAGACTTCCACTCTTCACCAGGCTGTAATGAGGTGCCTCAACCTCCCTGGTAGGGTGGTGTCAAAGAAGGCCAAGTATGGAGCCAGGACTTTCATCCCCACAAGGAGAAACAGTCCCCATCCTCTACCATGTCAGCAGAGACCATGATGGGATCCTAGATTTTCACCCCTACCCAGCAGTAATGAGGACCGCTCCCCAGCCCCACTGTGGTGGTATCATAGGAGGCCAAATGGAGAGTGAAGTCTCTCACCATTGCCTGAGTAATGAGGCCACACCTTCTCCCCACGGTGTCATTGAGGCCATGTGGGGAGCAGTGTCGAGACACTGCTGCTCCTCCTAGCCAGGTTGGACTGAGTGGAGGCCTAGTGGAGAGCTGGCACTACAATCACTCAGCAGTAATAAGGAAGTTCTCCAACCTCTGGGTGCCAGGAGAGGCCAAGTGGGGAACCAGGACTTCCATGTCCACCTGGCAGTAACAAGGGAGCACTCCCTTTCCCCACCAGAGCAGTGTCAGAGGAAGCCTAAGAATAAGATCTAAGTCCCATTATATAACAAAAATGCCTGGGTATCAATCCAAAATTACTCATTATACCAAGAACCAGGAAAACCTCAACTTGAATAAGAAAAGACAATCAGCAGATGCCAACATGACACAGCTGCTGTACTTGTCTGAATATTTAATGTAGCAATCATAAAAGTGCATCAGGGACTTCCCTGGTGGCGCAGTGGTTAAGAATACGCCTGCCAATGCAGGGGACAAGGGTTTGATCCCTGGTCTGGGAAGATCCCACATGCCGCAGAGCAACTAAGTCCGTGCACCACAACTACTGAGCCTGTGCTCTAGAGTCCATGAGCCACAACTAACTGAGCCCATGCGCCACAACTACTGAGCCCACACACCGCAACTACTGAAGCCCGCGTGCCTAGAGCCCGTGCTCTGCAACAAGAGAAGCCACCGCAATGAGAAGCCTGCGCACTACAACGAAGAGTAGCCCCTGCTCACCGCAACTAGAGAAAGCTCGTGTGCAGCATTGAAGACCCAACTCAGCCAAAAAAAAAAAAAAAAAAAAAAGCATCAATGACCAATTACAAACATACATGCTGGAAACAAATGAAACAAACTGTCTCAGCAAAGAAAGATAAATTGTTCATTTCTGTTTACAAAGCACAATATACATAATCATTATAATTTATAGATAGCTTAAGAAAAAAAAGGGTTCCTTAAATCCAGAAAAAAAGAACATTAAAACATTAACAGTACTCTAAAAAATAAAAAGTCACAACCATCCCTCATCAGTTCGTTCCATCTTAGTAATGAATTCTTGTTCTAATCAATCATGGGTTAGTCGTCTCCTGATACCTGCTTCTTCACTAGAGTTCTGAAAATCCTGATGCATTCCACAAGTAACAAGTAGAAGATTTAAAGAAGAACCAAATGGAAAATTTTAAACCAAAAATGTAATAATTAAAATTTTAAAACATAATGGATGGGTCCAAGAGCAGAATGGAATGCACAGATGAAAGAATCAGTGAACTTAAAAGTAGAACTGTAGAAACATGACACAATATGAACAAAAGAGAGAAAATAGACTATATGAACATGAACAGAAATACATGTAGTTTGGGCTCTTCTTGCTCTTTGTACTATCTTTGTACTCTCTGTATCAATACTATCTTAGTTTTGTTACACTTTGGCTATACTCCTTCATATAATCCACTGTGTCTAGCAGGGTACACTGCTGTCAATAGGTGTAATAAATATCTTTGAATAAAAAAAATGAACAGAGCCTCAGAGACATGTGGAACTATAGTGAAAGATCTAATAGACATGTTTCCTCCCAGAAGAAGGAGGAGAAAGAGGGTTGGCTGAAAAGTACTCAAAGAAATAAAGGATGAAAATTTCCCAAATTTGACAAAATATATAAGCCTGCAGATTCAAGAAACTGCACAAATTCAAAATTTAATTCCAAAATTAATTAATTTTGGAATTAATTTAATTCCAAAATTAAAGACTAAGAAAAAATCTTGAAAGCAGCCTTCAGAGAAAAACAAACAAACAAACACTAGCTGTAGGGGAAAAACAAACAACAGCAGATTTCTCATGAGAAACCATGAAGGCCAGAAGAAAGTATACCTTACCATGGAATACTACTCTGCAATAAACAGGAATGAACTATTGATACATGCAACAAGTTGGTTGATCCTTAACGAAATTACACCGAGTGAAAAAAGTCAATCTCAAAAGATTACATACTGTATGATTCCTTTTATATGACATTCTCAAAATGGCAAAATTATTGAGACGGAAAAAGGATTAGTGGTTGCCAGGGATTAGGTAACAGGTGTGGGGAAGGAGGGATTTGGTTGTGGCTATAAAAGGGCAACAACAGGGATCCTTGTGGTAATGTCATAAGAATCTACACATGTGATAAAACTGCATACACACATTGTACCAGTGTCACATTCCTGGTTATGATATCACACTATATTGGAAGAAACTGGATGAAGGATACATGGGACTTTTCTGTACTATCTTTGCAAATTCCTATAAATCTATAATTATTCCAAAATTTTAAAAAAATCCATACACTTTGACCCAATAATTCCACTAAAAAAAAATCTTACAAAAAATAATGGATGCTCACAAATATTTACTTATAAAGATGGCTGTTTGTTACAGCACTATCAAGTAAAAATTTTCAAAACAATCCAACATCATGGGATTAAGTAAAAATGGCATATCCACAATCATTGAAAATTACATCATAGACATGCAAAAAGATTTTTGTTGCATTATTAAGTCCTTTTAAAAAGCAGATTATAAAACAGTGTATAAATTAGTATTGCATTTTTATGAAAATATACATGCATACACAAACAAAAAAAGACAAACATAATCAAGTATTTATCATTTCTAGGTAGAAAGATTATAGTAATTTTACTTTTCTTTTTTTACATCTTCCAAATTGTCAACAGTGAATGTGCATTATTAGACTGGGAATACGAAATATTTCACATAGAAAAATAATCAATAAAATAAATTTACAAAAATATTCACAAACATAAAATAAATGCAATTTAGAAAACTAAAAATGTGCAGTTTTATTTTATACTTAAGATGCTAACACAGATAAAAAGACACACACAAAAACTGGCTAAAGTAATAGGGGAAAAATAATACGGATAGCTGCCATGGTAAAGACTTACCTGTATCACTATAAAAGGAAAAAAACCTTCTCTGAGCTACTTTTTCAAATGGAAATTTAGGATTACAGCAATATTGGATAAGTTTTCTTCCCTCTCCCTGCTGGCATCAAGCTCTCACTTCTCTTTGACCACATTTTTGTCATTGTTTTTAAGTAATAGCACTACACTTGTAAACATAGTCAAGTGTTCCTTGACTAGGCCAAACCAGATTAGTCTTCTGCTTCTCATAATTCATGTAACAGTTTCAGTAAAACTTAATATAAGTTTATAGAATTTAAAAACATCCTAGCTAATGATACTGTTATGTTTTCCTCCTATGACTCTCTAGTGTCTAATTTGTTGGTACCTCTCTTGTGGTATTTTAATAGTCTGCCTCTTACCGCTACTTCTGTGTTTGTCTTATCTGTCCCACTAGATTGTGAGTCCTCGAAGTTCAGGGCCTATGTTGTATTCATCTTTATCTATCCTGATATGCCTACCAGAGCACACAGTTAATATTGCCTTGTTCCATTAGATGTGCAGTAAGATTATGAATACTTCAAATCAGGAAAGTCAGCCTCTGTTCCTTTATAAACCCCACAAGTACAGTTTAGGTCTAGGCATAGTGATGGCTAATGTATACATGCTGATTTCAACTTACTGAAACATCTTTAAGAAATATGTTGTAGGAGGCATGATACATGAGAGTGGTGAGACAGAAATTTTGATACACACAAATAAAAGAACAGATAGATTAATTAGTCCCTAACTTTAGTCTCATGAAAAAGAAATACATTGAAGATTTATACATGGTAGAAATTCAGTAACTAGATTAAGAATTCGAAGGAAAAGTAAAGAGGAAAACTAGTAGTTTAGTTTAAGTTTAAGAAAATAAATTTTGTGAAAGTAAGTTTCCAATAAACTTAAAAAAATTAAAGAAAGAATCCTTGCAAAGGATCTTGGAACTAGACCTCTGTGAACTGGCTCTTTCAGTTTGTCCACTTAAAAGGAATAATAGGAGGACCTACAAGATGGCGGAGGAGTAAGACGTGGAGATCACCTTCCTCCTCACAAATACATCAAAAATACATCTACATGTGGAACAACTCATACAGAACACCTACTGAACACTGGCAGAAGACCTCAGATCTCCCAAAAGGCAAGAAACTCCCCACGTACCTGGGTAGGGCAAAAGAAAAAAGAAAAAACAGACACAAAAGAATAGGGATGGGACCTGCACCTCTGGGAGGGAGCTGTGAAGCAGGAAAACTTTCCACACACTAGGGAGCCCCTTTGCGGGTGGAGACTGTGGGTGGGCTGGGGGAAAGCTTCGGAGCCATGGAGAGTCCAGCAACAGTGGTGCAGAGGGCAAAGCGGAGAGATTCCCGCATGGAAGATCAGTGCCAACCAGCACTCACCAGCCTGAGAGGCTTGTCTGCTCACCCGCTGCGGCCGGTGGCGGGTGGGAGCTGAGGCTCAGCCTCAGGGAGAGGACTGGGGTTAGCTGCATGAACACAGCCTAAAGGGGGCTAGTGCACCACAGCTAGCCGGGAGGGAGTCTGGGAGAAACTCTGGACCTGCCTAAGAGGCAACAGACCATTGTTTCGGGGAGCGCGAGGAGAGGGGATTCCTTCCCTGTCTGCCTACAGAAGGCAGAGCACCACTTAAACGAGCTCCAGAGACGGGCGTGAGCTGCGGCTATCAGCTCGGACACCAGAGGCGGGCATGAAATGCTAACGCTGCTGCTGCAGCCACCAAGAATCCTGTGTGCAAGCACAGGTCACTATCCACACACCGCCACACCACCCCGTGAGCCTGTGCAGCCCACCACAGCCAGGGTCCCATGATCCAGGGACAATTTCCCCAGGAGAACACACGCCTCAGGCTGTTGCAATGTCACTCTGGCCTCTGCTGCTGAAGGCTCGCCCCGCATTCCAATTATAACTACCGTACCCCTCCCTCCCTCCGGCCTGAGTGAGCCAGAGGCCCCTAATCAGCCGATGCTTTAACTCCGTCCTGTCTGGGTGGGAACAGAAGCCTGAGGGCAACCTACACGCAGAGGAGAGGCTAACTCCAAAGCTGAACCCCAGGAGTTGTGCAAACAAAGAAGAGAAAGGGAAATTTCTCCTTGCAGCCTCAGGAGCAGCAGATTAAATCCCCACAATCAACTTGACGTACCCGCATCTGTGGAATACCTGAATAGACAAGGAATCAACCCAAAATTGAGGTGGTGGACTTTGGGAGCAACTGTAGACTTGGGGTTTGCTGTCTGTGACTGACTTGTTTCTGAATTTTATGTTTATCTTAGTATAGTTTTTAGCACTTGTTATCATTGGTGGATTTGTTTATTGGTTTTGTTGCTCTCTCATTTTTTTTAAGTACATCTTAATTTTTATTACTTTATTTGTTTTTATTTTATTATTTTTTTTTTCCAATTTTTTTTTCTTTCTCTTTTTGCCCCTTTTCTTCTGAGCTGTGTGGCTGACAGGGTCTTGGTGCTCCACCCAGGCGTCAGGGCTGTGCCTCTGAGGTGGGAGAGCCGAATTTAGGACACTGGACCACCAGAGACCTCCCGGCTCCATGTAATATTAATTGGCGAGAGCTATCCCAGAGATCTCCGTCTAAAAGCTAAGACCCAGCTCCACCCAATGGCCAGCAAGCTCCAGTGCTGGACACCTCATGCCAAACAACTGGCAAGACAGGAACACAACCCCACCCATGAACAGAGAGGGTGCCTAAAAGCATAATAAGTTCACAGACACCCCAAAACACACTGCCGGACGCAGTCCTCCCCCCAAAAAAGACAAGATCCAGCCTCATCCACCAGAACACAGGCACCTGTCCCCTCCACTAGGAAGCCTACAAAACCCACTGAACCAACCTTACCCACTGGGAGCAGACACCAAAAACAACGGGAACTACAAACCTGCAGACTACAAAAAAGAGACCCCAAACACAGTAAGTTAAGCAAAATGAGAAGACAGAGAAATACACAGCAGATGAAGGAGCAACGTAAAAACCCACCAGACCAAACAAATGAAGAGGAAAAAGACAGTCTACCTGAAAAAGAATTCAGAGTAATGTTAGTAAACATGATCCAAAATCTTGGAAAAAGAATGGAGAAAATACAAGGAACATTTAACAAGGACCTAGAAGAACTACAGAGCAAACAAAGAAGGATGAACAACACCATAAATGAAATTAAAAATTCTCTAGAAGGAATCAATAGCAGAATAACTGAGGCAGAAGACCTGATAAGTGACCTGGAAGATAAACTATTGGAAAAAATTACCACAGAGCAGAATAAAGAAAAAAGAATGAAAAGAATTGAAGACAGTCTCAGAGACCTCTGGGACAACATTAAATGCACCAACATTCAAATTATAGGGGTCCCAGAAGAAGAAGAAGAGAAAAAGAAAGTGTCTGAGAAAATACTGGAAGAAATTATAGTTGAAAACTTTCCTAACATGGGAAAGGAAATAGTCAATCAAGTCCAGGAAGTGCAGAGAGTCCCATACAGGATAAATCCAAGGAGAAACATGCCAAGACACATATTAATCAAAATATCAAAAATTAAATACAAAAAAATATTAAAAGCAGCAAGGGAAAAACAACAAATAACATACAAGGGAATCCCCATAAGCTTAACAGCTGATCTTTCATCAGAAACTTTGGAAGCCAGAAGGGAGTGGCAGGACATATTTAAAGTGATGAAAGGGAAAAACCTACAACCAAGATTACTCTACCCAGCAAGGATCTCATTCAGATTCAATGGAGAAGTCAAAACCTTTACAAACAAGCAAAAGCTAAGAGAATTCAGCACCACAAAACCAGCTCTACAACAAATGCTAAAGGAACTTCTCTAGGCAGGAAACACAAGAGAAGGAAAAGACCTACAAAAACAAACCCAAAACAATTAAGAAAATGGTAATAGGAACATACATATTGATAATTACCTTAAATGTAAATGGATTAAATGCTCCAACCAAAAGACATAGACTAGCTGAATGGATACAAAAACAAGACCCTTCTGTAGACAGGTATGTAGGCTGTCTACAAGACACCCACTTCAGACCTAGGGACACGTACAGACCGAAAGTGATGAGATGGGAAAAGATATTCCATGCAAATGGAAATGACAAGAAAGCTGGAGTAGCAATTCTCATACCAGACAAAATAGACTTTAAAATAAAGACTATTACAAAAGACAAAGAGGATACTACATAATGATCAAGGGATCAATCCAAGAAGATATAACAATTGGAAATATTTCTGCACCCAACATAGGAGCACCTCAAAACATAAGGCAAATGCTAACAGGCATAAAAGGGGAAATCAACAGTAACACAATACTACTAGGGGACTTTAACACCCCATTTTCACCAATGGACAGATCATCCAAATGAAAATAAATAAGGAAACACAAGCTTTAAATGACACATTAAACGCAATGGACACTATAAAACCCTTAGAGGAAAATATAGGCAGAACACTCTATGACATAATCACAACAAGATCCTTTTTGACCACCTCCTAGAGAAATGGAAATAAAAACAAAAATAAACAAATGGGACCTAATGAAACTTAAAAGCTTTTCCACAGCAAAGGAAACCATAACCAAGACCAAAAGACAACCCTCAGAATGGGAGAAAATATTTTCAAACGAATTAACTGACAAAGGATTAATCTCCAAAATTTACAAGCAGCTCATGCAGCTCAATATCAAAAAAACAAACAACCCAATCACAAAATGGGCAGAAGACCTAAATAAACATTTCTCCAGACAAGATACATGGATTGCCTACAAACACATGAAAGGATGCTCAACATCACTAATCATTAGAGAAATGCAAATCAAAACTATAATGAGGTATCACCTCACACTGGTCAGAATGGTCATCATCAAAAAACCTACAAACAATAAATGCTGGAGAGGGTGTGGAGAAAAGGGAACCCTCTTGCACTGTTAGTGGGAATGTAAATTGATACAGCCACTATGGAGAACACTATGGAGGTTCCTTAAAAAACTAAAAATAGAACTACCATATGACCCAGCAATCCCACTACTGGGTATATACCCTGAGAAAACCATAATTCAAAAAAAGAGTCATGTATCACAATGTTCATTGCAGCACTATTTACAATAGCCAGGACATGGAAGCAATCTAAGTGTCCATCAACAGATGAATGGATAAAGAAAATGTGGCACATATATACAATGGAATATTATTCGGCCATAAAAAGAAATGATATTGAATCCTCTGTAGTGAGGTGGATAGACCTAGAGTCTGTCATACAGAGTGAAGTAAGTCAGAAAGAGAAAAACAAATACCATATGCTAACACATATACATGGAATCTAAAAAAAAAAAGGTTCTGATGAACTTAGAGGCCGGATAGGAATAAAGATGCAGAGAATGGACTTCAGGACATGGTGAGGGGGAAGGGTAAGCTGGGACAAAGTGAGAGAGTAGCATTAACATATATACACTACCAAATGTAAAAGAGATAGCTAGTGGGAAGCAGCCACATAGCACAGGGAGATCAGCTGGGTGCTCTGTGACCACCTAGAGGGGTGGTATAGGGAGGTTGGGAGGGGACACAAGAGGGAGGGGATATGGGGATATATGTATACATATAGCTGATTCACTTTGATATACAGCAGAAACGAACACAACATTGTAAACAATTATACTCCAATAAAGATGTTGAAAGAAAGAACTGGAAAGTCACAGAAATCCTTTCACCGGAGAGGTTAACAATGGTGCCTGTGAAGATTTAGCCATAGAAATGTTTAGAGGCAAGGGGAAAGTATGAAATGACTTACTGTATGAACATACACTGTTTGAACAAATACTGTGAATTAAAAAAAATATATATATATATATATATGGCAAAACTCTATTAACACAACCCTGACAACGGTAACAACAGCTGTCCCCGTTTACTTCCTAAACAAACACAAAAGACAAAATACCAGACTCTGTTGTGCTTACATGTGCCTTTCATGCATGTCATTGTTGAGGAACATAACTCAATGACCCGAACAGCAAAAGCTCCTGGTTCTTCTGCTGGCACTGTCAAAATGGAAATCTAAAAAGCAGAAACAAAATATCAGACATAGCTGTTAGATCTCATTTTCATTCTTCTATCATTGGAGTGCAATTAACTTCCAAACTGAGTGTCTTTTTTCAAACACTCATTGATGTTTGAAAAACACTGATCTGGAAGGATTGAATTTTAGAACACAGTTTGAAACATAAAGCATGCACATGTGTCCTAATGTCCAGTTTCTGCATTACTGATATATTTACATATGTTATATATTGTAGTCCTTTAATTTGTAGACAATAAATATTTCAAATATTTTTAATATTTATTAAATCCTTCACTTACTACATATTTTCAAAGGATATGATTAATTACTTCTGAGTTGTATGCACTTCACCGTTTGAAATCAGAGCACATTAAATTAATTTTGATTATTCATATTGGCTAAAAATAGCAGTTATAGAGCACTAAAAATTTAAAATGTTACGAATCGCAAAGAAATTGAAATAAGCAAAGTATATGTCAAAATATACCAAAGTACAGCTAAACATATACCAAAATGTTTCAAAATGAATGGCTTCAAAGTAATTTAAGGACTCCATTAATATGTAGTATGCTGCCCTAGGCACCACTCATATGCTATATGGCTTTATATTTAAAAGACTTTAACTATCAGGTCAGTGTTTCTCTACAGAACCAAAAGCTTCAATACTAATTCTCAATTTAATCTTCAATCTGAGGAAACTATATCATTTTATATAGGAAACATTGCCAAAAAGTAAAGCCCCATTTGTACTTTTACCTGTGAGCATTATGCTTAGATTTTTGACTGGCAATGTCACATTGATAGCCTACCGAGGAAATGCCTACAAGTTCTGAAAATAGAAATTATTTTGATAATCATGACTATCTTACTATCATTACCTGTATATACATTTTGGGTTTTACAATGTCTCAAAAATTGTGTTCTCCATATTCCTCTTAACTCCTTTTGCTGCTGTCTATGATAAAAAGTGTTGTACTTTAGCATTAAAGAGAGAAGAACCACTAAAACATGGATTTAATGTTGTATGATAATTATCAAATGACTATGACTAAAAAAATGTGTATAACTGGAAAGGTATCTTAAGGACGGTATCAACACGTAAGTACTTCTTTTGTTTCCTACAACTATCATCTATATTTTTTTTAAAAATTGAGATACAATCAGTGACCCCCTACCACAGTACCTTCTGTCTGAACTCTGAGAATGTAACTGTCTTAAGTCTCAGAGAGATTATAACAGCCATCAAAAGATAATTCCTTCAACACTTTAATACCACTTCCATAAAATTTATCTAGACCAACACCTACTCTTTCCTCTAAGTCTCATCATTTTATTTGTGCTTCAAAAATTTAAAAAGGGGAAAAAAACTCATACAGGAAACAAAAAAAGGCAGGCCAGGTGTACATTTTAGATTGATCTCTCTGATGGCTGTGTGGAGGATAGATTTATAGGAGACAAGATGAGAAGCAGCGTGACCAGTTAGAAGGAAGAGGTGCTGAGTTCCAAAACTGGAGCAGTGAGAATAAGGATCAAGAGGAAAAGCAGACTGGAGCAACTTTTAGGATGTACAGTTACAAGGACCTGGAGGCTCATGAGATGGCAGAGATAGGAGGAAGAAGAAGTTGTTGGAAGGATGTAAGTGCTTTCATGGAAGTAGGAAGCGATGGATGAGTAGTTTGGAGAGGGAAGACGGTGAGTTCAGCTCTGAGTATGTTCAGTTTGAGGAGTCCTTGGGACAGATGTCCAGTAGGAAATTTGGCCTGTGGGCCAAAAGTCCTGGGAGATATACAAGTGGAAGGCTGTCACCAACTTTTATGCAGAGTTGGAACCATAAGAGTACATGGAGTCAAGCAGCAAGTGTGCAAAGAATAACAGATATGGTGGGCTGAGCTGAGAACCCCGAGGAGGCCCAATATTTAAGAGGAGGATAGAGCCCACAGAGGAGGCAGAGAGGGAATAGCCAGAGAGTTATGAGGAAAACCAGGAGAACACAGTGTCATGGAAGCCAAAGGAGTAGAGAGTTTCAAGAGAAAGGGAATAATCAACACTGTCAAATATATCAGAAAAGACCTAGTAAACAAAACCCAAAAAACGCCCTGGTCTTGACAAGTACAAAGTTATTAATAAACTTACCAAGAGAAACTATGGTAGGAATGTGAGGGTAGAAGCCAGGTTGGTCTAGAAATGAATGAGAGGTAAGGAGCTGGAGGCAGCAAGTAGAGATACCGTCTCAAAAATGTTGACAGGGGAGAGATTGGATACTAGCTACAGATGGGGGCAGACTCAAGGGAGCATTTTCTGTTTGTCTTATTATTTTAATTTTTGGAACAGAAAATGCTAATACATGTGTATAGGTTGAGGGGAAGGTGCCAATAGTGGTGAGAGGCTGAAAATGTAGGAGAGAGAGCAGGCATACAGGGTGGTGTGGGTGCATGTGTGTGTCAAGGGTGCTGGTGAAAGGGCTTGGCCTTGGACAAGGAGGGGAGCCCTTCTCATTAGTCTCTGTGCTGGTGTACATAAGTGGTGGGTGGTCGAGCAGGAGGTCAAAGGGCACTGTGCTTAGTAGGTGTCCTTACTTTTCTCAGCAAAGTGATGGGGGAGAGTGAGAGGGCTAAAGGTGGGTAAAATAGTGAAAATTTGGACTAGGCTCTGAGGGGAGAGGGCACTGTCTGAGCCAGTGAGGAGCTAAATGGTGATGGGTACTGAGGGTCCTGTTGGATGAGGTTGGTTCCCCCAACACTGTGGTGGCACCAGTCTGTCTGGTTGTACTGTTTTCCCAATCAGCCCTTAGTGATCCAGGTGTAGATCCCAGCTTCATCCAGGGATGGGACTTTCCTCTGTGGGTGCAGAGGAAGAACATGGCTACACGGGAATTGAAGGTGTTGGAGAAAGAGCAGTTCAGAAGATCCACCATGTGGTCTAGGACACGGAAAAGGAAGAGGGCAGAAGGGAGCTGGTAATCCCGGAAGAAACAGAGGGAACAAGGAATTGTAGGTCTCTTTTAATAGGTCAATGAGTAGGCTGGGTGAGGGTAAGAGAATGAAAAAGCTGGAAGGATCAGAGCAGATTAATGCCACTGTAAACCCATGACCTCCAGACACAATTGGACCCCTCAACACTGCCCAGCCATCTGACCACGAGAAAGGTCACTCTCCACGGTGATTATTTTACACCTTTCCATGAGCTTTGACCCATCCCCACACTCACACCCCCATTCTCAGGAGATAACCTCACCTTGTAATTTAAAAAGTAAATAAAACCCATCAGATGGGAACTCCCAAACCTACAAATTCTCCTGCATTCACCCTCTTATTTCAAAGTGTCTCACATCCCATCTAAGGGCAATGTTTTTTACCTGTTCTCTGAATCCCATCCTCTCCAGCCTTTATCTGGACCTTGCTGCATCAATTATCCTCCTTTTCTCCTGGGAATCTTCAATCTCTCGCTCTCTACTGGCCCCTTCCCCATCAGTTGAAATATACTCTAATACAGGGGGCCCCAACCCCCGGGCCACGGCTGGGTACTGGTGTCTGTGGCCTGTTAGGAACCGGGCCACACAGCAGGAGGTGAGCAGCAGACAAGCGAGTGAAGCTTCATCTGTATTTACAGCCATTCCCCACTGCTCCCGTTACCACCTGAGCTCTGCCTCCTATCAAATCAGTGGTGGCATTAGATTCTCATAGGAGCGCGAACTCTATTGTGAACTGTGCATGCGAGGGATCTAGGTTGCGTGCTCCTTATGAGAATCTAATGCCTGATGATCTGAGGTGGAGCTGAGGTGGTGATGCTAGTGCTGGGGAGCGGCTGCAAATACAGATTATCATTAGTAGAGAGGTTTGACTGCACAGAGACCATAATAAATCAATTGCTTGCAGACTCATATCAAAACCCTATCAGTGAGTTGCCAGTGACAACAAGCTCAGGGCTCCCACTGATTCTGCATTATGGTGAGTTGTACAATTATTTCATTATATATTACAATGTAATAATAATAGAAATAAAGCGCACAATAGACATAATACGCTTGAATCATCCCGAAACCATCCCCCCCACCCCGGTCTGTGGAAAAACTGTCTTCCACGAAACTGGTCCCTGGTGCCAAGTGTTGGGGACCGCTGCTCTAATACTTTAAAGAAATGCCCTCTTCGCTTCCACATCCCTCTGCAGGAATCACTTCTTCCCTCTTACTCTTCCCAGCTTAGCTTCTTCAGAAGCATCTGTTTGCTCTCTTCACTTTTCTGCCTTTGTCACTCTTCGACCCATTCACAAAGCTTATGGTTTACCGGGAGCTACAGACAAGTAAACTGGCAACTACAGGACAGTGTGATGAGTGCTATGGTTTTACCACTTTTCGCTCATACCTGTCACACTGTACTGTCGTTGCTATTTATCTGTCTGTATCTGTATCCTCTAGACTGCAAGCTATGAGGGCACAGATGCTATCATGGTTAGCACTATCTCCTCAGAACCCAGCACACTGGCTGGCATGTCAAAGGCACTCATTGTCTGCTGAATGATTAAATGAAACAATTTGCACTCACTCGTAAAATTAACATATTTGCTTTATATAATACAAAGCTTCCAACTTAAGGAAATTTCAGAACCTAGTTTTAGCAGTAGCATATAGGATAGGTCTGACAGTCACACTTACTGAGTAAGCTGATTTTATCAGTCCTGTAAACTATGGTCAGAAGGAGAAGGGGACACACTTCTGGAATTTAAGTGTTCAAACTGAGGAAAAACCACAGGTATAAAGACATTTCTATCGAATCAGGGGTTATGAGGAGGAAGGGGGTACCGAAATGAACCATGGTGATGAGGAAATGTCAGAACTGAAAACGTGTGCTGATATTCATTCACACCGGGCCCCTAATGGTGAGCTTACCACCACTGCTGTAGGATTGGTTACCATAAAGCCTTTTCCTCCAAGATTTTTAAATGCTTCTAAATGCTTTTCTTCTCATAGTAATATACTTTCAATTTCATAGAAATAGCTGTAAAAAAAACTACGATGATTTCAATATTCCTAGAATAAATCTGTTACATAAGACGCAATTATTTGTTCCACTGAAAGGAAATCTTTAAGAAACCAAGATTATTACATAATTGTCATTATGTATTTTTAAAATCCATTAAATGTATTAGTACATATTGGTTAATATATTTTATTTCACCAATATTAATTTACACATATTACCATGTAGATTAAGTTAGTAACATGTTATTAAAAAGTACAGGACTGGAATTACCTGTTGATCTGAATCTGTTTTTAGTACAGACCTATCCGTAATCAAGACTGCCCTGGAGATCTGCCTGTAATGCAGAAAACAGTTAATAAGTGACTCAGATTCCATGGATAAATTTCATTTATATAGCTATACAACCACCAGAAGGCATGTTTCAAAGAACTGTTATGATAAAAGTGTCACCTCCCCAAACCAAGTCAAGTTCTGCTTTAATCTTTTCTTGGCTCATGAAAGGAGGATGTGTGACCTGGAGACAGACCCCAGCTGATGCAAAGGAGTCAACATTAGGCTAGGCTCCTCCACAAAACCAGACCTTATAAGAGAACAGTGGTAACACACTGAATGTATCTTTGGTTTGGTATACATTTGCATCTTACTTGAAGAACAGAGTCATACAGAAGTGTCAATGTAATCACACAGATGAATTTCCCTAAGTTTCACCTTCCCTAGCAGAGTGGCTGGAGGGGTGCCTTACCTGTATTGCACATGCGAGCATGTGTTCTCAGAAAGGTAACTGTCTTCCACAAGGAAATGCTTAGAGATTATTCTCTGACCAAACTGATCTATGATTGCTTTACATCTACGAAGAAGATAAGCACAGCAAAATAGTTCTCATTAATGATTACATAATTGAGAAAATGAACATAATCAGCTACCAATCTTGAATCTAAAACTAATGTCTTAAAAGACAAGATTTTAAAATTGCCTACAATTTCACATTTTTGACACAAAACTTCACTAAACTGCAGAATATACATTCTTGTTGCTATTTTGAAGTCTTTTAAACTATAAAATAAGTATAGACTAGAACTTATTTATTTTGAATGCTTAATAATAAGAATAAAGCTAGGACAAGTATTATTCTATAAGCTTTTCTAATGTTTAGGAACATAGAAGCTTTTTCTTTGTTTAGGAAACAGGCTTTTTTTTTTTTTTCCTTAACAGATCTAAGAAGAGAGGGAGGAAAAGTTGATTAAATATCTTGTTATATCATTCACAGCCTATAAAAGTCACTAAAGGCTTTTTATTTTTCTGTTAAGTGTCACTTTCTCTTTTGTTCAATAATAGCTATCTTGTCACACGTGTGATAATGTTTTAAACCAAAAAAACGGGATGGAGCTTCTTTTAATATCTGTTTCCACTTTACTCCAAAGGATGATCATATAAAGATTTCTTTCAAGTGCTGTTTCCAAATAAGGAAAACACTTATGCATGGACATTATCAGGTCTCTGTCATCTGATATGTGTTGGGAAAATGAATCATATAGAACCCTCCATTGACCTTCTTTCAATGTGTCTAGATAAAAGGATGAAAATTAGAATCCATCTCCTTACAGTGCCACAAGTTATAAATGTACTTTATAGGGCTCATTATCCAAACTAATGGACTAAGGGAAACATCCTTGAAATGGACTTACCAGCACTGACAAAGCCAGTATGCAATATTTCAGGAACTATATGCAAATGCCTGCATGTTTTCTATATCTTTTTATTATGGAAATAGCACAATTTACTTTTGTCACAGCTTTCCTTTTGGGACTAGAATTATTTTATTAGAAATACACTTATGTGTTACTCCTCATAAAACGCAAGCAAATAATTTCAAACTTATGTCACATTTTAAATATACTGGTATAAATTAAAATATGTTACATCACTCTAAAAATAAGCCAAGTAAGAGCTATTTACTAGGCATAAAGGCATTAACAGTAAAATGAAATACCCAAGGCCAATTGTGAGAGGAATTTAATGTGTATTTCCTAAAGGCAGATTATGATATGCTGATATTCTTGAATAAATGGCATGCCACTGTCATCAGGATAGACTATGATATCTCGTGATGTTAGATATACATATTTTTAATCAATTAACTACATATTAATGAATATGTTATATTACATTAATATTTATGTGATTTTCTTCCCCATCTCACCTCCATTCCACTTCCTTTCTCTTCCCCACTTATGTTTCTATGCATATCTCCTCACATTTCATTAAACTAGAGCTCTCACTTTATAAAATACTTAACTACATAGAAATAAGGTATTTATACCTATTTTCCAAAGTAAGTATTTAAAAACTGGAAGGCAAGTTACTCATTCAGTCTCCTGTTTTATTTATGTATTTATTTATTTAAATTAAAAAAAAAATTTTTGGGCTGTGCCGTGAGGCTTGTGGGATCTTAGTTTCCTGACCAGGGATTGAACCCGGGCCCTGGCAGTGAAAGTACCGAGCCCTAACCACTGGACCACCAGGGAATTCTCTCAGTCTCTTGTTTAAGACATTCATATATAATTTAAAACACAAGGTACTTTGGTGAGGGAAAAGAGAAATCTGTGGATCCATCATGAAGCACTGATCCCTATTTTTCCTGGAAACACTGACAAGCCTTTTTCTTACCTTTAACTCAGAGACTATACAAAGTCAAGAGGGAATAATCTGGGCAGAAAAAAGAGGGTGTAAAAATCTTCTGTATCTTGATAGGGATTTGGGTTATACAGATTTATCATCTGTCACCACTCAGGTAATGAGCACTTAAGATTTGGGCACTTTAGGGACTTCCTTGGTGATCCAGTGGCTAAGTCACTCCCAATGCAGGGGGTCCAGGTTCAATCTCTGGTCAGAGAACTAGACCCTACCTGCATGCCGCAACTAAAGAGCCCGCATGCAGCAATGAAGATCCTGCGTGCCACAACCAAGACCCAGCACAGCCTAAATAAATAAATAAATATTAAAAAAAAAAGATTTTTGCACTTTATCATATGTAAATATTACATCAGAAGAAAAAGCTGCAAACAAATATTAAACTCTAGTTAATGATATGCATACTGAAGTGTTTAGGAGGAATTGTACTGATATCTGGAATTTACTGTGAAATGCCTAAAAAAGGTGAATAGATGAACAGAGGGATGAATATTTGGGTAGACATATGATTAAGCAAGCATATTAAAATGTTAACTGCAGAATCTAGGTGGTGGATATATAGGTGATCATCTTGAAATTCTTTCAACATTGGCGTAGAGTTGAAAATTTTCACCATAAAATGTTGGAATCAAGTTGAGAGAGGGAGTGATGTTAGTACAAATCTTGGACTCCAGTCTAAGTCTTTGCAAAGGGCTCCCATTTAAATAAACCACACAACTAAACCTTGCCCTCAAGCTTGTGGAGAGCTCCTTGCTTGTAGGCTTCCAAACACTAATGGGGCTGCTTTGGTGGTAGTTACACCTTTGGTGACAGGCAGACATTGGTTTCAGAAATTATGGTATTAGAACTACTGAGGACCACTCAAGAGGGAAGGATGGGTGCATGGAGATTGGGGAGCTCAACTATGCAAGCACAATTTGCCAATAAATGTGCCTCTTTATGCTGAAGCTTCTGGATGAAACAGTGATTCTTAGAGGAGAAGGAGGAGAAGGAAGCAAATCAGAATCACACCTGGGGGACTTTTTCAAATTATAAGTACCCCTGGAGATTCTGATAAGCTCCCAAATCCCAGGGAAGAATCACCATGTAGTGTGCCACAGTACTGTTGTATCTTTACGCTGTGCTAGGTGGAGAAAAGTCAAGAGCTATTGCTACAGAAAAAAATATTGATTTCTGCAGAAGTTGAGGTGATGGTCAATATGCCTACTCAGTCTGGTAGATGATAATACAACTTACCTGATAGTCTCATGCTAAAGTACTAAGGCTCTAGGCCTGAGCAAAGCTGTTCAAACCAAAATACATTTAAGTAAGTGATAAGATTTATTTTCCCCTCAGATACTTACTTACTGTCATATATTAGGCCTAACTGGGAGAACAACGAGTAAAGGAATATTGATTTGGTACCTAGACTTAGACTTTGTATTACAAAGATTAATATAAAAAATTATGACATTCAAGTAATGAAAAACAACAAAATGAAACAGTGCTGCCAGAGACATTAAAATACCCCCTTGTCCACCCCTCCCACATGAACCTGAGGAAGCCATTAAAGATTAACAACATTCTGGATTTAGTTGAGGGCCTTGCTGAGCCTCATAAATAGTAAATTGAGGAGGAACATGATAGGAGTTTCCAGTTACACGGACACAATGACCAAGCTGATCATAAGAATCACTGAAGCCAGACAGAACATTTCTAGAGCTGAGCTTTCTAAATCAACAGATCACAACAGTTATTCAGTTCTTGGTTCAATGACATGAGGACATAAAGAGCAAAATGATGATAAGGAAGAAAACAATCAACAAGATGAAAACTCTTTATCTGGAATTTGGCCCAGAAGATAAAAATAATATTAAAACAGGTATCCATTCTCTATAAACTTCAGAATTAATATCCCAACTGTTTTTATGATAAGGAATATATAAATCACATATGAAATCATGAAAAGGAAAATATATTAATAAAGGAAATTAGAAGATTCCCAATAATTGAAGGAAACAAGATAATTCCCCCTACTCACTATGCCCTTCCATACTTTCTCAAACACATTAGTTCAAATGCCACCTCTTTGATGAAACCATTCCAAAATGCTTATTACTCATTTTTCTTGGGTAAAAATCTACTCCAATAGTCTCAAACATGATTATAATTCCAAACCTATGGTTCTCTGTTGTAATCAATCCCAAGCTCTGTATCCATAGTTTTAACTGTCTATTACCTATTTTTTCTGGATAGGTAATAGACACTTAAATCATGGCTCCTCACCTGCTTCCCCACTTGGAATCTCAGTCTCAGTTAATGGCATGATCAGCAGTTATAGAGTTTCCCTAGCTCAAAATCTCTCTTCCCACATCTAATCTGCTACTCAAAACTAGCCTCTTTTCTCCATCTCCACTGACACTGCCCTAGACTCTTGGTAAGTCTAATAAGACAATGGACTGCTAACACATTGGTGGCTCATTTGTTTGACATAAGTGTGTGGCATAACAACCATGTGCCAAGCGCTATTCTAAGAGGTAAAAGCTTGGGGGGGAGGGGTAGAGTATCAGGGAATGCTCTTTGGAGGAAGTGATACATTAGCTGCTTTTAAAGCAGTTAAAACCAGTTAAAGCAAGTAAATAAGAAGAACATTTCAGTAGAAGGGCAGCATCTGCAGGGGTACAGAGGCAAGTAAGAGAAGTATAGGGAGGGAACCACAAGCAGTTCAGTGTTCCTGACAATAAAATGGAAGCAGGGAGAGAAGAGAGATGAACTGAGAGAGGGAGGCAAAGGTCAGACCCCAGAGTCTCATGTGTCATGTAAAAGGGTCTCAGACTTCATTCTGAAGTGATATAAAGTCACTGAAACTTTTTACATAGGGAGGGACAAAGCCAGATCTGCATACTGAACAGATCTCAATGTGTAATTATCTCATTAATTTATTTGTTCTTTAATGTCCCCCAGTAGACTCTAAGCTCCATGAGAACAAAGACCATGATTGTCTTGTTCTGTGCTGTATCTCCAGTGCCTGTCACACAGATAACAACTGTGCATGGATGACTGAATAGATGGACGGATGATAGAAGGATTCCATGTACGTGAATAATGCAGAGACAGAAACAAAGATACAGAATCTCTGATTTAGCAGGTAAAGAATCTCTTTCCATCACAGTGCTTCTTCCAAATCACTTCCAATCACAGAACTTGTTAAAGTTCACTCATCTAGTAAGTGGGGAAGCCAGGGTACAGATCCAGGCCCACCTGACCTTAGAGCCTGTAATCTTTGTATACAAGGGCAAGATTCATGTTTTATTTATCTCTTTATCCCCATAGCAACTAGCATGTGGGTTGGTGGAGGTTAAATATCTAGAATATTACCACTATCATTTTGCAAATGGGGCATACTAAAATCAGAAATTCAGCGATTTTCCTACAATGACAAATGGTATTAAGAATAAGTCACCTCATGCTTGGTCTAACATACTATTCATTACTAACTTCCAAGTACCTGGGAAAGGTAGAGTTATTCCTGACATCAGAAAAAAAGATATCTCCAAGAAATAGTAATAGCAGGAAATCTAGTAAGTGAGACAGCTGAAGTTCACAAGAACACTAGCTGAAGTAATTAGATTCAGACTACTGGTTACAGACATGTCTGGTCCAAGGTCATCCATACCCTACCCTAATATCAAATACTACACTGCTAAATGGCCAAATCTGATGTACAGGAGTTTTACATGGTCAGCACTGCTGCAAAGAAAAAGAAAGCTGCTCAACAAGAGCATTCAGTGTCTCCAGAAACAGTCAACAGAGGGGTTCAGTATTAGAATTTAATGAGAGGGTAGAGAAAAGAACTACTGATACCCATGTCCTCTAAAAATCAGTAAAGCAGAGTCAATGGATAATATAGCCAAGAGAGCACAGTCAATGTGGATCTCAGGAGAGCAAATTAAACAAAAATGAAAAATAAGACAATACAAGATTTTTTTATGCAAAAGAAATACTTTGAAGACCAGGTTCAAGATGGCGGAGTAGAAGGACGTGTTCTCACTCCTTCTTGAGAGAGCACCAGAATCACAACTAACTGCTGAACAATCATCGACAGGAAGACACTGGAACTCACCATAAAAGATACCCCACATACAAAGACAAAGGAGAAGCCACAATGAGATGGTAGAGGGGCACAATCACAATAAAATCAAATCCCATAACTGCTGGGTGGGTGACTCACAAAGTGGAGAACACTTATACCACAGAAGTCCACCCACTGGAGTGAAGGTTCTGAGTCCCACGTAAGGCTTCCCAACCTGGGGGTCCAGCAAAGGGAGGAGGAATTCCTAGAGAATCAGAATTTGAAGGCTAGCGGGATTTGATTGCAGGACTTTGACAGGACTGAGGGAAACAGAGACTCCACTCTTGGAGGGCACACACAAAGTAGTGTGTGCATCGG
Organism: Balaenoptera ricei; assembly: GCF_028023285.1. Taxonomy (NCBI): domain Eukaryota; kingdom Metazoa; phylum Chordata; class Mammalia; order Artiodactyla; family Balaenopteridae; genus Balaenoptera; species Balaenoptera ricei. Next base: position 76,581,438 of record NC_082660.1, read on the forward strand.
GACCCAGAGGAAGGAGCAGTGACCCCATAGGAGACTGAACTAGACCTATCTGCTAGTGTTGGAGGGTATCCTGCAGAGGCGGGGGGTGGCTGTGTCTCACTGAGAGGACAAAGACACTGGCAGCAGAAGTTCTGGGAAATACTTATTGGCGTGAGCCCTCCCAGACTCCACCATTAGCCCCACCAAAGAGCCCGGGTAGGCTCCAGTGTTGGGTCCTCTCAGGCCAAACAACCAACAGGGAGGGAACCCAGCCCCACCCATCAGCAGACAAGTGGGTTAAAGTTTTACTGAGCTCTGCCCACCAGAGCAACACCCAGCTCTACCCACCACCAGTCCCTCCCATCAGGAAACTTGCACAAGCCTCTTAGACAGTCTCATCCACCAGAGGGCAGACAGCAGAAGCAAGAAGAACTACAGTCCTGCAGCCTGTGGAACAAAAACCACATTCACAGAAATATAGACAAGATGGAAAGGCAGAGGGCTATGTACCAGATGAAGGAACAAGATAAAACCCCAGAAAAGCAACTAAATGAAGTGGAGAAAGGCAACCTTCCAGAAAAAGAATTCAGAATAATGATAGTGAAGATGATCCAGGACCTCGGAAAAAGAATGGAGGCAAAGATCGAGAAGATGCAAGAAATATTTAACAAAGACCTAGAAGAATTAAAGACCAAACAAAAAGAGATGAACAATAAAATAACTGAAATGAAAAATACACTAGAAGGAATCAATAGCAGAATAACTGAGGCAGAAGAATGAATAAGTGACCTGGAAGACAGAATGGTGGAATTCACAGCTGTGGAACAGAATAAAGAAAAAAGAATGAAAAGAAATGAAGACAGTCTAAGAGACCTCTGGGACAACATTAAACACAACAACATTCGCATTACAGGAGTCCTAGAAGGAGAAGAGAGAGAGAAAGGACCCGAGAAAATATCTGAAGAGATTAGAGTCGAAAACTTCCCTAACATGGGAAAAGAAATAGCCAGCAAAGTCCAGGAAGTGCAGAAACTTTCATACAGGATAAACCCAAGGAGAAACACGCTGAGACACATAGTAATCAAAGTGGCAAAAATTAAAGACAAAGAAAAATTACTGAAAGCAGCAAGGGAAAAACGACAAATAACATACAAGGGAACTCCCATAAGGTTAATAGCTGATTTCTCAGCAGAAACTCTACAAGCCAGAAGGGAGTGGCATGACATATTTAAAGTGAAGAAAGAGAAGAACCTACAACCAATATCACTCTACCCGGCAACGATCTCATTCAGATTCGATGGAGAAATCAAAAGCTTTACAGACAAGCAAAAGTGAAGAGAATTCAGCACCACCAAACCAGCTCTACAACAAATGCTAAAGGAATTTCTCTAAGGGGGAAACACAACAGAAGAAAAGGACCTACAAAAACAAACCCAAAACAATTAAGGAAATGGTAATAGGAACATACATATCGATAATTACCTTAAATGCGAATGGATTAAATGCTCCAACCAAAAGACACAGGCTCGCTGAATGGATACAAAAATAAGACCCATATATACGCTATCTACAAGTGACCCATTTCAGACCTAGGGACACATACAGACTGAAAGTGAGAGGATGGAAAAAGATTTTCCATGCAAATGGAAATCAAATGAAAGCTGGAGTAGCAATACTCATATCAGATAAAATAGACTTCAAAATAAAGGATGTTACTAGAGACAAGGAAGGACACTACATAATGACCAAGGGATCAATCCAGGAAGAAGATATAACAATTATAAATATTTATGCACCCAACATAGGAGCACCTCAATACATAAGGCAAATGCTAACAGCTATAAAAGAGGAAATCGACAGTAACACAGTAATAGTGGGGGACTTTAACACCCCAATTACACCAATGGACATTATCCAAACAGAAATTTAATAAGGAAACAGAAGCTTTAAATGACACAATAGACCATACATATTTAATTGATATTTATAGGACATTCCATACAAAAACAGCAGATTACACTTTCTTCTCAAGTGCGCACGGAACATTCTCCAGGATAGATCACATCTTGGGTCACAAATCAAGCCTCAGTAAATTTAAGAAAATTGAAATCATATCAACCATCTTTTCTGACCACAATGCTATGAGATTAGAAATCAATTACAAGGAAAAAAACGTAAAAAAACACAAACACATGGAGGCTAAACAATACGTTACTAAATTACCGAGAGATCACTGAATCAAAGAGGAAATCAAAAAATACCTAGAGACAAATGACAATGAAAATACGATGATACAAAACCTATGGGATGCAGCAAAAGCAGTTCTAAGAGGGAAGTTTATAGCAATACAAGCTTACCTCAAGAAACAAGAAAAATCTCAAGTGAACAATCTAACCTTACACCTAAAGGAACTAGAGAAAGAAGAACAAACAAAACCCAAAGTTAGCAGAAGGAAAGAAATCATAAAGGTCAGAGCAGAAATAAATGAAATAGAAACAAAGAAAACAATAGCAAAGATCAATAAAACTAAAAGCTGGTTCTTTGAGAAGATAAACAAAATTGATAAACCATTAGCCAGACTCATCAAGAAAAAGAGGGAGAGGACTCAAATCAATAAAATCAGAAATGAAAAAGGAGAAGTTACAACAGACACTGCACAAATACAAAGCATCCTAAGAGACTACTACAAGCAATTCTATGCTAATAAAATGGACAACCTGGAAGAAATGGACAAATTCTTAGAAAGGTATAACCTTCCAAGACTGAACCAGGAAGAAATAGAAAATATAAACAGACCAATCACGAGTAATGAAATTGAAACTGTGATTAAAAATCTTCCAACAAACAAAAGTCCAGGACCAGATGGCTTCACGGGTGAATTCTACCAAACATTTAGAGAAGAGCAAACACCCATCCTTCTCAAACTCTTCCAGAAAACTGCAGAGGAAGGAATACTCCCAAACTCATTCTATGGGGCCACCATCACCCTAATACCAAAACCAGACAAAGATACTACAAAAAAAAAAAAACAGACTAATACCACTGATGAATATAGATGCAAAAATCCTCAACAAAATACTAGCAAACAAATCCAACAACACATTAAAAGGACCATACATCATGATCAAGTGGGATTTATCCCAGGGATTCAAGGATTCTTCAATATGCGCAAATCAATCAATGTGATACACTATATTAACAAATTGAAGTATAAAAACCATATGATCATCTCAATAGATGCAGAAAAAGCTTTTGAAAAATTCAACACCCATTTATGATAAAAACTCTCCAGAAAGCGGGCATAGAGGGAACCTACCTCAACATAATAAAGGCCATATACGACAAACCCACAGCAAACATCATTCTCATTGGTGAAAAACTGAAAGCATTTCCTCTAAGATCAGGAACAAGACAAGGATGTCCACTCTTGCCACTATTATTCAACATAGTTTTGGAAGTCCTAGCCACAGCAATCAGAGAAGAAAAAGAAATAAAAGGAATCCAAATTGGAAAAGAAGAAGTAAAGCTGTCACTGTTTGCAGATGACATGATACTATACATAGAGAATCCTAAAGATACCACCAGAAAACTACTAGAGCTAATCAATGAATTTGGTAAAGTAGCAGGATAGAAAATTAATGCACAGAAATCCTTTGCATTCCTATACAATAATGATGAAAAATCTTAAAGAGAAATCAAGGAAACACTCCCATTTACCACTGCAACAAAAACAATAAAATACCTAGGAACAAACCTACCTAGGGAGACAAAAGACCTGTATGCAGAAAACTATAAGACACTGATGAACGAAATTAAAGATAATACAAACAGATGGAGAGATATACCATGTTCTTGGATTGGAAGAATCAATATTGTGAAAATGACTATACTACCTAAAGCAATCTACAGATTCAATGCAATCCCTATCAAATTCCCAATGGCATTTTTTACAGAACTAGAACAAAAAAATCTTAAAATTTGTATGGAGACACGAAAGACCCCGAATAGCCAAAAGCAGTCTTGAGGGAAAAAAATGGAGGCAGAGGAATCAGACTCCCTGACTTCACACTATACTACAAAGCTACAGTAATCAAGACAATATGGTACTGGCACAAAAACAGAAATATAGATCAATGGAACAGGATAGACAGTCCAGAGATAAACCCATGCAACTATGGTCAACTAATCTATGAGAAAGGAGGCAAGGATATACAATGGAGAAAAGACAGTCTCTTCAAAAATTGGTGCTGGGAAAACTGGACACCTACATGTAAAAGAATGAAATTAGAACACTCCCTAACACCATAAACAAAAATAAACTCAAAATGGATTAGAGACCTAAACGTAAGACCAGACACTATAAAACTCTTAGAGGAATACATAGGAAGAATACTCTTTGACATAAATCATAGCAAGATCTCTTTTGATCCATCTCCTAAAGTAATGGAAATAAAAACAAAAATAAACAAATGGGACCTAATGAAACTTAAAAGCTTTTGCAAAGCAAACTACAAACAAGACGAAAAGACAACCCTCAGAATGGGAGAAAATATTTGCAAATGAATCAACGGACAAAGGATTCATCTCCAAAATATATAAACAGCTCATGCAGCTCAATATTAAAAAAACAAACAACCCAATCCAAAAATGGGCAGAAGACCTAAATAGACATTTCTCCAAAGAAGACATACAGATGGCCAAGAGGCACATGAAAAGCTGCTCAGCATCACTAATTATTAGAGAAATGCAAATCAAAACTACAATGAGGTATCACCTCACACCAGTTAGAATGGGCATCATCAGAAAATCTACAAACGACAAATGCTGGAGAGGGTGTGGAGAAAAGGGAACCTCTTGCACTGTTGGTGGGAATGTAAATTGATACAGCCACTACGGAGAACAGTATGGTGGTTCCTTAAAACCTAAAAATAGAATTACTGTATGACCCAGCAATCCTACTACTGGGCATATACCCAGAGAAAACCATAATTCGAAAAGACACATGCACCCCAATGTTCATTGCAGCACTATTTACAATAGCTAGGTCATGGAAGCAACCTAAATGCCCATCGACAGATGAATGGATAAAGAAGATGTGGTACATATATACAATGGAATAGTACTCAGCCATAAAAAGGAACGAAATTGGGTCATTTGTAGAGACGTGGATGAATCTAGGGACTGTCATACAGAGTGAAGTAAGTCAGAAAGAGAAAAACAAATATTGTATATTAACGCATACATGTGGAACCTAGAAAAATGGTACAGATGAAGTGGTTTGCATGGCAGAAATTTAGACACAGATGTAGAGAACAAACGTATGGACATCAAGGGGGAAAAGCGGCGAGGGGTGGTGGTGGTGGTGGTGTGATGAATTGGGAGATTAGGATTGACATATATACACTAATGTTTATAAAATGGATAACTAAAAAGAACCTGCTGTATAAAAAAATAAATAAAATAACATTTAAAAATTAAAAAAATAATAAATAAACCTTGACCTTTGGGGAAAAAAATGAAAAATAAGATCTAGCTGAAAATAAGTATGCATTTAGTTACATATTCCATATTTCTCCTCTCAACACTGGTATGATACTTTGATGTGTAATCACCACGCTAAACTCAATGCTATGATCATTTATGCTTCTATCAGCTTTCCTCAGTGAAAGGTGAAAAGAAAAGCACAAAAAAGGCTATCAGATTTTAATCTTCGTTCATTCATTTAACACAAATCTACTGCGTATAACGGGTGATAGGAACCTGCCTTGGTTCTGGAGATAAAGCAGTGAGACCCTGACCTTTCTTACGGGGAATTTACAATCATAAAAGGGGACCTGAGTTGGGGGGCTGGGTTCTGATCTAGTCTGTGGGATCAGGAAATAAACTTAGACCTTAGACCTGAAGCATGCTTAGCTCTTAACTACATCGAAGACTAAAGGGGATGTCAAGTGTTCTTTATAGGAAAATTGGGGGAAAAAAGGCAATCTAAAACCATAAGGAGATAAATACAAACGTCTGCAGATTCCTTGATTAATATGCCAATTACACTTAAAATAAACGATTATTTGAGTCAACCTGGATTGCTTAAAAAGAAATGTATGCTGGATATGCCCAAATATAAACTCAAGATTTTCCCCTCAAAAAATTATCCCTCACTTTATATTCAAGTCCTAACAAAACATCTCCTATTACTGGTAGGTCTCTCAATTATTTGATTTTGAATGACAAAATAGTATTTGGGAAAGATACATTAGCCTGAGTCAACTTCAATCAATGTTAGCTTTAGATGTTTATAGAGACTCTTTGAGTTGATAGAATGGATATTTTAAAGAAGCAAAATTTCATAATTACTAGCAAAGATATGAATTTACAATTTTGAAGTACTGGTTGTCTCTTAAAAGAAACTTTTTAAAGATCCCATACACAATTTAGTATAGTGAGAATACTGTAGATATCGTGAATATTATAAATGCAGGTCAAATTTTTAACTGTCCCACTATTAAGGAATTAAATAGTTATGGCTCGGAATAAGTTTTCCAGTATGAGAATCATATGCAGAATACAAAATGGCTGTATCTTAACCACCCCAAGATAGACAACAAAAAGATATTCACTGGAAAACTGAGGTTCTAGTAAAATAATAATAAACAGCATAAGTAGACATCTTGCTATTTCATTTACATTAATGAAAGTAGACACATACAAGTTGTTTGAACATTTTTTTCAATTTCTCACTGGGACTGAAGATAACCTAATATGTGAGAATGGACTACATTTGGGCATATAAAACATTTTAAAATAACTTACTTCTAAGTGTAAAGGAAAAACTAAGTACTTTCAGTAACTCAACTGATGCATGTCATAGCTGGGAGGAGACTCGAAAACTACTGCAGAGTCCATCTAACTCATCTTGCAGATGAGGGAACTGGCCCAGAGAAAAGTGACTTGTGTCCACTGTCACTCATGGCAGTGACAGAGTTCCATGTCTTCTTTCACTCCAGGGTTACCTGACCATTGCATGCCTTCAGAGTCGTTAGAGAATAACTGTTATGTTTGAGGTCCTTCTACAAAGATGTAAAAGAAATGAATTAAGACCTAGAGTCCCCAGTCCATCATGGAACATAGTACCACTGGCTAAATCCTGAACTTTACCTTACAGATCAGTGTTTCTTAGTGTCATCTAAGGAGCACCTACATTATATTCATTTGGGGGTGTTCCTTAAAACTGCAAATTCCCTGGCTCTACTCTAAGCACATTATCCAATTTCACTCTCCCAGCGTGAGGCACAGAAATGTGTATTTTTTTTTTAACAAGTTTACCTAGTGATTCATAGGCACATTAAAATTTGAAAACTACCAAACTTTGGTCGTTAGACCCTTAGCCCTCAGCTATCTGTTGCAACTGAAATCTGCAGCAGACCACAAAGAAGAGTTCTTCTGTTCAGAGTTTGTAATAAAAACTAAGTCAAAGTTAAGGTAAATGTAGCCTTTAGTTCAACAGATGTTTTTACTGTACTAACATATCCTTTTTTTTTTTTTAAACAAACATGAGCCATGCAAATTCTTCATGTCACTAAAAGTAATGTGTAGGACTGGAATGAGGCCCCCAAAAGGTAAAAGAATCTAAGTAAATAAACACCAAACAAGCAATTCATTATCTGGCTTTCCATCATGAGTACATACTCATGCTTCAAAATGAATGCATAAGGAAAAATGACTCTAAGAGTCATAAAGACAACTATTCCTTCATGAACCTCCACAGAGCCCTTCACGCATCAATATATGAGTATCTTGGGCCTTCAGGGTGGATTTTTTCACTGTAGATTATCATGCTTCATTTACGTAGTACCTTTCTGTTAAATTGCTAAAAGTAAATTATAAGCCTTTAAACCATGTGCCTATTTTATCTTATACTAGAGAATTACTTTTCTAAAGCAAATTCACTGTTTAACTATTACATATTCTAGTTGAATTTGTTCTCCACCATATCTTGAAATACTAGTTAGTGCATTATAACTGGCTTGTAAGAAGTTAACAGACATTTTATGCCACTTAGACTATACAGAATTACTGTAAAATGAAATAAAACAGCTTAAAATTTATATTTTTAAGCTTCCAGTTCAAGATATTAAGGTATTTTATGACCTGAAAAATACTATTTCTTTATATACCCCTAAAAACAGTCACACAAGAGATATAGTTCATTATATGCTTAAGAACATATAACAAAAAAGAAAAATACATAGCAAATTAAATAGCTCCTAAAACTAGATCCAGTTGACCCGTTTAAATTTCAATGTAAAACCCAGATATCAAAGAATACTACTTATTTAGTGTAATTTAGACAACAGCATATGCTAGTAACTAAATAATAAATCCTAGAAAAATATAGTTGAAATATAAAAATACACAGATAAACAGATTGTGCTCAGCTTTCTTTAAAAGCAGGTACATCCTTATTTCAATCCTAAACCAGCTGCAAACCTGATACGGTTGTAAAAGAATTTATCCTCAGATAACAGGGCAGCATAGTTTATGACAACAATCTACCTAAAAACTCATTAAAGTCTTTTCTCTTGGAGTGACATGCATTATCAGCAGAGATTAATCTGATGAGTCTTTAGGTGAGTTCCATTTTTAAAAATGCAATAACAGAGGGCTTTGTTGTCATCTGATGAAAATCAATTAGAGGAGGTAAGGCCATAAGGAAAAGTAACATCACTCATCACCCACCCCCGGCAGCTGAAATGATTTGTCTTCCAAGCTTGGATGATCAGGAGCTATAGTCATATTGTACGGAAATTAATTTAGTTTCTATATTCTGAACTCACTTTCCTTGTTCTGGAGGAGGTAAACACAAATTACTTTTAATCAAGGTTGATATGCTATTAATACCAAGGAGGATCTTTGAAGAATCATTTTTTAAAAATCGACTTTAGCATTTTTCACTTGTGTTTGGGATGTAAATATAGGAAGGTAACTTATATCATCCTCACTTTCCAGATTCTTTGTCCACGACAAGGCACTGTACCAAATGACGAAGACAATAGATTCCACCAAACACTGCACACATCCTAGGAAGAGAATAGGAAAATGAGGATTAGAATTCTTGAGTTCAAAATTAGGGTAACATAATATTCTTTTAAATATCTAACATTTAATAAATTTAATTGGTCTTAGAGAAAAAAGATTCTGACAATTTATTACCTTTTCTATCATGGTATTAAGAATCTCTCAGAGGTAAGATTAGTAACATTTTAATGCAGCACAGGTAATAGTGCTAATAATACAACGTGGAAGCCTAGAATTGTGACCAAGCCAAAAGTGTCCCTAAGCAAAGCTCAGCTACCCCCAACACCAAACCAGCTACTGACTGAGATACATAGGCTACAAATAGCCTCAAGAGGTGATGAATGAGACCCCCCCAACAGAAGTGACCGCAAAGAAATGTTAAGGAAGAAACAAGCAGGGAAAGCTCTGGAGATTTACCATAAAAGTAAGCAAAAACTAAACTGGGAACTGAAAACCAGAGCAGTAAGCACAAGAGTTAATGCTACAGAAGCTCTAAGGAGTTTGCCTAACTCATGAATCTAAGGGCTGGGGTTTTAATGCCCGCCACGTAGGGAAAAGAGAGGCCTTAGGATCCAAACAAGGCAGGGAGTAGAGAATGAGATATTCTCTAACAACATCTGGATCCTTAAAAGGACTCAGTGAAAAGGTGATCGAGGTAGAAAATCCAATGACTACAAGAGAGAAAACATAAGAAATTGTTTTACCTAAAGCCCTGTGTGGAAGAAGATATATATACCTCTATATTTATAACCAGTGGTCTGCTCTCACACAGGTTGGGAATTTGAAATTACACTACTACATGATCCAAGAAACCCTTAACCAATAAAACATCATTAAAGTGGCTCTGGGTCAGTAGTACCCCCTGGAAACTTGGTGGAAGCAACTGCTAAAACTTTCTGGAGCAATATGACCTCAACCCAGGCCACATGAGATTGTCACAGAGTTCCCTTATGATGAGTTTATAATCTAAAATTATACAGCATATGAAGAAACACATCTTATCCTGAGTGAGAATTATTGGACACAATAAACAGCAGGATTAGATTCCCAAAACAGTTTACTCAGATAGTAGAGCTATCAGAGATTATAAAATGGGTATGCTTAAAAGGGATGAATTAAAAACATAAGAATGATGGAAAGTCCAGGAAGAAGACTGTGGTAGGCTGAATAATGTCCCCATTACAGATGTTCACATCCTAATCCCTGGAACCTGTGGATATGTTCTCTTACACAGCAAGAGGGTCTCTAAAGATGTGATTAAATTAAGGATCTTGAGCTGGAGAGATTATCCTGGATTATCCCAGTGGGTGCGATGTCATCAGAAAAGTACTTTAAAAAAGGAAGCAGAAGGGTCAAAGTCAGTGAAGATTTTGAGGATGGAAACAGAGGTCAGAGTGATGCTACTGCTAGAAGGGGGTCACAAGGCAAGGAATGTAGGGGCCCTTTATAAGCTGGAAAAGACAAGAAACAAATTCTCTCCTAGAGCCCCAAGAAGGAAGATAGCCCTGCCTACCCATTTTAGACTTCTGACCTCCAGGACTATAAGATAATAACTTGTGTGGTTTTAAGCTAATAAGCTTGTGGTGATTTGTTATGGCAGCAATAGCAAACTAATATAAAGACCTATAAGTATATGAATATGATTATGACAGAGGTGGCATTATAGACCAATGGGGAAATAATGGACCACTGAACAAGTGGTTTTGAGACAACTGTTTTACACCATATTCAGAATCAATCCTGGGTAGATGAAAGGTATAAATATAAAAGGCAAAGCTTCTAGAATATAGGAGGATATACATTTGAGCTCAGGGGAAATAAATATTTCTTGAATAAGATACAAAAAGCAAAATCATAGAGAAAATCTTGGAAAAAATGAAGTATTTTAAAATTATAAACATCTGGACAACAAAAGAAAATGAAAAGCCACAGACTAGGAAAGATATGTGCAAATATCTTACAAATTATTTAAAAATATCAGTTTGGATAATAATTTGGCCATGTCTAATAAAGTTGACGATGTATACGCCTACAGTGCAGCAATTCTATTAGGCATAAATCTTACAAAGACTCTCAGACACGTATACAAAAGAAGATGTGTATAAAAATATTTGTTGCTGCATTGTTTTTAGACAGCAAAACATAGTGGTTATGGGGAAGGATTCTGACTGCCTGAGTTTATACCTCAGCTATTCCACCTACTGACTGTGTGACCTTGAACAAGGTATTTAGCCTCTCTGTATCCTATTTTCTTCATCTGTAGAATGAGAATAATAGTATTTATATCACAGAGGATTCTTCTGGGAATTAAATTAGTTAATATTTGTAAAGAAGCTACACAGTGCCTGTCATACGGTATTACATAAAGCATTCATTAAATAAATAAATATAGGTACTACTTGATATACATCACATGCAACCCAAATGTCCATCAAGAGGAGAATGAACAAAAGAAAATGTGGTATATTCATATGTGTAATAAACAATTTAACCTGGCCCACAAAGACGTCTGGCCTTTGTTCTTGACTTCTGGGAGGTGATCTCTAAGGCCTTGGAATGCCAAGCCTGAAAGAAGTGTCCTTGTTTGTGTGTGGCCCTTGGGTCACCAGACAGTCTAACAATATGACTTAGGGTGAGGGCTGGCCACACCAGAGAGTCTTAGGGTGGGGACTAGTCATGCCAGAAAGACCAAAGTGTGATTTAGGGTGGAGACTTTGGGAACTGTGGTATTTCAGTTATCCTCTGGTGGGGCTGGAGACTGAGATCAGCCCCATGGGCAAATCAGTCACACCTGAGTGATGGAGCTCCAATGAAAACTCTGGACACTGAAGCTCCTCTGTGCCTCCCTGGTTAGCCATCCTCTGTGCATACTGCTATACATCAATAAGAGGAGAATAACACGGGGAGAGGACAACTGAAAGCTCCACATTTGGAAACCCCCTGTACTCTATCCTACACTCTTCTTCCCTTGACTGATCTCAAGCTATACCCATTCCCTGTAATAAAGCATAATGGTGAGTTAACAGCTTTTAGTGAGTTGTGGGAGTCCCTCTAGTGAACTATCAAAACTGAGGGTCGTTTTGGGAATCCCCCAAACTTGCAGTTTGTGTCAGAAGTGTGGGAGGTCTTGTGGGGACTACATCTTCTAACTGTACAGTTGGCTTAATCTCTCACATTGTACTACGGAATACTATAAGCAATTTAAATGAATGAACTACAGTCCCATCTATCACCAGGGATAAATGGCAAAAACATAAAAATTGAGCGATAATAGCAAGTTGGGGAAGAATATATCCAGAGTGATATCATTTATAAAAAGTTTTAAAACTTTATATGCAAAATAATACTATATATATATATACACACACACACACGCAATATCATTTATGGACACATATACATGTAGTAAAAGTACACAAACATTTAAGGGAATTATGAACATGAAATTCAGGATAGTAGTTATCTCTGAGAAGGGAAAGAGTGAAAGTTACACTGAAGGTTTCAATTGCTCAGTTTCTTTAAAAAATATATTGAGAGCAAATATGGCAAAATGTTAAGATTTGGCAAAACTGTGAGTGGTTACATGGGTGGTCTTTATATTATTCTCTGTACTTTCTGAAACATCCTTAAAATACTTCATAACCAGATTATAATGAAAAATATAAATGAGTGATACAGATAAGTGACTCTCTCTAAATATGGCATAATATTCTTATTGTATTTCTAAATTCAATCATTTTAGTAGCTATGACCAAGCTAATTAAGTTAGGTAATAATTCCTTCTGGTATAGAACAATGAGGAAACCAGGGGTTTTTTCCCATTGAAAAATTTAGACTAATACAAGAAATGGCACACTAGAGCAAGGAAGCAAAATTTCATGTGTTCAGAAACCCTTTAGACTGCAAATTGTACCCAGGACATTAGCTACAAGATATTCTCTTCTCCTTGCTAATCTTGTTCACCAGTCACATATCAAATTATGAAACAATATTTATTACCTGCGTTGGTACACCTGGTAATATTTGAGACATTGTACTCAGATTCTAAAGAGTGTTAGATGAGGTCATATTTCTGCTGGACTGTTTAGCTACATTTCTCAAGTGATATTCTGCCTCCTGTTATTGGTAAGGGAATACTGATACAGTGAAAATGATGTGATCGAGACAAACAGCCCAACTTTCACCATCAGTTTCCTGATGATATTGAAGGAGATCATATGCACATAAAATGTTACTGGCCTACTAAAAATAAATAGGCTGAATTAGGTTAAGGCCACAATATGGACAAGCAAGTTAAAAGTGTGAACCACACAATTAGCATTCTCATTAGCCTGGAGATATCTTTTTCATGTGAATAGTAGCACCAGTGTTTCCAACTTCCTCGTAAGTAGCTACAGATGAGCTGTTACCAACTGACCTGTGGAGCTTTTCATTTCAGTCAGACTGGTGCATGTTTCCCACTCTCCCTCTCTCCCTCTCTCTCTGTCCCCCTCTCTCTCTCCCCACCTCCACACACACATCAATTCCCCCTCTGGGGAAAAACAATTTTAAGTATCTTCTCAGATTGCAAGAAAGGCAACGGGATCAAGTTCAGAATTAGTCAGAGATTGTATAAGGTTAAAAAATCATAAAACATTATGTCATAGACTATTACAAGTTTATCAAAAGCATGAGAAATCCACTTAACTAAAATGAAATGCAATTTTCTACAGAGACCTCCTTTCATTATATATTGCACTTGTTTATGAAACACACTGCTACTTTAGTATATAATATTATCAAGTATCTTTTTGTTTGAAAATTCATTTCTATGAAGTTTTTATGGTAAATGAGACCTCTGAAAAATACATTTAAATATAAAATGCAACAGAGGCATCTATATTTATTTTAGTAAACCATGAAAAAATTACCAGGTTTTCAAAAACATGATTTATTAACAGTGGACATATACTATATGGAAGAAACATAAGAACGTAAAGATGTTAAGAACTGGTTTGTGAGGATGATGGTGAATATTACAGAGGAAGAAGTACAATAATGACACTGTCATGATAATCCAACAAATTTCCTTTTAATTTTAAATGAGAACATAGGAAGTATTTTGTGCTCTTGGAAAGATGACTTGATATCTGCTATAAGTGTCTGTAACTGCAAAAGCATACAGTTGTATGTATATGTGTTTTTCATACTGCTTCTCACTGGCTTTTCTTCCCCTACAGCAAGGTTTACCTGTTAGGGGAGATATGTGTTGCTCACAATGGTGGCATTTGTTCTTTCTCACTTCAGTATTTTCATCAATGTACCTAGTGCCCAAGTGACAAAAACCAGTGTTTTGTAAAAAGTGCCGGGCAAAATGATGGGATTGATGAAAACTCCTCTGTGTGATATTCTTATGAAGCATTTTCACACTTAGTCTTTTTTAAAAATGTTTGTGGTTAGGGGAGAGCTACTTGGTGGCAATGAGCCACTGAGGAACTCTTTTATGAGTGGGTAAGAAGCACAACAGCAGGCAGTTCTTGAGAGCTGCATTCAAAACTCATTTACATGAGAAGCAGGGAATTACATGAGAAGTGAAGAAATAACTGTTGGCTACATAGTGGTCTTTGGAGCACGCAGTCAATAATAATGACAACAATACAAATAATCATCATGTCTAGCACTGAGTGCTCACTACATGCCAAAAGCTTTACATGTATTAACACATTGTATCCTACAAATCCATGAGGCAGAGTTTTAGAGATTTGGAAACTGAGGGAAAGAGAGGTCAAGTGACTTACTTAAGGTCATTTAGTAAATGGTACTGCTGAATAAAAACTCAGGCGATCTGGCCCCAGTGGCTTCTCAGTTAACCATCATACAAACTGCTTCACTGTCAGTACCATCTTTTTTGGTGTTATGAAGGAAAGCAACACGGAGTCAGATAGTCAAAGTTACTCTTAGAGTTGTTCTAATTCCTGACGAGTTGTAAAGATTATTACAAAGTGTAAAATAACTCAATTTCTACATTGTCTCCTAAAAAGTACATGTTTATTCTCTATCTGTAATGTTAAATGGATTATGTGTGACTTCATTTTAGTTAGAACATAAGTTCAGAGTAAGAATAACCATGGGAGTACTCATCTTTAGAGTACCTAGCAAATTATGAATACTTTGCAATTCACATTTTAATAAATGTGAGGAGGTAATAAGGTTCTACAAGACACGTTTTCTTCCAGTGCATTAAATGGCAGCCTAGCGATCCAAGGGTTAACATGCCTTTTGATGGACAATTAAGCTGCCAAAGATGGTGAACATCAATGACTAAGATGCCAGTCAGGTCCCAGATTTCCCAGTTCATATCAGCCATCCTGGGGCCTAACATAATGCCTGGCAAGACAGCTCTGTACATCTACCCTCTAGAGTGTACTATGGGGCTAAGAGGCAAGCAAGTATACGTTTTATGGGACTTAAAAAAAAACTACATACTAAATACAATAGGTAATACTACCAAAAAAAAGTCACTACAGAAATACATTTGAAACACTTTATCAAATGCCATTAAAAACAAACCAAACAAAAAAGTCCATTATAAGAGAGTTCTGAGTGACCACTGATCATCATCACTGTGCTTTAGTGACACTTCAGCTTAACCTGTACTGATACAGCAGAAGTTCCATTCAACAGTAATTAGGCAAGTCTAAGTTTCATGAGAGACAGACAAGCTTCAGTGATTCCATCTATCTATGCAAAGTTCAACTGCGGTTACTTACTTGTAACTATATTCAGACACATACATCTATCAGAGCACTACATTTAAAGTAACACATTGAGCTTTCCATCATGTTTAACTAGTGCCTGCTGGTCTGAAAAACCTGTGTGAGGAGGCTTACATGTAGGTATATGTGTTTATTTTTAAATATTTAAATACACACATACACACAGTGGGTCCCAAACATCTTAGTGCTGTTGACACACACATACTTTTAATATATATTACATAGAATATAGTATGTTTATGGGTTACATACTTACATTGCATATTTATACTACTACAGCATGTTAACTGGTTACATATTTATATTACTTAGCAGGGTGTTTACTTATACTACCATCCTTTTATCCCTTTTTTCCTACTTTCTTCCAGCAGGAAGTAGGGAGAAGGAGGGTGACTGTATAGTGGGTGTCAGAAATGAATGATGCATTTTTGCTGTAGTTGGTCTGTCTCCTGGGAATACAAAATTGGGCATCATGTAAGTCACAGCATCATCTCCCCCCTCCACTCAATATCTCCCCAACAACTGAAGCTAGTCATCCAACTCAGCATAGACTTCCTATTGGCCCAGAACTGAATGCTTTCTTGAGAGCAAGAGCTACACAATAGGGAATGATTCCTGCAGCCTCAGGAAACAGTTATGTTCATAACAATCCCAAGCTAGGCCTCATCCCTTGCTATAAGTTCTTGGGATTCATTACTATGAAGTTTTAGACTATGCAGCAAGACCATGAAAATAGAAAGAAAAACAAAAAAACAAAAACACCTCAAATGAGTGCTCCATTACAACGTGGTCTCATTCACAGTGATCCAGTGTGACCAAAAAGGCACGCCCTACCTGATATTGGTCATGGTGATAGAACCCAAAGGAACTTGTTTGGCAAGCAGTGATCACCAAAACTAAAAGGTCACTAAAAGTCAAGTGTAAAATCTCAGTCATGATGTACAAATTGCACAGAGATCAAGAGATCACCTCTTAGAGGTGGTTGTGCAATCCACGTGGATGGTCAACCTCTGGAGTCAGGCTGCCTAGGTACCTATCTGGATTCCCCCACTTACTAGCTGTGTGACTATGCTTCAGTTCTCAAGACTATAAAATGGGGATCATAATAAAACCTGCCACATAGGGTTGTTGCATGGATTAAATGAGCTAATGTCTGTGAAGTGCTTATTCTGTCCCCGATACACCGTAAACATTCAATAAATTGTAGCTTTTGTTAGCTATCACCTTCTATAGCAAAGAGGACAATGATTAAAGACTGTACCACCCACGTGGGGTTGATAAGGCTAAACTGCCGTTACTATGAGAATCTGCCTCCAGGTGTTCAAGGCCTGTAGTTTCTTCTAATACAATTTAAGCAACTTAGGTACCTGGTCAAGTCAACTACCTTCCCCAGAGGAAACTGTGACAGTTGTAAGAGAACTGCTGATGCTGATGAGCGCTGAGATTTACTTCTTCATTCCCAAATATTTATGAAACTAGGCCTACTATGCAGCAGCTGTAGTTCTGGATATTAGGGATACAAAAGTCAACAACACAAACACTGTCCTTGCTGACACATAACTTATCTAGTGCACAAGAGAGACAAGAAATAAAGTAATAGTAGACAGTGATATGTGTTCTGAAACAGTAAAACAGGATAACGTGAGGGTGATACATGGGTCTGAACATCAGATAGGATAATCAGGGAGAGCTTCTTTGAGGAACTGATATTTGAGCTGAGACCTAGGTGACCAGAAAACATCAACTATGTGAAGATCTGGAGAAAGAATATACTAAGCAGAAGAAACAGCAAATTTGAAACTTGGAAGTGCAGAGTAGCTCGGTGTATTTGAGGAAGAGAGAGAGCACCAGCGGGGCTAGAATGTAGTGACTTAGGGAGAAATATCGTATGAAATGGGGTCACAGAGATAGCCAAGGTCTTGACCATGCAGGGCTTCAAAGGCCACAGCAAAGACTTTGAATTTTATTCTAAGAACAATGAGAAGCCACCAGAAGGTTTTGAGCAGGACAGTGACATAATCAGACTTGTATTTTTTAAAAAAAATGAGCCTGGCTGCTGTCTGGAGAATTGTCAAGGGGGCAAGAGTGGAAAAGGGGAGGCCAATTATGTCTGCAGTAGACCAGCAAGAGATGATGGCGGCCTGAAGCAGGGTCATGGCAACAGAGATGAAGTGGAGAGATTGGGGACATATTTGAGACATAAAGCTGACAAGAATTGCTGATGGACTAGATGTAGCAGGAAGATATCTTCCTGAAGACAAGTTTAAGGTAATGCACATATCCATGAGAGCAGTCTCCCCTCTGAAGTGTGTAACAATCAAATTCAACTGCTCAAGTCTGGTACAGTCTTCCCGTACAAGCAGCGCTTTGAAGGGCTTCTGCAGAAACCCTCTTCCTCCCCCTGGGGTGTGGTTATTAGAGTCAGCTATTTGTTACAAACTCAACAATCACTAACTCCTGACCATTCATCAAAATTACTACTTAATACTAATTTCGACATAGGAGGGCACAATGAACGGATTAGTTTCTGTGCTTTCAAGGAGTTACCATGGGCCTGGAAGGGCACAGCATTATTAATGATTCAAGAAATTATATGGTATAAGTATCTGAGTCAGTGGGTCTTTTGATGCCAATTTCATACTCACTGAAAAGGTTGTGGGCAGATGGATTGCCCTTTAGGCACTGCCGTCACTCTGGGAAGGCATTATCATCATGCTTAACTTAGAAAAAGCTGTCAAAAAGCAATACATAGCCTTCAGAAAACTCACTCCCAGAAACTGCCCCTATTTTATAGATCTTAGCCATATATCTAGCTTCCTCTGTTCTTGGTGACATTCTGTAGATGATATATTCTTTTTTTTCCCCAGCTTTTCCAGCTGTCCTTAAATTTAACTTTCTATAGGAAAAGTCACAATAAACTATGTATTGGATGACAGAAACAGATCTGTATTTAATAACTGCACCAGGGGCTCAGAATAAATTAGCATAAATTATAGAGTACAAGTCATCATTCAATCTTTAAAAAATAAAGTCTTCCAAAAATACTGGGGGTCAATTTATACACTTGGGTCACAACCTAGGTTCTGTATCTACAGTTCTTGTGTAAAATGGCTCCCTGGTTTGTAAAAGGGCCAGAATCACCATGCCAACTCAATGATTCTTCAATACAGCCTATCACAATGACACCCACAGAGCTTTTAATGAAAAAGCACTGGTGTTTCCTGACTACTCTTTAAACATATTATAAACTAAGCTCTTGATAAAACTGAATTTTTCAGTCTGAACACTCAGGCTAACAGCCTCATGTTTCTTATTTGCCACATGTCTGCTAAGGCAAATTCATTTAAAAATAGATCTTTCAAATTCAAAAGAAAGCCTTTTGTTCAAACTTTTGGGATGTAGCAAACAAGTCTACAGTAAATCAACTTATGTTCTCCATGAGATTTCTTTTGAAATCTCATCTCTTGTTTGAATAATCCTTATTCAAACCCTTGATCCATTTTCCTGCCTAGTCTTCAAAACTCAAATTGTACAAATAACACAGGTAAAAAGCCATCAATTTTGAATCAGGACAATAATACACTCTTTTATTTCTAATGCCCTTTATGATTATGTCAAGTATTATGTAAGTCTTTCTGAATGTAGACACAAGAATACCCAAAGCAAATATCTTCAGAGATCCCTACATAATGACTCCTGGATCCCTTTCATGAGTTGAAAAATATGTGCACAGCCATCTTCTCAGACATAGTCTTTCATGCTATTTTCCTGCCTTCTCACATTGCCTTGTGAAACAGTCCTTCAGCTAATACTCTTCAGCTTAGTATTTTACTATCTACAAGCTCTCAGTGTCAACTATAAATTGGGAAGCAACTGGGAGAGTTACTATGCTGACTCTCCAATCATTTATACATTTTAACATTTATAAAAATGTTAAAAAAAAAAAACCTAAACATTGATTCTTAGGAGAGCCTACTGTAAAAATCTCTGCGTGCAAGTAAGAGCTCATTTAAACCACCCGTTTGTTTCTTCCTTCCTGTGTTTAAACTAGATCTCTATGCATGACTAAACATTATCCCCAACCCCATGGGGAGAGGACATTTTTTAAAGCAGTCTTTGGTATAAAATCTTATCAAAGGCTTTTTGAAAATCTAAATGTTCACTGGCTCCGCCTTGTTCACACCTTATTTACCCCTCTCAAAGAACCCTGTTAGATGCTGAGGTATAATTACCTCACAAGAACCATGTTCTTTCCTCCTGTGGGTTATATGTTCAATAACTTCACCCTTTAGCTATTTATTACAAAACTGACTCTCAAGTCGAATAGTTAGCCTTATTCCTCTGTGGTTCCTTGGGTTCCTTCTTTAAACTATGCACCCTCTACACCTTCTCTATAAACCAAAGCAATTGATTTCCTTCAACTGCCCCTCCCAACCTGAAGCCCTGCCCAAGCCTGTCACTTTTTAAACTGAGATGGTTCACACACAAAAGTGACCCAGGCCTCTGCGATCCCAGATCCTTTCATTTTTTTCCTTTGTTGGCAATTCATATAGTAAAATAAAACAAAGTAGAGTCACTTCTGTTGGACAAATCCTAGAAAAGGCCTGTAAACCTTCTCAGTTCAAAGGTTAATGGTACTGGCCTGGGACCTGAAGGTAGAGCTGTCAGCCATGATTCACCTCGGGCTGTGTTATGAGACTGAAAGTGCTCAAATTAGCCAACCAGTCACCTGCCCTGCACTAATTTGCAATGATGCAAAAGTATTAAGTCATGGACTTAGCCCTCTGTTAAGCATATGAGACAAATGACATTACTAAGTGCAATAACTAGAGAAAAACTGAAGATTATATTATGTGGTAGAGACTAAAAGCATTCTAAAAGGGAGTTCAGAGAAGGAAGAGGTCAACATTTTGGAGGAGGCAGAATTACAGAATGTCAGAAACAGAGAAAACCTTTACAACAGCTGTACCAATTCCCTGTTACAGAACATCAGAGAAGTTAAACTACTTGCCGAAAAGCACACAGCTTCTTGCAGCCAGAGGTACTGGAAGATCTGATGGCTGGGCCTGAATCAAGCCTTGGAAGAGGAACAGGGTAAGCTGTTGGGGGTGGGGGCAGACTCTAAAAGGTGAGAAAATATAAAGAAATGTAGAAAGGTGAGAATGTATATAGATATCTGAATAACTGAATGGATGTACAAACTGGGGAATGACAAGAAGGAGTTGAAGGATCAAATGATTATGGAATGGGGTTAAAAGGTAGGTAGAAGCATTGGATCTGATGTGGCAGACAACAGAATGCCACTGGAAGTGACATGTCATCTCAGTGAAGGTGGCAGATACTGGGAGCAGGAGGGCTGCTAAGGGTTACAGCAGGAACCCAGTTAAGTGATAAGTCCTGGATCATGGCAGAAGAGTGGAAACTGAGGAAAGCATAACTCTAAGAAATTGAGAAGAAATAACACAGTAATTAGGACAGAGTCAAAGGTTAACCCCAGAATTTCTAGGCTGTCAACTTGTGACAAGAAAAATATCGCTGGAATGCTTGTGGTTTCCTTAAGGGGTGCTCAATTTATATAGTAACTCAAAATCCAAGTCTAGACTTCAGAAATGGCATGCGCGTGGTATAAATACACTACCTACCACAGTTGCTAACTATGAGTTTGATGTAATGAAGAAGCATTTTATTTTTTTTATTTTATTTTTTAAATTAATTTATTTTTGGCTGTGTTGGGTCTTCGTTTCTGTGCGAGGGCTTTCTCCAGTTGCGGCAAGCGGGGGCCACTCTTCATCGCGGTGCGCGGGCCTCTCACTATCGCGGCCTCTCTTGTTGCGGAGCACAGGCTCCAGATGCGCAGGCTCAGTAGGTGTGGCTCACGGGCCCAGCCGCTCCGCGGCATGTGGGATCCTCCCAGACCAGGGCTCGAACCTGTGTCCCCTGCATTGGCAGGCAGATTCTCAACCACTGCGCCACCAGGGAAGCCCAAGAAGCATTTTAGAATGGCTATAATAATTTTCGAAAAATCTCAATTTGGTGAAAAATATCATCCTCTTAAATGCACAAATAAAAATTGCCATTTATCTATAGCAAGGAGTTGCCAACTGGAAGTCTATAGGATAAATCCGCCTGTAGATAAGTTTTGTATGACATCACAGTTAAAAAAAAATTCCCTTGGCAAAAACGATCTGGATCTCTAGCTTCTTTGAATAAGAGAAAAATCTGACAAAAATGGGTCTGCAATTGAGACTTAGGGTCGTATAGAAGCTGCTCCCTTTAGATGCATCCTGTGCTCAACAGTTCATTGTGGTCTCTACCACTCCCACCATGTCCTTCCCAGCTTCACTTCCTTTCTATGACCTGATTGGTCCCTGGAGACATTTGTCATTGCAATCCCTATGCCTCAGTTGTTCACTAAGTTTTCTTTTGATATTTTTATTTACCTTGTCATGAATGTTCTATGTTAAACGACTATTATTCAGGATGTTGTTCATTACAATTTAAAATAAGGATCTTCGGGCTTCCCTGGTGGCGCAGTGGTTGAGAATCTGCCTGCTAATGCCAGGGACACGGGTTCGAGCCCTGGTCTGGGAAGATCCCACATGCCGCGGAGCAACTAGGCCCGTGAGCCACAACTACTGAGCCTGCGCGTCTGCAGTCTGTGCTCTGCAACAAGAGAGGCCATGACAGTGAGAGGCCCGCGCACCGCGATGAAGAGTGGCCCCCACTTGCCGCAACTAGAGAAAGCCCTCGTACAGAAACGAAGACCCAACACAGCCAAAAATAAATAAATAAATAAATAAAATAAGGATCTTCTAAAAGAAAAAGAAATCCATTAAAGACACAGCAAAATGCAAATGTTAAGAGAACTGGTAGAATTCTGATAGTGTTCATTCATTTTATTAGCTATAGAAGATACTGAAAAAGGGAAAGGTATTTGATGCTCTGAGGTGGCCACAATTTATTTTTCTGAAAACAAGTAGGGTGTTTCCATTTCAAATTGACTGTAACAAGTAATGGAGGCATCTTGGGAAAGCCTGTGAATTATCTCAGCTTCCCTTAGATTAAAAAAAATCTACCTATGAGATGAGAGGCAGTGTTAAATCAAATGTTAAACCTTATTTTGAATTCCTCTTACTTAGAATGCTAACACATTTTATACTTCGGTTATTTACTATTTAATACAGAGATATTCTTCGTACTTTTCAGACATTAAAATTAACACAATGAAAATACAAATTTGAAAAATAAGCAATGGTCATTCATGTGAAATTCATATCTGGGTCTGCCTAATGACAGAGAATAAAGACAATTTTCCTCACTTGTGAACATGTCTTCCTCTGTCAAACTAAGAGGAAAAAAAGAAAAATGTCACTTTCAAAGATACAAAATAAAATAATTATACTGCACATTAATTAGAAAAAATGACAACTTGTTTTCTAAGTTCACAAAGTCTTGGATTTTTTTCAAATATAAATTTATTTTAATAGGCTCTGACAGATGTAATGCTTGACTGCACAAAGCTGTGGTTAGAGTTTAAGTATCATCAGCTATGAGTGGTGGAGATCTACCATTCCCGTACATGAAACTGTAAAAAATACAAAGCTCAGCAGCAAGAAATTTCCCACTTGTCCCACTGTAATTAAGTTAAAAAGAACATGCGAATCCAAGTAAATAAGTTCCTGAAGAATAAGAAGCACTGAGTCTAATGAGATATATTTTTTTCTGTTTCATATATTAAACTGCCACTTCAATTACTTGTTTATAACAAGCTCAAGTAAAATTCATAAAAGCGACATAATATCTATTCAATATATTATTCAGATAATTGTATATATTTGAAGCATAACCTAACTCTTTGATGCCATTAACCCCAAACAATAGACATTTAAACTGATAGAAGTCTAATTGAGTACTGCTTCCAACAGTGATTTAGATTTTACTGAAAGAGAGCACACCAACACTGTACTCACTTTCAACTTTGCCCTGGTGACATCAAATTGTATTACAGATAAATTAACAGTTGTGAAAATTTTTGGCTGGTAGCCCCTATCCTACATAGCCTTTAAAAATCCAGTTTCAGTGCCTATCAAGGTAGGAATCAGCAGTGGTAATTTTTTTTAATACAGCTGCAAAACAATAGGACCCATTAATAGCTGAACTTTTGACAGCACTATTCATGATGATTTATGAGTTTGTATATAATTTGATTATTCTATTAATTCTGCTGATTACTGCTTCAGCTAATAAAGTGAAGGTCACTTCCAAAATAAATCTTCATTACATTTCACAGAAAGTAACTGCCTCCAACTAGTTGTTTTCTCTAATTAAAAGCTAATGTAACAAGAAAGAAAATAGACTTCAGGGTTACTGCATCTGTTGCTACAAGAAAAATGTACTGTGTGGATATAACGTTCCCAGGACAAATCCAACAAAACAGAAAGTATCTCTTCATCTAATTCCTTTACTTTCAACATGGAAGAACTATTTTATACATATCCATTTGTACTAATTTTGAAATTACAAGAATAAAATCTGAACTGTATTAATGCTTGAGAATTTGAAAACAAAGAATCTTTGAAAATATTCTTCAAATTCATTAATGTAAAATGTAAGGCAATGTTTTCATTTCTAAAATTATAAATGTGGGATTCTATTCAATATATATGAAAAATGAACAGTAGGTCTTTGCCTTAACCAGAGTTTTTCCTAAAGGTGGCAAGAGACCTTCTCTGCCGCTTAAGATAAATACTGGGCACAAGGCCCTGACAGCTTTGGAGGGAGATCAGAGGAAAAATGGCAAGGGCCCACATTAATATATTATTCTTATTTAATCTATTTTTATACACAGAACATTCTGTGTCCTGGATTTAATGCTTCATTTTATTATTTTTTTTAAAGTTCTCTAGACCTTCAGCTGAGGTCCTATCATCAAAGCTGTTGAATCATACAACTACATCAAACCAATAAAGAAAATTAAACAAGATGCATATTTTTCCACAGAAGTCAAAAAGTAATCCTCAAACAGGAAATCATATTTCAAAAGATAGAAAGTTTGCATATAAGAAATTATTGGGACACAGAGGTGCTACAAAGAGCAGGTAGCAGTGATTTGTACGCTCACCTATGGCCTCAATTGGGGTACTGTCACAAAGTCCACTCTAACTTGCTCATTGTGTCCCGGTCATATTAACCTTTCTATAACTCAGAAGACCCCACTGTGACCTTTGACACAGTTCCCGCTGCCTAGACTCTTTCCTCAAATCATCGAAAGCTGAAACAGTAGCATCTGTGGTGTCACTACACTCAAATGCCACCCCGAGTGGCCTTCCCTGACCATCACAGCATCTAATGGGGCACCTCCCTGCCCCGACCAACAGTCACTTCCTTCCGTATCACCCTGTATTTTCTGCACAGCACATATAATTCTCTTAAATTTTGTCTACTGTCTTTCCATCCAACACTCTTCAACATCCCCACCCCACCAGAGACTTTCTGTTTCCAACAATGTATGTCTAGCATCTACAGAAGAGCTAGTATAAAGCATTCAATACATGCATTTATTAAATGAATTCTAATTTTTATTCTAAATTTGCATATGATAAAACAGAGAGCCCAAATTTATAGTCAACGCTCTCCTAACTTTTCATGTAAAAAAGTATTCGTTTTAGGTCTTTGGTAAAAAACTCAGTAACTGTGACCCAGTGAGTGAGTGACTGAGTGTGTGTGTGTGAATGTGTGTGACAGTGTATGGGTGTTTAGACAAAACACATATGGCTACCAAAGAATGCACAAAAACTGCCAAGGTATTGGTGGTAACAAACATAATGAACACTCTTACTAGGTTCCTCGTGATCAAGAGTACACATCTGCAAGACACGTTAGTGGCTCAATCTTTGGCCAGGGAAGATATCCGTTTCCAAGAGGACATATTCAGTGGAAAGGAAAAAAAATGAGATCAGAACCAGTTTAAGTCTCCAAGGTCTCAGAAACTTTTTGCATTTTACAGGTTTATTTTAAACTTTCTAATGTAGAAAAAGCTGATTTCAGTGAAACTTCAAGTTTCTAGTTTAATAATCATAATAACTAGTATTCTTTACTCTTGTAAAAAAGTAGTACATAAACATATAAACACTGAACTGCTTTCTACACTATTCCTACATTCTGGGAAAGAAAATGCTTCGACTTTGATAATTTGACCTTGGAAATATACACTCTTCTTCCCAGTCCTCACTGGAACCTTGTGAAAACACTTAAAAAAAAAAAAGAGAGGGTGTGTGTAATCCTTTCCCATAACTTAATTTCCCCAGTATATGGACTCAAGTGTACCTCTTTTAACTCTAATGGGAAATTCAAGTTTTTATCAAGTTATTTACAGAAGGATCAGTTTTTTCCTTTGTCAATAAACAATGTAAATATTTAAAAAGGCAAAACGTGCTTACAACACTAGAAGCCATGGTAGGGAAAAAAAAAGCTTTAACATTCTCAGACTTAGACAACAACAACAAATTTGTTTATCCAATGATACTTACCATATTGAGCAATCTGGAGGAACTGTTTTAGTTTTCAAGCATTAGAGTAGTTTTGACACTATGCATAAATTAAGGCTGGGATACTAAGTGAATAACAGGATGGTCAAAGTAAAGAGGATAAATGTTATGAAGGCTATTTTAAAAACCAAAATGATTCAAAGTAATTCTGATTAAAAAAAATTATCTCATCAACTTAATTTTTACATTCTTCATACCTTCTATACTGTCTAAATTTCTTATCATAAGCATGGATATTCTGATAAGCAGAAAGAGAAAAAAATTATTTCCTTTTAGGAAAAAAATAAAGCTCAACTTGCTGCAAGGTATAACCAGGAAGTGTACAGTAGCACGTTAGGAAAGAAAACAGCAAAAGAGTAAACAGAATCCGAGGCTTACTGAATATATGCACTGCTGAAAATACATCTTTCAATTGGCTTTATGGAACTAAAAATACATAAAAATCTAGAACCACAGAGATAGTTCATATATCTTATATACTATTTTTTTTCTTCTGAACAAGACATCTAAAATTATGTTTTCCTTTATTCCTAGAACACAAGGAAACATACATATTGGCTATTAATAAGCTACCTTCCATTTGGTAAGGTAAAAGTGATAAAAGCCATCACTCATAGGTGAATTCCAGATTTTGTATGAATTTTATGCTCAGTTTAATAACATAGTGGTTCTCAACCTTGGTATTCTGCAAGACAGTGTGCCTTAAGTTTGTGGGAGAAAAAAAAAAAAAAGGTGGCGTTACAGTGAGACTTATGCAGAGACTAGAGCCTCTCAACTAGGCCAAAGCCTGAGTGGGTCAAGCATGCAAATGGATGGATGCACCATGTATGCTGACAAAGAAAGGGGTTGAGAACTACTGGTTGTCTAAATATCCTATTCTTAACAAAACAAGAAAGCATCCTACATCACAGAGAACCTCAAAGCTGCCCAAGTACCTTTCACTATGCTTTTGTGCTTTGCTGTCTTCGGCATCCTTTTTGCTACCGTGCTTTTATTTCCCACAGACAAGTAGGGTGTTTTTCTCATACCATTTCAACATATTAACTACATGCTCCAAACTGACATTAAGGAATTAAACTCACTTAGGTTTGCAAACTTAGCTTTGTATCCCTAGAGAAAACATTCCTACTTATGGGGAGATTTTACCCATGGTTTGACATCTTCCAGGAGGAACAAAATGCACAGAAGCTCAAGTTTAATCTGCAAGGTTGACAGATTCATTTTCTTAATCTCACTAACTATATATCATATATGAGGGTATTTAAAAAACCTTTCTGAATGCAGTGATCTGGCCAATTTTATTAGTATTCTGTGACTAAGATCATTTCCATAAAGAATGGTTAACAGCAGAAACATTCAGTCTGCTCAACTGACTGAATATCAAGAGCATCAGTATGTTTATTGGGCCCTTAAAAATACCAGCTCCAAAGTTTACATTCCAAGGAAAATTCTTTTCTACCCCAGCCAGTATTCAGGAATAAAGCAATATCTTTTCTCATGTAAGTTTTGATAATATTAGATCTCTAATCATTATATAACAAAAACTGTATTGGAGATAAGTAATAGTCTCATTATGGCCAGAATATTTAAGTTAAAATTTGAAAGAAGATGACCAAATGCTTCTGCTTTATACTTGATTTATCTGTACCATACAGACACTGCCTTAGTCTGCTGGTTTTAAAAGAGTCCATTTTAAGCATTAAAAGATTCATGTCCTAAACCGACATTCAATAGTGGTTTTTATTTCTACTTTAGAAGTACAAAGAAAACTAATGTTTGTTTTCAACTGATTTGTTTGTGAAAGAAGTACATCATAACATGCACTACCACAATGCAGGGAAAAGTCAGGTCTAACCTCACAAAAAAGGGACAAGCAAGAAAGCCAGTTCTAGGCAGGGGAGGAGGTGTTGCACTAGATTTCAGACAGCAGTGGCTCTGATCCTGGTACATCCACCTCTATCCTAGGACCACTACAGGATGACAGTTAAGTGTTGATTTTGAAGACATCATGCAAGGTGGAAACACTTCAGTCAAAAATTTGGTTCTCAATTCATTAAGCATTTGGAACCACTCCACTATACCTAAGAACCCGAATTCACATCTGCACAACTTAAGAAACTTGGAAATTTTAAAATTTTGTATAACAAAGGCTCATGTAGTGCTTATCATGTGCCAAGTACTCTTCTAAGAGCTTTGCAAATATTCATTTCCTTAATCCTCATAACAGCCCTACATTGTTATTCCATTGTTACATAGGAGGAAACTGAAAACACAGGGTGGTTAACCAGTAGGTAAGTGCCAGAGCCAGGATTCAAACTCAGAAAGTCTGGCTTCAGAGTCTCTACTCTTAACTACTACACTATGCTACCTCTAGGAATATGATATGTTAAAACATAAAATTAGGATCAAAGTTAATTGCTCATTCAACAAATGTGCATAATTCAAAAGAGGTTATTTTAGAGTTAATTCCTTCTATTTTTAAATGCACCTGAAGAATATGGGTCTATGTATATGGGACCACAATTAAAGATTATAGATTCAAAAATGAGTATTTTCAAATTCAAATATAAAAGAGATTTACTTAAGAAAAATAGCCACACTGTGAACCCATTTTTCTTTTTTTTTTTAACATATTTATTGGAGTATAATGGCTTTACAATGGTGTGTTAGTTTCTGCTTTATAACAAAATGAATCAGCTATACATATACATATATCCATTTTTCTTTTAAAAACTCCAGTTGGGTAAGCAAAAAGTTTGAAAAATATGGCTGTTTACAAATACATGTGCACGTGTATGAATTAACGTAGGGATACCAGTCTAAATGTAAGTTAAAAATTACAGGTTTATTATATTCAATGTATGTGAATTAAAAACTGTAGGAGTAATTAAAATAATTAGTTGAAACTAGTTTGGCTTCTTGAGTAGGCTAAATATACCTTCCTGTTTATGCTACTCATTTGTTTAGCAAACTGTTTACATAGTATAAAGTAAAAACATTCAAATTGTTATGAATGTTAAACTGGTGAGATTGAAATTGGTGAAGTTTTGCCATATGGAGGTGGGGTGTTTTTTTGGCAAAACTTTTCTTCTATTTCAATGTATCAGGCAAGTGAGAACCTATTGCCTAATTTGGGGAGAGGGGAGAAGATGAGGCATGAACAGATAGAAAAATAAGGAGGAGGAATGGTTAAAAGCTACATTAATTATTTCAGCCCCAAGAGAGCTCTCTTTTACAAATTATTTCTCTAGTACCTGAAATATAAAACAGTTTCTGTCTTGCAGTATTTAATTTCTTTCCATGGTAATTTCTAATTCCGTTTTCAAAATGTTTAACTTATTAAGCACCTATTATGTGCCAGCCAAAGTTCTAAGCAGTTAACTATGTATGAGAAAAGTATACCAAATTCAATAGTAAAAAAAGAAAAATTATGGAGTACCCATTTACGTGCTAGGAACTACAGGAGACATAGAAATGACTTAATTTTATACAGCAAATATATCTATCAACAGACTCAAATTATTAGGTAATTTAATTACATAATTAAATTCTAAATCTAGTTTGTATAAACTGGTCTACAATATATAAATTAATGTTTCAGTAATTACAAAAACATTCATTCTAAATACCAAAACTGTGAAGTCATTCAATTTTTGTTATAATACCCTACATCAGTGTTGGACAATTTTCAACATACTTCCCCTAACATCATCACATTTAAGTCTCACAATAGCCCAGGTCAGGAGGTAGGATTAGATTTAATTACCCATAATACAGGTAAAACAACTGAGGCTCTGAGAATTTAAATGACATGTTCAAGTTCATGCAAATAATAACATGACAGAGCTAGAATCAGAACCCAATTCTAATACTGATACTTTTATAATACATGGAAAACTTTCTTTCTTGGAAATACGACAAGGTACTTTATAAAAAGATTCAGTTTTTGAGCACTCCTTACCAAAGTAGAATATAAACTGATGAATGATTGGAAATGAACAGCTTTGTTACAACTATAGATGATCATATTAATTAGATCAATCTGGAACAAAACCAAATTAAACAAGAGAAGAGCAGAGAACGCCTGGAAACCCAGCTATCTAACATAGCTGGCAAATAAAGCCTTAGATCTTTGTAATCTGGCTGCCCTAAGGTTTTTTTTTTTTTTTTACTCTTTGAATTGACTTGAAAATAAACACACTTCACATATTATTTCTATTACAGTTGCATAATAATATGTTGGCTCCAAAGAGATGGCTTAAGAATTGTTTTGAATGATACTTAAGTTAGTCTATGCAATCACACAGTGTTACCTTTCAATTTAATCAAACTAAAATCTCAGCTCTAAACATGGACTTAATTCAAATATCATTGGACTTAATTCGAATATCACTCTTGCCCTATATATAGTCAGCCACCTTTCACTCTAATACAAGTTATTAGAATTATTTTAAGACCTGGAATAGTACACATAGACCTGGTGTAGTTACCTGAGGAAAAAATGATTGGGTGAGTTTAATCTAGTATCTGAATTAGCACTGAAAGGGGAAGGGGACTATTAGTAAAGTAGAACCTGAAACTGTATAATTTGTGTAGCCAATATAATTCTAATATATTCATAAAAGTCACAGTAAATGCTCCAGCACCACACACTTAAGTGTAATGTAAGTTTTAATAAGAGGTTATTCCCAAATTAAAAGACTTTTCCTGTCAAAACCTGAGGAATAATGCAGGAAAGGACACAAAAGCATTCCATTGTTTTATTAACGACAACGCTCACTGATCTGTGAATAACCTGGAAAAAAATGAAGATTATTGAGTTACTTTACCTGTCTATCCATCCATCACCAAAGAACAGGTTTCAAAATGATGGATTATCTCACCACCCTGCAGTTTATCCCACACAATACTCTCTCCTCAAGGGAAAAACAAACAAGTGATCATACAAACATCATCACGCTTACCCCCTATACTTTATGTATCATCTCGATGCCAATATCAACTATTAACTAGAGGGAAAACTGTCTTGAAAATCATATACAAAAGACTCAAAAAATGAGGTATGTCACTGTGTTTATTTTACCCTCTAGGATTTTACAGTTTATAAAAAGCCTATTCAAAAAATAGTCCTCAAACTATTGGGAGACAAGCTTTTGGTTAACCTATTCTACAATGCTATTCTAATTTAATAAGGACAGTTCTCAATTGAAATAGTACATTCCAGTGGTTCCTAACCTTTTTGAGGGGTGATACACCCCTTGAGACACTGACAGAAACTAGGAACCTCCTAAAAAATGCAGCTATGCACATTACACACACAAAATTTGGAATGCGATTTCAGGGTATTTACCCCCAAACTCCTGAAACCCAGGTGGTTTATTCCAGGCATTGGAAGCCAGGTTAAGTACACCTGAATTTGAAGAACGCCTATTATTATACCGGCCTTCCACTGTTGTCTATTTTAAGCTGAGATATGTGTTTTTAAGATGATGGCTATAAGTTGGCTTATGCTATAATTGAAGATGGCCAAATTAAAAAAAATTAAGAGGATTGTAATTACATGTATTCTTTAAATGTGTGGATTGAAAGAAAGGAAAAGAAAACATACCAAAATATTTAGTGTGGTTATTGTTAACAGGTGATGGGATTTAACTATAATAATCAATAGTAATACTTCTGTTCCTGTTTTCCAAAATTTCTGTACATGAAATTATATTTCTTTAAAAAAATTTATTTATTTATTTATTTTGGTTGCACTGGGTCTTAGTTGTGGCACGTGGGATCTTTAGTTGCGGCACATGGGATCTTTGGTTGTGGCATGCATGCGGGATCTTTAGTTGTGGCATGCAGGCGGGATCTAGTTCCCCAACCAGGGATCGAACCTGGGCCCCTTGCATTGGGAGCGCAGAGTCTTAGCCACTGGACCACCAGGGAAGTCCCTATATTTCTTATATAATAAAGACATAATTTTATTAAGCATGATGACACCAACAATAGGAAAATGATTAAATAAATTATGGCACATAGGTCCATATATCAGAGAACTGTTCAGCCCTTAACATTTTAAGTATGCATATACATACATGTTCATACACAGATATCTGTATAAGCATGGGAAATATGGGAAGATATGCAACTAACTTAACAATGGTTAACTCTAGGGGTGGAATTCTAGGGTGGGAAATAGGGCTTGCATTTATTTATAAAAGTGTCTGTGTGCTTTATTTTTTTTTTTCAGTATTTTCATTTTTTTCCTACCTACTAAGATTATATGTTACCCCAAAATTTGCTTTTTAACGGCTATTTAACATCTCTTGACAGGTATACTTTGCTAAATGACCTACATGAATTATTCCATTGATTCAAGTGCCAAGAGATTTTAAACTGTTCTGTTCCTTAAAGAATTTTTACATAGTTCCAGATTATAGAACCAAAAGTTGAGTAAGAAGATTGTAAGAAAGACCTGAAAGAACATTTTATTCTCCCTGCCTGTCAACATTTAACTAGAGTAGACTACACCAAATTAAATATCTACTGAGTTGGACTAAACCAGTATTTCTCAAACAGGGATTATTTTGCCCCGGGGGACATTTGGCAATGTCTGGAGATATTTTTGTCTGTCACAAGTAGGTAGGTGAAGGTAGTGGCATCTAGTGGGTAGAGGCCAGAGATGCTGCTAAATAAACATCCTAAAATGCACAGGACAGCTCTTCCAACATCACAACAAAGAATTATACTGCCAAAAATGTCAACAATACTTCAACTGAGAAACTCTAGCCTAAATCAAGAGCCTCTAGAACAATTATGTATCTCACAGAAATGGACCATGTTCAATGACAAGGTGGGGTCAGACCACTGATGGTTCTTGGCATAGAGTGGAGCCCAATCTTCTTGCTCTTTTCTAGAAATGGATGGGTTAACAGAGCAGTCTGAGATTCCTATAACTTCTTAAGTATCATCTGTGTGCTTTGATTAAATTAATTTCATGTCATATCTGTTTAGGCTCCTTCAAATCATTTCTGAGTACTGATGGCATTCATTCCTGCATTGCACATTCTGGAACCTGATGAAATATGTTTTCTTATTCTTTAATTGGTCCATGAGTGTGCATTTTATTTTCTTTCCTCAACTACAGTAAACACTATTGACACTGCCATCAAAGTCTGACTATGTCATATTCTTTTTCATATATATCCACTACACCTAGGAGAGTATAAAGCAGAGAACAGACGCTTAAAAAATAGCTGTTGAATTAAAATGGGAAGAAATTAAAATAATCAAACTTATAACAAATGACAGAGATGCTTCTTCACAAGTTTTCTGTCACTTTAACTAAATCTTTTCCTTCTTGTTGATTAGAATTGGGCCCAGAGAGCAATTCCCCTGGCTGCTTCCTCTTCGCAGTGTTCCCTAAACAAGCAGCATCAACAACATCTGGAAATTTATTAGAATGCAAATTTCCAGGCCCCACTTCAGATCTACAAGTCAGAAACTCTGGGAATGGGACACAGTAATCTGTTAAATTCTGACGTAAGTGAAAGCTTGAGAAATACTGCTCTATGGGTCCTTTAACACCTAATTTTTGCAGCAATTCATAAATACCAACTATCCACTCATTTATCCATCAAATACTTAATGAATGACTAATAAATACCAGGTACTGCACTCAGGCAATTTTGTATAATTTCCTAACATCAGGGTTTTAAAAAAATTATCATTATGTTTTGTAGGCACAAGTCTATCCAGTTGATTACACTAGGGTCGGAAAACCTGTCACCTATTTTTGTAAATAAAGTTTTTTTGGAACACAGCCACGTCCCTTCTTTTACATACTGTCTAAGACTGCAAATAGTTTCAACCAAAACCATATGGCTTGCAGAGCCTAAACTATTTACTATCTGATCCTTACAGAAAAAGTTTGTTGACCCACTGGATTAGAACACAAATCTAGCTCAGTCCCTAACTTGGTCTCATACTTGCCCTGGTAGCATTCTACAACAGCAGCAACAGCATCAGTAATCATCATAATCATAGTAACAGTAAGAGTAATAACACCTAACACTTATGTAGTACTTACTAAGGCAAGCACTGTTTAAGCACTTTCTAGATATTAATTCACTTTAAGCCTCACAACCTATAAAGTAGATACTACTATTATTATCCCCATGGAAAAATTGAAGAAACTGGAACACAGAGAGGTTAAATAACTTGTGCAATGATACACAGCTAGTACATGGTGAAACCGGGATTTGACCCCATTGGTCTGGCTCTAAAATGTACACTCTGGGTCACTGCACTAAACTTACTTCTTCTCCTCCACACCACTAGAGCACAGATATCTGCTTGCATCTACCCAAAGAGGTGCCTGCAAATTACAGTTCCAATAGCAATATTTTCAAGTTTTCCCATCTCTCCCTGGTCTTTAGAGCCCAGAAGCACCTTTGCTATTCACTCTTTAGAACCTTTTCTTTTTATAAGCTGTTAAGGATGATTATCTGAGTAAAAAAATAATGCTTTCTTTTATAGAAAATTCCTAACAATGGTTCTCAACCCTTATTAGGTCATGGATGCCTGTGAAAATCTGATGAAACTACAAATATTTTTATAAAGATATACATATAACCTGTTATATATAAGTTCCAAGGACCTATGGACCCTAGATTAAGAACCTTTGGTATATTTCAATGCAGTTCCATTCAGCTGCACTGCTGCAAAACAATAGTGTGTAGAGATCCACTATGAAAATATTTCTTAACCATATGATTTATATACTTGATGTTCAATTAATTAATCCGTTTCTTTTTAATTCACTCTGGCAATTTTTTAACATTTAATTTCAAATATTTAAGGCTTGATTCAATAATCAAGCTTTACATAAACACACACACACATACATTTGGATTGGTCAAATCTACCAACAATTAGACATAGGGCCAGATTCTGCACCTAGGTGTATCGTGGAGTTCTACTTATGACACTGTGGGAGGAAACCAATGGGATTTGGAGCATAATACAGATCAATGCTAACTAGTCCCCAAAACGTATAAAACATAACTGCTACTGGGCTCATCTGCATTACTGTTTATCAAATGCATACATACAAGTTATAGGGGTGGGGGGGAGATCGATTTGCTCATGGTCTGTTTCTCCTTTTACCTTTATCAATTAGGTAAATTTGGGTAGTTGACATAATTTCTTTATTCATCTAAACTGGTATTTCCTATTGGGCATAGAATCAGAACATGTTTCTAGAACACGGTAAGAATGGCCCTTATTCTCTCCTGCCTTTTTTGCGGGGGTGGTGGGGGGGGGGAATGACTATGCATTGACTGTGAGAAAAGAAATCATAGCAAATTACAAGTTGTTAAACCACAAATATTTAAAAATCCCCCCAAATAACAATATTTTTATTAACTATCTCCTCTTAATTTTTTCCAGAAAACATTGTTTAAAGAAACATTGTAGAAGAAGTGAGTTGTGTAGAATGCATACCAGGAAATCTGGTTTCTAGCCTCAGCCTCTCTTTACCTTAACTTTCCTCATTTGTAAAATTAGACAACCAGTCAAAACAATATAACAGCATTCTTCCAACTCTAAGTTTTTCTGTTATATCACTAGCAGAATAGTAGGGAGATTTTTACAAGAACAGAGATTAAGGAGAATGCTGT
This sequence comes from Balaenoptera ricei, assembly GCF_028023285.1. NCBI lineage: Eukaryota > Metazoa > Chordata > Mammalia > Artiodactyla > Balaenopteridae > Balaenoptera > Balaenoptera ricei. The sequence continues at coordinate 76,617,459 of NC_082660.1, forward strand.
TCAGGGGAAAAAAAATGTACCATTAAAGATTCTAGATCCATAATCTAGCCCACACTTGTTGGGGTGAAGGGGTAAGAACATTGGGGGCAGACAGTAAAAAGCCATCTCAATTTTGCTTTTTCTGACTTCACATGCAGTTGAAGCCATAAATAAACTCATAAAATTTTCCATCAGTATAATCTTTCATCAATTTTAAGGCTTCTCTTGGTTTTCAAATATGTTGATCCAGGTTAACAAACATCTCTTAGATTTCTGAAAATTCTCTGAATAAAAAAACTTGGTTATTATTACAGAACAAAATAAGCAGGTTACTTTGGTCTGAGAAATGTTTTATACTATGAGTTCTCCAAATGGAACAATACAACATTCAGTAAAGTGTATGTTTTGATCTTGGACTTTGGACTAAAGAAGTTATTTTTTTAAAGCAGAGGAAAAAAGACAAAATATAAAGTACCTTACACTTTATATTAAAAAACAAATTCCATGGTTATGACAAAATCATAGTAGCATCTATGTGGCCCATTTGGGGCATCATTCTTTCTGCCATTACTGATTGAATGTATCAAATGGGAGATTCCCTTTCCTGTTGTTCCATGCTATTCCTATAATCTTGAGCAAGTTACTTATATGTTTTGGACTTTTGGTGTTCTTTCATTCTCTTTTTTAAAAAGCTCTAAGTTAATCAATGTGTGTTCCACAATTTCCTGAGGTAGATCGCGCATCTATTCAATTTTCCATATACAATACTCAGGAAAATGATATTTGAATGCGAATACCTGGTACAAAATATTCGGTGGTGATTTCACACACACACACACAATTTATATTACATGTTAAAAGTAAAACATACTCATTCTGTATGTTTTAACAATCCCACTACATTAAAGGAAAAAAAGGAAATAAAATGTAGGCTGAAATCTGAAGAATGGAAGGCTGAATTACCTAGTAAACTATTAGTTAAATTCTCTCTCTTTACAAAAAACAAGTAACAATCTCCGGGCAGTCTAAGTCTATTTATAAAAAAAAAAAAAAATGTAGAGTTTGTTTGCTCCCACAGGTACTGCTCCATTTCATAGGTTATGAAAACATGACACAGTATATGAAACCCATTCTGAACTAGAAAGTAGTTTTAAAGGCTACCATGTTACCAACCACACAGATAACAGAAACAAATTAGTTGGTTAGGGCTTAAAAAGGACTTCTGTTTGGAAGATACAGTGTGAGAGTTTAAAAACTTATATACTGCATACATATCCTGCCCAGTGTGCCAGAAAAAATATTAACCAACTAATATACAGTAGGGGAAATTCTATGGCTTGCTAGACTAGAAAAATATATAGGTTTCAATGACTTTCTTCCACTATGGTCCAATTTATGTATCTTGACATATCAATGGGTAGTAGGTAGTACAATAAATAAGCTTCATTTTCTTTGCTGAAAAAAACCCCTAGCTATTTAAATTGATAAAAACCTCAAAGGGTGTTCATTCATGAAAGTTATCTCCAGTAGTTAAAATGTTATACTGTTTATGCAGAATTCATTTAGAATGCAAGGATATGACTTATAAAAGTCTTTGAATCCTTCACATAAATATGCATGCATGCCATTTATAACAGTAGCCTTGATGAGAACACACTGTAACTGGCTGTGAGAAATGCTTAAGAGGGTTATATTAAAACAGAATATAAAACGGTGGTTAGAAATCACAGAACAGGTGATACCTAATTCTGATAACCTGGTGATAAAAAGTGTAGACTATGATGTATAGATGGTGGTAATGTTAGTACTTTAGGATATAAACAGAACAATATTTATATGAAATTATAAAGCATTATGCAGGGAATCAAATATAAAATTAAAAGTTAATATCCCTAGGCCAAGTAAATGCATTTTATTGTAATTTATAAACACACAGATTCATATATATAATATGTAGGAAGAACTCAGAGTTGCCTTAATTACCAAAGAACCACCCAAAAGTTTAATATACTACTTCAAACATAACAGTCTTTTGTTGTTGTCTTTAATATCTATCCATCTACACGTATACATATACATTTAATTATATCATTCCCTGAAATTTCAATTCACTTCAAATTGGAGAGAGCGAGATATAATTTTTATAACAAACATTAAATATGAACCATACACAAAATTCTGAGATAGGCTTGCAGAGGATAAAAAGATATAGAAGGCTGATAAAACCTCAGCCTTAAGAAGGTTACAATCATCTTTGGCGAAAAATATTTCCTTTGTCTAGAATTCAACACATAAGGGTGTCATTCAAATTTTTTATCAGTACAGGACAAACAAATGAAACTTTTAAATGTTGTTTCCCTTAAAAACAACAAATAAACATTAAATATATATTTACAAATATATGAATTAGGAAAGGAAATAAACGGATTTTGTGAAAAAATAAGAATGAGGTTAAATATTCCATTTTCATAAAGTGCTGGTAAGGAAGCCAGTGAGCTTCTGGTCACTCCCCAGTGACCTGTTCATTCTGTCCCTATTCCTTACCCTAAAGTTCTGTAGGAGTAAGTGGCAAGTGGGAACATGAGAGAAAGTAGTGTAGCTCCCTCTGAATTGGGCAAAGCCACAGGAAGAGGAAAAGAATGATTAAGAAACCCATAGAACTCCCCTATTAGTTTCAATTGATAGGAGGACCTCTGGTCCTGGGGAACATGACACTGCCCATTCATCCCTGCATTGACAATAGGTGGAGGAGGAAGAACTTGTCTGGAATTACACAGACTTATCTTTCAGAATTAAGTTACTTTCAAATTTATAACATTCTTACCACCATTCATAAAATCACATATTGGACTAGATACTGTGAAGGGACCTCCTATTACTAACAAAATACTATTTCTTACATTAAACATAATTTTTATTGCACTGCTGAGAGTGAAGGAGATAAGAGAAATGTCCATAGGAAATCCACAACCCCAAACACACATATGCACAGTACAAACCCTGAGCTGAACTCAAAGCTTTGAGCAACAAACACTGAAATAAAAAAAAAAAAAAAAAGTCGTGTTGCCTGTATCAGTGTGGGAGCTGTATCTGGGGTTCCTTTATTAAGCAAGGACCCCCTGAAGGGAGTTAGAATGGTCCCAAGTCTTAGTGCCTTCCGGCTGAAGGAAAACACAAATAATTCTTGAAGGAAAGCATTCTTAATTTGGGCCCCCAGATTTCCACAGATTAAAATCAATCAAATACAAATTCTCAGTCAAAAATAAGCATGGCACAAGGAAATAAATCATTAACATAAATCAACAGAAATAACACATGGCAGAATATAAAATATCTGTATATGAAAGAAATGACCAAGCAAAAGAGACTATCAAACAATGACAAGGAAGATTTGGGGGAAAAAGCAGAACTTCTAAAAATGAAAGATAAAAATATTGGAGTAAAAAAAAAGGGTTAAATTGCAGATTAGTTACAGGTGAAGAGAATTAATAAACTGGAAAACAGACCTTTATTAGGTACCCAGAATGTAGCAGGAAGGACAAGGAAATAGAAAATATGAAAGAGAGATTAAAAAACATGGAAGAGAGAATGCTAAGTTCTAAAACATACCTATTTGTGGTTCCAAAAAGGTGAAAATAAGAGACAATGGATGAAAACAACATTTGCAAGATACTGACTGATAATTTTCTAAAATAATAAATGACAATTCACAGATAGAGGAACTTGCAATGTAGTTGTTTGAACCATATGGAATTGTAGGTCAAAATGTTTTAATATTGTTAATTTCATATGGTTTGACCTATACCAAGCTAGATAAATACAAAGGAACCAATACCTAAATTCACCGTAGTGAAAATGCAGAACACTGTAGACAAAATATCTTAAAAACAGCCTGAGAAAAAAGAGATATCACTTATAAAGAAATGACAATTAGGCTGACATCAAACATCTCAACAACAAAAATGGAACCCAAATGACAGTGGAATAAAATTTTAATGTACTGAGAGAAAAGAACTGCCAACGTAGAAATGTTTACCTAACAAATATTCACTCAAGAAAAAAAGGTAAAAAAAAGTTATTTTCATATGCACACAAACTAGAAAGCATTAACTGCCCAGAGCATAAACTAGAGGAACTTTTAAAATTATATACTTCAGAAGGAAGGAATAGACTCCTGTTAACTGCACTTACACTACTTGGTAAGATAGAAATTGTCAGATGGAATTAAAAAATGTAATAATTTGCTATTTAGAGCTCTAAATATAGTTGAAAAATAAAGGGATGGAGAAAGATATAACAGGCAAATATTAAAAAGTTGGAGTAGCTCTTTGATATTAGACAAACTAGACTTTAAGAAAAAAAATGTATTACTAGGGATGGAGAAAGTCAGCAGACTATGCAAAACATTAAATTCTTCAGGAAGATTAAACAATTATAAATTTATATGATCTTTTTTTTAAATTAATTAATTTATTTATTTTTAGCTGCGTTGGATCTTCATTGCTGCACGCGGGCTTTCTCTAGTTGTGGCGAGCAGGGGCTACTCTTCATTGCAGGGTGCGGGCTTCTTATTGCAGTGGCTTCTCATTGTGGAGCACGGGCTCTAGAGCGCAGGCTCAGTATTTGTGGTGCACGGGCTTAGTTGCTCCGCGGCACGTGGGATCTTCCCGGACCAGGGCTCAAACCCGTGTCACCTGCATTGGCAGGCGGATTCTTAATCACTGAGACACGATGGAAGTCCTATATGATCTTAATAAATCATCTCAAAGTAAATATAAGGTAAAAATTGACAGAATTATAGGGAGAAACTGACAAATCAAAAATCATAATGGGAGATTTCAAAACACATCACTCTAAATTGACAGATCAAAGAAAAAACACTTCAATAAAAATAAAGTTTGAAAATGACAACTCGAAGCTTGACTTATCAGACTTCAAGAGCAATAATTAGAGAACCCTGTACCCAACAACTAGATAAACACATTCTTCTTGAGCACACGTGGAAAAATTATAAAAATTGATGACATACTAAGTCATAAAGTTCAAAGAACTTTAGTTTAGTACCATAAAAACATATTTTCTAGACACAGTAGAATTAAATGTGATGGTAAGAGCAGAAGAATCAACCAGATTAGCTATTTTAAAATACATAACTCATGGGTCAATGAAGAAATCACAATGGAAATTAAGATAATTAGGATTAAAAGATAATGAAAATAATATATAATAATTGTGTAAGATTCAAAACAATAGTTAGAACTTTACCATATTAATGCTTATATTAGAAAATTAAAAAGGTGACTATTTAACTCATTAGGTTTCAGCCTAAGAATTTGCAAGGGCAGGGGAGGGGAGGGATGAGTTGAACAAAACCCAAAGAAAGCAAAATAAAGGATAATAAAGACCAGAAATTAATGAACTAGGACACAGAGAATCAAAAAACCCAAAAGTTGATTCTTTCAAAACATAATAAAGAGATTGAGAAACTTGTCCAAGGTTACATGGCTAATAAATAGAGGAGCCAGGATTTAAATCCAGGCAGTCTGTTTCCATAGTCCAGGTTCTTAACTACTATGCTCTACTACTCCCAAAAGTGCTAAGTATAAAAGAAAAGATTGCTATATTTGACTACATTAATCTTAATGACCTCCATGCATCATAAATACCATAAGGCAAGATATATGCAACACATTTAACTGAGAAAAGATCAGTATTCAGAATATATAAAAACACCTTCAAATCAATAAGAAAAAGACAACAACCCAACAGACAAATGGGTGAAAGACATGAACAAGCATTTCCCAAAAGAGAAAACATGAATAGCCAATAATCATATGAGAAGATGCTCAACCTCGTTAGTAATCCAGGAAATGTAAAATAAAAATACAATGTGATGATACTTTATGTGAATTAGACTGACAAAAATTAAAAAGTCTGATAACACCAAATGTTGGCAAAGATGTAGAGCTATGAGAATTCTTATATACTGCTGGGGGAGGTAAACTGGTACAACTCTCTGGAGAAACAACTGGGCACTATCTTGTATGAACCTTCATATATCCCATGACTCAGTAATTCCACTCCTAGATATGTATACTAGAGAAAATCTTGAACTTGTATACTCTGAAACATACACAGGATGTTAATAACAACAAAAAACTGGAAAAACCCTGTGTCCATCAACAGAAAAATGGAATAATAACTTGTGGTATGTTCAAAATGGAATACTATGTAGCAATGAAAATAAGTTTAACTATAACCACACACAACAAGGATGATGCTTTGAAACATAATACTGAGTGGAAAATGGAATTTACAGTATGATTCTATTTTATAAAGTTCAAAAACAGGCCAGACTGATTATATCATTTAGGTAAGCAGGTAGGCAGGCAAACAGATTATAAAAGAGTAGAACAACAAAGTATATGTTTGCATATACTAAATCTTGACTAAATCTCATGTTTGTCTTTCTATTTTTCATCTGTTATTCAAGTATCAGTTTAACAGAGATAAGAAAACCAATTCCTGTCTTACCTGCAGAAACACTGAGGGAGTTCTCCTTGGCCATATAAAGGAAACAAAAATGGAGTGTTGCCATACCGCCCAAGACAGTGAAGAAAGTTTTTGGTAGCTCTGAGACCATCTATAGTACTGCTGGCTGTCTCTGATGTCATTGCAATTGAATGTAGGACAAAATATTGGAGGTTGGGGGTCAATTTCTGAGTTTTTAAATATTCATAAAATGTAATTTCCTCATAGGCTATGAAAAGAAAGATGAAAATTTATCAATTAAAATCAAAACCAAACTTCCATTTAAAACCATTGCACAAAAATTAGATCAGGTCTGTTTAAAACACTTGGCAAAGGACACAGGTGGTAATATTATTACATTTTAGACAGAGACCATTGATTGTGGGGGGACAAAAAAAAAAAACTAGAAACAATCTCACTATCCTAATTGGACTGATGATACAATTTTTAAGCTTTAAATGATGATTCTTTGTTTAGTATTTTATGGATTTAAAAAATTAGAAAATTATTAAATAATTCATTAATCATCACAACAGGTTTCCACAGTTGGCAATAATCTTACTTTATTATCATTAAAACTGCAGAATAATGCCAATAATTATACTTTGAAATATTAAATATGACAAATGGCAATTTTTTTGGTGAAAACGATAGAGTAATACTTGATTTTTTTGAATTGCTATTTCTTCCTAAAACTACGAACAATGAACTATGACTAAAAAGTAATGAAAATAATTTCTGTATGGCTAGTGGAATCAGTCTTACTGCCTTATAATCACACCTCAAAACATAAGGATCTCCTAAATACTATTTCTTTAAGCCAAGAACAGAAAAAATGTAATTGGACTGTTAGTGGTAGACAAAAACTTTATAGAAATAATATAAACAAAAATTATAAAAATTTCCTAAGAGAATATAAGTTTATACTACTGTGGAGAACAATCTGGCAGTATCTAATGGACTTGAAGCTTTAAGAACAAGCGCTAGACTTTTAATATTCCATCTAATATAAAAAAAAAAACTGCTGTATTTCTCATTGTAACTTTATAAGTGAATTGTCAGTATATTCCTATTTTGGATAACTCTTCCAGCTCAGTGCACTTTAAGTGTAAAGCTCTGATATTAGAGTGGTGTATTCAACTTTCAACAAACTCTGAAGTAACTGGTCCCAGATCACACAGTGAGATGGGTCAAAGCCAAGATTAGAAACCATCCATGTCTTTGCCTAATCCAGGGGTTTCCCACCCCCATACTATCTAGCTTGTTTTTAATCAATCAAACTAAATAATTCAACATTCCAAGCAAAAGTGATCCTGGAAAAATGAAAAAACATACAGATTTTTTAATGACTGATAAAAAAATTAATGGATGGGGGTGCGGGAGAGTAACATATACGCACTGCTATATGTAAAACAGATAAACAACAAAGACCTACTGTATAGCACAGGGAAATATATTCAATATCTTGCAATAAACTATAACAGAAAAGAATATGAAAAAGATATATATATATATAATATAAATATAACTGAATCACTTTGCTGTACTCCTGAAACTAACATAACATTGTAAATTAACTATACTTCAATTTTAAAAAATGATTAAAAAATTAATGGATAATGAAAAGGGAGTATCATCTATGAAGAACCAGTTGACAGCAGTGTTTAATTAACAAGAATAAAAATGAACACCCAGCACAGAATTGCTGTCATGATGAAAATGTTCTACAGCTGCACTGTAGCCATAGTAGCCACTAGCCACATGTGGCCACTGAGCACTTGAAGTGTGGCTAGTGAGACTGAGGAACACATTTTGAATTTTATTTTATTTTAATTAATTTAAATTTAAATATCTACATTTTGCTAGAGGCTAACCTATTGGACAGTGCAAAGTAAAAATATTTTAAAAGCATAGCGAGTGGCTCACTAAATCAGAGCAAGCATATTAAAATAATAAGAAATCTCAAATAATGTAAGAAAACAAATTTAATGAAAAACAATACCTTTATATTCATCAGGATGTTCCTCATACTCCATACAAAATGTGAGAAACTTCATTAGCATTCGCTTTTCTACCATAGTAAGTTGTTTGCTATTAAAGACATCTGCTCTGGAGCAAGGAACCTGAAAAACATGATTTTAAAAGTTAAGAAACTGCTTCCTAGTGATACAAGTATTCCAAATGACATCTTCTTTCCCTTTAAGTATAACAATATTATTATTTCCTTTCTAATCAGGTTGTTTCATGTTACTTTCCATCAGTTCTTATGGCATCTCTGTTGACTTCAGAGCTAATTAACTTGTGAGCTCTCTTACTTAATCCTGCCAAGTTGCTCTTTATGCCATTAAAAGGCCACAAGCATGTCACCCTTAACTGGGAACAAATGACAGCTCAAATCTAGCAACGCTGTCTGAAATTAACACTTTCTCAACACCAACATCAAGCTGCAGAATAAATCATGAGAAAATTAACATTACACATTTTAATTGACAATCTCTTACTATTTACAGTTGTTAATCACCATGCAGGATTGGATTATGCTGCTTTACCAGGAAAATAACAATCTTATTTGCTTATCCTTCCCAAATAAAACACAGTAACTCAAAATCATACTCAGTTACAATACTTGCTCAGCACAGTACCTGTTCCACTCTTCCTTCTCGAAATGCAAGAATCCTGGTAATATTTTTGAACTCTGCATATCGACTAACATTAGATTTGATTAGAAGATCAATTAGCAATCCTCGAGAATACAACAGCTGTACAAAGAAAATATTTTAGAGAATGAAATAAAAGGTGAAATAGTGGGAAAACTGATAAACACTAAATAAAGATATATAATTTTGTTATATTTTAAATTATTTGTAAAAAGCATTATACCTATTAATATTATAACAAATAACACAATTTATTATAGGTTCACCACTGATTATCTGAAATTCAAAATTCAAAAAATTCTGGAATCCAAAGTTTTTTCGTAACTGACCCAAACTGATACAAGACTCTTCCATCCACTTGTCCCACTTAATGTGAATATTCATACATCTCACTGCAGAAATATTAATGTTTAATTATAGAGTGACTCTTCAGACCCTGCTAAGAATGTTACATCATATATAAAATATCAGCCAGCATATATACTGTATTACTTTCTAAAATATATTTTTTTAAATTCAAATAACAACACACCAGGCCCCAAGGGTTTTGGATAAAAGACTATAGCTGTACATAAGGCCAGGTGGTTATTAAGAAGAAACCAGCCTGCTGGACTTCCTCATAAACTAAAAAAGAAAAAGACTGGCTACGCATGTCCACCCAAAAAGTCAAATTATACGGTCTCTGTAATCCTAGCAGTCTAGATTTATATGATACGTCGTTCTCAAGAAGTGAGGATGATGGTTATTGCTAGCATGCATGTGAGACTGATTTAATCTTTCAATATATCTCATAACCAACTTCAGAGAGAGAAAAACAATTTCAACAGTATTATCTAGCATGTTTTGAATTTAACCAAATGGATAAATGCAACAGATTTCACTACTTCCTAAACTGAGATATCTTTATCTATAACTCGATAAATATTAAAAATGTAAATATTACATCTGAAATAAGGGGGGAAAAGAAAAAAAACAGCTTAACTACAAAAAAAAAGGAAATTTAAATAATCAATCAAAACCATTAGTTTGGGGGGGGGCCTTCAAGATGGCAGAGGAGTAAGACGTGGAGATCACCTTCCTCCCCACAAATACATCAGAAATACATCTACATGTGGAACAGTTCCTACAGAACACCTCTGAACGCTGGCAGAAGACCTCAGATCTCCCAAAAGGCAAGAAACTCCCCACGTACCTGGGTAGGGCAAAAGAAAAAAGAAAAAATAGACACAAAAGAATAGGGATGAGACCTGCACCTCTGGGAGGAAGCTGTGAAGGAGGAAAAGCTTCCACACACTAGGAAGCCCCTTCACTGGTGGAGATGGGGGGTGGGCGGGGGGGTAAGTTTCAGAGCCACAGAGGAGAGTGCAGCAACAGGGGTGCAGAGGGCAAAGCGGAGAGATTCCCACACAGAGGATCAGTGTCGACCAGCACTCACCAGCCTGAGAGGCTTTTCTGCTCACCTGCTAGGGCGGGTGGTGAGTGGGAGCTGAGGCTCGGGCTCAGGGAGAGGACTGGGGTTGGTTGCATGAACACAGCCTGAAGGGGATTAGTGTGCCACAGCTAGCCGGGAGGGAGTCCAGGAAAAACTCTGGACCTGCCTAAGAGGCAAGAGACCATTGTTTCGGGGAGCGCGAGGAAAGGGGTTTCCTTCCCTGTCTGCCCATAGAAAGCAGAGCACCGCTTAAATGAGCTCCAGAGATGGGCATGAGCTGCAGCTACCAGCTCAGACACAAGAGATGAACACGAAATGCTAACACTACTGCTGCAGCCACCAAGAATCCTGTGTGCAAGCACAGGTCACTATCCACACGCCGCCATCCCCCCCACCCCAGAAAGCCTGTGCAGTCCACCACTGACAGGGTCCCATGATCCAGGGACAACCTCCCCGGGAGAACACACGGCACACCTCAGGCTGTTGCAACCTCACTCTGGCCTCTGCTGCAGCAGGCTCGTCCTGCATTCCAATTATAACTACCTTACCCCTCCTTCCCTCCTGCATGAGTGAGCCAGAGGTCCCTAATCAGCCAATGCTTTAACCCTGTCCTGTCTGGGTGGGAAGAGAAGCCTGAGGGCAAACTACAGGAAGAGGTGAGGCCAAAACCAAAGGTGAACCACAGGAGCTGTACAAACAAAGAAGAGAAAGAGAATTTTCTCCTTGCAGACTCAGGAGCAGCAGATTAAATCCCCATAATCAACTTGAGGTACCCTGCATCTGTGGAATACCTGAATAGACAAGGAATCAACCCAAATCTGAGGCGGTGGACTTTGGGAGAACTGCAGACTTGGGATTTGCTGTCTGCAATTGACTTGTTTCTGATTTTTATGTTTACCTTAGTATAGGTTTTAGTGCTTGTTATCATTCGTGGATTTGTTTATTGGTTTGGTTGCTCTCTTCTTTTTTCTTATTACTTTAAATATTTTTTTTTAAATTTTAATAATTCTTTTATTTTAATAATTTTATTTTATTAATATTTTTTCTTTCTTTTTTCCTCTCTTTTCTACTGAGCTGTGTGGCTGACAGGGTCTTGGTGCTCTGGCCTGGTGTCAGGTCTAAGCCTCTGAGGTGGGAGAGTCGAGTTCAGGACACTGGACTACCAGAAACCTCTAGGCTCCATGTAATATCAATCTGCGAGAGCTCTCCCAGAGATCTCCATCTCAATGCTAAGACCCAGCTCCACACAACGACCAGCAAGCTCCAGTGCTGGACACCACATGCCAAACAACTAGGCAGATATGAACACAACACCACGCATTAGCAGAGAGGCTGCCTAAAATCATACTAAGTTCAAAGACACCCCGAAACACACCACTGCATGCAGCCCTTCCCAGCAGAAAGACTAGATCCAGCTCCACCCATCAGAACACAGGCACCAGTCTCCTCCACCAGGAAGCCTACACAAGCCACTGAACCAACCTTACCCACTGGGGGCAGACACCAAAAAAAAACAGGAACTACAAACCTGCAGCCTACAAAAAGGAGACCCCAAACACAGTAAGTTAAGCAATATGGAAAGACAGAGAAATATGCAGCAAATGAAGGAGCAAGGTAAAAACCCACCAGACCAAACAAATGAAGAGGAAATAGGCAGTCTACCTGAAAAAGAATTCAGAATAATGATAGTAAAGATGATCCAAAATCTTGGAAATAGAATGGAAAAAATACAAGAAACGTTTAACAAGGTACTAGAAGAACTAAAGAGCAAACGAACAATGATGAACAACACAATAAATGAAATTAAAACTTCTCTAGAAAGAATCAATAGCAGAATAACTGACAGAGAAAAACAGATAAGTTACCTGGAAGATAAACTAGTGGAAATAACTACCACAGAGCAGAATAAAGAAAAAAGAATGAAAAGAATTGAGGACAGTCTCAGAGACCTCTGGGACAACATTAAATGCACCAACATTAGATTATAGGGTTCTCAGAAGAAGAAGAGAAAAAGAAAGGGACTGAGAAAATATTTGAAGAGATTATAGTTGAAAACTTACCTAATATGGAAAAGGAAATAGTCAATCAAGTCCAGGAAGCACAGAGAGTCCCATACAGGATAAATCCAAGGAGAAACATGCCAAGACACATATTAATCAAACTATTAAAAATTAAATACAGGGCTTCCCTGGTGGTGCAGTGGTTGAGAGTCCGCCTGCCAATGCAGGGGACACGGGTTCGAGCCCTGGTCTGGGAAGATCCCACATGCTGCGGAGCAACTGGGCCCATGAGCCACAGCTACTGAGCCTGCGCGTCTGGAGCCCATGCTCCGCAACAAGAGAGGCCGTGATAGTGAGAGGCCCGTGCACCACGATGAAGAGTGGCTCCCGCTCGCGGCAACTAAAGAAAGCCCTCACACAGAAACAAAGACCCAACACAGCCAAAAATAAATAAATAAATTTAAAAAATAAACATGGCAATAAACAATACGTAAGTAAGTAGTCAAGCACATCCAGGCCAATATTAAAAAAAAATTAAATACAAAGAAAACATATTAAAAGCAAAAAGGCAAAAGGAACAAATACCATACAAGGGAATCCCCATAAGGTTAACAGCTGATCTTTCAGCAGACACTCTGCAAGCCAGAAGGGAGTGGCAGGACATATTTAAAGTGATGAAAGGGAGAAACCTACAACCAAGATTACTCTACCCAGCAAAGATCTCATTCAGATTCAACAGAGAAATTAAAAGCTTTACAGACAAGCAAAAGCTAAGAGAATTCAGCACCACCAAACCAGCTTTACAACAAATGCTAAAGGAACTTCTCTAGGCAGGAAACACAAGAGAAGGCAAAGACCTACAAAAACAAACCTAAAACAATTAAGAAAATGGTAATAGGAACATACATATTGATAACTACCTTAAATGTAAATGGATTAAATGCTCCAACCAAAAGACACAGACTGGCTGAATGGATACAAAAACAAGACCCATATATATGCTGGCTACAAGAGACCCACTTCAGACATAGGGACACATACAGGCTGAAAGTGAGGGGATAGAAAAAGATATTCCATGCAAATGGAAATCAAAAGAAACCTGGAGTAGCAATTCTCATATCACACAAAATAGACTTTAAAATAAAGACTATTACAAGAGCCAAAGAAGGACACTACAGAATGATCAAGGGATCAATCCAAGAAGAAGATATAACAATTGTAAATATTTCTGCACCCAACATAGGAGCACCTCAATAAATAAGGCAAATGCTAACGGGCATAAAAGGGGAAATCAACAGTAACCCAAATAGTAGGGGACTTTGACATCCCACTTTCACCAATGGACAGATCAACCAAAATGAAAAATAAGGAAACACAAGCTTTAAATGATACATTAGACAAGATGGACTTAATTTATATTTATAGAACATTCCATCAAAAAACAACAGAATACACCTTCTTCTCAAGTGCTCATGGAACATTCTCGAGGATAGATCATATCTTGGGTCACATATGAACCCTTGATAAATTTAAGATAATTGAAATTGTATCAAGTATCCTTTGCGACGACAATCCTATGAGACTAGATATCAATTACAGGAAAAAACTTTAAAAAATACAAACACATGGAGGCTGAACAATACACTACTAAATAACCCAGAAATCACTGAAGAAATAAAAAAATACCTAGACACAAATGACAATGAAAACACGATGACCCAAAACCTATGGGAGGCAGCAAAAGCAGTTCTAAGAGGGAAGTTTATAGCAATACAATCCTACCTCAAGAAACAAGAAACATCTCAAATAAACAACCAAACCTTACACCTAAAGCAATTAGAGAAAGAAGAACAAAAAATCCCCAAAGTTAGCAGAAGGAAAGAAATCATAAAGATCAGATCAGAAATAAATGAAAAAGAAATGAAGGAAACAATAACAAAGATCAATAAAACTAAAAGCTGGTACTTTAAGAAGATAAACAAAATTCATAAACCAATAGCCAGAGTCATCAAGAGCAAACATAGAAGACACAAATCAACAGAATTAGAAATGAAAAAGGAGAAGTAACAACTGACACTGCTGAAATACAAAGAATCATGAGGGATTACTACAAGCAACTATATGCCAATAAAATGGACAACCTGGAAGAAATGGACAAATTCTTAGAAAAGTACAACCTTCCGAGACTGAACCAGGAAGAAACAGAAAATATAAACAGACCAATCACAAGCACTGAAATTGAAACTGTGATTAAAAATCTTCCAACAAACCAAAGCCCAGGACGAGTTGGCTTCACAGGCGAATTCTATCAAACATTTACAGAAGAGCTAACACCTATCCTTCTCAAACTCTTCCAATATATAGCAGAGGGAGGAACACTTCCAAACTCATTCTACAAGGCCATCATCACTCAGACACCAAAACCAGACAAAGATTTCACAATAAAAGAAAACTACAGACCAAAATCACTGATGAACATAGATGCAAAAATCCTCTACAAAACACTAGCACACAGAATCCAACAGCACATTAAAAGGATCATACACCATCATAAAGTGGGGTTTATCCCAAGAATGCAAGGATTCTTCAATATACGCAAATCAATCAACGTGATACACCATATTAACAAATTGATGGAGAAAAACCATGATCATCTCAATAGATGCAGAAAAAGCTTTCAACAAAATTCAACACCGATTTATGATAAAAACTCTCCAGAAATTAGGCATAGAGGGAACTTATCTCAACACATTAAAGGCCATATATGACAAACTCACAGCCCACATCATCCTCAATGGTGAAAAACTGAAACCATTTCCACTAAGACCAGGAACAAGACAAGGTTGCCCGCTCTCACCACTATTATTCAACATAGTTTTGGAACTTTTAGCCACAGCAATCAGAGAAGAAAAAGAAAAAAAAAAAGGAATCCAAATTGGAAAAGAAGAAGTAAAGCTGTCACTGTTTGCCGATGACATGATACTATACAAAGACAATCCTAAAGATGCTACCAGAAAACTACTAGAGCTAATCAATGAATTTGGTAAAGTAGCAGGATACAAAATTAATGCACAGAAATCTCTTGCATTCCGATACACTAATGATAAAAAACGTGAAAGAGAAATTAAGAAAACACTCCCATTTACCATTGCAACAAAAGAATAAAATACCTAGAAATAAGCCTCCGCAAGGAGACAAAAGACCTTTATGGAGAAAACTATAAGACACTGATGAAAGAAATTAAAGATGATACAAATAGATGGAGAGATATACCATGTTCTTGGACTGGAAGAATCAACATTGTGAAAATGACTATACTACCCAAAGCAATCTACAGATTCAATGCAATCCCCATCAAACTACCAATGGCATTTTTCACAGAACTAGAACATAAAATTCCACAATTTGTACGGAAACACAAAAGACCCCGAATAGCCAAAGCAATCTTGAGAAAGAAAAATGGAGCTGGAGGAATAGGTTCCTGGACTTCAGACTATACTGCAAAGCTACAGTCATCAAGACAGTATGGTACTGGCAAAAACAGAAATATAAATCAATGGAACAGGATAGAAAGCCCAGAGATAATCCCACGCACCTATGGTCAACTTACCTTTGATAAAGGAGGCAAGAATATATAATGGAGAAAAGATAGCCTCTGCAATAAGTGGTGCTGGGAAAACTGGAAAGCTACATGTAAAAGAATGAAATTAGAACACTTCCTAACACCATACACAAAAATAAACTCAAAATGGATTACAGACCTAAATGTAAGGCCAGACAGTATAAAACTCTTAGAGGAAAACTTAGGCAGAACACTCTTTGACATTAATCACCTCAAGATCCTTTTTGACCTGCCTCCTAGAGAAATAGAAATAAAAACAAAAATAAACAAATGGGACCTAATGAAACTTAAAAGCTTTTGCACAGCAAAGGAAACCATAAACAAGACCAAAAGACAACCCTCAGAATGGGAGAAAATATTTGCAAATGAAGTAACTGACAAAGGATTAAACCCCAAAGTATATAAGCAGCTCATGCAGCTCAATATCAAAAAACAAACAGCTCAATCCAAAAATGGGCAGAAGATCTAAATAGACAATTCTCCACAGAAGATATACAGATTGCCAACAAACACATGAAGGGATGCTCAACATCACTGATCATTAGAGAAATGCTAATCAAAACTACAATGAGGTATCATCTCACACTGGTCAGAATGGCCATCATCAAAAAAGCTACAAAGAATAAATGCTGCAGAGGGTGTGGAGAAAAGGGAACCCTCTTGCACTGTTGGTGGGAATGTAAATTGATACAGCCACTATGGAGAACAGTATGGAGGTTCCTTAAAAAACTAAAAATAGAACTACTATATGACCCAGCAATCCCACTACTGGGTATATACACTGAGAAAATCATAATGCAAAAAGACTCATGTACCACAATGTTCATTGCAGCACTATTTACAATAGCTAGGACATGGAAGCAACCTAGGTGTCCATAGACAGATGAATGGATAAAGAAGATGTGGCACATATATACAATGGAATATTACTCAGCCATAAAAAGAAAGAAATTGAGTTATTTGTAGTGAGGTGGATGGACCTAGAGTCTGTCATACAGAGTGATGTAAGTCAGAAAGAGGAAAATAAATATTGTATGCTCACACATATATATGGAATGTAAAAAAAGAAAAAAAAGAAAAACAGTGGTTCTGATGAACCTAGGGGCAGGACAGGAATAAATATGCAGACATAGAAAATGGACTTGAGGACACAGGGAGGGGAAAGGGTAAGCTCGGACAAAGTGACAGAGTAGCAATGACATATATACACTACCAAATGTAAAATAGATAGCTAGTGGGAAGCAGCTACATAGCACAGGGAGATCAGCTCTGTGCTCTGTGACCACCTAGAGGGGTGGGATAGGGAGGGTGGGAGGGAGGCACAAGAGGGAAGGCATATGGGGATATATGTATACATATAGCTGATTCACTTTGTTATACAGCAGAAACTAACACAGCATTGTAAAGCAATTATACTCCAATAAAGATGTTAAAAAAAAAAACCTATACACAGTATAACCAGCCAAACAAAAACCAAACCAAACCAAAACAAAAAAACATTATTCTGAGTATGCAAGAGGTTCAGTACAGACGTTCT
Organism: Balaenoptera ricei; assembly: GCF_028023285.1. Classification (NCBI taxonomy): domain Eukaryota; kingdom Metazoa; phylum Chordata; class Mammalia; order Artiodactyla; family Balaenopteridae; genus Balaenoptera; species Balaenoptera ricei. Next base: position 76,635,217 of record NC_082660.1, read on the forward strand.
GTAAATCAGTATCAGTTAGGTATATTTTTTTAAACTATTGTATCAGTCTAACAGTGTGCAGAAGAAACAAAATTGACACTGCTTTTTTTTAAAATCAATTACCCTGACTAAATATGGCATGTTACTTCATTACCTTCAGCCTAATACACTACACAACTGATATAGCTCATGCTTTTAAGAATATATTGCCAAGTATTAATTCTATAATTATAATAAAAAAGTTACTTCAAATACCTTATTTGTTTAAAAACACAAATACTCAAGATTCAATGATCCCTCAGTATCATAATAATTTCACAAATATTAATATATCAAACACAGAATGTATTTTAAGATCTAATAAACCTTAAGATTTAATGCCAGCTTTAAAAATAAAGCATTTAAGATACCACTGACGAGTGAAAACACATTTCAATAAAAACTACATAACCTTTTGTCTGAAGCTTAGAAATAATGATTATGTACCATATTTAAACCTAAGCTTCTTTTCCATCATTATGTAAGTGACCTACCATAGCAATTTCACAGTGGTGAGAGGCTAAAGAATACTTCAATTTGATTATAATAATGGCAACTAAATTAAATAATTAACAACTCTTGCTTTACTTGGCATGTTGGTTTCATAATTATTAAGGGTATGGACTTTCTTAGAAATGAGTTTTATTTGTAAGAACTTCATCTTTGATCATCTTCTCTATAAGTCTAAGCAGTATAGTACTATATTTTATTTAACTAACCTACCCTGAGCTATAAGATTTCTTTTTAAAAGGCTGTATGCAGGGATGAGTTTTGTAAACTGTAAAGCACCACAGTACTTGCCAGTTTTATCATGATGACTCTGAAATGGAATGCATGTAGAAATGTCAAATAGTTTGGCGATATCAAATTGGACTTTAGGAAAGAGGTAGGGCTTCAGATAGATATTTGTCAATCACCCTACACTCAGATGTAATAACTGCAATTATTACAACAGATGGGATTTCCCAGGAATAACTGATTGACCCAATATCATGGAATATACTGCTTTCCACACAGTAAGTACTCAATAAATGTTCATTAAATGACTGACTTTTTAAAAATGATAATAAACCTCTTGTATTGCTATGGTTATACATTCTTTAGCTACCCCTGCTTTTGTAGAATGAGTACAGTAAATCATTATTAGTTATTTTTTAAACATGTGAACCCATGAAAACTATGCAGGACAAGATACAACTGCCTTAACTCCTCTAGACATGTTTGTTTTTAATTTACCCTAAGAGAACCACTATTATTAACTGTTCAAACTCGTGAAAATACCCAGAAATCTCCTTCCGAGTCTCCTCAAATATCTCAGCATCTAATTAAACTATCTCCCCCTGCACCACAACCAGCACGCATTTTCTTATACAAGTGAATCATTTCCTACAATAATTCCAAAAATTCTAACAGCACTTCTTCTACCATTTCCCTTTGCAAGATTTATACTATATTTCAGCTAACATAAAGGTTAGAGACTTTTATGAAGTAGTCTTGATTCTTAACCACCATTTATATCACCGTTTCTTTCAGTTAAGCATTCCAAATTCCAAGTAACTAATTCAAAATGAAAATTTCAGAACAAAACCTATTTGTTACTTGACTACTTCAGTGTTTTGACTTGTTTATTGTTTGTTTTTTAAAATTCTTTCCTGCTCATGAGAATAGGAAGACTATTAGTGAGCTATGATTAAACTTCCACCCAGAAATTAATAGCCAAGGTAACATGTAAAGAATGCTAGATTTCAAAGGATGGCAGGATCAAAGTAGGTGGAATAGACAGTACAGAAATATGAGGTAGGACCAAGGCAGTAGCCAACTCAGACCAAGGCAGAATCAGGCACAGAGAGCTAGCTCAGAAAGAAACTATGAGTAGTAAAAAGATATTCATATTTTCAGGCATCAGGTTCAAAGAGATCAGCAGTATGAGGATGTGTGATTGGATCAGCAAAATGTGAGGAGCATTAGTCCCTCTCTTTATAACCTGGAACTTCAGGAGAGCACATTAAATAGAAAAGCCTAGGTTTGAGGCAAGTCTGATGTTATTTACCACCCTCTCCTACTTCTTTTCAATTTCTTGTTTGCCCTCAACTTACAGTATTTGGTCTCTGCTTCTTTCTACTTTCACCCAGCCCTATATTGTAACCCTTTAAGGCCATTACCTTTTATGTTACTGGTTTTCTATTATTTTGCACTAAATTAGCCTTGTTTCCTATAAACCCAGTACAACACTATACCCTCCTAAGACTCAGGGACCTCTTCTGAAGTCATACTGACCTAACATCAGAGGTAAGGATAGAAAAATAACTGAGGTAAATAGCATTCTTCCCAACCTCCCTGCCCCCACTACTATTAAATTATCCTCCAAAGTGCTCACACCTGAACCGATAATTTTCAAAAATGCACTGTTTTTTTCAAAATGTTCATCATCATACAGATGTTAAAATAGTTACTATATAAATAAGGGCTAAACAAAAGTTCATTTAATATATTGACTATAAATAACATGGATCTGTAATTAGGTTCATTAGACTTTTTTCTTGGTAGAATTCATAGTGCCCATGCAGTAGGAGAATATTAGGGTGGAATACGTGTTCCAATACAGAAGTATCCTTGATATAGTACTGAGCATTCTTAATGTGTTTTAAACTATGTTCAAAGAATATTTTAATGGAACTATAAACTTCAGATACTATCTCTTTATAAAGTAAATGTCCTACATTTCAGAGAATAAAATTATTAAAATTGGGTTTATGGACCCAGATGCTATTTTCAATCAATTAAAATTTAGTATTGTTCTATGAAAAGATGGGTAAAACTGGTACTTACCTTTGATACCAAATCAATATTAAATCTCCTGCCTTCTTTAATAATTTGCGAGTAAGTAATCCTATTTTTCTTTGGTTGCTCTGCGGTGTTTTCGGCCATAGGCACATTTTCACTTGTTTCCTTTTCTGAAGTTGAGGGCACACAAGTTTTATCACAATGGTTTTCTTTCTCTCCTGTCGCTTCAAAATCATTTACTTCTAGGGCACTCTCTGGATCACTGCTTGGAGTTTGTTCTGTGGGTATTTCACAGCTTGCAGTACTTAATGACTGATCTTCTGTAGGCAGGCAGGCAGAATCTGCAGCTTCTGTGGAGTTCGCAGATGTCACAGAAGCGTGATTTTTCTGCAGTGCACCAGCTTCTTCGACATCTTCATGCAAATCCTGACTAATGAGAAATTATAATAATAATCCACACCAGGCTTTTGATAATTATACTTGGCTACCTTTTTGTATTATTTTAACTTTCAATGGCAATTTTTTTCTTTACCTCATTTATCTTGGATGTTTTGCTTTATGTGACACACACATTAAACATTCATCTGTTAAGGTTTCAATACAATACGAAACATACTTAAGATTTGAAAAGTATACATAAAGATTTCAGGGTTTAGCAGGCCATGCCATGTGTGTGTGTGTGTGTATTTTTTTTTTTTTTTGGTGAAAAGCAGATTCTTATCTTTTTATTTAATTTTTATTTTATATTGGGGTATAGTTGATTTACAATATTGCATTAGTTTCAGGTGTACAGCAAAGTGATTCAGTTATACATATACATATATCCATTCTTTTTCAGATTTTTTTCCCATATAGATTATTACAGAATATTGAGTTCCCTGTGCTATACAGTAGGTCCTTGTTGATTACCTATTTTATATATAGTAGTGTGTATATGATAATCACATGTATATTTTTGAGAATTTAAGGCAGACAGGGGAATTGCATTTTAGAAACAAATCAACACAGTGCTTACAAGTACATCCTTCAGAATAAACAGATCGAGGTTCAAAGCCTCACCCTAGGACTAGATAATTCTGTGAATGTAGACAAGTTGTTTATCCTCTCTGACCTAAATTATCCATCTATGACATAGGGATAATACCACCTACCTCACAAGGTTGTTTTGGAGATTAAATGAAGTATCACATGCAAAGAACCTGACACAGTGCCTGGCACACAGTAAATGCTCAACAGTGGTAATTACTGTTGAGCAAAGATTATTATTCAAAGATTATTATTGTGGTGTGACAGAGCTAGAAAAAAACTGCTGTGAAAGCGTAAGTTGGCTTATCACAATGTGGTATCGAACAGGATCTTTCTGAATTCTTTCCTGCTGTATTTTGTTTTATTGTTAGTGTCTATTACTTTACTGGAAGTGCCACTTCCAAAGTTACTACTAGAGTTAACATTCTCAGTCCATTATTGCCTTGATTGACACAACAGGCTCCCATTCGGTGTGCCTGCATCATGTGTCTCTCCATGATGTTTTATCCTCCACAGAACCTACGTTTTCACTGAGTTGCCCTAATGCTCAACACTAAAAATGCCTTGTACATGACAGGCTGTGGGAAGTGAACATCTAATTGACTGCTCAAGAACTAACAGCAGTTCTTTCTCATATCAAATCTCAACCCTACCCCACAAAATCTTCCTCTTCCAGTCTCTAAACCAAATCACCTTCTTTATCAACTATCTTCTTTGTCTCATCTCTCCTACTTTCTGAAATGGCATCTCTAATTCCTAATTTATCAACCAAAACCTCCATGATTTGGCCCATGTTAATTGCTTCTTCTGGGCTATTCTTCACGCTTCCTGTAATATCACAATTCCCCCATCCCCAAACATAATCACATACTTCACCAATCGACACATTTTAAGAAGAAGTTTAAATTTCACTTCCAAGAAGTCTTCCTTAACCCAACCACGCTCATCATTCTGTTACTCCATGCCCCACAGTACACACATGCAGTTTAGCTTGCATTTATTTATCAGTTCCTTTTTAATAGCTTTTTGGCTGTCCCATATATACTTTATCTTCAACTAGACTTTAATTTCCTTGAGGGAAGACCCTAACATCTTCTACTGAGTGCCCCTCACAACACCTACTGCACTGCTCTATAGACGTGGTATTTAATAAACACGTGATGAATAAATGGTTTATACATGCAAAAGATGGAAGTATAAATATATATTTATATAAAAATTTATAAATACATATTTATAAATATATATATATTTAAATATGAAACAAACATTTGTATTATAGAAAACACAAAAAACTAGGCCAGGAAAAAACAATAAACTTTACATTCAAAAGTTTGGGGGAGTAGCATCAAGATGGCGGAAGGGTAAGACGCGGAGATCACCTTCCTCCCCACAAATACATCAGAAATACATCTACATGTGGAACAACTCCTACAGAACACCTACTGAACGCTGGCAGAAGACCTCAGACCTCCCAAAAGGCAAGAAACTCCCCATGTACATGGGTAGGGCAAAAGAAAAAAGAAGAAACAGAGACAAAAGAATAGGGACAGGACCTGCACCAGTGGGAGGGAGCTGTGAAGGAGGAAAGGTTTCCACACACTAGGAAGCCCCTCCGCGGGCGGAGACTGTGGGTGGTGCAGGGGGGAAGCTTCGGGGCCACGGAAGAGAGCGTAGCAACAGGGGTGCGGAGGGCAAAGCTGAGAGATGCCCGCACAGAGGATCAGTGCCGACCAGCACTCACCAGCCCAAGAGGCTTGTCTGCTCACCCACTGGGGCGGGCGGGGGCTGGGAGCTGAGGCTCGGGCTTCAGAGGTCGGAGGTCGGATCCCAGAGAGAGGACTGCGGCTGGCTGCGAGAACACAGCCTGAAGGGGGCTAGCATGACACAGCTAGCTGGGTGGGAGTCTGGGAAAAAGTCTGGAGCTGCCGAAGAGGCAAGAGACTTTTTCTTGCCTCTTTGTTTCCTAGTGCACTAGGAGAGGGGATTAAGAGCGCCGCCTAAACGAGCTCCAGAGACGGGCACGAGCCGCTGCTAACAGCGTGGATCCCAGAGATGGGCATGAGACGCGAAGGCTGCTGCTGCCGCCACCAAGAAGGCTGTGTGCACGCACAGGTCACTATCCACACCTGCCCTCCTGGGAGGCTGTGCAGCCCACCACTGCCAGGGTCCCGTGATCCAGGGACAACTTCCCTGGGAGAACACACGACGCGCCTCAGGCTGGTGCAATGTCATGCTGGCCTCTGCCGCTGCAGGCTAGTCCCGCATCCGTACCCCTCCCTCACCACGGCCTGAGTGAGCCAGAGCCCCCGAAGCAGCTGCTCCTTTAACCCCGTCCTGTCTGAGCGAAGAACAGACGCCCTCAGGAGACCTACATGCAGGGGAGGGGCCAAATCAAAAGCTGAACCTTGGGAGCTGTGTGAACAAAGAAGAGAAAGGGAAATCTCTCCCAGCAGCCTCAGGAACAGCGGATTTATCTCCACAATCAACTTGATGTACCCTGCATCTGTGGAATACCTGAATAGACAACGAAACATCCCAAATTGAGGAGGTGGACTTTGGGAGCAATGATATATATATTTTTTTTCCCTTTTTCTCTTCTTTTTAGTGTGTATGTGTATGCTTCTGTGTGTGATCATTGTCTGTACACCTTGGCTTTTACCATTTGTCCTAGGGTTCTGTCTGTCCTTTTTTTTTTTTTTTTTAGGATAGTTTTTAGCACTTGTTATCATTGGTAGATTTGTTTTTTGGTTTGGTTGCTCTCTTCATTCTTTCTTTCCTGTTTTTTTATTACTTAATTTTTTTTTTTAATATTTATTTTTTACCTTTTATTTTAATTACTTTATTATATTTTATTGTACTTTATTTTATTTTATTTTATCTTCTTCTTTCTTCTTTCTTTTTTTTTTCTCACTTTTATTCTGAGCCGTGTGGATGACAGACTCTTGGTGCTCCAGTCAGCGTCAGGGCTGTGCCTCTGAGGCGGGAGAGCCAACTTCAGGACACTGGTCCACAAGAGACCTCCCAGCTCCACGTAATATCAAATGGAGAAAATCTCCCAGGGACCTCAATCTCAACGCCAAGCCAGCTCCACTCAACGACCAGCAAGCTCCAGTGCTGGACACCCTATGCCAAACAACTAGCAAGACAGGAACACAACCCCATCCATTAGTAGAGAGGCTGCCTAAAATCATAATAAGGCCACAGACACCCCAAAACACACCACCAGATGTGGACCTGCCCACCAGAAAGACAAGATCCAGCTTCCTCCACCAGAACACAGGCACCAGTCCCCTCCACCAGGAAGCCTACACAACCCATGGAACCAACCTTAGCCACTGGGGACAGACACCAAAAACAACGGGAACTATGAACCTGCAGCCTGTGAAAAGGAGACCCCCAAACACAGTAAGTTAAGCAAAACGAGAAGACAGCAAAACACACAGCAGATGAAGGAGCAAGACAAAAATCCACCAGATCTAACAAATGAAGAGGAAACAGGCAGTCTACCTGAAAAAGAATTCAGAATAATAATAGTAAAGATGATCCAAAATCTTGGAAATAGAATGGAGAAAATACAAGAAAACTTTAACAAGGAACTAGAAGAACTAAATAGCAAACAAACAGTGATGAACAACACAATAAATGAAATTAAAAGTTCTCTAGAAGGGATCAACAGCAGAATAACTAAGGCAGAAGAACGGATAAGTGACCTGGAAGATGAAAGAGTGGAAATAACTACTGCAGAGCATAATAAAGAAAAATGAATGAAAAGAATGAGGACAGTCTCATAGACCTCTGGGACAACATTAAACGCACCAACATTCGAATTATAGGGGTCCCAGAAGAAGAAGACAAAAAGAAAGGGACTGAGAAAATATTTGAAGAGATTATAGTTGAAAACTTCCCTAATATGGAAAAGGAAATAATTAATCAAGTCCTGGAAGCACAGAGAGTTCCATACAGGATAAATCCAAGGAGAAACACACCAAGGTACATCTTAATCAAACTATCAAAAATTAAATACAAAGAAAAAATATTAAAAGCAGCAAGGGAAAAATAACACACAAGGGAATCCCCATAAGGTTAACAGCTGATCTTTCAGTAGAAACTCTGCAAGCCAGAAGGGAGTGGCAGGACATATTTAAAGTGATAAATGAGAAAAACCTAAAACCAAGATTACTCTACCCAGCAAGGATCTCATTCAGATTTGACAGAGCAATTAAAACATTTACAGACAAGCAAAAGCTAAGAGAATTCAGCACCACCAAACCAGCTTTACAACAAATGCTAAAGGAACTTCTCTAGGCAGTAAACACAAGGTAAAGACCTACAAAAACAAACCCAAAACAATTAAGAAAATGGTAATAGGAACATACATATTGATAATTACCTTAAATGTAAATGGATGAAATGCTCCAACCAAAACACACAGACTGGCAGAATGGATACAAAAACAAGACCCGTATATATGCTGTCTACAAGAGACCCACTTCAGACCTAGGGACACATACAGACTGAAAGTGAGGGGATGGAAAAAGATATTCCATGCAAATGGAAATCAAAAGAAAGCTGGAGTAGCAATTCTCATATCAGACAAAGTAGACTTTAAAACAAAGACTATTACAAGAGACAAAGAAGGACACTACATAATGATCAAGGGTTCAATCCAAGAAGAAGATATAACAATTGTAAATATTTATGCACCCAACATAGGAGCACCTCAATACATAAGGCAAATACTAACAGCCGTAAAAGGGGAAATCGACAGTAACACAATCATAGTAGGGGACTTTAACACTCCACTTTCACCAATGGACAGATCATCCAAAATGAAAATAAATAAGGAAACACAAGCTTTAAATGATACATTAAACAAGATGGACTTAACTGATATTTACAGGACATTCCATCCGAAAGCAACAGAATACACATTCTTCTCAAGTGCTCATGGAACTTGAGAAATTTCTGGTTTGGAATGAGAATGGAACATTCTCCAGGATAGATCATATCTTGGGTCACAAATCAAGCCTTGGTAAATTTAAGAAAATTGAAATCGTATCAAGTATCTTTTCCGACCACAATGCTATGAGACTAGATATCAATTACAGGAAAAAAAACTGTAAAAAATACAAACACATGGAGGCTAAACAATACACTACTTAATAACCAAGAGTTCACTGAAGAATTCAAAGAGGAAATCAAAAAATACCTAGAAACAAATGACAATGAAAACACGAGGACCCAAAACTTATGGGATGCAGCAAAAGCAGCTCTAAGAGGGAAGTTTATAGCAATACAATCCTACCTTAAGAAATAAGAAACATCTCAAATAAACAACCTAACCTTACACATAAAGCAATTAGAGAAAGAAGAACAAAAAAAAACCAAAGTTAGCAAAGGAAAGAAATCATAAAGATCAGTTCAGAAATAAAGGAAAATGAAATGAAGGAAAGGATAGGAAAGATTAATAAAACTAAAAGCTAGTCTTTTGAGAACATAAACAAAATTGATAAACCATTAGCCAGACTCATCAAGGAAAAAAGGGAGAAGACTCAAATCAATAGAATTAGAAATGAAAAAGGAGAAGTAACGACTGACACTGCTGAAATACAAAGGATCATGAGAGATTACTACAAGCAACTATATGCCAATAAAATGGACAACCTGGAAGAAATGGACAAATTCTTAGAAATGCACAAACTGCCGAGACTGAACCAGGAAGAAATAGAAACTATGAACAGACGAATCACAAGCACTGAAATTGAAAATGTGATTAAAAATCTTACAACAAACAGAAGCCCGGGACCAGGTGGCTTCACAGGCGAATTCTATCAAACATTTAGAGAAAAGCTAACACCTATCCTTCTCAAACTCTTCCAAAATATAGCAAAGGGAGGAACACTCCCAAACTCATTCTATGAGGCCACCATCACCCTGATACCAAAACCAGAAAGACGTCACAAAGAAAGGAAATTACAGGCCAATATCACTGATGAACATAAATGCAAAAATCCTCAACAAAATACTAGCAAACAGAATCCAACAGCACATTAAAAGGATCATACACCATGATCAAGTGGGGTTTATCCCACGAATGCAAGGATTCTTCAATGTACGCAAATCAATCAATGTGATACACCATATTAACAAATTGAAGGAGAAAAACCATATGATCATCTCAATAGATGCAGAGAAAGCTTTCGACAAAATTCAACACCCATTTATGATAAAAACCCTCCTGAAAGTAGGCATACAGGGAACTTTGCTCAACATAATAAAGGCCATATATGACAAACCCACAGCCAACATTGTCCTCAATGGTGAAAAACTGAAACCATTTCCACTAAGACCAGGAACAAGACAAGGTTGCCCACTCTCACCACTATTATTCAACATAGTTTTGGAACTTTTAGCCACAGCAATCAGAGAAGAAAAAGAAAAAAAAGGGATCCAAATTGGAAAAGAAGAAGTAAAGCTGTCACTGTTTGCCGATGACATGATACTACTATACAAAGACAATCCTAAAGATGCTACCAGAAAACTACTAGAGCTAATCAATGAATTTGGTAAAGTAGCAGGATACAAAATTAATGCACAGAAATCCCTTGCATTCCTATACACTAATGATGAAAAATCTGAAAGTGAAATTAAGAAAACACTCCCATTTACCATTGCACAAAAAGAATAAAATATCTAGGAATAAACCCACCTAAGGAGACAAAAGACCTGTATGCAGAAAATTATAAGACACTGATGAAAGAAATTAAAGATGATACAAATAGATGGAGAGATATACCAGGTTCTTGAATTGGAAGAATCAACATTGTGAAAATGACTCTACTACCCAAAGCAATCGACAGATTCAATGCAATTCCTATCAAACTACCACTGGCATTTTTCACAGAACTAGAACAAAAAATTTCACAATTTGTATGGAAACACAAAAGACCCCAAATAGCCAAAGCAATCTTGAGAAAGAAAAACGGAGCTGGAGAAATCAGGCTCCCAGAGTTCAGACTATAATACAAAGCTACAGTACTCAAGACAGTATGGTACCGGCACGAAAACAGAAATATAGATCAATGTAACAGGGTAGAAAGCCCAGAGATAAACCTACACACCTATGGTCACCTTATCTTTGATAAAGGAGGCAAGAATACACAGTGGAGAAAAGACAGCCTCTTCAATAAGTGGTGCTGGGAAAACTGGACAGCTACATGTAAAAGAATGAAATTAGAACACTTCCTAACACCATACACAAAAATAAACTCTAAATGGATTAAAGACCTAAATGTAAGGCCAGACACTATCAAACTCTTAGAGGAAACATAGGCAGAACACTCTATGACATAAATCCCAGCAAGATCCTATTTGACCCACCTCCTAGAGAAATGGAAATAAAAACAAAAATAAATAAATGGGACCTAATGAAACTTAAAAGCTTTTGCACAGCAAAAGAAACCATAAACAAGTCGAAAAGAGAACCCTCAGAATGGGAGAAAATATTTGCAAATGAAGCAACTGACAAAGGATTAATCTCCAAAATTTACAAGCAGCTCATGCAGCTCAATATTAAAGAAACAAACAACCCAATCCAAAAATGGGCAGAAGACCTAAATAGCCATTTCTCCAAAGAAGACATACAGATGGCCAAGAAGCACATGAAAAGCTGTTCAACATAACTAATTACTACAGAAATGCAAATCAAAACTACAGTGAGTTATCACCTCACACCAGTTAGAATGGGCATCATCAGAAAATCTACAAACAACAAATGCTGGAGAGGGTGTGGAGAAAAGGGAACCCTCTTGCACTGTTGGTGGGAATGTAAATTGATACAGCCACTACGGAGAGCAGTATGGAGGTTCCTTAAAAAACTAAAAATAGAACTCCCATATGACACAGCAATCCCACTACTGGGCATATACCCTGAGAAAACCATAATTCAAAAAGAGTCATGTACCAAAATGTTCATTGCAGCTCTATTTACAATAGCCAGGACATGGAAGCAACCTAAGTGTCCATCAACAGATGAATGCATAAAGAAGATGTGGCACATATATAGAATGGAATATTACTCAGCCATAAAAAGAAACGAAATTGAGTTATTTGTAGTGAGTTGGATGGACCTAGAGTCTATCATACATAGTGAAGTAAGTCAGAAAGAGAAAAATAAATACCGTATGCTAACACATATATATGGAATCTAAAAAAAAAAAAAAAAGGTCATGAAGAACCTAGGGGCAAGACGGGAATTAAGACACAGACCTACTAGAGAATGGACTTGAGGATATGGGGCGGGGGAAGGGTAAACTGGGACAAAGTGAGGGAGTGGCATGGACATATATACACTACCAAACGTAAAATAGCTAGCTAGTGGGAAGCAGCTGCATAGCACAGGGAGATCAGCTCGGTGCTTTGTGACCACCCAGAGGGGTGGGATAGGGAGGGTGGGAGGCAGGGAGACGCAAGAGGGAAGAGATATGGGGACATATGTATGTGTATAACTGATTCACTTTGTTATAAAACAGAAACTAACTCACCATTGTAAAGCAATTATACTCCAATAAAGAGTTTAGAAAAAAAAATTAAAAAATTTAAAAAAACAAAGTTTGTGGGCAGTGAACAAAAAGTGCCTCATTGAAATTAACACAATAAACACTACAGTAAGAAAGGGTACAAGGAAAGAATAACTTATTTTAAATGTTAAGAAATAAAATACCATGGTTACTGTTATAATCTAGTAATTTCAATTAAATATAATGAAAAAATGATGATATCATTAATATCAAAACAATTTTCAGATCTAGGAAAAGGTAGTGGGAAAATTCTAGTCCTGGATGTATTACTTAGCAGATATTAGGCAAGTCACTTAACTTTCAGATTGCCCATCTATGAAATGGGAGATCATTCATCTGCCTTAACTTTCATGAGGCTTTTGTAAGATAAATGAGCTAATATATATGAAGAGTATTTTTAATAAACTCCAAATGGTTAATCAAACATAAGATATTAATCAAACCTAAGATATTGTTAAATTTCCCATAGGTCAACAGGCAACTCAAAACATGTGTTCTTAGGTTTTTAATCACATGTTGAAAGCTCTCTGGCCACATAACCACATAAGAGCACCACTGCCATTAAGCAACATTAAAAATGAAGAGCAATAATAAGAAATGTGATTTGTATATTTTCTACAGAATTATTCATGCTTTGTATTCACTTTCATTATTTTGAAAACCAGTAAACCAAAGTGTGTTGCATGAGGGATCTAAGGTGACAACTTTCAGCAAAAAGTTCCACGTCTAAAGATTAAACTAAGAAATGGCAGGATAATTAATGATACTTTACAGATAAGACAGAATATGTCAATTTCTCTTATTACAGAGCATGATGATGACACCATGGAAATTGAGCACAGCTACTATCTGGTCAGTGGCTCTCTATTATATTCTGAGAAAAGGAGCTTTCTAGAGTGAATGAAATGCATTAACCAGTACTGGACAATCTGGAAAATATAAGTCCAAATACTTAATTAAGGGTGTAAGTTTAAGGAAAGGAGTTATTCTTTGTGAATTTGTTCTACATGCATAAGCTATTAAGTTTTACTATTCTCAACATCATAATCTGGTGAAATTCCTAGGACTATGGAAAACACATGCAATAGAAACACTATAGTTTCCTTACTTTCCATTAACGACAACTAAAATATTTTTTGGAGTTCTGCCAACATTGAACTTAATACCTAACTAGAAGTTATAAAGACACCAGAAAACTCCCCAAATTCCACTTAATTCCTAAGCAAGCAAAATTCTGTTCATCAAAAAGGACTTATCGTCCCTCAAATTTAAAACTTTATACTGTGGTTAAAAAAAAAATTTTTTTTCTTAAAAAAATAATTCAAACTTTGGAGAACACTTCAGAATAATAACTCAATTTTATTAATTTTAAAGTATTTGAAAAGTATAAAAACACATTTGCCATTTGTAAATGAATGTGGCTGAATTATAAGCTCTCAAGGGAACCTTTGAGTTCTAAAACACTACTATGATTTTAACATACAAAGGGGAAAAATCTTCATCATTAGTTCTTATAAAAATTTTCAATATGAAAATAAATTGACAGATGAAATCTAACGTCACTTATATTGCTTATTTGAATTTCAAAGGATATTTACAATACAGTGTAACAATATTTTTGAGATAATTTTACCTAATTGCAACTGCTGAATAACTGCTTAGTTGAATGCATTTTTTACCGTTTGCCACAATCTACATATAACTCTGAGAATTTAGGGGTATAAATTCTGATATTACCTAGTATTGCTTATCAATTAATGGTAGTAACAAGGGAATGCCTCAAAGTGAATATGTCTTATTAATGCCTTGTAACAGTCACCCTTTCAGATAAGTCAAATGAAAAACTGCCAACCAGCTGGTTAATTTATTCAGCACAGGTGTTCACTATTTATTTTTCAGTCATTTGCACCTTTTTTCCCCACAGTATAGCTTGTTGCAGAAATTGTATTCTTTTACTTTGATGTATGCACTTTGTGCTAAGGCCATTCACTTTTGATTTGCACAGTACACGTTACACTGCTACCCAGCTGTTTATTCCTGCAAATAAATGTTTAATGGTTACTCATAAGAATCAGACTATCAAAAAGTTGTTGTTCCAGAAAACAGCAATATAAAAAAAAAACACTGTAGTCGATTTTGAATTGCTGCAATATAATATATTGGTAGATATATTTCCTTATTTGTTACCAACTTAAAATGTTAACACATACAGTAGAATATAGCTGAAGTATCAACCTCTTGTCACATTTCTCCAAGAACAAAATAGCATAAGGTGGTGTACAGCAGGTACTATTGGTTGCCTACTCAACAACCATTATTGTCTTCCTCCCTGCCACAAGAGCTGCAATTTTGTTCCAATATCAGGCAGAAGGTACCCAGAACTAGGGGATGGATCATGACTGATTAAAACCAATTATGGTAATTTTACTGCCCTTTGTTAGTGACTGATTTAAGAGTGAGCAGGTTATCTAGTTTTAGCCATTGAGACAAGGGAGAATCTGCTGGGGGCTTTGGTAAAGACTCCCTAGTATAATAGTAACAAACAAACAAGCAAAAGCATACACATGTTAGAAGAAAATCTCTCCCCCTTAATTTCTCGTTGAGATTTCTGCTGTGTGAAAACCTGTTCAGAATCGTGGCAACTATCTTGTAACTCTGGACAGGAAGCTAAGAGAAGTGCTGGGTACCTACCCCAACTCTGATGTGATTAAGATTCTCAATTAGTAAATTCTGCAACAGGACCAACCAACCCACCCACCTGCCTACCCTCCCACCTACCCATCCACTTTTAGTTGGGCACTGTGTCACTTATAGCCTAAAACAAACTTACTTGTACACAGTGGTAAATTATAGCTTCCTCTAAATTATAAAACTTATAGGTGATTTTTCATTTTTTTAAATTTTGTATTTCTTTCTTCTTATTGGTATTATTACGTTTTTGCTTAAGAGGCTCATGTTACTTATAAAATTTTTAAATTAAAGTTTTAGAATCTAAAGTAAATAAACATAATTTTAGATGAGTATTACAATGTCTTTATTTTAGTATCAATCCACGAAAGAGCTGGTTCGTCTGTAAATCTAAGAAGTAAGTTTTCATCCTGTTTTAACATTATCACGCCAGAACAGGGGAAACAATGTTCAGTATTACGCAAAAAAAGAAAGGACAGAAAAAGTACAAGTTCTTGCCAATATTTTAGAAAGATAAATATCTCTTCTCACTAAAGAAACTATATGACATCATGCAATTAATAGGCAACCATCTTTTACCTAAGAACTGTTTGGGTTTGCGTGAATTAAGTGTGAATTAATGTACTGTGCCTTTTCATCTTCTGTTGGATATTTAAAACCAGAAATAGCAGCTGCTTTTATTCCCTCACCTAAACTACTGTATTCTGTGGCGTACAAACTACAGTCACGACAACTAAAGGTTACTGGATTCATCCCTTATCTTCCGAACGTTGGGAGTTAGGCACTTTAATTCCCCAATATAGATATAATTACTTTACAATTCTAAACACTATTCTAGTAAATTAAAGAAGTAAATGTACTTCTTTAGGTGCTAGTCTTCACAAAGGAAATACTTTATTCACTTGGTGGAATGGCTTCCTTGATGCGCATACATGTATTTATCTGATGCCTGAAATACAACATGACACAATGGAAACAGCACAAACTTTTGAGTTAGATAGATGTGGGCTCAAATCCTGGCTCTCCTATCTCTGGCTCTCCCTGGTCATAGCACAGATTAAATGAAACTGAATGAAATAAAATATGTAAGGAAGCAAGTTATAGCAGCTGCCACAAAGATAATATCCAATAAATGCTATAGGTCTTTTACTCTTCCCTTCTATAAGTCAACTGTATAATCACAAAATTTGTTTCAAAGAAAAATAATCTATGTATAGCAAAAGTATTTCTGGCCCAAACAAGAGATTATCTCACCTATTATAAGCAGCATTCAGGGTAACAAAGCACTGATAAAACAAAACAATCTGGGTAGTTCTTTATAGAATTTGTGATAACTGGACTTAAGTTATGAAAAGAGACTAATCCCTACAATTTCTATTTTAATATTTAGCCTAACTATGCAATAACCAAAAAATACTAACTTTAATGTTCAAAAGATCACTAAAACCTTTAGATTGAACACTTAAAATTTTTGAAAATAAGTAAAGTCAACAATCATAAAAAAAAATAATGTGCTATCCTATATGTTTACATTAGAATATGGTGTTACTGACTTGCCATGTACTTTGAGGTATTTTCCAAGCAGTGGTGATGGGTTTGCACTGATCTACTTGCATCCTTGCCCTGTCCTCCTTGTAATCAAAGATTAAAAATCAAAAGGCTACTGGTTATGACTATAATATTGTTTGTGGCCAAGAGATAGACACTATTCTTCCTTGATGAAATATCAAGCGACGTCTGTGAGAATCAAACCATAGATTTTGGCCTAATAAACATCAACTCTATAAGCTAACTCTTCTGGTCTAAGATGGGAAGACAAGTCATAATATTTCAGCATTCATATCATTATAAAGCTATCTTTACATGATATTTTGGAAATTTACCAAAATATCAATATTTAAAACAATATTCTATATGCATAATTTACCAAGGATTGAGATTTGACTTCTCTCTATATGCCTGATGCAACTAAATAAAATAAACTCTTGGCATGAATGACCATTAAAGTGTAAGGCTTCTGGTAATTTGTCATTTAGTCAGATTGTGGATTTGACTTGCATATGCTGAGAGAGTAGTGTACAAGATCAAGATAATTAGCAAGTGAGAGAACCTAAATGATTGCCCAGCATTAGCGTATAATTACAAAGTCCTCAGGAAGTGATAATAACTTCCTTTATGAAAAAAAAATGCTCATTAAGTGAGTCTAAGGATAAGTAGAAAATACAATTAACTTGCAGTATGTGGCTATGGACAGAAAACACATGACTCTCAATAGAAAATAGACTCTAAAAAAAAAGGTAAGTGGAAAGGAAGACGTAAAACTGTTCCTCTTTGCAGAAAACATGACTGCCTATGCAAAAATCCCAAGGAATCTACAAAAAAATTCCTAGAATAAGCACGTTCAGCAAGATTTCAGGATAAAAGATGAATGCATAAAAAACAATTATATTTCTAGATACGAATAATGAACAAGTGAAAACCAAAATTAAAAAGGCAATAATACCACTTACAATTGCACTTGCTCCAAAGAAAATTAAATACTTAGGTATACAATTAACAAAACATGTACAGAACTGGTATGCTGAAAATTACACAATCCTGTAGAAAGAAATCAAAGATGACCGCCCTAAATGGAGAGGCATACCTTGTCGATGGATTGGAAGACTCAAAATAATAAAGATGTCAATTCACCCCAGGTTGATCTGTAACTTTAGTGCAATTCCTATCAAAATTCCAGCAATGTTTTCTAGACATGGACAGGCTTATTAAAACATTTATATGGAAAGGCACAAACTGTAGAAGAGCTAAAACAATCTTGGTAAAGAAGAATAAATTGGGGGAAATCATTCGAACTGATGTTAAGTCCAACTATATAGCTGCAGTAATCAAAACAGTGTGATACTGGTGTGGGAAAAGACATAGACATCAATGGAACAGAAAACAGAATCCAGAAATAGACCATCCAAGTACAGCCAGTTGATTTTTGACAAAGATGCAAAAGTAACTCAATGGAGCAAAAACAGCCTTTTCAACAAATAGTACTGAAGCAACTGGATATCCTTAGGTTAAAAAAAATGAACATTGACCTAAACCTCACACCTTATACAAAAATTAATTCAAAGTGGATCATGGACTTAAATGTAAAACGTAAAACTACAAAACATTTTTTTTTTTTAAATAGGAGAAAATCTCTTGGCTCTACAGCTAGGCCAAGAGTCAGAAGAAAAAATTGATAAATTGGACCTCATCAAAATTTAAAACATTTGCTCTGCAAAATACCCTGTGTAAAGAGGATGAAAGACAAGCTACAGACTGGGGGAAAAACTTGCAAACCACATATCTAACAAGGGGCACATTTAGAATATATAAAGAACTCTTAAATCTCCACAGGAAAAAAAAATCCATCCAATTAAAAAATGAGCAAAAGACATGAACAGATATTTCACCAAAAAGGACACATGGGTGGCAAATAAGCACATGAAAAGATATTCAAAATCAGCCATCAGGGAAGTACGAATTAAAACCACAATGAGATATCACTACTGCACACCTATAAGATTGGCTAAACTAAAAAAGTTACACCACCAAATGATGGTGAGGATATGGAGAAACTGAATCACTCACACATGCTTGGTGGGAATGTAAAATGGTACAGCTTCTCTGGAAAAGTCAGTTTCTTCTAAAACTAAACATACATATGACCCAGGAATTGTACACTTGGGCATTTATCCCAGAGAAATAAAAATTTATGTTCACACAAAATCCTGTAAACCAACATTTATAGCATTCTTATTTGTAACAGACAAAATGGAAACAGCCCAGATGTTCTTCAGTGGATGAATGACTAAACAAACTGTGGTACATTGCTACCATGGAATACTACTCAGCAATAAAAAGGGACAAAATACTGATGCAAGCAACAACCTAGATGAATCTCTGGGTAACTATGCTGAGTGAAAAAAGCCAATGGCAAAAGGTTACATACTGTACACTTCCATTTACATAATGTCCTCAAAAATGACAAAATTATAGAGTTGGGAAACAGATTAGTAGTTGCCAGGAGTTAGGACTTTGGGGAAGGAGATGAGGTGTGGTTATAAAATGGCAACAGGAGGGATCCCTGTGGTGATGGAACTGATCTATTCTCTGACTGTGGTGATGGTTACATGAACCCACATATGTGTTAAAACTGTACAGAATGAAACACAGACAGACACACACACACACACACACTATATCCACAAAATGTAACAGTAACATCAATAACACATATGTAAACAAAGCAATAACAACAAAAAGCCAGGAACCTGCACCATATTTTTCATTACGTATATCACATAGTGATATCCTTTCTTAGGGAGAAAATGAGGGAATTTTCTAAGAGAACCAAAACTAATCTCTTAAAATGATAAAATTTTTATTTTAATCAGTTTTGTTTTGTTTTGTTTTGTTTTGTTTTTTTGGCTGCGTTGGGTCTTCGTTGCTGCGCGCTGACTTTCTCTAGTTGCGGCCAGCGGGGGCTACTCTTTGATGCTGTGAGTGAGCTTCTTATTGCGGTGGCTTCTCTTTGTTGCTGAGCACAGGCTCTAGGCACATGGGCTTCAGTAGTTGTGGCACGTGGGCTCAGTAGTTGTGGCTCGAGGGCTCTAGAGCACGGGCTCAGTAGTTGTGGTGCATGGGCTTAGTTGCTCTGCGGCATGTGGGATCTTCCCAGACCAGGGCTCGAAACTGCGTCCCCTGCATTGGCAGGCGGATTCTTAACCACTGTGCCACCAGGGAAGCCCTCTAATCAGTTTTAATACTCATCTTTCTAAAGTGTATTTCAAATACCCCCCCACCTTTTCATGTGGAGTAGAGAGAACATAATTAACTTTTGCCTGAAGATATCGGGATAGAATTATGATCATCAATTGTTATACTGTGCTATAATACAGTGATGTCTTTGCGGGATCCTGATTCGAAGCCATTTGCCCCTACACTAAATGGCCCAAAGCCTGCTCTCAGCTTGCTGATTCTGTCTACTTTTCCTCTGTTAGTCTATCAACTAACATGTAAAACAGCAGCATGTTGGAGCCCACAGGGACTTCTGAGATGACCTAGTCCAAGGGGACATCTTTTGCTCAGTATCACACAGTAAGTTGAATCATAAAGGCAGGAGTATAAACCTGGTCTCAGTGTGGTTCTCAGTGTGCCTGCCTCCAGCAGACACCCCTTTCCTATTTGCTGCTTTAAACTACTATAGTAGGAAAACCAGAAAATAGGGTTGTCAGAAATATGTATTCAACAAGGTTTTTGATTTAAGCCAGTGGGTCCTGGGTGATGAATTCTCATATAAAGTAAATCTTTGTGACAGGTATTCTGGCCCTAGCCCTTTTCATATAATGCCAAGTTTGTGGTCATGATCCAAAAGGTTAAGGATGCCATAGTCTGGCTGGGGCTAAGAAAGGTACTGTTATTCCTGTTTACTCATGTTTGTAGCACTTATTATAGACAAGTGGATTTTCTGTACATTCCCCCACTGGATGCTCTCAGGGCTCATCCTGCTTACTATGGCATTAATAACTAGCTACCCTTTCCAAGTAAATGAAGACATATAGAACATTATCCCAGTTCACCTCTTGTTCCACGCTCTAATGGGCAATGAAAATATATAGCAGAGTCCTACTTCTCTGTTTTAAAACAAACCTTCCACCACCAATCTTTCATCACTTTGAGAAGTTCCAAAAATGAAACTGAAGAGATCAGAAATAAAAAACGAGATGATTTCCTCTGCACTCAAAATGTGTCATTTCAGTCACTGGAAACCATAAACACTAATTGTCATGAAGCATAGAGAAATCAAAGGCCTTGAAATAGCAAAAGTACCTATCAAAGGGCCTGAGTGTGACTGTCACTATATTCTAGTCAAGTAGTATTCATGGACACACAAGAAAGTTACCAAATATTTATTCCTGGTTTCATTAAAGCATATGAATTTTCAGTTGAGATCACCTTCTGTTCTAGATCTGTCTATGCTGGGTCTAAACAATATCAGAGAGTTATACCTTTCCATACTGAATGCCATTTAGCATTATGTAAATTATAATCTGTATCTGACATTTCAAAGGCTGTCCTTTTGCAGAAAATCATAGAAAATTAACTATGTATTAATGGCAGAAAATGCTAGTCATCTGACAGATATGAATATAGGTTAAGAAATCAACCACAGGTTCCCCAACTTTTCACGGGCTCAAGTCACGCTTACCACTGTGCCACAACAAGGATATGTATGATGACAGTACACGTCCCGAAAAATTTCTAGTATCTTGGATTTTAAGTTTTAATTCCTATTAAAGAGCTTAACAGTCTGATTTCTAAATCCCTCAACTCCATAACTCCATAACAGTTGCACTGAACTATGTGATTGTTACCTTTCAGCCCATCAACCATGTCATCTGAAAAAATAAACTATTCCAATTGTTTTAAAACAATGAATTCTTTCACTCAGAAGGAGACACTGAAAATATTACTTCCCCCCCACTTCTCTCTTGATTTACAAAAATATGCCCCCAGATGTCATGGCCACTCAATTTGATTTTTTTAATTCAAAATTATAATTTTCCATTTTGCTACACTGAATGTTATCTAAGAGTTAGAAGAACACTGAATTAGGATTAAAAAACCTTGGGCTTTAATCTTGGACTCCACCACTATCTAGCTTAGGTATGGCCTTGACATTTATCAAGCCATGTGACCTTCAGCAAATTAAACTCTTTGAGCTCCACTAAGGACTCTGTGAAAAATCTAACTAATACTATTTGCTCTATCCTAGCACAGGACCATTGTAAGGATCAAATAAGATAATGTATTTAAAAGAGCTCTCGGGACTTCCCTGGATGTCCAGTGGTTAAGACTCCGTGCTTCCACTGCAAGGGGTGTGGGTTCGATCCCTGGTCCGGGAACTAAGATCCCACATGCCACGCAGTGCGGTCAAAAAAAAATTTTTTTAAATATAAAGGAAAAATAAAAGAGCTCAGTAAGTTATAAGTCATTAATATATTATCTAAACAGAGAAAACTGAAAGTTTTATTTTTTTCTTCCAGTTTTATTGTGATATAATTGACATAACGGCACTGTATAAGTTTAAGGCATACAGCATAATGATTTGATTTACATATATCATGAAGTGATTATCACAATAAGTTTAGTGAACATTCATCATCTCATACAGATACAAAATTAAAGAAATAGAAAAAAATATTTTTCCTTGTGATGAGAACTCTTAGGATTGACTCTCTTAACAACTTTCATATATAACACACAGCAGTGTTCATTATATTAATCATGTTGTACATTACATCCCTAGTACTTATTTATCTTATAACTGGAAGTTTGTAACTTTTGACTGCCTTCATCCAATCCTCCCCGCACCCTGCCACCACCATCCCCATCCCCCCACCCCCGTCTCTGGTAACCACAAATCTGATCTCTTTTTCTATGAGTTTGTTGGTTTTTGAAGTTTAATTGCGACAACATTGATGGACCTAGAGGGTATTATGCTAAATGAAATAAGTCAGATAAAGACAAGTACTGCATGATATCACTTATATGTGGAATCTAAAAAATAATACAAATGAACAAGCATAACAAAACTAATGTTACATTTTTAAAAATGCAAACCAGCATATCAAGTAGACTTGTAGCAACCAATGCCATATAAATTCTTACTGCTGGCTTCTTCTGAAGACATGTGAATAAGAAGTCATGAACATAGTTTATTGTAAATAAATACTTTTCATACCTGGCATAACAAAACACTTCCACATGTTGAATGGTTTTGTCCTTCCTGCTAAGAGCAATAGCTTCTTCATTTTCAAGGATCTTCTCTTGCCACGGTGGGCATTCATTTACAATATCACTGTTTTCCTAAACAATATACAGATAAGAAATTGTAATTAAATTGGGTACTCTGAACCTCTACTTTTCTGAGAAAATTTATACCTTTCTAAATTTACGCTTTTCCTCTCATCCCATCAAAATGCACATATTACTTATTAATAATAAAGTTTTTGCATTTTGTTGTTAAAACAGCAGGCCCCAAATTACTTCATTCTGCTTACTTTCAGATTTTTGAAGGTTGGTCACTAGCCGTGTCAAATTTTGATTATATGTAAAAGTATTTTTGAAAAGTACTCAGCCCAATATAACTAAGGACTTTATAATAATCGACCTGAATATTTTATATTTAGAAATACAATAAAAACAAGAATGTATAACAAAGTATATAAACTCTCACTATGGATTGAAAGTGGCCCTTTAAGTTTTTCAATAATTCCTAATTATATTTTATGGAGAAAGTTATATGATACAATATTTGAATACAGGGGATTTTTGAAGATGTCAAGATATACCTTTTCCAAAGGTCAAGGATCAATTTTTAATCTGTTTAAAATTTTAATCCATTTGTTACACATCTCTCAGAGAGAAAATTTTTTTAATGTATTATATATACTCAACAAACTAGTAGTGAAATATAACTACAGTAGCCTTTGCTTCAAGTAAATTCACCTCAGAAAATTTCTAAAGTTACAGATTTCATAAAGTAGGACAATAATTTTTTTAAAAGGCTGCATTGTCCTGAATTTAATATTTTAAGCTGAAGAAAAGTAGTGGCAGATAGCTCTTATTATCAAGTGTAATTATTAGACAGCATTAAACATCCCAACATAAATAGAAGAGGAGGTGAAGTACAGGAACTTTGAACATATAGACAGGGGTTAGCAGCCTGAAAAAAGAACTAAGGACCAGGGACAGAGAGTGAAGGGAAAAAGGAAATGGTGACAGAGTCAAGATGTTGGAGTAAAAGAAGCATTAAAATAAAAGAAATATCTACAAAAATATTTTGTTTTAATAAATCTAACCCATTACCAAAATTTATTTTTTTTAAATCCCTTCACTCACCAAAAATTTTCCATTCAGACAATTAGGGTATTTTTGTTGTTGTTGTTCTGAGAATCTAGACTAAATTTTTGCATGGAAGTACTGAATATGCCTCAACATGAGGTGATCCTCACACACACTTCCCAAGGATAAGGTTCAAAAAAGGGTTTCTGATCAACATAAAATATTTGAGGCATATTCATTTAAACAGTTAAATGAATCTATTTATAACATTTACTTTCTTGATTTATACATAGTTTGAGTTATTACGTGAAATGTTACTTTACAAATATTGCTTGTTTCTCCACACTCTCATTTCATACAATAATAAGGTTCAAACTGAATCTTCAGTGTACCTTCAATGTCAATGTCTTTGTCATCACTACACTTTTTAAGTCATATATACCATTAAATCAATCATGGAAACTAAAATGCTTAGCTTGGTACATGGTAAGTGCTTAGTTAAGTCTTAGCTGTATTATTCTTAGTTAACTGAATACAATTTTCTAGAGTCTATCATCCTCCTTTCCCAAATGTCTAAACCCTTTTGAGATACAGCAGTTTCTGATTCTATGTATGATGCTCTCAGTAGGAATTCCATTTCAAGCCACATGCACCATTTACATAAAATTAGGACAGTTTTTTTAATGTCTCATAAAAACTGGTAAACTGCATGACAATCAACTCCCCATGTTAAACGTACGCTGTAAATGATCTCTAAAAACTTCTTTACAATGATATCCAACAGTTGTAGTAGTGAGATCCTACCCTTAGGGAAAAAAAATTACTAAATTTATATTGTTTCTTTCCTTGCGTTTTGTTTTTACTGTCAGGTATGATTCTGTCAGGTGACTTCTATAAATATGCAAAACCACCAATGACTGAGATTATTTCAAATTAATGTATCTTCCCCAAACACTTAGGTTTTTTTCCAAAACATACTAACTGAAAGAACAACTAGTAATATGTGAGATTTTATAAGGACTGAAATATTTTTTCTGAAAGACTGTTTGGGAGAAAAAAAGTCTTGCCTGATATTTGGGCGTACAGAGTAATTAGCAACTGGTACGAAACATATACGATTTATTCTTCAGCCAACGTTAGCTGTTTATACTTAAAAAGTGAAATCTACATTTTAGAGGTATTGGAAAAATATTAGCTGAAAAGGTGACTGCACAGTTTTTGTTAAATAAGTAAATAAAAATAAGTTATCAATCCTATATTACAGATGAAACAGTGTCTTCTTCAGTGCAGGGTTATTATGTGACACAAAATATAACCTAGTAGATTAAAAAATCAGATAAGAACTTTACCTGGTGTTCCTTTAGCCAGGACAACAGTCCTGAAAAGCTAAAACTGGCCCAGTTTCCTCCATAGTAGCTTCTTCTGTAACAATAAAAAATAAGAGTAAAGAAAAGGGTATGTAAAAAAATCAAGTCACTGATCTTCATCCCATGTCATCTTCAACACTGCTACCCCAGAGTTCAAAAGCACATATAATAGGGATATTGAGATTAGAGGAGACAGTAGAACAAAATAAATAGAAGTGGGCCTTTCAGATCTCAAAGTCAACTTTTCATTGTATAAGAAGTTAAAAGATAGCTTTGGCCTCCTTAGAGCTTTCAGCACTGATCAAGTGCCACTGGATCATGTGATTGTGAACATCCTGATATGGTCACTTAGCAGTATATTTGTTTTAACATAAACAAATCTCACTCCTGGGTTAATAAAAATGGCTGGGAAGAAAATCTTGGTAGATCTCAAAGAAAGCCACTGGAAAAAACTGCTAAGTTTTCCACAAGCAGTAAATATCCACTGCTAGCACCACCACCAAATCCATCTCCCATGCCTAAATAAATAAATGAATTTTGTATATATACATATATAATTGGCTACTCGAGATCTACTGGAAGGCCCTGTGACATTCTAAGCCTTCAGGGCCACAAATAAAAGTAGATCCTGGGACACAGTCATTCACATCAAGACTTCTGTGATAAGTATAACAACAACAATATTTCCACTGGTAACTGGGTAAACTATTCTTCACTCCACAGTCCTGTGAAGATCACTCCGTTTTAGAGAACCCAGAGGTCTCCTAGCTAGGATCAGGTAAGCCTTGTAGACACTGGACTTCTGATTAACTTCTGTAAGTAGCAGACTTTTGGCAACCAGAACTCTCAGCACTACATACTGGGCTTCCCAATCCTTGCAAAACTCATCAAGTTATACTGATTCTTTGTATGATGAGCCCCAAAGTACACTCAAACCCACCTACAATATCCACTCTAGTTCTGAGATATTCTTGGTTTTGTTTACGTTTTTGCTTCTCTGTATCCTTCTCTAATGAAATAAAAATCTATAAAAGGTCTTTTTTAAACAAAAACTAAAACCTTTAAGATGATATCTAAAATTACTCATCCATAATACTACTGGATATCCTCTAAAAATTCTGATAGATTTCTCCTCAATCAACTCTTGATTGGTCTCAAGAACAGTCAGTTTTTACGCTCAAATATTTTACCAAAAATCACTGCTTGCTCTAACAGAGAAAATGGTTAAACTGAACACCTGTGAAAGTAGGTCTATTAATACAGATGACTGCTTTACTTATAATCTGATAGTTCTCTTGGGGATGATGCAAATTCCTACACTGTCCAGATCTCTAGAGAGCTTTAAAATTTAGGCAAAATTTCAGCTATACTAACAATTCTAGGTGTTGGAATCAAGGAAGCCTAGAAGCTATGATCCCTTGGATCAGAGACAACAGTGGGAGGAGAAGGTGGGCAATAGCCAGTATAGAGAAGAAGGAGGGAAAAGAGAGGGATGTTAGAGTTTTCCCCTGGCAAATTTATACTCTCCTCTCCCTTGCCTGAGAATAATACAGTTCTGCCATCCCTTCCCATCCTCTAAATATATCACTCAACAAAACTATAAAATATCCTGAGTGTTGAAAAAATAACCCTGAAGCAGTGATAAAAACCACTGTCTCTAAATTTTTTGTTGAGATATTTAGATTTCTTTTAAGCCACCATAAGGTCCTAAGTGAGAAGCTCTGACTACTGGGTGAAAGCTTCAAGACCTAAGTAAAATTTTTTAATGGCTACATCAATTTATAAGTAGTAAATATATATCAGAAATCTGACAATCAGGGTAGACAAAGGCTTCTCAGACAGGACACAGAAAGCAATAAAAACTATCGATAAATTAGAATTCATCAAAATGAAAAACTTTTCCACAAAATACGTCATTTTAAAAAATGAATGGGCTAGGCACAAAGTAGGAGAAATATTCACAAAACATATCTGACAAAGGACTGGTATCCAGGATATAAAGAACTCTTTCAACTTAAAAATAAGACAAATATGCAAATTTTAAAGTAGGCAAAGGGTTTGAACAGACATTTCACAAAGGAAGATAGATGTGGTTAATGAACATATGAAAAGGTGCTCAACATCATTAGTCATTGGGTAAATACACATTAAAAATGAACATGAGATACTGCTACACATACACCAGAATTGTTAAAATTAAAAAGATTTACAAGACCAGGTGTTGGTGTGGATGGCCAGAATGCTCACACATTTTGGTGGGAGTAAAAAAATGGTACAAATACTTTGGAAAACTGTCAGGCAGTTTCTTACAAAACTAAACATATACCAACCCTATGACCCAGTAATTCCATTCCTAGGTATTTACACACAAGGAAAGCATATGTTCACAAAAGAGCTGTACAAGTTTTTTCATAGCATCTTTATTCATCAATAGCTCCAAACTGGTAACAATTCAAATATCCATCAATAGGAGACTAGATAAATAAGCTGTGGTATATCCATATGATGGATACTATTCACTAATGAAAAGGAACAAACTACTGATACAAATATAACAACGTCAATGAATTTCAAAAAATGTTATGCTAAGTGAAAGAAGCTTTGCCCCAAAAGAGTGCATTCTCCATGATTCCTTTTATATGAAGCTCTGGAACAAGCTAAATTAATTGATCTGTGGTGAAAAACATCCTAAGAGTGGTTGCCTTTGAGGGTGGGAGTAAGGGCAGGAATTGACTTTGAAGGGGCGTGAGGGAACTTTCTGGAGCGATGGCAATGTTCTTTATCTTGATAACGTTCTTAGTTACACAAGTGTATGCGTTTGCTAAAACTTATTAAATGGTACACTTAAGATCTGTGCATTTTCTTGCAATTTTATCTCAAAAAAAGAACCATAAATAACTAGTTAATGATATGCATGCTGAAAGTGTTCCAGACTGAAGGTACTGGACATGTACAACTTACTCTGAAATGCATAAAACAGTAAGATGGAATGATAGATGGATAGAAAAATCAATAAATGGATAATTATATAATAAAGCAAATACAGCAAAATGTTAGTGGTAGAATCTAGGTAGTGGAAACATAGCTGTTCACAGTGCAATTTTCTCAACTTTTCTGTGTATGTCTGAAAATTATCACAATAAAATTTTAGAAAAACAAAAGTAATCTAACATGAGTTTTCAAACACTGACCACAATGTGCCAATTTCCAAGATATTTTCTGCTATTATTAAAAGTCTTAAAAAGCTCTAAGAAGGGCCATCTTGCTGTTTCTTTCCATTATTAAATGACCTGAGGTCAGTTCATGGTCAAATTCTATTTTCCTCCCCTATACTTGGTCATATGGTTTTTGACAGAGCTAATTGGTTCTAGTATTTTTCCATGCAGCTCCTATTTTCAACTTTTCCTGTTGATGTGCTCTTAACATCAGCATCTGGTGATCTCATCCAATTATGTATGTAAAAGGTGAAACATGGTTTTCATTACTGTGGTCTTTCTGACAAAAGAGGGTAACATAATTATTAATAAACTCACTATAAAACCAAAGCAGATTTTGACTAAATTCATTTTGGTATTTGCATGGTTCTAAATATCGTTTACAATACCCTAAAGAGAAAGTCAAAGAATTTAGGTATCAAAATCATGACAAAAAGAAAAATAAAAAATCAATACAACATTGTAATATGCTCTCTAGAACATTATTGCAATAGAAATAGTAATAATTAAAGCCCACCAAATATTTTCTTAAATTTTATCTTTAAAGATATAGCTTCAGAATTCTGACATTCAAATTCAATTATAAAATACTATTTCTACAGTCTTTAAAACTGTTTCTGTAATGAATAACAAGGCTAAGTTACTGGTTTTGTTTTTAAAACCATAGATACAATTTATTTTAAGGACAAAGTGAGAACTTCCTGACTGAGGAAAAAGGGGAATGGAACATTTTCTGCCAATTTTGTGTCACATCTGTCTCTGTACATCAAGTAAAGGAAAAAGTAGTTTATGATGAAGGATGACGTTTATCTCTATTGCCAGGAACACTATTTTATATGATGAAAAAGACTTCCTTAAAACTAGAGTCTCTCTGTGAAACTAGAGAGTGAGTATTCACAGTATTTAAACAGCAAACATAAAACAATTATCTAAAGCCCTCTCAAGTTTCATGATGGAAAAGTGACCTATAATTTTCAGCTAGAACAGTAAAAATCACAAACGGACATTTTTATTTTCAAAGGCAGAAAAGCCCAATTATCACAATACTGAGGTACAGCTTTGCATTGTGTGAAATATTGACTTCACAATTGTAGAAAACATGGTTTTAATCTTTCTAAAGTTTCATAAAGCTTACTCAAAGTAAAGCTTACTCAAAGTACCAACTACGTTTTTCCAGACACACAAAGGAAATGAGTTACACAACTGTCTTCATTAACACCAACCAGTAAAACAGAAAAAATAGTATCAAAAGAGTAACAAGAGATTTCTCGTCGTTTACATAGTGTTTAATGTTAAAGCAACATCACTTTGCTTAATGTCTACTAACAGAAAAGAAATACATTACAGGTAGACATAAAGAAAGTTGAACTGTAAGAGAAGGCAGAGGATTAAACCTATTAATTAGAGCCTATTAATTAAATCCTAACAATTTTCTACTGTGCATCATAATTACAAATCAGTATTGAATATTTAGCAACAGCCATAGTTACATGATGCTAAACTACATCCTGTATTGGGAAATGGCTTCTGTAAACAAGGACAAGAACATTGACAAAAGATAGAGCTACCGACATTCAGGCACATTCATCTGGGAACCATTTTAATTATTAGGAAACTGAGGGTTGAAAATGTTTTCAGGAAGGTAGTAGATGGAGTCCAAACCTGCTCAACAGAAAGAGAAGCAGCTTAGCTCAAACTCTAGATGCCCCTATTCTATATTCACTGCTCCTAAATTCCTTTTCCTAGATAGTAGTAATACCACCTTCCACTGACAGCATCTTTCATTTTCAAAATCGTTTTCACAACTATTTTCTCATGGATTCTTCCAACAATCTTGTGAGGCAGATAAGGGTGTTATTTTACAGATGAAGACACTGAGAACGGTCTATGTAGAGATTAAGTCAGTTCAGGGCCACACAGCTACAACTGGCAGGACTGCCACTGAAACTTAGCTTTCCAAACCCTAATCCTGTCCACTGCAACATAAACAACCCCAAACATCTAAGCTGGCTAGCAACATTTAGACCATAGGATATTATAATGGTTGCTGTGGTTTAATGAAGCCAAACACTTAGATATCAAATAGCACCTGGACCCAATTACTAAATTCACCTTTTCCAAACTGTATCCCATCAATAACATGGGCTGTTAACAGGTATTCCAAGAAAAAAGTTACAATGACAAAATAAATTTGGAACATGCTATGTTTAAAAGAGTAAAACCACCAGAAAATGGTTTATTTATGGTAGACCTTCTCAGCACCATTAAATATGTTAATGTCTGTTCTCTCCAAGAAGGAATAAATTCAGTTAACCAATGAGCATTTTTTTTTGAAACAGCATTTGGCTCAACAACGTATTTTGAGAAATGCTGGCTTAATTCATGTTAAGGGGAAGAAGAAAAATAGGTACTATATATGTTGAGCTTGTCATTTTCCATTCACTATCTCATTCAATCTTCACAAGAATCCTGAGAGATAGGTGCTATAATTATCCCCATTTTAAAATTAGAAGGAAAAAGAAGAAAAAAAAAAAACAACCATGACGTTGAGTATCTTGTTTTAACTCACTCAGCTAGGAAATGGCAGAGCCTGCCCTTAATTAAGCCCAGGGCATATCAGGCCCCCAAGCCTATGCTCTTTCCACTATATAAAACACTGTCTGCTACAATCTACAAGATTGGAATATTGAAAATTATAAACATAGGCACATAATACAAATCTTGGAATCTGACTTACTATAAGTAAAGGCAGTGGGATCTATTGATATTTACAGACATTAGATGGGATGAAGTCTAATTTTTGTTTTGTTTCTCCAACTCATCTGGATAATGAAAATGGAATAATAACTTCATGACTACATCTATTCTAATGCCAAACCTGGAGGGACTATTCATTTCTAGGACCTAAAATACAATCAACTTTATTACGTAACTCATATTTAATGTGCACAAATATCTTTCTGTATATGATAGGAGTAGGAAAACAACAGTGTGGCATGTCTACTTGTATCAATTTGCCAGCTATACACCATGCACACTGAAAGAGGCTCTATTCTATTTAAATTTGGTTGTAGTATTACAAAGAACCATGACATGTTTCTGTCTTCCTTGTTGACAAATAACAGAACAGCTTAGGGAATATAATAGACTTACCCCCTACACAAATTCTCATTTA
The DNA here is from genome assembly GCF_028023285.1 of Balaenoptera ricei. Taxonomy (NCBI): domain Eukaryota; kingdom Metazoa; phylum Chordata; class Mammalia; order Artiodactyla; family Balaenopteridae; genus Balaenoptera; species Balaenoptera ricei. The sequence continues at coordinate 76,666,955 of NC_082660.1, forward strand.
CTGAAAGCTCCACATACCTGATACACAAGAAAGTCAAGCTGCTTTCACCATACCCTCATTCTAAGATCAAGGAAGGTCAGCCTCCTTGGTAGAGTATGCAGATGCAGTTCTAATGTTAGAGAGGAAGACCAAGCCCTTACTTGGTTTTTAGAGTCATATAAAGCTATAGGAAGCTGCTTTGGCAATCAGATCAGTCTGCCAGAATGAAATGGCAGGCTGTGTTCCCAGTCATTAGGGCTGGAGAAGAGACCTTCCTATGTTTACAGTTATTAGTCATTCCACACTAGTCCACCCATTCAAATCCATTTTTAGACAATCAAGCCAGGTAGACGAGTGGGTAATGTACAAAGGCTGCCCTCAATTCTTGTCTTCCTCTATGATCTCATCTATTCCTACTGACTCAATCATCACTTCTCTACCAATGACTCACAAATTGCCATCTCCAATCTGGGCCCTCTGGGGAGAGCTCCAGACTCATAGCTATTGATATTTCTGTACTGAAAATACATATCATGAGTCATTAGCTTACTGGACATCTCCCTCCACTAAATATCCCAGGTTAATTTTAATCTCTACAGGTCCCAAAGGCAAATTTATTATCTGTTCCCCACCCAAAATTTGGTTTTCCTCTTGGTTTCCTCATTTCAATAAATACCAACACCATTCTCACAGCTGCCAATGCTAGAAAATCTTGAACTCATCATCCCTTCCTCATTTGTCAATTCTAGTTAATTTCTCAAACCCCTTCTATCTTTGGATCCTTACCACTGCTGCCTTATTTCAGGCCCTCTCTCTTATCCCATTTTTTTCATTAGCCCCCTCAAAGGTTTCCCTGCCTCTAGTTTCTTCCCTTCCAACCCAACCTTCACATTACTGCCATTGTGATCAGGTCTTGGCAGACCACATTATGTCATTCCCTGGCATAAAGATGTTTAATGGCTTACTAATGCCTCTAGAGTAGAGTCCAAAATCCTTGGCATCGCTCTAAGAACCTTCAAAACTTACTGTCCAGCTTTATGTCTAGACATCACTCTTCTCTGCCATGCATCCAATGCATTAGACACAACTACACAGTCAACACTGCCTAAGTGCCTGCATGTCTCTCTGCTTTTATTAATGCTATATCCTATACCCAAGGTTATTCCATCACAAAACTAATGGTGGAACTAGTCAAACCAGTCGGAACTACTCAAATCCAGTATCATTTTCTCTGTGAAGCCTTCAGCTCTCCAATATATAAATAAAACTGATCTTTGTGCTTCTAGAGCTCTGCACATACTTCTGTAAGAGCTGTCATACTGTCTTCTTTAATGTGAAAAATGAAATTCACATTTATTTACAGGTATAACAATTCATGCATTGATAAAGAGGTAGCAATATGATTGCTTTACTGTAGCCCAGTATAACCGATATGATTGCTTCACGGTAGCCTAGCCTATACACTAATGAATGAATCATTATACAATTTTTATCTGTCATATTGTCTTGTAATTAGACTGCATGAGTGTTTCCTCTGACTAGACCAGGAGAAACTTAAGGGCAATAACAGCAGTTTAGTCATCTTGGAACCCTTAATGCGTGGTCATAATTGTTAACTAAGAGGAGTAAATGCATTGTTATTAATCAAGGCTTCAGGATCAGATGGACCTGGGTTCAAACCCCAGCTGTGCCTCTTACTAGCTGTGTGACCTCAGTCAATAACCTTACAGTTACTCTTTAAAAGCCTCAGTTTCTTTATTTTAAAAATAGGAATGAAAGCACCTAAAGCAGTGCCTAGCACATAGTAAGTTATCATCCTCACCCCCCATGCCAAGTGTAGACACAGGAGAACACGCCCACAGGAGTCTCCAGTGCCCTTTTCATTGGCAATTACCGAGTCCAGTGCCAGCCAGGCATAGCTAGGTTCACTGACAACCCTGAGAAGGAAGAAGAGAGAGAGACAAGAATGGGGACTGCTGAGAGAACAACAGAACTGACAAGTCAAAGGATTGAAGATTGTTGACCCCCTCTCCCTTCTTCCCTATCCTCTACTTCATAGTCACAGCTCCTAAAATTTACCCTTGCTTTGCCATGGAAAGGCAAATCAAACTCCAGTTTCATTAATGGGGAAAAAAGGGGAAATTAGAGTGATAAGAAAAAGCTTTAAGCTTTATTGCTGTCGATCACTCTGCTTCCAGCTGTCAAGCTGATTAATAGTCTTCAAAGCTCCAAGGAGCTGGTAAGAACAGTTGCTATTTCAAAGTAAAAACAAAATGCACAAAACCCTCCTTTTCGAAGGAGAAGGAGGGTGAATGATAAAGAAATTGCTCAAGAGGAAGAAGGTGCGGGGGGGAAGGAGAGGTAGTGAAAAAATGCATACGTACATTCAATTATCTTTGCCTGTAGTTTTCTGGTCTGTGTGAAACCTATCCTCATTCAAACCCACTGAATAAAACAAGTCAAAGTTAGTAATATCTAGAGAGATGTTGATATATCATGATTTCTGCACAGAGCTATCTCAATCAATCTAGCCTGTTTGAGCTCTATAGGAAAAAAATCCTCCTTACACAAGAATTGTCATTTGCAAATGAAGCTCCTGTCATACAGATTTCAGTGACCTAAAGATAAAATGACATTTCTGTCTCAAAACCATAAAAATTCACGAATTGCTTCCAAGGATTTTTTTTCCCCACACTGCCCTCCAAAATAAAGACTGAACATATTCCCAGTGATTCCAAAGTAAAAGCCTTTTAGTGAACCTGATACATATGACTGTCAGACCTTGCTGGCCACACCTCAATTTTTTACATGTATCCCACTGGTCCCTCACAGGGACTCTTCAAGGTAGGTGGTACGCTACGCCAATTTTACAGTTGAAGAAAACAACATAAGTCACATAACTAATCAGTGACAGAGTAACAGCCTGAATTGGGTCTCTTGATCATCAAACCCAGGATTTGTTTGTCTTCCAACCCTACAGCTTATCTTAGTGAAAGAACATAGGCTTTGCAGTCTAATGGACCTGGCTTTAAATCCTGGTTCGTCCCCTTAATAGAAATGTGACATTGGACAAGTTATTTCAATTCTCTGAGTTTGTTTCCTCATCTGCAGAAGGAGAGAATTTATACTTCTTTTAGAGAAATATAATAAAAATTAAATAGCTTAATATTTGTAAAGTACCTAACACAGTACTGAGCAAATATTCAGTAAATGGTAGCTATTATTATTACATCACGTTGTTTGTAACAGCATACACCATCCTGAATACTAGATTACGTTAAGCAACTGAAAACTACTTTCACTCATAAATTAGTGCCACAGACCTCATGAAATGTCTTTAACATGGGGGAACAGAGAAAGGGAAAAGCTAGGGTAACACTTGCTTCTTTGATACATTTTTCTCATCCTTACAGGAGACAGAGCGAGGTTTTCTTTCTTTCATCTAGGTAATAGAAGGTAAAAATAAAAATTTTCTTCTAAGTGAGGTTACATTTCTTTTACTTCCCTATCCCTTTATGGTAGTCTTAAATCTAAAACCTTTCAAATATTTATCTTTGAGCTACCTTATTGACATATGTGCAAGTATTCCAGTATAAGAGAAACAGCAATGTTGTTTTATTTTTGCATTAAAAAAAACATAAACAGACCTGAATTTTCACAAACTAAAACCACTAAAAAGAAACTTCACAATAGGATTAGCTGTTGAATCAATACTGGTTCCTTTTTTTAGGAGCCAATAATCACTGAACATCTGAACAGATTATTTTTGTTCTTTCACTGCAGAAGCAAGGCATCAGACTGAAATTTTTCACACAATTCCACATATTAATTTCCAGGGCAGAAAAAATCATAAAATTCATTTGACACACAACTGCAGATGCAATTTCTGAGGTGACTCAATGAGGTAGAGTTCTATTAAGCCACACAAAAAAAAATTCCTCTAATAAGAAGTCACTTTAACTCTTTCTATAAAAGGAAAATCATGCTAGTTCTCAAAGATTTTTATAGTCCCATATCCATGGTGAGAAGTCAATAAGAAGTTATTGTAGCCACTCCCATTCAAGCCACCCTCCTACCACCAAATCTAAATAATGCCCCCATTACTCTCTTAGAGCACTACCCATTTTTCCTTCATAAGCACAATTTATAATATAAAATTTAAGCATGTTTAATGTCTATTTCCCCCTACTAGGGTCCAAGGTCATCATGAGGGCAGGAGTCATGATCTGTTTTGTTGTTCACCTCTCAATACTCGGGGACTAGCAATACCCATAATCTCATCTGGTTTTACAACTGGTTTCTAATAATAATGTATATATTTCTTGAGAAGTGACAATTTCTGGCAAATTTTAGTGTCTCCCACCTCAGTGCCAAAACATAAAGATGAAAAATGATATAGAGGAAAAGGGGATGTCAAAATAATGTCAAGTCAGTGGTGGAGAAACAGTGAACCCAGAAAGTGTCCTTTGAAATCACGGTCAGCCATAGCTCTACAACTCTCAAGAAACTTACTGGGATGAATTTTCCTAATACAATCCTATATGATCTCATCTAGTTTTGATCAACTATTTATCTGTGTAAAAAATTGTTTTTTCCACTATTAGTACCATAACATAATATTACTAAATAATATCCTTAAATGTGAAAAGAATGTGCAAACAGACACGATGATGAGACACTATTATGGCATATTTTCACCTCATCAATTCAATTCATTTTATCCTTTCACTCATGCATTCATCCATTCTCATAAAACTATCTTTAATTCCACCAGACAGAATACACCACACCAACAGTGGTCTCTCGGGAGTGGTATGTGGGCAGAATGACATGTATATTTTTATGTATATGTGCATGTAATATACAGACATATACATTGCTTAAATTTTTATGACAAACATATGTATATTTTTATGATTAAAGGCAAAAAGTTTTTTCAAACAAACAAAAACAGAAAACAAACCAGAGACAAAATAATTGTTTACTTCTCTTTATCACAATTCCTAAATAATTCTTAACTAGACACAGTTGCTAAACAGAAAACAAAAATTTCGTTTGTCAGACCAAAGAGAAATCTAGCCCAGAAACTGATAGACATATAATGGTGACATCAGTTCCTAACCCCACAAGATAATACTATTTAGATTAATATCCTTCTTTGGTCAAACTATTAAAGTATAACAATGTTTTCAACTTTTAGAAATAATAATATGGTTATTACATAACACTAAAACATCAATAGCTGTATCTGTGACAGTCATTTGGGTTGACATCATAAATCCACTAAATACTTAACAGAATCGGATGTAAAGACTTCAAACACTGAATACTCGTTTTTAAAAAAGACTCTAAGAAATCATGAATTTGGATTAATTCAGTGAGGTAACATCATCATTTTCAATTTATTTAGTTTATTTTCTCTTTGTCTGAAGCAGTTACAGTAGAAAGTAAAGACTTATAGGAAACAAAATAAAACTAAACAATGACATATATGATTAGAAGAAAAGACTGATTGAGGATGTGCAGATGAACAATTATTGGTAGAAGTAGATTCTGTTCAAGTGTAAACTTTTGGTCCTGTTGCACCTCCCTCCAGCAACTTCAAGATTAAAGTAAATGCCAATCTCTACATTCTGAATTGCTAATTGTTTTTCTAAATCACAGCACCTATTCTCGAACTTTCACATGTCAACAGCTCATTAATATCTACTGTAAATGTAGTTCTCTAAAAAGAACCACAGATTTTACATTTATTTAGACAGATAACTGGCACACAAAAACGGAGCTCCTTCAGTTACAATTTGGCAGAAGTTTAATTTAAAATCTGCCTGTGAAATTTATGACAACACAGCAATGAAATGACTATTTTAAATGAGATTAGCTGCTGTTGATAGTGATAATGCTTGGATAGTGCTTATAAATCAACAGAGGTTGTACTTAGGATTTTATAATGAGTCATTTCAGAACCATCAACTATCATCACTTAAATGGTATATAAATGTAAACAGTGTCAGGAGGTTAAAGTACTAAATTGATCTTCACAAAATCATGAATGTAATCCATACTCATAAAAAAACTCAAAGTACATTTTTGCCTGCTGTTATTCCTATAGCTTTTGTCTCAGTTAATATTTAATGTTTTAATGTAAGAGAGACTTTAACCAAGATTAGAAAAACAATACCACTCAACAGTTCATCAGGATGAAATAATCAGTTCAAGTCACTATTCTGCTGGCTAACTACATAAATCTTCCTGCAAAAAAAAGAGAATTTTACCTAATTCCTTATCATAACACTTAAGTTTATTGAGGCACAGGAGTTACACAATCTCATTAAAGTCACTGACTTTGTGAATTTTTAAATTAGAGAAAAAGAAAAAGATCATAAGGTGATTTTACAAATATACAAATGTGGTAAAAATTTGGGAACCTTTTTCCCAAAATATTAGAAATTTATAAATAAAAGCCATATGTATATGGATGTCCACATTTTGCTTATAACAGGAAACTGGAAACAGCCTCAAATACAGCAGTAGAGAATTGGTTAAATAAACTGCAGTGTGTTTGTATGAATAAAATAATATATAGCCCACTACCATTAATTGGAAAATCACATTTTTGGCAAGTTAAAATGTTGTTTAAGTATAAAACAAAAAAAAGTACATCTTCCCAGGAATGCAAGAATTTCTCAATATCCATAAATCAATCAATGTGATACACCACATTAACAAATTGAAGAATAAAAACCATATGACCATCTCAATAGATGCAGAAAAAAACTTTTGACAAAATTCAACATCCATGTATGATAAAAACTCTCCAGAAAGTGGGCATGCAGGGAACATACCTCCATGTAATAAAGGCTATATACGACAAACCCACAGCTAAAATCCATACTCAATGGTGAAAAGCTGAAAGCACTTCCTCTAAGATCAGGAACAAGGCAAGGATGCCTACTCTCACCAATCTTATTCAACATAGTATTGGAAGTCCTAGCCACAGTAATCAGACAAGAAAAAGAAATAAAAGGAGCCCAAATTGGAAAAGAAGTAAAACTGTCACTGTTTGCAGATGACATCATACTATACATAGATAATCCTAAAGACGCCACAAGAAAACTTCTAGAGCTCATCAATGAATTCAGTAAAGTTGCAGAATACAAAATTAATGAACAGAAATCTGTTGTATCTCTATACACTAACAATGAACTATCAGAAAGAGAAAGTAAAAAAACCACCCCATTTACCATCGCATCAAAAAGAATAAAATACCTAGGAATAAACCTACCTAAGGAGGTAAAAGACCCATACTCAGAAAACTATAAGATACTGATGAAAGAAATTGTAGAGGATACAAACAGATGGAAAGATATACTGTGTTCTTGGATTGAAAGAATTAAAATTGTTAAAATGACCATACTACCCAAGGAAATCTAAAGTTTCAATGCAATCTGTATCAGAATACCAATGGCATTTTCCACAGAACCTGAACAAATAATTCAAAAACTTTATGGAAACACAAAAGACCCCAAATAGCCAAAACAATCTTGAGTAAGTAGAACAGATCTAGAGGAATCATGCCCCTGACTTCAGACTATAATACAAAGCTACAGTAATCAAAACAGTCTGGTACTGGCACAAAAACAGACACATAGATCAATGGAACAGAATAGAGAGCCCAGAAATAAAGCCATGTACTTATAGTCAATTAATCTACAACAAAGGAAAGGCAGTCTCTTCAATAACTGGTGCTGGGAAAACCGGACAGTTACATGTAAAAGAATGAAATTAGAACATTCTCTAACACATGAAAAGATGCTCAACATCACTGATCATCAAGGAAATGCAAATCAAAACCACAATGAGATATCACCTCATACCTGTCAGTATGACTATCATCAAAAAGAACACAAATAACAAATGTTGGAGAGGATGTGGAGAAAAGGGAAGCCCAGTAGGAATGATACCTAGTATTCAGAACTTGGTTTCTAAATCCCATTCTCAAATACACGGAGAGAGGGCTCTTGGAAAAGTGGTTGATTCTAGGGCTAGAGCAGGGAAAACACAAGATGAGGCTGGAGCATCTTGCAGTGTCAGAAAGTAAGGAAGTGCTCAAACAAGGATTGGATATTTCACAAGGACACAGGAACCAACTGGAAGGAACTCACAATGACCAAAGCTGGAACAATTTGAACAACAAAATAAACAATGGTAGTATGAGATTATAACCCATAGTATAAAATAAATATCTATGAACCCACAGTGATACATATAATTTAATAAATAAATAAATGAGGAAGAAGAGACAGCTCTTATTTACAGAAGAATTGCAATAAATAAGTGAAGATGGGAAGAGGAAAATAGAAAATGACCATTAGGCAAACATTAGTGTACCTTGAGGGAGATAATTTGAGACTATTAACAACTAAATGCAAAGTGGGATCCTGGACCAGATCCTGAAACAGAAATATAACACCACTGAAAAAAATCAGTGAAATTCAAATTAGGTCTACAGTTTAGTAGTTAGTATTCCACCAATATTAATTTCTAAGTTTTGATAATGGTACTACAGCTACATAAGATGTTAGCATTAGGAGAAGCTGAATAAAGTATATACAGACCCTCTCTGTACTAATTTTTCAACTTTACCACAAATCTAAAATTTGTTCAGAAAATTTAATATTTTAATGCATTTAATGCATTATAATGTTTATAAAATTTACACACCAGGCAGATGCTCCACTGTTTATCCTTTGGCTTCATATGCCACCACCACCCCAAGCGCCAGAACACCACTACAGTTTGAGAAGCATGATTCTAATCTATTCAACAGTAGAACTTAATTGAGAAAAAAGCAAAAATACAAGGTAATGATTTTCTACTGTGTCTACCAATTAGAAATAGTTAGAATAATTCAACTAATTGTTTTTTAACAAATATATACAGGTACATCAACAACAAAGACAGTGTGGTATACTTCAAAGAATGTTGGAATAGGAATAAGATCTGAGTTTTTCCCCAGTCACCTGCTTGTTTGACTATGCGCAAACCTCAACTTTCTCATCAACAGATAACTCCCTTCCAAACTACCATGAATCTACCATCTGTAGATGAGCAAGGACCAATGTTGCACTGAGCATATATGAGGCAATTCTAAATTCCCATCACTAGAACAGTGGCTTGGCATATATAATATTTATCAAATATTTATTTAGGGACTGCTGTATTCCAGACCTCTCAGGCACTGGGGATATAAAGATGACTAAGACATGATCCCCAATCTCTAAGAGTCTAATAGAGCCAAGAGATCTATAAACAATAATAATACTGTGTGAAAATATTATAAGAACGTACAGAATACTTGCAAGTACAGGCAAATAGAAAAATTAATACTACTTGGATTATCAAGGAAGACATCACTAGAAAGTGGTATACTAGCTATGTCCTAAAGAAGGAGTACTCTACTTGCATAGAATAGGGACCAGCGTGAAAAAAGGCATAAAGATGTGAGAGAATACAGTATACTTAGAGAGAGTACATGATGGGATACTGTTGAAGCAGGCCGTAGGCGGAAGGGGAAATTTCTATGAGAATTTACAACTGCAAACTTGAACCACAGGTGATTATCGTGTTCTAATACATACTACTCACGTAAACCAAGAACCCTCAAGCCTAGAAATTAACCTACAAATTGTTTTGAGCCAGTGTAGTAGATAATGGTTCCCCAAAGTTGTCGATGTCCTAATCCCCAGAAGCTGTGAATAAGTTATCTTATATGGCAAAACGGACTTTGCTAACATGCATAAATAAAGTATCCTGAGATGGGAGGAATATCCTACGGTATCCAGGTAGGCCCCAATGTAAACACAAGGCTCCTTATGAGGGAGGCAAGAGGTCAAGGGCAGAAAAACAAGGTGGCATGATAGAGGGTGAAGTGAGGCTCTTGAAGACGGAAGAAGGGGCCATGAGCCAAGGAATGCAGGTGGCCTCTAGAAGCTGAAAAAGATAAGGAAACAGATGGTCCCCTGAATCCTCCAAAAGGAATGTAGCACTGCCTGCCTACAACTTGATTTCAGACCCGTAAGATTCATTTCATACTTCTGACCTGCAGAACTGTAAAAGAATAAATTTGTGTTGTGTTAAGCTACTACATTTGTGGTAATTTGTTACAGCAGCAATAGGAAACTAATATGGTCAGTAATAGCACTGGCTAACCAGGCAAAAGTAAATGCAAAACCACTTAGTACGAACATACCCCCTCAAACAGGTCACACAGCATTCCCACAGATAAAGCCCCACTAAAGAAAAACTGGAAATTTTAGGGAAAGGAAATAAGAAAAAGTACTGACCCTGAAGATGGAGAGAAAATGACAAACAGCAGTATTAAACCTCAAAGAACTTCACATAAAATACTTCACACGTTTTAAAAAAAATGAATTGAAACACAAAGAAAGGACACGATGGTTTTAAAAAATAACCCAACAGGACTTCTAGAAATGAAAGTCATTGAAGAAAATGATAGCTAGGATAAATAGAAAATTAGACTCATCTAAAGACAGAATTAATGAACTAGAGGTCTGCAAACATTTTCTATAAAGGGCCAGATAGTAAATTTTTAGGCTTTGCAGACCACACAGTTTTTGTTGCAGCTGCTTAACTCTTTGACTTTGTAGTGTGAAAGCAGTCATAGTCAATACGTAAACATGTATATCTATAAGTATATAATAAGCATGGTTGTGTTCCAATATGACTTTATTAAAAAAAAAAACAAGTGGCTGACCTGTGGGCCATAGTTGCTAACCCCAGAACAAGAAGATAAAGCTGAGGAAACTACTCAGAGTGCTGTATCAAAAGGTAAAAAGATGAAAAATATGAAAGTGACATTAAAAGGCATAAAGGATAGAATGAAAGGGTGCAATTTATAAGAGAATTTCCAAAAGAAAGAAGAGAGATGTTTGAAGAAACAGTTGAGGGTTTTCCCACCAACAAAAGGCATAAATCATCTGATTTCAAGAAACAAAACAATTTCTGAACAGTATAAATAGAAATAAAATCCACACCTTGACAGATAAGAGGAAGACTATATAACTATAAAGACAAACAGAAGAATATCAAAGCAATCAGAAAATTAAAAAGAGAATTCACCTACCAAAGGACATTTCTCAACAACGACAAACAACAGTATTGTTAGAGTAATTAACATTTACTAAGGGCTTACTATGTTTCAGGCACTGTTATAAATCCATTACATTGATTATTTTATTTAATCCGATAAACAATCTTATAAATTACTATTATAATGAACTTTATATCAAGAAACTGAGTTACAGAAAGATTAAGTAACTTGTCAAAGGTTACACACCTAGTAAGTGAAGAAACCAGGACTTAAAGCCAGGTATTCTAGCTTAAAAGCCCATACACAACTTCCCAGTTGGAGCCAAAGCATGGGAAGTTGGTTGAAATGTAAAAGGTACCATTGCTATGGAAAGTAGTAAGGCAGTTCCTCAAAAAATTAAAAATAGAATTACTATATCAATTCTGGGTATATATCCAAAAGAACTGAAAGCAGGATCTTGAAGATATATTTGCACATCCATGTTCATAGCAGCATTATTCACTATAGTCAAGAGGTGGAAGCGAGTCAAATGTTTATAAACAGATGAATGAATATAGTATATACATACAATGGAATATTACTCAACCTTAGAAAGGAAGGACATTCTGGCACATGATACAAAATGGATGAGCCTTGAGGACATTATACTGACTGAAATAAGCCAATCACAAAAAGACAAATAACGTATGATTCCAATTATATGAGGTATCTAGAGAAGTAAAATTCATGGAGACAGAAAGTAGAATGGTAGTTGCCAGGGGCTGGGGGGAAGAGGACTGGAGAGTTATTGTTTAATGGGCATAGAGTTCAGGTTTGTAATATCAAAAGAGTCCTGGAGATCTGCTACACAACAATATGCATATACTTAACACTACTCAACTGTATACACTTAGAAATAGTTAAGATGGCAAATTTTATGTTATGTGTTCTTTTTACCACAATTTAAAAGTTATTTAAAAAAAAAAGATATACTCCAATAGAGATGTTAAAAAAAAAAAAAAAAGGAAAGCATGGTAAGGTATGTCTGTGGAACAGAGACATACGGTACTATTGTAGATGTAAAGCAGAAATGAAAGGGCTAGGGAAGACTGAATCTAACTATGAAGAACCATAAGTGCTAAAATGAACAAAAATGAGAAAATATTTAAACCTGGCTCAGAGCAGGAAAACATTCTATAAATCAATACCTAGATGTATCTAAACTCTCAAAAGCTACCAAGTCTGAGGCTCTAAAATAGAAGAAAAAAGTTTTGTCACTTTGAAATACTATGTATTAAGGTATAAGTTCTTAACATTATCAAGTCTTTCTAATTGATTCATTGTTTATCAAAATTAGATTTAGCTTCTTATATTCCTAATCAAAATTTACTTTGTAATATCAGTAAACCCTATGTGATTTATAAAATATTCTTTATTGTGTGAAGATCTCAGGTTTTAGAATAAGAAAACACAAAATAAATTTGCATTTAAACTTAGACATGCACTAGCTGGGTAAAGTTAGAAAAATTACTTAACCTCTCTATGCCTCACATCCCACCCCCATTTGCTAAATTGGGATAACACCACCCTCCTCACTCAGCTGTGATGAAAGTTAAATTATATAACGTGTAAAGAAACTGATATGGGAAGTAGCTTACAGTGCGAGCACAACAAATAACTTTGGGAAATTTAAGATTTTATTTTCAATTTTAGGTTAATTAACATTATCAGAAATAAATTTGAATTTTCATTCTTATTAAGCCTTTTTAAAGCACACTGGCCCAGTACCTCAGCTTTCAAGGCAGCAAATTTTTCAGCATGTGAATCCATATGTCAAAAAGACTGAAATAAGACATTAACACAGCAGTTACACATATGATAGTGAAAGAGAATTCCAAGAGCAGGACTTGAGAACAGAAACTAATTTAATTTAGAAATTTCATCCAATAACTGAGGAGTTAATATGCTTTGAAAATAAATTTAGAAAGGGTAAATGAACTAATACCACTTTTGGATTCCTACATATTTACAATGGGATAATATATGAGAAGGCACTGTGAACTATAACAAATCTTGTTATTCTTAGTATTCTGACATTCTGAAAAACTTGCAGTTACTATCAAACAGAAAATATAAAGTCATTATTTCTTGTTTCCTTTCTACTCCTATTTAATGAACAATTAAAGGGCCAAAATACAACGGTCAAAAGCACTAACTAGATAGGCAAAAAGTTAAGGGTTTGTTTCAGGAGGAAGCAGGAAGGGAAAGATTTATGCTTTATCTTAAACTTGAATTTTCCATTAACTTCCTTTTTATCATCACATTTAAGGGAAAAGGGGGAAAACAAAATTCTAGATATTCTAGATTTTTCTAACAGTTTAAATTTTGATGAATTTTAAGAAAACCACATACTCTTATCAGCCGATTTTTTCAACAATCAAATGCAAAGCCTAAAATACAACAGCATATACAGGTTTTACACACCCACACATGTATATAATTAAAGGGTCAGGTGTGAGGTTTCCAAGCCTCTTGGAGAATTATCATTTAAAAAAACAAAATCACTCATGTGAAAAATAAAATTATGGTACATTTGGTTTATCCTCAAAGGAAACAGAACACTATTTCACAGAGTATAATAGTAAAACCTATACATTATATATTTCACATGTTTTTGGTGAAAATTAAACAATTCCAATTATTTTCCTAACTTAAAAAGTTTATATAGGACGTATATATATACACACACACGTGTGTATATTTAAATTTTTATTTTGTATAGAGGTATTTAGGAAGTATCAAATGCTACCATTGATAAACTTACGAATCAACATGCAGAACCCTCTGGCCACTTCTTGAACATGCAGCCGCAATGATGGATTCAGGCAAACCTATAAAAACATACACCTATATCATTTAGAATGTAGAAATATATATATATATATATATATATAAAACACAAAAAATGTTCATGCCATCGCTGTATAGAAGAGTTTAACAAAAGAGGCTCATTCTTGTATTCAAAATTATAGTTTGTATTATTATGCTGTTGAATGATGTTTCTTAAACATATACTACTAATACAGAAAATTTTATCATGTGGAAGAGAGGTTTTTAAAAATCAAGTACTTAAATTCTTTTTATCTGCCAATTACCATAAATGAGCAACTGTCAAAATATTGTTCATATAGCACTTTGTTATTTAGAAACTATGTTCACACACTAGCTCATCTGATTCTCCCAAAAGCACTGGGAGAGAAGGATCTGCATACACATTTTAGAGATGAAGAAGAAACTAGGGTGCAAATTGGTTAACTTGCTGCCCAATGCTTTAATTATTTCATATCAGTCCGATGAACAAAGCATGTTTTGAAAGTTTAGTGCTGCTACTGTTTCACTACAATGAGATACCCCGGTCCTCTTGGATTTTTACCGAGTAGAAAAGAAATAGCATTCTTTTGGCAAGGGTTTAAACTACACGCTAAGCATCAAGGATTTCAAGAAATGAGAATAATTATCTTCTTTATGTAAAAAGCAATATGCATATGGAAGCAACTGATGTAGTCAATCTCTAGTTAAAACCACATTAAACAAAAGATCCAGCTGCATTCATGGAAGAACTAGAGTTTTCCAGTGGTGAACACTTTGTGGGTATAAACTGGTTCAAAAAAGAAGTTCTGACCAAATGTACTGAATATAGCCATTAAATATCAATTATTGGAAATAAGCCATCATAAAGTTGCAACCTTAACTTTGGATATAATACACAGGAAAAAAGTGAGTTTGTGGTGTAGGAGGAAATAGAAGGAAGAAAGGAAAATTCTAAATAGTTAAGCATACTTAGTTCTTCAAACGGTTAAAACTGTATTGTTCTAATGTCTTTTATCTTAAGACTATCTGAACTTTTTATATCTAAAAAAATAACTTTCCTTATTAATGAAATGCAGTCACTATGGTACTGTAAAAGCTGCTAAGTGGCTGAAAAAGGGCAATAGCAAAGAAATATTCAGGAAGCAGAATTAGTAGTATGTTTAAGTGTGTAATAATGACAGCATTAATAATACACCACCAAACATCAGTACAGGGCTTTATGATTCACAATGCATTTTCATATACATCATCTCATTTATTCCTCATTATAACCCTGGGAAGCAGGCAGTATTATCCATGTGAAAAAAATGGGATGAGAAATGTTAAATAACTTTCCAAAGATCAAGTAATTCAGTAATTCGGCATCACAAATTCAAATTACCATGGTAAATTCACTCTCTCCAACTTGGACAAGAGTCTGAGAATGAGGATGTAAGGGCAGGATAGCAACATAATGAAATGGGCATGGTCCCAGTCAGACAGAGAGCTAAGTTTGAATCTTAGTTTTGCTGCTTAACTAGCTATGAGACCTCAGGCAAGTCACTTGACTTCTCTTAGCTTTTGTTTCTTCATCCATCAATGGGAATGCCACCATCTATCTCGTAGGGTTGTTCAGTTGTTAGCAGAGGGTACTTGCTCTATAAAGAATACCTACTTTTATTTTCTTCAGAAAGATATTTTAGAAGCACTACATTTTCACCTAAATACTACTCCAAACATACACCCATTTTTACCAGATGCCAACTCCAATGGCAAACAATAATAAAATTACCCTCCTCTATTTGGATCAAATTAGCTGTTACTTTGGATAGGCAAATAGGCATGTGGTTATTCCCACGGTTGTGATCAACACTGTCAGAAGTCATGTCTCTGCCGACAAAGCAAAGCCAAGGACAGATTTCAATACTGAACATGATTTAAGTTCAAATTACATAAAACCAAAATGATTATCATTTGTGTTTTCCCTTAATATTTCCATCCAGACATCCCCTCAAGTTCGTGAAACTGATAGGCTATTTCTGTGTTAAATGGCAAGGGCCTATTATCTTCATGCTTTTTTTTTTTAACTGTGAATAAATTTTAGTAAATGTACAGTCATGCAACTACCACCACAATCACGTTTTAGAACACTTCCATCACCACCAAATTTTCCTCAAGCCCCTTTGTAATTAATCCTCATCCCTACCTCATGCCCCAGGAAACCAGTTTTGCCTTTTCTAGAATTTCATGTAAATGGAATCATACAGAACAGTATATATAACTTTTTCTGGATTTTTTTACTTAATATGATACTTTTGAGATTCATCCATGTTGTTGTATCAGCACTCCATTCTTTCTAGTTGTTACTAATCCATTGTATATCATCATTTTCTTTTTTTATCTGTACATCAGTTGATGGGCATTTGGATTGTTTCCAGTTTGGGATTATCATGAAATAATGATACTATGAACATTCATGTATAAGTCTTCCAGTGGACATATGTTTTCATTTCTCTCAGATAAATACCTAAGAGTGGAATTGCTGGGTCATATGGTAAGTGTATTTTAACATTTTAAGAAACTTCATTTTTTGAAATGGCTATATAGTTTTGCATTTCCACCAGCACTGTATGAGATTTCCAGTTGTTCCACACTGTCACCAATTCTTCTTATTTTTAGTCTTTTAAATCTTACCAACTCTAGTGTGGGTATAGTGGCATCTCATTGTGGTTTTAAGTTGCATTTCGCTGAGAATCTTTTCATGTGCTTTTTGACCATCCATATAGTTTCCTTTGTGCGGTATCTATTCAAGTATTTTTCTCATTTCATTATTAGATTGCTTTCTTATAACTGAGTTGTAAGAGAATTTTATATTGTCTGGATACAAGTCCTTTTTCAAATATATGCCTTATAGGTATTTTCTCTTTATCAATGGCTTACCTTTTCATTTCTTGTGTTTTTGATAAGCTAATGTTTTAATCTTTATGAAGTCCAACTTACTATTCTTTCTTTTATGATTCATGCTTTTTGTATTCTATGTAAGAAACTTTTACTTGATTCAAAGTCACAAAGATTTTCTCCTAACTTCTTCTAGAAGATTTATGGTGCTAGCTCTTAGATTTAGGCCAATGATCTGGGGGTTTTTTTGTTTGTTTTATTGAGGTATAGTTGTTTTACAATGTTGTGTTAGTTTCTACTGTACAGCGAAGTGGAGTTCCCTGTGCTATACAGCAGGTTCTCATTAGTTATTTATTTTATACATATTAGTGTATATAGGTCAATCCCAATCTCCCACTTCATCCCACCCCCACCCTTTCCCCCTTTGGTGTCCATATGCCAATGATCTGTTTTGACTTAAATTTTGTGTATGTTATGAGGAAAAGGTTTAGGTACCTCTCTTAATGTCGATATCCAATTATTCCAGCATGATTTATTGAAGACTATTTCCTACCTTGGTAACTTTATCAAAACTCAATTGACCATGTCAGTGTGGGTCTGTTTCTGGACTCTCAACTCTGTTGCATTAATCCACGTGTCTATCCTTATGCCACTACCACACTGTCTTGATTATTGTACATTTTACGGTTAAGTCCTAAAATCAGGTAGAATAAGTCCTCCAACTTCATTCTTTTTAAATATTGTCTTGGCCATTCTAGATCCTTTGAAGTGCTGCATTTTCAATACACTTTAATGTTATATAATGCTACACAGTTTTATAGGCAAAGAAGCCACAGACACATAGAGGTTTGGACAATTTGTCTGACTTTACAAGGTTGGGTTTCCTGTCTCTTTGTGGCCACAACTCACTTTCCTACTGGAATGTCAGCTTCACAAGAGCAGGGACTGTGTATATTTTATTCACCACTGAATCCCCAGTAAAGCAGCGCTTGTGGTAGGTTTTCAACAAATATGTGTTGAACAGAAGATAACTTCATGCTTAGAATGATTAGAACGGCAGACTAATAATACAGTTAATAATGTCTTCCTGGCCAGGATTTCATATTTCTTCCCACCCATTCAATAAACACCGAGTTCCTTGAACAGAAGAGGCACATAGTAGATTCTCTATAAATACCTGTTTAAGGAAAGAAAAGAAGAAAGACATACAATAATGGGGAAAGGGAAGAGAGAGAGAGGGATAGAACAGACTGTGATAGGTAGTGAGGGAAAAAAAAAGATAAAGGCAATGCCTAGCCTAAAAGAGCTCAGAGTCTAAAGAACAAGAATTTAAAGGGACTGAAATAATAAAGGTAATTAAACTGTTAGAGGAACACAAAGGAAAGAAGCATTCCCTCTGTAGAGGGGAGTCATGGAAAGCTCCAAGGAGCAGGGGACACTAACCAGCTGGGTCTTTCAGATCTGTAATAACACAACTGAAAAGTGTAGAAGAAAAAAGCTGAAGGAAAAGGGAAAGTGGAAGGGAATATTCTTGGCAAAGGGTGAAGGAAGAAAGTACCAAAAAGTGATGCCCAAAAGAGTGGCTGGAGCCAAACTGTGGAGTCTGAACTTGAACTTGTAAGCAACAGGGAGTCTAAGATTTTAGCCATAAGAACAAGATCTAATCAGTGTTTCAGAAAAATAACTCTAGGCACAGCACGAAGGATGAGTTTGCATAAAACTGGAGCTTTAGGTTTCACTTTTTTTTTTTAATTCTTATTTAGGAAAAGTTAACATAATTAAACTTTTTAGTCTTACTTATAATTTAGCAAAATAAGCAAAACAACTAACTGCTTGTTTTGTTTAAATTAATATTTGTAAGCTCAATTTTAATAGCTTTTAAACCCTTGACTACTTTCAAAATAAAGCCTTTTTTTAACACTGGGCACCATAAAAAGTGAACTACTTAGCTTCTGAATCATTACTCAAATTCACACAACATCCTTGTAAGGCATTTATATGGAACATATATAGGCTTATTACAATGAATTATACAGTCTCTCCCACAAGGGAAAGACAGACATGAGTTAGAAACAAATAATCAGGGTTAAGTCACACAGCATTACACTGGAAACACACTGTAAAAAATTTGACTACAAATATACAAGTACAATGTTTACAACTGTAATATAGGGCTAATAATATATCTCATAGGGATATAGGGAGGAATAGGTTAAAAAATGATATAAAACACCTTACACAGTGTCTCCTAGCATGTCGCTGACATTCAATAAATATCGGTTCTCTTCCCTTCTCTTCCTACCCCTTCAGTAACAAATCTGAAGTTATCTGAAGTTATACTTAAGTTATTTGAAGGGAAAAAAACTACCATTTGTTTACTATTGACTTAAGTTATCCTCAAAGATCTAACAACTTAAAATAGTTTTTTGAAACGAAGTCCAATAGTCTTTTCTATAGGTACACTATAGGGCTTTTCCCTATATGTATGCTATAGAAGTTCATCAAATATTTAATATCCTTTAAACATTTCATATCATTAAATATGATCATTAAATTCATTAGTAAGGCTGTTTCAAAGAACTCTGCCAAAGGATTATAGGAAAAATGTATAAATCTGATGCAAGATCATCAACTTTTACTGGCAAGTCATTTTTATCAAACACAGGTAAATACTAGGTATTACACTAGCATTTCATAACAGCTTGTAACAGGGGAAACTGAGGTTTGTTACATTACGTCCTTCTCAGTTGAGGTTCTGTTATAAAGTTGGCAACTAGAAAAAATATATTAGAAGCTTATAGAATGTTATATGATCATATAACAAACACATAGTCCCAGCTCTATGATTTTCCAAAACCTGTCTAGATAAAATAAAGATGTTTCACTATCAAATGAAGCTAAGCTAAAATCAAGCCCAAAAAGGTATGAAATTAGTGTTTTTAAGAATCTTATCTAAAATATTTTATAGGAACGAAACCATTATTTATTCATTTTTCAAAATCCCCTTTTAATCCAAATCCTTAATGTTGAACCTCATCACTTACAACTACAATATTTAGGTTAGCACTCTATGATCTATTCTTAAAATTGTATTAGTATCTGGAATTGATTTTTTCTAACACTATACTTACATAAGATAAACATTAAATAAAGTACTTACACCACTCCCAGCATATCAAACAATAAATAATAGATTCCCCTGACAGGACTTTGATGACCTGGCAAAGCCTGAGTGCTTTCAGCCCAAATCATATGAAACCATAAATCACTCTTTATTTTATAGAACATTTCAAAATGGATTCCTGCTTTCTACCTTGAAAGTCATTTCATGTGTTATTTATAACTAGTGAAGACCAGAATGGAAAGAAAATTACATAGAACTAGAAAATTTACTGCGACTTTTTATAAAGAATAACTTCTTTTTTTTTAGGAATAAAGTAGAATTACTGGCAAGGAAAAACTTGTGAGTATAAGAAGCTTTTAGAGAGCCACATCCTTTACTACTTAAACAACCCTATGTACAGACTTTCTGTACCATCGTAAACAAAGCATAAACAACATTAGGTACAGAACTGACTAGACTGAGCAATGCAAAGGTAAAACGACCCACTTAACTCATGTCACAGCCGCTCAAAAAAAGTGACATCACAAAATTAGACAGAAATTAAATTTCAACCCAGGTTTAAGTAGTTTTGTTCATTCCTATTAAATTATAAGTTAAAAAGTTTATATCTTATATTTACTTTTTAGTGGTTACCTTAAAAAGAAAAAAACTGCCAGTGAAGTAGCTTAGGGAAATTTCAAGAAGTATAGATAAAAATACTGTTTTTAAATTGACAATTATTGTAATTCACTTTGACCCACACGAAATATCAAACATACTAATAAATGTAGTAATTTAATATCTATGGGCTTCTTCCTCATGGGAGAAAATACTGTTAATATCTATGTAATTTTTAGAACTTTGGATAAATATACTATCCATTAAAATATTAACTCACAAAATTCATGTTAATTTTTAAAAATTCAATATACTGTGAACTTTTAGGAATGTCTAATAAGAACACTGTCTCAATACTAGGAAAACTGAATTCTTGTTTTCAGGTTTATACTAAATAGCTGAAAAGTCACTTAACCTCTCTGGAATTCAGCTTCCTTATAAATATGCTTACAGATAAAATGAAGAGCTTGAAATAAGTGACCCATAAGGTTTGCTGCAAGTTCTCAAAGGTGAATGTTAGTGATAGATCAACAACTTGGACTCTGTTCTTGTGCAAATGACTTGAACTTAAAAATAAAAACAGGATAAGATGGCATTAGCAGCAAAGTTGCTGAATCTCCCCCTGAGACCCCCATAAAAACAGACAGTGCAACCAGGATACCGAAACCAAACTCCCAGGGACAATATCTACAACAAAGCTAGATGACAAAATATCGTGATGAACTCCAAAATACAAGTGGGTCATTACAAACCTTCAATAGCTATAAGACCAATGTGATATCAGAGACTGTGCAAGAGGAAGTGAAGGGAAGACAAAGAAATTTGTGACAGCGCTGAGAGCCAGAGAACCCCAAAATTGCTATCAGGCACTCACCGGAAGCTTGCAAGTTCATTGTGAAAATAGCAGCAGAAAGTGGGAGGGGACTTCACAGGCTCCAACCTGTGGATGAGTGCAAAGGAACCCCTGGGAGTGCTAGAGTGGTGAGGAAGTGGGAATGGAGTTGGGCCCTATGAACTTAGGAAAATGAAAAACTGTCCTTCTAGATAAATCCCTGCACAGAGGAGTAACTCTTGGGAATATAATCCAAATTCAGCAGAACAGGGAAAATAGGTGCAAAGGGTAGAGAAGGTCCATACAAAACTGGGGGAGGGTGACACAGCTATCAGATCTCAGATCTCAGGCTATTTTTTGGATTATTTAGTGAAAATACAGGAGAGCTCTAGAGCAGTTAAGTTAGAAAAGCTATCCTGATACACACTCCCTATTAAAAACACAAGGAAAACTTTTTTCACTTAAAAATGAGCAAAACAAAAGGATCTTTGTTGAATCCCATTCAATATACAGTAATATATATATATACATAGAGAGAATAGAAGTGAAATAACAGCCTAACAGACAATGAAAGCATCCCAGAAAGACATGCTTGCAAATTAGATGAAAACTATAACCTAACTATGGTACTATAAGCTAAAAGAAATTAAGGAAATAATAGACGGTCTGAAAGAACAACATAAATCAGAATTAGAAAAACTTAAAAAGTGTGGTGATTAGATAATAGGAATATTTGAAAAAAGAATGAAATGACTCAAGAAGAAATGAAAGAAAAATCATTTCAGAAATAAAAACTAAGCTAAAAGGAGTACTAGAGCAAAGAAATATAATGGATAAATGCCTTAGGAAGAACTGAAAATGCAAACAAGGGCATAAAGCTACTGTAGTTATGTTTAAAAAGGAGAGCCCTTGTCCTTCACATATATATTGAAATATTTACAGATGGAATGTTATAATATATGGGATTTGCATTAAAATAATCCAGGATTGGATCGTGAAACGAGAAGGTCGAGGGTACAGAAGAAAAGAGGCCATAAATTGATAACTGTTGAAACTGGGAGATTGGTACATGGGGAGTTATTTTATTCTATTTTTTATGTTTGAAACTGGCCATAATAAAAAGCTTAAAAAATAAAATTTAATACCAAATTTACAGAGCTAATGAAAGGCTGGGTCTACCAAATAAAATAATCCCTTGGAAAGCAGAGATTTAGTATTTTGTTTTTTATCTAAACCGAGAAAACTATATCAACTCAAATCTCTTAATGAAAGTTTTATTAAGTAATGTAAATATTTGCCAAAGACCTATTCCATGCCAGGAAATAAAATAAGCAGATTCCACTACAATTAATTTTTACTTAATTTTCTTAATACTAATATTTCTGTTGTATCAATTTAAGTGACCAAAATGATCTTTTCACAGCAAAGGATATCCCAGTTGAGCTCTCTTCAAACTTAATAACAAATAACATTTAACTTGTGATGAGGAAAATAAGGTTTCTTTAACAATATTTAACTTGTAATGAGGAAAATAAAGTTTCTTTGTTCAGAACATATTTTACTTATGTGCCACAGAAGAAAAATGACCTTTACTGTATTATTTATAAAGCTATGAGACTAAAATAGATGATGAGAGAGACTGTGCTCATTCCAAGAATGTTACAAAATCACACAACAAATAACCTTCCTTCCTTATATGAAATCCTATGATGAAATCCATTTTTTAAAAAGTAGAGAAAAAAACCCTTATGAGCCTTATAAACTAAATTTGAAAGGGCCTATGAATTTGTTATTATATAACATTCCTTAAGGTAAAACACTTCAAATTAAGTTTTAAATGTAGTCTCATTATGTATCTAAGAGAAAACTGGCTACAGTATCATTGAGAAAACATTGAGGATAATTATTTTATCCTGCTTATTAAAAAGCTGAACAGTGATTATACTGAGTTTATTAAAATAAAACAAAGGATAAAATTTTATCTAATGAAAATTATAATTTTATTGCATTAAGAATTTCTTAAATGCCGTAACAAGAGGGATAAACCAAATATCAATATAAAAGGTTTATGAATCACTTGTCAGTGATTTTACACTTAAAAATGCATATTAAAAATACTTAAAGAGCAGCAGGACAGTTACTTTTCTTTTTCATTTCCTCTCTTACACTGTAAATATGATACAATGCTAAAGAAAATATTTTAATCACCCATAACCCGACCCCTAACAAATTTTTTTTTTCATTTTTCCTTTACTTTCTATTCTTTGTCCACAGGTACACATAAGGCAGTAGAGGATGGGGAAACTGAAAACAGGGGTTAAGTACTTTACCCAAAGTCATATACCCAGTAAATGGCAAAGTTAATACTGGAACCTATCTAGTCTGGCTTCAGGACATCTAAATCTCTTTGTCCATCCCCATCAAGCAACCTTAGAATTAATTCAGTTTCCCAAACGACTTCAATCTTGGAAATGCGTACTCTAATTGGTAGATACCAGTAATACTAGAAAGGTATGTTCTCTTTTGTAAATTAAGAAATTGGCATTCAGTGGCAGCTATTAAATGTAGAAGGAATCAAAGACCTAGAAAAAAACATCATTTTGCAAGTCTTAATGAAAATACTTATTCATATAAGGACTACCTATTGATGTGAAAACAATGCTGTGAATAGTTGGTATCAAACTGAATGGTTTGCATAGTGCCAAAAGCAATATACAGATTATTTTCAATACACATGGGAAAAATAAATCCATACAATGGAGGCATCATATTGTCATCATCCTAATCCTGGGTCAACCTTAGCAACACTCATAGCGGATCAACCAGATATTTTGTCTTCTGGTATGATCCAACATGACATCCATATCACCAAAGATGTTCTAGCCAAAAACGTTAACCTTGAATCCACCAAGCCTTTAGATATAACTTTCAGTTTACAGGAAAAAGACAGTCTAGAGGAACAAGGTAAATGATACTACAATGAAGAAAGCAGCCAAATCTAAAAGGTAAGGATCACTGGCCTAGTCTCTCTGTGACATCTCAGTCGTCACTTCAAAAAACAAAAAAAAACAAGCTAGAATAAAACAGACTTACAGGATATAACAACCAGAAGCAATGCATAATAATGAACTGGACACAAGTTTGTACATATCAGCTGTAAAGGGTATTTTGGGGTGGGAGAATGTAGAAAGTTAAACATGGTCTGTGTGCTACATGGGATAAAACAGTACTGGAATGGAAAGAAAGGTGAGAATTATTGACTGAAAAAGTTGCAGAACGACGTGTACCTAACGATCTTATTTTGTCGTGAATGTGTGTTTATGACATTATACATTTCCTGAGGGAGGCAGGGGCCTTGAAAAGCTGAAAACCAAAGGGCAAATAAATACAATTATTTTGGTGAATATGCATAACCTACTGAAGTTGAAGATTTGCAAGCCTATAATACTATATAATAGCAGTGTGTGAGTGTGTGTGTGTGTGTGTGTGTGTATGTGGGAGTATGCAGGGGAATTACAGCTATATGTATCTGTACAGATGAATCTCACAAGCATAACACTGACCAAGGAAAGCAAGTCACAGAAAGAATACATAGAGTAGAATTCCAAAAGTTAGACAAGGGTCAAAAACAGGAAAAACTAACAACATATGGTTTGGTGATATACATGTGATAAAAAACACTTTAAAAAAACAAGAGGACAATTAAAGCAGTTTACCATAATGGTTACAGCTGTGGGAAAGGAATGGGAGATGGATGGTGGCGCACCCAGGGAGCTCCTAAGGTACTGGTAATATTCTGGTAGTGTTCTTTTTCTTTAGGTGGGTCATACATACATGCCACTCACTTTGTTACTGTTCACTGAAAGAAAGAAATAAAAAATATGTATACATACACACACATATATTTCATTTGTATGTATGATATTTTGTAATAAAAAATATCTTAGGCCACACTGTAAAACTGCCTACTCCATCAGTCCACCAGACTCCTTTGAGACATCGGGGCTCTTTGATATACAACATTATTTCCAAACTTTACTATGATAAGCAGCTTTAAAATAGATGTTGTCACCCTTGTAGCTTTTTACCTCTATTGAATGATTTTTCTCACAATAAATTCTCAGATCTGGAGTTACTGAGTTTAAGGGAATGAACATATTGACAATTCTTAGTACGAACTGTTACTTTGCCAAAGTGTTGTCCCAATTTATAATACCATCAGCATTTCAACTGAATACAACTTCATCAACAATTAGTTATTACTCCTTTAATTTAATGTTTTTAATTATCAGGTTATTTTGCATTTGACTATTAATCAGAAAAAAATATTTTCCCTGCAGTTTGTTGACTATTTGTAACCTCTCGTGTCTGTTTACACTCTCTGCCCATTTACCTGTAGACATCTTGACATTTTTCATATAAATTTGAAGATATTATTTGTATGTAATTATTCCTTTGTTATGAGTTGCAAATATTCCAAATCTGTTTTCCTTTTTCTTTTAGTTTGCTATTTTTCAGAGTAGATGCTATATTTTTTTATATATTCAAATATTGCCTTGTATTTCTTGAGATTTCAAAGAGGGAAAGTTATCATTTCTCTACAGATCAGATGACCCAGTCTATTCCCACTTTATAGTTCCGACTACACTCAAAGAGACACCCAGATTACTGGCAGAAAGTCCAAAAACTGATCATATAATAAAAAAAATAAAGGAAGTATTTCAATTCAGTGGAGAAAGAATACATCGACGGTGTTAGAATAACCAGCTAATGATTTAGAAGGTAAAAACCCTCATATTCTACAACAAAGTAAATTTCAGGTGAATTAAAATTTAAATGTAAAAAATAAAATATTAAAAAAGAAACTAAGAGTCAATATTTACTTAATCTTGGAAGGCTTTCTATGCATATCTCCAAAGGCAGTAACCATAAAAGAAAAAAACATTTGATAGATTTCACTACATGAAAATTATAACGTTTCATACATGAGAAACCACCATAAAAAAGAAGGCAAATTTACAAAATACATGACAAAGATTTAAAGTCTTTAGTATATAAAGAATTATTACATGTTGAAAAGAAAAATATGGCACAATAGAAACATGGGTAAGGGCAATTTACAAAAGAAACATAATTGACCAATATACCTATTAAATAGTCAACTTCACTTATGATCTGAAAATGTAAATGCAAACAAGGAAATATTTTTTTGGCTATGATGTTGACAGTAATTAAGAATAAGACATTCATAGACAATGTTGAAAGACTATGGGAAAATAAGCATTCTCATACTCCACTGGTGAGATTAGACTGGCAAACTTTCCTTAAGGCAATTCATCAATACAAATCAAAAGCTTTATGTAACCACCCTCTAAAATTCAATTTAACAGTTACAGTTCTAGGTATTTATCCTAAGGAAATAATTAAATACGTACAAAAGATTTAGGCACAACCGTGTTCATCACAGCCTTAGTTTATGAAAGTGAAAAACTGAAAACCTTAAATGTCCAACAAAAGTTGCTAATTTAAATAAATGACAGGACATCTATAGAAAATAATATTTACTAAGCATCTACTTAATATGACATTTAATAAACTTTTGGAACTGACATAATCATAAAGATGAAGAACAGATTAGGGGTTGCCAGGATTTAGGGATGTAGGTAGGAGGGAGGTGTCCATGGCTATAAAAAGGTATCATGAGAGAGTATGATGAAACTGTTTTATATCTGGATGTGACACCAATCTTCACGTGATAAAACTGTACAGAACTAAACACACACAAGTACATGTAAAACTGGTGACATCTGAATAAGGCCACTGGGTAAGGTCAATTACCTGGTTATACTACATGTAGTTATGCAAGATCTTACTTACCACTAGGGGAAGCTGGGTGAACATATACAGGATCTTCCTATATTATTTCTTACAACTGCATGTGAGTCGAATTATCTCCAAATGAAAAGTTTTTAAAAAAGACACTGAGGAAGAAGATTTGATTAACATGGAATGATGTTCATAACATACTGTGAAGCGAAAAACAGAATAGCATACACACATCTATACACACGGGTCTGGAAGTATATTCGTAAAAGTGTTAGTTATTAATATTATTTGTTAATGACATGGCCCTTGGAGGGAAAAGATACCACATCTACTCTGTCAATTAAGATGCATCCATTGCAAGTGCTGACAATTGTTGACAATTATAGGAACCAAAAGAAGAGTCAATTAAAAAAAGAAAAGCTTCATAAACAGAACAATGAGTCTCATACCTGATCTTGAAAATTCAATTTACAAGTGCATAAAACTAAAAAAAATTTGTTTAAAAAGACAAAACGGCAAACCCTCGCACATGCACAAATAGCCTATAGCTCATTTTTAACAATGGTTTTATTTCTGTGGGAAATTACGTATCTTGTAATCAATGAATAATTCCTAGGGAAACAGATTATCACTTGAAATATGACTATATTTTCTGATCCCATTGCTAGACATTACTTTAGTGGCTGATTCTGTTTTTTCAGTTTTAAGGGATAAACACAACCAAGTCATTCAGTTCACCTTCATCAAAAGGTTTGTGAGTTGACGACAGATGTCATGATGCTGTCAATAATGAGTTAACACCACAAGGCTTTGCTGGCATCAGGATTTTAATGTCAACAATGATAACTCCCCAAAATGAAGCAACTGTCAACTGCTAAGCTAGAACACAATAATCTAATCTTGAGAGTATAAGGTATTTTTTCACATGGAAGAATCCAACCAGCTCAATCTAATACCTAGCCAGAGCAACTCCAGTCTTAATAGTTTGACCTCGGTCAAACTTAACTAAGCCTTAGGTTCCACATTTGTAAAATGGAGATAACACAAGCATCTAACACAGACAAGGTTACTGTGAGAATCAGATGAGATAATGCATTTTAAGGGCTTAGCATTGGATTCAGCATAATAAATGCCAGAAATAATTTCATATATTTGTTTAACAGTGTGTTGTACATACTAAATTTAATTCTATGCCCTCTATTTGGCCTAGAGAGCTCATGCCAAAGTAACATAGAAAACTAAGGATTAGAACACAACTCAGCATCTTCCTAATATGCCTGATATCTGTATGTAAAACCTTCTTTCTCTGTACTTTAGCTTGTGCAAACTTTTCCATAATTATTTTAAATGCATATACAGAAAAGCAGTTTAACAAATGTGCAAATTCACACAGATACATGATCCAAAACAGTTCAAAGCAATACAAAATGACTAAAACTGCCATTAACCAAAAGCCATTGTAACTCAACATCAACACTAGGCTGGACAAAAAAGATACGTATGAACACTACTCAGGAGAAAAAGTAGATGTTGGTACTTTTGTAAATGTGATATAAACCAAATCAGTCAAGCGGTATGACATTACCCACTTAAACTCTTGGTAAAATCTAATATGAGATCAAACACTCATGTGAAGCACCACCCTGGTGAAAAGCTGCCCCTGGTCTCTTCACCTATTTTCAAACTATTTTTTAAATAGTCTCATTATGATAACATGATAGCTCTCATAATCATACTTGGAGAAATCAGTATCTGTGATAAATTACCATCTCTTTTTACACTGCCCTTTAATAAGATTACTAGAAAAGCAAAAAAGAATAAATCTTTCAAAGTATCCCTATTTTGTTGGTAACAACTAAATATCCCCAAAATGTTTCCAATCTCTCTAGCATATATACATAATATATACATGTGTATATATTGACATATATGCGTGTATATATATGTAGTCTTGTAATATACATATTAATATAAACTGGGAACTGATGACTTTTAGACTATTTTACTTTTTAAACCATTTACATACATAGCAGGCACAGCCTAACTTTTCAGTGGAAAGACTGTACTGAAACTGAATAGCAGATGATTTAGCATGAGTAACAGGTCAATTACATGGAATTATAATTGTTTCTGTGCATTGGGATTTTATGTGAAACATGAGAATGTGATGGTGAGCAGCCGTGTTTGATTTTAATTGCTGTAGCTTGAGTTCTCCAAAACATCATGAGGATACTGGAGAAAATGAGAAAATGACGTGAGGCATGGGAGATGAAAATGATGCTGCGGAGAGAACTCTGGTAACAGATGCGGCTCTCTCTGAGGGATTGGCTCAAACTTATGATTTACAGTGAAGCGTAAGCCTCTCCAGAGAGTCTTCTCCAGAGTTATATAACTCCCCTTACTTTTCTAGGTATTGAGAGCAGAAAAGGCATACTTTTCCATCAATAAATGCCTGAAGAATTGCAAAGCATTTTTCAGAACAGCAAAACCTGTAAGCTCTCTTTAGCTCCTTCAGCATTCTTACACTGACAAGGAAGAGTTTCACACTATGCCTCAAACAAGATAAATCTATTCAAAACCTTCACATTATGCCTCAAACAAGACAAATCTGTTCAAAACAAATGACAAATAATGCAAGCTGGTGAACAAAACAGAGTAAAAGAAAAAAAAAAAAAAAACGGAAAGAAAACCGTCAGTTAAGAAGTCTGATAGAAATAGTGGTAACAGACACACAAAGGTCTTTCCCACCAAACGGCCAATGGGAAGAGGAGGAAGATGACTCAGACACCTGAATCTTTCCACTGCTCTCCATGAAAACTATGAGCCTTTCCTTGGAGGCATTCACCGTAACAGTAGTGGTGATAAAAGCACCTCAGTATGGCATTATGGGCTATAAAAATCAACTACCTTTTCTGAGCACTTACTAAGCATTTTACAGAATTATTCCATTGAATCCTCAACACAGCTCTGTGAGATTTATTCTCTTTTAGAGATGAGAAAATTGAAACTTAGACATTAAGGAACATATGTGAGGTGGCACAAGAGGCACAGATGATTCAAACACAGTCTGTCCCATTTCAGAGCCACCTTGTCAATCACTACACTATGCTCTCAAATGAGATACATACATGTCAAGGTAAAGAAAACATACGGATGGTACAGCATTTGTAGAACCAAATGACTTTTGAAATATTACTTTCATTTCTACTCACTATGTTATTCAGTTAATCAATATTCTCTAAACTTTAAAACTTTTTGCCCCTAGCCACCCCCAAAATATATATGAATATATGTATGTGTGTGTGCTTCACACAGTGATACACACATAAAATATATGTTTCATGAAACTATACTCATCCTGGGACTTCCCTGGTGGTCCAGTGGTAAAGAATCCACCTTCCAATGCAGGGGATGTGGGTTCAATCCCTGGTCGGGGAACTAAGTGGGCAACTAAGCCCGCACAGTGCAACTACTGAGCCCACGCACCTCAACTACAGAGAGAAAACCTGCACACCACAACTAGAGAGAAGCCCACGCACCACAACAAAGAGCACGCATGCCACAATGAAGATCCTACGTGCCACAACTAAGACCCAACACAGCCAAAAATAAAAATAAATAAAATATTTTAAAAAATGTTGCATCCAAAAAAAAAAAAAAAACTAGGTTGATTAACCAAGATGGCGGAGTAGAAGGACGTGCTCTCACTCCCTCTTGCGAGAGCACCAGAATCACAACTGGCTGCTGGACAATCATCGACAGGAAGACACTGGACTTCACCAAGGAGGATACCCCACGTCCAAGGACAGAGGAGAAGCCACAGTGAGACGGTAGGAGGGGCGCAATCAGAGTAAAATCAAATCCCATAACCGTTAGGTGGGTGACTCACAGACTGGCAAACACTTATACCAGAGAAGTCCACCCACTGGAGTGAAGGTTCTGAGCCCCACGTCAGGCTTCCCAACCTGGGGTTCCGGCAACGGGAGGAGGAATTCATAGAGAATCAGACTTTGAAGCCTAGTGGGAATTGATTGCAGGACTTCGACAGGACTAGGGGAAACAGAGACCCCACTCTTGGAGGGTGCACACGGAATAGTGTGCGCATCAGGACCCGGGGGAAGGAGCAGTGACCCTGGGGGAGACTGAACCAGACCTACCTGCTAGTGTTGGAGGGTCTCCTGCAGAGGCGGGGGCTGGCTCTATTTCACTGTGGGGACAAGGACACTGGCAGCGGAGGTTCTGGGAAGTACTCCTTGGCGTGAGCCCTCCCAGAGTCTGCCATTAGCCCCACCAAAGAGCCCAGGTACGCTCCAGTGTTGGGTTGCCTCAGGCAAAACAACCAACAGGGAGGGAACCCAGCCCCACCCATCAACAGTCAAGTGGATTAAAGTTTTGCAGAGCTCTGACCACCACAGCAACAGTCAGCTCTACCCACCACCAGAGCCTCCCATCAAGCCTCTTAGATAGCCTCAACCACCAGAGGGCAGATAGCAGAAGCAAGAAAAACTACAATCCTGCAGCCTGTGGAACAAAAACCACATTTACAGAAAGATAGACAAGATGAAAAGGCAGAGGGCTATATACCAGATGAAGGAACAAGAAAAAAACCCAGAAAAACAACTAAATGAAGTGGAGATAGGCAACCATCCAGAAAAAGAATTCAGAATAATGATAGTGAAGATGATCCAGGACCTCGGAAAAAGAATGGAGGCAAAGATCGAGAAGATGCAAGAAATGTTTAACAAAGACCTAGAAGAATTAAAGAACAAACAAACAGAGATGACCAATATAATAACTGAAATGAAAACTACACTAGAAGGAATCAATAGCAGAATAACTGAGGCAGAAGAACGGATAAGTGACTGAAGTCTAAAAACAATTGTCAAACCTGCAGATGTTTTAACTGCACAACAATAACATTCTGACTCTTTGAACATCACTGAGTAACTAACCAATTTAAAAGAAAAAAAATAATTTTATCCAGCTCTGGCCAGCAGAACAAAAATAAACAAATGACCTGTAACCTTAAAAAAAAAAAAAAACTACACTCATCCTTACTACATATAATATATTCTAATACATATTCTATTCTACTTCTGTTTTTTTTTAATGCTGGAATTGATTTCATGACCCACAGATAGGTGGCATCTTGCAATTTAAAAAAAACAACTCTGCTCTAGACCACAGGTTCACGGATTTTAGGAAATGCAGGCAGAGAAAGTATGGACATCCTCTGATATTAGAACCACACACAGGCATCCTGAGAGAGGATTAAATAAGATACATATATGAGAAATCACTTGGCAGAGAGTCTGGCATAAACAGGTATTTAGTAAAAATCAGTTTCCATGATACCTCCTACAACATTACTATCCCCCAACGTTTAGAGAAGCGAAGTTACTCCGCCACCATCATAAGCATTATAGTCAATGAGCTGCTGGCCAAAGTTAACCACCTTAAAGTTTCAATGCTCAGCTAACATCAAGAAAGGAGCTGTGTTACCTACATGACCTTTCCTGATGAAAGCGGCTTATCATTTCCAAGAAAATGTTTTTTTATGAACCACTTTGATAGAAAAATTTCTGAAGTATATCAAACACTGACTTGACTTCTTAAGAGGACTATACAGAATTGTCTTTTCTCAAGGACCCAGGATCATAATTATGCGCACACAATGGTAAATTTTAGAGCTGGTAGATGCCTACCTTAGAGGTCACCTAATTCAAGTCTCTCACTTTACAGATGAACAAATTGATGTCCCAAGATGTTATGCAATTTTCCCAAAGTTACCCAGTAGGAAGGTTAAGTGATTCCCATTATGCCACATCGATTTTGGACTATGCTGAGCATGACCTAGCAAGGTAGTCAGGATTTAGAAGCAAATACCCCTTGTAATTGCCCCCATGTTTGTTATTTTTGTTATCTCACTTCTTTCCCCATAATCTTTAGCAATAAAACTCTTAAATCAAAAAAGGATCTATGTGTTTATGCTCTGCAGGAAAAATGTTAAGCTAGCCTACTCCACAGCCCATTTAGGGGAAGAATTCCAAAATATAATATGTGTGGTGTACTTTAGTAAGGAAAGGGATGCAGAATGAATCTCTATGTGGCCTTCAGAAAGCAAGAAGAATGCAATGAAAAGGCCACATTGGCTTAGAACAGCTCTGAGCATGTGACAGTCAGGAACCCCAAACAGCTCCTCAGAATAGGCAACACAGTAAATGTCACAAGGGCAGGGACTAGGTTCTCAGTAAATGTGGGTTGAATATTCTAAAAAATGTGTAGTCTGTCACTACACTAAATGGTGCCAGGTCATTGTGCTGTCTGACGCAGGTTTGCATTTTAGGTGTTTGTCTCTCTCCTTTCCCATAAGGATATGAACTGTCACTTACGTCTAATGACACCCCCCCAAACACGGCTTTTGCAGACGTTGATAACGTTTCCTATATCTTCTAATAAGATGCTTCTAATACACTCTGAGCATGCTAGAATTTTCTAAAATAAGAATGAATATGCTCTAAGTAAGAGAATGAGGGATTCCTCTACGTAAGAAGCATGCCGATATTATCCCATAACTCTTGTAACTTCCATCTTGTCTGCCCTTCTGTTGAGTGGATGGCTCTGTTGCGGGTTACAGATTACACAGGTTGCCAGATAAGTCACCTGCAGTGAGGTATTATGCTACTGGGACTATTTTTAACCTGCAACCGATGATACTTCTCTGTAACCCACAAAATTATCACTCAAATGTCTTTTTAAATGGCAAAATGTCTTAAAATGTCAACCGTGCACCCAAACTGAAGGCCATTTTCTAGACACTTATTACTATATCCATTTTTTAAAATAATTGTCATGATTTTTCATTAAATTTTTTTTTTTAATTTTATATTGAACTCACTATATCCATTTTTGTCCTCTCCCTTGAGACTCCATTTGGCGCTCCTTCCTTATTCCATTTTCTTCTATATTTTCCATGGTTCAAGTACTTTATCTTATTCTTCTGCCTTTGGGTGTTCGAGTGATATTTCCTGTATTTTGTAATCAGGAGGAAATGGGCTTAACTAAGAAAATACATACAAAACTTTATTTTCCCATAATCTCTTCAAAACATGATCTTAAGGAAAACGTTGTGTTATGAAGAATGAAAAGAAATACAAATTAATCAAGGTCAAAGGGGTTTACAATATTATCCACAGATTATTTTACTTGATAAAGCAATTGTCTCTTGATGACATTTTAACTATAACTAAATCTGCTAAAAGAAAAACTGCATCTCATAGCCTATTTCTTCATGTTTCTGATACGTGCATGATTAATTCTGCTTTTGTTATTAAAACTGAATCTTTGAAACACTAATTTTTCCATGATTTACTCAAGCTAGTACATCTAGTAAGGCAAACACATCTTAAAGACCACTTTCAGCAAAGTATTTCAGAAGAGGAATATTCCAAACACATTAAAAATCATTCTTACTCAGTAATGATTGGAATTATTGGATTCATTTATTTGGGAAATGGCTTTTATCCAATTTTTCCACTTTGACTTACCTAAAAACAAAGCTTCATATCATAAATTTAAACAATGTGCTTGAAAAGTAAAAATGTGTTCACTAAGTGATATGAAAAACTTCTAACTCAAATAAGTTCTTCCCATACTTTGAGAAATAACATTACTCTCACGGAAATAAGTCTAAAATGAATCTTTTTCCAAATACACCAGATATCCCTGATGCAATTTTCTGGATCACTCACAGAATCTTCCTACCTCTATCATAACGGACTCTAACAGGATGGATGTAATCCATATTATGAACTGAACTAGAAGGCAAAATACGTCTTATATAAGAATTAACAGCACTTAATGATAAGAATTAGCACCCTTATCAATTAAAATTTGAATCAAGATAAGAAAAAGTATCTTAATGATTCAAAGTAATTTTTAAAACACCCTAAGTGCCAAGGTAACAACAACAAAAAAAGGCAGTAACATAGGACCCAAGTATGGTATAACAACTATTCTAAAGTGGATATTGTTCTAAGTTTTAGGATAGACTGGAGAGAATAGAGTCTGTTGACTCCTTCCAGCTCTCATCCAACATCTGTTCATAGCAGCTACAGCAAGGTTATCTGTAGCCATGCAGTTTTCAGGTTGAGAATAAACATGTCCTTGCTGTTTTGAAAACAATTACCCAGGTACAACCAGAATAAGATAATTTTTGGTTAGACAACACTGGAAAGGTTATCTAGTTTACCCTCCCTATGTTCAAAAACAAGGAAACTGAGGCTCAGAGAGATTAAGTTCCTAGCCCTAGCAACTCACACAGCTAGTTAATGGCCAAGCAAGGTCTAGAACCAAGTTTTCCCAATTATTTCTATTAATATGGGTTAACTCTGAGGGTCAGAACCACTGATTCTCCTTCTGGTATGGAATTGACCTTTGGAAATTTACCGGCTGTGTGATCTTGAGCAAATTGCAACCTTTCTAAGCCCTTTTGCCTCCTCTGTATAGTGTAAAGAATACGTACTCTAACAAGGTTGTTGTGAGGATTATACACGGCTTGTAAAGTGCTTAGCATGTCGATTAGCAAATAATAAGCATTCGAAAATAAGTAGTTATTATTTTTACTCCCGACCTGGAAACATGGCTGCTCCTACTGTTTAAGAAGACAATGAACTGAATTCTTCAACACAATGGACAGGGTCTCAACCACCGGGGTTCCCCAGCCTACCACGTTCTGTAGACAGGAGAAAACCCCACCCAACAAACTATTTCACCCCATCTAAAATCCACCCTTTACACTGTTAAGAAAAACAAAATACCAACTGCTGCCAAATGTTTTCTGCCACGTGTTGTACGTGTAATTTGTCAACTAGAAATTGCAGGGGGAGTTCTGGCACCACCCAAAATATGAAGAATAAATGACGGGAAAACAAGGGGAAGATAAGATCACACACCTGAACTGGACTCACAGACGCTTGTTCTCAGCTTATTTAGCTGTGGGTAGATAGGTGGGTGGTAGAAAGCAAAATGATTTCTTTCAGCACCATAAAGCAGGAATAATGGCCACCTCAACAAATTACAACCCCCTAGGTTTCTCAACAAAACATAAAAGAATCCATTTCATCGCCTTAGTAAATTAAAACGTACATGGGCAACAACTGAGCAACAAAATGTATCCGAGCTGCACTGCACCCTAGGGTTATATAAATATATGAAAAATTCCTATGAAATGGCGAGACAAAATGATGGGGAATATCACCTTGAAATTAACAAGGAGGAAATCATGTCATGCCAAAGGTGTCTCCATTGACAAAATCCCCACCCTCCGTTCTCATGACACTGCAAACCCACCTCCCTCTAAGGAAATTACAGGAATCACCCGCAGCAACCAACCTCAGCAATCGACATCGACCAGATCGACCCCTACTCAAATGGCGCTAAGCACCGCGGGTCCAAGCCCCTCCCTGCAGCTGCCAAGTCCCGCGCTGGCTCCAGACTACTTCGCTTCCTTTCCGTTCTCCCTCTCACACTCGACCCCCAACATTTCTCGCCGACCCTCGCCACTGACAGAGAAGGTAGGAACGGGAAAGACTTCCTACACTTTGTCCAGTGAGTACCAGAGCCACACATACCCGTCCCTATTACGACCACATCAAACTCCGAAGGTAGATTATCCGCCATCTTGACAGGAAACGTGTCATGTGACTATTGCTTCTGGAAATGAGATCAATTTAGGCATTGCCGTGGTAGAAGGCGGAAGGGAAAACACTGCATTCTGGGTATTGTAGTTCCTGGGTGGCGGCTCCAGATAGGCGGCTACAGCATTGTATTTGAAATGTTTCACGCGAATGTTAAAAGCTCGATTCATTTTCCAGGCTGAGTGCAGTAGCGCATTTAGCCTGGAGTTTTGGGGTAAAAAAGAGTTGTAGATTTTTACTCTGATGGCTAGGATGAATGTGGGAAGACCTGGGAACCCCTTGACAATGATGAAGCAAGAATTGTTAGGAGACAAGGAGGGCGGAGTGAAATTGAAAAGGGATTGCTTTGTGAAGAAAGGAAATTTTCATTCCAGTCTGGAAACTGTTTGTTTCCCCCAGCATGTCTGTACTTTCGTTTTGGCCTGCGAGGCATAATTTTTCACACCAATACCTTCACACTCTATCCCTTATCTTTTTTTGTCTCTGTCTCCCCAATGAAAACCCACGAAAAATCTCGCCCTAGCTTCGCCAGAATGGAACCGTCACTGCATCTGTATTTGTTCTAGTTAGTCCGATCAGCCACCTTGGCCATATACATGTGCAAAATTAGTCTTGCTTTACAGGAGGGAAAAAAGTTATGAAAACATAGTAGTTGCTTGATAGGCGTTTATTGATTCCGAATCTGGTTTTGTATATGTATACAAGGAGTTCATACAAGATTTTCCCAATAAGGTACCGCAGAAATGATCAAGGTAAAGTGTCCTTTATATTCAAGTGATTGTATTTGATGAAGAGGATTTAGATTGCCTGTGCCAAGCAGCTAATGTAGCTCTGATAAGTATTTTCAAGGTCGGCCTCCTCCCACCCGTACCCCCAGCCCCGTTATTTAAAATGCTTTGGTGTCTGACAATTCCAAAGCAAAAAAGAGGTAGAGAATGCATGGGAGTGAGGGAGGGTAATTTTTTGATCCCAGAAATTCATTGTGTAGTTATTTTACCAGAGTTTCAAGATAATTCAGAGAGTGCAGTGGTGGACCTTCCCTTACACCACCTGACTGACCTCTGAGCTGTTTGTGGTTCCCCAGTCACACTGTTGTTCCTTCATCATGGAATGATCTTCCCGTTCTCTGGCTAACAATTATCCCCAAGGCTCAGAGTCATTTCCACCACCTCCTCCTTACATTTCCTCCCTATACTGGGTTATATTTCCCTACATTGTGCTACCTCTCTGTCATAACCTCCCATATTACACTGAAAATTATTTGCATTTATGTTGGTTCCTATACTGGATATATATCCCCCTACATTGTGCTACCTCTCTGTCATAACCTCCCATATTGCACTGAAAATTATTTGCATTTATGTTGGTTCCTATACTGGACATATATCCCCCAAAATACATACCCAGATATACAATACCCTAAATTATAAGCTCCTATATGATAGGGATTGTACCTTACTTATCTTTTTACCCCCTGCATCTAACATAAGCCCGGTGTATAGTAGGAATTCAGTAAGTGTTTGCTGAACTAAGCTTGGCTCTGATTCCCCTAATACATGGTAAGTACTATAGATTCAGAAATTTCCTAATAAATATAATCACACTGTGAAGATACAACTCACTAACTCATTTAATTTTCCTTAAATACTCATTGAGTACCTACTATGTGCAAGGCACTGATTTAGATGCTGGGACTACAGCAATGAAAAAACAGACAAAAATGCCTGTCTTCATGAAGTTTACATCTAGTGAAGTAAAACAAAATAAACAAGTAATTACGCTGTAGTGCTAATTTTCCACTATGTTTTTCCCCAAATTTAAAATCCTTTTCTTCCCCCTGAGGATAGAGAGCACAACCCTCAGAAAGATAGAAGTGCCAGCCTATACTTAGCTGCCCTTTCTTTAAAGTTATCACACCTTCTCTGGGCATAGAAAAGATTATTATATTCGAAAAATATAAAGCATCTGCATGGAGAAAACGCTCAAAATACCTTTTCCTCCCAATGTATTTTTGTTAATTTTTTGCAAGGCAAAAATGAATGTAGGAGTTGACAACATCAATAAAATAGCATAAAGCAAAGCAGCTTAATTGTTGTCTATTCTATTATACTAAGGACATCTATTTTTGAGAACTGAAATATTTTATTTGGATAAATCACAATACAATGAGATGATGGATACCTACAAATTGACTACCCTGTTAAATCACTGTGACATTGATTTTTTACTTAATGTTTTCCTGAATTGAAAAATCACAATTCCCTGAACATTTACCTTGTATTCAGAAGTTTATTCAAGTGTGGGATCTGATGTATCATATTTTTACAAACCAGTAATTTAATGGTCTCCTCCTATGCCTTTCCTTTGAGCTCCAAATCCATATATCCAACCCCTTACCCAATATCTTTTCTGAACATGTCCAATACTGAATTCCTGAATATTTCATCCCCACTCCCAAACCTCTTCGTCCAGTGTTCCCCAGCTTAGAAATGGTACCACCTTCCAATCAGTTACTCAAGTCAAAAACTTAAGGATCATCCTTGATATATTACTCTCTTTCACCCTTAAACCAATCCATCAGCAACTCTTGCCAGATTTATCTCAAAGATATATTGTAAATATATCCACCTCTAAATCTGTTCTGCCCCCATAATCTCTTCCTAGACTGCAATAGATCCCAGCTGGCCACTTCATTCATGCTTGCTTCTCCCCAGTCCACTCCCCACACTGCCGGTAAACTTTTAAAAATTCAAATCTGATCATGTTCTCCTTTACCTAAAACGTTCATGATTTCCTATTGCTCTTAAAATCTACTCCAAGATTTTCAACGTGTTGTAAAAGGCCCTGCTGAACTCAACAGTCTCATCTCGTACCTCTCACTTTTCTCTAAGCTCCAGCCATATTGGCTCTCCTTCCTCTCCTCTGATATCCCATACTCCTTCCTACTTCAGGGCCTTCCCACATGCTCTTCCATGTGCCTGAGGTGAACTTTGATCCTTCTTCCCCCTTTCTTCTAGCTTAATCCTCATTTTGCTGTTCATTCGAAACAACACATAATCTGGCAAGTGCCTCAGTCTATCTTAGGATCTCACCCTATACTCCTCCTCTGTTGAACTTTTCATGACGGGAAATATCAAGTTCTTCACGCAATTACGTGTTTCATATCTGCCATCCTCTTAGAAGGTAAGTTCCACAAAGTCAAGGACTGTTCCTATATTGTTCATTATTATATTCCCAGTACATCATTCAGTGCGTGGCAAAAAATAGACACTCAAAAATATTCCTCTTATAAAAAAAAAATATTCCTCTTATGAGTATATATCCAAAGCAAATAAAAACACTATCTTGAAGAGGTATCCATATTCATTGCAGCATTATTCACAGTAGCCAAGATATGGAAACAACTTAAGTGTTCATCAACGGATGAATGAAGAAAATGTGGCATATATATGTATACTAGATATAAATATTATTTAGCCTTAAAACAGAAGGAAATCACATGGATGAACCTGGAGAACATTATGCTAAGTGAAATAAGCCAGACACAGAAAGACAAATGTCGCATGATCTCACTTATAAGTGGAATCGTAAAAAAAAATGTTAAGTCAAACTCATAGTAGCAAAGAGTAGAATGGTGGTTACCAGAGGCTGGGGGTAGGAAAAAAGGGGAGCTATTGATCAAAGGGTACAAAATTTTAGTTATAAGATGAATAAGTTCTGGAAACTTAATGTACAGCATGGTGGCTATAGTCAATAATAATGCATTGTATACATGAATTTAGCTATGATTGTAGATCCCAAGTGTTCTCACCACACACACACACACACAAAAGGTAACTATGGGAGGTAATGAATATGTTAATTAGTTTTATTATGGTAAGCATTTCACACTGTATATATATATCAAAACATCACGTTCTATACTAGTATACCTTAAATATATGGAATTTTTATTTGTCAAAAACAAATAAATTTTAATCTACTTAGTGAATGGATGAATAATATGGTGTAGGAATTCTTCAGGAAACAACACAAGAGTACAATTTTAAATGGGAATAAAATGAGTTGCTTGCCCAGTAAAATGTTTCATCAGCAGGTTTTGTGTTTATAATTGAACAGGTAATACGCACGTGGTTAATAAAAAATTAAATCAGCACAGAATGTCATACAAAGACATATTAATAAGTCTCCATACCCTCATGGCCCCCCTGTTGTCTTCCCCAGAAATAAACACTGTTATCAGTTTCTAGTGAATCCTGCTAAAGATTCTGTGTGTGTGTGTCTGTGTGTGTGTGTGTGTGTGTGTCTGTGTGTATATGAGGGGAGCGGTAATCCCTTTATTTCTTTTTTTGACACAGACAGTAACAAGCTGTAATCATTATTCCTTACTTTGCATCTTTATTTTTTCATTTAATACATATTTGGGAGATCCTGTATTCTCAGTACATATAGGGGTGCCTCATTTTTAATGGCTTCCTGTAATTCCATTATATGGATATGCCATGATTTATTTAATATTCCTTTATTGATGGATATTTAGTTTTTTTCTAGTCGTTTGCTACTATAAGTGGTGCTGCAATGAACAGCCTTTTCTTAGAGAGGCAATATAGGATAATGGTTATGAGTTCAGGTTTGAGTCCCTATTCCATCCAACTGAACAGTTTCAGGTAAATTATTTACTCTCTGAATCTCAGTTTCCTCATCTGTAAAATGGTAACAATAATATTACTAACCCTCCAAGGTGGTTATGAGGGGTAAATAAATAAAGTGCTTAAAACTACATTTGACTGGTAGTAAGCACTCAATAAATGTTGTTCTTAATAGTAGTAACCTCATCAGTAGTAGTAGTCATTGTGAGCATGAGGGAGATAACAACTTTCACCAATCTGATTGGAAAAAATGAAAATATTTGATAATATGGTATTGGTAAATGCATGGGGAAGTGGGCACACTGATACGTTGCTAATAGAAGTCGAAACTGATATAATTTTTTGGATGGTGATTTGGCAATATCTGTCAAAATGTTAAATGTATATACTGGTGATTTAGCATTTTCTCATTTGGATTTTATCTTACTTGTGAACTTTTAAATTCTTATTTGTGATACTATAACACCATATTGATCATTTAAATATTTTTCTGATCCTTCAGTTTCAAATTCGTGTGATCAAAAAATAACTTTTTAAACAAATAACATTATAGTAACTTCTCTAAGTGACCATATTTATTTAGTGTAGAAAGGGAGGTATTATTCATGATTCCTATCTTTTGCTCACATCTGTTTAGTTTCTTCTCTGTAATTTTCTTGTGGTCTTAAAAAAAGCTTATTTTTATTCTTTTAGCTGTCATTTATATTTTTTGTGAAATGGTGATTATGAAACAAAATAGAAAAATAAATAACAGAAGTAGTTAATATATCTGAAAAAAATAACTTTTTATGTTAATAATTATTTTGACATGCAGTACCATAGCATAGATAATCTGTTCTCAAAAAATATATAAAATGTGTTCCCTCCAAGATGGCTTGGGAACTGAACATATATACATATTTAAGAAAGGCTTATATAAATTCAAGAATCATAAGTTCTTGGTTAGGGAACTTTGTTCACTGAACTATCCCAAACATCTAGAAGAATGCTTGTAATTGAATAGGAGCTCAGTAAATATTTCTTGAATGCTGAAGGTGTGGAGAGCTATAATACTGCCCTATGAAATCCCTTTCACTACCATGGTTAACCTCTTTCCCAAAGTGTGTTCTGGGGGGAGAAAGTAATTCTTCAGGATATTAATAGGGGTTTCATGATCAAATACATTTAGGGAGCAATTAAATTTAAATGATTTCTTTACTGGAGAACTCTTCAAATCTTTTATAATAAATATACATGTGAATTATGAGGATTTCACAATAACTTTTAAGCCACAGAACACACTTTAGAAAACACTAGGCTGGAATTGGTCTGATCCAGAATGGCATTTCTTATGTTTTCATAGATGATGTTATTGCCCCGTCATCAGTAGGACATGCAAAAGAATTTCTAGGAGTAGTAATGAGCCGGATGAACCAGAACTATTATATACTCTTCCCAGATTTCAGTGTTATTAGTACAGTTTATGATCCAGCAGTCACATAATTTTATAAATACACACACACACACACACACACACACACACAAATTGGATCCACTACAGTAGAATCTTATTCTTACCATATTGTAGAAAACCAAACTAACCAGACACTGATCTTCTACTATATAAACTAAAGCAAGAGTGTCATACAAACCATCAATACTCTGAGTTCCTTAAGAGAACTTCTTAGAAAATAGCTATGTCTGTATGAATGTATAGCTCTTAACACCCCCCTGAAAAAAACAAGCAATAACAGTTCAGGAAGTAGATTATTAACATCTTACTACAAGTTCCAGACTTACAAAGGAAAGTTTTTAAAAACGAAGACCTAGTGTTAGAGCTTGCTTTGAATTAAAAATGTTCTGTCTAAGCCTGTTGTTGTAGTGGTAACAAAAATTCACAAGCACAAGTGCTCTGGACAATAAAACATAGCTAAAAGTGGAGAAAGTCCAGTCTACTGGAGAAAACAACCTGAAATTATGCAAAGTAGAACTTTTGTGAGCACACAAACTATCTCAGTTTTATGGTATACACAGATGAAGTCAACTTAGACTTTTCCATTTCAAATAAGTACAAACATTATTACATCCATTTTCTGCTGTGTAAAATTCAGGGTCTTTGAGTTCATGTTCATTTCCATCTTTAAAAAATATTCAGTGTAATCACAGGAATCATTTCCACTATATCAGAAATATGTTTTAAGTGCTAGTTTTAGTAACAAGATGATTATTTGTAGTAACTATTGTATTTGTCAGTTTCTTCGAAACAGAAATTTTCAGAACACGTTTGCATTTTTTCATAGTCCTTACAAAACAAAACAAAACAAAACAATAAACTTAATAATTTTGTGGGAATTTCATGGACATTTACAAAAAGGCTTGCTGTTCTTCTTTTAGCTGTTTAATTGTAATGTCATAGTAACAGAAAGCAGCATACCCAATTCTGCAAGGATGAATAAGCACATTCAATAAGGAAGATTTAACAGAGTAAATCAAACACTGGATTAAACATTTTATGCATAACAGACCACAAAATGGGCATTCATTTTACCAATGGATCCTTGGCATTAGAAGCAAATAGAAGTGCATACCAACATAATTAAACTGAATATTCAGTGGCCTGATTGCAAAGTTTCCCTATAT
The DNA here is from genome assembly GCF_028023285.1 of Balaenoptera ricei. Classification (NCBI taxonomy): domain Eukaryota; kingdom Metazoa; phylum Chordata; class Mammalia; order Artiodactyla; family Balaenopteridae; genus Balaenoptera; species Balaenoptera ricei. Next base: position 76,711,119 of record NC_082660.1, read on the forward strand.
TTTATCGAACTAATATCCAGTTAATTAGAATTGTCTAAACATACTCAAGCACGCACAATGAAAAGATTAAGTATAAACACTATTCATTTGCATTTCATCATTCAATAAAATAATTTGTTTTCTTCTGTTTTATTATCCCCAAAGTTTGAACGTAGCAAATTTTCTGTATGGTTGCACAAAGTAAAAAGTTTAGACAAACACATGGAAATCTGCAATATGGGATGGGATGGCTTCCCATTTAATTGTATTTGATTTTTCATTTTTGATAAGAAAAAAATTCTTATTTAAAGAGATAATTAATCTCAAAGGGTGAGCTATTTCCCCCCAAATTTGCTGACACAACGTCACATCAGAATTTATAACATGAATACTCATAGTAAAATTTTAAAATATTCTATAATTTGTACCAGTAGTCTCTCCTATTATTTGTGTTTTATTAGTACAGTTTATTTTTACTATAATACATTCATGTTTTTTCTCAATGCAAAAGCATTTTAAATTAGTCTTTTTCAGGAAATGGTTGAACAACCTAAGATTCTGATCCTCAAGGATAATGTTTTATTAAGTCTATGTATGACTCAAACCATTAAGAATAGAAAGAATCATTTCATGTTTGGACTAATTTTGTGACAAGTTTGAATATGATGAGGTCATTTGTACCATATTTTGCATTCTCTATAGGTATAGAATAGGAGTTTTGAGAGAATTATATGAAATACCTACTAAAAAGCAGGAATTGTCTCTGTATTTCTGTAGTACCAATGTCTACCATTGCCACTGTACCTCCTGGAAGCTACCCCTCCTACCTCCTTCCAAAAGGCAGCAATCATGTTTTAAATACCACACGACTTCAAGCCTCTAACCATTGGAGGAAAAAGAATAAATCTAACCCAAGAGAATCCATGGCTTGCCAAGATTTATGCCTAGACTTGAGGCCTGTTTGAAAAGATAACCCAGGCCAACCAGATTCCCTGTTCAGGAAATTCTAAATAAATGACATAGATAGAAGATACAGTATAAGAGAAGGTGAAAGAAGTATTGAGATTTGTCTTGATATAGAGTGGGCTGGAGCAGCCATTGTGTAAGGCATCCATGTTGTATATGGCCATAATCAAGATAAATAGGCTACCTGAAGAAAAGCGGGTGTTCTTCAAGAGGAAGTCAACTGGTAGAGAGAAAGGAGAGTGGAGGAGACCTTCAAAGAGAAGTACAGTTGCCATGAGAGCAAGAGCAAGTCCCTGCCCTTGTGAGGAAAGAGTTGTGGTATCTGTCCCATGATGATTGACTGTGTTTTGTTCTTTTATCCTTCAGTTCCAGCAAACTCCAGTGTATCTTTACAATAACACCCCTTTTTCTTCAGGTAGCCTGGGTGAGTATTGCTACCAAAGAGGTTTTTTTTTTTTTTTTTTTTGTTTTTTTTTTTGGCTGTGTTGGGTCTTCGTTTCTGTGCGAGGACTTTCTCTAGTTGTGGCAAGCGGGGGCCACTCTTCATCGCGGTGGGCGGGCCTCTCACTATCGCGGCCTCCCTTGTTGCAGAGCACAGGCTCCAGACGCGCAGGCTCAGTAGCTGTGGCTCACGGGCCCAGTTGCTCCGCGGCATGTGGGATCCTCCCAGACCAGGGCTCGAACCCGCGTCCCCTGCATCGGCAGGCGGACTCTCAACCATTGCGCCACCAGGGAAGCCCCTACCAAAGAGTTTTGATTAAAAGATTTTAAAACACCCATGTAGCCAAGGACAAATTAGCATATGTGCCCTATAAAATAAGAGACAATTACAGATGGTTCTCTGTAAACTATTTCTCCACCCAAAAGTTACAGCTGAAAGAGGTTTTTATTATCACCATTCAAATATTATCACAATTCAAATTTAAATAGTGATCAAGAAATCATAGGATGAGAACAGATCTTAAGAGATAATCTGTCTATCTTTTACCTTCAGCCCAGTTCATAGCCAAATTATTGCAGGTGGCTGGAAGAAGCTATTATATTTTGAATACCTCTGGAGATTTATATTTCATTATTTTTTGCCCATTTCTTCACTGTTAGGAAACAACCACTGCAATGCTGCTTTCTATAATTTTTAATATTAAGTTTGGAGTTCTAAGTGATGTATTAATAACTTATTAACATATCATCATGAAATGATTGAATATAAAACAACTGATGCCAATTCAGCCTAGCATTCAAAACCCTCCATACAATGGTCCCAATATAAGCATGATATCAAGGAGTCTGTGAGAAATGTTATAGAACTATCAAAACATATGAAATCAGCTGCATTAATGGTGAAACCTCAGAGTCCTAATTGCCCTACTGCGGTATACAAATTACAGGTTTTCATCAAGACAGAAAATTGAAACTGTGGTAGTCAGCCTCCAAAATGGCCCCAATGGGTCCCACATCCTGCCAGTCATGCCCTTGTGCAGTTCTTTCCCACGTAAAACTGGCTGACCTGTGTACAAATAGGATTTTGTGGAAATGATGGAGTGTGACTTCAGAGGACAGGTCATTTAAGACATTGCAGTTTCCACCTTACTCTGTCTAGGATCACTTGCTCTGGGAAAATCTAGCTGTCAATTTATGAGGACATTCAAACAACTCTGTGGAGAGGTCAATGTGGCAATATCTTCTGTCCACAGGCAGCAAGGAACCAAGGCCTCCTGCTAGCAGCCGTGTGAGTGAATGAGCGTTCTTGGAAGTGGATCTTCCATTCCCAGTTAAGCCTTCAGATGCCTACAACCTCAGCTGCCATCCTGACTGCAAACTCACAAGAGACCTCAAAACAGAGCTACTCAGCTAAGCTGCTCCTGAATTCTTGATCCACAGAAACTGTGAAATAATAACTGTCTATTGTTTTAAGATTCTAATTTCTAGGGTGATTTCTCACTTAGCAATATGTAGCTAGTAAAAGAAATAAAGCACTATAATCCACCTCAGGATGACATTTCAATCATGCTGTCTCATGGAGAGAACTGCCACTGCTACAGCCAAGAAATCTATGCCCCTACTTCATCCCAAATGTTTTAGTCAAGTCAAGCCCTAATCTAACCCTCCCAGCTTTATCTACCATTACTTCTCCAATACCTATACTGTATGGTCCAGCAAAACTGGTCAATTTCACTATTCCTTGAATATTTTTATGCCTCCATGTCTTCATTCAGATTGTTTTCTCTCACTGAAAAGCATTTGTTTTTCCTGTCTTTGCTGTGAAAGTCACATTCCCTTCAGAATTCCTCTCATTTGCCATCTGCTCCATGAAAGCTTTACTGATCTCCCAAACTGGGTGATACAGCTTCTTACTTTTAAACCCTGTATTATTCAGGACTATTTTAGCTGCAAGTGACAGAATCGCAACTCAAACTAGTTCAAGCAAAAAGGGAATTTATTGGCTCACAAAAGTGGGATAGCCAAAGGGTAGAGATGATTTAACCATGACTGGATCCTGAGGCTCAAACAATGTCATGAGCTCATTCTCTCCCTCCTCTCTCTCTCTCTCTCTCTCTCTCTCTCTCTCTCTCCATATATAAAGGAAGACTCTGACTGTTCATGTCTCTCAGGGTCCCAGCAGGAATTGAGGGCATACTCAACCTGCATAATTTGTTCTCAGAGTTTGGGGAAACCTGCAAAGAATTTTGCAGCAATTACAACCGAGGAGAGATGTTATCCTCACTGGTCCAGAAGAGATAAGGGGTGGGAATAGTTACATGAGCCCAGAGAGGGTAGCTGTATGGAGAAGGCCACCTGGCATGTGCTGTGACTTCAGTAGAGGGATGCAGCCAATTCACAGCAAACTTGCAAAGAAAGAACCGCAGGAATAAATATACTGGCTGGCCTCATTTTCCTCCCTCCCTTATTTTAATCTCTTGAGGCTCCTCATTGGCTGAACCCAAAAAGAAAACAGAGGACAAAGAAGTCCATTAATTTATTTCATGAAGGTCAGCCTTCCAGGGCTCAGAGCAGAATAGAAAAGTGTAGATAATATCAATAGCTCTGGAGAGAGGGAGGAAAAATATTTAGGACACCCTACCTTGGTCATGTGCCCATACATAGACCAATCACTGTGGCACAGGACAGGCTAGTCAGGTTGACAGCTTGTGTCACATGATCACCCTGGGGGAAGGGGACTGAGGTGGGGGCAAAGTGGCACAATAATTAACAGAACCATCAGAACTGTAGATTGATACAAGGGTAGTACCCCAAATGATATTGGATTAAAATGTATGTCTAATGCAAACCCAGTTCTGCTTTAGAACTTTTTTGAGGGTATTTATTGATTTCAGTCTTAAGTTCTGACTTTTCTTATCCCACCAATCAGAGTAAAAGCACCTAGAGAACACAACTTATGTGGTTTTTTTAAATCATCTTTGAGTCCCCTGCAGCCTCTATCACAATACCTGGAACATAACAATTCTTAAATAAAGTTAATGAATATTCAGTTGAAATATCTTTTGTTTATATATTTTGAGAACAGTTAATGGAAATATAAAGTAAAGCATTTATCTTCATTCTATTTTGAGAAGTTTCATATGTTCCAAGTTGGCTCAGAGATGTCTTTTTTAAATGCCTGGTAATGAATGATTTGTATGGTTTTGCTCTTACAAAAAGTTATACCAGAGCTTGCATTGTTGGCACAGATGCCCTTATCTAAGAGTGACATGAGGTTAGGATTTACAATCTGTCAGATTTTCTCAGCTGGAAATCCTGCCCCCAAGGTACATTTCCTGCACATACATGGATGCTTTGCTCCATATATTTATGGCCGTCTGTTTCTAGGCATTTAGGCCTACTAAAAAGTTGGTTTGACCTTTGCCATAGATCTTAAATAATGATGAAGTTGAGAGAGATTAAGTGTACTACATGCCATGTGTTATTTCTCCTAATAGAACTTTGAAATGTTTAAATTATCAATACATACACTTATGTGCAAAAAACTATTTGTTAGTGAAATGAAATAGTAATTAATATCTTTATTATCCTGGAGGTATACTTTTATTTTAATAAAATCACAGATCTGTGAAAATTTCATAGAAGTGGCATGATTTGACTTGCCAAAATGTAACATTGACAAAATTTTGCACATAATCTAATAAATATTCGTTTAAGATCACCAAAAGAGGGCATCAATCTTTGAAACTAAAATTGTAAGTTTGTCTTTGCTTTTCCTTTGCAAACGTCCTGGCTCCATTAGGACCTAGTCTTAGAATAAGAAATAGTGTCATGGCAGTTGAGGTATGAGTAATGTGAGAAATGTTTGTGACCACAATCATACAGTTGTGAGAAGATGTGCAAACACAGATATAAAATGGTCCTAACTTTGGATTTGCTGTAATTAAAAGGGGAAAAAAGAAATACTTTAGTTTATAAATGCTATCAAAATTATTCTTTCTTATTTATCCTCAATTTCACACATCCACTTACTCCTTTATTATATTTTCTGTTGTGAGCCTTTTTATTCTAAGAAAACATCAAACAGCTTCTACAAAAAGATATTTTTAATGTGAATCATCAGTCTCAAATATATATTTCCTATGATACAAGCTCATAGGTGTTCTGAATTCTTGTTTAAAGGATCCAACCTATAGTAGGCCTTCAGCTTCTTCTTCAATATCTTTTTTATTTTATTGTGTTTTTGTATAGTTCTTTCTTTGCATCTGCCTCTCATTTTATCTTTCCCTAATCCCATGTGGCACATTTCTTTTTCCTTCCATTCAATGAACATCTTAAAAGTACCTATTATTTTCGAAGATGAATAAGAGAGATGAGGGATCATGATGGAAAGGATGGACACACACACAGATGTTTTATATAATATCAGTCATGAGTATGATAAGAAAAGTATAAATAAAATAATATGAACCTGAAGAATAAAGATCTATTCATTCTTTTTTAAATTAATTAATTAATTAATTAATTAATTAATTAATTTGGCTGTGTTGGGTCTTTGTTGATGCACGTGGGCTTTCTCTAGTTGTGGCAAGTGGGGGCTACTCTTTGTTGTGGTGCACGGGCTTCTCATTGCAGTGGCTTCTCTTGCTGCAGAGCACGAACCCTAGACACATGGGCTTCAGTAGTTGTGGCGTGCAGGCTCAGCAGTTGTGGCTCGTGGGCTCTAGAGCGCAGGCTCAGTAGTTGTGGCGCACGGGCTTAGTTTTTCCACAGCATGTGGGATCTTCCCGTACCGGGGCTTGAACTCATGTCCCCTGCATTGGCAGGCATCTTCTTAACCACTGCACCACCAGGGAAGTCCCAAGATCTATTCATTCTGCCAGGAAAGATGGGAGACGGCATACAGGAGATGGTAGCATTAGGGTAGGCCTTAAGGAAAGAATAGAATTTAAACAAATGGAAATGAATGAAACAGGCATTATAAACAAGAGAGACAACATGATCTGAGATATGGAGGCAGCAAAGTGCATGAGCTTTGAGGAAGAGAATAGACTTATGTGGTTGTAGTATGGAACATGGGGAAGAATTGGTTAAAAATGAGATTTTAAAAGTAGTTACAGTGAGATCATGAGGGACTTTGAAGGACAGGCTAAGAATTGTGGACTTTATAGGTAACTGGAAGCACTGAGAACTTTTGGTACAAGCAAAGGTATAATTATATCTTTAGAAGAAAATTCTGCTTGTGGTATGAAGGATATAGTAGAAAACAGGAGATAGAAAGATCAGTTAGGAGGCTATTGCAACAACTGAGGAAAGGAAAATGAGTAATGAAACTAGGGCAGTGGCAGTGAGAATGGAATGAGAATGAATTTGGGAGACTGATCAGTAGAAACGACACAACAGTCAATATGTTGTGGAATGGATGTGAGGAGAAGTAAGAAGTCAAACTTGACCCTAGGTGATTGGAGAATGGCAATGAAACCAAAGAAGATTTTATCAAGGCTACCATGTTGCCCAGTTCTAGGAGGCACCACTGACATTGTGTTCTATATAAATGACATCCTCTGGAGTAGTGCAGCACACAGCCTGCACAGCTATAAGCAGGGGTCCTGGTTTCTGTTTCCCTCCTTTATTAAGAAAGTACCATTTACTGTTATTGACCAATAGAAATTTTAATGACATTGATTTCTGAGATGACAAGTAAGCCATATAGTAAAGCGGAAATAAAACAGTAAGAGAATAAAATTTAGGGAACAGCAAGTGAGCAAGTTGAATAATAAACCATTGAAGTGACTAGGGATGTGTGTTTAAATGTTATTTATGCATCAGTTTACTATGCTGTTTCATTTGCATTGTTACAAAAAGCAGTTGTCTGGGACTAACAGTGGGCTTTCAAACTAGTGTTCTCAGGGTTTAGGACAAAGCAGAGTTTGTTTAACAGCTTTATTGAGAAATAGTTCATATACCATAGAATTCATTCATTTAAAGTGTACAATTCAATGGGTTTGTAGTTTATTCACATAGTTGTACCTCAACACGGTTTTAGAACATTTTCATCACCCCAAAAAGAAACTCCATACTCTTTAATTATCACCTCCTTTTACCTTTTGACACCCTCCCACTCCCTAACTCCTGGCAACCACTAATCTACTTTATATCTCTGTAAATTTTCCTGTTCTGGACATTTCATATGAATGGAATCATAAAATATGTGGTCTTTTGTGTCTGGCTTCTTTCACTTAGCATAATGTTTTCAAGGTTCACTCTTGTCATAGCATGTATCAGTACTTCATTCCTTTTTATGGCTGAATAACATTCCATTGTACAGATACACCACAGTTTGTTTATTCATTCATCAGTTGATGGACATTTGGGTTGTTTCTACCTTTTGGCTATTATGAGTAATGCTACTTTAGTAATGCTATAAATATCTGTGTACAAGTTTTTGAATGGACATTTGTTCTCATTTCTTTTAGGTATATACCTGGGAGTGGAATTGTTGAGTCACATGATAACTCCATGTTTAATGACTTGAGGAACTGTCAAGACTGTTTTCCAAAGTGACTGCACCATTTTACATTCTCACCTGCATTGTATCAGGGTTCTGATTTCTCCATATCTTTGCTAACACTTCTTATTATCTGACTTTTTAATGCTAGCCATCCTAGTAAATATGAAATAGCATCTCATTATGGTTTTTATTTGCATTTCCCTAATTGTTTGGAGCTAATAGCAGACCTTCAAACTAACATCCTCACATTTAGGATAAAGCAAAGGTTATTTTAAAATCTTGACATCAGTTTATTTAAGAAGATATATTTACATCATTTATTTGAGTATGTAAATGAGAAAGAATCAAAAATTGTTAAAATTAAAAGATACATTGAGTAGACCTACTAGGTACAACACATCAGCAGAGTATAAAAGATGAATAAGAAGTAGACATATCCTTCTTTGAGAAAAGAAACAAAAAGTGGCTTATAATACCAGACATTAGATGATAAGTGCCATTATACAGGAATAAACAAAATGCCATGGACATGCAAAGGAAGGAGTTCTTCCTTCTGCTCTGTGGGCTAGTAGAAGTCTTCAATGAGATTAAAGCATTAAAGTCAAGATATGTCTGAAGAACTAGGAAGAGGTCTGTCCTGCTGTAGCTAAACAAACTGTTGAACTTATTTCTTCACATAAAGATTATTTTAAGTAATAAAACATGTATTCTGGATATCTTTATAATTGTTAAGTGATATAGCCAGTTTCTTCCCTTGATGTAATTAATATATGAATTCTTACATTGTCCATTAAACATTTATGCTGATTAGGACATTGACAAATATAGTTTGAAACAAGTTCCTTTATAACATGTGGGCTATAAGTAGAGTTTTAAATGGCAGAATAATGTGTAATTTTGAACAATGTATATTGAGTTTTAAAACTAAATGCAATGTGGAACTTCCCTGGCTATCCAGGGGTTAAGACTCCACGCCTCCACTGCAGGGGGTGCGGGTTCAGTGCCTGGTGGGGGAGCTAAGATCCTGCATGCCGCATGGCAAAACAAAAACAAAAACAAAAACAAAAACACAAAAACTAAATGCAATGAGCTATAATAATAATATTGTAATTGCCATCATTTCTTATGGGGTTGCTGTTAGGTATTTTAAGTACATTATCTCTAACCCTTTGGGGAACTTTACAAGGTAGATATCTTCATCTTCATTTTATAGATTAAATAGCTGAGGTTCAGAGAGGTACAAAGGCATTTGAGACATAATTCCTATATTGAACTCTCTCATACATAACTAACTTTTCAAGCCAATTTATTGGCTTTACACCCCATCTGCACAATGTGACTATAATTTGGCCTCCCACAAACCTTGACACAAAACTTGACTCCTTCACTGGCTTTCACAAGAATTCCAATCATATTGAGCATATCATTCTTGTTTGTCTTTGTTTGCTTTTTTGTTTTGAGTTTTACTGAACATTTGTGGGAACACAGTAGGATCACTCTGCACATTGCATAGAATTTAATGACAAAAATCCTTCTAAGTTTCTCTAGTTGCATCAACAATGTGTGTGCGTGTGTGTGGGGGTGTGTGCGTGCGAGCTTAGCAGGGAGGGGGCCAGTGATTCTTCCATTCCCTCCTTCCTTTTTACTTGCAGTCTTCCTCCTTACTGTCCAGTCTTTTTGACTTGGATCTTCTTTGATCCAAGATCTTTCCCCTGGACCTTTAAATCTTGCTCCTTTCTTCAGCAGCACTGAATTTTGAATTTTTCCTCAGCTCTTCCAAACTCATACAGCAGATATAAATTGCACTGTCCCAAAATTCAGATATGAAACTTCAGAACTTCTATTTTACTGTAATTCAAATTAGCTCATGAATCTCATTTTCACAAATGGCAGAAAACTTAAAACTACCAATTCAATGTAACTCAGTCACCATATTTTTAAATATGGTCAGTGCAGGACTTGAATTTATCACTTCCTCCTCCTTTTATCTTCAAAACTGGTCCCATCAGCACTGTCTTGATCTCTTCCTGGGGTTCTGGAGCACATAGTTGCTTTACAGGCACCATGTTGAGGTATGCATGATGTATGCAGGCTGCCCTGAGGTCTATCTTCCTAAATACCTCCCACCACAATTGCTGATCTACTGCCAAGGTACATCCCTAGGAGACTTTTAGTTTTCAGTACACTACACCTTGAGAAGCTAGACAGTGGTCTCTGGTGGTCTGCTTACCACACTCCAAAAAACAAAAACATAGCAAAAGCCTCACTTAATGGCTGATGATATAAACTGCGTGTTCTCAGCTTTGGCTCCATATATAAGTTCTAGAATGCCAGGAACATTTTTCTTTATCAACTATACTTGGGTCTTATAAATCAAAATACTTTGGATTTTAAATTATCATGTCTGTTATAATTTTCAAAATCCAATCAGCAACTCAGTTGACATCTTTAAGACAGGTTCACCCTGCAAGCATGGGCAGGGCATATTGTAAGCTATCTCTGTTGCCCAATTAGTGGGAAAGGATAATGGATACAAGGAATAGAGGCAGTGGAGATGAAGGATCTCAAAATATTAGCTCACAGTAGTTCGCATAGACACCCACAGGAGCTCAACAAATAAAGGTCCCTAAATTTACCACTATTCACACTCCCTAAAACGCAGTGGGAAATTAGAAAAAATTTAATAATCATTTCTGTTACACAATAATATAACATTAATATTGAGATGTAACTTTAATATTTACTTACTAGAGAAGAGGAAGAAAAAAATGACATGTGGAAATGTATGTACACTTCATACATGTTCCACTGAAATTCTGTTTTTGTCAACTTTTGTGAACAAGGACATGAGAAGCATTAGTGTAAATTGGGTTGCCTACCCTGTTATTCTAGGACAGTAAGCTCCATGAGGGCAGATATGCTGTCTGTTTTGTTTACTGTTTTTATCCTTGGTGATTAGAATAAGGTCTGGAATATAATAGTAGAAGCTCAATAAATATTTGTTACATAAATGAATGCTGGAATTTGTTTGCCATGCACAGTGTTGACAATAAAAGAATAGTTGCCAATATTTAAAAATTGGAGTATTTCATTTAAAACTGCAGATTTTGAGGCTTTCTTGAAAATTCAAGGCATATGGCAATACTGGATCCATATCCCCACAGGACAACTGAATTGAGTAGCATATTTGCTTTCCAACTCACCACAGTCCCCACTGATCCTTTGTCTCAAATAGCCCACCTCCTTCATTCATATTACCTGCCTTATCTGTGTAGATATTTAAGTTTGTGATCCTTTCTTAAAGTTATTAATTCATTTCACACATATACACATGCACATGCACACACACACTAAATAACTTTATGTTATGTTAAGATATCCACTACTTGACTGAATGAAACAAATAGCCCGTGAGGAAATGTACATTTTATCCATTTTCTGATTAATTATTTTTGAAAATTTGAGGTATAAAACTTATTTCAAAAGAGTAAATATAAGCTTCTCATGTGAGGTTTTAAAAATCCACAGAAATGTTCTCCTTTATTTACCAATAGGACTTCTTAATCATTTGATTCCTTCCCAAATAGCTTAGCTTCTAAAGTCTTCAAGAAAAAGAACAGGATGTCCACTTGTCCCCACAACAATTTTCCTCGGAAGTGTTGTTTTTCACCCACCCCCAGTTTCTTTTGACTCCTAAATCTGTCAGCTTATTTGTTCAGCTTGTTCTGTGGAGGCAACTCACTTTGTTCTACATAGTTTATTGAGTTTCCTTGAAGTTTTCTGGACTCTTCCGTCAGAACATTATGGTGCATTGAGTAGATATAATTTCACAACTTACTACTCCTCATGGACTTCGTGATGATACATTTGTATCAGACAGAAAATCAAACTCAGACTGCCTCAAGTTTAAAGAATTGGTTGACTTGTATAACTGAATATCAAGGAGTGTGGCCCAAACAATGTCACTAGAACGCCACTTCATTTCTCAGCTTTACCTTCTGCTATATGTCACTCCTTTTTCAGACTGTGGTGGCCCTCCAGTGACTCTAGGCTCTCCTTTTCTAGTGACAAGATGGTTGCTGTAGCTTGATCCTCTTAGTTAAACACAGTCTTAATAGGGAAGATAACTTACTTTTCTTTCAATCAACCCAGTAAAAGTCTCACTAGCTCCAACTGGGCCATGTGCCCATCTCTGAACAAATCATTGTGGAAATATGAAGTTCTCAATGGCAAGGATCAAGTGACGTAGGTGGCTTGCCTTAGAAATTGGGATGGACTCAGCTCCACCCTAAGCACATAAACTGAATAGAACAGAAGATAGTACCTCTAAGGAAAATTATGGTACATTTTGTCACAAACCGAGTGCTGAATGATTCCTCAGGAACAAAAGTAATAGACGTCTACTATAGCATCTTAAGAGCAGGAAAATATATTGGGCTACATTTTCTATTTTTATTGATATTTTAAACTTGCATATAATTCAATTTCTTTAAGACCCTGTTAATTTCTTTCACATCTCAGAATTCAAGGCCTTTACTAATTTACATTATTGTTTGTAGTTTCTGGCAATTTAAAATATAACCTTTATTTTCTCTTTTTCTTAGTGCTTTATATTCATGTGTACAGCCTGTTAGCATATATTCTATATTTCTGTGGTAGACCTGGACAGGATAGAGGAAGAAGCCCCTGGGAAGTGCCTTTCCTGGGAAGAAGTCCCAGGAGTTAATTCTTAGATAATATGACAACTAAGAAAGTTATCACTTGGGATACAGCTTCATTATATTGGCTTGGCCAAAAAGTTCGTTCAGGTTTTTCCATAACATCTTATGGAAAAACCTGAATGAACTTTTTGGCCAACCCAATATTTTAATCTCTCTACAGCTGCTTTAGAGCACAATTTTTAAACCTATATTTTGTTTTAGAGGCTCTCAAAACTAAAATCACCTTTTTATATGGTTTTTGAGAAAAGGTAGACAACAGAAAAAAAATACTGTCATGTTTGTCACTTAAGTTTTCTAGATATTTAAGCATAGAGCCAAGATCTGTGGAGTCTAAGATGAAAGCTACTAGGAAGCTACTGGAGAAAGAGCTGCAACTGGGCTAGGAAGACTAACATTACTGTCCTGGATATGGGTAACTGGTTCCATCTCGCCTGGCATCTGTGTCTAATTCTCAAGGGTTCTATTTGTGGTTTAGTCCAAGACACTAGTAGTCCCTTAGAGAAGTGGATTAAGATTCACTGAAAGGGGCAGAAACTAAGTCAAAGTGACTGAAATTACATGTGGATGTAGGAGGAAAAGACTGCAGCTGGTTGAAAATGCAGGTGCCTGTGGAGCTTCCCTCAGGCGTACTGAATATTGGATTAGGGCAGGGGTTCGCCAACATGAGTATAAGAATCACCTGGAGCACTTAAAACAGATTCCTCCACTCATTCACCAAGTTCCTGATTGGATAGACAGGTCTGAGGTGGGGACTGAGAATTGGCCTGGGAATTTTGCAGCAAGTTCCTATGTAATAATGATGCTGCTGCTCTTGGGACTTCACTTAGAGAACTACTGGATTATGGCAACAAGACTAATTACAGACTCTCATCTTCTGGTGGAAATTGAGAGCTCCTGGTAAAATGCCAGGCTTGGTCAAGCACTGTTTTAGGAGGAGATGATATTAAACCTACAGTTTGAAGGTTTCAATATCTAAATCTTGATAGGGCAGAGTAAGTGGGGACTGACATCTCCTGGGCCGTGGGGCGCTGGAGCCGTCCACATCTCTTCCTAGCTCCAAGTTCAGGAGTGTCAACTTGGTGGCTTGAAATCGACCTTGGTGGGAGATTTACACCACACATATTAAGCAGCACATCACTGCCTACAAGTGATATTGAGTGCTGATATATGATAAGGTTAGATACTCTACAGACCCTAAAACCCACAAACGCTGCTTTTAAGAACTTATATTGCAAATACAATTATAGCTATCCCATTAAAATTGTGAGGTATTATTCATTCAACAAGCATTTATTGAACATTTGCCATGTGTCAAGAACGGTGACAGATGATGGGGATACAGCAATGAACCAGAAAAACAAAGTCCTTACCTTCTTGGAGCTTACACAATTCTAGAGAAAAGAAATAATTGTAATGTGAGTGATTTAGCTTAAATAATTCTTTGTTCAATAACTGCTGAAAGTACATTAGCAACAAAGAGTATAAACTGTTTTTAAAACTCAAAATAATGAAGAAAGTTCCTAGTTGTTATCTTTACAAGCCCTGAAGCCCAGTGGAATATTGTAATTATGAAAATTATTTATACCTTTTGACATTTACTACATATCCAATATGCTTATTGAAAGTGTAGATGTAATTACAGTCTATCTGGCTCTCTCCAATACCAAATGTGTTCAGATTTAGAAACATTGTGGGTACTTACTGCTTCTTAGGTAAATGTTCCCTCATTGCTGGATACAGAGTTCATTGCCTTCACACTCTGTGTATCATTTTTAAAAAGAAAAACTTGTGCCATCTGGGAGAAAACAGTTGAAGGAAAGAGACTTAAAGGTGCTTAAAATATTTACATTTTTGCCAAAAGGGTAAATACATGTTAATTTCAAGAAGAAAGTGGTGGGGTTTTTTTTTAACATGGATTGGTTTTGTCAATTATCCTGGTTTCTGTTATACAGAGTGACAAATTTTAAAGAAGTAATTATTTAATGTGTGTTAGGTATAGTAGGGCAATTTCTGAAGTAGGTAATGGAGAAGAGGATGGGAGTGGGAATTTAAGAAAGACCTGACATGAACATAAATGTTGCTTCTGGGCTATACCCTAGGCACCCCTCTATCTCTACTCCCTTGCCTGCTACAACGTGCCAGGTTCCAACAAGGGTGTCGGAATGGGCAAGAGCCTGCACTTTTTGGTTCCTGGGTGAGTGAGGATATGAAAAAATAACACCTTTTTACTCTCATCTCACGGTCTCACTAATAATTTTTCAATTGCATAATTAACATGACTTCCTCTACAGTCTTATTATATTCTGAGGCTACTCAAAGTGAGGTCCTTTGACCAGTACCTGACCCCAAACTGTTACGGGCCTGGGATAAGTACAGAAATTGAGAGTTAACATTAACAAATGTTTATAGGAATTAACAGTAATTTAATGTATATTGAATATAATAATTAAAAATTGGGGCTTATATTTTATGTCTTTTCATTTTTCTAGTAATCATTGTATTTTACAAGGTATCAGTCTGTAATTGCAAATTTCTTAAAAAGTTACTTCACAACAGATGGTTTGAGAAGCATTTGTCCAAGCAATTTTTAGGTCAATGTACAGTTATTACCTTTAAAAGTGTTGATAGGGTGCTACTTTGGGAGACAGATCTCAAGGGTGAGAAACCACTTTACCCTGCTCCTTCTCTAGCCATACTTCTCCTTTGAGGCATTAGTGGGATGGTAAGAGGCCAGAGAAGATGAGAATGGTAATAGCTTACAAATACTTGTCCTTCTCATGCCATTCATTCCCCCCACATACTGAATGATGCCTTTGACCCACTGAATGCTCACAGCTAGAATGCTCTGCGATACCTACATACTTTATGAAAACTAAATCAAATATCTCAGACCGACTGAATAAAGTTTAGTTGCTTTAAAAAATGTTGAACTGTGGGGAAACTGCCACAGAGTGGGAAAAACCATAATCTGAAGAATTCTGCACTTAGACTTACTTACAAAGGTCTTTAAGGTTTTTCCTTATTTAAAAGAAATAAATTGAAATAGTAACTGACTGTATAGAACTTGAGTCAGCAGACGTGCTCTCAAAAAGCCTTGGTCTCTATGTCAAAAGATCGTCAAATATACATACGTTTATATTATTTACACTTCAACAAAATGTTTTAGATATGTCACATTTTTCACTAAATTTTTTAATGAGCATAGTTGCTTTACAATGTTGTGTTAGTTTCTGCTGTACAGCAAAGTGAATCAGCAAGACATATACATATATCCCCTCTTTTGTGGATTTCCTTCCCATTTAGGTCAGCACAGAGTATGGAGTAGAGTTCCCTGTGCAATACAGTATGTTCTCATTAGTTATCTATTTTAGACATGGTATCAACAGTGTACATATGTCAATCCCAATCTCCCAATTCATCCCACCCCCCTTTCCCCCTTGGTATCCATATCTTTGTTCTCTACGTCTGTGTCTCTATTTCTGTTTTGCAAATAACATCATCTATACCATTTTCCTAGATTCCACATACGCATGTTAATATACGATATTTGTTTTTCTCTTTCTGACTTACTTCACGCTGTATGACAGTCACTAGGTCTGTCCACATCTCTGCAAATGACCCAGTTTCATTCCTTTCTTTGGCTGAGTAATATTCCACTGTATATATGTACCACATCTTCTTTATCCATTCCTCTGTTGATGAACATTTAGGTTGCTTCCATACCCTGGCTATTGTAAATAGTGCTTCAATGAACATTGGGGTGCATGTGTCTTTTTGAATTATGGTTTTCTCTGGGTATATGCCCAGTAGTGGGATTGCTGGGTCATATGGTAATTCTATTTTTAGTTTTTTTAAGGAACCTCCATAGTGTTCTCCACAGTGGCTGTATCAATTTACATTCCCGCCAAAAGTGTAAGATGGTTCCCTTTTCTCCACACCCTCTCCAGGCTTTGTTGTTTGTAGATTTTTTGATAATGGCCATTCTGACAGGTGTGAGGTGCTAAGATACCTCATTTAGTTTTGATTTGCATTTCTCTAATATTTAGTGACGTTGAGCATCTTTTCATGTGTTTGTTGGCCATCTGTATGTCTTTGGAGAAATGTCTATTTAGGGCTTCTGCCCATTTTTTAATTCAGTTGTTTGTTTTTTTGATATTGATCTGCATAAGCTGTTTGTATATTTTGGAGATTAATCCTTTGTCAATTGCTTCATTTGCAAAAAATTTCTCCCATTCTGAGGGTTGTCTTTTCATCTTGTTTATAGTTTCCTTTGCTGTGCAAAAGCTTTTAAGTTCCAATAGGTCCCATTTTTTTGTTGTTTTTATTTTCATTCCTCTAGAGGTGGATCAAAAATGATCTTCTGCAATTTCTGTCAAAGAGTGTTGTGCCTATGTTTTCCTCTAAGAGTTTTATAGTGTCTGGTCTTACATTTAGGTCTTTAATCCATTTTGAGCTTACTTTTCTGTATGGTGTTAGGGAGTGTTCTAATTTCATTCTTTTACATGTACCTGTCCAGTTTTCCTAGCACCACTTATTGAAGAGACTGTCTTTTCTCCACTGTATATTCTTGCCTACTTGTCATAGGTCAGGTGACTGTAGGTGCGTGGGTTTATTTCTGGGCATCCTATCCTGTTCCATTGATCTATATTTCTGTTTTTGTGCAAGTACCATACTCTCTTGATTACTGTAGCTTTGTAGTATAGTCTGAAGTCAGGGACCCTGATTCCTCCAGCTCTGTTTTTCTTTCTCAAGATTTCTTTGGCTATTTGGAGTCTTTTGTGTCTCCATACAAATTTTAAGATTTTCTTATTCTAATTCTGTGAAAAATGCCCTTGGTAATTTGATAAGGATTGCATTGAATCTGTAGATTGCTTTGGGTAGTATAGTCATTTTCGTGATATTGATTCTTCCAATCCAAGAACATGTATATCTCTCCATCTGTTTCTGTCGTGTTTGATTTCTTTCATCAGTATCTTATAGTTTTCTGAGTACAGGTCTTTTGCCTCCTTAGGTAGGTTTATTCCTAGGTATTTTATTCTTTTTGTTGCAATGGTAAATGGGATTGTTTCCTTAATTTCCCTTTCTGATATTTTGTTGTTAGTGTATATGAATGCAAGAGATTTCTGCATATTAATTTTGTATCCTGCAACTTTACTAAATTCATTGATTAGCTCTAGTAGTTTTCTGGTGGCATCTTTAGGATTTTCTATGTATAGTATCATGTCATCTGCAAACAGTGACAGTTTTACTTGTTTTCCAATTTGGATTCTTTTATTTCTTTTTCTTCTCTGATTGCCATGGCTAGAACTTCCAAAACTATGTTGAATAAAAAGTGGCAAAAGTGGACATCCTTTTCTTGTTCCTGATCTTAGAGGAAATGCTTTCAGCTTTTCACCATTGAGTATGATGTTAGCTGTAGGTTTGTCATATATGGCCTTTATTATGTTGAGGTAGGTTCCCTCTATCTCCATTTCCTGGAGAGTTTTTATAATAAATGAGTGTTGAATTTTGTCAAAAGCTTTTTCTGCATCTATTGAGATGATCATATGGTTTTTATTCTTCAGTTTGTTAATGCGGTGTATCACATTGATTGATTTGCATATATTGAAGAATCCTTGCATCCCTAGGATAAATCCCACTTGATCAGGGTGTATGATCCTTTTAATGTGTTGTTGGATTCGATTTGCAGGTATATTGTTGAGGATTTTGGCATCTATATTCATCAGTGATATTGGACTGTAATTTTCTTTTTTGGGATATCTTTGTCTGGTTTTGGTATCAAGGTGATGGTGGCCTCATAGAATGAGTTTGGGAGTGTTCTTCCCTCTGCAATTTTTTGGAAGGGTTTGAGAAGTATAGGTGTTTGCTCTTATCTAAATGTTTGATAGAATTCGCCTGTGAAGCCATCTGGTCTTGGACTTTTGTTTGTTGGAAGATTTTTAATCACAGTTTCAATTTCATTACTTGTGGTTGGTCTGTTCATATTTTCTGTTTCTTCCCGGTTCAGTCTTGGAATGTTGTGCATTCCTAAGATTTTGTCCATTTCTTCCAGGTTGTCCATTTTATTGGCATATAGTTGCTTGCAGTAGTCTCTCATGATCCTCTGTATTTCTGCAATGTCAGTTGTAACTTCTCCTTTTTCATTTCTAATTTTATTGATTTGAGTCCTCTCCCTTTTTTTCTTAATGGGTCTGGCTAAAGGCTTATCAATTTTGTTTATCTTCTCAAAGAACCAACTTTTAGTTTCAATGATCTTCGCTATCATTCTCTTCGTCTCTATGTCATTTATTTCTGCTCTTATCTTTATGATTTCTTTCCTTCTACCAACTTTGGGGTTTCTTTGTTATTCTTTCTCTAATTGCTTTAGGTGTAAGATTAGGTTGTTTATTTGAGATTTTTCTTGTTTCTTGAGGTAGGATTTTATTGCTGTAAACTTCTCTCTTAGAACTGTTTTTGCTGTATCCCATAGGTTTTGGATCATTGTGTTTCTGTTGTCATTTGTTTCTAGGTATTTTTTTATTTCCTCTTTGATTTCTTCAGTGATCTCTTGGTTATTTAGTAGCATATTGTTTAGCCTCCATGTGTTTCTGTTTTTTACGGGTTTTTTTTCCTGTAATTGATTTCTAATCTCATAGTGTTGTTGTTGGAAAAGATGCTTTGTACAATTTCAATTTTTCTTAAATTTACCAAGGCTTGATTTCTGACCCAAGATGTGATCTATCCTAGGGAATGTTCCGTGAGCACTTGAGAAGAAGGCATATTCTGCTGCTTTTGGATGGAATGCCCTATAAATATCAATTAAGTCTATGTGCTCTAATGTGTCATTTAAGGCTTGTGTTTCCTTATTAACTTTCTGTCTGGATGATCTGTCCATTGGTGTAAGTGGAGTGCTAACGTCCCTCACTATTATTGTGTTACTGCCAATTTCCCCTTTTATGTCTGTTAGCATTTGCCTTATGTATTGTGGTGTTCCTATACTGGGTACATAAATATTTACAATTGTTATATCTTCTTGGATTGATTCCTTGATCATTACGTAGTGTCCTTCCTTATCTCTTGTAACAGTCTTTATTTTAAAGTCTATTTTGTCTGATGTGAGAATTGCTACTCCAGCTTTCTTTTGATTTCATTTGCATGGAATATCTTTTTCCATCCCCTCACTTTCAGTCTCTATGTGTCCCTAGGTCTGAAGTGGGTCTCTTATAGACAGTGTATATATGGGTTTTGTTTTTGTATCCATTCAGCCAGCCTGTGCCTTTTGGTTGGAGCATTTAATCTGTTTACATTTTAAGGTAATTATATGTATGTTCCTATTACCATTTTCTTAATTGTTTTGAGTTTGTTTTCGTAGTTTTTTTTTCTCTCATGTTTCCCACCTAGAGAAGTACCTTTAGCATTTCTTGTAGAGCTGGTTTGGTGGTGCTGAATTCTCTTAGCTTTTGCTTGTCTGTAAACCTTTTGATTTGTCCTTCAAATCTGAATGAGAGCCTTGCTGGGTAGAGTATTCTTGGCTTTCGGTTTTTCCCTTTCATCATTTTGAATATATCATGCCAGTGGTCCATCATCCTGGACACAGCACTCCCACCCCAGAGGCCGAGGCCTGACTCCTGGCCAGGGAATTAATAGCCCACAAACCACGAGAAAAAAGAAAGGAAAGAAAGGGGGAAAAAAAGCAAAATAAAGTAGATAAAAGCCAAGACAAATAGCAAAAACAAAAGCAAACAGAAACAACAACAACACAACACACACATACAATAAAAGAAGGAACAAAACAAATGGATACACCAAACTGAAGACAAAGAAAACAACAAAACCAAACTAGCAGAAACAAAGAAGCAGACAGAAAAGAAAAAAAAGGAAATACAGGAGAACAAACAAACAAAGGAACTCAAAAATGAGAACAATCAATAAGGACTAAACTACCAAAAACAAAAAATGCAAAATAAGGCAAAAGCAGAAAGCAAACTAAAAAAAAATGCAAAGAAAATATAAAACAAACGCATAAAAAGATCAAAAAAAATCAAAAAAATAAAGAAAAAAAGAAAGAACAAAACAAGAAAAAACACAAAACAACAAAAAATAAAGTAAAAATAGAAAAATAAAAAAAAGACATATTAAAAAAATAAAAATAATAAAAAATAATAATGAAAACAACACCAACAACTGAGCAAAATGAAACAAACAAAAAGAATAGTAGTAATAAGAATATTTTCCTGGAGCCTCCTCTGTCAGTGTTCTTACTCCCTCAGTGAGCCATGGCCAACCCCCACCTCCCCAGGAGGCCCTCTAATACATCTAGGTAGGTCTCTGGACATGCTGTGGGCCCTCTGGGGGTGGCTCAGACTCTGATCTGGCCCACCTCCCACATGTACTTGCCCCCAAAGTCCACTGCTGCTAAAGCTAGACCAGTCTCAGTTGTGGGAACACTTGTTGTCTATTTAGATATTCCACAGACAAAAGATTTACCAAGTAGATCCTGGGGATTTAATCTGTGGCTTGTGAAGCTGCAAGGAGAGATTTCTGTTCCTCTTTCTTAGTTGCACCACTCCTGGGGCTCAGCTTTGGTTTTGGCCCCACCTCTGCATGTGCACCACCCTCAGACATCTGTTCCCCTCCCAGGCGAGAGGGAGCAAAAGCAGTGGCTGATTCAGGCACACTTGCTCACTTAGGCCAGGGAGGGTACGGTGGCCACAACTGGGGTGTGTGCGAATTGCCTGTGGCAGCGTAGACTGGCAGGCAGTTGCAACAGACTGGGGTGCACTGGTGAGAGTCCCTCCCAGTGCCTGCTGAGGCAGGGGCTGGCATGTGGGTGCCATGGCGGCCCTGTCCCTTGTGTGACACTCAACAATGGCGCCTTGTTTCCTAGGTATACCACGCTTCCTCTAGGGGCATTCCCGGCCACGGAGCCCCTCACTCCTGTCCCCTCTGTTGTATCCACACAGCCAACATCGGTCCTGTACCCAGATCTGCTCTCTTAACCCCATACTTTAGCACTCAGCCCCCATCAGCTTTGGTGGATTCCTGTTTCAGGCAGGGGTGCCCAGGGCTGATTCCCAAGGAGGCTTTGGGATGGGCGGCACTCAGGACCCCAGAGCCTACACGGGTGGAGGAGGCCTTGGCTTGAGGGGCAGGTGAGCCTGTTCAGATGGGTGCTGCTCCCAGTGCCGGTGGAGGCTGAAGAAGCCAGCAGGTGGGGAAAGGGGTTGTAATGGTGGCTCCGACGCTTGCACGCCACTCACCAATGACGCCTTGCTTCTATGGTGTCCCGGGCTTTTTCTGCAAACTTTCCCGGCTGTGGCACTCCTTACTCTTGTCCCTTCAGGCTATCTTTTCACAGCCAACAGCTGTCCCCTCCCTGGGTCCACGCCCCAAGCCCCACTTTCCAGCACCCAGCCCCCCTCCGCAACAGGAGACACATGACTCAGGCTGGGATTCACAGGGGTGCAGCACAGACCATGCACGCAGTTCTTTGTCCTGCCTTCCACAGACCGTCTGCTGTATTCACCTTTGAGCCCCTGAACGTCACTTTCTCTCCTAGCTATTTTCCCCACCGTGAGGGGGTTTTCTGAGTGCAGGGACCTCTCTTCACCTTCAGCTTCCCACCAGGGTTGCTGGTCCCTTTTTTGATTCCTCTTTTCTTTTTTTCTTTCTTTCGTCCTACCCAGTTGTGAGGGGTTTTTTCTTGTCCTTTTGGGTGTGCGAAGTCTTCCACTAATGTTCAGCATGTGCTCTGTGAGAACTGTTCCATTTGTAGATGTATTCTTGATATACTTGTGAGGAGAGACGATTTCCCCATCCTCCTATTCTACCATCTTGACTCCTCTTTCATTAATTTTTTAATAGTAACCTCCAAAGTATGGTTCCCAGTTACATTGTTTAAGAGGGCATCTACAGTATGGACAAAGGTATAACAAGTGTTCATAGAATGGAGGGATTATTTTGTACTGGAATTTCAATGACATCATAGAATACTTGGAGAGACGTTGAAAGATGGGTAGTATCAATAAATATATTAGTTCAGGAAAAACTGCAGGAGAAAAGAGATAAAGACAGGAAGGCATGAGCATATTTCTGACGGGTACAGTGGGGCTGGGTCAAACTTGGATGAAGGTTCATACCAGTATCATAGACTATTATTGTAGATTAGCTAAAATAAATTCTATGACCTCAGAGCAGCCATTCTGGTTGAGGGTTCTCAGCTGTACTCTGGGCACAGTTGCTTTCAAACATTTTGGGGGCAGCAACCCACAGTAAGTTTATATTGAAACTACATATGTAGAAGAATTAAGGAGCATCATCAGGAAGAGAAGGGACCAGTAAGAGAGGAGCAAGAACAGCATAATGACAAGAGTCTGGAGGAATCCTTTAATTCTGATGTGAATAATGAGAGAAAACCAAACAAAGCCAATCTGGGTTTTGATGCCTCATCTAATGTTTAACAGTGTCTACAATTCCTTTAGAGTTTTCAAACCAAGCATACTACTTTTTTCTGAATATTAGAAAGAAACAACTCATGCCCATCATATTACTTAGGCATATATGCATACTTGTGTTTTTGCAGAGAGAAATTGAGGTTGAAGAAAAAAATAGATTTTATGTAGCAACTCAGTGCACACATGATGTATTATGTGTACTAGAGTCTAAGTGCTCTGATATTTTCTATTCAATTCGATTTCATTAAAAAATGCTGGCTGGTACCCACTAAACTGATTTCAGTACCCAGTAAGGGATGTGCCTCTCAGCTTGAAAAGTACCATCTAGGGAAGGGGTTCTCAATGGGAGGTGCTTTTTCCCCCCAGGGAACACTTGGCAATGTTTACAAATACTTTTTGTTCTTGCAATTGCAAGGGTTGGTGATGAGGTGGGGGTAGCTCCCAGTACCGGTGGAGGCTGGGAGAGAGCAAAAGCAGTGGCTGATTCAGGCACATTTGCTCACGCACAGGACAGTCTCTGCCCCTCCTCTCCCAACAAAAAATTATCTGGCTCCAATTGTCAATAGTCACAGGTTGAGAAACTTTGCTATAGAGAACCCATTACTGGTATGTGAGAATTTGCTCTAGAGATTTTTATTTTCCCTGAGCAACTAAGACTCCGGTGGTTCCTGTATTGCCATCCTGCAACTTCCAATGAGTACAGCTGGATGAGAATTCACTCTCCTCTTTTCTATTGCTAGGTGCCCTTAGCTCCCTTCCGTAGCACAATTATACAGAGACAAGAGGATTCACTCCTAAGATAGTTAAGATGTCGCTATCCAAATTCTAAACTTCATGAACTGACTGTAGAATGGTTAGATAGGTGCAGTTTATAGTCTTTCATTCCACATTGGTGGATGGTTTTGCACATGCCACTGTGCCTTTCCTGAGGCCATTAACATTAAATATATTGACTCTGCTATAAATTTGTTGGATGCTGTAGAAACGTGAAGTTAACACTGGAGGGTAGAACATGGGAGAAGTGTTATAAAGAAAGGGCATAGTTTCTTACAGGAATTTGGAAAGTCAAAAATACAGTCAAAGAAAGGAATTTGTTCACAGTGCAGCATATGATGAAGTGCCAAAAGCCAGTGAGGACATAACTCCTGCCTATAGCCACATGAGTGAAGTTTAAAGTGGATCTTCTGAGGCCTGTCAGCAGTCCGGTGAGTGAACCTAGACGTACATCGTCCCCCAGAGAAGCTTTGAGATGGCTGCAGACACAACCAAACCTTGACTGCAGCCTTGTGAGAGCCCCAACAGAAAGTATTCTTAACCCACAGAAACTGGGAAATAGATGTTTGTTCTTTTAAACCAATACATTTTGAGTTTAATGTTTGTAAATTATATCTTTATATATCCATTTCCTTTATTTTTTTAAGTTTTGAAGCTTCTTTTGTATTATATATATATGTATTTTTAATTAATTTTATTTTTATTTTTGGCTGCATTGGGTCTTCGTTGCTGCGCATGGGCTTGCTTTTTTTTTTTTTTTTTTTTTTTTAGTTTCAGCGAGCAGGGGCTACTCTTTGTTGCTGTGCACGGGCTTCTCATTGTGGTGGCTTCTCTTGTTGTGGAGGACGGGCTCTAGGCACATGGGCTTCAGTAGTTGCGGCACGCGGGCTTCAGTAGTTGCAGCACGCAGCTCAGTAGCTGTAGCGCACAGACTTAGTTGCTCTGTGGCATGTGGGATATTCCTGGACCAGGGCTCGAACCCGTCTCCCCTGCATTGGCAGGCGGATTCTTTTTTTTTTTTTTTTTTAGTAGTAGTTCACAGGTTTTATTCAACCCAGCCCTAATCATTCACCTCGTTCTTCTAGTTTCCTTCATCTGAGCCCACACTTTTACGTTTTTCTTTTTTTCATCCTCACTGTCATGTACATTATCTTCTCACTGTCTTTATTTTATTTATTTATTTATTTTAAAACATCTTTATTGAAGTATAATTGCTTCACAATGGTGTGTTAGTTTCTGCTTTATAACAAAGTGAATCAGCTACACATATACACACGTTCCCATATCTCCTCCCTCCTGCATCTCCCTCCCTCCCACCCTCCCCATCCCACCCCCCCAGGCGGTCACAAAGCACTGAGCTGATCTCCCTGTGCTATGCGGCTGCTTCCCACTAGCTATCTGTTTTACATTTGGTAGTGTATATATGTCCATGACACTCTCTCACCCTGTCACATCTCACCCCTCCCCCTCCCCATATCCTCAAGTCCATTCTTTAGTAGGTCTGTGTCTTTATTCCCATCTTGCCACTAGGTTCTTCATGACCTTTTTTTTTTTCCTTAGATTCCATATATATGTGTTAGCATACTGTATTTGTTTTTCTCTTTCTGACTTACTTCACTCTGTAGGACAGACTCTAACTCCATCCACCTCATTACAAATACCTCCATTTCATTTCTTTTTATGGCTGAGTAATATTCCATTGTATATATGTGCCACATCTTCTTTATCCATTCATCTGATGGTGGACACTTAGGTTGCTTCCATGTCCTGGCTATTGTAAATAGAGCTGCAATGAACATTTTGGTACATGACTCTTTTTGAATTATGGCTTTCTCAGGGTATATGCCCAGTAGTGGGACTGCTGGGTCGTATGGTAGTTCTATTTTTAGTTTTTTAAGGAACCTCCATACTGTTCTCCATAGTGGCTGTATCAATTTACATTCCCACCAACAGTGCAAGAGTGTTCCCTTTTCTCCACACCCTCTCCAGCATTTATTGTTTGTAAATTTTTTGATGATGGCCATTCTGACCGGTGTGAGATGATACCTCATTGTAGTTTTGATTTGCATTTCTCTAATAATTAATGATGTTGAGCATTCTTTCATGTGTCTGTTGGCCATCTGTATATCTTCTTTGGAGAAATGTCTATTTAGGTCTTCTGCCCATTTTTGGATTGGGTTGTTTGTTTTTTTGTTATTGAGCTGCATGAGCTGCTTGTAAATCTTGGAGATTAATCCTTTGTCAGTTGCTTCATTTGCAAATATTTTCTCCCATTCTGAGGGTTGTCTTTTGGTCTTGTTTATGGTTTCCTTTGCTGTGCAAAAGCTTTTAAGTTTCATTAGGTCCCATTTTTTTATTTGTGTTTTTATTTCCATTTCTCTAGGAGCTGGGTCAAAAAGGATCTTGCTGTGATTTATGTCATAGAGTGTTCTGCTTATGTTTTCCTCTAAGAGTTTGATAGTGTCTGGCTTTACACTTAGGTCTTTAATCCATTTTGAGTTTATTTTTGTGTATGGTGTCAGGGAGTGTTCTAATTTCATACTTCTACATGTACCTATCCAATTTTCCCAGCACCACTTATTGAAGAGGCTGTCTTTTCTCCACTGTATATGCTTGCCTCCTTTATCAAAGATAAGGTGACCATACGTGCTTGGGTTTATCTCTGGGCTTTCTATCCTGTTCCATTGATCTATATTTCTGTTTTTGTGCCAGTACCATACTGTCTTCATTACTGTAGCTTTGTAGTATAGTCTGAAGTCAGGGAGCCTGATTCCTCCAGCTCCATTTTTCTTTCTCAAGATTGCTTTGGCTATTTGGGGTCTTTTGTGTCTCCATACAAATTGTGAAAATTTTTGTTCTAGTTCTGTGAAAAATGGGCAGGTGGATTCTTAACCACTGTGCCACCAGGGAAGTCCCTACATCCATTCACTTTCAACCTATGTCTTTTAATTGAAAGTATATCTCTTTTAGACAACAAATAGTTGGGTCTTATTTTCTTTTTATCCATTTTGACAATTTCTACCTTTTACTAGGCGTATTTAGTTCAGTAATTTTTTTAATGTAATTATTGGCATGTGTTTGATTCTACCAATTGCTTTTGTTTTCCACTTGCATCCTCTGCCTTACAATTCTTTTTCCCTCCTTTCTTGCCTTCTATTCAGTTATTTGAATTTTTTAGAATTACATTAAATTTCTTGATGAATGTTTAGCTATAATTCTTTGCATTTTATTTCTTTGTGATTTTATTAATCCTTAAATTCTGTAGTCCATTTATAGTTAATAATATCCTTTCTGCTATAGTTGTTATATGTACTATATCTAAATACATTCTAATGACTGCAAGACAATGTTATTTTTTCATTAAACAGTTATGTGATTTAAAAAGCAATTAAGAACAAAAGGGCAAAAACAAAGTCATTTTTGCATTTACCCAGATATTTGCCATTCCAGTGCTTTTTATTCTTTTCTAATGGTCTGAGTTTCCATCTAGTGTTATTTTCCTTCAACCTGAAGAAATGTCTTTCCTTTCCTTTAGCATGTCTTGTCATGCATATACAATAGTGATGGAATTATCTTAGCTTTCTTTTTTTGAAAATGTCTGTATTTCCACTTCATTTTTGAGGAATATCTTTGTTGGATATACAGTAATGGGTTAACAGTTTTCTTTATTTCAGCATTATTTTTTTCTCTCCATTCTTTTCTAGCCTCATTCCTTTCTGATGAAGCCAGGTGTTAATTGAACTATTGTTCCCCACTATCACCATCACCACCAATATTGTTTTACTCTTGCTGCTTTCAAGACTGGCTCTTCATCTTTGGAATTCAGTAGTTTACCTGTGATGTTCCTTGGTATGAGCATCTTTTTGTTTATTATGCATGATGTTTGTTGAATATCGTGAATCTTCAAATTTCTGACTTTCATCAAATTTGGGAAATTTCAAGCTATTATTTCTTCAAAAATTTTTTCTACCCCATTCTGTTTCTCCTCATCTTCTGGTATTGCATTTTCAAACATGTCAAATCACTTGATATCACCTAATGGTTCCCTGACTCTTGGCCTATTATTTTTCAATCTTTTTTTTCTCTGTACTTCACATTAGATAATTTTAATCAATCTTCAAGTTCACTTACTCATTCCTCTGTCATTTCCATTTGGCTGTTAAGTCTATTCTGAACTTTTAATTTCAGAAAGTATATTTTTTCAGTTCTAAGATTTCCATTTACTTCTCTTTTATTGTTTCTCTTTCCTTGCTGAAATTTTTATTTATTCAAACCATATTTTTTTTTACTTCATTGAAGATGGTTATTATAGCCACTTTAAAATTGTTGTATATTAATTCCAATAACTGATTCATCTTGGGGTTAGATCCAGTTGATTTTTTTTCTCTTTCCGATATGCTCCACTTTCTTGGTTCTTTATATGCATCATAATTTTCTACAATATCCTGGATATTTTGGATGTTAAATTGTGGAGATTTTGGATTCCCTTATTTTTCCCCATTGAGTGTTTGTTGTCTCCTTTGTTTTAGCAGGTGACTTTTTTTGTAGGTGGGGCTGGGCTGAACTTCAAACTTCAAACTCAGTTCAGATTGGATTTAGATGTGTCTATGTTCAGGAATTACCCGTGAGTTGTCAGCTTGCAATCTCTGGTCTACAGTTATATGGTTTAGCTGAGATGTTTTCAGTCTGTTCCATACATGCCCAATTCAGAGGTCAGTCAGAAATGTGGATGGACAGAGTATGGGGATCCACTCTTTGGTTCTTTCCCTTGCAGGATTCCTCCATTCTCATCAGCATTCCCAGTTTCCTGCATTTAATGTTCTTATTTCACAGGCCAGAGACAGGTTGTGTTTTGTTTTAGTTGTTGTTGTTTTTCTACATGAATCCCAGCCAGGTGTGGACTGCAATTAGCCTCAGGCTAAAAACTGCAGAGATAGGAATTTGTCTCCCTCCCCCCAAGTGAACTTGCCCTGCCAACCCAGCAAACACTTCTTTTCACTCTCCAGTACATTCAGGTATTTGCTTTTTGTTTTATGCCCAGGTTTTATAGTTATTTTATGCAGTGGGGTGGGGGTGGAGAGTTGTCAGGGAGGGTCTTAATCTATCATACCTGGAAGTGGAACTCTATGTAGTTTTAATTTTTTAATGAAAAATTTCAGACAAAAACAGAAAACAGTACAGTGGATCTCCATATACCTATCACCAGACTTGGTCACTATCAAGATTTGCCTCACTTGTTTCATCTATCTCTTTTTTGCTTTTTCTCATCTTTCTTAGGTATTTAAGTCAAATCCTAGATGGCATTATTTTGCCTCTGTGTACTTCTGTATGCATCTGTAAAAATTGTAGATAATCTCTTACATAACCACAATGCCATTATCATGCCTAAAAAATTAACAATATTTTTTGGTATTATCTAATATCTAGTCCATAAACAAATGTTCCTGATTGTTTAAAAATGCATGTTCAATTTAGGATTCAAATAAGATCCACAAACTGCATTTGATTGATATGCCTGTTTGGTCTCTTTGAATCTAAAGCAGTATCTTCTTTCCACCTTCATTTTCCCTGCCATTGGCTTATTGGAGAAACCACATCAGTTGTTCATATGGAATATTCCACATTCTAGATTTGTCCGTCTCCTTCCTTGAGGTGTCATTTTACTTGTTCCTCTGTCCTTTATGTTTCTGTAAATGAGAGTTAATTCTAGAGAGATCAACTTCTTGGCAAGAGTAGTTCACAGATGGTGCTGTGTACCTGACACCACAATGTCTGGACAGCCTAACAATTTTTATATTTTGCTCTAAACCAAAAGTCACAAATTAATGACAACACATGGCCAAATCTTGTACATTGACATATTTGAATTCAATTGTTAATTGCTATTTCTTGTTTTGCTTGCAGTGTTGTTTTTCCTAAAGTAATTCAAAGGAAAACAAACAAAAAAAGCTGTAGCTGTATGTCATCAAAAGTGGGAAAATGGAAGACCATGATTGCTTCTTATTTCAAGATAATTCTTACACCAGAGAGCTTCGTTCATTTATATTCCCTGCCAGGTCCCTGTAAACATATGAGTCTGTGACTGCTGCTATATATATTCTCCAACCCATCATAGCAGGTACACCAAAACTCTGATCATGTGTTGAACCTACTCTCAGTAGTCAACTCACATTTACCCAAACCACATACAATTGTTTTTGGTGTACTGAAAGCTCTGTGTCACTGTATAGCTGAACTCCAATTTGAAGCTTACATTTTCTGTACTTTTTAAGAAATGGGAAAATTATGGAAATTAAAAGAAAATATAGCCCTCCTACAACCCTGAAAAATAAAATTATACACGACCAAAAAAAATCCTTCATAATCCCCAAAGTTTTGAAACTGATTAAACTCCTTTTAGAATTTTACCACATATTTTTCACAAAATTAAGAGGGTTTAAGGTGGTTCATAAGCTAAAGCACTGATGTCTCTCATATGCAATATCTTAACTTAGACTCTTTAAAAAGAAACCATAAACAAAAGGCCATAAAGACATTATATGAAATGAGTTCTTACAAACTCAGATTTGTTGAAGAAGACACTTATTTTAAGCTCACAGGGATATAAATAAATATGAAACTTTAGTACCAAGACATGCAAACCAGAATGTTGAAAAACATAAGTTACAGGTTAAGCAGCATGTTTCCCGTTCCTTCAGGGACAATATATTTATGTAGTGTCTAAATTGAGACAAAGGAAGTCAGAAAGAGGGGGGAATTACCAAAAGAGTGTGTTATAAGTATTCTCCTTGAGATGGTTTTTGAAAGTCTTTAAAAACTGGGTGTGTAAGTTAAAGCTGCTTTTAGCACTTCCTCGACAGCTCACCTTAGATTTTGCTAAACTTGGCAGCATGATAGGGGTCATATTTTCACACGGATGCACTCTTCCTGAACAGAATGTATTTGACAGAAACAAGTGTTTTTTTCATGCCAGGCATTTGTGTGTCTGCTTTCCATAACAAACAGCAAGACAAAGCTCACCATTCTGGACTCTCTCCCAATATTTCTATGGGAGAGAGCTATGAAATTTAGCTATGAAAACAAGATTTTTATTTCATGGTTTGGAGGCGTGCCCTTTAAAAGTTAAGTCTTTAAGAGAACACAAAATTTTCCCTCAATAAACATTTTATCTTTTATGATTGGAATTTTGTTTTCATTTCTTTAGATATCCCAAAGTCTATCCTCACATCACCTGAGTTGATAATGGAGATGTTCTCATAACTTAGCCTTTTTTTTCTCTCTCACAGAATTTAGCATTTTATTATAGTTCTTATCTGCATTATTTTCTGTTTCAGATACTAAGTCTGATCTCCATAATCAGATTGGGGCAAGCATTTATTTTGTTTCTAGGTTTTTTTGACAGAGTTGGCAAGAGTACAAAGCTGCCAGAGTTTTGTCTGAAATGGACTGTTTTTCAAGATTTCAGCTGTTTTCATACTCTATCCTTTCATAATGAATAGAGTCTGTCCCCAAAAAGGACAAATTTTTATGGTAGGTTAGGATCTTAAGTAAAAAAGAAATCTTGCCAGTCTATATCTAAAATATATGTTCAAATATACCACAAGCCTAACTCCAGCAGTTCCAAAGCCAGCATGCCATGCTGCCAGTATTCTGCCTTCCACAGAAGTCAAAGCATCCAGTGAAAACTTTGACACAAAGAATGACCATTCAGTTCTTCCTCCTAAAGCAGGTTATTAGAAGGAGACTGGCAAGAAGACCTATTTTTAAATGGTCACATTCCTCCTAGGAAGAGAGAGAAATGTGATTTTTTTATTTGTAAAAGAAAATGGATGAATTAAAATTGATATTTTAGCTGAATGTAATTATGTCATCATAAACATCATCATTATTTTGGGAGCCTAAGTGACTGAATTGGAATAGCATGTTAGAATATTTCACATAAAACACTTTAATTTTTACTGTCATGCTTTCCTTTTTAAAATTTGCTTTCTTTAGCTTCTGATGTGTTCAAAGATGCTATTATCATCTTTTTCAGTTCATAGGCCCACATTATTCACTGTTCAAATACAATATAAAACTAGAACAACTATTTTGTGCTGAAATCAATTTTGCCATTTTTCCGGGAGAAAAAAATATCAACTTTCTTATAGACAGAAAACTGATATACAGAGATATTGATTCCATACTTCATAGGAGTACTACTTGTACATGAAATGAGATATTAGAAAACATTAATATATGTATCATTCTGTGTGACTTCACATCACTAAACTTATGAAAGTCTATTTAGAATAGTGGTGAGCTAGATACAAATCAGATGCAAAAGCATCATAAAAAACAATTTTATATCATTTCAATATGAGTTGAAATTTTTTTTTAGTCTTTCTCTTAGTGTTCAATATAGTCGTTATAAAGCAAGGATTACACTTCATGAACTGGGCCTTGTTAGCATTCGCAAATGTGTGTGATTGTGTGTGTAGCTTTCAAGTTTTAGTTTGAATACAAAACTGAACTTTGCTGCCCATGTGTAAAATCCCTGGATTTTCTAGGCTATTCCAGCCTGAAGAGAAAAGTTATATCATCAGAAGAGCAACAAAACTAAATTTTTCTGACACTTCTCCTATAACTATTACAAGAGATCAGGAAGAAGAAGAAGGCGTGGTGTATCTTAAATAGCAATGCCTTTCCTCTCTATTTTTGTCTAGCTAACTCCTGACCCCCATTTTGAGTTAGATGGCTTGCCTCTGTACATCCATAAAACCTTATGCCTAAATTTATCTGCTTTTCACAGTGTTGATTATAGAAATGTAATAATTGGTTTACATATTTGATGCCCTATGCCCTTTCCATCATCTCATTCCTCTTCTTTCTCTCCTCTTTTTCTCACTCCCAAATGACCACACGTACACAAGACTATGAGCTCCTCTCTGGTAGGGACTATGCTTTGTTGGGCTTTGCATTTCTAGCACTTAGAATAATGTCTGGCACATACAATGACCAAGCAATATTTATTGAATGAATGTGTATGAATCAATGAATGCTTAGGAACTAGTCATATCAGCTATCACCATTTTCTTTGTTTCCTCCAGCTTGCTAGCATAATGTATCCTGTTGCTGCAAATGCCCACTATATTAGTGATGCCCATAACAAAATACTGCAGGCCGGGTGGCTTAAACAACAGAAATTTAGTTTTTCATAGTTCTGGAGGCTACAAGTCTGAGATCAATGTGTCATCAGGGTTGGCTCCTTCTGAGGGCCGTGGAGGAAGGATTTGTTCCAGGCTTCTCTCCTTGGCTTATAAATGGCCATCTTCTTCCTGTGTCTTCACATGTTTTCCCTTTGCATATGTCTGTGTCCAAATTTCCTCTTCTTATAAGGTATAAGGATAACACTCATGTTGGATTAGGGTCCACCCTAATGACATCATTTTAACTTAGTTACTTCTTTAAAGGCCCTGTCTCAAAATACAGTCACATTCTGAGTTTAATTTGGAGGAGCGCACAATTCAGCTCGTAACACCAAGGGTGCTAGTATTAACCATGTTGTTAAGCATGTATTTTCTGAGCACATATTTTGCGTCAGAAAATGTGCTAAGTGCTTTATATGCACATCTGTGACACATTACCCCCGTGCCTACCACAGGCACCCATACCCACTGAAGCCCACCAATATTTTGTCCATTCTGTGGTTTAGTAGTTAACCCCTCTAGAGAAAGTACCCTTTACGTCCATTGGTGTGATACCCTCCTAAGGAAGGTACAGAGAAGCACTGCTCAGTACTATTAAAGACTTAAAGAAGTAGCTCTTTTCCTTTTTTTTCTTTCATTGCACTCTCCATGTATGATACCTCAGCCATGAGTCCACAGAAGGTAAACCAGGGGACCATGATGAATGAGAACCTTGGGGCTATACTCAGAATTGTACCTCCCCATCCATTCCCTCGTACTGTCTTTATGTGCTTTGATTCCCTCTTCTTTTAGTTTGAATTTTCCCCAGTACTTACATGTAATAGATCCGTGGGCAAACCACTTCCCTTATATCTCCAGATATGTCTGATTCCTAGAAAATACATAGCCTAAGTTCTCAATTGGAGATCCCAGCTAAACCTAGCTGCAAATTGAGTCTTCACTATGATTTCTAAAAAATTTTGACCTATGCAATTGTTTTTCCATTTTAAATATACTGTTAGAGGTGGTGAAGTGGTAACTTTCTTAAACCTGTAAGCATCAGTTTTTTGTTATGAAGACTGAGGAAGTTTGGGCAGAACTGGAAATTGAGGGAACTTGAGTGTTTTGGGGAAGAAAGAGACTGTAATGTAAAGAGAAGTAACCTTGTGAGTCCATGTAGTCCATCTTTTTGCAGCTAGATTATACAAATGCCTATATATAGGCACTTAAGAGCATAATTAACTTCTGCATTTTTCCTTCTCATGAGAAAAAGTTTATACTCAGGTAGTGGAAAAAGAAAAAAGTTGATGCATGAGTGAAAAAAAAATCAATTCTCTTCTTTTAGTGGTGTTGAGAATAGCTACAACTGTAGCGGCTCCAAAGCTGATCAAGTCCTGGTAGGTGAATATGTTCTACTTCAGCCTCTCTGTGGATTGATAACAACAACCTGCATTCAGGGCCAAGGAATGGTTGACTTACTCAGTCCCTCACCATGTGAGTAGAGACAGAGTTGCCCAGAGACTTTATTCACCCAGCTAAATCCTTCCCTCTAAAGATGATTTTGGAAATCCAATTACTCTAGTGTTTAAAAAAAAAATGAATCCTAAATATACCCTGTAAGCTTTCTTTACTTTAAAAACTTGAAATCAACAGAGAAAAAGGGAGTTCAAAGTTGTTTTCCATTCTACAAGGGCTCCACCACACGATTCAATTAGCACCTTTGTATTTATCACAGTTTTAAATTTAATTGACAACATGTTTCATAGTCCTTTAGTATTGTGATTACATTGCAGTACATTAATAATATCAAAACTTTTCAAGCTAGATTACCAAAATTGTGGTGACCTTTGCCAGGATTTGACAGAGATTGTTTCCCCATACTTCAATCTTTTCATCCTCTGTTTAGTTTACCAGAGCCTCTTTAATTGCTGTTCTTATAGTGTCAGGTAGAATTTCACATCTCTTTGCAGAATTAAACTTATTGAGTTGGTGTTTCATATGCCAGACCTATAAATTTTTTTCTTATCCCTGGGGATTGCTTATTCACATTAGTGGGAGCTGAGTAAACATATCAAGCAAACAGGAGCCGTCCCTTCACTTGAGAACCAGGTAACAAGGGTACAATTATCAGTGCTAGTAATATTGCATCTCCAGTAGAATTTAAGGGATCACTTTTAATTACAGGTAGAGAACTAAACATAGCTGAACTATTTATAAAATTACAAATCCCTTCACAAACATTTTGGAAACTGACTTTTACAAGTTAGCATTATCATAAAAATGTATTTTTAAATGTATGCAGTTAAAATTTTTACCAACAATCACTGTGGAGACAAAAAAGGCCCTTAGTATGAATTCCTTAGGAGAAGGCAACACAGCACTTTTTCACCTGGAATTTTAATTTGCAGATCTAATATCCCTGTCCAAAGAAATGCAATTCAGTATAACTTGCACCAATATGTAACATGCCACTTAGGTGTCCCAAACAAGGTCAATCTCCATCTCAGTGACCCTTAAGTAGGCCTTAAGGACTGACAGGATTTCTTTACAGTTCTAGGCTTTACACTGTTGGCACTTCTCATAGATTGAAAATGCTTTATTAGATCTTAAATTTTCCTAACAATATTATATGATATCTATAGGTAAGTCTTCACGTTTCCCAAGGAACAACAACAAAAAGGGGCTATTATTAAAGAGAAAATATTATTAAATTTTCTGTTTGGGATTGATTCCTTTTTTAATATAATATCTACTTCACAGTATTATTTTACCCCCAAATAATAAGCCAAACAAAATATATGGCAGGTATAGAGCATGATTTGGATATTTCACTGGTCAGTTCTTTTCCACACCATTATTGGGAACATCATCCTACTGGCCATAGAAGCAAATGACTAAAACTCAAGAAGGCTTATATTATACTCTCATGTATACTCAAAGGGTTTGATAGGAGGAAAAGTGACATGTAAAACCCTATGTAAATAAAATAATCCTATACTATTCCATGTAGATAGTTCTTTGAGACAAACAATTTATGTTAAAAAGCTTTGTACAGAGATCTATTTTTCCAAGTGTTTTCTGCTTGAATGGCTTTTGATGCTCCCACAAGGAAAGAATAGATGGCCCTTCCTTGTAAGTGTTTTATTGCTTCTGCTGTACTGAGAGTCTGCATTGAGAAACAGTTAAAACTGGTAAGAGTTAAATCTAAAAAGGGCTGCCAACCAGTGAGGTCTTACTTTGACCGTGTGATGAGTACATGAGGCAATTCAAAGAATCATCAGTCTTGAAATAAGGATGCTGTGGCTGCTTTCCTTCACCCCAATCTGATTTTTCTTAGGTTCAAAACAGGGGCATAGGTGTATATTTTATGATTGGTTTAATATACCAAGCTATAGAGCTGCAAATCCTTGTTTTTGTGGTGAACTGAATCTCTTTACATCGTTGTCCTTGAGATATTTACTTTTAACATTTCTTATGTTATCTAATAAGGTGTTGTTATAGATCCATTAAGTAGTCTAAACCTTGTTTTCACTTACCAACTTTTGTGATGAAACTACCTAAAATAAAAAAGAATCTTCAAATGCTTACAGGCAAATATGAAAAGTAATAAGTTTTCTTCCTAAGGTTTAAAGAAAATTAACAATCCACATTTGACTTGGAATTCAGCAAATTCACTTCTCTTGACAAATATAGAGAAAATAGTAATAGTCAAATTTCCAACTTGAAATGTGAAATTGATGACAAATATAGCAATTCCTCTTATCTGTTCTGTTTCTATCCAAATGCTTATTTAAGGAATGTAGATTACTTTGGTTGAAAAGAGCCCTGAACACTGACCAACAATCCAAGGTATTTGCTATTTTTATGAGTTTTCTGATAGAATGGAAATTGCTGAGTTTGTAAGCTATGTTCTCATTCAAGTCATTCCTACCCATGCTGAGAAGAGTGAAGGTTAGGGCTCTGTGGCGCAATACAGAGACTTTACTGGTGGTTGATATTGATCCAGTAATTGGTATTTACCCAATTATCCAGCTAATATTTCTTTATTTTACCTATAAAAATGTAACTAGAAATGTGAAAGTTTTCTAATTCATTTGGTTCATGAAAATTCAGATAACTTATTCTTTTAAGTTTCCTTTTTCCACCACTTGGTAGTTTTCTGTGTATCCATCCAGAGCTTTACTGTGTAAAT
Source organism: Balaenoptera ricei (assembly GCF_028023285.1). Lineage (NCBI taxonomy): Eukaryota > Metazoa > Chordata > Mammalia > Artiodactyla > Balaenopteridae > Balaenoptera > Balaenoptera ricei. The sequence continues at coordinate 76,748,303 of NC_082660.1, forward strand.
AAGGCATATATACATTTGTGTAAATTTGTGTTCCTTTCTTTTACACAAATAATAGCATACTATGTAAATGGTAGCAGACTATGAAACTGTTTTGTATGTTGCTTCTTTCACATAATACATCTTGGACATTATTCCAGTAAATCTAGATCTGCCACATTTTAAAAGGCTGCACTGTATTGTAATCGTATGGATGTGTCATAATTTATTTAGTCAGTTCACAGTTGATAGACATTTAGGTTGTTTCCAATCTTTTCTCTTGCAAGCAATGTTCAGTAACTATCCTTGCTCATACTTCTTGGTGCACATTTACACTAATACCTATAGAAAACAATTCTAAGAGTAGAATTGTTGAATGAAAGAATACTGATTTGAATAGATTTTGTCAAAATGCTTTCCAACCAAAAATTTACGAGAATACCTGATTTCCTACACTTTAGCACTTCTGTTTTTGTGTGGCTCAATTAATTGTTAAAAGTTTTTTCTTGGGCTTCCCTGGTGGTGCAGTGGTTAAGAATCTGCCAGCCAATGCAAGGGACACACCTTCGAGCCCTGGTCCAGGAAGATCCCTCGTGCTGCGGAGCAACTAAGCCCGTGCACCACAACTACTGAGCCTGCGCTCTAGAGCCTGCGAGCCAAAACTACTGAAGCCCATGCGCCTAGAGCCCGTGCTCCACAACAAGAGAAGCCATCACAATAAGCCCACGCACCGCAAGGAAGAGTAGCCCCCGCTTGCTGTAACTAGAGAAAAGCCCGCACGCAGCAACGAAGACCCAATGCAGATAAAAATAAATAAATTAAAAAAAAATTTTTTTTCTTATACTGAGCTGCAATCTGTTTTTCTGTAATTTCCCCCATTAGTTCTACTATGGACCTCTGGATTCACACATAACATATTCAGTCCCTCTCCCATGTAACAACCCTTTAAGAAGTTAAAGAGCATTATCCTGTCCTGCCCAAGTCTTTTTCCTCCAAATTTCACACTCTCTATAGACATCTGCTTGTGGGCTATCGTATTCATCCCTTGCCCTTCCTTTGTTCTGCCTGAATCACAAAGGGGTTACCTTGTGAGGTTGTTTTCCCCAGGTTCATATGTTGGCTGACTTCTGACTGTGTTCACCAATGAGAGATAATGGCAGGAGTTTGGAAGAAGGAAAGATCTAGTTAGTATTCTAGGTATCCATCTCAAGAAATTAGGAAAAGAACAGCACATTAAACTCAATGAAAATAGATGGAAAATCATAAAAATAAAAGCAGAATTTAATTAAATAGAAAGGAGACATACAATAGAGTAAATCCAAAAGGTCAAAATTACTTCTTTGCAAAGACTAATAAAATTGATAAACTCCTTGCAAAACTGCTCAAGACAGGAAAAAAAAAAAGATAAGACAAATCACCAATATCAGGGATGAAGAGAAGACTACTACTAAGGAGCCTACAGATATTAAAAAGATAGTTTATTTTAAACTTATGATGATAACTTTCAATTTTAGATAAAATAGAAAACTTCCTTGAAAAAACGCAATTTACCAAAACACACAAGAAATAGGACATTTGAATAGTATTATATGTATTAAAGAAATTGAATTTGCAGTTAAAAACTCCCTCCTCCACACACACAAAACTCCAGCCCCAGATGACAGTAAATTTTTCAAAACATTTAAGGAAGAAACAGCACCAATGTCACACAAACTCTTTCAAAGAATAGAAAACAGGAGAATGTTTACCAATTCAGTCTATGTGATCAGAATAACACAAAAAAATCTGACAAGGATATTATAAGAAAGAAAAATTACAGGCCAATATCTCTGATAAACATAAATTAAAAAATTATTTTAAGATATTTTAAAATTGATTGCAGTGATATATAAAATGGATAATCATCATGGCCAAGTTAGGTTTATTCCAAGAATTGAAAGGTAAAATGATATTCAAAAAAGTATTCAATTAATATATCAACATTTTGATAGCTCTAGTTTTGAGTACTGTCTCTTCCCATGATACATTTAACATTTTTTCCAAATACTTTAGTATAAGCTTATTGAATATTGACTCCATGCTAATAATAAAAATTAACTTTTTGTAATAAATGAACAAACCAAACAAACATGTAGATGAAGAGAACAAAATAGTGGTTACCAGAGGGGGAGGGTTTGGAGAGAGGGCAAAATGGGTAAAGGGGATCAATGGTATGGTGATGGATGAAAACTAAATTTTAGGTGGTGAGCATGCGGGGCATACAGAAGTAGAAAATAAAATAAACTTTTTGTAAAGAAAAAATTATTCAATTTATTATAATTTAATTATATTGATAAAAAGCAATTGAGGGGAAATGAGAAAAGAAGGAGAAATTAGAAGAAGCTTATGACAATCTCAGTGATGGATTACAGTTAAAATTCTACACCCATCTATGTTTAAAAAACCCACAAGCATTTATTAAACCAGGAATAGAAAAACACTTCCTTAACTTCATAAGTAGTATATCAAACAAAATCTTACAGCAAAGATTATATTTAGTGGTGAAATATTGAAAGCCTTCTTCCTGAGGGTGGCAATAAGACAAGAATACCTGCTATTACCACTTATAGTCAACATTGTACAGGAAGTCATAACCAATGCAATAAAGCAAGAAAAATAAATAAAAGTTAAAAGAGTTGGAAATGAAAAAATATGGGCATTATTATTTGCACATGACACTTCATGTATGGAGAAAATCCAAAAACATCTACACACATATGTTATAAATAGTAAGTGAATTTAAAAAGTTTTCTGGATACAAGGTCAATATACAAAAATCATTCAATATTAGAATTGAGAAAATATGCTATCTTTTATAACAGCATCAAATACTTAAGAACAAATCTAAAAAATATATGTGCATAAACCCTACACAGAAGGATCTAAAACATTATTGAGAAAAATTAAGGAAAACCAAAATTAATGGAGGGATATGCCAAGTTCATGAATTGAAAGACTCAAAATTGTGAAGATGCCAATTAGTTGCAAACCTATATTTTGATCCCCATGAAAACCCCAACAAGTTTTGTATAGAAACCGACAGGTTGCTTCTCAAAATTATATTGGAAATGCAACAGCCCAAGAATAGTCAAGGAAAGCAACCTCAAAGAGGATTAATAAATGAAATTGTGAGATATCAAGACCTATCAATATACGTTGACTCTTTGACTAGGATAGTATGATATTGGTGCATGCATAGGCAAAGAGAGGAATGGAATGAAATAGAGAATCCACACATACATGGTTCCATGATTTGTGATAATGTTTAAGTGCACTGGGGAAAGAATGCTTTGCTTAAATAAATGTGTCATTTTGATATCCATGTAAAAAAAGACCCTTATATCACAACATAAAAAGAAATAAATTCTAAGAGGATTGAAAATATAAATATGTGTGAAAGGTAAAATTATAAAACTTGTAGAATATAACATGGGAAAATATCTTCATTACCAGTTGGAGTAAGCAAAGATTTCTGAAGCAGAACACAAAAAGCTCTACCATAAAGGAAAATATTAATAAATTAGACTTCATCAGATTTAAGATGTCTGTTCTTCAAGAACTCTAAACGCTGCCATTTGGGGACCTGTTTGCTTTACTGCTCATTCAGCTAATATTGAAGCTTCCGGGTCTACAAGCTCTTCCAATGGACACAAAGAACAGAGAAGAGAGGTTAACAAGCTTTTTGAGGAAGCTGAAATGACTGCGCAGGAATAATCTGGTGAGAAGGGATCTTATGAGCATGCTCTCTGCCATATGCTAAGTCAGTTACTACACCTCTATGCACTTTTTACATTTTCCCTTATCTCTTAGGACAGTAATTATACTTTTTTTTTTAACTTTTCTTCCATTCCTAGCCTTGTCTATATTTTCTCCAATTTCCCTTTCTCTGTTTTGGTCTCTGTCACAATAAAGGCTTTAAAAAATCCCATTAATATTATTTTACTAGGGTTTCAGGAGCGAAGAGTGGATAAATGTCTTTGTATATTCTACCATTTTCAACCTACAGTCTCCAGGTGATTTTTCGGGTACACTAAATCTGGAGAACACTAGGCTATATCCAACAATGTAATATTAACCAACCAGAGAGATTATAGAGCTGATTCTCTTTTTATGTCAAATATCTAAAATTTCCAGGATCTAAGTCTTGGGCACTGATTACTATTTGTATAGTATTTTGTTCTTGTTTCATAGCTGCAACAATTTCTCTCACCTGTCTGAGCATATTATTTATATATTTTACACTTTTATTCTGTTCCCAGCCTTGGCACTCTTTTTTTTCTCTCTCCATGTTTTCTCTGTTTAATTCGGTCTCTGTTTTTTATAGCAAGCGTCTTCCTTAAATATCTGATGATATTTGGCTTCCCGTTCTTGTTGAAAATGAGACACCACAAAGCTATAAAGCTATTTTCAGATGCGCCAGGACATAAAAAGTACCTTCCATGCAGTACTCAGAAAGTGACTGAGGATATGACCCACCAAAAAAAGGAGTAAATTAGGAAATAAGAGGATTAAAGGAACAGGGGATTCAACACAGGATGATGGCAAAGGGAATTCCTAGAACAATAGACATGCAACCGACTCGGAGTGAAACTAACCTAAAACAGAGCAGGAAGGTAAAGGGCTCCAGGTGGGAAGTCTTCTGGGAAAATATGAACTGAGAAATTATCTGACGTGTTTGCTTATGTGGAAAAAAGTACTGAGACAGTGATGAGGTGTTTGGATAGAATTAGTAATAAGTACATAAAAATCTAAGCATATATGAGGCAATTATCAACATCTGGGGAAACAAGAAGTTGTTAGAGAAAAGAAATGTAATCACAATATACTTACTATTGGCTCAACTCTGAATGAGATGTATATGATCATACCAATGTAAACACTGAATACTGATTTTCCCCAAATTGTGATATAACTATACTGGGAGTGTGGGGGAAGAGAAGTATAAAGGTGGAAGTGGAAGGATCCTAAACCTAATCAACTGTAAGAGGAAGTCAAAGGGAAATATTTAAAATTGATGAATCAAGAAATAGCAATATAAGCATATTATTTAGGAATGTGGAGGTAAATGCCAGTAGAGATAACTAAAATATATGAAAGTTGTTTTCTTTGAGGAGGAAGTTTAAGGGTTTGGGAATAGATTGGCTGGGGGACTATTATTTACTGAGGGTCTTTTAGCATTGTTTGACTTTTAAAACTATATTCACTTTCTACTTTTAATAAATTAAACAGATTCACCTGAGCAGTTAATTAAAACGCAGATTCCTGGAGATATGGATTCATTTAGCACACAGGGATGAATCTGCATTTTAAGTAAACATCCCAATTCTGAGAAACACATCAGTGTAGCACGTTTTTGTTCTTGTTCCAAATATAACTTTTTCAAAAGGCACGTTTGGAGATTTTACATTGTTCTTCTAATTTTATAGTTGTTATCCCTTCCTTGGCTTCAACCTTCCTAATAGTACACAAATGTGTCATTTAAAAATATTTGTCCTTGAGTGTGTTTATTTTCCCATCTTTTGTATGCCTCCTTTTACAGTCTGAGCTTTTATAATCTGAGCTCATCTGAAAGTTCCCTATAAGGTAACATCATCTTTAGATTCACTCCCCTTTTCTTGTACTTGGGGATTATTTTTAGTTATATAGTGAGATTTTCATTTTTGAGAGCTTCCCACCCTCTTAATGCAGTTTCTCATTCCAGGAAGTACTCCTTGGCGTGAGCCTTCATGGAGTCCGCCATTAGCCCCACCAAGGAGGGGCTGCTGAGTTGCCTCAGGCCAAACAACCAACAGGGAGGGAACTCAGCTCCACCCATCAGAAGACAAGCAGATTAAGTTTTACTGAGCTCTGCCCACCAGAGCAACACCCAGCTCTACCCACCACCAATCCCTCCAAGCAGGAAGCTTGCACAAGTCTCTTAGATAGCCTCATCCACCAGAGGGCAGACAGCACAAGCAAGAAGAACTACAATCCTGCAGCCTGTGGAACGAAAACCACATTCACAGAAAGATAGACAAAATGAAAATGCAGAGGACTATGTACCACATGAAGGAACAAGATGAAACCCCAGAAAAACAACTAAATGAAGTGGAGATAGGCAACCTTCCAGAAAAAGAATTCAGAATAATGATAGTGAAGATGATCCAGGACGTCGGAAAAAGAATGGAGGCAAAGATCGAGAAAATGCAAGAAATGTTTAACAAAGACCTAGAGGAATTAAAGAACAAACACCTAGAAGAAATAAAGAACAAAAAACAGAGATGAACAATACAATAACTGAAATGAAAAATACACTAGAAGGAATAAATAGCAGAATAACTGAGGCAGAAGAATGGATAAGTGATCTGGAAGACAGAATGGTACAATTCACTGCCACAGAACAGAATAAAGAAAAAAGAATGAAAAGAAATGAAGACAGCCTAAGAGACCTCTGGGACAACATTAAATGCACCAACATTCTCATTATAGGTGTCCCAGAAAGAGAAGCCAGAGAGAAAGGACCTCAGAAAATATTTGAAGAGATAATAGTCGAAAAGTTCCCTAACATGGGAAAGGAAATAGCCACCCAAGTCCAGGAAGTGCAGAGAGTCCCAGGAAGGATAAACCCAAGGAGAAACACGCCGAGACACATAGTAATCACATTGACAAAAATTAAAGACAAAGAAAAATTGTTAAAAGCAACAAGGGAAAAATGACAAATAACATACAAGGGAACTCCCATAAGGTTAACAGCTGATTTCAAGGCAGAAACTCTACAAGCCATAAGGGAGTGGCACAATATATTTAAAGTGATGAAAGGGAAAAACCTACAAACAAGATTACTCTACCCAGCAAGGATCTCATTCAGATTCACCGGAGAAATCAAAAGCTTTACAGACAAGCAAAAGCTAAGAGAATTAAGCACCACCAAACCAGCTCTACAGCAAATGCTAAAAGAACTTCTCTAAGTGGGAAGCACAAGAGAAGAAAAGGACCTGCAAAAACAAAAACAAACAATTAAGAAAATGGTAATAGGAAAATACATATCGATAATTACCTTAAATGTGAATGGATTAAATGCTCCAACCAAAAGACACAGGCTTGTTGAATGGATACAAAACAAGACCCATATATATGCTGTCTACAAGAGACCCACTTCAGACCTAGGGACACATACAGTCTGAAAGTGAGGGGATGGAAAAAGATTTTCCATGCAAATGGAAATCAAAAGAAAGATGGAGTAGCAATACTCATATCAGATAAAATAGACTAAAATAAAGAATCTTATGAGAGACAAGGAAGGACAATACATAATGATCAAGGGATCAATCCAGGAAGAAGATAAAACAATTATAAATATATATACACCCAACATAGGAGCACCTCAATACATAAGGCAACTGCTAACAGCTATAAAAGAGGAAATCGACAGTAACACAGTAATGGTGGTGGACTTTAACACCTCACTTATACCAATGGACAGATCATCCAGACAGAAAGTTAATAAGGAAACACAAGTATTAAATGATACAATAGACCAGATAGATTTAACTGATATTTATAAGACATTCCATCTGAAAACAGCAGATTACACTTTCTTCTTAAGTGCACACAGAACATTCTCCAGGATAGATCACATTTTGTGTCACAAATCAAGCCTCAGTAAATTTAAGAAAATTAAAATCATATCATGCATCTTTTCTGACCACAACACTATGAGATTAGAAATCAATTACAGGGAAAAAAACATAAAAAAACATAAACACATGGAGGTTAAACAATACGTTACTAAATAACCAAGAGATCACTGAAGAAATCAAAGAGGAAATAAAAAAATACTAAGAGACAAATGACAACAAAATCACAATGCTCCAAAACCTATGGGATGCAGCCAAAGAAGTTCTAAGAGGGAAGTTTATAGCAATACAATCCTACCTCAAGAAACAAGAAAAATCTCAGATAAACAATCTAACCTTACACCTAAAGGAACTAGAGAAAGAAGAACAAACAAAACCCAAAGCCAGCAGAAGGAAGGAAATCATATAGATCAGAGCAGAAATAAATGAAATACGAACAAAGAAAACAATAGCAAAGATCAATAAAACTAAAAACTGGTTCTTTGAGAAGATAAACAAAATTGATAAGCCTTTAGCCAGACCCATCACAAAAAAGAGGGAGAGGACACAAATAAATAAAATTAGAAATGAAAAAGGAGAAGTTACAATGGACACCGCAGATATAAAAAGTATCATAAGAGAGAACTACAAGCAACTCTATGCTTATAAAATGGACAACCTGGAAGAAATGGACAAAATCTTAAACAGGTATAAACTTCCAAGACTGAATCAGGAAGAAATAGAAAGTATGAACAGACCAATCACAAGTAATGAAATTGAAACTGTGATTTAAAATCTTCCAACAAACAAAAGTCCAGGACCAGATGGTTTCACAGGTGAATTCTATCAAACATTTAGAGAAGCGCTAACACCCATCCTTCTCAAACTCTTCCAAAAAATTGCAGAGGAAGAAACACTCCCAAACTCATTTCACGAGGCCACCATCACCCTGACACCAAAACCAGACAAAGATACTAAAAAACAAGAAAATTACAGACCAATAACACTGATGAATATAGAAACAAAAATCCTCAACAAAATACTAGCAAACAGAATCCAACTACACATTAAAAGGATCATATACCATGATCAAGTGGGATTTATCCAAGGGATGCAAGGATTCTTCAATATATGCAAATCAATCAATATGATACACCATATTAACAAATTGAAGAATAAAAACCATACTATCATCTCAATAGATGCAGAAAAAGCTCTTGACAAAATTCAACACCATTTATGATAAAAACTTTCCAGAAACTGGGCATAGAGTGAATCTACCTCAACATAATAAAGGCCATATATGACAAACCTACAGCAAACATCATTCTCAATGGTGAAAAATTGAAAGCATTTCCTCTAAGATCAGGAACAAGACAAGGATGTCCACTCTTGCCACTATTATTCAACATAGTTTTGGAAGTCCTAGTCATGGCAATCAGAGAAGAAAAAGAAATAAAAGGAACCCAAATTGGAAAAGAAGAAGCAAAACTGTCACTGTTTGCAGATGACATGGTACTATACCTAGAAAATCCTAAAGATGCCACCAGAAAACTACTAGAGCTAATCAATGAATTTAGTAAAGTTGCAGGATACATAATTAATACACAGAAATCTCTTGCATTCTTATACACTAACAATGAAAAATCAGAGAGAGAAATTAAGGAAACAATCCCATTTACCATTGCAACAAAAAAGAATAAAATACCTAATAACATACCTACCTAAGGAGGCAAAGGACCTGTACTCAGAAAACTATAAGATACTGATGAAAGAAATCAAACACGACACAGACAGATGGAGAGATATAACATGTTCTTGGATTGGAAGAATCAATATCATGAAAATGACTATACTACCCAAAGCAATCTACAGATTCAATGCAATCTCTATCAAATTACCAAGGGCATTTTCCCCAGAATTAGAACAAAAAATCTTAAAATTTGTATGGAGACACAAAAGACCCTGAGTAGCCAAAGCAATCTTGAGTAAGAAAAACGGAACTGGAAGAATCAGGCTCCCTGACTTCAGACTATACTACAAAGCTACAGTAATCAAGACAGTATGGTACTGGCACATAAACAGAAATATAGATCAATGGAACAGGATAGATAGCCCAGAGATAAACCCACGCACCTACAGTCACCTAATCTATGGCAAGTAGGCAAGTATATACAATGGAGAAAAGACAGCGTCTTCAATAAGTGGTGCTGGGAAAACTGGACAGCTACATGTAAAAGAATGAAATTAGAACACTCCCTAACACCATACACAAAAATAAACTCAAAATAGATTAAAGACCTAAGTGTTAGGCCAGACAGTATAAAAGTCTTAGAGGAAAACATAGGCAGAACACTCTATGACATAAATCACAGCAAGATCTTTTTTGACCCACCTCCTAGAGAAATGGAAATAAAAACAAAAATAAACAAATGGGACCTACTGAAACTTAAAAGCTTTTTCACAGCAAAGGAAACCATAAATAAAACAAAAAGACAACCCTCAGAATGGGAGAAAATATTTGCAAATGAATCAATGGACAAATGATTAATCTCCAAAATATATAAGCAGCTCATGCAGCTCAATATTAAAAAAACAAACAACCCAATTAAAAAATGGGCAGAAGACCTAAATAGACATTTCTCCAAAGAAGACATACAGATGGCCAAGAAGCACATGAAAAGCTGCTCAACATCACTAATTATTAGAGAAATGCAAATCAAAACTACAATGAGGTATCACCTCACACCAGTTAGAATGGGCATCATCAGAAAATCTACAAACAATAAATGCTGGAGAGGGTGTGGATAAAAGGGAACACTCTTGCACTGTTGGTGGGAGTGTAAATTGATACAGCCACTATGGAGAACAATATGGAGTTTCCTTAAAAAAGCTAGGAATAGAATTACCATATGACCCAGCAATACCACTCCTGGGCATATGCTCAGTGAAAACCATAATTTAAAAAGACACATGCACCCCAATATTCATTGCAGCAGTATTTACAATAGCCAGGTCATGGAAGCAACCTAAATGCCCACTGACAGACGAATGGATAAAGAAGATGTGGTACATATATACAATGGAATATTACTCAGCCATAAGAAGGAAAGAAATTTGGTCATTTGTAGAGACATGTATGGACCTAGAGACTGTCATACAGAGTGAAGTAAGTCAGAAAGAGAAAAACAAATGTTGTATATCAATGCATATATGTGGAATCTAGAAAAATGGTACAGATGAGCCAGTTTGCAAGGCAGAAATAGAGACAAAGTTGTAGAGAGCAAACATATGGACACCAAGGGGGGAAAGCAGAGGCAGGGTGATGGTGGTGGGATGCATTGGGAGATTGGGATTGACATATATACACTAATATGTATAAAATAGTTAACTAATAAGAACCTGCTCTATAAAATTAAATTTAAAAAATGTATAGCTCAAAAAAAAATAGTTTCTCTCTTGGGATCTCAGTCAATGAGTTCAGGTCAAGATTTTTTCTGAACTTAATTGCCTCAGGTTATGTAGACAATCAGAGTTGTCTGAGTTTAAATTTGTTGTCTTTGTGTTAAATTTAAGAATTACCTCTCTGTCTAATTCTTGCCTTATGATGCCGCAGGATACAATAATATAGGGCCTTACTGCTTTTCCTGGCGCTACAACAAAGTCTCCTATTCCTGAGTTTACACATGGGAGGCTTTCCTCTGTTGGATTACTGTAGCCTAACCCCTGACCTACATGTTGACTTTAAATAAGAAATGCTGAATGAATTTAAAACATGCATTTTATATACTTTATTATTTTTTTAAAATTTATTTATTTTATTTTTATTTATTATTTTTGGCTGTGTTGGGTCTTCGTTGCTGTGTGCGGGCTTTCTCTAGTTGCGGTGAGCAGGGGCTAGTCTTTGTTGCGGTGCGTGGGCTTCTCATTGAGGTGACTTCTCTTGTTTCAGAGCACGGGCTCTAAGCACACGGGCTTCAGTAGTTGTGGCTCGCGGGCTCCAGAGCGCAGGCTCCGTAGTTGTGGCGCGTGTGCTTAGTTGCTCTGTGACATGTGAGATCTTCCCGGACCAGGGCTCGAACCCGTGTCCTCTGTATTGGCAGGCGGATTCTTAACCACTGCGCCACGAGGGAAGCCCAAAACATGCATTTTAAATGGGAAGCAAAATATCTAGCTCAGAACTGAAGAAACTAACATGAATATTTGGAGAAATAAATCTTTTATTTAATGTCCTTTAAATTTCTACTATAACATTCTGACTGATGATTTCTGGACACCAGATAATGTTTTTTTAAATCTATCTAACTAAAGCAAAATGTTGCTTCTAATGATTCCTCTTGCTATATTAAATATCTTACTTAGGAAATTTTACCCTTTTTTAAAATTTAAGATTCCCATAATACAGATGAAGCAATGACCACTTGAGGCATCAAGCTGGGAAAATGTACTTCTGATGTTTGAGGTATCTGTGCTTACTCAAATTCATCATTTTAATGCCCTATTAATTTTCACATTAATCATAAAAGATTTTGGATTCTCTTAATGTTTAAACCATTATATAATTCCTATCACATTCTTTATTTGCATCCATTAAAACAGAGTTATGTAATATCCAGGATATTACACAGACACTCATAAACTGTTTCTCAACTTAGATTCCACTTCTGGGGTAAAATCATGAATATGAAAACAGAGAAAGATGACCAGGAACAAAGCCTATTTTATATTGCTTTGAATATTTAACATGTTGCAAATAGATTGTCTTTTAAATACGGAAAATAAATTTTTATAATTCCCAAATAACAACATAATTGAATCAGCATTGTATGTACTTAATTCAAAATCATTTAAAACATACTCCAACCATAGACCAAATATTCCAATTAATTAGTCAATGTCTATTTCTAAGGCATCAACTGATGCCTTAATCCTTACATTCCTAACATTAGGACTCAGTTATATCACTCTGACATTTCTTGAATACAATTCGATATTAAATTATGAAAGAGCTAAGCCTCAGAAATCTACTGTTACTTTTGTTTTCCTTTCTAGTCCAGATGGAGAAATGGTTATATCACACACATTTTAATGTGACCTCTATAACTTTTTACAAGACAGATTAATGAGATTTTGTTCCAGTGACTCTGTGAAATTAAAAGTGGTTGCTAACCTAGAGACCCAGAACCTACCCATTCATATTTAAGGGTTTTCCTTACTGGCAGAGACAAAAGAACTGGCCCAATCACCCCAGCAGTTCTTCAACTGATTGAAGTGATTAAATTGCCCATTTGGAGTGGTCAGCATCCATGGTAAATATTTTTATCCTGTTCCTTACAGAAAAGTGAACTACCTAAAAATATTATACATAGTTCTTTCTATTTTTAAAAAGTTAGGACAGATGGTTTTTAAATAAGCACGATTTGACACTAAATACTAGTTCTTTATAAAATGTGGACATTACCCGGAAGTTGCCATTTGTAGTCAATAGGGCTGCATTTGATCATTAAGAAGTCTGAACAGAAATCCTGCAGTACCTCTGTGTTTCCTAGTTTAAACAAGAGGTCACTTTCCAGATTGAGGTTACTGTGTGTGTGTGACCCTGAAAAACGATAGTAGGGCACTGTTTTTTAAAAAAAACTTTCTTACTCTTACACAGCTAGATTTTACAGATATATTTAGCACAACTTATTTAATACCCTATTTCTGAAAGAATTCTAAAATATTTTGACCAAATGTTAACACTTTTTTCCTTCAAGGCAATATTTATGTAGACATGAATGCAAGGAAATCATTTGTGACAACATCTCAGGAACCTGAACACACAGAAACTTCTCAAGATAAGAGCTGCGTATGTAAGCACATTCTATAAAAATAGCAAATTATTATTATTGAAAACAATTGGTAAGTCAATAAAAAAGAAATATTATTTCAGCATAGAATTTCAATAAGTTTAAGATGCACAGGAACACATAATATGTATAGTTTACATTTTCATCACAAAGTAAAATGTTAACATGCTAGAAACCTGGAGGAAGTCCAATTTATTTGAAAACAAAAATAATTACCTTAATTTACAGTCAAACAATGCTGTGGCAGCTATAATGTAGACTGAAGAGTTCTTTCAGAGTCTTTCTATTGATTTTCTTGTTTACTTCCATTTTCTTTTACTTTTAAAAATTTTAGGCAATTTAGTTTTGAAAAATAAAAGGATTAAATACCCCTACTTGTCACTAGATGGCGGTAACTCCAGGATGGGTCTCTTGCAGTAAAGCAGTAAAATGGAAATTTTTGTTTGCTTGCACTAAAGATAAAGGTACACCACTAGTTACCTATGATTAAGATTTTAGTGGTAGTGGTAGAATGAGTGTGTGTTTGTGGGAGAAGGGAAGATGGAGGCATGTATGTGTGTGTGTATGTGTGAATGTTTTTATGTTGAAGACATTGTCCATGGCTTACAAGAGAATTGAAACTCTGTTTTAGATTACTTTTTTGCATATATATGAACTTAAAACCAAATAAGGAATTAGGAAAAGATGAAAATTTCATATGATAAAATACAGAACATTTTCATTTTCATACATTACCCTTTTATGCAGACATTTAGTATTTATATTCCAAACAGAATGATTTACAAATCATTATTGATGATGATAGCAGGACATCATTTTTATATAAGAGCAGGTCACATCTTCTACTTGGCATTTTCTTCCTTTTCAGACATTTTGGACTCAGAATGCATAGTTTAGATAAGTTATTTGAATATGCATGTCTTATTGAGTTTTAAACGAATTTTTGAGACTCCTAGTGAGAAGTGATAACAATGGGAATTTATACCTTGTATGAAGAGCCCTCCCAGGACAATAGAGACAAGTGTGATTTGCTACAGTAAAGGCCTCATGGTGAGAAATTTTAGTGAGTAGCACGATGAAAATCAGTTCATGCTTAGAACAAAACTTTTCAGAAGTCAGTATCCAAATAGGATACAAACATCAGTTTACGTTAAAGGGTATTTGGTTCTTTCATCAACCATCAGTTATTGGTGAAAAATTTCCTTTTGGAGCACTCAAATTTCCTACTCCAGCCATAAAATTACACTGCGACCTGACATCCTGACCGTTGGAAACAGTTGCATAGAATGTGGAATGTGACATGTTCAAAGAAGAGAAGTGATCAGATTCCTTACTGGAGAAAATCAAAGGCTGATCAGCTCTCAGAGAGCAAGGTGAAACCTGTTGAAGGTTCTGAAAGAAGAGAAAGAATTTTGGACAGAGCAGAGCTTTGTATTCTTTTAAGCAACTGTTTTTGCACAACGGCTGCTGTGTTTGCACCTGTCAGACTTCACTGTGAACTTGGAGAAAAGGTTTGATAATTCAACTAAAGTAACGTCCCTTTCATTTTTTTTACCATTGTGAAGTTTGAGTTTTGTAGATAATCTGAAGGGCTCACCCCTATATTTCATCACTCTCTCATACTCCTATCCTCCAGCCATGTTTACTATTATCTTCATGCCTCTACCTCACACATCTTGCCCCATCCTTGCACCCACTTTCTTCACCTAGCTAACTTCAAGTGATCTTTCATGATGGCTCAAGGATCACCTCACCTGAGAAGCCTTCCCTGATTCCCCCTGTGTAAGGGTTGCCAGATTTAGCAAGTAAAGTTAAGGGAAACACAGCTAAATTTGAATTTCAAATCAGCGATGAACCATTTTTTGTGTAAGTATGTCCCAAATATTGCATCCTGTATTTTTACTTGCTAAATCTGGCAACCTTACCTTAGTTAAGAGATTTTTTTGTCATTTACAAAATGCAGTGTTTCATTGACCTTATCAAATAATTCCACATGAGAATTCCTTCATCATTTTTTGCTTCATATACTAACAAAGTACATGAGTCTGGCTTTTGTGAAAGGACTGATTACAAAATGTTACAAAGTGGACTTCAACACAAAATTCTCCATTCTTCCTTTTTGAACTGATTAAACTATGTTTATATCTTTACTCTGCAACATCTTAGTATGGCAGAGGAATAGCCTACCCTTGCTAATTGATAAGCTTTCAGTGTGATAAAGCAATGTAACAAAAGAAGAGTTCCTCAGTTTATTTCAACAGAAAGAAAGGGTTTATGCCCGAGTATTGTTACTCATAGTTGATAATGGATTAAAATATAGTTATTGTAAGAAGTATAAATGCCTCTATCAGATCTTTGTGAAGATACCACCATAAATGTCAATCACTGAAAACATCTCTAGTAACTCCTTCTTTTACTTAATAAGGGATATCCCATCTTTAAAACATTAAAAACAGATGTCACTGCATTACTTCACTGCTGATGTATGTAATAGAAATGACACACTAATTAATTTAATGCAGTATAAATGTACTGATTATTTATCATGGATGACAATAAAATTATGAAAACATTCAATTACAATCAGTGGTAATTCATTATTTATTGATTTTACATTATGCACACGTTAATACAATGCACTTAATTACACAGAAGGGATCATTTTTCTGTTGATATACAGACATTTGAATTCATCAGTTTTATTTAAAAACAACAAAAAAATTAAGTTTGAGTAATAAGAGTTGATCCAAACTGAAATAAGAATGTGCTTGAGATATTAATATCAAACCGAATTTGTCTCCTTTAAAGGGATGCCTAAGAAATACAAGCTTCTGAGCAAGATTTCATTAATTTTAATATGCTGCTCAATTATATATCTCTGAGATGGCCAATGATTTGTCACTTCCTAGAACTGCACAGCTTTCAGCACTTAAACACATGCCCTGCACAATGCCTAATAGAATATCTTGTGTACAGTAGGAATGCAACAAATATTTGCTGTCTAAATGTTGATCTTGAAAAAAACGTAAGAAATTTTTATGATGGAAATGTGTTCTATAGGTTTTCGGAGAAGGTATTGTTACCTCTGCCTGTGGTAGTCAGGGAAGACTTTAAAACTGACCAAATACTTTGGAAGATAGATTTTCATAAGCTGAGCGAGATAATTTTAGGCAGAGTAACAGCATACACAAAGGCTTGAAGGCGTGGAAGAGAAATGCAGGCTTTGAGGATATTGACTCTAACAGTTTGACTAGTAAGAGAGTAGTGAGAATAAAATGTGACGATTCACTTGGGCCAGGCTGGGGAGCAGGACAAGATAAGCAGGGTGTCTAGAAAAGGTGAGTTCATGGTGGAAACAAGTTCCATCACTTAGCGGTGCTACCCTAATAATTGTTCTTCTTCCATGCCATAGGCCCCAAGTACTCCCTTGGCTTGGTATCTTGGCTCAACTTAATATTGTATATATAAATGAATTTTTAAAAGCAAATTATTTTATTTGGTGTGGGTCATTGGAGAGAGCAGGGGGCTTTTTTTTCTTACAGTGCAAGACAGTATTTCTCCTACTTTAAGGTTTCCATTAAACTGAGTTTGACTCAGTAATATTAGTAAAGCCAAAACTATAGTGAAACTGCTCCCAATACCATCACCTGAATTCCACACCACAAGCCATAGTTTTCTTTTTAGTTCTGACAGGAAATTATTTTCATAATCATTTTTCGAAACAGAAATGGGTGACTCTAATTGTAAGCAAAGGAGAAATCAGCGTTCTAGTTGGTGAAAGGGGGGAGGAGAATTATAGCCTCCCTTTCCTACATTTTTCTCCGCTTGTTTTTGGGGATGTAACTCACTGAATTGTAAAGGTATACTGTTCGGGTTTCCATTATTTGAACAACTTTCTTTCTGGAAGCCTATTTCCTGTTAGTTTTTCCATATTTCTTATAACCTACATAAATTACTGTTCACAGAAACTTAGAACATGTTTGCATTTATAGAAATTTCTAATGAAGAATATAGTGTATGTACTTCAGGGTCTCCTTGGCTTTCCTGTCCACTGTCAATGTTATCAGTTCTACTTCAGCAATGGCAAGTTAAGACATTAAACAATATTCCATGTACTACATTTAACTTGAAAATTAACTGAGAATTGAGTTCTTTTAGGGACCAGGCATATGTGTGGCTTTTTTGTTTATACAAGTACATTTATGCACTTGATGAAGATGATTGCAATAATGGAAATGGATTGAGGAGAAGCAGGATTATAGGTAAAGTTCTCTGACAAGTATGTCTCCTCTCTCCTTTGCCTGCATCCTGGCAGTCTTAAGGTTGGGTTAAGTTGTCTGTGAGAAGAAATGGTGGAAATGGGAACTCAGGAACACTAATGTGTGAGTGGAGCTTCACAGGCAAAACTGATCATTCTGTTATGACTATGAAATCAGCAGAATTCTGGAATCCAGACAGCATGGAGGAGTACAGCACCAGCTAAGGCTTCCTGTTTATTTTTATGCATAGGACCCATTAAAACTAAGTAGTTGAAGGATAAATGGACAAGATGAGGCCCAATCAACAGCCAGATGAAGGATATAAGTAGGTCTCTTTTTTATATAATGTGTTCCTGGAGAATATATATTTTTAAAATTCCTTACCATAAATGAAAATCAAGCAACAAGTGTACTTTATCCTGTATGCATGCGTAGTGCTACCATCATCTCTTCTGACATCATTGGAAATCACTGATAAGTGGTTAAAGTAGTCAAGAAGCGGAGCAGATAGGTCCTTCTCCAAATGTGAGGGCAAGGTTCCTCAAAATGTCTTTAATAGAGGTCATATTTGATAAACTTACAACTTTAGGCATCCAGATTTAGAAGCACTGACCCCATGAGCGCACCCAGAAGCCCTTATAAATGGATTTTAAATGCATTAAACTGAGACGATGACTCTGGCACATTAAGAGATGGACTTATAAGGGCTTTTCTTCACATTATAAATGACCAATACAGAGGACTGCCCAATTAGTGTCATTTGTCATACTTTGCTCATAAGAAACTTCTCAGGATTTCCCTCTTTCTCCTCTCCGCACTTGAGGTTTCAAGGAGAGGCTTATCACCTTGTTTCACTTTAATGCTGGTTGTGTGTGCATTAGTAGATGGTAACAGTGCTCCTCGTTGTCTAATCTACCATTCAAATGCTCACAGCCTTTCAAGTGTTATGACTCAGTTTCTTTTTTCTCAAGCTGCAGATCTCAGAGAAGCATAGACCCCTGGAAGTTCTAGATGAAAAAAATCTTTTGGGGAATCCTTTAAAAATGACCCCATTTAGAATTAATTTGTTTCAACTCTTCTTCCTACCAAACATGCTCTCAGATCTTCTTGCCTGTATCTCGATTCCCTCCTTCTCAGATGCCTGAATATAATTCTAAGGCCTGGGTTGCTTTCCCTCTGCTTCTTGTATGTCCCCCTGATTACACTGCAGAAATGTATACTTTGTCTCCTACTCATTTCCCTTTTCCATTACTACTTGTCTGCATTCCCCTCTCCCTAACTTTTCTTATTCTTCCCAGTTTGGGGAGTCATAATTTGTATATACTGAAACTGAAATTTTGAAAAAAATGTTTAAAGATAAATTATAATAGTTAACAGGAATAGCACTCTGTGACAATCACTATTCTAAGCACTTTAAATGTGCTGTATATATTATCTCTTGCGATCTCACAAAATTCTATGGGAAAGTACTATTATTATTGTTCTGATTTTACAGATCAGAGAACTGAGGCAAAGCAAGGCTAATTTTCCCGAGATCACCCAGTTTACTAAATTGTGGAGCCAGAATTTGGACCCAGGAAGTCTGGCTTGCAGATTCCACTCCCTTATCACTAGGCTAGACTGCTTTCTCAGAGAGGAATAACTAAGATTTGGTCTGAAGGGATCTTATGGTTGTGGAGGGATTGCTGTATTGTAGAGTTCTAATTAGGCACCAAACAATGAATAAAATAGTGAACTGTAAAGTACCAACAAGTACAATTACTCCTACTATAATGGGATATCTTGAGTTTATGTTCATTTTCATAAAGTATTCCTCTTCATTGGTTGAATTTAAGGCAAGTTTTGGACATGTTGAACATTTCTCAATAGTTTGGAATGTGCAGATACATTTTTGTGCCATTTTCCCTCACCTCAGAACTTAGGGATTTCAAATGTAAACTCTGAAAGTTGTTTTATTAACATTTACAAAAAGCTTAAACCTGCAATTTATGGCCTGTGTCACTCTATGGAGAATGGCTTAAAATCCAAGATAAAAGCTTTATCTAATATTCAGATGGGGTATTTTTTCTAATGTTACAACCCTTCTATTTCTTAAAATATTTTTCCTATCTTGTTTATTAAAGATGCAACTTTATATTTAAAATATCTGAACTTAAAATTCTTTTAAAATTTAGTGTAGAGCAATATTTTTTTTAAGAAATGAAAGTGTAAGCATAGTGCAGTGGTTAAGATTTGGGTTTCTAGGGACATATCTGAATATTATTTCCAGCTTAGCCACTTCATATCAGTGTGACCTTGGACAAGTTAATCATTTTAACCCACTGTCTCCTCATCTGAGAAATGGGGATAATAGAATCTACTTTTCATTGCTGTCTTGAAGATTAAATAAGATGACGTACAGAAAGTTTTTAGTACAATGCCTGCACAAAGTAAGCATTCAATAAGTTAGTTATATAAATAGCAGTACAGTAAATTTATTATCAATATTTTACATTTTTAAACAACTCACTCAACTATCAGATGGTGTGTATATATATTAACTGGTAATATATTATATTACTAGTTAATATAAGTAGCTAGAGCTGCTTATCTATATGAATTCAGCCAAAAATGCTTCAGTCATTTTTGTCTGAATTGTTCCAGCAAAACCTAGGGAAGGCCTTAGCTATGTTTTCAATAACACATCAGTTAGAGTTCTTGCTTTCTTTACTCATCTTTTGCAGGATAAAAATAACAACAACAAAAGGCAATAATTGCCTAGTATTCTGATGACTCTGGGAGTATAATGCCTCATGTTTATATTTGCCTCATGTCAAAGAAAGGTACCTATTTCTCTCCTACTCAAGATGAAGAGGGGTACAGTCTCTCTTTTTCTCAAGTCAGAGCTGGTTATTTTGCATACAGTAGTAAATTTACATTAGCTTTGTGTAGTTTTAACATCTCCCAGCAATGATTAGAAATTGTTATCATCCCAGCAATAATTAGAAATAGTTATCTCAGTGACTTACTTCCTCAGTTAAAATACCCTTACATAAAACAAAACATGTAGAATAAAAAAGTTAATAAGGTTTCAAACAGAGATTTAAATGTTTTATTACATAATTATGTAAATTAAATATATTTTATTATATTTATTATATTTTATAATATATTCATTGTAAATGTATAACAAATTTTTTAGGGTTCATAGAAGTAAACATAACAATGTAAATTTATCACATTTTAAAAAAAGCTTTTGTGAGGAAATTAATGCTTAGATAAGTAAAAACTGAAATAATTCTTAAGTAATCTGAGAAGCCAGCCATCACTAAAAAGATCCAGAAACTACTAATAAGCAAAATCGTCATTCTTTTAACAAAAAAACATATCTTTAATGCACACCAACCTCTTAGACTCTACTTCAAAATTGTTAATAACGAACATTTATATAACTTAACAGCTTATGAATGACTATCACATATCATTCATTTACTAAACACGTATGGGCACCTACAATGAGCCAGGCACTGTGGTTGGCACTTGAAATGGCATATTGGTTAGATACATGTGATCCCTAACCTGACTAACCTTATTCTAGGAGGGGACCTAATACAAAAGACTGTAATAAAAGGCAGCATGTTTTAACTGCGTTAAGAGAGGCACAACATGCTATGAGAGTTCAGAAGAGAGAGAGCCCATTTCTGGCTGGGAAAAAAAAATGAAGGAGTTCTTTGTGGAGGTGAATTGGAGTACAGTCTTAAAGGATGGTTAGTATTTGGATGGGTGGAGGTGAGGTGGCATGCAGCAACATATTCTATGTGGAAAGAATGACATAAGCATTAACACCAGGGTGGGAGGGTATAAGAGGTTTGAGAAGAGTGGAAAGTAATACCCATTTACCAGTGTACAGGCAACATGTCAAGAGTATTGGAGGAAAGGATGGAAGGTAACTCAAAGAAGAAGTTAAATGTCACTCTTAAAAGTTTGGAATTTATCTGGTGGCCAGAGAGCTAATAATGAAGATGTTTAAATAGCAGAGTGAAACTTTAGAAAAAATAACCTGGTATACTCGCTAGATTGCAGGAGGAAGCACCTGAAAGTAGAGAGATTGAGGTAATTGTTGTAATGGTACAAGCAACCAATGATGGAAAAAACTAAGGTGGCAACATTGAGAATGGAAAGGAATGGAAAAAGGTATTGCTGAAAGGGAAGTCACGAAACTTAGTGACTAATTGGATGAGGGTATAATGGATACAGAGAAATCAAAGGTTTCTTCCAAGCTTCTGTAACAGGTGACTAGCTGCATGGAGAAAGCATTAAGAAATATCAGAAGTGAAAAACAAAGAACAGATTTGAAGGGAGTAAGATAATTAATCAGTTTGGGGCATGCTGAGTTTGAGCTGACCATGGGACATCCAAGTGGAAATGCCCAATTTGCCAGGAGAGTTTTAAGAAAGCTGGAAATAAGATTTGGTGTAATCTGTAAAGTGGTGGTTGTTGAAGCTGTAGAAAGTTGATGAAATCACCACAAGTAAGACTATAGACATTAAGGAATTTTAGCATTTCAGGGTCAAGAGCAAGGACATGAAAAGGAAAAGGAGAGTAAGAAAGAGGAGAAACAGATTATTGGAAAGCCATGAAAGCCAAGGGCTAGGTGTTCAAGACTGATGCCGGTAGTGTAAAAAGCTGAAGAATCTCAAAGGATGAGAATTTAGAAAACGACTTTGAATTTGGCATTAGGAGATCAGATATTACCTCTGTGAAAATAGTTTCGGCCAAGTGGTGAGCAGAAATCAAATTGCAAAAGGTTAAGGCATGAAAGTTTGCTAAGGAAGAAGATAAACAATTATAGATTTTCAAAAAGTGCGTGAAAGGTTGGTAACTCCAGGGCAAGTGGGTCTCAAAGTTTTGCAGGCATTGGAATCACCAGGGCTTGTTACAATGCGGGTTGCTGGGCCTCACTCCCAGAGTTTCACATTCAGTCGGTCTTGGGTCAAGCCTAACAATTTGCATTTCTCTCAAGTACTCAGGTAATGCCAGAGTGGTCCACAGACCACACTCTGAGAACCACCGGTTAGGGTTGAGGAAAGTTTTTGTCTGTCTGTCTAAAGGATTCCTAGCCTTGAACATTTTTAATAATAGTAAAAGGGAAAAAAAAAAGATCAAGTAGAGAGGAAGAGATTGGAGATGCCAAAGAGAGTGACGGAGATAAATTTGGTAGACAGTGACTTGGAGCTAAGAGGAGTCATGAACATCAGTGAAGAGAGTAGAGAAGACTTTTTATTTTCTGAGGGATGAGGGAAGAAGTAGAAGATAAGAGGGAATATGGACAAAGCTTTTTAGGGGAAAAGGGAGGTGGAGGGAGCTCCTTTTGAATAACTTTGTGGTAAAATCATAGAGAAGTAGGAGGCAATAGCTGATGAGAGGGAGGGGGAGGGTGACTTGCAGAGTAGGGTTGGAGTTGCTGCTGCAGGGAATTTAACAGGGAGTCAACAAAATGAATAAAAGGATACTAAGTAGCAGTGGGCATCCAGCTGAAGTTAGAATGGCTTGAATTTGAACAGTCAAAAGCCTAAGATTTAAAGGGGAACAATACACATGGAGACAGAGATGGACTTTAAAGTTGACACATCTCCTTCTCCCGTAGAACAGTGCAGTTAGGGGTATGATATGTTGAAAGTTGGCAAGTGTTTATACTTTCTGAGGTGCTTTGAGAGTTTCTTTTTATACTTCAGTTGGCAAATGTTCATTTTTTCTTTAAGCATCTGATTTTTAACTGTTACTCCTTCAGTTCTGGCCAGTTGTTTTCTCTCTCCAGTGGACCCCCTTCTCCATCTTTGCCTCCCTTGGAACTCATCTTTAATTTAATGTTGAACTGAATGAGAAAAAAGAATTTATATTATAGAAGGTCATTTTATAGCCAGTTTCCTAGGAAACCATATATTCCATTGAGTGGGGTATACCTGTAGGCTTTAGCCTGTTAAACTCTTGATTATATGAATGCTTTCATTTCACATTTATTGCCTTGCCCAATCAACTTCCTTTTATTGTTTGTCTGAAAATGAATCTTAGAGGGCTCTTGAGAGGTTCTGATTAGAGGCCATATTAGAGGCTGCAACCTCAGTCATCTGAGGGTTTCAAATAATACCATTCATTACCTTGGGTTTTGCTTGAATGCACATTCTAAAAACCACCCCCTTCAAATGGTTCTGGACATTTTGTAATCCTGCATAAGATTGCCAATATATTTATTTATTTTTAATGAAAATGGTACCTGCTTTCACTGACAATGTGGAACAAAGTAGAATGTTTTGCCTAAAGTCACAAATGAGCACCCTCCCCCTCCAAACTGAGCGTGAATTAGGAGTAAATGTAAATTGCTAACTAAATCACAGAAGATTATAGCATTTCACTGTATGAGAGGCTACACTTCACTTAGGCCCCAAATCATTCCACTGGAATAGTGGCATCTAGAACTTCTTGTTCTGATGAGATATGATATCTGTTTGCATTAATTTTGTTCTTATTTGCTAGAGTGCCTGGAATGCACACACCTTGAGTATTTACGTAGTTTTAGTTTAGTGCCTCTCTCCATAAAGAGTCATCTCCCAAGGGTACTCAGTTTACTGCCGCCTTTATGATTTTATATTGCTTCATGCAGTTCCAACTTACAGGGTGTTGATGTGCAAGGCTTCCTTGGGCCTTGTAGGAACCCAGACTTATTTAGAAATCTGTTTGGTTTATGAAAGACATTAAAGTCAGAAAGGGATAAAAACAAACTCTCCATGTGGAATTTGTCTCAATCTCAAAGCCTAGATAATAATAAGAGAAGAAATAGCATAATAGAAATAAAGTAATCAAAATATCAAGAAAACCCAAGGAGAAAACACCTGGTCTATTAGATCTAAATGACTAAATCTTTAAATTACAAGTATCCCTTATGAAAATTACCAAGTTTACTTTCTAGAAGGCTGCAAATGGGAGGGAATTCAAATAATGAAGCCAATGGTCTTTTGTGTATTTCAAGCTTCCAAGGGACTTTAACCCTTCAATGATCAATTTTAGTCTCTAGTATTTCTACTAGAAATTGAACCTTAATCTCTGGTAATAATTAAAATATTACTACATATCTGATAGATCACATTAAATATATGACATATCTAGTTTGAGCCTTTTCAAAAGTTGTTTTCAATAACAAAAAGTAACTTTTTGTTATTGAAAACAACTTCTGTTTTTCAATATTACAAACAGTGATTGCAGCCTGAATGTTCTACCTTTCCTTTTTATATATCAGAATTTCTTAAATTTGAAACATTGAAACAACTGTGCAACATCCCATTCCTGAAAACTCCAAACCACTCTGCGTGCGAATAAAAAGGATTTGATAATGTGAGTGTAGCGATACACAGGGAGCACAGCTTGGCCTTAGGATTTTTAACGCAGTTAGAGAAATTTCTGAAAACAAAAAACACCCAAAACCCTTCCCTTTTAAAGTCAAACTTATTCATCTCGAAATTTCAATCACACACAGTTATCAAAGTTGAGTTATTTCAGCACACAGCTTAATAGACATTTCTGTCAAAACACTTGTTGAACACAATTTGGGATTTATCTTTAAAGAAACCTGGTAAATACCAACATTTCTATTAGTGCTTTCCTATTCTTTTCTGAAAATCTCTACTTTTCAGAATAATCTGATAATCTTCCTGATAATCTTTCTCAATTGTCCCTTTTTGTTCCTTCTTATTTTCTTTCCACAACAGTAGCAAACTAGCAAGAACAATTCAATGCCTTTTGTGGCTGCACCCATTACAGTCTATTATGTTAGAGTTGCTTTTCACCATTATTCCAAAAGCAACTATCATCATAACTTCTTAGCATTTTGACTCCATACAATTAAAAATTGAAACTTTAAAGTGACTCAAAGGATAGTTCTTACTACTTGGTTGATGAAATGATAAAAGGAGAAAAGATGTTGAAGAGAGAGGCTGAAAAATCCAATTTAGGACATTTATGTCTTACTAAGGGAGGGAAAAAAAAAGCCCACTTATTCCTACTCTTTGATACTGCTAAGTACAAGGAGATCTGAGTAAAATTCAGTAAGTTCCTAAAATTATTTACATTCTGTAAGAGTATTGGAGACGTTGTCTTAGCTGTATCATTGATAACGTTTTGTAAGGAAGCAAAAGCATGGATTACACTTTCTGAATAACAGCCTCTAGAGGAGAGGAGCACAGGAAAGGAAATACCTTGATTTCAAAGAATTGAAAGGTCGACAAGGAGTCTTCACACAACTTTGCTAGTGATCTAACCACCATGTGATGTGTGGAAAAGATCATGCCTTTTCCCTGGAACATACCTTGCCTAGACATTTTGCTTATTATGGGCTCTTACAGTGCGTTTGAGGGCACTTGACAAGTGGGGAAGGAGGAATCTTGAGCTACACTTCAGGACGTGGAGCTCTAATCACTGAACCATCCAAGCCCACAGACGAGGGAAGAAAATGCAATATTAAAGAGCACAAACCCTGGCTCTTCTCTTATATTCTGTAATGACTGTCTTGAGACATAAAGGAACTTTTCTTATCAATTTTAGCCGAGGATGGGACAGGGCAATCCTGAAACTAAGGGATGGCGACACAGAAAGCCGAGTCTGTTCCAGGATAGTGGCGGAAGTTCCGTAAAAAGAGGCGTCCGTCCGCCACCCAAAAACCAAGTCTGCCTGTTTCCAAAGTGTTCACAGGCTCGCTGTGCCTGCTGATTGTCAGTGCATAGGAGCGGGTTAGCAACCCGCGACTGTGATTTGAGTGCGATATTGGACGCTGGTTCCTCTGTGCACTGGATGTGGGAGAACTTACACCAAGCGCGCTAGATGGGCTGGAGAAAGGCTGACTGTTTACTTCTGAACTTACTGGACTCATCTTCTTGGAAGCTGGGCGAAGCCATTTCTTAGCTCCCGCAGAGTTTGGGAGCAATGTGCAAATGGAATTGGAGCTGCCACCTCTCTTTCCTCGACTGAACCCGGGTGCGGGGTGGCAACAGATTGGGGCGAGGCACAGTCTGGAATCCCCCTTTGTGTTCCCACCTCGACACTCTTGGGGCGCGGAGGGGAGGAGTTCGTATCCTAGGCCACTTTGAGAGCTCTGCGTAATAATTGGACGTTCTCTCGTCAGACTGCTAGGCATGAAGCAGAGGCACCACACCGCCCCCTTCTCGGGCTCCATCCCCATTCACCCGCTGGCCCTGAACTGCCTCAGGTAGTCGGGAGGCAGGCCAGGAGTCTCCACCTCCTCGTGGGCGGCAGCCATTCGGCGCGCTCGGGAGCCGAGGGGTTGGGACCCATTGGCTGGGGGGCGCTGCCAGTCTCGGGAGGGGGTGTGGTGGGGGTGGGGTTTCGGGCCGCCACTGGTCTGGGCCGCTTATGGTTTGCTGGGTGGTGGGTGAGCGTGAGCCTAGCTACTGTAGAATTGCAAACAGTTCGGAGCAAGCGAAAGCGCGCCAGAGAGAGAGCGAGAGAGTGAGGGAGAGAGTAGGAGGAGTATCTTTACATCTTTACATCTTTACATCTTTACGTCTCCAATACTCTTACAGAAGAGTACCTCTTCTAGGTAAGAGACAGGGTAAGAAAGCGAAGGCCTGAAGACCAACGATCTGAGACTGAATGACCATGGCCGTCTCCGCACCTCCGGTGATCTCTGCAACTTCCAGCGGCACGGGCGTCGCGGGGGGCTTATTTAGGGCCGAACCCCTGTACTCGACCCCTGGAGAGCCTCCTCGTCTCACCCCCAATATGATCAACAGTTTCATGGCTAATAACCACAGCGGCAGCGCGGGGGGTGGCGGGGTCGGTAGTGCCAGCGTAGGCAGCGGCAACACCAACACCAACGAGTGCAGGATGGTCGACATGCATGGGGTGAAGGTAGCTTCGTTCCTGATGGACGGCCAGGAACTGATCTGCCTGCCGCAAGTCTTTGATCTCTTTCTCAAGCACCTGGTGGGAGGGTTGCATACGGTGTACACCAAGCTGAAGAGACTGGACATATCTCCGGTGGTGTGTACTGTCGAGCAGGTCCGGATCCTCCGCGGGCTGGGGGCCATCCAGCCCGGGGTCAACCGCTGCAAACTCATCACCAGGAAAGACTTTGAAACTTTGTTCACCGATTGCACCAATGCCAGGTGAGATACTCGTTTCTTGGCTCGCTCTTCCCCCTTTGCCCTCTTTTGCATGTCTCATTCTCATCCAACTTTGTAAGAGTGAGTCTTAACTAGCTTGCTCTACTCTTCACGGTGTAAGACGGTGGGGAAAGAGGACTGGAAGGACTCATTAACTGCCTGTCCCTTCTAGTCTGAGCTCAGTGGCAGGGCTTGGGTCTAAGAAAATCCCGCACAAACTTCAGTTTGCGGTCCTGTACTGAAAGTTTCCAGCCTTTCTCCCATACCTTGCATGGCTTTCTGGCTGCTTGTGGTTATTTGTTAATTTCTCTATTTGGTTTTCTTTCCTGCTCTTTTGTGGCCGTACGGGTCGGATAGGTTTTTCTCCTGAACACGGACACCAAGGGCTTTCTGGAGGAGTGGGCTGGCTGAGCTGTAAACTGGGCTCCTAAGCTGGCAATCCAGAACACAGCATTTGGGGGATGCAGAGGGTCGGAAGTCTAGAATCCATCCCAGAGGGTGATTCGTTCCCCATCCTGTGTGTTTGTTGTGAGAGTGCGTTGGTGTGTGGTGGCGGTGATGGTGATGGTGTGTGTGTGTCTGGGTGTGTGTGTGTGAGAGAGAGAGACAGAGAGAGAGAGAGAGAGAGAGAGAGAGAGAGCGTGAGGACAAGTGCTCACGCCTGCTGCGCAAAGCTTCCCCGTACACGATACAGGAAAGTCGATGGAGCCTATTTTTTTTTTTTTTTTTTTAAAGAACGATGACAGATGTCAGTTTCCTGGGATCGTCCCTTTGGGTCATCTGCAGAGGGCAATGTGGGGCATGAACGCTGGGGCTGGGACCGGGTTGGGGATCGGAGTAAAAGTTGGCAGGTTTTCCAGAGAGGATGCTTTCAGCTCTTCCCCCCAGGCAAACAGTTGGAAGATCCCATTCCCCCAAAGAGAGGATTCCATAAATGATGATGGCCAGCTTCTCTGGTTGTAAGTGTACCTCCTTCATATCACAGCTTAGAAGTACATTATAGAACAAATAGCCATTTGCATATGTCCATAAGCAACTTTTATTCAATGTTTCTGAGTTTTTTAAAAAAAGAAAAGTAAACTATATTCAAAGATTATTTGATTTTTTTAAAGACCTGTAAATTAGTCTTCTTAGTATTTATTCCATCTGCAGTCTGTTAATATCTGTTAGGAAAGTACACATTTGGCAGATGTGATTAGCATACAAACCAAACCACCATCACCAGGCTAAAGGGGGCAAAGGGTTTTGTTGTAAAATAGCACTGCTGTTGATCATTTTGCAGAAAACTTCTGCAGAGGTAGACTTTCTTACAGTGCAACTTTAGATCATAAGATCTCTGGGTTTATGAACCAAAACTAACTCAGTTGTCACATCTGTTGTAAAATCCAAATTACTATGTATAGTTGAAGTATACTGGCAACTTGTAGACAAACTGTTGTTGCTGACTGCTACAATCAGATAATGGTACAGAACTTACAAGGGAACCTTTTGTTTTTCTTTTTTTCCCTTTGAGCAGTGTTCTCCTGTGTTCTAGCAATTAAACAGAAACCTGTTCATATGAGAACTCCTACCTGATTCATATCTGGGGCTTAAAAACCTGGTTTATTAGATCACATTTTCTTAAGGAAGATGGATGGCCTTAAAACACAAAGGATAACTGCTCCCTCAATAAAATAAGCAAATATAGGTTTTAAGAGTAGAAAGGAAATTTTATTTTGACCACAAAGCACCCTACGAATACACAAACTCAGAGGGTTACCAGGGACTTCAGATGAGGGCCATCTAGTTTATTTGTTGTCATTTGAAAAGATTTAAACAATCGCAGACCTGAAAACCTATCTTCTCTCCTCCTCCTCCTCCTTATCTTCTTTTTCTCCTCCTTCTCCTCCTTTCTCCCTTCCCTCTTCTCTCTCTTACAAATGCCCACTCTTAAAGAGGAACAATGATTACACATAGGAAATTCTACCTTCTTTAATAATTAATTTACACACCCTTGAGCAAAATCTATGACTTTCATTAAAAAAAAAAGATTAGTATTTTAATGTGATTTTGATGCTTTCCTCTGTAAATAGAAACTTTAATTTTTATTAGAGCTACTTACTGAAGGAAAAAATGATAAATTTCTCTGTATCCAGAGGCAAGTGTTCTTATACTATTTTTGGACCCTGTTATATGATGTGTTTTTAGGTTATTATTTTTATTCAGTTAAGTTTTATTTAATCCTTATCACAGCATTTACAATGCCAACTTTTTTTGGAGTTTAGATTGCTTTTGTGTATGTGCACGTATAAAGGTGATAGAGAAATATTAAAAATGTAAGAAGAAATATATTTGAGATATGATGCATGTGCTTCCTATGGCATTTTTTTCTTTATGAGTATTTTATTTATTACATGAATTTTCTATAATTGTGTTACAAGTGTTGCAATATATAATTGTAAAAATTTATGAAATATATTCTATGAATTCAATCTATAAATAAAGATGAGGAAAACTACTAGAAACATCTATATTGCAGTTTCTAGGTAGTAAACAAACCCTCATAATTTCTGGAAAAAAACCTAATTAACATTACCAAATTTTGTTGCAAAATGCCCTCATCATCACGTAGTTAAAAAACTACAAAATATGATAATGCTTGTAATGAATGCCTTATGACTTGAGGTAACATTATTTACAGATACGTGTAGTTTAAATCATTCCCAACATCTGAATGATTTTATAAAATTGTGAAATTAGTATTTAAGTAAACATTATTTCTATGACTTTTCTATTCAGTGAAAAGAAAGGAGGGATGTAAATAGGAATGAGGCCCAAGAGAGACAAAATAAGGTAGATGAGACACAGAGCCAGTAAGAGAAAAGAGATGTAGGATGTGAGCAGAATGATGCCATGAGAGGGAGTGAAAGATGGATCAGAAGAGCTTATAGAGATGCCCAAAGAAGATGAGCGATGTACCAGTGGAGACTTGGCTAAAGAGGATTGTCTTTCAGGACTCATGACTTCCTAGCACTTTAAGCTAAAAGGGGGAAAAGTGCAAGGAAAAAGTCCGAGTGGAAACTCCTACATACTATTCTTATTTGAGAAAAGAGATTCATCTTCATCTCCTGATGGATAAATTTCCATAGTGTATGGTAGAATGGAAGGCCTATTTGTAATGGTGTCATTGGCAATTTTCTTTTCCTACATAACAAACATTTCTCCCCCTCTCTGTCAGATAACTGGGGAAGAGTATAAGTCCTGATTTAGGGTATTTTAATTTGGAATGCTTCCTACACTATTCCAGAACACACAAAATAGACCATTTTCAAATTGGTCATTTTCAAAGACCTTAAGGTGTTGCCACGAAGTGGCACTTTGATTTAGCTCAGGGCACGTTTTTATTAATGCACACTGAAGAAAAATGAATGAGTAAAATAGATATATGATTGTTTCTTTGACAGTACTGAAAGCCACAAAAAGAACTCAGTCAGTGCCTTACATTAACTACTTTTATTAGCTAATTATCAAAGTATTCAAAGTTGTCTTCCCAGAAAAGAAGTTGGAAAATAATACCTGCCTCAGCTACTAGAGAATAGAAAGACTAAAACTCTTGACTATTCATTGTTCTATTAAATAAGTCAAGCTTTACATCACTGCAATTGCAGAGGGCTATATAAGTATTTTTCCTTGATGCCCTTTAGCTTTAGAAATTAATTGTAAAGAAAATTATTTTGAGGGTTATTAAGAAATGATAAAAAGACCCAAACCAAATAGGAAAAATTGTTACCTTGTTTCAGATCTTTGTTTTTGCAGATAAAGCACCGTGATTATTTTTTCTACTTCTTGTCCAAGAGAATTTGGAGTTTTAATATCAGAGAGTGCAGGCAGGTCAGAAAGCAAATGTCTAAAAATCTCACTCTTATGCAATGGATTTTCCTTACTAAATTCTTCAAAGTTTAATGTGGCAGTAAAATATTAAATTAAAAATTGGTATTCAGTAAATGTGAAAAATCAGCCAATACATTTTAGTGTTATCTCTCTTTATCTACCTATCTATATAAAAGTTACATTGTCAGATTTCATGATCAGCATTTAATTTCATTTGAGGACCAACTGATTAAATGTTATTCAGTCATTTACATATAGTTAAATGGATGCTTAAAGAAGCAAGAATGTATGATTAAGAAAACATTTTAATGCATTTAGAGACATGATTCAACATATATTCAAATTATTAAAGTTCATTTTTTTAAGTAAAAATTTAAATGGTCCAGTTGTGGTTTATTGTTATTTTGACTGTGTGAACAGAACATAAATGGGCTTCCATGTTAAAATAACTTTATGTGACTTATACTGACTTTTACAACAATTTAAAACTACTGCTTTCAAGTACTAGAAATATGATTATTTTAAGCATTCAATGAGTTTGGCTTTGTATTCACACTTGATGAATATAGTTCATAATCCATAAAGAATAACAATTTACTTTGAAAATTGATGTTTTCATTCATAGTAAAGTTAAGCAAAATCAAATTTTTGAAGAACTTGTATCACTTTCCTGGGCTAATATTTTGTATGACTTACATTTTCGGAAACGATAAAAGGTTCTAGAAATTAATCTGGGCAGTAAATGCAGACATTTTAATTCGTGGGATAACGAGGGGATAGTCATGTCTGTTAAAAGTAGTCACATAGTCTTTTATTAGAGAATGATGTCAAGATTATAATTAAAGCAATCTAGTCATGTGCCAGTGCACAGAACTTCCACGTGTACATTCATTTTAAATGCACACTTCTGTATAACCAACAATATTTGTATTTAATCTAATACTTTAGCTAGATTTCATATTTGTCCCAAACACTCATTATTAGGTGAGGGATATTATATTAAAGAAATGATGCATGGTATGATGGAGAATATCTTTGGATATTTATATATGATATTAACCTCAGTGTATAGTACATGAATGCCAATAAATAATTAGGAAGTGATGGTCTTCAAACATTAATGTTTTAGATGGTTTCATACAGGAAATCCCAAATAACTGTATAAAATATCAAGTCTGAATTGTTTGCTGCTTTCTTAAGTAACCTTATTTTGTCTTAATGAAATCTCTAGATGTTTTAAAAGTGCTTCCAGCTGGCAAATGTAATTGTGAGAAATCCTAATCATAATATATTATATTTCAGTTGGCAATCTATATCTCCAGTGGCACTTTATCTGGTGCATTTCAAGAAACAAATGATTTAGATATATCCACTCTATACATCTCAAATATACATTAAAACTGCCCTAATTGACTAAAACTGAAAAGATCATGTTTTCAGAGAAAGGACATTAAACCTTTCCCCAAAAGGAAAACAATTAGGTATTAATGATATTCTTGTTGCATATTCAAAAGGTCTTTGGTAGCATTTTTTCCCCCCTTTTCTTCTCTTTCACCATCTCAACCTGCAAAACTCTTCACTGTCACTTCAGATCACACAATTCTAAAAAGATAAAACAACATTTAAACACATTTGCTTTGGAAGGGAAATCGAGCATTTGCACCCAATAAGCCTGATTGTGGAACTGCATGTAAATTGTGTTTTGATTTATCTCTTTTACACTTTTTTCCATTTGAATTGATCTTGCATTAATTTCACCAAGCGGCTCTGTGAGGCTGCAGATGTTGCCCTGTGTTTAATAAATCAATGAGACAGATCTGAATGAATCACTTCAGATGGATTCTCTGCTCGGTTTGATGTCTAGATGTTATTCTTAGCTTGTTATCATGACAGATGCATTAATGTTCCCATACACTGCCAGCAATGTCAAAGAGATTGAAGCTTTTAAAGTGGCTGCATCCTTTTTTCCATTTTCTGCTAGAACAACTAAATTTATTTTATTTTATTTAGGAATCAGAGAAAAATAACAAACCAGTCATAAGTTTCTTCATGGGAAAGATTCTTAATTTTCATGCTATGTTAACTCTTCCAAAATGGTGGAAATCAGTATCTTAAAAGCTAAATATAGTGTAGCTGCTTAATAGTGCCTCCACATTAATATGTAATCATGGTAGGAAAAATGAGAATAAGTAATATATGATTGGGACACATTGAAAGTGTCACTATAAATAGAATAATGCTGTATCCAAATTGATTACAGAAGGGTGTTAGTTTTTAAATCCTTACTAATAAGCTTCTTGTTGGCTTAATGCAGCTGCAATATACTCTTACCAAGGGATTTAGAACTCCTTCAGGATTTAATATTTCTTTTTAGTAAGAAGGAGACAGCCTGTGCATTGTGTATTTATCATTTCCTCACTTTGCAGTGCTGAAAATCTTAGAAAAGTTTATTTCATTTTAGTATGCCTCAGCTATTTATATTTTGGGTAACTATTTGTAAATTACAAATCATTCAATAACAGTAAGTGCTACTTTTATAATTTAATTTCTTAGACTATAGAAAAACATATGCACTCCAAAAGGAACTTCTATAACTCTAGTGAAATTTATTACCTACCTGCATTAAATATCATCACTATCATACTTTGTTTCATTTCATCCGTGGCATCATTGGCTTGGTTTTTGGAGAGAAACAATTCTGTTAATTGTTGTGAAGTATTTTGAGTTTAATGTTGTCAGTGTTATAACTTTTCAGTTAATCTCTGATGTTTGAAAATACAGATTTTAAAAAAGATATTCAGTTTTTCTCTTGTTTAACTTTCTGGAGAATATATATTTTTAAAAATCAGCTTTCAGAGGTAGTTCCTCTTTGCAGGCCTTTACAGTATTCTTTCATCATAATTTTACTGTTAGCTTTATTAGAATAGGAAAACAGGAAACATTGTTAACTGATACCGTTGAGGTCTCAAATTCTTCAGGACATTTTTATCTCCAGTGTTAGGCTAATCTTGGAAGCTTAAGATTCATGCTATGATCTACAGTATAGTTTAAAAAGAAGTTTATAATGAAGTTCAGTAAGTTATGGACGAGAGTTAACTTTTTTTTTTCAAATTTTGCTTAAAGCATGGGAATGTCTTCATGGTGAGATCTTGCCACATCCTTCTTTAAAGATAAATTTATATATTAGAATTGGTGAAATTATTCTACTGAGAATGTGATTATAAGATATAATATACATTGTTTTGTGCAAAATTGGATATAATATAGCTAAAGAGCAAACTGATATATTTATCGCTACCTGTAATGATATCCCTAAAATAAAACTGAATTTTTTACATAAAACAAAACCTTGGATTTGTAATTATAATTTCTGAGGAGTTATCTTTAACTTCAGTAATATTCACTGTAAAACTTTAGTAAGCCTGATATTGTACACATATTAGGCACCTAATTCACATTTGTTAAACGAATACAATCATGGACACATACACACATTTATTCCTCTCATCAGCATTCTTTGCACAAATTGCTGTGCTTTAAAAAAGCTAAGAAGTAGTTATGTAAAGTATACAATTATAAAAAGACACTAATCCTAAAATTTTAATTCCATTATAAAACCATTTGTAATCATGCCATAAAATTTTCACAAATATACATATAAAGCTATCAAAATCTATTATATGAAATTAGAATGTTTAAGTGAAATGTATCTTTAAAGAAAGTGTGACTTCTTGATTTTTTTTTTTTAGTGAAAACCCATAGGAGATGTTCTAATATTATTAATAGGCAAAAATTAACAAATAAAACAAGCCTACTACCATAAAATGATTCTCAACTATTTAGATTTATACTACTTGATGTCAGCACTAAACCAGGCAGTTGACTTGATCTTTTTTCAAACAGTGAATGCACGTTTATGAAAAATGAGTTAGTGAGAAGAGGGTTCTCCTCCCTTCTATCTACAGTTTCTGAATAGAAAGAGAAATACTTAAGTATGATGATTTACTTTTTTCTTGGATAATCTCAAGACACATCCAATTGCAATACAAATTTGCATGAAGTGTTCCCCCCCCCCCATTTAAAGGAATAGCTTAGTTCTTTCCAGTGTAATTAATTTTGAAGAGTAACATTTCCTTTCATCTAGGACCCCTGAGGTTGAAACTATTCATACACATGTACTATTTTGACCCATTACAATTATTTAGTTTATTAGAGCAAATAGTGGTGAAAACTTTGTAATTATACTACTGGAAAAGTATATAGTACAGGAAAGTTTAAAAAATAATGAACCACAGTATTTTTATTGCTCTATAACCTTTTTTTTTTTAAAACAAGTTAATAGTGTATAATGTAGTGTGTATGTTAAGGTATAAAACATTCAGTTGCGATTGTGTCGAATGATCTTATCAGGCTGCTGGCAACTGCTAGCTGCTAACAGCATTTAGGCTACATTTAGTCTATCTGCTATTTATGTGATGGGTTAAAAAGAAAAAAGTAATATTGATCTGTCTCTGGATTAAAGTTTGAAATGGGCAACAGCCTGAACACAAAAGGCTTTTTTTTTCAAGATTTCTCAGCTTGCCATTGATCTCCTAGTTTTATTGCATTCATTATTTATTAAAAGAATTTGCAAGCTAAACATAATGTTAAGCTAGTTTGCACACAGGGACCGCACTTAGGAAATTGAATGGAAATTGCATTAGAGATGAACATCTGTGCTATTTTTCCACTCATGTGTTTATGGGTTTGTATAAAAGGTGTATTGGATTAACAGTTATAACCATTATAGCTTACAGCAATATGTTAGATTCTGAGCTTTTAGTTATTTTGGAAGAAGTCTGTCTCTCAATTGTTTTGCCTAAGAAGTATAGTAATATCATCAGAAACAATATTTGGATAAATTTATTTTATTATTATATTTGTTAATGCATTATCTACATTATGTATCAGTTGTGAGACTCCCTGCTTTATTGAAATAAAAACATTTTTTAAAATGCATACTTAATTATCATGTAAGACTATACTATCTCTTAATGGATTTTGGTAGTAGGATACATAGGTGCTATTTACACAGTACCTATTTTAAGAAAGTTGAGTTTAATGCCATATTAAAGCACACCAAATTCACAGAAATGATATAAAAATTTTAATGTGACCATCCATAAAATGTTATTATATATATATGTTAGGCCTTGATCCTTCTGAAAGGATAATAAACATTCAGGCACTGAAGACTTGCTCTATATAATACTACAGACAATAGGGTGAGATGCTTTATGATATGGTTTCCCCTCTTGAATTCAATCCAAG
The DNA here is from genome assembly GCF_028023285.1 of Balaenoptera ricei. NCBI lineage: Eukaryota > Metazoa > Chordata > Mammalia > Artiodactyla > Balaenopteridae > Balaenoptera > Balaenoptera ricei. Next base: position 76,785,352 of record NC_082660.1, read on the forward strand.
CAAGTTTAATTATAAAAACTCAAGAGGAGCTCACCTGAAATAATTCTCTGGAGGACATAAGTTAGACCCTAGTGAATATCTTCGTTGCGATATTGTCTTTAATCTGTAAACTTTTGGAAAATTCATTCTATCCACTTAATTATTAGAATTTAAATAAAACAAAAACTTCTTCACAATAATTTTGATCTCTCATGATTAGATCTGTCATAATTGTGTGTGTGTGTATGTGTGCATGCGTGTGTGTGTATAGAGTATATTCTGTGGTGCCAGGCAGTGTTTGTTCTAGGTGAAGAGAGTGAACAAAGCAGTCTCTTCTCTCATGGAGCTTACATTCTAGAATCATGCTGTCTTTAGCTTTTATATTTTATATATTTTATATTTTATATCCCCCCTTTTATATTTGTTAAATTGTGAAATCTTTGAGGTTACAAATTTTTGCCTTATCCAGTGTTGAATAATTCTTAAATTTCCTTTCTCATATCTGCCTCATATGTTATATCAGTAAACACTAGATTTTTTTTTAGTCTTTAGAATTATACCAGAAAGGTCCAACTAAAAATAGTCAGTTATTGATATATAAAATATTTTAGTTTTATGAATGTAGGGAATTACTTAGGTTATAAATAAAATATACATCACGAGCAGCTTGGAATAAAACAGGTATTTCCACTTAAGAATGGCTGTAGTTAATTGACTTTAATATCTTTTCTCTGACATATATTTGTTGCAAGGGATATGAGTCCTTAAAAATTGATAAAATTAGTCATTCTATGAGACATATGCTTTTGTAGTAGAATGTGCAACCATGGATTAGAAAAACATGTGTTTTTTTCCCCATGTAAAAAAGCTTGCTTTCATTTATGTTAGAGTTTTAAATAGATCCTCAAGCTTGATATGCTTTGGTTATAGTCCTATACAATATTATGTGCCAAAAATTAAAATGCAGCTGAGAAAAAGTTATTTGTTTTTATTTGTTCAGAATACATTGACCCTTACATGTATTACATTTAAACATAAATAACTCTGGAAAATAAGATTACTTGCAAACATGTATAATTAAATGTTTAATGTTAATGTTAAATTTGCTGCCTTGAAAATAGAATATGATCTGCTAAACTTCTAAATGTATTTTGTAAAAAAGTTTACGAGTACTATCTAGGTTTTTATTTGAGGAAGACAAAAGGGGAATTCATTCATACAAAGAAATCTACTGCGTAGTACATTTTATGCATTGAACACAAATTTTTGGTCTCATTTTATAAACCAGTTAGAACACACACACACAGACACACGTGTATCATTTGTGTATACGTATATATAATATGTATATATTGTATATTTCCAATTCACCCCATTTGTCACTTCATTTCAACAAATATTAAATAAGTTCCTGCTATTAGTCTGTACAAGGCTACTTTTCAAGGGGAGAGTAGTGATCTTAAGAACTATCCAAATTCTTTTTTGTCTCATCTCCAGATTACCTAGGTAGAGTTTTATTGTTACATGGTTAACTCTCAGCCAGCCTACATTAATGAAAGGAAGAGTAAAATCATGGAAAATTAAAATAACATTAATTAGGCTTTGCAGTACATTAGAAAATGTTTATGGTACCTTTACCTGTCTAAATATATTTTGCTTACTTCATTCTACTATTAAATTGTATTTACATTTTATAAATATGCACTGGTGGGAAGGAGAGATAGCCAAGAAACATGCTAAGGTTGAACTAAATCTGAAATTAAATGCTTCGTGTAGAAAACATCTGAAGTGAACAAAGCATAAGCAGACATAGAGCTTATTTGTCATAGCTAACAGCTGTGTACTGGATCATGTTAGTTAGCGCTTAACTAAATTAGTATATTTTGCTTGAATTTACTCTTATGTTGTCTATGGAAAGACTTATCCACTTAATGGATACAGTACTCATTATAGCTATTAGCAGATCAAAACCTGGCAAACTGCATGAGTCCAGTTGTTGACTTTAACATGCTTTCCTGTGCTTAGGACCCCTAAATAACCATCTTCCATAAGTTAAATAAACATTCGTTCGCATCAGAGGAATCATGGCTTTTGGGTTAAAACACATTGATAATTATAGCACTAAATCAGATTTTTGTGAAGTGTTTATGAGTGGGATACTTAACCGATATTCCACTTGCAGTTTAAAAAATGGAACATTATAGTCTTGATGCTGATCATGTCCTGCAAGAGTGGGCATTTTGACGATGGGCACATGTTGAACACTGTGGTCTCTGAAGAGGGTAGTAACTGCTCCAGAGCTTAATTGATGCAAGTACATTTGGCATAGCTGCTTTCCTGCACTTCCAGTTGTTTTGGATTGGTCCTCGTCATACTAGAAGACTGACAGGTTTTTGCTATTTTAGGGGCATGTTCTTTTTCATCAGGTTGTATGTTTACATAATCCCCATTCTGCCAGTCTAAAGCTTTTCTTATTCTTTGCAGTTTAGTCCCATTGAATGACTGTTCTTTTGTGTATTGTTTTGGTTTTTTCCCCCCCAGGGACTCTCAGTTTTTAAATGTAAATACAACTCAAGAAATTCCGCTTTTTAGATCTTTTTCTGTATTAGTGGGAAAAATGTAAAAGTGCCCATCAAAGAAGGGGAAGTGGAGCTCAATAATTTAAAGTTTTCTGTCCAATTAGGAAGGCTCTTGATTTTAAAGATAGGAGGACTCTAATTTGGGTCATGTTAGCATTGATGTAGCTCCATTTGTGCATGGACAACGGAATGAAGCTAAATAAGGGTGAAGAAAACTTGATGAGAAAATATTTCTCATGGAAATATTGAATGGACCAGGAACTAGATGATAGATTAGAGGAAGGCAGCATAATGTGGACTGATGAAGTACTTTCCATAGCGCTGTTGAATGATCTCTTTTAATTGCATTCATTTTATTTCAGTAGTTAGTTTAAGCAGATTCATGAGCAGGAACAGAAAGGATAAAAAATATTAGCTATAAGTAAAGATAAAAACACTAAAGGCAAAATGTTATTCCATTTGCGGTGAGATGGTAGCATTTGAAACCATAATAGAACATTTGCATATGTGTTGTCACTAAAATAATATTCCTTTACTACACTTGTAAATGTTACATTAATTTCTAAAATATTTTATGCAGTGTCCGTTTATACTTCTTCTGTAAGTTGCCTTACTATTACTGGTCTGTTAGCCTGATTCTAGTTTGTCGTAGCACATTTTTGAAACACGTGTTGAGTGTGAGTGTTTTAAAAAGGGTTACATTTTGCCTTTGGGTATGTGTGTGAAGTTTTCATTGTATTCAATAGTAACTAAGTTTGCATTTTAGGGAGTAATTTGAACCACTGCATTCAAGATTGTTTAATGAACATTAAAATTTGAATTAAAGAACATCAAAGTGGCATTTTTGTCATTTTTGTATTTAATAAGTACAGTAAACTTTAAATATTTCCTTCATGCCTTCTGCCTGAAAATATATCTGGAAGTTTAAAATTACTAGCTAGGTGTAATAGTAAAAAACTTTACATGTATATACTGGTTTATAGTTTATATAGTACTTTCATATACATTAGCTCATTTAATCTAATCCTTAGTCTATTTTTGTAATTTTGTTGTGAAATTTCTAAATTTTTTGTAAACAGATGGCTGATCACTTTACAACTTGATACTTCTGGGGGTCACTTAATCTCATATAGACTTTTTTCACTCAATGCTAAATCAGCATCATCCATAGTTATATGAAACTTACAATGCTTATAGGGGAAGAGTAGTAGGAACAAGATCACAGTGGTAATGTTGGGGGGTCATATAGGGCCTTTTAGGACATTTTGAGGACTTTGAATGAAATGGGGAGTCACTGCAGAGTTTTGAGCAAAGCTATCACATGACTTGACCTAGGTTTCTAAAGGATCACTCTGGCTGCTAGGTTGAGAACAGGCTTCAAGTGGGGCAAGGTTAGAAGCAGTTAGGATGCTACTGCAGTGAATAAGGAGAGAGATGGTGGTGGTTTAGACCATTGTGGTAGAGTAGAGATAGTAAGAATTGGTCAGATTCTGGGTGAGTTTTGAAAATAAAACCCATAGAACTTCCTGATGGACTAGATACTGAGTATGAGAGAAAGAAAAGAGTCACAGAAAACTCCAAGATTTTGGTCTGAGCAACTGGAAGGATGAATTTTCCATCATTTTTGAAGGGGAAGGCTGTAGGTGGAGCAGGTTTGAGGAGAAAGTTCAGGAGTTCAGTGTTATACATGTTAGTTTTTAGATACATTTTAGCCTTTTCAGCAAACATGTAGTCATTGGATGTAAGTCTGGTGTTTGGAAGAAATACCTGAACAGGAAATATAAATTTGGGACAGGAGTGACTGTAAATAGAAAAAAGGAGAGTTTCAAGGACTGAGTTCTGGGTCTCGCTAACATAAAGAGAATAGGGAAAAGAGGAGGAATCAACAAAAGCCTGAGAAGGAGCATGCAAGGAGGTAGGAGGAAAACCAAGAGAGAATGGTGTCCCGAAAGCTAAGCACAGAAAATGTATCAAAAAGGAGGCAGTGATCAACCATATCAAATGCTGCTAATAAGCCAAAAACCATGAGGACTGAACATTGGCCATTGGATATGGCAATTGCAGTCATTGGTGAGCTTTATGAGAGTAGTTTTGGCAGAATAATAAGAATGAAAAGTCTGAGTGACGTGTTTAAGAAAGATTATTAAGAGGAGATGAATTAGAGAGAGTATAGACAACTCTTTCCAGGGATTTGCTGCAAAGAGAGCAAACAACTGGAGGTGGAAGGGAGTAGCTTGAGAGTAGGGGGGAATGGATCAAGAGGTTATAGCATGTGCTATTAGGAATAATCCAGTATAAATTTAGAAAATGATGTTGTATGAAAGAGAGGAGTATTGCTGAAGTGATATTCTTGAATAGGAGATAGCAGATAGGATCTAGTGCACAAGCAGAGGCATTGGCTTTAGGTAGGAGCAAGGTTAGTGCATTTCCATTAACAGATGGTGGAGATTCTGGTTGCACTGGTATTGGGACTCCATGGGAGTCCTCTTCTGATTGTTTCAATTTGCTCAGTGAAGTGGGAAACAAGTCATTAGTTAAGAATGAGGATTGGAAGGGAGGTTTTGGAGATTTGAGGAGAAAGAGAAAATGTAAAATAGCCATCTTTATGAGTAGGAGAGTAAACTACTTAAAGTTTAGTATGATTGCCAGGCAACGTTAAATGCCCATTGAGGTTTTTGGTCATAAATTCAAAATGGTCACTATGGCTGTGTGTTTTAATTCCACCATGTAAAGCTGCATCAGCCTGATACAAAGAATGCAAATAATTGGATTTAATAAGAACTGTGGTTTTGCTAAGTCATATGAGTATAGCAAAGCCAGAGGGTGCAAGAGAGTTGAGGGTTCATGCAAAAAGTGATTATAATGAATGACAACCCACTTTAAACTGGTAAGGAAAAAAGAGGATTTCAAGGAAGTGAGAGACAGTGAAAGGATGGTGGTATCAATGAATTGGAGGTTCCAAGAAGAGGTCAAAGGATTTTTGGAGTTGGAGTACTAGAAGGAGTGAACCAGAAAGAAGTGGTGGTAGTCAGAGGGTAGGATGCCTGAAATTAAGAATATGGAGGAGTTGAAGTTATTGCTAATTACAAGGTTTAGGGTATGGCCATGGGCATGAGTGGCAGAAGTAAAGAGAACAAGATCTTTGGAGGAGAGGAGGTAAAAAACCGGAAAGGCTAGAGTGTTGGTCATTTCATATATATGTACATTGTTCATTGAAATTCCTAAGGATTAAGAAAGGAGTCTTGATGAGTTTCAAATTTTGTAGTACATATAGTAATGCTATTAGAGTGTGCTTTGTTAAAAAAAAAACTAACTTAATTTCTAAAATTTTAAAATTAAAGTTATCGGAATTAAGAACTCAGGGAGATCAACTTGACAAATGTATTCTTTAAAAATAATCCACATTAAGTATATTATGAAGATTTGAATATTTACTTAATAATCCCTGTTTTACCATGGGCATGCTGTGCTTCAGTTCAGCCGTCTTGAAGAATATGAAGAAAAATAACATTTTCTAAATAACTGAAATAATGTTTGGTTTATTTCATGTGTAACTAACATTATTTTACAATAGATGAGGTACTTCATTTTATTATGAACTGATTTTATACCAGAAGCATTATTGGTCCCAGGATGTGTGTTTGTTGATCTTATTAGTACGTCATATACTCATGAAGAGTACATTAGGCTCCTACTTTCATTTCAACACATTGGTAGTTTATAAACAGAGTACAAAGCTGCTAGGCACAGTCCAGAACTAGGAAATAGTCATGGTTCTTTACTTATAGATGGTTCATAATGTATTCAAAGTGGCATGAACCCAATCAATATATATACTTAACACCTGCTGTTCTGATTCATGTATTATTAACCTCACATGGAATCTACTTAAACAGCTCCTGCTGTAGTCACTACTTCTCCTCACTACTCTATGACTCCTTTTGGGATTTCTGTGACCTTGGAGATTTGATGATGAAGAAATAGTTAAGCTTTAAATCAGGTTCTCATGTGAAATCATAGCAGAGAAAAGCTAAGAAGTTGGTGAGCTCAGTCTTAATTCCTTGCTAATTACCTAGGAAACAAAGTTTCTCTGGTGGGGCATGCCCAGCCATTCACCTGGCACATTAATAGAGTGGTTGGGAAGAAGGGTTTGGTCAGCATTTGCAAACTGATAGATTGTGTCACAGATTCTGAGTGAGTTTTAATTTCTGCAGCTGGAGAAGAGCAAGGGAAGCCAGATGTAGTAACATCCGCTATTAAGACTATTGTTTAAGGAAAAAAAGGCAGATCCATTGTTAAAATTTGATTTTAGCTCGGTTGGGTTGATTAAAAAAAATCTCGTTTCCCTTCTTTATATAGCACTGAAAAGAGACATGTGCGTACACTAGACACTGGGTTATCTTAATCAGGATAGGCTGTGCAAAGTGTTGTGGAAAAACTATTTTAGGCACTAGGACCCTAATATCTACTCCACAAAAGCCAAGTAAAGGAACAAGTGATTACTCATCCTGCCCAGTATTTCAAATTTGATGAGCTTAGAACTGCAAATGAATATTTTATGCAAGCATGAATCATTGGCGGGTTTGTTCAAAATGAATGGAAGTGAACTAAAGTAATGTAAACTGCTTAAGAAAACTGAAATCAGAAAATGTTAAGGTTGAGATTCCTTTCCAGGAAGAATTGCAGTATAGAAATACTCAAGGTCTTGTTGAAAACAACCATCTTTAAAGATCTAGCTGAAGACTTACTTCCCTCTATGAGGACTTCTTTTATCACCTGCAGTGATCTCTTGCTTCTCTGAACTTTGATCTGCAGATAGCCTTTCTTCTCCTTCCCCTTTCCCCTCCCCTTCTCCACCTCCTCCTCCTTCTCATTTTATAAATTGTTTTAAGCTGTATATGTTTTCTCCCTCCCCAAACTACCTTCCAAATTCCTCAACTTCAAGCACAGTCTGATGTGTTGTTTTATCATTCATAGCGCCTAATATAGTACATGGATGTAAGTACTCAAAATGTTTTCAGTTTGTTGCTTTGACAGTGTAATTATGATTTATTATAATTAAATGCATTTAACTTAGGGAAATGTTCATATTTTAAGGAAATTTTTTGTTATACCTAAGGGGTGTATTTTTCTGACTCTGATTGACAGCTCTTCTTGAACAATGAAAGCCTAGGGAATTACTATTCTGTCTCAGATAGCCACATTTGTTCTAACACTTTCTAGATGTATGACCATCTAAGCCTCAGTTTCTTCATCTAAAAATGGGGATACTATTAGTCACATAACTTCTGGGCTGGTTAAGTAGATTAATTGAGATCATGTACATAAAGTGCTTAGCACATAAGAAGAGCTCAGTAAATGTTAGCTCTTCTTAGTGAAAGTGGTATCACAGTACTCTGTGTGAGCACACACATACATTCAGAACACAAGAGCAAATCTCAGAATAAAATGAACCAGTTTTCAGAAATTTTTGCTACTAGAACTAAATTAACTGGTTGACTGTGAGTGACACTGTATGCACTTCATTTTCCAGGAAATTCCTGTCTGTTGACTTTCTAGGCTGATATGGCAGCTGGTAGGCCATTTATTACTAGTTCTATTTTGGTGGAAAATTCAGCCTTGTGTGTCATTTAGAGTTTGTGACACATGTACCCTCCCAAGGCTTAATGAGTTGTCTGCAGATGGGCTGTTATTTATTACAGTCATGTAGAATAAAATTGATTGTCTTCTAAAATTAATTTTTCATTTGCCTCCAGCCTTGCTTTAATAGAGGACACACAGTTGCCTGTTTGCAGAAATACTGTTTAATCACATTAATATCTCAGCCCCCCAGGCTGAAGAAGATAATTGTACAAACGAACAGCAAAATCTGTATCTTTAACTTCTTTTTATGATTAAATTATGCAAATGACTTATCTCCTGCCCTTCCAAGCACTAATCATCTAATTAGGAATGATGTGTTAAAGGGATGGTTTTGAATCAGGAGAGGGATGAATGCAGAAAGCAGAAAATGGGAGCTGACAATGAAACCACTGAAGGCACAGTAATGTGTACTAGATGAATCTACTTAAATGGTACAAAAAGAAATGGGAAGGCTCATACATACTATCCATAGACCTGACATGTGTCATCTTTTGGCAGGAAATATAGTTCCTTACCTCCGATGACATCTTTTTTGGGATTAACTTCAAATTCTTAGTAAGGCAAGTGTTAAGTTTCCTGCGTTCTTGAAAACTCAAGAGATCTAGGGGTTTTATTATCTCATCCAATGAAGGTGTTGGCTTGCTTTTTGAATCCATGGAGGATAATCTGCAGTCAAGGAATGGGACTGTATATTGATTATGAATATACACGAGGTTTTCAGATTACTGCTTTAACAAAAGCAGTTCCCCTTTCCCTGAAAAATTAAAGTCAGGACATGCAAACCCAGAAAAAATATAGTCCTCCTATTAGGGAACTTAGATTTAAATTCCAAGCATTATTCCAGGTATGTATTTGCAAGATCTTACCTTCTCAGTTTTGTGCTTCTGCTTCCAGACATTGATTGTGAAGAGATTTTAGCACAATTGTCCTATTAGCTGTGGCCATAATTATTCTGTACAATACAGAGATCGTTTCTTTATCAATGATAAATACTTATTATGTTAATTAATAACTATAATGATAATAAATATTATTAATGCTCCTTAGCAACCATGTCAAATTTTATACATCGACATAGTACTTATAATGTAAAACAAAGCATAGTAAATCAGACCATAGCAATAAAATTACTGTGGGTATTTTAGAGCCTCCTAAAACTCTTTCTTATAGGTACATTTGTGAGAGTCAGAAATCATAATGTTTCTGTCCTTTTAATATAGTCTTTAATTGATTTGAATTTTGTGCTGGTTATTACAGTGAACTCCAGGGTATTTTCTTCATATAATGTAAACCATTTCCCAACATATTTGAGAACAGAATCTCAAGGAATATATACAAAATAGAACACAAAATTTTTTTGTTTTTTTGTACCAGATTTGTACCAAATAAATATTCTCAAGTTCTTGAAAGTCATGAAAGTGCTATCATTCTGTTACTATTTCTCATTGAGCTTATTCTCCTGCATGTGCTGGTTCAGTTCACCGAGAAGACCCAGTGATCACCAGCAGCTGCTGTTTATTGGTGTGTGGCAGATCCTTACTATATTGATGCCAACTGGATATAGGCATTTATTTAACATCTTTTCATGTTAAGAGTAGGCATCAAACTATAGTTTATCTGCTTTTATTGAGGAAAAATGTTTAAGCTGTTTATTCGGACAGTTGAAGCCAATGAGTCTGACTTACTGGACTTTCCAAGGTTGACATTTTTGATCTTTGTTGTTGAGATTTGACATGCATTCCTGTAGAGGACAGCCATTTATATTTAGATTTCTACAGTGAAGAGACCACTGCCTCCAGGATTGCACTGAATTCAGAAGGGTTAAGTTAGCCTATGGAAGTGAATAGTGAGTCGTTTATAACTTATTTCATTGCCAACCCATGAAGCTTTTTCTCTCTTTTCCCTTTGGAAACTAACATGATTATTACATTTCTCACCCTCCCACCAAAGTCGTGCATTACCATATCATATGATAAAAAACAATGAACTGAATATGTCCCTATTAATACATTCTTTTTTGAGATTGAGTTAATCCTTAGTCACCACTGTGGTTTTCCAATGAGTCTAAATAAGTTTAACAGGACTTCCCTGGTGGCACAGTGGTTAAGAATGTGCCTGCTAATGCAGGGGACACGGGTTCGATCCCTGGTCCAGGAAGATCCCACGTGCCACGGAGCAACTAAGCCCATGGGCCACAACTACTGAGCCTGTGTGCCACAACTACTGAAGCGTGCGTGCCTAGAGCCCGTGCTCTGCAACAAGAGAAGCCACCGCAATGAGAAGCCCGCACACCACAACAAAGAGTAGCCCCCACTCACCACAACTAGAGAAAGCCCGCGCACAGCTACGAAAACCCAACGCAGCCAAAAAATAAATAAATAAATAAATTTATTTAAAAAATAAGTTTAACAGACATTCCTTTGGTTTTAAAGGTGCCAAAGAAGAATGGTTTGAATATCTGGGAATAGTAGTAATCGATTTTATAATCCCTGGCTTCTAGTAAGTTTTCCACAACATGTCATTTGTATACGATGATAGAACAGTGATATTCAAACTCATTTTTATTATTTTATTATAATAAAATAAGTATTTCTATGATTTATCATTTAATTCTTTACATAAAAGATTAACAGGAGATCTGCTTTAGTTGACTGAGAAACTCAGTCACAACGTCAAGTGCTACCCGTATCTCCTGGGCTCTTAAAACACCTTTACAGAATCCTTGGGTTATGAGAAGCAGATTTTAAAACATAGTTTGGAGCAATTAAGTGCTTTCTAAGTATTATCAAGAAAATTAGAAAACAGTTTGAATCTAAAACTCCACTATTTTTTCTTCATTTAAGGCCTAGATGCATAAAACAAGCTGACTATCCACCAAAGGGGAGATTAGGTACCCTCTACAGGAAGCTTATCTTCTCTGAGAATTGAAAAAACTCAGAGAAGATTATCATCTACTGTTACATTATAGTCAGAATTAAGAGATCACTTTCTTAAAATTCCAAACTACAAGCAGTTGGGCTTGTAATATGCCTCAGGAGGACTCAGAGGAATAGGAAGTATGGGAGATTAATGTGCTACCGTTTTATTTGTCCTTCTCTTCAATGATTGGGAAGGTGAGTGATCTTTGGAAAACCTGAGCTTGCCATCCATTTATGGTGACTTGGTATATGTCAAACCTTAGTAAATCATCTGGTGGCGAAGAATATATGCCTCTGGTGAACCCTACCTGTAAGAGGCAACCTTCTTTATTCCCTAAGAATATAGGAAAGCACCATCAATAGTTTTTCTCAGTGTTCCTCTCATTCATGTGACTATTTCTTTTCTCTAATCCTTTATACCGTGTAGTGGTAGGGAATCTTAATGAGATGGGACAGGGCCAAACCCCAGGCTGTAGTTTCTAGGTAATTAGTTTAAGAGACTGAAGCAGAGGAAGAACATGTCTTTTAGTTTGCTAAAGGGCCTGATTCCTTACCCAGTGCATACTTAACCTTCTGGCATGCCTGGTTCTCTAGAATCTTGCCCTTGGTTGATACCAGTTTTGTGGTAGTGTTTAATTTCTGTATTTTTTGTAGGAGCTCTTGAAGTTCACTCATTTTCACAGTTCTAATAAACCATTCAGAATGATATTTATTCAATGTAGAGCATTATATAGCCTTCTTTCATACATATTCTATATATAGAGGTTATTAAATAAATTTTGAATAACTTTCTAATGCCCCATAGCATTAGTTTCAAAACCTGATTTATTAAATGGCATTCATTACCATGTATCTGTACCCAAACAGACATGGCTGCTGCACTGTAATTAAATGAAAATTTGTAGATTGAAGTTCCTAGAAAAAAATCAGTCTGCAATCCTTTTATAGGGTTTGAAGTTATAATAATAATTTCCATTTATTGAGCATCATCTGTGAGGCAGACACGGTGCTTGGGACTTTCCATTCGTTACCCAATTTAATCCTCACAACCACCGTACGAGTTTGCTATTGCTAGTCTATTTTTACAGTTGAGAAAGCTGAAGCTAAGGGAAATTAGATAAAAGAGCTAGTCAATGGAGAGCCAGGAATTCTCTGACAGCAAACCTATGCTCTTTTTGACTATTCTATTCTGTACTAACTAAAATAATACATTAATTAAACATCTGTAAATTGGGGCACCGACTGGATCAGACTTGAGGAAAGGATATTTGAAATAAGGACAGAAAATTGAAATGATCTACATTTGGTTGCTTAGAATATAGAACACATCTTGATCACTGATATATACTAGTGCAGTTTTGAGGGGTAGTAGTGTTGGCAAATGCTAGTTTTCTTCAGATATATTCCCATCAAGCTCTCATTATGAATGGAATAGAGATTGTCATCTGTATAATGAATATCTGTTTATTTTGACAAGTCAGTTATTCATTGAACTTATCAGTAAACATTCCAAATAATGAAAAATATATTTCAGGGGGAAATAGAGTCATTGAACCTACAATTGTTCTGTTTCTCTTGTCTACTGCCTTTAAATGATAAAATGGTGTTTTGAAGACAGGTAGTAACAATCCTCTAAAAAATAATTCAGGCAGTTGAATGTTAAGTAGGATGTTTATAGGGAGCTATAAACTGGAAAAAGTCTTACATCTCTACTGCACAAGATTTAATTATGCAATTTGCTGCGACTTCAAGGAGAATGAGAGACCACGTTCCATTCAACATTACAAAGGAAGCACATTGGGGAAAGGAATAGTGAGAATCCATACAAATTGGGGTTCACACCCCAGGCAGGGCTATAGAATAAGTCAATTAACATTTTCCTAATAATAGTGGTGATCTAAATTGTAGGGCATATATGGACTTCCTTTTTCATACATACATTTTCATGACACTCTGTGAAGTTAGTACTATCTCATTTTGCGAATGGAGGCACCAAGTCTCATAAGGATTGTGTCCTATCAAAGCCAAACTGGCAATGGTGGAAAAAAAATGGCAATGTACTTAATTTGAGTCCTCTAGTCATCAGACAATGTTTTCTATAATGTCATTTTCATTGCTATGTAACTCAATTTACGTAGGGATATTGGAAAAGCTTATTAACAGTAGTTAATGAAGTATTACGGTTACATAGGATGACAATAAAATTTAATGAGAGGTATTTAGTTATAACAGAGTGAGATGTCTGACTGGATATTGTGAAAACATGGTCAGAGGTGTCAACTACCTCGAGATTATAATTGATGCTATCAGAGGAAAATTTCTCCTAAATTTCTGGCATGGCATAAACCACTATAAGAGTGTATAGAAAAAGGTTTACTAATGGCCTCTCTTTCAAATCTTACCATATAAGGGAGAAACTGCAAGATATTTTAGTTGATATATACTTCCTATTCAGTAGTAACTAATGAAGTAACTTGTCATTTGACTTAGATGGTTTTTGGGAAAACAACAAAACTTTTCCAATTTGAGACCAGGAGGGTACCAGTATGTATCTAAGTCTGAGATTCCACTATGAGAAAGAAGGAAACTCTAGGACATGGAACGTCAGAAGGGTTAGAGTAGAGAGGAAATACATACCAAGGAGATGGGATAAAATAAATAATAATGGGTTTCCAAGATTGATTTATTGTCATATACTTCTAAAATGGTTTGCAAATAACTACTGACCTGTCTTCGGGCAACTATTAATAAGGAAATGCTATGTCAGTAGGGAAGGAGGTTGTTTTATTGGTTAGATAGTCTGTTTAACTCCAAAGAAAGGGAGCTTATAAAATTTTATGTGGTCTGGAACATTTTAGGTATTTTTATCTGTACAACTGATAAAACAAAAGGGGTACTCAATAGTAATTCCTGACCAGCCAATGTCTGCTGATAGTGTAATTAGCATGAATTGTTAAGTCCATTTTCTCTGGTCTTTATTTTCTTTTTTCTCTTCCACTGTTTAAATGCTGTAAATCAAGAACTAAGGGAAGATAGGGAGGATGGTGATTAAAACTCAGGGCAAATCAGTAGTTGCGAAGAGTTGTGTTGACCTTTACTCCCAACCTTCAGTCTGGTTATAGGTAAGGAGATATTCTTTGATGGTGCCTACAATAGAGTATTTCTGTGGCTGCAACACTGATCTTACCAGATAAGGTACTTGACATCAGTTTCTGTCTTTTTAATATAAACCTTGTGGTTGGCTGAATAATGGCTCCCCAAAGTTTTCCACATCCTAATCCCCAGAACCTGTGACTATTACCTTACATGGCAAAAGGGTTTTGCTGATGTGATTAAGGTTAAGGACCCTAAAATAAGGAAAGTATCCTGGATTTTCTGAGTGAACCTGATATAATCAAAAGGGCCCTTATAAAACTTAAGTAGGAGTATCAGTCAGTAGCAGGAGATGTGATGATGGAAACAAGAGGTTGGAGTGATGTGAGGAAGGAGCCATGAGCCAAAGAATGCAGGTAGTGTCTAGAGGTCGAAAAAGGCAGGAAAATGGATTCTCCCCTGAAGGAACCAGGCATGCTGATACCTTGAGTTTAGACTTCTGCCCTCCAGAACTATAAAAAAATGCAGTTGTGCTGTTTTAAATCACTAAGTTTGTGATAATTTATTACAGCAGCAGTAGGAAACTAATATATACCTTAAACTCAGTTGTCTCTTCCCATAATATCTATTACGTGACTGAGTACATGGTAGACAGTAAATATTTTTTGCTTGGCTATATTACCAGAAAAGCTAGTAAAAGATTAACTAGAAGTGACTTTGAGAATCTTTATATAATCAGTGGGCAGTTGTTGAAAAGATTTGGAAAATCTTCAACATTTTTGTAAAATGCTGGAATTTGTCCCAGAGAGATTAAGGGTTAAGGTAGCTAAATTCTATCCAAAATACTATAGGTCTCCATATTCATACAAATATTTAGAAAGTATAGGAAGTTAGTTGTCATTA
Organism: Balaenoptera ricei; assembly: GCF_028023285.1. NCBI lineage: Eukaryota > Metazoa > Chordata > Mammalia > Artiodactyla > Balaenopteridae > Balaenoptera > Balaenoptera ricei. The sequence continues at coordinate 76,800,467 of NC_082660.1, forward strand.
GATATTTTGACTGTGTTATCATTTAGCTCTGGCAGAAATGTCTGAATGCAATGGACCATCCACATTGCTACTTTTATTGCTGGAATTAAAACCGAATTATATTAAATAGGAAGAATGATAACTTGGGGTGTTTGGGGGGCTTTGGTTGCATTCACCTTCATAAACCATTGTCAGTGAGCAAATGTAATTTATTCAATTGCTTATTAAGACTTCATCATATTAATAGGTTCAAATAATGGACAAGAGCACATCACAGATAGGCACGTTTAAAATAACAATAGCCTGTATGGCTCTGTAACAGCCTCAGAATGAGTTATATAAAATACTGCACTTTTCAGTTTAGTCTGAAGGCCCTTAAGTAGGGTGTATTAGTCATTAAGTAAAGTAACTAAACCAAAAGAATATAGGTAAGACTTTTCTTAGGTCATGGTACCAAAATTCTAAGTAAAAATGTTACTATGTAGGTTATAGCTGAATTAAAAATACACAAAATATTAAAATAAAAATATTTCATATTCATATTTTAATGTCTCTCTGGCAGTGAAACATCATAAAAATGAAATTTATAATTTTCCTATTGTCAGATGGTCACTGTTTCTACTTTTTCTATCTTGTTAATAGTGTCACCTAATCCCCTAGACTTTCAATCTCATAATAGTTAAAAAAAAAACTTCCTTTGTTTTTCACATCCAAACTGCCAAATCCTGCTGCTTCTTTCTTCTCAATATTTCTGAGACCATCTCCTCTCTGGACTCCTATGCAGGTCTCTACATTTCATTCTTTTCATCATACCATAAACCCTATACTAACTCCTCTTTTTTCATTCTCTGCATATTTGACCAATTTCATTACTCATTACTCTCCATCATGGAGGCTTTTCTGCAGACATTTTACTGTGCTTCAATTTCCCTTACTCAAGATGCATTCATTTCTGGAAAGCTCACTGTACTCCTTTACGCTAATACCTGTCTCTTACCCTTTTGAAAACTACTTCAAAACTTCTGTTTTAAAACAATCTCTTATTTTTTTTTTAATTTTTTAAAATTTTTATTTATTTATTTATGGCTGTGTTGGATCCTCATCTCTGTGTGAGGGCTTTCTCCAGCTGCGGCAAGCGGGGGCCACTCCTCATCGCGGTGCGCGGGCCCCTCACTATTGCAGCCTCTCCCGCTGCGGAGCACAGGCTCCAGACGCGCAGGCTCAGCAACTGTGGCTCACGGGCCTAGTTGCTCCGCGGCATGTGGGATCCTCCCAGACCAGGGCTCGAACCCGTGTCCCCTGCATTGGCAGGCAGATTCTCAACCACTGCGCCACCAGGGAAGGCCCTAAAACAATCTCTTTTAATTAGTCTTACTCAACTTTGATTCCTCTTTATTCTTACTGTAGTTTCTAACACCTACTGATTCCATTACTTGTGTTTTGTAGGTGAGGCAGTGCTAGCCCATACTCACGATGGCACTCTTATTGCTCACCTTACCTCTATCAATGTCCCAGACGTGTGTAGTATCTGTTGAGTGTTCTTGAATGCAGTTTCAGATTTATACACAGTCAAGTTTCATAGAAAAATGGCCAAAAATATTACTCCATATTCTCACTATTATGAATAGTGTCGAAGTAAACAATTGTTTAAAAAAGAATCCAAAAAACCCTAGTTAAAGAGAAGAGCACTTTGTGTATCTGATTGCTGATTTCTAGGTTGTTATCACCTTGAAATCAATAAGAAGCCTTGTGTGTTTTGATTTTTCCACAAAACAGTGGCTCACAAATAGGAGGTGCTCAATAAGTATTGAGTTTAATCAAAACATTATAATGAATATTTTATTAATGATTAAATGATGCAACTGCTTTTGGTTTTTACTATTCAGTCTGTTTGCAACCAGCTTGACTTTACCAGTGAGAAATACTGCCCAAATCACGATATAGTGAAAATTCAGTATTTTGTATAAAGTAAGTGTGTGTGTTTGTGTGTGTTATATACCCTAGTAAAGGGCCTGTCACATAGTGAATGCTAGGTTAATGGTAATTGATAAGAGTAGTATTTGTAAAAGATCCAGTCTTCCTTTATGGGATGTGAAATAGAGATTTGGTGGATTGTTGCTATAAGTTGTTGTCTTGGTTAACTCCATGTAAACATCTAAAATAAATTTAACAAGTAGGGTTCATTAATATATTTAGCCCTAGGACACAGATGGTGGATTCCAAAGATGTGAATGATCTGCTCCTTTTTCCTACCTTCAAGGAATCCCATTGGATAAACAACATCTGCACACATGAAACAACAAAAGAATATAATTATCAAAACATGCAATATAGACTCCTTAGGTTCTGTAGAAGTTTAGAAAAGGATCATGATGTTTTCAGTTCTTTAAAAAATGTAAGTCTGCTTTTCATTTATTTTGGAATGGTGTGGAGAATCACAACCTCCTTATCCTTACACGTTTAAACTATTCACTGCAAGAATTTGGCTTATCTTTTTTATGCAGTATAGTGCCCTCTGGTGAATGTTCATTCCAGTGTAAGGATTCTATTTCACTGACTTTTTTTTTTTTTTTGTAAAATCAGTTATTCTATGCAACATTATTGGAAAATAAATTCTATTTGCTCATCAGTTTCCACAAAGTAAGGACATGTTGAATAAGAGAAAGACTATATTCTGATTTATAATTAAAAATTTAAAATGATTGTGACTTAAGCCCACATAAATTTCTTTTACTCAGTATAACAAAAATTTGCCTGCCTCTTTTTTCCATTACCCTCCTATGTGAGAAGTAAATTCAACTCCCTGCATTTATTGACAGTGTTGCCAGTTGCTACTTTTGCATTTCTAAAGATAAAGAGGTTGTACTAATACTGATCGTTCAATAAAATGCAACAACGTCCAGGAAGTTATTATTCTACAGCGGAAAGCATTTGACCTGCAGGCTCAAATATCACAGGTCAAAATTGGGTTGCGTTATTTTTCCCCTTATTTAAGCCATGAATTCTGTTAACCCTTTCTTTAGAACATGCTTGCTTAAGGAAGTAGAATCTATGTTTTTATGGATGTAACTAGAGGCTATCTGGTGTTTAAAGTGGCTTGTAACAATATAACAAGTCAGGGAGAATAGATGTTTTAGACAGATATATTTTAAGAATTTCAATATAGATTTTTATGACCTCAGCCCAATTCTTGACTTTTTTCAAGGAGTAAACCAAAGGTCACCAAAACAAACAAAGTGAATATCTTAAAAGAACAGTAATCATCCTTACCAATTATTTTGTCTAGGTACTAAGAACTCCTTTAGACAGTTTATTTACTAAGAGGTATGTGTGGTTAGTCACAAGATAACTAACTGCAGGTTCCATCTACCATTTGTGAATAACTCTATTGTTTTCTTTAGAGACCTTTATATGACATTAGTATTTCAAAGATCTTCATATCATTTTGTTTTTTTAAGTGAACATAGGTTGAAGAAAATATACTGTAAATTCTGCTAATTATTCATAAGTCAACTTCGCTGTTCACATCATTGTGATGTGATCTTCTTGCCCCACTAGTAACCTTTATGTGTATCACTTGAAACTGACAGACTGATGGAATTGTTTAGAATTCTGCCCCAATTCAGCTAATTTGACTGAGGGAGACTAATTAGCACTGAGTTGATTTTTTGTAAAAATATCAAAGCCATGGAGAACTTGGTTAAAGTGAAACCCATCTTATGTTGGGGATAGTGCATCTTGGGAAAAACCCTGCATATTCTTCATGAAGAAACTTATAAACTCATTAAAATGTAGTCTCCCTCCAAGATATAACTAAGTAGAAATATTTGACAAATATTATTTTATGCACTTAAAGTTATTTATTTCAGTTGGTTGTTCATCCTAAAATACTTGTGGCTTCTTAAACTACTCTTCAAGGGAGCAACTATTAAATATTTAACATGAAAAATTTTATAGAATGAAGATGAAAAATTATGGGTTAATAAATAATATATATAAGTTATTTAGTAGTAATTAGTTTTCCTAGATTAAAGTATATTTTATTTGGGTATATTGAGAGTAATTCTACCATGATCTCTATTAAATTCAATCTAAATTCATACAACTTGGGCAAGTGCTTGCTATGATTTTACCTTTTCAGACTAGAAGCATACTTACTCTAAGTGACTGAGGTTCTAGTCTGTCCCTCTCCCATTTTTTTTCAGTTTTATTGAGGAATAACTGACAAATAAAATTGTATATATTTAAAGTGTACAATATGATGAGTTGATATATGTATACATTGTGAAATGATTACTATAATCAAGTTAATAACATCCATCATCTCTCATAGTTAACTTTTTTTTTTGATTCCACGTGTGAGTGATACCATACAGCATTTATCTTTTTCTGATTTATTTAACTTAGCATAATGCCCTCCATTTTCATCCCCATGTTGTCACAAATGACAGAATTACCTTCTTTTTAAAGACTGAATAATATTCCAGTGTGTGTGTGTGTGTGTGTGTGTGTGTGTATGTGCATGTGTTTGTGTGTGTGTTTGTATCAATATAGTCATAGTTTCTTTATCCATTTATCTGTTGGTGGACACTGAGGTAGGTTCCATATCCTGGCAATTGTGAATAATGCTGCAATGAAAATGGGATTGCAGGTATCTCTGGGAGCTCCAGATTTCATTTCCTTCAAATACATACTGAGAAGTGGGGTTGCTGGATCGTGTGCTAGTTCTATTTTTAATTTTTTGAGGATCCTCCACACTGTATTGCACAGTGGCTGCACCAGTTTACATTCCCACCAACAGTGTACGAGGACCTGAATAGACATTTTTCCAAAGAAGACATACAAATGGCCAATATGTACATGAAAAAGTGCTCGACATAACTAATCATCAGGAAAATGCAAATCAAAGCCACAATGAGATATCACTTCACACGTCCTATTATCAAAAGGACAAGAAATAACAAATGTTGGTGAGGATTCAGAGAAACAGGAGCCCTTGTCCTTCTCTAACTTACTGTGTGACGTAGGACAAGTCACGTATTCTTCTTCAGCTCTGTTTATTTGTAAAAGAGGGATAATAACCACCTTACTTACTTCTATGAGTGATTGGAAAAAATTGAATAAAAACTGTGAATGTAGGTTTGCAAAGCATCAATATACATTTTTATATTTGTTTTATCCTTCCCTTCACTAAATTATAAGCTATCTGAAGACAGAAACTGCATTGTATTATCTCATCCTAATTTTCATTTAGTAGGTACCTACTATGTCTAGGCTCTGTTCTGTCTACTTGGAACAAAAAGATTAATAAAATACAGTCCCTATGCTGGAAGAGCATATGCTTTATTTTATGGAGGGAAGGAGGATGGGATAAGAGATTTTGAGGACTTGGCAGTGGCAGTGGCGATGGAGAATGGATTTGTTTGAGAGCCATCTCTGAAGTAATATTTGACAGGATTTGCGGACTGAATGAAAAAGTCGAGAGAGCCTTTTTTGGTCTTGTGACTCAGAGCCATGCACCGTGCCTTGTACATAGTAAGGAGTCATTAATTTGTTGTCTAACGGGATTGATTAAGGTTTGTTGAGTAATTGAAAAAATGCATGAATGAATAAATGCCAGCTTGTATGTATAATGTTCCATCTAAACAAGGCATTGTGGAAATTTCAAAGACAGCTAAGATCTGGTTCTTTACCTTCAAAAATTTGTAATGGAGTTGTAAGCTCTTACCTGCTGCCTACTCCAAATCAATAGCTTTCATGCTTTACAAAGTGCTTTTATATTTATTCTTTCACTGAATCTTCATAAAACTCTATGAAAAACAGACTTTTCCCTCATTTTATAGGGAGGGAAAAAAAACTTACCTAGCTTCTACTGTTAATAAATGATAGAAGGACGAGTGCAATCTGTCCTGTGTGTGTTGAAAGCCAAACTCTGACCAATCCCTTGCTAGGAATCTGTCACTGATGAACCACACCCACTTTATCATTTTGTTCAGTCAGCATAACATATGAATTTGCACTCCTTGGTATATACATTCAATTTTTTCTTAAGTTATTTTCACTGGGGCATGTTCCAAAAGGAAGAAACTAGGTTTACTTGTTTTTCAAATCCTCTCCTAGTTAGTGTTCTGTCGGCACATGCTGAAGAATGCATGTCATTGAGAATCTTTGGCACCAGATGATGGTTGGGTCTGAGTCTGTTTAGTACTTTCCCTTCTTGCATTACCTGTCTCAATGAACAGTGTTGGTAAGGTACATACTGCATTTGTAAAATGTAGACTGATTTGCACATGTCTTCTGAAAAATAAAAATACAAAAAATGCCTTCCACTTATCAGGAAAGCATCATGATATAATAGAAAGACACCAGAAGCTAGACGAGAGTCAGAAGGCTGAGTTCGAGTCATGGTTCCAGAACTTATAAACATGTAGCCATGGCAAAGTCATTTAGTCTTGCTAACTCTCTTTACTCATTTGTAAAATGGGAATAATTATAACCATCCTGTTTGCCTCATTGAATATAAAGTGTCTTGTTTTCCTCACAGTTTACTATTAGAGAGTCTGTCCTTGGACCTACCCCTATAGCAGTTTTCTAAACTAGAGCAATGCCACACACTAAATGGACTTCAGTGGCCTGAAAGGTTAATGCTCTTTCATAACATGGGATGTTTGTTCCCATATTTTAGGAGGGAAAACTAGGTGCAATATTGGGTAAGCCCCTTATAATCTTTATTGTAATTCACTTTAAAACTGATAACGTCACTTGATAACATTATAAACCAGTGATTCTCAAAGTTTGGAGAGCATCACAGTCTGCAGTGGACCTTGTACATTTTCAGGTGACACCAAAAGATTCAGTGGTTTGGTGTGGGAGAATCACTGTTACAAACCCTGTTTTAACCATGAAGTGGTCAAGGAAAAAGGAAGTAAGGTAAAATGATTTAGTCAAATGTAAAGATTAGTCAGATACATGTTCCCAGTTTGGGGTCTATTATTTTATGCTCCAGGCCACACTTCTGTCTTCTATTATCAAGAAGGGGAGAAGTAGATTGGGTGGCATTCCCCTATGTCCTAGAACACAGATCCATTGTTTTCTGGTTCCGTAGATTCTACAATCCAATCAGTCTGTGTAATTTTGCATCATATTGCTTTGCACTAGTGCCAGGATCTTTTTAGTGGATGTAGTCCATGCACAAGTTATCAAATTTTTATTAACAAATCTGATGTGGCTGCAGATTTGACTAGGCATATGCTAAAATATGCTGCCATTAAAAATAAATTTTTAGGATTTTGTTACCAATTATGACTCTGGTAGAAGACCATAATGAATCTGGAAACCTTAGACCAACAGCAAACATCTGTATTTTAAAATAAAACTATATTTTTGTGGACCTGTAAAATGATTGAGAAAGAATATGATTTGGTTTTGCTAAGGTAAAGAGCCAGGTAATGGATATCGGAGCTGAAGCTTTGAATTAAAACATTTGTAATACATCGGGCCCATAATAATCTCCTTATACACCCTAAAATGGAAGAAAAATACCTATTTATGTCATAAAATAAGTAGCTTTGAGGTAAAATTTGGACCTAAACATTTCCTATACCATAATACTTATATCAGCTCTATTTTATTCTATTCTATTTTAGTTTTGAATAATTTTCATTTTCATTACTTGATAGAAACCCCGTAACTTGCTATATTTGATTTGGGTTAATGAAAAAAATGCAAACAGAAAAACAGAATTCATTATAGCAAGTTAAGCATTTCAGCCTGCCCTCCACAGTACTTTTCCAGCATGGTAATGATATTTTGCTATTCAAAATTCATATAGTTTATAATTAGAAAAGACTACAGTTCCTAATACAAGGTCCGAATATAACACCATTTCTTGATCACAAATAATAACTTTTTTGAAATTTAGAGCACCTCAGTGGGGTTTTGGGATTGGGGTTACTTTTCTTTGTCCATCTGTAGATTGATATTTACAAAACTATTGGGCAGACAGTATGTTTGTAGAGGACTTTGAACTCCTAGCAGGAAAAGCATTATAAAATGTAGCTTTTTATTATCATCACACAGCCATTATAACTGGTACAATTGGTTGTGTTGAGCACTGAAGATCAGGGTTCATGGATTACGTTGTCAGTTTTGTCATAAACTTCCTATTTGACGTGAACATCCAACTTCACACCTTTTGTTCCTGAATTTGCCTTCTGTAAAATGTGGATAATAATATTTAACTACATCATACAGGATGTTATGAAGCTTAACTTTCCTTTTTCAAGATTCTCAAATATAAAGGACCATAACAGTTATTAGCACACTTTATTCTGAGTGGCTGGCATCTTTGTGGACAGTCTTAGCATAGCATGTATAAATAAATTATAGAGATAAAATCTTCTCCTTCTCTCTAGTATATAGTTACAGAATTTTTCATGTATCTTTCGCCTATATTCCCTCCTCCCACTCATGGACTTGACGGCGGGATCTTGTATTCTTCTGACTTAAGTTGAAATATTATTCATTTCACTCATTATATAAATATTTATTGAACACCTACTGTGTGCCGGGAATTGGGTTTAGTGCTAGAAGTTCAAAAATGGTACTTCCCTGTCTCTGCTTTTAGAAGGCTTAGAAGTATAGATCACAAGTTTCTTCAGCTGAGTTCTGCTGTTCTTCAGGTACATGCAAGAAAGCAGCGAGCTGACAGGGCCCAACAAAGCATGCCAGTTTAAGTTATTAATGATCATGTCTATTATTTCACAGGAGAGAAGCTTGAGGTCCTGGCTCTTAGTTTCCATCATTCATCTATTACCTAGCTGTGTGACCTTGGGCACAGTAGCGTAGCTCCTTCGCATCTCAGTTTTCTCATCTGTAATCTTTAAGACCTCATTTAGTTCTGAGTTTCTGTGAGTTTCTGTCGTCCTGCTATAGGTAAGACAGCAGTTCTTAAAGGCAAGGGAGTTTGTTTCTTTTGATTAGCCTTATTAGGCAATCAAGATTGTAGAAGAATGTCTGAGATGAAAGGTCCCCTATCAACCCTTGAATAAATAACACCTTTCATTGTGTGTGTAAAGGGAAATGATGAGCTTGGTGATCCTATCTAGCCCACCATAGACACAAACGAAAACAAACTCTCAAACTGAGTTTGTTGTCTTCTTGGATTACATTTCCTTAATTTAGAGGACCAACCAAAATTGGACTTTACTTTGAGGCTGTTGCTGTGTGCAGTGTTAAGTGAAGGCAGAAATGAAACATTTTATTTTTCAAACAGAGGGCTTTATGTGATTTACTCTTTGTTGTAGGCAGATTTATCTTGCTCAGAATATACTTTTGTTTGTACTCCTTGGAGTCCTAAGAAAACTCATGCATAATTTCCATTTCAGTGCAGATAACACAGACTTTCTAAAAGTTTCAACTTAGAATCTGTATTTTTCTTTCCCTGCTTGACGTGGTTGGCAGGAAGGTTATGGGGGAGGGGTAAGCCTTCTACCACTTGTGTATCATGGCCCAGCAGCTCAACTCTTTGCTTTAGGCAATTATTTCAAAATCGAATATATTCAAACTTTGGCCTCTGAGAGCAGTCGAATCAGTACACCAGAACAATAGAGTGGTAAATATAGAATTGTCATTAAAGAAAAATACTATATTCTGTCATTTTAAATTAATGTTCAGAAGGTGATCTCAGCATTCACAACCTACTATGTGCTCTAGCTTTGTGCTGGTGAAGAAAAGAAAGGAATAGAAAAGAAATTGACAGTTTCTTTCAAATATTATTGTGGCATAAAGAAATAAGTTTAATATATGCCAAGAGTGAGCTCCACTGACATTGTGCATTAATTTAATGTGAATCTCTTTGAGCACTGCATAATTGCTGCCAAGAAAGTTAGTGCAGCTCAGTGAAGAATGGTTTGTGCAGAGCCACCCCAGATTTGTCTGGCCGACTAAAGTAACACAACAGTTACAATTTCTAGTTTTATTTTTTCTTCACAGTATTGGTTCATTTGTGAAGATTAAAAAAGGGGCTCTCTAAAAATGTCCATTTTGTTCAAAAGCATGATTACTATCTATATGCTCCTTGAATTGCTATTATATCATGTTCATATGATATACATTTTCATACAAAAGCTGTTTTGTATTAAAATGCATGAACGTTTGCATTTAGGATGTGTATAATTTTTCTGTGTGATTATATCCTTTTAAGAATAAATAATTTAAAAACCACTTTTAATCTTGTGATAGTTTAATTTTTAAAAAATCCTCCAAAGCAAAGGAATGAATTAGTCATAGCTTTATTGTTGTTAGTCTATGGACTTTGGCTCTGCAAACCTCTGTTCAAGATTCCTTTGATAGATAATTAAATAAGGAAAATTTAAAAAGATAGACAAGAAACACTGACATCAGCTCCAAAGTTTTTTGCTGACTTTATTTAACAAAGCTCTAAATGGCTACTAGTCTTCCACCTGCAATCAAGTGTAATAAACCTTCACAGCAGAAGTCAAATTCTAGGGGAAAAAAAAGTTGGAAGCTCACACTTACACCATAAAACCTTGTTTATTGCAACCATCAGTCTTCTAAGATATGCTCCACAATGGGATTTGGTAAAGCCATTACAAGGTGCCGTATGAGTTCCATTTGCCTACAGTAAATAGAATGTCAGAAGTGTCAGGGGGAAATAAATATCGGGCTGGTTAAAAGGGAGCAGAGATGGCTCAAAGCATCATTGAGAGGATTGATTTATCTGGCATGCTGTAATGACTGCAGATGTGGATCTGTTATTCTAGATGAGCAATGAATTTGATGAGCTGATAACACAGGGCCAGAGAAGCCTGGTTTTAATTACTGATGAGGAATTTATTTGTGAAGCACTGTGATTTACTGAGGGTTTGTTCTGTTATTGGCAGGTGACCTTGGGGCTTTTCTTTTCTGATGAATCCCAAAAAAGGAGGTTTTAAAAGAAATAATCAAACAAAATGTATTTTATCTGTACTGAGAACACAATGAAGTCATTTGAGATACATTGTTGGGGTGGAAACTACATTTTTTCTACACATAAAAAGTTTGCAGTTCTGATTATTTGCTGCTTATAAATTACTGCTGATTTTTACTCAAGTATATTTTTGTATTTTTCCTTTTAAGTAAGCCTTATTTCTGTGAATAGATGTTGGCATTTATTAGTGTGCCTCTGTCATTAGTATAAACTGTTGAGGCAGATTTGGATGGAACCCTGGGATGTGTAGCATAGCTGCTTCATTAAATGATGGCTAATTTGTGTAATTTGAGTTGGGAGTCAGAGGGGAGTTTATGGCTCTGACATAGTTCTCTTGGTGGCCAGCAGTTTCTTGTTCTTATGAATGATGCAGAATATTAAAATTAAAGAAAGGAAGGTCAAAACCACAAAGATCATTTGTATTCATTGTATTAACTCCCCTCCTTAAAGTTATAGAATTTGCCTTAAGTTAACTAAATGACAAATTTTGGATATTTGTTGTGCTATTTCTATGCCTTTTATCTTGGTAAAGTGGAGTTTGGTATGGAAATTCTATATATTAAAAGATTAAAATGTAGCACCTTTAGGCTTTCATCTAAAGTATACATTCAAAACTATGAGCTCCAAAGCATCACATACCTATTTTACTTTATTTCAACTAGCAGTTTACAGAAGTGATTCTGTGGCAAACACAGTAATTTCTGTTGTTGCAGTTGTTTGTAAGAAACATTGACCCTGTCCAGTTTACAGATAGTTAATTGTTTACAAGCTATTTAAAAAATCACTAAAGCAGGAAAACATCTGGACCTCAAAGTTCCCTAGAAGAGACCTGACTTGCATTGAATGGTATTTATGTGTATAAATGTGCTACTAGTTTGTTTGGGAGAAAGTCAAGGATCAAGTCAGTTGAGAGGTAGTCACCTAATTTTCTGTGGCAAACTTTATATCTTATTGTATTTCTTTCTTATTTTGCTTTTATTTCTGAAGAGCTAACAGACAGTGGCACTGCAATTTCTTTCTGAGGATTGTAATGTTTTCTGCAAAAATTATTATATAATCTAGAATGTTGAAAATCTTTACATATATAAATAAGCTGAGGTTTGTACGTCTGCATTTGCATGCATGTATAGATCAACAAATAACTAAGCTATTTTATTTATAGTGGATTTCATTAACTAATATCCTGAATATTTTATATGGGAGAATTTTATGGTTAAAGACAAATGTGAATATTTTAGAATGGATTTATAACTTAAATAGCACCCCAAATTGTGTTACTATAATGTATACCTAATGTATGTATTCCTGAAACTATGATTTTTTTTGATTTACCAAACCTTCTTGACTTGAATTTTTTTTCAATTGGAGTTAATTATACTAGAAAACTACGGTAATCAAAGCAGCATGGCACAAAAAACAAACACACAGATCAATGGAACAGAATAGAGAATCCAGAAATAAATACATGCCCCTATGGTCAGTTAATCTATGAAAAAGGAGGCAAGAATATACAATGGAGAAAAGACAGTCTCTTCAATAAGTGGTGCTGAGAAAACTGGACAGCTACATGTAAAAGAATGAAATCAGAACACTCCCTAACACCATACACAAAAATAAACTCAAAATGGATTAAAGACCTAAATGTAAGGCCAGACACTATAAAACTCTTAGAGGAAAACATAGGCAGAACACTCTTTGGCATACATTGTAGCAATATTTTTTTTGGATCTGTCTCCTAAGGCAAAAGAAATAAAAGCAAACATAAACAAATGGGACCTAACTAAACTTACACATCCTCTTTAAAGTCTTCAGTGCAGTTTCCTGACAGCATTCTATTAGTCTCCATGGCCAAACTCCAAAAAAAAAAAAAAGAAAGTAAATATCATAAATTCCATTTACTGTGGTGAGACTGAGAAACCAAAATTAAATACTTTTGAAAAGTTGATCCAGTAAAGGAATGAACATAATTAAGAGGCTACTGATAGACAAAGGAATAAAGGTGGAGTAGGCACTTGCTTATGAATTGTGTCTACAATGTGATATTTAATAAACATCAGAATTTCTGTATCTAAACTAATTATTTAGATATAAACATTTCCCACTAATACTGCTCCTGCTCATAACATTTTTGAGTCACCGTTTTTGGAATTATATTCTAATCATGTATTTCATTTTTCTTAGTCATTGGTATCAGCCCTTTAGTATGATTTAGCTTTCATTATAACATCATAAATCTACATATTAGTGAAAAACTGGAAAACTCAAGTAATCTTTTTCTAAGTCTCATTTTACTTGTTTTTTCTGCAGCCTTTGAGAAGCTTGGAATTCTTTCTTCCTTGCTTTCTGTGACAATATAATTTTCTGGTTTTCTTTGGACTCTTTGATCACTCTTCATCATTTGCTGGTCCCACTGCACCCCCATACCTAATGAATAACAAAATTCTGTCCCAAGCTCTCTGTTCTTCTACCTCTATATTCACTGCCTTGGAGAGTTCGTGACTTTAACTGTCGCCTCTTCAAAAATGATCCTCAAACTCCAGAAACAATAGCTTCTCTCTTCTGTCTTAAAATTCTAGCTGCCTTCTGTCATGTCCTACTTCACATATCCCAAACTGAACTTAGAATTTTTATCTCTAAATCAGCCCTCATAATTTCCTATATTTATTAGTTGTATATATAATAATTGTATATATTTTTCATAGTTGTGTATAGCATCTCTATGACTTCATTTGACAAGCTTATGATTCCCACTCACACTTTCCTGACTTTTGACACATCTCCCCCCCACCCCCTTTCCTCTCCTTCCCTACTTTCCATTTCCAGCCAACTGTAACATAAAATAACTATAATGTTGAAATAGCTTCCTGGCTTTTTCAGTCTCTTCATTTTTCTGGTTTATCCTTCATTTTCCTTCTAGAATAATGATTTTAAAAATTGTACGGCATGCTGTTATTTTCCTTAAGAATCTTTAGTGAATTTTTTAGTGACTTTTTAATTGCCTTTAGTATTAAATTTGAACTCCCAAGCTAAGTATTCAGTCCTTTCCATTAATTGATTACCACCTACCTATAAAAACTTATCTGGCCTTCAGAGTGTTCATTCTAACAGCTTCAATGATCAGTCATGGGCTTGTGGCTCACAAATTAATACCTTAAGTTTGATGTTGTAGAAGAATGATGAAACTGGTGAATCAACTCACTTGGCTTTGCCTCTAGCCAAGTAAGTATGAGTAAGTCAGAGATCTCTACAGTGCATGCAGAAGACACTCAAAAAATGTTGATAGAATTAAAATGCTGTCTTAAAGTTTTCAGGACTTCCCTGGCAGCCCAGTGGTTAAGACTCCATGCTTCCACTGCAGGGGGCACAGGTTCGATCCCTGGTTGGGGAACTAAGATCCCGCATGCTGCGTGGTGTGGCCAAAAAAAATAATATAATAACATAACATAAAATAAAGTGTTTTCTCTCTGTATGATTATTTAAAAATAGTTATCTTTATTTCCATGGATGAACATCTATATCACAACTATAATGAAATCCAGAGAGCTTTCTGCATTAGTTCTAGACCTTCCTTTGTTTTTATTCAGTTTATTATTATTATTATTGTTATTATTTAGCCTCGGCTGGCATTGGTCTAGGACTAGGTTAAAGAACAGATCTTGTTTTTGTTTTGTTTTTTTTAAAAAATCTTTATTGGAGTATAATTGCTTTACAATGGTGTGTTAGTTTCTGCTTTATAACAAAGTGAATCAGCTATACATATACATATGTTGGGTGGACCAAAAAGTGCCTTCGTTTTTTAAGTAAAAATAAAAGACACATTTTTCATTTTCACCAAGAACTTTATTGAACAACATATTCACCCTTTTGTTCCACTACCTTCTGCCATTTTTCAGGCAACTTCACAATTCCATCTTCCCAGAACTTTTTATCTTTTTGAGCAAAGAACTGTTCCAGGTGCCTTTTACAGACTTCCAGGGAATTGACACTTTTTCCATTAAGAGAATTTTGTGAAGACCGAAATGAGTGGAAATCCGAAAGTGCAATGTGTGGTGAATACGGTGGATGAATCAAAACTTCCCAGCCAAGCTGTAACAATTTTTGCCTGGTCATCAAAGAAACATGCGGTCTTGCAGTATCCTGATGGAAGATTATGCATTTTCTGTTGACTAATTCTGGATGCTATTTGTCGAGTGCCGCTTTCAGTTGGTCTAACTGGGAGCAGTACTTGTTGGAATTAATCATTTGGTTTTCCGGAAGGAGCTCATAATAGAGGACTCCCTTCCAATCCCACCATATGCACAACATCACCTTCTCTGGATGAAGACCGGCCTTTGGTGTGGTTAGTGGTGGTTCATTTCGCTTGCCCCACGATCTCTTCTGTTCCACGTGTTGTACAGTATCCACTTTTCATCACCTGTCACAATTTGTTTTAAAAACGGAACGTTTTCATTACGTTTCAGTAGAGAATCGAATGCGGAAATGTGGTCAAGAAGGGTTTCTCTCTTAACTTATGTGGAACCCAAATGTCAAAGTGATTCACGTAACCGAGATGGTGCAAATGAGTTTCAACGCTTGATTTGTATATTTTGAATATGTCAGCTATCTCCCACGTGGTATAATGTTGATTGTTCTCAATTATTGTTTCGATTTGATCACTATCAACTTTAACTGGTCTACCAGACAGCGGAACATCGTCCAGTGAGAAATCTCCAGCACGAAACCTCACAAACTACTTTTGACACGTTTGATCAGTCACAGTACCTTCTCCATACACTGCACAAATCTCTTTTGCGTTTCGGTTGCATTATAACCTTTCTTGAAATAATAAAGCATAATGTGCCGAAAATGTTGTTTTTTTTCTTCCATCTTCAATATTAAAATGGCTACACAGAAATTCACCGATTTTGATGTCTTTTTTAAAATGCAGGTTGATATGACAGCTGTCACATACAATCTAACAAAATTGTTTCGAACGAAGTTAAAGACAACTAAGTGCTACTAGAGCCATCTTACGGAAAAAAACCAAATGAACCTTTTGGCCCACCCAATAAATTTTTCTTCATGCAAGCTACACACAGTATACTACTCTTCCTCATCCTTATACACAAACGTTTTTATTTGTATTTATTTATTTTTTTTACTAAATGGAAAAAAGTTAACTCTTAAAATATTCCTTAGTTTCTTTAACGTCTCAGCAGAATTGGGCATTTGATGGCTTCTGGGCATTCTTATTTTGGCTTCTCTGGAATAATATTCTTGATTTCTTCCCTGCCTGCTTGATCTCTTTTTAGAGACCCTTTTAAAAAACCTTGATGTGTACATGGCATATGTTTGGAAATAGATCTTTATTTATTCTAATTTTCTTTGAGGCACCATTTCTCTTACAATGGCATAGTAGGATTTATTGAATTTAGAAAATTTTATGGGATTTTATTTCCTGTCTGTATAAGATTCAAAATAATGAAAATTAGCAGCTTTCATAGTTTTCAGAGTCTTTGGGTTACAGTGAAGGAACTTGTGTTGAACTGAATAGTCTTGCATCTCTTTAGCTGTTTAGAATGGAGAGAATTACACAGTCATTAAGCATTTGCATCATGTAAATATAAAGCGAGAGAAACCTAAACTTCTTGTGTTGAAAACAAAATTTATTTATTCAAGTAATTAACATTCTAAAACACAAGGTTGACATTAAATTATGAGAAAAGCATTTGTGATGTCAGTATATGGCATAAGGTGTAGAGAGTGAGATAATTTCCTTTCTCTTTCCCCTCTCTCTGTCTCATTCTTGGTTATAGTCCTTCCCAGTGTCCCCAAAATTATATTAACTATTTCCTTCTTATGCAAGATATGTCTTTTCCCGCCTTTTTTTTTTCTCTACACATTTTGGGAAATAAGCTACCCTTTGGAAGGCACATAGTTGACAAATTGGATCACATCTCTAGAATACCTGGGTCTAAGGAAAACATAGAGTTCAACCTCAGGAATTCTACCATTTAAGAATTCTTGATAATATATACCCAGAATGAACTGAAGTTTCTTAGCTATTCTTTTTGGGAAGAGTTTGCTAAGCAAAACAGTAATGATAAGGTTGAATATGTATTATTTTAAAAACTATGCAAGACAACTTTCAAGTGTTTTAGTCATATCTAGGCATATACAAGCAATGGATGTACTATCCTATGATGCAGAATATAAATAGACTTCTATAAAATCTAGGTTCTGCTTGAATAGATAGTGGATGCATGTGTTAAGAAAAATTACAAAAGGCTATGGTGTAAAAAGGAAGTCTTCCTTCAATCACCCCCTGTCTGCCACTCACCTAGTTCCCTTTGACTGGGTTTACATTTATTGGAGGTTGTGGCACTTCAGTTCTGAGCACCTGCCCCTTGCAAATTAGCTGAATAGCCTGAGAAGAGGTTGGTGAGGATGCAGGCGCAAGGGCTAGGTTCTTGTGTTCTTGATAGCAGGTGAGGGAAGTTCTCCTGTTTGAAGTAACTTGACAAGAGTAAGGATAGATCATTACCCAAACTTCTACAAAAAAGAAGTCAGGTTAACATATGTTAGACTCAAAAGTTTTTATTATGACAAATGTGAATGAGCCATATCCGAGTATTAAAGCAGTACTTCTTGGCAACTTTGTTAGCAGTTCTCAGATATGACTGTATGGATCTACATTCTATAAATACAAAATTTTCACTATATTCAATGACTATTTCCTCCTTTCCTGAATGAGCAAATCTGTGTATATTTATAAAATGATAAACTAAATATATTAATAACTAATCCAACAATATGATGCTTTTGTGTACATTATAACATCCACCTTTAAATATATCATTGATCTCAAATTTGATACAACATTTGATTGAGCATGTATGAACAGGTTGTGGCCACCAAATATTGTCAGGGAGATATCATGGCTTTAGGAAATATAATTATAAACAAAAGATTCATACTTTTGGAGATAAATCTTTTTCTGGATACCTGTTTGGTAGTTTTTATTTGTGACAGGGAGATTGGATTGAATGCGGAATTCAACAAATACTGCTCCAGTGACTTTTCAAGAGGGGTTTGGAAAATTAATATAGTTGTAAAGAGAGGGAGATAGCAAAAGTGAACAGCAATAGTTATAAACATTGAAAAATAAAGGGACTGTAATAACTATACAGGCACTTCTTTATTCAATATGGTATTGAAATACATTTTACCTTTGAATAATGCAATAATAAAAGAAGCATTAAAGGGAATATAAAGAATGGGAAAGGTAAGAATGAAATAAACATAGTAACTAAAATGCCATGTTATCTATTATACACATCCTATTTGAAAAAAAATATGTTTATTTACAAACCACTCTGCCCCATTTTGTTCTTCTACTCTTAACTAATAACAAAACAATTATGCATCAGAACTTCTATTCATGAAATTTTAAAATGCCCTTTTAGATAATTAATGTGTACGCTGTAAATTCATTATTAATAATAAAACTACAGAAAATGTCACTTATCACATTTAAATATTTACAATGGAAACTTGAGACAGTGAAAAGTATTGAAAGAATAAAAGAACAAGTTACTTGAATAATATACTAGTATTTCAGGGAACATACTAACGCACATGCAAAATGCATAAAATATTAGTTAAGTCAGTAATCAAATCTGGCAGTTAAACATGGGCCTGGATTTGAGAATGATAGATAATATCAAAACCACAAAAATAGAAATAATGAGAGTCTTACTAAATGTAAAACTGCTTTAAAAAATACTAGTGGTTTAGAAAAAGAAATAAATAATTTAATATTGATAACATTATAGAAGAAATCAGTAGATGAAGAAGGAAAGATCATGTAGAAAGCGAAAGAAACAAAATGGTTAGAAATTGTAAACAGAGTGAATACAGGTAACAAATATGTCATGAAAACTCTCAGGTTACACATATCCAAAGGTGAACAGATCCAGTGTTTTTCCAACTATGGTTCTTGGAATTCCAATATCATGCAGAGTCGCCTCAGGGGCTATGGAGCAGGATGGGGTCTGATAGTTGTAAAGGGGCATTAATTAGAGTAGTTCTGTTACATGTTGGGCTTCCAGGTAGGACTGCTTAGATAAAGGATATAGTGGTGTATCTCCTCAATCTCTTTGTCTTTCTGTCTCTGTCTCTCTTCTTGCTCTGGGTGACTGCCCAGCTAATATGAGAAAAAGGCATGAATATCATGCTGTATATTACAGCTAGGATAGTGTGTAAATCAAACAATCTAGGAAGAACATATGAATTTATTCTGCCTCAAAAACATTTCAATCTTCAAAATTAGATCTTAGTTTCTGATAATTTTATAGAAAAAGTTTATTAATAAATATTTATCTTGTTATACTAACGATTTACATTGTCTTTAAAGATTATTATGTAAATGGTTTCCTCAAAATAGCTGTTAAATTACCGTCAATTTTTCCTCAATTGTTGAAAAATATTTTCCATTTATTGATTTTTCTAAAATTGGTCATTAGCAGAAATCTTTGTTAGTGAGAGTTAGTGAAAGTCTGCTTTTTTGGTTAATTTTTAAGTAAATGTTATCAGCACTATCACATTTATTGCATGGTTAATACTTTCTGATCACCCTTTGTGCTAAAGTTTGATGGTTGACGGTAAAACTGGAGTATATAATTACATGAATTCTAAGAAAGAATAAAGGACAATTCTTTGGATCACAGTTTACTTGTGAAACTTTAAAGTTCATGAGGGCTTATGCCATCTTTCCCCTTTGACTCTTTTTGTGATTTCCCATTAGGATCTGCACGTTGTATAAATTGTGAGATTTGAGTAAGGACAATTATTTTTATATTATTTGTATTCCATATAACTTAAAAAATTCAATTTTACTTAAAAATCTATTTAAAAGGAAATACTTCCCCAGTCCCACAAAACTTGAAATCTTATCTCTGGGTTGTAATTACTGGAAATGTGATAAAAGGATATTTAAAGAAATACATAACTGGTTGATCTGCTCTCATTTCTTCTTTGATATCCTGAAAGAACTTGGGAAAATAGTTTGAATGTCCTTCAAATACACATTGATAGAAATAAGATTTATGATCCATTTTTATATTTTAGTAAATTTTAGTAAAAACTGGCACTATGATGAACTACTTAATGTCACTTTTCTAATGTAACATCTGTACAAACTCAGAATGTAAGTTGATGAATTTAGATTGTAATGTTTGGGTTTACGCAATATTTTCGATCGGGGACACTTCATATGAAATAGATTTCCCTCAACAATTTCTGAGAAGAGGGTTTATGATCCCTAGGGAACTTTCCATGGAATCATTTTTTATATCATGTTGTTTAGTACAAAAGAGCTTGTAACCAAACTACTTTTAAATAAAAATATTTGGTAAGTTGAAACATGAATAGTGAAAATGGTTATCTGTTTTAACACAACATTAATTCTTATATAATGGAATTTGTGGACCAAGTTAGGACATAGAATGTCATTACATTAAAGTAAAAAGTTAAATGAGAACACAGCACTGTTATGAGTTCTAGTTCTTTTTCCTTGAAGGAAACTTAATTTATGATCCCTACCATCTAATAGTTGGTGCATTTATAGTCATATTTTAAACAAGTATTTATTAACATAAATAACAAACTGGAGCAATACTTAGATCTGTAAAGTCAGATGTATTTGTCTACCTAAGCTGCCATAAAAAATATACCACAGATTGGATGGCATAAGCAACAGAAATTTATTTTCTCACAGTTCTGGAGGCTGGACATTCAAGATCAAGATGTCAGCAAGTTTGGTTTCTCTTGAGGCCTCTCTCCTTTGCTTGCAGATGTTTGCTTTCTTCCCTCTGTCCTCTCATGGCTTTTCCTCTGTGTATGCACAAATGCTAAAGAGAGAAATCTCTGATGTCTCTTCCTTTTTTTATATAGACACCAGTCATATTGGATTGGAAGTCCACCCTTATGACTCATTTAACCTTAATTACCTCTGTAAAGGCCCTATATCCAAATACAGTCACATTGGGGGTTATGGCTTCAACATACAAATTTTAGGGGGCACAATTCAGTCCATAACATCAGGTAAACCTCCTAAGATACAGTTCGCTTTAAGTGAAAATAATGCATTTAATTGGATTAACATATAAGAATAGGAATCTCTCAATCCTCTCAAATATTAGCAGGATGAGTTGGGTCTCTAGAAATGATTGCTTCAGATTGTGACAGGCTGGAGTATTGGGTCAGTTCTAGATGATGAACTGTGGTGCATAAAGGGATCTACACATGGTCTATTCAGAATACCATTCTGGAAGTACAGGATGGGCTGTGTCTAGCTTAATAGCAGCTTATGAACAAATGGCCTAAGAGCCAACAGTGCAAGAAGGGGATCAAGGTAGGTATCAGTTGGTAATGAGTAGATTCCTTTGGGAATTGGATACAAAACAATCATACGGCAACTAGAGGACGAGAGTTCTGGGGCATGGGGTCAGTTATTGGATGGGAGGGTTTAGGCAGTCAGGGATAAGAGAAAGATACTGGAACTGGTGCTGAGAAGGAGAAGCTGACAGTAAAGTGGTAGTTGAAGAGTCCCAAAAGGCAGACTTAATTTCATGATTTTACCGAAGGGGGCTAAAAAGAAGTCTAAGGAAGAGAATGCAGCACTAGGGAGTGGGACACAAAACAGACTACTTAACCACGAGAGTTGGATCAAGGAAAATGGCCACCAACCAGGAGAGCATTGGAAGAGAGAGAAAAGTCTGAGGAAATGGCATGAAAGAAAGAAGGGAAATTACAACGGTCCTATGTGAAGGGAGTCCAAGTTTTTATTAGGCCAAAGTTGAAGATGACCAAAAAAGAAGAAAATACTTTAAATTGTACAATAAAAAAGGGATATGTGTGGGGACAGGGAGAAAAGTTTAATGTCTAGGAAAGAGGGTACAAACTTTGTGTTATGATGCAATGTGAACCTGCCTCAAAAATTACACTGCCAAATAGCTACAACTCCTGCTTACAAAGTGGAGTATTCCACAAAAAAAGCATATTATTGAATGGTTATATCATAACTCATGGATGAATTAATAACTCATTGCTTTGTAAACAATAAGAACTTAATAAATAATACCTAGCTGATATTCAGTCACTGGCCTTTGTGCTATAGCTGTTTATCCTATCCATAGGAAGGGACTGAAGTATAATCACGTTGTTGAACTTCATATTTTTTATGTATAATGTAATGTCCTTAATAGAGAACTTTGCTTCCTTTTACATCAAACCTCAAAAAGATGTTTTCTTTCTTACCTCTAGATTTTGGTTTCTGTTGGTGCCTTTTTTTTTTAATTAATTAATTAATTAATTAATTAATTAATTTATGGCTGTGTTGGGTCTTCGTTTCTGTGCGAGGGCTTTCTCTAGTTGCTGAGAGCGGGGACCACTCTTCATCGCGGTGCGCGGGCCTCTCACTATCGCGGCCTCTCTTGTTGTTGAGCACAGGCTCCAGACGCGCAGGCTCAGCAATTGTGGCTCACGGGCCTAGTCGCTCCGCGCCATGTGGGATCTTCCCAGACCAGGGCTCGAACCCGTGTCCCCTGCATTGGCAGGCAGATTCTCAACCACTGCGCCACCAGGGAATCCCTCTGTTGGTGCCTTTTAAAATTTTAGCCTGATACCCTTTTTGTTAAATCTCCTACGTTAGCATGATGTCCCAGCAATGAAGAATTCCCCTTCCTGAGCTCAAGTATACTCTGAATTTTGATGCCGATAATTAACCTTACATAGTTATGTATATTATGTAAGTAAATGTGCATTATTTTTATGTGTATGTACAATAAAGGGCATCTTCTTTCTCTCCTCATTTATTTGGTGCTAGATAAAACAAAACCCTTTTTCTTGTACCGGAAAATAGAATTGGAGATGTCTTTATAATGAGGAGCTTACCATCAGCTCATAGATCATCCTGACAACTTCTGTTTTCAAGGGAAGGTCCAAACAGAAAGGGACATCACAGTTTGTATCCCTGCCAAAGGGAAAGATAGACCTGAGCTTTAAGGAGAAATAGACTTTTGCTGTTCATCTGGTTGTTGGGGTTGTAGTTATTTATCTTCTGTTGTGCACGCATTCTAATGCATTGAATGCTGGACTGATGTTCCCATTTCCAGATGATGACCATCTTTTGAGAAGTAGGGCCTTGGTGTATCGCTGTGTAGCTTGTATGTCTTAGTAAAAGGGAAAGGTGTTTCATCATTTATCAAAGAGGGTTCTCTTTGAAATTCTAGTTTCATAGCTTTCTCCATCATTCTCTTCTCTATGTTTGGAATGTTGTTTCTGTTTTGTCTTGGGGTATTGATCTGGTATTTGCCCTTTCCCGTAAGAAGGAAAACTGTCATTTAGAAATAATGTGATTTTCTAAGTTTGTTGGGTTTTTTTTCACTTAGGAACTGAAAATGGGCTGACGTATGCACATTTATCTAATTTATCTAGAGATGAGTTCAACTTTAAGAAGTTATTTAAGAACTCGTGCATTTTTGTGTGAAGTTTTGGTTATCTGTTTTAAAAAACAAAAAT
The DNA here is from genome assembly GCF_028023285.1 of Balaenoptera ricei. NCBI lineage: Eukaryota > Metazoa > Chordata > Mammalia > Artiodactyla > Balaenopteridae > Balaenoptera > Balaenoptera ricei. The sequence continues at coordinate 76,823,997 of NC_082660.1, forward strand.
CTTGTTAAGTACCATGGGAACGTATTTGATTCTTGTGTCTGTATTTGCTAGTGTGCTCACTATCTCTCGCTTGAGAAACATATTCCACACATATCTGGTGGTGAACACTGACGCATGTGTATTCTGTAACTTATTAATCACAAACCAGCACTTTCCACACTAACTTGTACAAATACTAGTAGATGACCCAAGTTACCCAGAACTTTCAGAATAAGTTTAATAACTATCCTTATTTTCTATTTGAAATGGATGTTAATAACTTAAAAAGTGAGGTGACATCACAAGGCTTTTTCTAAAATTAGGTTTTTTCTTAACATTTTATTGGGAGGCAAAATTTGCAAATATAATTAATAAAACATTTATAAGAGGAAAGGGTTTTCTCAAATGCTGAGTACAACTGGATTTTCTTTTCAACTAATTCAGCATTCTGTTACTTATACTCCTGAAATAATGATTTAATATGCAACCATTTTATACAATTTAAGAATAAGAAAATGCATGGACTTCAAGAAAACCTAAAGAGTTCCCCTGTTATTGGCATCACAAATAATATGCTTTACTCAGCAAAGCTGCTTTGTTGTTTCTAATACAACCCCCAGCTCCACCACCACCCCCATACTTGGAGAGTTTAGTTCCTGCATGTGGCAGGAGCCTTCATTGAGGTTCTGAATGATCGGTTAGAGCTGACAGTACTGACAGGGAATGGAGATGTTCTTTGTTAACAAAGTCAGAGATGCTCTTCACTTCCTAGTGAGCTCTGGCCTTAATATTTCTCTAATAAAATTATGAATTTTGCATGCCCTCTCTTGAAAATGTACGAACACTCTAAAATGAGAGCTAATTTATATTTCCAAATATGCTAATCACCTGCATCCAGAAGTGTAGGGAACATATATATACATATCATTCTGTATATAAGTTTCAACAAATAATTTTATTGCAATTTTGTTTCAATTCAATATTGCAAAATATTCATCCTCCCCAATTACCATGTTAGGAGGCTAGTGTTCTTTTAAAAAATTCTTTAACTAGCTGATTTTCATGACTCTGGCAACTAGTGGCTTGGGATGTTTTTATTTCAGATTCAGACTGGGAATTATCTAGTTTTAGAATTTACCAAAGAGATTTCCCCCCTGTTATTTCTTTTCTTGCATAAAGGTGGTCTTGGTTTACAAAATGTGACACAGATTTTTCTCAGTGGATATTATTTTGAAGTTTTTGAATATGGATCTGAAATTTGTCTACCCTTTGCTTCACAAGGTTTCTCCTTTGAAAAAAAAGTCTGGAGCTACAAAGTAGCCTATTTGTCCCAAAACTTATGAAAAGGAGAGGGAGGGAATGTTGGGACCCATCTTGATAACAACAATCATCCTTTGTAAGGTTTCATTCCAGGCTAATGGCTGGTGAAATTGTTCTGGGTAGTTAAAATGAAATGAAATGAATTAAAGAACATGAAGGAGAGCGAGCAGAATGGTTTATTGCTCTTCTTTGAAGGCACAATAGCTATACTCTGTCTCTTTTTGTTACTCATATCTGTGTGGCGGATATTTAAAGCCAGGGTTTTGAATACCATTATGGCTAAATAAGGGCTATAAATCCAGAGCTATGGTGCAAAATTCTATGGCTAGCAGGTACTAAAACAGGATGCCAAAGACTCCAGTCCCCAAGTTGTTTTAACTGATGAATATTCATAGTTGAAGAAAGGAGCAAGCACAGTTCTTTCCCCTCTTTGAGAAACATCATACTAGAAGTGGCAGAACTAATGCCTGATTTAAAAAAATACACAAATTGAATATGGACATAAGAAAGCAAAGCACTGTCCAAGTCAGAGTTGTTATTTCTTTTGGAACTGTTCAAAAGTTTTCCTGAGAACCCTATAAAGAGGAATGTAGTTTTGAATGTATGAAACAGTCAAGTGGTAGGTTATTTAGTATAATTCAATTAAAAAATTAATCAGCTAGGTGACTTGGATTTTGGAATGAACAAAAATTGGTCTGGAAGCTTACAGCTATCAATGCAAAGGTTTCATGAATTGGTATAATGCAGCTTAAAAAGCACTTGGTTTTATGGTGTTGTTACACAGCTGAAAAAATGAAGTGTCACATCAGGTTGGGGGTCACATTTGTCTAAGAAAAACTAACAGGAGAATTTCTTTTGTCAACATAGGAGATGAGCTGTATGATAAGGACAAATTATACTCTCTGATCTACCCTTCTGTTACAGAAGTGACTAGGGATTAAAGCCTCAGTCTGGAGTTGCATTGCTTTTATACATTTTTCATGTAAGGCAATTTTTGCAAAAAAATGCTGGCAAAAAGAGTTCCAAATTTCTTTACAAATCACAAGTCTGTTTGGGATTCTCAGTTTTATTTCTTTCTTTAGTTTTCTGACAAATGGATTTAGAAGGAAAGAAAAGCCAAGTATTCCAAGTCAAGAAGTTGTGTGTATACATACTATGTGTTTCTAATATGTCTGTATTCATCATAAGTTGTATGTGAAAAACAATTCTCTTATTTTTACTTCAAATAATGGAATATACATTATAGTGTCAATATAATTTGTCATTGGCAAATTACACTAATTTCTCATTAAAATATACTTTTAATGTTAACTGGATACAAATTTCGTCATGAAAATATAAAGAGATCTTTTTTTTTTGAGAATTTTTGCCCTTGTCATTTGGATATAGAGATAAGTTTAGTCAGTCATTTAGTCTGACAGAAAAAAATATTCTACCTACTCTTCCAAATGTGGAGATCACTATTGTTTTAAATATATGTCACTATTAAACTAATTTAATAGTTGAAATTATTTGACATTTAAAATAATGGTTTACATTTATTGAGCATGTACTATGTGCCCAACAGCAATATAATAAGTTCAAGCTCAATCATATGAAATGGATCTCATTGATGAATGAAGTAGGATTATATTCAATATGTTTTTAACATTATGATACCTGTGCTTGCCTTTTTCTTTAATACCACAGATTAGTTGGGTACAAAAAAAGTGCTATGTTGGTTTATAAGGACTTAGCTTCCTACTTCTATAAAGAGAGCTTTTCCCCTATATCCTTTGGTGTGTTTATTCAACATCTTTGCTTGGTTTTCTTTATCTCACCAGCCATCATATGTAATTACTTCATTTTTTATCATCCCTGTTTGTATTAAGCATTCTTTTAGCCATACTCTCTGGGATAGGCTTCAAAGAATACTCATTCTGCCAAAAATATTTACCCCTTATGAACTAACTTGGTTCCTGAAATTCTCAATACTAGTCATGTAGGTCCCCCCACCCTGCCAAGATCTTGGCATTAATGCCTCTGTTAAAATGCTGTTCGGTTCTTCATGGTAGGCCTGGATGTGGTATGCAACCCTGGGCATGTTGGCCCTGGATGACCAGTAGAGGGCAGGCCAATTGGGAGAAATCATGTTGATGATCTTGAAAGATGCTAAAGACAAATCTGCCTCAATTCATTTGCTTACTCATTACCACCAGCCAAGAATGGTGTAATGAGTTGGAATTCTGAACTCTTTGGAGGTACCAAGGATGCAACTTCTCTGAACCATCCAGTTAGACCAGTTTCCAGGTTGGGACTTGAAAGCCCAGGTTCTAGCAAGAGTAAATTCTACGTGCTCTAGGGTGGGAGATAGTAGTAAGGATAAACCTAGGGAAATAAAGGAAAGTGGGTTGTGCCTCTGGGAGAACTTCTTAAGGTAAGCTAGAGGAGGACTCTGTAGAGGAAATTCTTTATAGGAAAATGGATAGTGAGCAGTTTTTCAGTGTAGGTGTTTGTAATTCAAGATAGATAAACATCTCTCTGCATTTGATTCACTTGGGAATATATTTTTCAGGGAGATGAACTTAGAGGACATAAACTTTGGATGAGGAAGATTTTTTTAAATGGTACAAATTATATCATTTGAAGCCTGTGGACACTGACATTTGCATATAGAATGAGTGGTGACCTGGTCAAGAAGACTGAGTATAATTTAATGTGTTTTGAGAAATTTCAAGCTGGTCCACCACAATTGGACTGGCTTCTCTGATTCCAGCTATTATTATTTTGCAACATGAACTCTGCCTACAAATTAATCTTACGTACTCAACATTTCCTGAACACATACAGTGCTCTACCAAATTTTTACCTTGGCTACCCCCCTTTTTAAAATAGATTTTATTTTTTAGAACAGTTTTATATTTATAGAAAAAATGAGAAAATAGTACAGAGAGTTATCATATACCCTATACCTCATACACCCCGTACCTCATTTCCCCTGTTGTACATTAGTATGGTACATCTGTTACAAATAATGAACCAATATTTACACCTTATTATTAACTAAAGTCTATACTTTATCCATAATTTCTTAGTTTTTAACCTAATGCCCTTTTTTCTGTTCTGTGATGCCATCCAGGATGCCATATTACATTTAGTTGTCATGTCTCTTGAGGCTCTTGTTTGTGACAGTTTCTCAGACTTGTCTTGTTTTTGGTGACCTTGACAGTTTGAGGGGATACCAATTAGGTAATTTGTAGAATGTCCTTAATGAGATTGTCTGATGTGTTTCTCATGATAAGCCTGAGTTATGTTTTTCTCATAATAAGCCTGAGTTATGAGTTATAAGACCACAGAGGTAAAGTGCCATTTTCATCACATCATATCAAGGATAGATACTATCAACATGATTATAACTGTTAACTTTGATCTTTTAGGATACAGTTTTAACTCTTTGGTTTAGCTTCCTGTCTTGTCTCCTTTTCCACCATTTCCTGCTACCAACCTTCACTGAAGCCACATTGAACTACATGTACTTCACGCTGTTTCACCTCTTTAGACATGCAGTTCCTTCTGTTTACTTTTCCATCTTCATCTAGGTCATGCATTCATGTAGTTCATACCTTCTCCGGGGTGCCTCTGCTCAGTCAGATTTAGATGAGCCTCTTCTCTGTTGATACAACAATGCCCATATTCCTATAAAGCTCTTATTAAGCTGTTTGATAGCTGTTTTTACTTGTTGGACTTTCCCATTGGACATAATCTCCAGGACAAGAACCATGTGTTATTTGAGTTTGTATCCTCAACCAGCAAACAATGTCTCATAATTTGTGGGCACATAGTAAATGCTTATTGAGTGAACAAATGAATGAAGGAGTGAGTAAAAGAACTATGAAGTTGAAAACACAGTTGTTAACATAAGCTCATACATTTTATGTCTCACATAACTATTTCCCCTATAGTTCACTATTAAAAGGAAGCCTATTTAAAAAGGGAAAAAGATATGCATCAGATTCTTGTTGAAAATCTAGAACAGATGACTTTGATGGAGTATCCTTTGGCAGTACATATTTTTGTCCTCTCTTTTTTCTACATTTGATGTGTTCATTGACATGCAGAATTATGATCGTGTGGTCTTGTGAGATCTTTAATCATTTTAGATTAATGTTGTTCAAGTTTTGAAACAAAAGCAGTTTTCACCTTAATCCTGAGGTAATCAGAATTTCCTAAATCAGAATAATCCATTTGTGGCTCTTTTTGGCTAATCAACGTCCTATTATAGTTTTACTTGACAGATTTTGCAGGGTCATATTCATGGTAATAAATATTTCTTAATTATAATGATTTGTCCACAATCACTCTTTTTACCTCATTAGCCTCATTTTTGTATGATGATCTTTAGATGCCTTTTGGTAGATTCCCCTTCCTAAACATCATCAAGTTTTTCCTAATGATACGGGAAACATTCATAGTATATTTCTGACAATTCAGGTTGGGTTAAAAATAAAGGAGGAGGGGACATTATTTTGCTGTGCTGACCAACTTTTAAATACAACTTTATTTCCTCCTTTGAAAACCTTCAAATATTTAATGGCTATCTGGTAGCACTAGACAAACATGATACATTCTTGCAAGGAAATAATCAAGTCCTTCATGGCAAAAAAACAAATGCCAAACTAGCAGCTATTTATGGTTATGAAACCTATTCTTAAACTTTGAAAATGATGTATATGTTGGTAAAAATATAATGTTCCAGCAAAAGTCATTGCCCATTTATTAAGCTGCTACAACAGTACTGTATTTACATAATGAAAAGCTGATATTTGGGTAGTGTTTACTTTAATAAAATTGCCCATTGCTTCTCTCTGATTGTATCTGTACTTATATAAAAGAACAATTCAGATAGAATAATAGTTTGCATGGCATAATGAATGTGTGTCCCTGCCAGTACATAATGCAAGAACATGAAATTAATCAAAATATAAGGTTTTTAAAGTTTCCAATACTGGGTGTATGCTTTTGTCTTGAGTTCAGTTGATTCGTGGGATAACTGAATTTTATATTAAAATTCAATAAAAGAGGGTTTTCATTGAAAAATATTAACATTGTTATTTAAACAAAACAAGCAAATATAAATCATGACAAAATAATTCAGCCACGACAGGATGTGGCTGTGTGTCTATAGTTATATGGATTAACGGGGTAACTGCTAGAAAGTGAAAAGTACTAAAAATCAAAGGAAAACAAAGAGGAATCTTTAGGATTTGCATTTTTGTTGCCAGTGAGCCACTTCTCTGCTAATAGAGAAAAGAGTAAGGTCACAATACCAAATTTTATCCATCACAGTTTATATCATAGTTAATGTAGTATTATTACAGGTAAGAGTGATGAGATAAAGCAGTCATGGTTACTGGTGTGAACTGAGGTAACTAATTTAGGTTGTTAATTTTAGGTTGTTAATTTTCTTTTTTTTCCATCTTAATGAAATACACCTACAGAGGAGTGCACAAATCATAAGTATACAGCTTGATTAATTTTCGCAAGTAGAATACACCTGTGCTTGTGAAGCCAGTACCCTGAATTAGAGCATCAGCAACACCCCAGAAGCCCCTTTTTTGCCCTTTTCAGATACTATCACCCTGCCAAAGGTTAAGCTGTATTCTTACATTTATCATCATATGTTTGTTTGCCTATTATTTTTATAGGTAATACTTCCTTTGTAGTTATTACAGAATATTGGCTATATTCCCCATGTTGTATAATATATCCTTGTAGCTTATTTTATACCTAATAGTTTGTACCTCTTAATTCCCTACCCCTATATTGCCCTCCCTCTTTCCCTTTCTCCTCACTGGTAACCACTAGTTCTCTATTTCTGTGAGTCTACTTCTTTTTTGTTATTATTCACTAGTTTGTTGTATTTTTTAGATTCCACATATAAGTGATGTCACGCAGTATTTGTCTTTCTCTGTCTGACTTATTTCATTTCGCATAATGCCCTCCAAGTTCATCCATGTTGCTGCAAATGGCAAAACTTCATTCTTTTTTATGGCTGCGTAATATCCCATTGTATATATATACCACACATTCTTTATCCATTCATCTGTTGATGGACACTTGGGTTGCTTCCATATCTTGGCTATTGTAAATAATGCTGGCATGAACATTGTGGTGCATGCGTCTTTTTAAATTAGTGTTTTTGTTTTTAGATATATACCCAGGAGCAGGATTGGTGGGTCATACGATAGTTCAATTTTTAATTTTTTGAGAAACCTCCATACTGTTTTCCACAGTGGCTGCACCAATTTTCATTCCCAGCAACAGTGGACGAGTGTTCCATTTTCTCCACATCCTCTGAAGCATTTATCATTTGTAGACTTTTTCATCATGGCCGTTCTGACTGGTGTGAGGTGTTATCTCATTGTGGTTTTGATTTGCATTTCTCTGATGGTTAGTGATGTTGAGCATCTTTTCATGTGCCTGTTGGCTATCTGCATTTCTGTTTGCCAATTATTGAGCTTCCTCTAAATAGAATCACGATGTATGTAACCTTTGTTATCTGGCTTCTTTTATTCATTATTGCCTGTGAGATACATTCATGTTTTTATGTTTAGTGATAGTTTGTTCTTTTTTATTGCTGCATAATATTCCAGTGTATGAATATATCACAATTTATTTTGTCATTCTAATGTTGAGGGACTTTTGGGTTGTTTCTGTTTTAGGAGCTATTATGAATAGTGTTTCTATGAGCATTCATGCTATATATATAGGTTGTATCATAAGATACTCTTATTTTAAGTTTTATAGATGCTGCCAAATAGTTTTATACTCCCATCACCAAGCAGGGTATGAGAGTTCTGGTTTCTCTACTTTATTATTAACACTTGGTATAATCCATCTTTTTTGTTTTAAGCGTTCTTGTGTCTGTTTAATGAAGTCTGTTAAAATTATTAGAAGGGAAAATATGTATCTGCATAGGAATATTTAAATATAGAAAAAATTTTATTCAGTCAGTGAAGATCTGTAAGTGATAACCTGATATTAACTGCAGAGTCACCTGGCTGGGAAGAACCAGCGTCCTACTCAGTGTCATCATTTCTCCAAAGAGAAGCTCAATGTCATTCACTTTATTTCAGTCTTTTCATCTCACCAATTACAACTAAAGCAAGCAACGTCCAAACTGATTCTATTTAAACTGTCATTTGAAACCAGCCCTGTAAGCTAGTGGAATCCTGGAAATGAAATATTTAATAGTCTTGAAAGATTAACCTGATTGAACCCAATTCTGAATTTTAAATATATACTCACCAGACCAGAGTTTTGACGTTTTTTGGTGATCAACAAGTGGGCTATGCATTTTGAAAGTCTATGTAACTTTTAGGAAATGTCAAAATTGGATACTCTCAAACAAGTTCCTTAGGCTACATGTATTTTGAAATTGGATGTAATAAGAGAATACATAATCACTGTGGCTGCTGTATCAGAATATTATTTTATTTCTTGCTCTTCATTTTTTCCCGTATGGTTTTTAAAACTAGATGTCAGTGAAGAGATAGTTACTCTGTCAATCACCATTTTCTGATCATTACCTCTTTAAGAGAGATTATTTTTCATCTGCTTTAAACAGATTATCTTGATGTGGTAGGTTGCCCACTACTCAGAGAAAGTGGATTTACACAGAGGCAGAGAATATTTTCTTTGGTGTTGTTACCACTCAGGGTTTCTTCCAAGAAAGATGTGTTCTCCACAGTCTCTGGTTATCTTTTTCAGTTAATCAGAATAAATATGTAATTATAACATAGAAAGAAGAGATGTGGAAAGATACCTGATTATTGTTTATGAAGGCTAATTTATAATATATCAATAATATTCAATCAGGTCGTAAATTAACTCTGAGGTGGCATTGTTTTCAGAGTCATGGAATCCATAAGATTTTTCTGTCTGCAGCCACCAGATTATTCACATTTCCACCCCATCACCCTAATATTAGGCAATTGGCAGTATTTTTGTAGCATTATATTTAATATTTATTAAAATTTTTGTGTTGATAGTTTAGAATAATTTCATTTTTACTTTACCATATGTCAGTATCTGACTATCCGGGAAATTCAATGAGTGTTCTGTATTCACAGAGCAATATTTGTAGGTCAGGTCTATACTGTAATATATTTTAAGAATTGGTTATCTTGTATTAAGAAGTGGGGGGTTATTCCTAAAAGGGTTTAATCTGTTATTAGGTCCTAAGTGAGGTCACATTGCAAAGCCACTCAAGAGCACTGGTTACATCAATCTGAGTTTACTGCATGTCTACACTGAATTTAAAAAGAGGATAGAAGCTTTTCTATTGTATAATCAACCTCTGAGTCAATTGATTATCCTAATACTACTAATACTACTTCCAATACTGAATAAATATCTTGGAAAGATATAGTTATAGTTATTTTATGGATGGAGCAAGGAAAGTTATTTGATTAGATTGAGGTTGAGGTAGTAGCAGAAGGAAGGCTGGAATAGCTGGCAGAAAATTTATAGTCCTTAGTTGCTATCTGTGTTAACATTATGAAAGTCACTTAACTTCTCTTGATCTTAGCTTTTTCATCTGTAAAAGGAGGGGAAATATTTACTCTTACCATCTTATGTATCCATCATAAGCATTAAAAAGATGTGCAAACTTAAAGCACTCTGTAAACGTAGTACACTGTTATTAGGATTTTACGAATCTAGGTTATAGAGATTGGCACTAAAAAGTATTACAGGAAGAGAAGAAAACTTTATTTCTGTTGAGTACACATTATATATGATAACTAGTAAAATAATGGAACATAAAACAGAAAAATACATTTGCACCTTGTGTTATGTATATTATGCAATTTTAATTATTTAATAAAGGTTTGCACTATCAGTAAGAGATAGTCTGATAAAGGATTTAAGGCAAGACTATAATAACAAAATTAATATTATTATAGAAAATAATATAGGATATAATGTGATAAAACCAATAAAGCAAAGATATTGTTATAACTATCTTACTTAGAGGAAACATTGAAAAAAAACTCACTCTGAATTCTCCACCACCAGTTCTTCCCATCCATGGCAAAGGAATTAAAGTAAATGTGAAAATTCAAGATTATCAAAGACAAGCTAATTAAAATGTCATCAGTGGGATCATGTATATGTAATGGCTGGGTATGTTTGAGAACTGATTCTCTATTATTTTGGTACTAGTTTAGGAGGAATATTAAATACTTGCCTATCACTTGGATATTTCTAGCTCAATCAGAGTATTGCTTTGTTCTAGGGAAATAGGTTCATATTGTTATATGGATATATACAATTAATTGGAGCTATGAAAATGTTTATTAATATTACATATTTTATGACTGTACTATTTCATCTTTTTACATCTTTTCTCATTTTCTTCATTTTAGGTTATTATAAATTCTGAAAACGTCATCTGAATTCTATACATTCTTATTATAAACTCCTTTTATAGGTAACCACAAAGTTCCAGGAGTAGAGAAATTAGATATACCATTCTGAATAACATTTATTTGGTTTTTAAATTAATGTCACTGAAAAACCTCTGCAATATAATAATTCAGTGAATCCACAGTAATTTAACACCAAATAAAGAGCTTATAATATTGATCTTTCTGGGTTATTACATCTGCTTTTAAAGGTAAATGAAGCATTAATACCTGAGGCTACAGCATTGATCATAACAGTGTCATTGTAAAAGCCTCACTGCTGTCAGTTTACTTCTAAGATAAAATAAAGGGCAGCCTACCTTTAAATCAGGTGATTAACTTACTGGAGGTGCAATGTGAGATTTCCAGTTAGTTTCAACAAAGCACATTTCCCTGTAGGTGTTCTGGCTCTTAACTTGTACAGATGCTGCAAGCATCAGATGCTTGCTTGCATTACCTTTCCAGTTATACAATGTATCCACATTTGCTCTGAGTTTTAAAAATATATCATTAAAAGAATTTATGTAAAGCACAGTTGTCTATTCAAAATAGATATATACTTTAAATGAGTCTTGGAGATAGTCTGTCTTCATAGTCTCATAGAAATATCAAAGATGTAAAAGCAGCAAATTTTGTCTAAAAGTTTCACTAAATGAAAAAATATTTTAGCCTGTTTGAAATTTCTCATTCACTGACAATCTTATCGCCTCTTAAATGACTACTTCCTAAATTCCCTTCTGTTAAATTGTTGTTGCTCAAATGATCAATATGTGTTGCTTTTTTGCATGTTGATATGCAAATCCAAGAATTTCTAAAAAAAAAACCCTTCAAACAAGACTAGTGAGATTCAAATTTAACATCTAAATAGCCCTGGAAAATAGAGTTCTAAACCAGTTTTGACATGAGAGGTAAATAATAGACTTCTATGGCTTCAGTTTAAGAATTTAAAGGGAACTTAGTATGAACATGTGACTCAGAGGAATGTGCTACTTGTCAACAAAATTTTTTTTTACTTTACTTTCTATTTGCATTTGTCTTTAGTTTAAGAACCAGATGGATTTTGAAAACCAGGAAGCTCTGGGATGGATGGAAAGGTAAAAAAGGCTAAATCCATAAATACCATACAAGTCATCCAGGAATCTGGTTGGATTCTTCATGTTTACTATATTAGGGAGGTGATTCCGGTAAGGAGGTGACAAATATTTGCAGATTATGTTATCTGTACTTATGATGCTCTGGTCAGTATGCTTCTCATATTTACAGATAAATATATTAAATCCTAACAAATATTTTGTATGATTGATTGGATTTTCAAATGCTCCCTATGAATATTATAAATCAGGGAATACTAAATTGAAAAGAATCAGCTCCAAGAAAAATCCCTGGGTATAAAAGGGGCATTAAAACTTTTGTTAGGTGATCAACTTTAATCAAAACATATTTTACTTTGAATATAGTATCTACACTTCAGAACATGGGGAAATTGGTTTTTCTGACAATTGACTAATACTTTATAACATGTTTAAATGAATTTGAGCATGCATTATAGATGATCATCAGACACACAGATATGTGTAACAGCATCACTTTAATATTCTTCTGTCTATTTCAGAGTAAGCCAAATATAATCTTCAGAATTGTTGCTGAAGATGAATGACCATTTATCCATCTTTTCTTTCTCTTATTCATTACCTTTTTAGAAACTTGAGATTCTCATATGATGCTCTCTCCCTTTCTTTGGTGTTTGCTCTCAAATATTTTTTGCAAAGCAATTAAAAGGCTTATTTCAGTAACTAAATTTATATCATATGCCAAATTCAAAAATGGTAGCTAAGAGTAAAATTCAGCTCTAGCAATGAGGCTTTTAACAAAGAATCCTTGCATCTATTCCAGTGACTTCACAGTGGTAATTAAATAATTTCTTGACTCACTATTTCTGCACTTCTCTGCAAATGAAACGTCTCTACTTACTTTTTGTTTTATTTCACAAGAACTAAAGCACTCATTAAAACAAGGAAGGAAGGAAAGCAAGTACAACTTAAGATACACTGCCAAGTACGTGGTCTGTCATTCAAATATATATGCGAGGGAGGAGGTTTGTAAAACAAAAATTGTGGAAAATATATTTTCAGTTTGCTTAAAGAAGAACTCACAAAATAAGTTTTTCTGAGATAAAGATGAAAAATGCACATAGGGACAGGTGGTGCCATTAACCTTGCTGTTGGGACTGATGGATCAGTACCAAAGTGGCATCAGGACAGGGAGGCATCAGCTTCAGTAATGGAGAGATGTCTGGGGGAAAGATTGCTCTATCACAGTGATGGGTTCCTAGCATGTTATAAATCGAAGATTGTTCTTTCCTGCCACTGAGATGAGCAGCTCTTTCTCCTTTCCAGAATGAAATGTTGGACAGAGACAGGGAACAGATGAAAACAAAAAAGTAGGAGAAAGTTTTATCTCTTTAACATAAATCTCCAGGAGGGACAGAAAGACAGTGTAGTGCCAACCTCCAGCTTAAACGTGAGGTGAAGAAAATGGCCCCTTGCAGCAATTCCTTCTCATCCTATCATGCAGAATAGTTAGATGATGATAACAGTTCTCTACTTGGCTTGATGTAACTTAGTTCTTAATTTTAAAAAGTAAGAAACAGAAAAATTTTAAAGAACTCACAGTTTTGGTTTAGCATGAAATCTTGGGCTGGGATTATATTCAGTTAGAAGAAGGTACAGTATGTAGTAAAATATATAGAGCTCAGGTCTCGATTTCTGGCTAACCACAATTCTACATAAGCAACCCTGCGATTTTAAGCAAGCTACTTATTATTACCCTCTTTGAGTGTAGGTCTCCTCATCAGTAAACTGGGAATAATAATACTGATCTCATAAGTTACTGGGAAAATTCATGGGATGACATATAAAAAGAACCTAGCACAGTGCTTTGTGCATCATAAATAATTGAAAATGTTAGTCTCTTTCCCTTTCCAATAGCCTATTAACTTATGTAGTGAGCATTTGTCTTTTCCTAGAAATGGTTAAATGGCAACAAAAACCTTTTTTTCTCATTGTTTAAAAAATTTATATTACTGTCATCAGTATGATAATATCATCTAGGATATGTATGTGTGTGTGTGTGTATATATATATATATATATATATATATATATATATATATATATATATATATAATCACTAACTTACCAAAACTGATAGCATTTTTAATAAACAAAATGAAACACACCTAATTTACAGAAGAAAATTTTCCAACAAAGTATCTAAGTTTGTAATATGAGGAGGGTGGTAACTTTATCATCATCATTTTAGCCACAGGTTGGTTTTAAGTGACCTGCCTAAAACCCTAGAGAGAATTATAGTCAAAGTATAGAAAAAAATTCTTACAAAATAACATGTTGAATTAAGGCTGCAGTTCTCAAAGTATGGTTTAAGGTTTGCCTAGGAGTCCCTAAGATACTTCCAGGAGGTCCAAAAGGTCCCCTTCTTTTCCGATTACACACGTGTGTAAGGCTGGATTTTCTCTGTGTATTTCAACCAAAACAACATAGTGCATCAGACTGAATACAGAAGTAGATAGAGAATTCAGCTATCTTCCAGATATACAAAAATGTAAAACAAAGCCATTCTTCTCACAGAATGTTAAAAAATGTTTTTTTGTTTTGTAAAATAGTCATTTTTTCATAAAACGTGGTATTTTTGTTAATATATATTGGTTTTATTATTATTTTAAATGAATTAATAAATAAGTTGGAAAGTGATCCTAAGACCAAAAAACTGCTACACTAAGATATAAGGATTTTTATTTGTGTTTAGAGATTAGATCATCTCATAATTTACATAGATACATAGTCTGATTATAAAAGTAAAATATGCTAGAGAACATTTGGGAATCTATATAAACACAAATATAAACTTCCTATATTTCTACCATCCAGAGGTATTGCATATCTTCTCTCTTTTCTTCTATGCACACGTCTACCTATTTATTTAAACAAAACTATGATTACAAGGCATACACATTTCTCCATTCTTTTTTTCCATTTAACTTTATATCATTAATACTTTTGCAATGTTTTTCATAATCTTCAGAAACATTCTATTTACTGATGGTGTAATGATTCCTTATATGTAATCTTTAACATTCTATTAATGGCGATAGTATTATTATCATCTTCATCATCATCACTCTTGTCATTATATCAATTATTGAGTTTTACTTATGTTCTAGGCACTGTGCTAAATTCTTAACATGCCTTATTGTATTTAATTCACTTTTGAGGTGTCTAGCTATTTCCTCTAAGAAGTAATCTTCTTTCTTTTGTCCCTTGAATTCTTTCTATCATGGGATCTAGTGGACAGATCATACTTAAAAGGGAGTGAGGTATATTGGACCATCTCTTGCTTTTAGTAAATAAGAAGCAAAGGGAAAAACTGTCTAATTATTGCAGTCTAACTCATTCTAATGAGCACTATCTATAGTAAAATATTGTGGTTATTTTTTTTTTCTGCTTATGTTTGATGTGATTAGCTAAGGTCCTCTCTTCCTCTCCACCCCTTCTTCAGGATTCCTGGGATGGAGGAATTTGCTCTCTTTAGTTTGGTTGGAAATGCCACAGATATGGGTCCAGATCTGGTAGGGACCAGGAAGCCTTAAATGCAGAGAAATTCCACCTCACAGATATGCAGTGTACTGCTAATTCCAGTCTACTGTGTTAAGAATCCAAATAAAGTCTATAGTTTAATACTACTGTACCAATGTTAATTTCTCAGTTTTCATAAATATACTATGGTTATGGAAGATGTTAACAGTAGGGGAAGCTAGGGAAAGGTATATGGGAACTCTCTGTACTATCTTTACTTTTCTGTAAAGCTAAAATTATTTCAAAATAAAAAGGTTTTTGAAAAAAGAAAAAAAAAAGAATGCATGTCAGTGGTTATGAAGAAAATCAGGCAGGAGAATGTGGATATCTCAGTACAAGCTATCCATGAGGGTTGTGGAGTACTAATGACATTTCTTGCATATTGAACAAAAAAATATTTGCCAAGATAAGGTGCCAACATAGAAATTATGAGTATTGACTGCCTCATTTTCATACAATTCTGTTTAAATTATTTTATCAGAAAGTTGTTCATACTTTTTAAGCTTGGCTTTGCACATTAGATTTTTTTGAGAGTATTTGGGCACATTCTAAATGGCCCAGACATGAGGAAACTTAAAGCACACGTTTATTGAAGTGAAAAACTCTGAGAAACAGTTTTCTTTCACTGAATTTAAAATTCGTTCTATTTTGCCTTTTGTAAATGTGAGTTTGATTTACTTAGGTAGGAAAATGAGAGGCTAATCAGATTTTGCCCCTCCTGTGCATGTGCAATACCAACTGAAATAAGTGATTATTTTTCATTATAATCAAGATTATGTATTATAAATATTTTAAATACCATATCCTATAGTTTAGGCATGTATGTTTTTTAATGTAACTTCTTAAGAGAAAATCAGGTTAGAAGTATAGCAGCTAGGAGTGAGAATGGGTTCTTAAAATCAATGATAAAAATGCATGAAGGGACAAGAATACTTAGTCTAATACATTTTCCTGGGTACATATTTATGTGCCATGCTTAACTTCAGAGTTGTATTCTTTGAATAAAAACTTGTTATTTATAGAACAAAATAATTTTTCAGAAGATACCCATGTACCCATGTTGGTCATGGCAAGACTCATTAAACATTTAAATAGTGTTATTCAGTACATCATTAAAATACATGTACAAATTGTTTAAGTTGTCTATCCATATATCAAATATAAAATGTTATTAATGTGCTGAGTGGAGGAGATTTTGGCTAATTTTTGAATGGGTTTATTGTCATCTAATATTTTGGGAATCTTTCTTTTCTTTAAGGAGACTAAAGGGAACTTTTATTTCTGTGGGTGATTGTGACATGCACATTTAAAAATGAAATGCTTATAGCCAGGACATGGAAGCAACCTAAGTGTCCATCGGCAGATGAATGTATAAAGAAGATGTGGCACATATATGCAATGGAATATTACTCAGCCATAAAAAGGAATGAAATTGAGTTATTTGTAGTGAGGTAGATGGACCTAGAGTCTGTCATACAGAGTGAAGTAAGTCAGAAAGAGAAAAACAAATACCGTATGCTAACACATATATATGGAATCTAAAAAAAAAAAATGGTTCTGAGGAACCTAGGGGCAGGACAGGAATAGAGACGCAGACATAGAGAATGTACTTGAGGACACGGGGAGGGGGAAGTGTAAGCTGGGATGAAGTGAGAGAGTGGCATGGACATATATACACTACCAAATGTAAAATAGATAGTTAGTGGGAAGCAGCCACACAGCACAGGGAGATCAGCTTGGTGCTTTGTGACCACCTAGAGGGGTGGGAAAGGGAGGGTGGGAGGGAGATGCAAGAGGGAGGAGATATGGGGATATATGTATATGTATAGCTGATTCACTTTGTTATACAGCAGAAACTAACCCAACATTGTAAAGCAATTATACTCCAGTAAAGATGTTAAAAAAATAATTAAAAAATAAAAATAAAAAATAAAAATGAAATGCTTAATGGATTCATGAATAAATGGGAACAGATTTGTCTGTCAAAAATTAAATAGCAGTATTCTTTGACTAATATCAAAATCTAATCTAAAATAGTTTTAGCCATTTCATACAGGTGACATCTGTGCTTAAATATAATTTTTCTCTCCCTGTTCTGGCATGACTGTTAATTACTTACTCAATGTAGTTCAACATTTAGTTAATAAATATGTCAAGCTTGTACCATGGTGTTCTTTTTGCAGAGTTGTGAATTTGCAATTAGTTTTAGATTTACAGCATGGTGACAGACAGTGCTGTATAAATACAGGTTAAACACACAATTTACATATTAATTTCATGATTCATTTATTCAATGATTTATGTGGATATAGATTGTATTTAATCTCTGTGCTGTAGTTGTTTCAGGCATGACAAAAAGAATCACTATACTAGCAGAGAAGTAATGATGTCTGTATTGAACTATAGGAAGTTGAGAGGAAAATGAGAAACGTTTGGAAACACGATTCACTATCTTTAATACTCTCTGAGAGGCAAGTGAAAAGCAACAATGGACTTTTAAAAGGACCATGTCTGACAACACTGAGAGTGGGGGAGGAGGGAAGTTAACCAGCTAGCACAGTGCCTTGCATGTAGTAAGCACTGCAACATTTGTTAAATTGCAATGACTTGAAGTTGAAGATCATGATATATTTTTAAGTCTGGATAAAACTTAAGTTAAACTTTGAGAATTTGTAAGCAATTCTTTTTAACTGGCTTCTGTTAATTAACCTTGTTTCCTCATGACAAGTACCCCCATATTTTTAGAATTCTCTTCTTATCCATTCATGTACCTTTATTTGATATTCTTGGTCATATTGATGTAATGCTAAAATATAGATTACAGTAAGATTTTCTTTCTGCTTATTTGTATTTGAAATATTGATATATCTGAAGGATTGAAAT
Source organism: Balaenoptera ricei (assembly GCF_028023285.1). Taxonomy (NCBI): domain Eukaryota; kingdom Metazoa; phylum Chordata; class Mammalia; order Artiodactyla; family Balaenopteridae; genus Balaenoptera; species Balaenoptera ricei. The sequence continues at coordinate 76,842,276 of NC_082660.1, forward strand.
AGATTGCGTCATGTAATTTAAAAATAAGTTTGTAGTGAACGTGGGTCAGCTTTAAATTGACCTACTTAAAGTTTTCAACATATTTCAAAAAAAGAACTATTTAAGATGGGTAAATTCTGTATATACATCTCTTTTTGCAATATCAAACCTTATGACAAAGCAGTTTAAATCAGACAAAACTTAATAGTTGTGGTAATATTCCTGGATCAGCTTGTGGTCTTCAAACTGACCTCATCTTGTTCCTTTTAAATAGGAACCACACTATTGTGGAGAATCCTTAACTTAGTGCTGAGAGATTGACCTTGTTTTGTTCTCAAGAAGGAGATCATGCCCTACAAACCTGATATTCTCAAGGCCCTCTCCTATGTGAAGGTACAGATGTAAAACCCATTAATGCTCAGCAAGGACTGTGGAATGCTTTCACAGGTCACTGAGCTCGGTTCTCCAAATAGGTAAACTACTTTGGACATCTTTGTATTAAGCATGTAGTTTTTAAGTCACTAGGGTTAACATTTAGTGTAAGAATTGGAATTTTTGAAGTGAAATTCTAGTGGCATGAAATAATAACAAAAACCAGGCACCATTTATTTAATTTAATAAAATAAATCTATTCAGTATACTTTTATTTAATCTCTTTTTTAATGCCAGGCCTTTTTACATACTCAAAAGATCTCATTTAATCCTCAAATACCCCCTCAATAAGGTATTATTACTTCCGTTTTGCAGATGAAAAATCTGAGCCTCTGAGAGATTAAGTGGCTTGCCCCATGGCCAATTTATGAGGATTAGAATCCAAATGCGGGCTCCAAAGACTTACTTTTTCTTTCACATTATGTTGTTTCCTGTTAAGGGAAGGAGTTTATGTGTTTGCAAAGTTATCTGAAATATCCCAAGAAGTAAAAATGGAGGATCTAACCCAGGTGCTCAGTCTTCACTCTTGGCAACATTGATTCCACTCTTAATGTTGCTCAGTCTAATAGTGTCTATGATGATTCCAGTAATTTTAGCTGATTTACTTAGTAGACAAAGTTGATTATTTCTATTGCCTGTGTTGCCTTTTGTTGGTTCAATTCCAATTATTTCTCAAGTTTGGAGTTCCCGTATACTTCAGAAAAGTTCTAAGGGCCAAAAGAGTTGGCCCTTAGACCAATGACAATACATGTTCACACTTTTCCACTCAGTAGTGTGTCAGTGCTTTTCTTGAATGCAGTGGTTTCTTTGATTTCACTCAAAAGTGATGAAAACTTGTTTCCAATAGAGATAATATACAAATCTGTGACATGTGTTCAGTCCGAAAATTTCACAAGCCAGTTCTTTGGTTCCTCTTTCCCTAATGGTTCTTATCTCCTTTCTTCACTCCCGTATTCTATTGCCATGCTGCTTTCCAAAGAGTGAGGCAGGGATTAAGACTTGATTTCATCTGAAAACGTCTTCTGACTACTTAAAATTCACAGAAAGAGTGCCGGATTTAAAATTGTCAAAGTGATTGACTAGGAGTGGAGGGTGGAGAGGAATTCCTGGGAGGAAAATGCTTAATAGAGTATATGGCATTCTGGGACCCATACTTGAAATGATAGCTATTTCCATTTGCTGAGCACTTAATAGGAACTTTTCAACTTTAGCAAATGGAGGAGAATAAAATAAGCCTCTTCCCATTAAGAAAACTTAGTTTATTATAGCCTTCTGCACTGTGAGCTGTCTTCTCAGCCAATGAGCAATGCCACCTAGAGCATGCACGTGGAGGAAAATTGAAGTAGGATGAGTGAAGTGGTCATTTTTAACAGTAGATTGCCTAGAAAAAGGCAATTTAATGAACGAACAGGCAGGTATTCTTGGTAAGATTTCAAATATGCTCTCAAAAATAAACACTTGAATGCTAAGGGCAGGAAAGGGTGCCAAGGCTTAAATATTCTTCTCCCATATAACCCCACAAAACTGAATCGATTGTATTTCCATTTATTTAAATAATTTGCATACTATCAGCAGTGTAGTCTCATCTTGGTTTATAGATGAGTTTCTTTTTTTCTTAATAGACATAGAGTTAAATCTCACTTTTAAATCCCTAGAAATTGTAATGTGATGAGTAGCTGACTATAGGGAGCAGGTGTCAAACAATATTTAAATGACATTCTCAACAAAATAAATATTGAACCACCCTGTCACTTTGGTGGGGGAATAATCTGCTCAAAAAAATCCCATTCATTGTATACCGCCTCTGACATTTGTTCTCAGGAATTATTTGCAGTTTATCTTATGAGCTGGAGCCTTTTATCAGAACAGCAGTTGAACTACAGTGTGAAAAAATGGTAATTGAGTATTTTATCAAATGCTTCTAACAAAACGAACTTTGCAAGTCGTAAATGAAGATTAAAACCATTGCTCGCAGGGATGAACAAGTTGGAATGATTTATTATCTGAAGCATCAATATGTCATTGTTCAGAAATAACGTAAAAAGAAACAAACAACCCCAGCTCCCCTCCACATTAACACTCCCCTCCACCACCCCACTCCCAGAGATATGCACCCAAAGCACCCTTAGTTGCAGCCAAAGCAGTGAAGGTAAGTACATTTGAATTATTTGCGCTGGTGAAACCGCTAAAGAAGACAGGTGAAAAAGCATCATAATAATAGGCCAGCTGCTGAGGGACATTATGTAAGGAAAAGAGACAGTAATAAAAGAACCGTGTCAAAGGAAAGCAACTATAAATATGTACTTCAGTGCTCCTGATTACAGAAAGAGGATTAAATATAATAAATGGGGCAATTTAGAAAAGTGAATTTACTGCTTATGTTTAACACCTAAGTAGCCAATGCTTTTAAAGTGGGCTTTATCTCACTTATCTAAAATAGCTTTAAAGAATGACGTTAGAAGAATATTCATTGCAGGAGTGCTCTGTCTTAATTATTTTCATTTTGGGATGATTGGATTAAATGCAGCATGTCTGTGTATTCAGACTGTAGCCACCAAGTAGATTAACAACATGAAAATCATTCATAGGGACTTGATATGTTTTTCTCACATTTTATTAAATAAATATTAAGGTTTTTCTTTTTTAAGACCAAAGGTCAGAATTAAGTTGAGTAAAAGAGAAACCTTTTTTGTGATAGTTAAAGCTACAAAAAATGGTGTTGTGTGACTCTGGGAATGTCATTGAATGAGAATGTTTAGCTTCCTTCCAGGCTGCCAGCAGGATGCCATTGTCTTTGCAGTTCATTCTCTGTGTGAATCTAAGAGCTTACCACTCATGACTACTCACTAAGTACAAATCAAATGTGCTTACGTCAGGTAGAAACCCAGGCTGGGACCATTTAAGGCATGTGAAAAACAATTAGGTACAGCTCTTTTGGTTAGGATAAAGGAAGCTTTATTCTCTTCCCTCATTGCCCCCAAACTTCTATCTCTTTCAGAGTTTTGGATATAAAATTCAAGAGGCAATTGATTGTTAACATGCCAAGCATAGAATAATTTTATAAAGAATTCATAAGTTGTTGAATAATATTTTAAAAAGTTAAAGAATCTTCTCCCTTGCAATCAAGCACATGGAAACAAAACAATTTTCTGAATGTAGTTTTTGTATAATATATGCTTAAAATATTTATGTGATTTAGATATTGACAGCAACTTGAAAACTGAATTCATCCAGATAGATGCACATAGATTTGAGTAAAGCTAGCAAATTTGTAGAAAAAACAAGATAAAATCAGATGTACTAACTTGCACTCGGGAGAGGACATTCTGAATTAATGAAAAGTTTGAGTTATAGGATATTCCTAAAAATTGCAATTATTAAAAAATAACAAGGGGACACATATTGGAGTCCCCATATTGGAGGTGATGAATATGTTTGTTACCTTGATTGTGGTGATGGTAACATGAGTATATACATATGTCCAAACCAAATTGTATATATTATACCTCAATAAAACTGGGGGAAAAAAGAAATTATGTGCTTCACACGGAAACAAGCATTCATATGTAAATCTATCGCAACATGAGGTATAAACACTACTACACTAGTACTCAATTCACCATATTCATTTGTGACATTGATGAAAAATTTGATCTTTCCAAACAAATTTTGGATATGATTCTCCTTACAGACACAAAACCAAGAAGTTAGTTATATTTCTGCTGAGGAAAAAAATAAGTTGAATATTTTAATGTTAGCTGGTTAAAATTAGTAAGTCTTGGGAATTCCCTGGTGGTCCAGTGGTTAGGACTCAGCACTTTAACTGCCATGGCCTGAGTTCAATCCCTGGTCAGGGAACTAAGATCCCGCAAGCTGCTCGGCATGGCCAAAAAAAAAATTACTAAGTCTTATTACAAACTGCACTCTAAAAGTATTGGTAATCATGTCAAATATGTTTAAAAAATTAAATTTGAAATGACAATATTTTTCATGGACACTGAATAAAAGCTCATTTATTATAATATTTTTTCAACGCTAAAAAGCCAAAAATAAAATCCATCATAGAACAGTGAAAGAAAAACTACAATTTTTCATGTACATACAGTAACTTGAATTGCTCTTTTCTGACAGCTATTCTAATGACTATTCTAATGAGTAGATATTTATATACATTTGTTGTGGGACTGTGCTTAAGTAGCTTGTTTTCTCAAGTGGGTTAAATCAGCTCACCTACCACTTTATTTGCACCTATACTAAGTTTTTGCAAACTTCATTTTTGTTAGATAGGATAAAGATAGTCAGCATTTTATTTGAGAAACATCAAGATTAAATCCTTTATATTAAAAGCTTGATATCTCCAGCAGATCTTTCCAATCCAGGTTAAATTAGATACGTTCAAACTCAACAGCTTTTAAAAACCTGAAGATGTTACAAAACTGTTCTCTTACAATTTAACCAACAGTGAGTTACTACAGGTAACAATGTAAAAATCTTTCACTAGATTTCTATTTTTATAAAAAATGGGAATATTAGAAATAGTATTATTGAAAGAGAGGCATTATGGTGTTATAAAAAGATTGGTGGGCTGGACATTAGGAGATGTGAGTTCTGCTGCATGTTGGTCATGTGACTGGAGTAAGCTAACTTCTCTAAGCCTTTGTTGTCTTATTTGTGACACGAGAGAGACTAGAGAGATTATTTCCTTTAACTCTTAACGATCTGTGACTTCCTGAAACTGGGACCAGAACCTTAGCATCCTGTTTTATAGTTCATGGCACTGTGCTATATAGACTTGTCCCTCACTGTAAAGGTTTCTTTTGGGCTGGAGAAAAAGAATTCCCAAGTTCTCAGCTCTCTGTGGGAAATAGCCTTTATCATGATTTTTGCTGAAGTACAAACCTGGGGATAAGATAACAAGAGGGCTGTAACTAACATCTCTAGTCATAAAGGCACATGAGGAGTTGAGATGGGGTGGACAATCTCCACGGTCATTAGGTTCAAAGCCATCTTAAAAGTTTTACCTGATAAACTCAGCATTGAAATGTACAGAGATCAGTGCATATTATGGGGAGTGAATGTTAACAGTTCCTTGTACTTCCCATGTTTCAATAGAAGCAGTTACTTTTGTAAATGAACACACGTAGGCAACACTACTGTGGGAAGGATGAGTGGTAAAACAGATTCTCTCAGTCTTCCTAGAGTGTAGGGGTCTCCTTAAGGGAACATTTATATTTATCTCCAATAGTGCCTGTTGTATTAACTTTCTAAAAGACTAGTGTCACTCTGTATTTTAAAAGTCTTGTTACCACTTCCCCCCCCTTTCAGTTGCTGACCAATTTGCCTAAAACAAAGGCAAAATGTGAAGGTTATCAAAAACAGAAAACATTACCTAATTTTTGTCTTTGGTAATCAGAGTTTTTAAAAAATTCAACCTTGAAACAGAATTCCAATAACATTACTGCTTTATTTTTTGAATAAGTACTAGCTGACTAAAGGTAATTTGATGGACATGCCCTGTCTTTGAACCAATATTTTGAATGTTGAATCAGCACATTTGTGCACAATATAAAATCGGAGAATAAACAAAGCATTAATTGTGCATTTCTATTTCTTTAGTTAGCACACTTCTAGAGTCATTGATAGTCTAGTAACTTTGCATCTTATGAAAGAAGTGGTGCCTGCTACAGTGTGGTCCACAGATGCTGAGATCAGAGAGAAAGAGGACACATTTTACTATCTTAAAGAGGAACTTTGGTAGAGGGGAGATTTTCTTTTAAAGGTAGATGAGCACGGAGATTGGAATGGAAATATGTCTGGGGTATGGCAGAACTATCTACACAGTACACATAAATAACATGATCATACCTATTTATGTATATTATGTAGATAATATTAGTTATAATTACATTTATACATATGATCATGTTATCTATGTGTATAACGTAAATAGTATAATATATATCTATACATGTAAAAATAAAATTTTTGTGTGTGTGAGTATATGAAAAGAATTGTTTCTTATTCTGTCTGTAAAACTAATAGGATTTCAACTAATAAGATGAAGTTGTCCAAAGCTATGACTTGAGTTTAGAGGAAAAGTAGGTTCTAGGCCAATGGTTTTCAAACAATCATGGATCAGAAACTCCTAGAGGTCTTGTTAAAACACAGATTGCTGGGGCTTCCCTGGTGGCGCAGTGGTTGAGAGTCTGCCTGCCAATGCAGGGGACACGGGTTCGAGCCCTGGTCTGGGAGGATCCCACATACCGCGGAGCAGCTGGGCCCGTGAGCCACAATTACTGAGCCTGCGCGTCTGGAGCCTGTGCTCCGCAGCAAGAGAGGCCGCGATAGTGAGAGGCCCGCGCACCGCGATGAAGAGTGGCCCCCACTTGCCACAACTAGAGAAAGCCCTCGCACAGAAACGAAGACCCAACACAGCCATAAATAAATAAATAAATAAATAAAAATTGAAAAAAAGGGAAAAAACTTAAAAAAAAAAAAAACACAGATTGCTGAGCCCCACCCCTTCTTTCTGATTTGGTAGGTGTCCTGTGGGACCAAGAATTTGTATTTCTAACAAGTTCCCAGGTGATGCTGATACCACTGGTCTGGGGATCACACTGAGAAGCACTGTTCTAGAATCAATCTACTAGATTTTTCTTTCATATCCAATCTATCTTAACTCTGTAGGAAACAAGGACGGGTGCTAGGGTCAACTCAACTCTAGGTAATGAAATGATTTTAAACAATTAAGTTCCAGAACCTCCCTGAACCTTAGTTTCCTCATGCATAGAATGAAGAGATTAGACTTGCAAAAATTTGAAGGCCACTACAGCACTGAAATTCTAAAAAAAAGAGAGATAATGACAATTGATAATATCAAAGTATATAATTTTACTAAATTATATGGCTTCATGAAGTGGTTTATGCAGTGTATTTCATGTAAATTTATAGCATGATCTGGAGGCACCATAACTTAATAGTTAAAAGTGTAGGTTCTGGAACAGACTGCCTGGATTTGAGTGCTGGCTTTGCTGCTAACTTGCAACGTGAGCTTGGGCATGTTACTTAACTTCTCTGTTTCTCAGTTTTTTCAACATGTTATGTGGTTCCTACCTCATGGAGTTATAAAAAATAACTTATATTATCCATGTAAAAGTGCATAAAACAATTTCCTGATGGTCAATAGGTGCCATATAACTATCAGTTACTAATATTATTAACCAGTTATATAAATTTATCTCTACAAAATATTTTATGGAATATTGAACTAATTTTTCTTTTTTGTCTTTGATATTCAATATCTTCTTTAGATAAAAAATAATATAGATAGTAGTCTGAAATAATCATAATCATGCAGCTCAGATTACTTTCTAAATTATTTTTCTAAATGTTTAAGGCCAAATTTAAATCAATTCAATTTGTTTGATTATTTTTATATTGATGAATGATCATGAGTTTACACTAATGATTAGCCTTGCTTTTGATTTGTAATTTTTGAAAGGAATATTCATTACTGTGGATGAAACCTTCTGTATACATATACTGAATATTCAGTATCTAAATTTTGGAGAATATTCCACTAAGTTCTAGAAGACAAATTGAGATAAGTGAACATAACTTTATTCATTAGAACTTCCTATACTGTTGAGATGCATGTTCATATGAAAGTCTGTGAAGGTAAGAATCTATTTAAGTATAAATAAATATAAATCTGCAGACTGTCTTGACATGAAGAAGTCTGAAATCTGAAAATTTCAAAAGTTACTGATTCTTTTAAAATATTGTGTTTCTTGAAAGTCAGTACCTGAAGTGGAGACTAATGATTGAATGCCTTCTCAAAGATGAATTCATATGTCTTCTCATGTCAGTTCTCCCTGTGTGTCATTAGTCTATTCATTTAGTCATTTTAAGCCTAAGTCACCTCATTTGTAAAATGTGGTCAGAATCAATGGTTTTAAGATCACTTTCAGCCATTATGTTCTACGATTCTTTTACTATTAGTACTATGAGAAAGTCATTACAGTAGTGTGCCAAATAGAGATTGTTCATATTCACTGTCTTAATGTTTTAAAACCATTCCTGGCTTAGTATGTTAAGCATCTACCCCCACTTTTTGGCACTAAATGTTATAGTTAGATTCACTGTTGACCTAAATTTCACCATACATTGTCTTCATGGCTAATATAAGTAAAACAAGTGCTTATTACATGAATGTCACAGACCACAGCCTGCCAGGTTAAATTCTGACACCAGAAATTTGAGGTCAGTCAGAAGGAGAAGAGAGAAAGGACCTAAGAAAATATTTGAAGAGGTAATAGCTGAAAACTTCCCTAACATGGGAAAGGAAACAGTCACCCAAGTCCAGGAAGTACAGGGAGTCCCAGGCAGGATAAACCCAAGGAGGAATATGGCAAGACACATAGCAATCAAATAGACAAAAATTAAAGACAACGAAAAAACATTAAAAGCAACAAGGGAAAAGTGACATATAACATACAAGGGAACTCTCATAACATTATCAGCTGATTTCTCAGCAGAAATGTATTGGGGGGAACAGTAGTGGATGAGAACAATGGCAGGGAAAACAGATGACTAGAAACATAAGGACATTTTTTTTTTCTTTCAAGGAAATTAATGATTTCAACTCTGGATGAAAAGAGCTGGGTTAAGTTCATTTTATCATGTGTGAAACTGTAATAATGGATTTTATTGCTTTATTCATCTAGTGGAAATATAATAATCTCAAATTTCTTAAGTTCCTTGAGAAAAGCTAGTGTGCAAATTAAAAGTAATTATAGTGAGTAGTAGCTAACATTTAGTGAATTCTTACTATGTGCTCAGAATTCTTCTAAGTGCTTTATATATATTGACTCATGTAATCCTCACAACAACCTTTGAGTTAGGTACTATTATTATCCCTGTTTTTCAGCTGAGGCACAAAGAAGCTAAGCAATTTGACCCGTCTCACATGGCAAGTAAACAGTGAAGCTTAATTGAGGACCTAATAATATACTAATGATAAGAAATACTCCTTAGAGACTGTTATTACTAGGTGCAAAATTACCTTCTTACTCAAAGCTACCTGAGCCAAATATACAGTAATAGTAGAGATAATTTTTTTAGAATAAGTTTACAAAACAAAACAATGATGATTCCTCAAAATCAATACCTAGGCTTTATCTAGGAGGGAAGTTGAAGGTGTGGTTAGGCTGTCCTAGAGGTTTGTGCTATGTGCTCCATTGTTGCTGTCTTTGGAGAAATGTAAGTGTTGGTGAAAGCCCTTTGGATTATCACCATATTTGGCTTGAACCTTTAGCAGCCAAACCCTACATACCACATAAAGGGACAATCCACTGCCATGTGTTTTAGTGACTCTGCCAGTAGTCTGCCTATTTTAAAAAAATGTAAGTTCTGATAATACAGATAATCAAAATTCACAATTCAGAGAATAATCTGGTCTTCTGTAAGGGCAGGGAGAAAATTTTCTGCCCCATATAAAGAACTCAATAATTCACTGGATGCATTATCTTTTTTAATATCCTCAATCCATCCAACCTGATATCTTCTTTTACCAAAGGCAGGACTAAAACCTAAAACTATATTACAACGGGACAAAGTTTATGTAGAAATGAAATGTTAGGTGTCAACATGCTTAACTGTACAGCAAAATGGGCTGAAATTATAGAACTTAATCATTGCTCTCTAATGGGGTTCTTTAAGATTTGTCATTTTGTGTTAAAAATTACTCTCAGACTTTTAAGTCTTTGCTGTTTGGTTGTATATATATACTATTATTACCTATTAGATTTGAATTTTTAAGCTAATGGAATGATTGTTTCTAAATGTAAGGCTTTCAGAAAAGTGAATTGGTATTAATTCTCCACTCCTCTAAGTGGAAAACAACCTAAGATGAAATTCATCTTTTAATTATATTTTTTCTTAAAAAATTAATGAACTCTCACATCTATTTTCTAATTTATATTCAGAAAATTCTTCAATTGGGTAAAGTTGGGTTGGGGGTGGGAATGCATGCAGATTGTAGAAATTCATGTTTTCAAATGGGTGTATTTTGGTCAACACAAAGTTGAATGACTTATAGAGCTTTGAAGGCTGTTATTGGAACCTAATGCTGCTGATCCTTAGACTTTGGTACAAAATATGACTTTGAATAGTAAAACCATTGTTTCTACACTGATACTGAATACAGAAAAGAAACAACACATAGATTTCTTTTTGAGACTATAGTAGGGGACCTATGATAATGAAGCAAGTTGGAGGGAAAATGAGACAATGATTATTAAGTAAATTTCTCCATATACACACTTGTGAATAGCTCACTCTATATAAAAGAGTTATGAATCACATGTAATTTGCCAGCACCTCTAAAAGTCATTTGGATTTCAAGACATGGTTAGTTAGAAGTTGGATTAATTTCAGGTCAGATTCTTCTATAAATTTATAAGTTTAATTCCTCAGTAGTCATTGATTCTGATGCTTCAAAACCACAAGAACTTAAAAATCTCTTCACTCTTTATACTTGAACATATTTTAGCAATTTTTCTTCTAACTCATTGATTATCACTCTTGCCAAATGCATTATTATATTTGGATAACAGGAAGACAGGGTGTAGACTCAACAGTATTTGAAGTATAGTTTTCTATTTGATTTGACAATGTGCAGATTTCATCTGTTTCACTTTTAACATGTGAGTGAATACATATATCCTTTTTGGGTGCTTGTAGGTTCCCCAAAGAGGGAAATATCTCCTCTTTTTAGAAAAAGCATCAAAATAAATCAAATTAATATTTAGATAAATGTCTAAAAAAACCTTCAATTTGCATAAATAAATGAATAAACCAATTAACTATTTCTTGGTTGTCTACTATGTGTCCACTCTATAATAGATATTGTAGGGGACATTTATAAGAAATATAAGATGTTTGGGCACTCACACAGCTTATAGGCTCCTGTAGGAGTCAAGACACACAAAAAAGAGTACACAACAGCCCTATAGCAAGTAAGTGCAAAATTGTATACTATGGAGAACAAGTGCTCTAGGAGGACAGAGGAGAGATAGTCTTATCAAGACCCCTCAAAAATTAGTTTGTTTGACTCGCTGTGTTAATGCTGTCCTTTTTTGTTGATGCTGTTCAGCTCCTCAATATTTCCTGCCCCACCCCCTGCTCAAATTTCTACTTGCAATATTTTAAGGCTAATTCAAATATTACCCTTTCCTTGAGTCCCCACAGTTAGATTTTATTTTTCCCTTTTCTGTGTGTAGAATATTGTAACACAATGTTTCTAATATTTTGTTTGTCTCTAGTGCCTATCACAGTGCTTTGCTCATAATAGAACTTCAATATATGTTTGTTCAATGGAATTGTTATTAAAGATGGGAACTGTATAGAAGATGAGCCGTGAGAGATGAGTAGGAATTGGTTAGGCAGAGAAAAGTAAGGAATACAGTTATGGGGCTGCAATTGAATTTGGCAATGTTATAAGCAGTAGAAAAGTGCATTCTAAAATATAGTTTTATTTGAGTATAATAAAGGTATTTTTACACTTTCTACTGTATTCCCCAGAACCAATGGCTAACAATGTAAGAGCTAAGATATGCTACCTCAAATTTTATTATGCCCTTGTTAAAATAGTTTTATAAAAAGGCTTGGTGTGTTTTTAATTATCCTTCTTAAAATAATACCTATGATGTTAAATATATTATTTTAATGGAAGAGGGCATTTTGAGGAGAGTGGGGAAAAAAATAAAAGATGATAAAATTTAACTTGGATTAAGAGAGAACTTAAGAGTAAATGATAAGAAAGTTAAGTTTATTGTAGAGGTCACTCTCTGAAAGTAGCTAGAGTATAGAGATAAAACAACAACTCAAAAAAAAAAAAAAAGAACATGAGGAAAACTGCCTTGTGTGAGCATTACTAAGATAGTTTGGATTGGGATAAATTGGACACCTAATTAAAGGGTTGGAAAGATCTCTAGTTATTTCTGATGCAGAGTGAAAATGACATAAACCTGTACCATTGAAGAGCAACTAGGTTTAGATTGCTGTCCAGTTGAATTGTATGGATCAATTCAGAAGTCAACTCAAGTGAGGTGGTGTACATCAGAGAAAAGTCCCTGCAAAGATTTGCTTGATAATTCCATATCATAAGATAAGGTGAAAATCGTTTTTGAATAAACAAAATCTTTCCCTAACATAGTAAATACTGCCAGACTCTCAATGGGATAATGTAGCTTTTATCAATATATCAGCAAGTCTGTGGCTCTCTTGGTTTTGTGTATCAGTTGTAATAATTTTTTTGGGGGGAGAGGACTAAAGATTTTGACTGCTGACAGGACCACAAAAGAGCTTCCCCCCCACTCCAAGTGGTTGTCTTCCTCTTTAACAAAGATGACATCCAAAGAGGGGACATACAAATGACCCCATGCCACTCAACAGACAAACCAATTATTTGATAATAGAGAGATTTTTAAAAACTATGTATTCATGTCTCTGTTACCATTCATAAACCTTTTTATACTGCCCCAGTTATCTGTATATGTATTTTAGGAAAACAAAATTATAGAAATAAAAAGTTATATGTTTTTACAAATAATATATAGTTATGTCTGTCTTTCAAGAGGTCTTATTACTTCACTTTTACTTTCAATTAGCCCTATACATTAATTTCCTGTTTATGAAAGAATGAGCATTTCCTTTTTTTCTGAAATCTCCTACTTTATTTGAATAGGATGCCCAGCCAACTTTCCTAGGATTTCTATTACTTACTGGTTGTTAGTTACAACTCAGTTCTAATTTACTCAGTCAATTTTAATGTACTCTTTTTGGCCTCTATTTAACACACTTAAATTGTTATATATTAAGTGATGCCTTAGTCAGTGTCCTAAAAGAATACACATATTCCTATTGGTCCCTACTGAGAAAGCAGACTATGGCTAATAAGTGGGAAAAGTCTCCTTTAAAACAAATATTCCATCAGATAACATAGAAAATTACTAAAAAGAGTTTCAGCATATCACCATTTAGATTTTCTTCAGATTAAAAATAAAAGCATGTTTTTGATATAAAGTTAGTCAATATGGGATATGATTTTTGAGAGGTCTATATTATTATGGTACTGTGGGAAATAAAAAAAGATTAGTTCACCTGCAAACAAGCCATGCTCTCGATATCAGTGACCTTTGGGAAAATCAGAAATGTTTAGCATTTCCAAATTTTATGATTCTGGTTTAATAGGGTTACCCCCAGATTCATATTTAAGAGAAACCCTGTAGGTCATAAAAGTAATATGCTTATTGCTTTCACTGTTGATTTTAATGTTTAGAACACTTTCTTTTGATCTTTACAGAATGTGCATTTTAGATCTAGGTATCCTATTTTGGTATTTTTATATTTTTCCTTTAGGGAATATTATTCGAGTGCATCCTGCACCAGAAGTTTCAAGGTCAGCATTACTTGCACAGTTGTAATAGTCCCAACAGAAAGATAAATATATATTGACTGAGGCTGGACTTCCAGTTCTTTCATTTGCTGAAGGTCAACAGCCCCTTAGAGGTACTTTCTAACCTTCAAATGTCTATAGGTTAAATTACTGATGAATCACTGCACTTTTCTAAATGGAGGAAACCTACATTGCACTGGGAAGCAGCCCGATATATTGTCTTTTGACTGATGTACTTCTGAACAAGATGGGAAGCAATTTCAATTCAGGCCCAGTTCCAAAACTTTATGGAAATGACTGTAAAACTGACCACTCAGGCTGAATATACTGGCCAAAAAAAGACTTAGTGGCACCATTTCTTTTACAAACCTGAGTTGAAACATTGTCTTAGGATAGATTTAGAATGAGCTGACAATTTAAATTCTCAATCATGTAAAGATTTTAAATTATGTAATTACTGAAGGCATATAGTATTTAAAAGACTGTGAGTGTTGGGGAAAGAATTAATTAATAAAAACAATAAGGGACATCACAAAAGTGGGTAATATAAAAACCATCTTCAGTGAATACAAAATGATTTGAGGCTTGAGGTAATTATGTAGCACAGAGTATTGAAGGCAGCACAGCAGGACATAGTAAAACTAAATGAGACACGACTTTGCACATTTCTACTGGCATGTTTTAGAGAATTTGATCCCTGCAGGTCAAGGTTGAAAGAACTAAACAGGCAGAATAAAGAAGAATGCATTGCAGCTGGTGAATTTTTTTCCTCCTGGTTTACATGTAATGAAGTAATACATCACAAAGGGTTTAAACCACAAACCTTATTGTGTAATTTAAAACTTCTTTGTAGTTTAGTAAAATTCCTATTACAGAAAGTTGATACCACAACACCATTTTGATATTGTCCTTTCAAAAATGATTTCATGTTTAATTATTTAAATTTTAATTATAGATTGATACTAATTTAGAATCACTTAATTAAAATCTTGGATGGAATAATCATTTAAAATAACTTTTTGTAAACTTTTTATTTTATATTGGAGTATGGTTGATTAACAATGTTGTGATAGATTCAGGTGTACAGCAAAGTGATTTAGTTATACATATACATGTATCTATTCTTTTTCAAATTCTTTTCCATTTAGGTTATTACAGAATACTGAGCAGACTAGGTCTTTGTTGGTTATCCATTTTAAATATAGCAGTGTGTACATGTCGGTCTCAAACTCCCTGACTATTCCTTCCCCCTATCTTTCCTCCCTGGTAACCATAAGTTTGTTCTCTAAGTCTGTGAGTCTGTTTCTGTTTTGTAAATAAGTATCATTTGTATCATTTCTTTTTACACTGCATATAAGTGATATCATACGATATTTCTCTTTCTCTGTCTGGCTTACTTTCACTCAGTGTGACAATCTCTAGGTCCATCCATGTTGCTGCAAATGGCATTATTTCTTTCTTTTTAATGACTGAGTAATATTCTATTGTATATAGGTACCACATCTTCTTTATCAATTCATATGTCAATGGACATTTAGGTTGCTTCCATGTCTTGGCGATTGTAAACAGTGCTGAAATTAACATTGGGGTGCATGTATCCTTTCAGACCATGTTTTTCCCCAGATGTATGCCCAGGAGTGGGATTGCAGGATCATATAGTAGCTCTATTTTTTTGGAGTACAGGCCTTTTGTCTCCTTAGGTAGGTTTATTCCTAGGTATTTTATTCTTTTTGATGTGATGGTAAATGGGATTGCTTCTTGAATTTCTCTTTCTGATCTTTCATTGTTAGTGTATAGAAATGCAACTGATTTCTGTGTATAAATTTTGTAACCTGCAACTTTACCAAATTTATCGATGAGCTCTAGTAGTTTTCTGGTAGCATCTGTAGGATTTTCTATGTATAGTATTATGCCATCTGAAAACAGTGACAGTTTAGCTTCTCCTTTTCCAATTTGAATTCCTTTTGTTTCTTTTTCTTCTCTGATTGCCATAGCTAGGACCTCCAAAACTATGTTGATAATAGTGGCGAGAGCTTTCAGCTTTTCATCATTGAGTATGATGTTAGCTGTAAGTTTGCCATATATGGCGTTTATTATATTGACGTATGTTCCCTCTATGCCCACTATCTGGAGAGTTTTTATCATAAATTGGTGCTGAATTTTGTCAAGAGCTTTTTCCTGCATCTATCGAGATGATCATATGGATTTTATTCTTCAATTTGTTGATATGGTGTATCACATTGATTGATTTGAGGATACTGAAAAATCCTTGCATCCCTGGGATAAATCCCACTTACTCATGGAGTATGATCCTTTTAACGTATTGTTGGATTCAAATTGCTAGTATTTTGTTGAGGATTTTTCCATCAATGTTCATCAGTGATATTGGCCAGTAGTTTTTTTTTTTTTGGTGTGTGGTATATTTTTTTTTTTAAACATCTTTACTGGAGTATAATTACATTACAATGTTGTGTTAGTTTCTGCTGTATAACAAAGTGAATCAGCTATATGTATACATATATCCCCATATCCCCTCCCTCTTGCATCTCCCTCCCACCCTCCCTATCCCACACCTCTAGGCGGTCACAAAGCACTGAGCTGATCTCCCTGTGCGATGCAGCTGCTTCCCACTAGCCATCTATTTTACATTTGGTAGTGTATATATGTCAATGCTACTCTCTCACTTCATCCCAGCTTACTGTTCCCCCTCCCTGTGTCCTCAAGTCCATTCTCTACGTCTGCATCTTTATTCCTCTCCTGCTGCTAGGTTTGTCAGAACGATTTTTTTTTTAGATTCCATATATATGTGTTAGCATATTGTATTTGTTTTTCTCTTTCTGACTCACTTCACTCTGTATGACAGTCTCTAGGTCCATCCACCTCACTACAAATAACTCAATTTCATTTTTTTATGGCTGAGTAATATTCCATGGTATATATGTGTCACATATTCTTTATCCATTCATCTGTCGAAAGACACTTAGGTTGCTTACATGTCCTGGCTATTGTAAATAGTGCTGCAATGAACATTGTGGTACATGTCTCTTTTTGAATTATGGTTTTCTCAGGGTATATGCCCAGTAGTGGGATTGATGGGTCGTATGGTAGTTCTATTTTTAGTTTTTTAAGGAACTTCCATACTGTTCTCCATAGTGGCTTTATCAGTTTACATTCCCTCCAACAGTGCAAGAGGGCTCCCTTTTCTCCACACCCACTCCAGCATTTATTATTTGTAGATTTTTTGATAATGGCCATTCTGACTGGTGTGAGGTGATACCTCACTGTAGTTTCGTTTTGCATTTCTCTAATGATTAGTGATGTTGAGCATCCTTTCATGTGTTTGTTGGCAATCTGCATATCTTCTTTGGAGAAATGTCTCTTTAGGTCTTCTGCCCATTTTTGGATTGGGTTGTTTGTTTTTTTGATATTGGGCTGCATGAGCGGCTTGTATATTTTGGAGATTAATCCTTTGTCAGTTGCTTCATTTGCAAATATTTTCTCCCATTCAGAGGGTTGTCTTTCCAACTTGTTTATGGTTTCCTTTGCTGTGCAAAAGCTTTTAAGTTTCATTAGGTCCCATTTGTTTATTTTTGTTTTTATTTCCATTTCTCTAAGAGGTGAGTCAAAAAGGATCTTGCTGTGATTTATGTCATAGAGTGTTCTGCCTATGTTTTCCTCTAAGAGTTTGATAGTGTCTGGCCTTACATTTAGGTCTTTAATCGATTTTGAGTTTATTTTTGTGTATGGTGTTAAGGAGTGTTCTAATTTCATTCTTTTAAATATAGCTGTCCAGTTTTCCCAGCACCACTTATTGAAGAGACTGTCTTTTCTCCATTGTGTATTCTTGCCTCCTTTATCAAAGATAAGGTGACCATATGTGCATGGGTTTATCTCTGGTCTTTCTATCCTGTTCCATTGATCTATATTTCTGTTTTTGTGCCAGTACCATACGTTCCTTTTTTTTTTACATATACATATGTTTATTCTTTTTCGGATTCTTTTTTTTTGCACACACACACTGTATTTTATTTTTACTAGAGATAAATAAACTGACACAAAGCATTGTAAATGGATGACCACAACAAAAGCAACAATGATTGCAGTTACCAAACATGAAACACACTCATACTATGTCATAATATTGACATTCAGTCCAGTAATCCTCCACTGTAACAGCTCCTTTACTTTGCAGTGAAAATTGATTTGTATATTTTTTGCCTCTGAGTCCTTGTGGGATTTTTTTTTTCAAACAGAAAGTCACAAAAATTATAATCATCCTCATCAGTTCACTCAGTCCCATGTAATTAATTTTTTTTCATCTTGATCTTTTGTTAGCACTTTTATGAGTTCATCAGTTTTCCATTAGAGTTCTGAAAATGCTTATTCATTCAGTTCAGCAGTATAGTCAGTTACCAGAAACCTGTACTTGTCAGAGTCTTTTCCATGAATTCCTTGAAGATGCAACCCTTTTATAGGAACATTTTTGCAAAAGCATCAGAGTACACCCAGAACTCTCTGTAATGACAAAAGACTTAAAAATGACCACGGTTAAAGATTTGATGAAAGTTCATAATAATGCAATTGACAAGGAAATTTAATTATTTCTGAGATATACATTTTAAAGTAATAACTAGAATTATGACTTATAACATTATACCAGAACATATAAGATTTTTAGAAATTTCATGTAATGTCTGAAACATTTATATTAACATATTTCCATACAAATAACCCAAAGAAAGTTTAGTATTAGTTGTTTCTTTTTTGTTTGTTTGTTTTTTTATACTGCAGGTTCTTATTAGTCATCAATTTTATACACATCAGTGTATACATGTCAATCCCAATCCCCCAATTCAGCACACCACCATCCCCACCCCACCGTGTTTTTCCCCCCTTGGTGTCCATACGTTTGTTCTCTACATCTGTGTCTCAACTTCTGCCCTGCAAACCGGTTCATCTGTACCATTTTTCTAGGTTCCACATACATGCGTTAATATACGATATTTGTATTTCTCTTTCTGACTTACTTCACTCCATATGACAGTCTTTAGATCCATCCACGTCTCAACAAATGACTCAATTTCGTTCCTTTTTATGGCTGAGTAATATTCCATTGTATATATGTACCACAACTTCTTTATCCATTCGTCTGTCGATGGGCATTTAGGTTGCTTCCATGACCTGGCTATTGTAAATAGTGCTGCAATGAACATTGGGGTGCATGTGTCTTTTGGAATTATGGTTTTCTCAGGGTATATGCCCAGTAGTGGGATTGCTGGGTCATATGGTAATTCTATTTTTAGTTTTTTAAAGAACTTCCATACTGCTCTCCATAGTGGCTCTATCAATTTACATTCCCACTAACAGTGCAAGAGGGTTCCCTTTTCTCCACACCCTCTCCAGCATTTGTTGTTTGTAGATTTTCTGATGATGCCCATTCTAACCAGTGTGAGGTGATACCTCACTGTAGTTTTGATTTGCATTTCTCTAATAATTAGTGATGCTGAGCAGCTTTTCATGTGCCTCTTGGCCATCTGTATGTCTTCTTTGGAGAAATGTCTATTTAGGTCTTCTGCCCATTTTTGGATTGGGTTGTTTGTTTCTTTAATATTGAGCTGCATGAGCTGTTTATATATTTTGGAGATTAATCCTTTGTCCATTGATACATTTGCAAATATATTCTCCCATTCTGAGGGTTGTCTTTTCGTCTTGTTTATGGTTTCATTTGCTGTGCAAAAGCTTTTAAGTTTCATTAGGTCCCATTTGTTTATTTGTGTTTTTATTTCCATTACTTTAGGAGGTGGATCAAAAAAGATCTTGCTGTGATTTATGTCAAAGAGTGTTCTTCCTATGTTTTCCTCTAAGAGTTTCATTGTGTCCGGTCTTACATTTAGGTCTCGAATCCATTTTGAGTTTATTTTTGTGTATGGTGTTAAGGAGTGTTCTAATTTCATTCTTTTACATGTACCTGTCCAGTTTTCCCAGCACCACTTATTGAAGAGACTGTCTTTTCTCCTTGTATATTCTTGCCTCCTTTATCAAAGATAAGGTGACCATATGTGCATGGGTTTATCTCTGGGCTTTCTATCCTGTTCCATTGATCTATATTTCTGTTTTTGTGCCAGTACCATACTTTCTTGATTACTGTAGCTTTGTATTATAGTCTGAAGTCTGGGAGCCTGATTCCTCCAGCTCCGTTTTTCTTTCTCAAGATTGCTTTGGCCATTCAGGGTCTTTTGTGTTTCCATACAAATTGTAAAATTTTTTGTTCTAGTTTGGTGAAAAATGCCATTGGTAGCTTGATAGGGATTGCATTGAATCTGTAGATTGCTTTGGGTAGTATAGTCATTTTCACAATGTTGATTCTTCTAATCCAAGAACATGGTATATCTCTCCATCTGTTTGTATCATGTTTAATTTCTTTCATCAGTGTCTTATAGTTTTCTGCATACAGGTGTTTTGTCTCCTTAGGTAGGTTTATTCCTAGGTGTTTTATTCTTTTTGTTGCAGTGGTAAATGGGAGTGTTTCCTTAATTTCTCTTAGATTTTTTGTTGTTAGTGTGTAGGAATGCAAGAGATTTCTGTGCATTAATTTTGTATCCTGCTACTTTACGAAATTCATGGATTGGCTCTAGTAGTTTTCTGGTAGCATCTTTAGGATTCTCTATGTATAGTATCATGTCATCTCTTTGTCTGGTTTTGGTATCAGGGTGATGGTGGCCTCGTAGAATGAGTTTCGGAGTTTTCCTTCCTCTTCAATTTTTTGGAACAGTTTTAGAAGGATAGGTTTTAGCTCTTCTCTAAATGTTTGCTAGAAATTGCATGTGAAGCCATCTGGTCCAGTACTTTTGTTTGTTGAGAGCTTTTTAATCACAGTTTCAATTTCAGTACTTGCGATTGGTCTCTTTATATTTTCTATTTCTTCCTGGTTCAGTCTCGGCAGGTTGTGCATTTCTAAGAATTTGTCCATTTCTTCCAAGTTGTCCATTTTATTGGCATAGAGTTGCTTTTAGAAGTCTCTTATGATCTTTCGTATTTCTCTTGTGTCAGTTGTAACTTTTCCTTTTTCATTTCTAATTTTATTGATTTGAGTCGTCTCCTTTTTTTTGATGAGTCTGGCTAAGGGTTTATTAATTTTATTTATCTTTTCAAAGAACCAGCTTTTAGTTTCATTGATCTTTGCTATAGTTTTCTTTGTCTTATTTCATTTATTTCTGCTCTGGGTTTTATGAATTCTTTCCTTCTAGTAACTTTAGGATTTGTGTGTTCTTTTTTCTCTAGTTGCTTTAGGTGTAAGGTTAGGTTGATAATTTGAGGTTTTTAATGTTTCCTGAGGTAAGATTGTATTGCTATAAAGTTCCCTGTTAGAACTGCTTTTACTACATCCCATAGGGTTTGGATCATTGTGCTTTCATTTTCATTTGTCTCTAGGTATGTTTTGATTTCCTCTTTGATTTCTTCACTGATCCATTGATTGTTTAGTAGAATATTGTTTAGTATCCATGTGTTTGTGTTTTTTACAGTTTTTTTTAATTGTAGTTTATTTCTAATCTACTAGCATCGTGGTCAGAAAAGATGCTTGACATAGTTTCAATTTTCTTAAATTTACCAAGTCTCACTTTTTGGCCCAGCATGTGGTCAATCCTGGAGAATGTTCCTTCTGCACTTGAGAAGAATGTGTATTCTGCTGCTTTTGGGTGGAATGTTCAATAAATATCAATTAAGTCCACCTGGTCTAATGTGTCATTTAAGGGCTGTGTTTCCTTATTGATTTTCTGCCTGGATGATCTGTACATTGATGAAAGTAGGGTGTTAATGTCCCCCACTATTATTGTGTTATTGTTGATTTCTCCCTTTATGGCTGTTAGTATTTGCTTTATATATTGAGGTGCTTCTTTCTTGGGTGCATGAATATTTACAATTGTTATATCTTCTTCTTGGATTGATCCCTTGATAATTATGTAGTGTTCTTCTGTGTCTCTTATAACAGGTTTATTTTAAAGTCTATTTTGTCTGATATGAGTATTGCTACTCCAGCTTTCTTTTGATTTCCATTTGCATAGAATATCTTCTTCCATCCCCTTACTTTCAGTCTGTATGTGTCCGTAGGTCTGAAGTGGGTCTGTTGTAGACCGCATATATATGGGTATTGTTTTTGTATCCATTCAGCTAGTCTGTCACTTTTGTTGGGAGCATTTAATCCATTTACATTTAAGGTAATTATCTATATGTATGTTCCTATTACTATTTTCTTAATTGTTTTGGGTTTGTTTTTACAGGTCTTTTTTCTTCCATTTGTCTCTTGTTCTCTTCTCTTGTGGTTTGATGACCATCTTTAGTGTTGTGTTTGGGTTGCTTTTTCTTTTTTGTTTGTGTATCTACTGTAGTTTTGGGGTTTGCTATTCCCATGAGGTTTTGATATAGCAGTCTATATATGTACAATGTTGTTTGAAGTTGCTGGTCTCTTTCTCACCTAGAGGAGTTCCTTTAGCATTTGTTGCAAAGCTTGTCTGGTGGTGCTGAATTCTCTTAGCTTTTACTTGTCTATAAAGCTTTTGATTTCTTTATCAAGTCTGAATGAGAGCCTTGCTGGTTAGAGTATTTGTGGTTTTAGGTTCTTCCCTTTCATCACTTTAAATATATCATGTCCCTTCCTTCCAGCCTGCAGAGTTTCTGCTGAGAAATCAGTTTATAACCTTATGGGAGTTCCCTTGTATGTTATTTGTCATTTTTCCCTCGTTGCTTTTAATATTTTTCTTTGTCTTTAATTTTTGTCTATTTGATTACTATGTGTTTCGGTGTGTTCCTCCTTGGATTTATCCTGCACGGGACTCTCAGCACTTCCTGGACTTAGGTGACTATTTCCTTTCCCATGTTAGGGAAGTTTTCAGCTATTATCTCTTCAAATATTTTCTCAGGTCCTTTATCTCTCTCTTCTTCTGGGACCCCTATAATGCGAATGTTGTTGCATTTAATGTTGTCCCAGAAGTCTCTTAGACTGTCTTCATTTCTTTTCATTCTTTTTTCTTTATTCTTTTATGTGGCAGTGCTTTCCACTATTCTGTCTTCCAGGTCACTTATCCATTCTTCTGCCTCAGTTATTCTGCTACTGATTCCTTCTAGTGTATTTTTTATTTCAGTTATTTTATTGTTCATCTCTGTTTGTTTGTTCTTTAGTTCTGAAGGTTTTTGTTAAACATGTCTTGCACCTTCTCGATCTTTGCCTCCATTCTTTTTCCGTGATCCTGGATCATCTTCACTATCAATATTCTGAATTCTTTTTCCTGAAGGTTGCCTGTCTCCACTTCACTTAGTTGATTTTCTGGGGTTTTATCTTGTTCTTTCATCTGGAACATAATCTTCTGTCTTTTCATTTTGTCTAACTTTCTGTGATTGTCATTTTCGTTCCACAGGCTACAGGATTATAGTTCTTCTTGCTTCTGCTGTCTGCCCTGTGGTGGATGAGGCTATCTGAGAGGCTTCTGCAAGACTCCTGATGGGAGGGACTGGTTCTGGATAGAGCTAGGTCTTGTCCCTCTGGTGGGCAGGGCTGTGCTCAGTAAAACTTTAATCTGCTTGTCTATTGAAGGGTGGGGCTGTGTTCCCTCCCTGTTGGTTGTTTGGCCTGAGGTGACCCAGCACTGCAGCCTAGAGGCTGTTTGGTGGGGCTAATGGCGGCCTCTGGGAGCGCTCACACCAATGAGTACTTCCCAGAACTGCTGCTTCCAATTTCATTGTTCCTGCAGTGAGCCACAGCTGCCTCCTGCCTCTGCAAGAGACCCACAATACTAGCAGGCTGGTCTGGCCCAGGCTCTTATGGGGTCACTTATTTTTTCCCCTGGGTCCTGGTGCACACAAGACTTTGTGTATGCCCTCCAAGAGTGGAGTTTCTGTTTCCCCCAGTCCTGTTGAAGTCCTGAAGTCAAATCCTGCTGGCCTCAAAGCCAGGTTCTCTGGGGATTCCTCCTCCCATTGCCAGACCCTCAAGCTGGGAAGCATGGTGTGGGACTCAGAAATTTCACTCCAGTGAGAGCACTTCTGTGGTACAATTGTTTTCCAGTTTGTGGGTCACCAACCCAGCAGGTATGGGATTTGATTTTATTGTGATTGCACCCCTCCTACCTTCTTGTTGTGGCTTCTACTTTGTCTTTGGATGTAGGGTATCATTTTTGGTAGGTTCCAGAACTTTTTTTGTCGATGGTTGTTCAGCAGTTAGTTGTGATTCCAGTGTTCTCATAAGAAGGGGTGAGTGCATGTCCTTCTACTCCACCATCTTGAGCTAATTCCAAGATAACGTTTTTAAACAAAAATTATTTGTGAAAGTCATATATGAAATATCTTAATACAACATATTGGTATAATTTGTGACAAATGTATCACCTCAATTATATCTAAAATTTAATCTTTACTATTAATAGAGCATATGTTCAAATTTCCCTATAAAATATAAGAATCAATGGCAGTGTCTTCCATAAATTTATATCAGAGGAATAATCTCTTTTCTATCATTAACCTTTTTATTATTAGACCCTCCTTGTTATTGTGCTTTCTTTTAATTTGTCTATAAGCTGAATAAAAATGGAATCCTTTTGATTTCAAATGGAGATTTTGAGATTTACATATATATATATCATGTTGATTATAAAGGGATCTGGTGAAATTGATTATGTATGTACTTGTGTTATTATATTTTATAGGGTTTAGTAATTTTATTATAGAGGATTATTCTTGAGAATTCAGGTTGTGGGGGATATGTAGAGACTGCACACAGAAGATAAAATAATAGATGTTACTGGCAGTATCTTGTTGGAAGACAGGGAGCCCAGAAACAGGGATGTAGCACATATATACACACATTCCATAATACACCCATTCACAAACATACTTTTTCTGGTTTCAGAGTCATATACAGAAACATACAATTATATACAGAAACATAATCTGAGTAGTTAAGGCAATGAAAACTCTCCAATTCTACCAATACAAGGTGTCAATCTGGTAACCTTATAAAGCGTGACAAGTAGCTCAATATTCAGATATCATAGGGTTAAAGAAAAAAAAAAGAGCTTTGACCTTCCTAGATACATTCTTTCCAATGACCAAGGGACAAAGGAGACCAAGTTAACAGTCCATGGTTACAGCTGGCTCTCATTATGGTTTGTTACAACCTGTATCACTACCCAGTGATAGCAAGTGCCTTTCTGCTTTTGGTGTAAAAAATTAATTTGTCAGTTGTATTGGTCTGTGAGCAGCTGTCTGAACACTAAAGCATACAGCAACCCCATCGTAGGAGGTTAGTTGTACTAGGAATAGGTGGTCCTATGATCATATGATTTCATTTTATGTAGAACATTTCAGAATTTCTGCCTTCTTAATGAAATCGCTTTCTGACAAGAGTAATGACAAAAGGAGAATTTATTGGAATTCAGTCAGAATGTATGAGACTGTTAAATTACTCTACTGCAAGTGAATCAGGAGCTAAGTGTGTGAAATTGGAGGTAGCTGAATTGTGAGTGATAATACTCAGTGGTCACACCATATTATGTTGGCTTAGAAAATGTTTCATGCTCTACTCATACTGCTGTCAGAAGAATAATAGCTGGATAAAAGAAAAAGTAAAGATATTTCCTCTAGTAGATAATTCTACCTATTTATATATGGTCAATGGGATATTAATAGGGAGGCCATATAATTTATCTTCCATACTGGAACATTATCGAGGGCGAAACTGGGAGTGCCATTAATAATCACATCAATTCAATGGGCATAAACTAGGAAGGACTGTTTCAGACAAATTGGGATGTATAAGTACCTTAAGAATGAGATGGAAAACTTTACAAGATAGTTCCACAGGTGACTCAGGACTGGCCAATAGTGAAACTCATTGTCATCTGCCTAGTACTGAAGTGACATTTGTATAAATGAATCAATTTCCATATACTATGTATTCACTTTATAACATGAGGATATAATATAGTTCCTGAGCATGTTGAGTCTATGGATTTTTCTTCTGAGACCTAAAGAAGTTTCAATGTGGTAGGGTGTTGCAATATCATTGGATGGAATTGACTCATACAATGGCTGCCATCAAAAGTGATATAATTCTATAATTTCTACTACTGTTTTGACCTTTTTGGCCTACTTCCAGTTTCTGTTTCCTTCTTAGAATTTTTGTTTGAGACTGATTTACAATCTAACAAAATGTGGTATGTTTTATTTGCTTCCCCTTTGAACCCTATTTTTTCTGCACATCTGACTAATATGGATATTCTAGTTAAAAGAGAGGCTTGAGAAAAACACTCTTAATTCTCTTGTTTGCTCTGATGCTTTCTCACTGTGGCCTGTTAGACAAATGACCAAGTGGTTTTGTTAACATCTTTATGAAGTTTTATAATAAACTGTGAATACATTTTATGCAACTTCCTTAGGTTTTTCAGCTGAAAGACGATATAGCCACATGGAGTATTATTATCTCAATAGAACCACAAGCTAAGTGCTTTACAGGTGTAACAGTCATCCACAAGTCTTTAATTCACTGTTCAAAATGTTGTTGAAAAGAAGATTTTTCTAATTTTGAAAAGGCTGAATTAGATCAATTGTTCTGATGCCTCTGAATTATTTTCATAGAGAAAGGTTTCAAAGTTCAGGTGCAACTTGTAAATGATGGCAAAAATTATTTTAGCTGTGAGCTGCTTGGCTAGTTCATATTTGTTTCTGTATTTCTGCACCTTTGATGTATAACTAGATATATTTAATTTTCATAATATTTTGAGAAAGAACAATTCAGTTTAAAATTTTTTTGTGACTGTGTAACTGTGCTGTTAAAAGATAAGGACACTCACTCCACCCTCTTCATTGGCTAAGAGGAAATGTAATCATCAGTGTATTCTCTTAGTTGAGTCCATTGTCAAGTTGCATTATTTCTTAATTTGTATCTTTAGATTCTGAGATATGTTGAGTTTGGAAAGTTCCTCTTTACTCTGTCAATATCTTTGTTTCTTTTTAAATAATTTTCCACTTTGTATGCACATATTTTAGTAGCCTCAAACTTTACTTTTGTAAGCTACACAACCACTTTTCATGAATATATAGTATCTTTTTTTTTGAAGGAGACTAGGTAATGCCAGTTGCATTTTGTAATTAAGTTACTCTGGATCAACTTTGCACAATAAGTAAGAAGCAGTTTTATCATGATTCCTATGTTGCATGCAGTTGAGTTCACCTTTCTTTACCTCACTCCTCTACCCTAAATGAGGATTTTCATTCTACTTCTGCTTTTTTATATCCAGTGACATGTGAATATAATGATTATGTTCAACTATGCAGTGATTGTGAAAGTGCTCAGCACAAAGTAGGTGCTTCTTTGCTGAATATGATTTGGCCATAAAATTTAGTTTTGTAACTCACAAAGATTTATATGCTGAGATATGATTACCTAAGGAATATTCAGGACTACCAGGAATTGTGATGGTTGCTTTAGTCTAGGTTTTACCTATAGTAACAGAAAAAGGTGAATACCTCTTCCAAATCTGTTTCATATTCTGAGAAGTCAGGTTATTCCATGACTTGAAAAAGATGTTATTGCTCATTCAAATGAAGAAGCAAATGTTTCTGAATAATGTGCATCCACATAGAGCTCAGCTTAAAATCAGGGCCATTTCTAGCATTTCTCCCCATTTGGCCTCTTCCATCTGTCAGCATTCTGAGAAGGGTGTATGCATTTGCAAGCAAGTAGCCTTTCCATAAAATTTGCAGGTTGCTGACAGTAACAACATAAAACCTATTTTAGAGATTCTCATTCTATAATTTTTTAGTATACAGTCATCCCAGATAAAACACTTAATGAAGAAACTTTAAGGAACTACTACACTTTACTTCTTTGTGAAAGAAAATTGCACCATGGTGATTAAGAAAAAGGTGTCTCTAATTCAGTGCTGATAATGTTAGATTTTAATGGGATTTCACGTTACTGGTAGAATTTCTCAGGTTATGTTACTTTTATTTTAACCATGAGAGATCTTTATTTTTTAAAAAGTTTCCTTTATAAATATACCAGTTTTTAAAATAAAACATTTTTAAACTAGTATAATAAAAAAAACAAAATAAAATCCAAGAGACTCATCTTAATTTAACTTCCCAGTGGCTTTACCCTTGAATACCTGACTATATAATTTATAGTAATCTTAGGGTGCGGTACATGAAAATTCTATTTTGCTGGCTTTTCTGCTCATTCAGTTTCCTACAATTTAAAAATTATTAAAATGGAACAAATATTTACCCTCATCTAAGAAAAATTTTCTTTCAATCTGAAACAATGCATATGTTAATGTCAGTATTGTGAGCAATGTAATATGAAATGGATTTCTTTAGTGGTCTGTATGTTAAGAAAGGTAACAGGAAAAAGGAGAAGGAATACAATGTCTGTGTTATATGTGATGTATCTTACCCTTAGAATATTGAGCTAACACATTGGACTCAAGCAAGGTAAGAGGAATAACGATCATAAAACATATACAAGCATCTATTACCTGTGACTTTCAATTATTTCAGTCATGGAAAAATTGGACATGAGAGAGAAGTGTAATGAGATTATTCTATATGTTCTGAAATGTTAACAAAGAACATTATAGAAATGTCTTAAAGTTTTCACTGTATTACAATGGATTGGGCAACAGATCAACATAACAGCATAATTTTCTTTGCTTTTACCAGAACCAAATATAGATTAATAAATATTTTATTGAAAACATTTAATTTTTAAAACCTTGTCTTACTGCTTCAGTGATAACAAATTATTCTTGAAATATATAGAAAATTATTCTTGAAATACAAAGAAACTGCCCTGTGGTCAATGATAGTCTTAACTACTTGTCAATCAAAAGCAGAAGTTTGTTGAGACATTTAATTACAAGATAATGTAGTCATCAAAATGTCGTTGTGGTAACTGACAGCTCATTTTGGACTGAAAGCATACAACTACCTCCCCTGAGGTCAGAGATGTTCGGAGGTTAACTTAGTAATGACAAGTCCTTTATTATCACATAATGACATTGAAAAACATTGCAATTATACTAATAAATTAATAACAGTAATAAAATGACAGTCATAATTGCATAATATACAAGTTGTCAAATGCATTTTTGTTACATGGTCGGAATTTTTAGCTTATAAGTATATCTGCACTATGTTAATTATTCTCAATATGGCATAGACAAAGAAAAATTTCTGAAAATTTTCCAAAGCCATGTCTATACTTATGGGAGGCCAGTGTATCCATATTTTTGATGCCACTTATTTTCTTTCCTCCTCTCTCTCCTCTTCTATTTTACAAAGCCTTAAAATAAATAAGGAGAATTAGTAATTACCACCTGATCCAGTGTTAATATGTAGTTAACATCCTTATTACTTCACCAAGCTTTATCTTCTGTCTTCTTAAGGTTTTTTGGCTTAAATGTCTTCTACTTCATGCATTCAGATAAATTAAGGGAAAAGGACCTGGTTTGACATTTTTCTCTTTTCTTTTATTCTATAACTCTCCTCACTCTCGGGAAGACCACATTGTATTTACCAAACATTTTGCACAAATGTTTTATAAAGTAGATCCACTTTTTATGTTAAAATGAATGATAATGTCAGTGATTACTTATAAGTAGCCAGAGATACAATTTTAGTATTTAGATTAGTCTAAATAGCTGTAGACAAAATCTTTTATTTCCTAACTTTGCATAACTCTAGAAGATAGATATCTTTAGTATCTGCTTTCTTTCTGCTGTGAAATCTTCCAGTTAATCTAATTTAAGAAAGGATAAATTTCTTTATGAGTAGATTAATAATAGATTTATGCGTGAAGTAATCTAGCCATGAGTTTGCACTTGGTGGTTGACATTTATTCATACAGAAAGCCTCTGAAAAAAGGTTTAGATGGCTACTGCTTCCATTGGCCTGAATTACAGAGAATTAATTGTATATTTTTGCAAACTTTCTCCTGGGATTGGCAAGGACATTTTATAATGGTGAGTTGTCCTTTTAAAAATATTTTCTTGCAACTTTTTCTTTATATCTTCTCTTGAGTGTGCTTAAACAGTCCTGGGTGTGCCAAGGAGAAAAGTTTTCCTCTTTGGTACCCAAAGTCAGAAAGTTTACCCAAAAGTCACTGCCCAGGCCAGAAGATTAATAAACTGTTAAAGATGTAATTTCTTTAAGATAAATTTGAAAGTAGTGCACAATAGCTATATATAAACAAAGAAGCTTATATCATTTTTCTTTCCTCAGTGGAGAGAAGGAATGCTTATAGTCAAAATACTAATGATAATAATAATAACCAGTATTTACTGAATAAAGTTGACTATGTTCTGGCACTATTTTAAGAACATCACATATATAAACACACATAATCCACCCAAAATTGTATGGGGGGGGTACTACTATTATTGACATTTTGCAGGTGAAGAAACTGAGGCGTGGAGAGGGTATGTACAACTAGTATGTTGTAAAGGTGGGTTCAAACCCAGGCAATCTGTCTCCAGGGTCCATGTTCTTAAGCCACTAAGGATATCATAGGACAATATACTATAAAGAAGTCTGGAGTGGGAATAAAGAGACCTGGATCCTAATTTTATTTTTATGGTTAGTAAGTAGTCCTATGATCTGCACAAGATTATTCACTGGTCCCAAGTCTCCTCACATGCAAAATTGAAAAGTGCAGGGGTCTCTAATCTGGGGTTATGAGACCTTCAAAAGCAGACTAATTATTTTGGCATCCATGCCTTGCCCACTGAACTTCTGCTTCAATGCTTAACATTTGTTATATTGTCTATAGAGGGTGAACTTAAAGGAAAAGAGGTTTTGGTTCAAATGTGAAGTAGACCTTATTAGTCTAAGCTGTCCAAAGACGGCATAGGCTGACTTAAGCATATACTGCATTCACCGTCAGTGGAAATTTTCAGGCAGAGGTTTGGAGGAAAATAAGATGGGGTGCTTAAGAGAGCACTCAAGTACCAATTATGCAGTAGAATAGACTGGATGACATCCACTCAGCTTTATTAAAGTATGACTAACACATAAAAATTGTGTATATTTAGTTTGTACGATGTGATTTTTAAAGTGTATACTGTGATATGTACGTTGACTTTTTTTTAACATCTTCATTGGAGTATAATTGCTTTACAATGGTGTGTTAGTTTCTGCTTTATAACAAAGTGAATCAGTTATACATATACATATGTTCCCAAATCTCTTCCCTCTTGCATCTCCCTCCCTCCCACCCTCCCTATCCCACCCCTCTAGGTGGTCACAAAGCACCGAGCTGATCTCCCTGTGTTATGCGGTTGCTTCCCACTAGCTATCTGTTTTACGTTTGGTAGTGTATATATGTCGATGGCACTCTCTCACTTTGTCACAGCTTACCCTTCCCCCTCCCCATATCCTCAAGTCCATTCTCTAGTAGGTCTGTGTCTTTATTCCCATCTTACAACTAGGTTCTTCATGACCTTTTCTTTTTTTCCTTAGATTCCATATATATGTGTTAGCATACTGTATTTGTTTTTCTCTTTCTGACTTACTTCACTCTGTAGGACAGACTCTAACTCCATCCACCTCATTACAAGTAACTCCATTTCATTTCTTTTTATGGCTGAGTAATATTCCATTGTATATATGTGCCACATCTTCTTTATCCATTCATCCGATGATGGGCACTTAGGTTGCTTCCATGTCCTGGCTACTGTAAATAGAGCAGCAATGAACATTTTGGTACATGACTCTTTTTGAATTATGGTTTTCTCAGGGTATATGCCCAGTAGTGGGATTGCTGGGTCGTATGGTAGTTCTATTTTTAGTTTTTCAAGGAACCTCCATAATGTTCTCCATAGTGGCTGTATCAATTTACATTCCCACCAACAGTGCAAGAGGGTTCCCTTTTCTCCACACCCTCTCCAGCATTTATTGTTTACAGATTTTCCGATGATGGCCATTCTGACCGCTGTGAGGTGATACCTCAATGTAGTTTTGATTTGCATTTCTCTAATGATTAGTGACGTTGAGCATTCTTTCATGTGTTTGTTGGCAATCTGTATATCTTCTTTGGAGAAATGTCTATTTAGGTGTTTTGTGCATTTTTGGATTGGGTTGTTTGGTTTTTTGTTATTGAGCTGCATGAGCTGCTTGTAAATCTTGGAGATTAATCCTTTGTCAGTTGCTTCATTTGCAAATATTTTCTCCCATTCTGAGGGTTGTCTTTTCGTCTTGTTTATGGTTTCCTTTGCTGTGCAAAAGCTTTTAAGTTTCATTAGGTCCCATTTGTTTATTTTTGTTTTTATTTCCATTTCTCTAGGAGGTGGGTCAAAAAGGATCTTGCTGTGATTTATGTCATAGAATGTTCTGCCTATGTTTTCCTCTAAGAGTTTCATAGTGTCTGGCCTTACATTTAGGTCTTTAATCCATTTTGAGTTTATTTTTGTGTATGGTGTTAGGGAGTGTTCTAATTTCATACTTTTACATGTACCTGTCCAGTTTTCCCAGCACCACTTATTGAAGAGGCTCTCTTTTCTCCACTGTATACGCTTGCCTCCTTTATCAAAGATAAGGTGACCATATGTGTGTGGGTTTATCTCTAGGCTTTCTATCCTGTTCCATTGATCTACATTTCTGTTTTTATGCCAGTACCATACTGTCTTGATTACTGTGGCTTTGTAGTGTAGTCTGAAGTCGGGGAACCTGATTCCTCCAGCTCCATTTTTCATTCTCAAGATTGCTTTGGCTCTTCGGGGTCTTTTGTGTTTCCATACAAATTGTGAAATTTTTTGTTCTAGTTCTGTGAAAAATGCCAGTGGTAGTTTGATAGGGATTGCACTGAATCTGTAGATTGCTTTGGGTAGTAGAGTCATTTTCACAATGTTGATTCTTCCAATCCAAGAACATGGTATATCTCTCCATCTATTTGTATCATCTTTAATTTCTTTCATCAGTGTCTTATAATTTTCTGCATACAGGTCTTTTGTCTCCTTAGGTAGGTTTTTTCCTAGATATTTTATTCTTTTTGTTGCAATGGTAAATGGGAGTGTTTTCTTAATTTCACTTTCAGAGTTCTCGTCATTAGTGTATAGGAATGCAAGAGATTTCTGTGCATTAATTTTGTATCCTGCTACTTTACCAAATTCATTGATTAGCTCTAGTAGTTTTCTGGTAGCATCTTTAGGATTCTCTGTGTATAGTATCATGTCATCTGCAAACAGTGACAGATTTACTTCTTTTCCGATTTGGATTTCTTTTATTTATTTTTCTTCTCTGATTCCTGTGGCTAAAACTTCCAAAACTATGTTGAATAATAGTAGTGAGAGTGGACAACCTTGTCTTGTTCCTGATCTTAGTGGAAATTGTTTCAGTTTTTCACCACTGAGGATGACGTTGGCTGTGGGTTTGCCATATACGGCCTTTATTATGTTGAGGAAAGTTCCCTCTATGCCTACTTTCTGCAGGGTTTTTATCATAAATGGGTGTTGAATTTTGTCTAAAGCTTTCTCTGCATCTATTGAGATGATCATATGGTTTTTCTCCTTCAATTTGTTAATATGGTGTATCACGTTGATTGATTTGCGTATATTGAAGAATCCTTGCATTCCTAGAATAATCCCCACTTGATCATGGTGTATGATCCTTTTAATGTGCTGTTGGATTCTGTTTGCTAGTATTTTGTTGAGGATTTTTGCATCTATGTTCATCAGTGATACTGGCCTGTAGTTTTCTTTCTTTGTGACATCTTTGGTTTTGATATCAGGGTGATGGTGGCCTCGTAGGATGAGTTGAGGAGTGTTCCTCCCTCTGCAATATTTTGGAAGAGTTTGAGAAGGATAGGTGTTAGCTCTTCTCTAAATGTTTGATAGAATTCGCCTGTGAAGCCATCTGGTCCTGGGCTTTTGTTTGTTGGAAGATTTTAAATCACAATTTCAATTTCAGTGCTTGTGATTGGTCTGTTCATATTTTCCATTTCTTCCTGGTTCAGCCTCGGCAGGTTGTGCATTTCTCAGAATTTGTCCATTTCTTCCAAGTTGTCCATTTTATTGTCATAGAGTTGCTTGTAGTAATCTCTCATGATCCCTTGTATTTCTGCAGTATCAGTTGTTACTTCCCCTTTTTAATTTCTAATTCTATTGATTTGAGTCTTCTCCCTTTTTTTCTTGATGAGTCTGGCTAATGGTTTATCAATTTTGTTTATCTTCTCAAAGAACCAGCTTTTAGTTTTATTGATTTTTGCTATCATTTCCTTCATTTCTTTTTCATTTATTTCTGATCTGATCTTTATGATTTCTTTCCTTCTGCTAACTTTGGGGTTTTTTTGTTCTTCTTTCTCTAATTACTTTAAGTGCAAGGTTAGGTTGTTTTTTTGAGATGTTTCCTGTTTCTTAAGGTAGGATTGTATTGCTATAAACTTCCCTCTTAGAACTGCTTTTGCTGCATCCCATAGGTTTTGGGTCGTCGTGTCTCCATTGTCATTTGTTTCTAGTTATTTTTTGATTTCCCCTTTGATTTCTTCAGTGATCATTTGGTTATTAAGTAGTGTATTGTTTAGCCTCCGTGTGTTTGTATTTTTTACAGATCTTTTCCTGTA
The DNA here is from genome assembly GCF_028023285.1 of Balaenoptera ricei. Lineage (NCBI taxonomy): Eukaryota > Metazoa > Chordata > Mammalia > Artiodactyla > Balaenopteridae > Balaenoptera > Balaenoptera ricei. The sequence goes on from NC_082660.1 coordinate 76,876,751, forward strand.
GTTGATATCTAGTCTCATAGCATTGTTGCTGGAAAAGATACTTGATACGATTTCAATTTTCTTAAATTTACCAAGGCTTGATTTGTGACCCAAGATATGATCTGTCCTGGAGAATGTTCCATGAGCACTTGAGAAAAAAGTGTATTCTGTTCTTTTTGAGTGGAATATCCTATAAATATCAATTAAGTCCGTCTTGTTTAATGTATCATTTAAAGCTTGTGTTTCCTTATTTATTTTCATTTTGGATGATCTGTCCATTGGTGAAAGTGGGGTGTTAAAGTCCCCTACTATGATTGTGTTACTGTCGATTTCCCCTTTTATGGCTGTTAGTATTTGCCTTATGTATTGAGGTGCTCCTATGTTGGGTGCATAAATATTTACAATTGTTATATCTTCTTCTTGGATCGATCCCTTGATCATTATATAGTGTCCTTCTTTGTCTCTTGTAATAGTCTTTATTTTAAAGTCTATTTTATCTGATATGAGAATTGCTACTCCAGCGTTCTTTTGATTTCCATTTGCATGGAATATCTTTTTCCATCCCCTCACTTTCAGTCTGTATGTGTCCCTAGGTCTGAAGTGGGTCTCTTGTAGACAGCATATATACAGGTCTTGTTTTTGTATCCATTCAGCCAGTCTGTGTTTTTGGTGGGAGCATTTAATCCATTTGCATTTAAGGTAATTATTGATATGTATGTTCCTATTCCCATTTTCTTAAATGTTTTGGGTTTGTTATTGTAGGTGTTTTCCTTTTCTTGTGTTTCCTGCCTAGAGAAGTTCCTTTAGCATTTGTTGTAAAACTGGTTTGGTGGTGCTGAACTCTCTCAACTTTTGCTTGTCTGTAAAGGTTTTAATTTCTCCATCAAATCTGAATGAGATCCTTGCTGGGTAGAGTAATCTTGGTTGTAGGTTTTTCTCCTTCATCAGTTTAAATATGTCCTGCCACTCCTCTCTGGCTTGGAGAGTTTCTTCTGAAAGATCAGCTGTTAACCTTATGGGGATTCCCTTGTGTGTTATTGGTTGTTTTTCCCTTTTTGCTTTTAATATTTTTTCTTTTTATTTAATTTTGATAGTTTGATTAATATGTGTCTTGGTGTGTTTCTCCTTGGATTTATCCTGTATGTGACTCTCTGTGCTTCCTGGACTTGATTAACTATTTCCTTTCCCATATTAGGGAAGTTTTCAACTATAATCTCTTCAAATATTTTTCTCAGTCCCTTTCTTTTTCTCTTCTTCTTCTGGGACCCCTATAGTTCGAATGTTGGTGCGTTTAATGTTGTCCCTGAGGTCTCTGAGACTGTCCTCAGTTCTTTTCATTCTTTTTTCTTTATTCTGCTCTGCTTTAATTATTTCCACTATTTTATCTTCCAGGTCACTTATCCGTTCTTCTGCCTCAGTTATTCTGCTATTGATCCCTTCTGGAGTATTTTTAATTTCATTTATTGTGTTGTTCATCGTTGCTTGGTTCCTCTTTAGTTCTTCTAGGTCCTTGTTAAATGTTTCTTGCATTTTGTCTATTCTATTTCCAAGATTTTAGATCATCTTTACTATCATTATTCTGAATTCTTTTTCAGGTAGACTGCCTATTTCCTCTTCATTTATTAGATCTGGTGTGTTTTTACCCTGCTCCTTCATCTGCTGTGTGTTTTTCTGTCTTCTCATTTTGCTTATCTTACTGTGTTTGGTGTCTCCTTTTTGCAGCCTGCAGGTTCGTAGTTCCTGTTGTTTTTGGTATCTGTCCCCAGTGGCTAAGGTTGGTTCAGTGGGTTGTGTAGGCTTCCTGTTGGAGGGGACTAGTGCCTGTGTTCTGGTGGATGAAGCTGGATCTTGTCTTTCTGGTGGGCAGGTCCACGTCTGGTGGTGTGTTTTGGGGTGTCTGTGGCCTTATTATGATTTTAGGCAGCCTCTCTGCTAAATGGATGGGGCTGTGTTCCTGTCTTGCTAGTTGTTTGGCATAGGGTGTCCAGCACTGTAGCTTGCTGGTTGTTGAGTGAAGCTGGGTCTTGGTGCTGAGATGGAGATCTCTGGGAGATTTTCGCCATTTGGTATTAACGTGGAACTGGGAGGTCTCTTGTGGACCAGTGTCCTGAAGTTGGCTTTCCCACCTCAGAGGCACAGCCCTGATGCCTGGCTGGAGCACTAAGAGCCTTTCATCCACACGGCTCTGAATAAAAGGGAGAAAAAATAGAAAGAAAGAAAGAAAGAAAGAGGATAAAATAAAATAAAATAAAATAAAGATAAAATAAAGTTATTAAAATAAAAAATAATTATTAAGAAAAAAAATTTTTTAAGTAAAAAAACAAAATCAAAACAAAAAAACAAAACAAAACAAAAAAAAGGACAGACAGTACCCTAGGACAAATGGTGAAAGCAAAGCTATGCAGACAAAATCTCACAGAGAAGCATCCACATACACACTCACAAAAAGAAGAAAAGGGGAAAAAATAATATATCTTGTGCCCAAAGTCCACTTCCTCAATTTGGGATGATTCGTTGCCTATTCAGGTATTCCACAGATGCAGGGTACATCAAGTTGATTGTGGAGATTTAATCCATTGCTTCTGCGGCTGCTGGGAGAAATTTCCCTTTCTCTTCTTTGTTCGCACAGCTCCTGGGGTTCAACTTTGGATTTGGACCCGCCTATGCGTGTAGGTCGCCTGAGGGTGTCTATTCGTCACTCAGACAGGATGGGGTTTTAAAGGAGCAGCTGCTTTGGGGGCTGTGGCTCATTCAGGCCGGGGGGAGGGAGGGGTATGGAGTGCAGGGCGAGCTTGGGGCAGCAGAGGCTGGCGTGACGTTGCACCAGCCTGAGGCGTGCCGTGCTTTCTCCCGGGGAAGTTGTCTCTGGATCACGGGACCCTGGCAGTGGCGGGCGGCACAGGCTCCCCGGAGGGTGGGTGTGGATAGTGACCTGTGCTTGCACTTAGGCTTTTTGGTGGTGGCAGCAGCAGCCTTAGCGTCTCATGCCCGTCTCTGCGGTCCGCACTGATAGCAGCGGCTCACGCCCATCTCTGGAGCTCCTTTAAGCGACGCTCTTAATCCCCTCTCCTCGCACACCAGGAAACAAAGAGGGAAGAAAAAGTCTCTTGCCTTTTCGGCAGCTGCAGACTTTTTCCCGGACTCCCTCCCGGCTAGCTGTGGTGCACTAACTCCTTCATGCTGTGTTCACACTGCCAACCCCAGTCCTCTCCCTGTGATCCAACCGAAGCCTGAACCTCAGCTCCCAGCCCCCGCACGCCCTGGCGGGTGAGCAGACAAGCCTCTCGGGCTGGTGAGGCCTGGTCGGCACCGCTCCTCCATGCGGGAATCTCTCCGCTTTGCCCTCCACACCCTTGTGGCTGCGCTCTCCTCCGTGGTTTAAAGCTTCCCCCCTCCGCCACCCGCAGTGTCCGCCTGCGAAGGGGCTTCCTAGTGTGTGGAAATCTTTCCTCCTTCACAGCTCCCTCCCACTGGTGCAGGTCCCGTCCCTATTCTTTTGTCTCTGTTGTTTCTTTTTTCTTTTGCCCTACCCAGGTACGTGGGGAGTTTCTTGTCTTTTGGGAGGTCTGAGGACTTCTGCAAGCATTCAGTGGGTGTTCTATAGGAGCAGTTCCACGTGTAGATGTATTTCTGATGTATCTCTGGGGAGGAGTGTGATCTCCACATCTTACTCTTCCGCCATCTTCTCCTCCTACATTGACTTTTAATGTTCTTTTCTACTCTGAAGTTTTATGATTCTGTAAATCCCATCAACATCTTATTCATTCATTTAAAAAGAGCAATCTATCTACAACTGTAGGTACATATATATGATTATGTGAATATACTGTATACATTTTTCTTTAAGAATCTGGCTTATAGAATGAATCTTGCATGAATTTCATCTATTTAAAAAGTTTTTAGATGTTCTAGTTCTAAATAAGCTAAAATGTAAGTGGCAATTTTGCTTATTTAAGAAAGATAGAATGTTTAAGAATATTGATTTATAGCTTAATATGGCATTATACAGAAGGCTTCAGCTATCTATTAAGCAGATATTTTGTAATGGAGCATACTCTAAGTAGGTGAAACTACATAAAGAATGGCACTGGAGATAAGTTGTGCTCCCTTGACCCTTCCTTCCTTATACCTTAATTGTAAACAACAGAATGGTTGTAAGTATGGGCCCTAGAGAAAGCATTGTCTAGATTTAAATGAAGGCTGTACCATTACTACCTGTGAAATTTGGGAAGTAATTTAACGTTTTCAAATCTCACTTTCCTCATTTGTAAACTGGGGGTAATAAGGGGCCTGGCCCCTAGGGTTATTGTTAGAATTAAATTATTTAATATGTGGGTCTTTTAGCCATTATTTTATATATATGTTTTTTCTGTTTTATTTGTTAAGCTTTATTGAGGTATAATTTAAAAATATGAATTGCGTATATTTAAGGTGTGCAACTTGAAGTTTGTGTTTTATTTTTTAATGTGATCCAATATTGACTTAAAGATTGTGGTAGAAGATTGATGGCATGTTTAAGGGTCATATAATGTCAATATTGCTACGTGAATACCTGGTATCTAAAGCATATGGCTTTCATGTCAGTATACGCTAGCTATCTGCACTTAGGCACTTGTCATAGAGCTCCTACATAATTGAGTAGTTCACAGCTTCCACCAAAAGTTCAAGAGAAATGAGTGAAATGAATGAAGTGAAGAGAGGGAGGGAGGGAAAGAGAGACAGAGAGAGAGAGAAAGAGAGAGAGAAGGATGAATTAACTATGTTATTTCAGTGCCATGTTTTTAAATCAAGTGGGATGACTCAAAAGTGTATCCATAATGTAGTACCTGATTGTTCTTGCAAGTACTCTTACTGAATTGTGATTTAATATTTGGGGCTGTAGTTTTATTGAGTATTGAATTAAATTTTAGTCAAATGAACAATAAGTTTGAATCTATTTTTAATGTAATTATCTTTTCGTAACTTGATTTTTAATTTTTATTATTTTAGTTTAATTTTCATTGTTGCCAGTGGTATTGTAAGGATAGTATACAATCAACTTGGTGCCATTTTAATGAAGCCATTACTACTTATCAGTAGTAATTTTGTTCTTTGCAAAGCTGGAAGCTGGGAATAAAATCTTTCACAATAACATTTCCAACTTTAGAAGAAGTGTCATTATTTTGAATCGATGGGGGGGTAATCCTAGGTTTAAAGAAATAGAATGTTGTTGAATTTAGCTAAATTCTTTAATTAAAACAAGGTGACCTAAATAGATATTTCTCCAAAGAAGATATACAGATTGCCAACAGACACATGAAAGAATGCTCAACATCATTAATCATTAGAGAAATGCAAATCAAAACTACAATGAGGTATCATCTCACACCGGTCAGAATGGCCATCATCAAAAAATCTGTAAACAATAAATGCTGGAGAGGGTGTGGAGAAAAGGGAACCCTCTTGCACTGTTGGTGGGAATGTAAATTGATACAGCCACTATGGAGAACAGTATGGAGGTTCCTTAAAAAACTAAAAATAGAACTACCATACGACCCAGCAATCCCACTACTGGGCATATACCCTGAGAAAACCATAATTCAAAAAGAGTCATGTACCACAATGTTCATTGCAGCTCTATTTACAATAGCCAGGACATGGAAGCAACCTAAGTGTCCATCATCGGATGAATGGATAAAGAAGATGTGGCACATATATACAATGGAATATTACTCAGCCATAAAAAGAAATGAAATGGAGGTATTTGTAATGAGGTGGATGGAGTTAGAGTCTGTCCTACAGAGTGAAGTAAGTCAGAAAGAGAAAAACAAATACAGTATGCTAACACATATATATGGAATCTAAGGGAAAAAAAAGGTCATGAAGAACCTAGTGGCAAGATAGGAATAAAGACACAGACCTACTAGAGAATGGACTTGAGGATATGGGGAGGGGAAGGGGTGAGATGTGACAGGGTGAGAGAGTGTCATGGACATATATACACTACCAAATGTAAAATAGATAGCTAGTGGGAAGCAGCCGCATAGCACAGGGAGAAAAAAAAAAAAACAACAAGGTGAACAGACTTTTTTGCCTTATAGAGAGACTATTACAGTATAGTGAAAAAGTGGAAGCTTTTAGTAGATAGATGTGGTTCTAATCCTTGCTTGGACACTCACTAGCTGTGATTTTGGGTAAATTACTTAGTTTTACTGAGCCTCAGTTTTTGCATTTTTAATTTGTGTTAGTAATATCTGCTGGACAGAGCTGGAGAACTTCATTAAATAATGCATGGAAAACTTCTGTTGAATGCTTGTATGTGAATGACTATTTCTGAAGAATTTAAATTTCCTACCTTGTCAGGCTGCTCCCTTAAATTTCTCCAGTGGTCACCATTTGCACAAAATACAATGTGAATGGCACATCTTGGAGTTTTGCAATCTTCGGCCCTTATTTACATGTTTAAATTTTCTTTCTTAAGGGACCTTTACTTTCTAGATTTTAAAGAGGTAAATTTTAAGTTGGATGTGTTCAGTACAATTCTAATGACCCTACCTTCTGTGAGTAGTGAAGAAGCCAAGTGAAGGAAATAATGATCTGTTCATCCATCTCTCCATCTACGCATCCATCCATCCATTCTTCCATTTAACTTATATTTTTCAAGAGTTGGCTGTGTGCCAGACACGATCATAGTCACTCAAATCTGTGTAAGTGGATGAAAATAAAATATGTGTTTGAACTTGAGTAAGTAAACACCTTGAGGGATAAAATGACACAACTACTTTTTTAAAATAAGGGCTCTCTGCTGTTAGATAAAACTAGGTAAGAGACCTGGAAATCTTTGTATTTTCCCTTCACTTAGGACATCTGCCCAATATTCCTTTGGCTATCACTGTGAAATACTGGGCATTTTTAAATGGATGGTGAAACTTGAAAGGAAAGGAAATGTTAATGTAAATACCCTCTTTCTAATCACTTGCAGATTATTGTGTTTTCCCCACCTCTGGCTTTCCTTTTCACCAAGAAACATATATCATTCTTAAACCAGTCTTACACCCTAGGCTTTGAGAGAAAAATAGATGTTAGATTGAGATTCCTATTAGTTTTCCAATGGTTGGTTATTCCTGGTGGATCAATATTCTTTACTAAATGCCAATATCAAATAGTAGTGAAGTCAAGAATAGATTATTTTTCCTGTTCCCATTACAAAATGAAGCTATTATGAGTGTAAGAGAAAAGATAGGAAAAAATCAGTAATGTATACCTTAAAGCTTTTCAGTGATTTCAGTTACCTTAGAATTTTCACTGATTAAGAAACAGAAGGGACATTAGAGATCATTTAGTTTGATGTCTCATTTTATAGATGAGGAAACAAAATCTAAAAAAAAAAAAAAATGATATGGCTTGCCTTCCGTAGCTCAGATGTTTAGTAATAGCCACTGGAACCTAGTTTTTGAGACTCAGCCCAGTGTACTTTCTGGCACATTAAGCTTACTCTCCTCAATTTTCCTTTATTATTTCATTTATCTTCAGGACTATTAGGGATAACTAGAACAAATCTTTCTTTTCAATCCACATTAAATTTTTATTTCAGTATTTTTTACTTTCCTTTCTGCATTTGTGTATTTCCCAATCTTCCTTATAATTAGCTTTTCCCCATTCCTACAATACATGTTTTTTTTCTTCTTCCTTGGTAACTTTCTTTCTCAGCTGGTTTTCTTCTTTTTTTCGTTATTCATTGGAAATGCTTACTATAGCTACATATAAAAACACAAAAACAATTTCATTCACACCCACCGTGTTAACTTTGTGGTTTTGATCTCTCTATGGATCAAGAAGGGTACTCTTTTCCTTTTGGTAATGGACACTGTAAAAGGACTGAAAGGGTAGAAATCCTGGTCTAATTATATCCTATGTATTAAGCTTCTTAGGAGAGAAGCATGTATTGTATTTGTGAGATTATAATCTAATAAGGTATTAGGAGCATCTCATTGGGAGAGTCATTCACTTGAAGAATTTCACTTTCGTAGGTGACCATTAACCAGAAAGTGAATATTGGAGGTAAAATAAGGATAAGTGTTCACTTAAAATTGAATTTCCAAGTAAGAATTATAAGAAATGTATTAATTTCCTTGCAGCTTTGTTTTTTAATCAGAAAAATCTTTGCATTTTTTTCTCTTTATTTGCCAATATGAACCAAATTGTGTGAAATGTTTACTTCAGCAGAAGTTGCAGAAAAAGAAGAAATTCAGAAGGAAAAATGGCCTCTGATTTTGAGGCCTGAGACTCCTACTTTTCAGCTTTCTCTTCAGTCTCTAAAAGTAGTGTGTTTTGTAGACTGTTTCCATTTGGGTTTGGGAGGATTCTGCTTATACTTAGCTTTCAAGTCATTTGCCTTTAATTCTTGAAATTCAATTAGATATAAACATTTTTTCTTGCCCCCACTTCCCTTCTTGCTTTTTAGGACAGCAATTTGGAAGGGTTGCGTGGGTAGGTTACCATTTTATCCATCTCTATTACTCTGACTGATAGAGCTATTAAGTAAAGGCAAACTGTAATTCTTTATTATCTGCCTGCCTCATTCTGCTCTTTGCCCTTGAGAAGAGCTGGTTAAAGATCAGAGTATTATTGAAAACTCCTGAAAAATAATAACTTGTTTGGCCACTCAAGCAATGACATTTCCTTGGAAAAACAGGTTTATTGTGTATGCGTGGATGGGAAGGGGTATTCATCTTGAAGTACTTAAGTGATGTGATGGGGGTGGAGAAATTATTCAGAAATTATTACTCTAGAGTAGTTGGGAAACAGTGGTATTCATAAAGAGAAACTGAGAACATCTATATGATAAATACCCTTGTAATTAGTGAGATCATTAGCATGGACAAAGTATACTTTAACATCCACAAAGAAGTCTTTAAGCTAAGCAGTTAGCTTCACTATGAAGGGAAAAAAAAAAAAACAAAATGAGCTATATACAGCTGAATAGGCTTTTCAGAGTCTCCAAGGAGGTGACTTGTCTGTTGATAGCCAGTGGGGGTGGACCAGTGAAATAATTACTTAACAGCATGTAAACAATGTGAGATGTGAAGTACGCTTTCCCCCCTTTTACCCCCCTTTTTCATTGAGAGAGTTTCTTGTTGCAATGGCTCCACTGGGACAGGCAGCAGAGAAATTTGATTAAATGGATGCCTGGAGTCATGACCCTGTCTAAACTTGGTGCAGCTCTCAGCATTAATCAAAGAAATTTTTTTCTTACTTAAAAAACTCTGACCTTGCTGTATATGAGTATTAGTGAGCTTTGGATTTGGTTGTGGTTGAATAGGGGGCTGTGTAAGTCTGTGTGAGCATTCTGTTTACAGATAAAAAAATGGAAGAGGAGGCTGTCTTCAAGGACAACAGAAAAATATAACATTATTTTATATCATGTTAAGGGACTTTCATTTCATAATAGCCTATCAACAGCCAGTGGGATTTGGAGCTCCATTAGAATTCACTAGGACTCATTTATTGCAAACCACTGTTGACACTGATCTGAGTGTTTAGAAGATATTTATAGCATTGTAGATGGTGTGGGATTCCAGTGTTCAGAAACTCTCTGGGAATGCTTTTATTTTGGGCTAGTGTTTGAAAACTCATTGGAAATGATTTTTCTTGGAAAATAGAGAAATATACATGTTTGGTGACAGAACAACTAGAATTGTGGTCATTGGTGGCTCAGATAAAAGCAAGAAAAATGGAACTTTCCTGAGCAGGCATGTGCCATTGTATTATTATATTATGCCTGAGCAGGCATGTGTGTGTGTATAATAAGCAGAATATTTGCTTCAGGTGAGAGATTTGTTATTCATCCTTGTTTTAGGAAAGAGAACAAATTTGGTATAACTAGATAGATATTTCCCTCACAGGAATTGGCTTAGCAGAGTGTAAAACTGATTTTAGATCATCAAAATCTTACTTGTTCCAAATAAGAATTCTTTTGTGGAATGTGGACTTACTTACATCAAAAAGCTTTATTAACAAGATGGATCAGGTAAGGAGGTCCAGCTAATTGAAGTTAATCAAATATTTTGTTGCTAATCCTTGTTGAAAATCTTTTTATTGGCCCATTTTATTGCCTGCCTTATGTAGCATAGTACAGTGAACATAAATATAACTTTATTTGGGTGATTAAGCTCTTAGGACCTCAGAATCATCATTCTCTCACCATTTTAATTGTGCAGCAATGTGGATAGATAGAAGTTTGGTTTTTCTGTGTCTTGCAATATGCTTGTAAGTTAGTGATGCTTTATAAAACAATAATAATTTTCAAATATCACTTCTTAATATTTTCTCCTAATCATAGTATATAATTAAATAAATGGAGTCAATTATTCTAGCTAATTGAATTTTAGATAATCAAGGTATTTAATTTGGGTTTTCCTTGGATGGCAGTGATGGAAGTTATGTTTACATGTTTTTTTGTGAAGTAAGTAGACTTGTTACAATACTTTTGACAATAAACATATGGGACCTTAAGAAATACAGACGTGGAAAGCATCACTCCCTTGAGGTAAAAGTATTAATTTAGTGACTTGAGGTGAATCATTTAGATTGCTTAGACCATGACCATGTGGATTTAGTCCCTACTTCATGATTTGAACATCTATGGAGAACATGATTTCGAATGTACAGAGATCATTTGAACTTAGTATACATATACATGAATTTTTACTTACAAACCCACAATTTCACCGTTACTCTGAGAATGGGGGAGTGTATTTTTCACTACAGAATTATGATTCAAACTGGCGTACTGTAAAAAATAAAACCAGCTTTGTATTTGAACATGGAAAGCTACTTCCAATGCTTGTCCATGCACCATGGAGTTTGCACATGTCACAGCAAACAGTTTTTGCTTCATACATCATCGGATGAAAGGTTACCAAGTTACTACTGTTGGGACAGTTACAAGAGGCGAGGCTGTTGATGTCAGTAAATGTAGGCTTCATCAACAAAGGCTAACCGAATGCGGTCAATTATACTGCTTGATGACAACAGGGCTTTAAAATAACAGCAAGGTCACTTGCATAATATTCCAGACAAGAGCCCTTTCCTAGAACCTTGATATTACCTCTAGCTATAGAATATTAAATACTCTAAATTACAATGTAAATCCCTGAAGAAAAAAACGGAAGCAAGTCTGTCTGCAGTCTGATTGTCACTGACTGGTGCCTGTCCTCCACTTTGACATTGCTATCATATAGGGGATTTTATCTGCCCTCTACTTTTACATAAAAGGTAAATTGGCAGGAAAATGTGCATGTCAGAGAATTATTATGGAAACTATCAACGCTTGATTGTAGGTGATCTTTTGCTATCAAATGTCTACTTTCACAATTAAAAAATCATAGATTAATATTAAAAATAAGATTTGACTAATATAGGTGTCAAATCTTTCAACTTGCAGTGGGTGTGATGGGTGTGGTTTGGAGGAAGGGAAGTAGAGACATTACGCAATTCCAGGATCTAACACTTCTCAAACCTGCAGGTGCTTATGTTAGTGATGATACATGTACTGAGTAAGACCCTGGGAGGTCCTGAGCCATCAGGAAAAATAGGATTGAAATACATTCCCATTCTGAGCTTATAAGGCTCTGTTTGAAAAGATTTTCACCACCTGGGAGTTTTCTGTGTAACGCTCAGTTAACCTGAAAATTAAGCTTAAGTGAAAACTCACATTTGCCTGAAAAGTATGGTAACTAAGGTTTCATTGTAAAATGTTGATAAAGTGTGTTAAATGTATGGCTGTATAGTCACTGAGCTAATATCTAGAAAACCGTGCAAGTGGTGGGTAAATTTTTTATGACATATTGGTATATATGTCTTAGTGCTCTGTACTACTTATTTCTTACCATTGTTTTTGTGATAAATGAAATGATTTTATTTTGAAAACACTTTGATTCTTCAAGATCAGTACTGTCTAATTAATAAATACTATTTTCCATGATACTAAATTGTATCTAAGGATCGTATTGTTGGTATGGCCTCAGATTGCTAGCTATTAGTTCTATTTGTGTATGATCAGATCTAGTACTAAGCAGTGTATTTCAATAAGTACTTTAATCCCCGAAAAGTAAAATGAGGAAAACTTTGACTGCAGTTCCACCTTTATTACTGAACTCAACTTCTTAATGAGAGTTTGTCAATCTGCAATTAATGATTATAGTATCTGTCTTCAGGTACTATTTTTGTATATGTATATTGAGATAATATATTAAGATCATTTTGAGTTCTTTAAAGAAATGTTATTATAGACACATAACACTAACATGTCTAAAATACAGGGACCTGAGAAAATGCTGTATTGTTATTATCAGAGGATTAGCTATGATAGTAACAATTATGCTGAACTGAACAATTTTTAAAAGATAGATTTAAATTCTGAATATTTCTTTATCTTTTGTGTTTGTTTAGGATTAGAAGACTAAAATTCCATAATGACAGGCTAAAGAATTTCATCAATGCAACATACTATAACCTATTTGTTTTATCCCATCAAATTTATAAGATTATATTACAGGAAAAAATACATTGAGAGTAAGAAAAGCATGTGTATATTTGTGCATGTGTTGTATTTTGCTTAATGCTACCATTTTAAACAAGTGTTAAGTAATTTACACTTATTAGTTTCTCATTGATTTGTTGCTATGACTAGTACTTTATATATTGATATTATATTGACTCTTTTGCAAAGAAAAGAAAACAACATACGGAAAGTACCTTGTGATTTAGAATATTCAAAATCCAGAGCTATACTGCTCTATGATTTAATGCCTCCGGATGTAGACTTCTTATATTTTCAGAACTTTCCTTCTTTTATTCTGTTGATTTCCAATTTTTGAAGTTTTTATATTTAGCAAGGACCATTTAATCTCATTTCCTGATTCTTCAAATGAAAGAAAACTTAAAAGATGAAGTAATTACATATTTAAAAATCATGCACACTTAAAAAAAGGTGAGATTGCTGGATAATTTCAAAAGGCTGTGTCACCGGAAACCTGCATTTTGTTGAAGGGAAAATGCAATAGAGGCTTACTCCCCATCTTTGTGTGAATTCTCCAGTGAGTCTGTGGGAAGGAATGACCTTTGCTGATCTTCTCACACTCTTAGCAGTAGCAAGTGTGGTCATTTAGTCTGAACTTGAAGCAAGGGGATGGTGAAGAGAGCTTGAAAGCTAACAATGAGAATTAGTAACTAGTGGACAAGTCTAAACATAGGCAAAAAGTGCCCTTGTTGACTTAAATCAAAGGAGCCTGACACTCCTTTATGTACCAGGATTTTCTTGATACTGGTCAAAGAGTGGTAGATATTTGGGAAAAAATAATGAGATGTACAATTCTATAAGGTTAATCTTGATTGAAATGTTAGTCTTTGATAATTATTTTAACATTAAATTGAAATGACTATAAATATGAATTTCATTAGCTGGCACAATATGAAACAGGAAATATCTTTAAATCTGGTACTATCTCTCAAAGAGCAATTGCAATACCTGGTGGAACAAGAACTTATTCGTTATAACATTGTTTCACAAGAAATCAGAGCAAGGGAACTCACCAGTCCAGATTTCTACATTTTGAAGTTTCATTTAGTAAGTACAGTAGATTTTATAGGCTTTCTATCCTCATATATCAAATAAAACAAATTCTCTTTACTCTTATGGTAATGATACTTGGTTTACCAGAATAATAATTATAGCAGACATTTATATCCCTTACTATTTGCCAGGCATTAACATGAACACCTTAATATATTTTGAACTCATTGAACATAGGCAAAAACCCTATGAAATAAATGCTGTCATTATTCTTATTTTACAGATGAGGAAACTGAGGCACGGAAGGTTGAATTACTTGGTCAAAGTCACACAGCTAATAAGTGGTGGAATTTTTTTGACTGAAGTTCCTAATCCTGGCTTCAAATTCCATGCTCCTTATTTCTGCACCACAGTGCCTCTTAGGTTTGGTGCAAATTTGCCAAGAAATCAGGAAAAGGGAAGGAAAGAGTCTGAAGGTCTGCAATAGTTTTAAAAACTTCTTTCTGAAAGATTCTATGAAAAATGAGAAGCAGATTCACTATGTATACTGTGTTTCTTTCCTTCATGAGGTTAAATGAAACTCTAGAAGATAGGAAATGAAATACCCTGATACTGCAACATTGAAATTTTTTCACAGGAATATATGTCAAGAATTGTTGGCTACATAAAGTGCATTAATAAACTTTGTAAATTATCTTTAAATAATTGCCAACTTTTTTGAAATCCTTTTAAAAAGGATTTGAAATATTTTCATCACCTTATCACCTGCACAGCTAATAAAAATCAGTAAAAACATTGTTTTTTACCTTTTACCTGGCAAATGTTTTTGACTTGAGTGATTTTCCTAGGATGCCTTAGGCTACTGTGGGATTTGGGTACTGGCTTATTCTTTATCCAGGAAGAAAAATATCAATCAAGTATACATTACTGAATGGAAAAAGAGTCTGCTTCTGTTGGAGAGTTATTTGTAAGTAATTGTAAGTGGTTGTGTGTGGGGGTACTATTTGACAGCTTTCTTGGTACTTCAGATAGTAAGTTTCTAACAATCCTTGACCAGAAAATTGGAGACTTAATCCTGTCAGCTGCTGATCTGAGTATGTTTATAGCCTCAATTCAATTTTGCATCATCTGTGCCCAAAACTGTAGGGTGACATAGAGCCTAGAAAATTACAACCATAGAGGCTTCTAATCATATCCAATGGAAGAAGTATCCATTTTTTTAAAAGGCAGAATTCTGCTGCAGTCACCTATTGTCTAGAGGAAAAGAGAGAATGTAGCTGAAGTAGTAAAGGTCAAGAATAACAACTAAAGTGATAATAACACCCTTGGCATTTTAGGCATTAGAGTTTGGACTTAGAGAATTCAAGAATAAGGGTAAGGTCTTTAAGGATTTAGCTGGAGATGAAGAGTACATCACAAAGATTAGCAAGTGAAATTACTTGTCAAATAGTGTTCATTATATTGATGCCCTTGGAAGATATAATTTAAAATATTCTACAATCTATTATATATTGGATAGATAGTGGAAGCTTAGATTATGATTTTCAAAATTCTAGAATTCTAGAAATAAACAGCAAATACCAAGGGTTTAATGATATAGCCCCAATCAAAAAGTAACTGGAAGTGTGAATGTATATAGAAACATACATCCTGTTGAAAATTGAGATCCTCTTTGGATCCCTTGCCCATTTCTTTTCCATCATTAATTTTCTAGTTCTCTAGGCTCGAAGCCATATCTTTACTTTTTTGTCTTTGGTCTCAGGCAGTATATCAACAAGACCTACCAACTTTTTTTTTCTGCATTGTATTTTAGAAAAATCTTATCTTTTAGGTTTTTTTTCTTATTTTTCATACTGACTTAGGCTGTTTTCACTTCACATCTGGAACTTCTTTTACCATCTTTTAGTCATATTTGCTTCAGTCCACAGTCATTTTTCCTTTCTAATCCTATTGAAAGATACTCTTGCCTACACTTAATTTCTTCCATATTGTTTCTATGCTCGAGTATCTGTGGTGACAAGTCCGCAGGCTCCTGCCTGACGTTCAGGGCTTTCTGACAGATGTCTTTCCCCTTGTCTAATTGCTGCAAAAGAGCACACACACATCTGACAAACTTCATTTCTGGCTAACTTTTATAGGCTTTCATTTCTAGATCCATAAATCCTAATTAAACTCAACCACCTTCAATGAGTATTGCATTTAAAGTACTTGCAGTTTTATTTGTCTTCTGGATTTTATGTTACTGATGATATCCTTTGGATACTCTAGTGTACTTATAACCAGGAATTCCAGAGATGTATTTCGGTGAGCAGTATTACAATGATATTACTTTTCCTTTCATTTTATTTTATTTATTTATTTATTTATTTATTTATTTATTTATTTATTTATTTATTTTTAAATGTCTTTATTGAAGTATAATTGCTTTACAATGCTGTGTTAGTTTCTGCTTTAAAACAAAGTGAATCAGTTATACATATACATATGTTCCCAAATCTCTTCCCTCTTGCATCTCCCTCCCTCCCACCCTCCCTATCCCACCCCTCTAGGTGGTGACAAAGCACCGAGCTGATCTCCCTGTGCTATGCAGTTGCTTCCCACTAGCTATCTATTTTACATTTGGTAGTGTATACATGACACTCTCTCACCCTGTCACATCTCACCCCTCCCCCTCCCCATATCCTCAAGTTCATTCTTTAATAGGTCTGTGTCTTTATTGCCATCTTGCCACTAGGTTTTTCATGACCTTTTTTTTTTTTCCTTAGATTCCATATATATGTGTTAGCATACTGTATTTGTTTTTCTCTTTCTGACTTACTTCACTCTGTAGGACAGACTCTAACTCCATCCACCTCATTACAAATACCTCCATTTCATTTCTTTTTATGGCTGAGTAATATTCCGTTGTATATATGTGCCACATCTTCTTTATCCATTCATCCGATGATGGACACTTAGGTTGCTTCCATGTCCTGGCTATTGTAAATAGAGCTGAAATGAACATTTTGGTACATGACTCTTTTTGAATTATGGTTTTCTCAGGGTATATGCCCAGTAGTGGGATTGCTGGGTCGTATGGTAGTTCTATTTTTAGTTTTTTAAGGAACCTCCATACTGTTCTCCATAGTGGCTGTATCAATTTACATTCCCACCAACAGTGCAAGAGTCTTCCCTTTTCTCCACACCCTCTCCAGCATTTATCGTTTCTAGATTTTTTGATGATGGCCATTCTGACCGGTGTGAGATGATACCTCATTGTAGTTTTGATTTGCATTTCTCTAATGATTAATGATGTTGAGCATTCTTTTATGTGTCTGTTGGCCATCTGTATATCTTCTTTGGAGAAATGTCTATTTAGGTCTTCTGCCCATTTTTGGATTGGGTTGTTTGTTTTTTTGTTATTGAGCTGCATGAGCTGCTTGTAAATCTTGGAGATTAATCCTTTGTCAGTTGCTTCATTTGCAAATATTTTCTCCCATTCTGAGGGTTGTCTTTTGGTCTGGTTTATGGTTTCCTTTGCTATGCAAAAGCTTTTAAGTTTCATTAGGTCCCATTTGTTTATTTGTGTTTTTATTTCCATTTCTCTAGGAGCTGGATCAAAAAGGATCTTGCTGTGATTTATGTCATAGAGTGTTCTGCCTATGTTTTCCTCTAAGAGTTTGATAGTGTCTGGCTTTACACTTAGGTCTTTAATCCATTTTGAGTTTATTTTTGTGTATGGTGTCAGGCAGTGTTCCAATTTCATACTTTTACATGTACCTGTCCAATTTTCCCAGCACCACTTATTGAAGAGGCTGTCTTTTCTCCACTGTATATGCTTGCCTCCTTTATCAAAGATAAGGTGACCATATGTGCGTGGGTTTATCTCTAGGCTTTCTATCCTGTTCCATTGATCTATATTTCTGTTTTTGTGCCAGTACCAAACTGTCTTGATTACTGTAGCTTTGTAATATAGTCTGAAGTCAGGGAGCCTGATTCCTCCAGCTCCAGTTTTCGTTCTCAAGATTGCTTTAGCTATTCGGGGTCTTTTGTGTCTCCATACAAATTGTGAAATTTTTTGTTCTAGTTCTGTGAAAAATGCCAGTGGTAGTTTGATAGGGATTGCATTGAATCTGTAGATTGCTTTGGGTAGTAGAGTCATTTTCACAATGTTGATTCTTCCAATCCAAGAACATGGTATATCTCTCCATCTATTTGTATCATCTTTAATTTCTTTCATCAGTGTCCTATAATTTTCTGCGTACAGGCCTTTTGTCTCCTTAGGTAGGTTTATTCCTAGATATTTTATTCCTTTTGTTGCAATGGTAAATGGGAGTGTTTTCTTAATTTCACTTCCAGATTTTTCATCATTAGTATATAGGAATGCAAGAGATTTCTGTGCATTAATTTTGTATCCTGCTACTTTACCAAATTCATTGATTAGATCTAGTAGTTTTCTGGTGGCACTTTTAGGATTCTGTATGTAAGGTATCATATCACCTGCAAACAGTGACAGCTTTATTTCTTCTTTTCCAATTTGGATTCCTTTTATTTCTTTCTCTTCTCTGATTGCTGTGGCTAACACTTCCAAATCTATGTTGAATAATAGTGGTGAGAGTGGGCAACCTTGTCTTGTTCCTGATCTTAGTGGAAATGGTTTCAGTTTTTCACCATTGTGGACAATGTTGACTGTGGGTTTGTCATATATGGCCTTTATTATGTTGAGGAAAGTTCCCTCTATGCCTACTTTCTGCAGGGCTTTTATCATAAATGAGTGTTGAATTTTGTCGAAAGCTTTCTCTGCATCTATTGAGATGATCATATGGTTTTTCTCCTTCAATTTGTTAATATGATGTATCACGTTGATTGATTTGCATATATTGAAGAATCCTTGCATTCCTGGAATAAACCCTACTTGATCATGGTGTATAATCCTTTTAATGTGCTGTTGGATTCTGTTTGCTAGTATTTTGTTGAGGATTTTTGCATCTATGTTCATCAGTGATACTGGCCTGTAGTTTTCTTTCTTTCTGACATCTTTGTCTGGTTTTGGTATCAGGGAGATGGTGGCCTCGTAGAATGAGTTGGGGAGTGTTCCTCCCTCTGCAATATTTTGGAAGCGTTTGAGAAGGATAGGTGTTAGCTCTTCTCTAAATGTTTGATAGAATTCGCCTGTGAAGCCATCTGGTCCTGGGCTTTTGTTTGTTGGAAGGTTTTTAATCACAGTTTCAATTTCAGTGCTTGTGATTGGTCTGATCATATTTTCTATTTCTTCCTGGTTCAGTCTCGGCAGTTTGTGCATTTCTAAGAATCTGTCCATTTCTTCCAAGTTGTCCATTTTATTGGCATAGAGTTGCTTGTAGTAATCTCTCATGATCGTTTGTATTTCTGCAGTGTCAGTGGTTACTTCTCCTTTTTCATTTCTAATTCTATTGATTTGAGTCTTCTCCCTTTTTCTCTTCATGAGTCTGGCTAATGGTTTATCAATTTTGTTTATCTTCTCGAAGAACCAGCTTTTAGTTTCATTGATTTTTGCTATTGTTTCCTTCATTCCTTTTTCATTTATTTCTGATCTGATCTTTATGATTTCTTTCCTTCTGCTAGCTTTGGGGTTTTTTTGCTCTTCTTTCTCTAATTGCTTTAGGTGCAAGGTTAGGTTGTTTATTCGAGATGTTTCCTGTTTCTTGATGTAGGCTTGTATTGCTATAAACTTCCCTCTTAGAACTGCTTTTGCTGCATCCCATAGGTTTTGGGTCGTCGTGTCTCCATTGTCATTTTTTTCTAGGTATTTTTTGATTTCCCCTTTGATTTCTTCAGTGATCACTTCGTTATTCAGTAGTGTATTGTGTAGCCTCCATGTGTTTGTATTTTTTACAGATCTTTTCCTGTAATTGATATCTAATCTCATAGCATTGTGGTCGGAAAAGATACTTGATAAGATTTCAATTTTCTTTAATTTACCAAGGCTTGATTTGTGACCCAAGATATGATCTGTCCTGGAGAATGTTCCATGAGCACTGGAGAAAAAAGTGTATTCTGTTCTTTTTGAGTGGAATATCCTATAAATATCAATTAAGTCCATCTTGTTTAATGTATCATTTAAAGCTTGTGTTTCCTTATTTATTTTCACTTCGGATGATCTGTCCATTGGTGAAAGTGGGGTGTTAAAGTCCCCTACTATGATTGTGTTACTGTCGATTTCCCCTTTTATGGCTGTTAGTTTTTGCCTTATGTATTGAGGTGCTCCTATGTTGGGTGCATAAATATTTACAATTGTTATACCTTCCTCTGGGATCAATCCCTTGATCATTATATAGTGTCCTTCTTTGTCTCTTGTAATAGTCTTTATTTTAAAATCTATTTTGTCTGATATGAGAATTGCTACTCCAGCTTTCTTTTGATTTCCATTTGCATGGAATATCTTTTTCCATCCCCTCACTTTCAGTATGTATGTGTCTCTAGGTCTGAAGTGGGTCTCTTGTAGACAGCATATATACAGGTCTTGTTTTTGTATCCATTCAACCAGTCTGTGTCCTTTGGTGGGAGCATTTAATCCATTTACATTTAAGGTAATTATCAATATGTATGTTCCTATTCCCATTTTCTTAAATATTTTGGGTTTGTTATTGTAGCTGTTTTCCTTGTCTTGTGTCTCTTGCCTAGAGAAGTTCCTTTAGCATTTGTTGTAAAGCTGGTTTCGTGGTGCTGAACTCTCACAGCTTTTGTTTGTCTGTAAAGGTTTTAATTTCTCCATCAAATCTGAACGAGATCCTTGCTGGGTAGAGTAACGTTGGTTGTAGGTTTTTCTCCTTCATGACTTTAAGTATATCCTGCCACTCCCTTCTGGCTTGCAGAGTTTCTGCTGAAAGATCAGCTGTTAATCTTATGGGGATTCCCTTGTGTGTTATTTGTTGTTTTTCCCTTGCTGCTTTTAATATGTTTTCTTTATATTTAATTTTTGATAGTTTGATTAATATCTGTCTTCTCGTTTTTCTCCTTGAATTTATCCTGTATGGGACTCTCTGTGCTTCTAGGACTTGATTAACTATTTCCTTTCCCATATTAGGGAAGTTTTCAACTATAATCTCTTCAAATATTTTCTCAGTCCCTTTCTTTTTGTCTTCTTCTTCTGGGACCCCTATAATTCGAATGTTGGTGCATTTAATGTTGTCCCAGAGGTCTCTGAGACTGTCCTCTATTCTTTTCATTCTTTTTTCTTTATTCTGCTCTGCAGTAGTTATTTCCACTATTTTATCTTCCTGGTCACTTAACCGTTCTTCTGCCTCAGTTATTCTGCTATTGATCCCGTCTAGAGTATTTTTAATTTCATTTATTGTGTTTTTCATAGTTGCTTGGTTCCTCTTTAGTTCTTCTACATCGTTGTTAAATGTTTCTTGCATTTTGTCTATTCTATTTCCAAGATTTTGGATCATCTTTACTATCATTATTCTGAATTCTTTTTCAGGTAGACTGCCTATTTCCTTTCATTTGTTAGGTCTGGTGTGTTTTGACCCTGCTCCTTCACCTGCTGTGTGTTTTTTTGTCTTCTCATTTTGCTTATCTTACTGTGTTTGGGGTCTCCTTTTCACAGGCTGCAGGTTCGTAGTTCCCGTTGTTTTTGGTATCTGTCTCCAGTGGCTAAGGTTGGTTCAGTGTGTTGTGTAGGCTTCCTGGTGGAGGGGACTAGTGCCTGTGTTCTGGTGGATGAGGTTGGATCTTGTCTTTCTGGTGGGCACATCCACGTCTGGTGGTGTGTTTTGGGGTGTCTGTGGCCTTATTATGATTTTAGGCAGCCTCTCTCCTAATGGATGGGGCTGTGTTCCTGTCTTGCTAGTTGTCTGGCATAGGATGTTCAGCACTGTATCTTGCTGGTCATTGAGTGAAGCAGGGTCTTGATGTTGAGATGGAGATCTCTGAGAGATTTTCGCCATTTGGTATTACGTGGAGCTGGGAGGGCTCTTGTGGACCAGTGTCCTGAAGTTGGCTCTCCCACCTCAGAGGCAGAGCCCTGATGCCTGGCTGGAGCACCAAGAGCCTTTCATCCACACGGCTCAGAATAAAAGGGAGAAAAAAATAGAAAGAAAGAAGGAAAGAGGATAAAATAAAATAAAATAAAGCTATTATAATAAAAAATTAGAAAAAAAAATTATTAAGAATAAATGTATTCAGAAAAATTTTTTTTTTAATTTTTAGAAACAGATTTATTAATTTTTTATAATAAAAAATAAGAAAAAATTATTAAGAAAAAAATTTATTAAGAAACAAAAAATTTTAATTTTTTAAAATGAAAAAACTTATTAATAAATGTTTTTCATGTCTAAAAATAGAAAATAAGGAAAAAATTGTTAAGAAAATATTTATTAGGAAAAAAAAAATTTTAAGTAAAAGAAAAAAACGGACGGACCTAACCCTAGGACTAATGGTGAAAGCAAAGCTCTACAGACAAAATCTCACCCAGAAGCATACACATATACACTCACAAAAAATGGAAAAGGGGAAAAATTAATATATCCTGCTCCCAAAGTCCACCTCTTGAATTTGGGATGATTTGTTGTCTATTCAGGTATTCAACAGATGCAGGCACATCAAGTTGTTTGTGGAGCTTTAATCCACTGCTTCTGAGGCTGCTGGGAGAGATTTCCCTTTCTCTTCTTTGTCTGTACAGCTCCCAAGGTTCAGCTTTGGATTTGGACCCTCCTCTGCATGTAGGTCGCCTGAGGGCGTCTGTTCCACACCCAGACAGAACGGGGTTAAGGAGCAGCTGCTTTGGGGGCTCTGGCTCACTCAGGCCGGGGTCGGGGGGGAGGGTTATGGATGCGGGACGAGCCTGCAGTGGCAGAGGCCGGCGTGACGTTGCACCAGCCTGAGGTGCGCCGTGCGTTCTCCCAGGGAAGTTGTCCCCGGATCATGGGACCCTGGCAGTGGTGGGCTGCACCGGCTCCCGGGAGGGGCAGTGTAGAGAGTGACTTGTGCTTGCACACAGGCTTCTTGGTGGCGGCAGCAGCAGCCTTAGCGTCTCCTGCCCGTCTCTGGGGTCCGCGCTGACAACCACAGCTCGCGCCCATCTCTGGGGTCCGCGCTGATAGCCGAGGCTCCCGCCTGCCTCTGGGGTCTGCGCTGATAGCCGCAGCTCGCACCCGTCTCTGGAGTTCGTTTAGGCGGTGCTCTGAATCCCCTCTCCTTGCGCGCCACGAAACAAAGAGGCAAGAAAAAGTCTCTTGCCTCTTCGGCAGCTGCAGACTTTTTCTCGGGCTCCCTCCTGGCTAGCTGTGGCGCACTAGCCCCTTCAGGCTGTGTTCACGCCACCAACCCCAGTCCTCTCCCTGCGATCCGACTGAAGCCCGAGCCTCAGCTCCCAGCCCCTGCCTGCCCCAGCAGGTGAGCAGACAAGCCTCTCAGGCTGGTGAGTGCTGCTCGGCACCGAGCCTCTGTGAGGGAATCTCTCCGTTTTTCCCTCTGCGCCCCTGTTGCTGTGGGATCCTCTCTGATAGCCGCAGCTCACGCCCGTCTCTGAAGTTCGTTTAGTCGGCGCTCTGAAACCCCTCTCCTTGCGCTCCGTGAAACAAAGAGGCAAGAAAAAGTCTCTTGCCTATTCGGCAGCTGCAGACTTTTTCCCGGACTCCCTCCCGGCTAGCACCAAAGCCCGAGCCTCAGCTCCCAGCCCCCGCCTGCCCCGGCGGCTGAGCAGAGAAGCCTCTCGGGCTGGTGAGTGCTACTCAGCACCAATCCTCCATGAGGGAATCTCTCCGCTTTGCCCTCCACGCCCCTGTGGCTGCGCTCTCCTCCATGACTCTGAAGCTTCCCCCCTCTGCCACCCGCAGTCTCTGCCCATGAAGGGGCTTCCTAGTGTGTGGAAACCTTTCCTCCTTCACAGCTCCCTCCCACTGGTGCAGGTCCCGTCCCTATTCTTTTGTCTCTGTTATTTTCTTTTTTTCTTTTGCCCTACCCAAGTACATGGGGATTTTCTTGCCTTTTGGGAGGTCTGACGTCTTCTGCCAGCATTCAGTGGGTGTTCTGTAGGAGCAGTTCCACGTGTAGATGTATTTCTACTGTATCTGTGGGAAGGAAGGTGATCTCCGCGTCTTACTCTTCCGCCATCTTGCCCCCCCCCCTTTCATTTTAAATCATTAAACTTTTCAAGATATTTTCTGTATTCCTATAAAGTTTCTCTCCTCTTTCTGTGAAAAAGAGGTAATTCAGAGCTAAATTTAACTTTAATTAACTAATCAGGGTTGCTGGGGATCAATGTTCTTATCCTGATGAAGTTGATAGTTCAGCTATGGCTTCTTTATCCTTATGGTCTCAGGAAATGCGAAGTGTTGAGGTTGTGTCACACTTTCTTTTTCAAAGCCAATAAAACACATTTTAATAGCCTCGTGAGTTTACTGTTTCACACATGAAATGATGAAAGGTAAGAATGGAAGCTCTTTTCGTTTATAGATAGATTTCCTGACAAGGATTAGATTGTGTTTTTAAATTCATTGCAGAAAAAAAATAAAAGGAAGGAAGAGGAAAGAAAAAAATGGAAAGAAAAGATAGAGGAAGGGAGGGAGCAAGGAGTGAAGTAAAGAAGGAAGGAAAAGAAAGAAAAAACAGTCATGTAAGTAACAGAAAGAAGAATAAAAATTATTGAATCAATATTGTCACTTTCTAGAGGTAAAAGTATTATTCAAGTTTTATTCAATAAATTAATCAAGTTTCTTAGAAAATATAATGGACCATGCAACCTCAAATTACACCAACTGCCTGACAAGGCAAAGCTGGATTTATGCAAGTCTCCTGTATACCCAAGAATGCAGACATTTCCCTTACGAAATGAGGCAGCCTTATCTTTATTATTCTAGTTCATTTTAGTTTACAGTTTTGCTGTAAACAGTATTTCAGAAGCTTACTTCAAGATTTCTAAATAAATGAACAGGAAAAAATAATGCTCAGTGGTGGTAATCTACATTTCATATATTGTATGATTGAAAAAAGGTATTTCTGGATAACAGAAAAATAATTAAAAAATGATAGTTGTGCTTTATTTAGTAGAATCTGTGTGAATAATGGAAGGTAAATTGAGCTGCTGAAAAATCTTTGTATTTTCTAAAAAAAGATGTTCGCCAGATTGTGATGACTTTGAAACTCAAGTACTAGGAACATCTCAAAGAAGACATTCCTATGTCTTTTAATCTATGTCAAAATTGCTGTTATGGTAAAACATTTTTACTTGAGTACTAGTACGCAGTGCACAATAATCTGCCTAACCTCTAGTCAGGGCATACATTCATCTTGTTCCCATCTCTCTTTCTGTGCAGGTTGAAGACCAGAGTTTTATTTGCTCTGGCAAACATTCCTTGGCAAAAACCAAGTAATCTAATGTTAATTGCATTGCCTTACCCTGATACCCACAGAAAGTGTCATTTCCATATTTCAGGAAAAATTTAGAATCTCTGTGTTCATAGAAAACTATCCATTACATGTCGTAAAAATTATGTAAGTTAGACCTGAGAGTATTACTGGCTTCTGAAGATAAAATCCTATGAAATGAAACAGTTCAGCATGGGTTGGAGCAGTATGTACCACTTTCATCTTAAGATAAAACCCAATAAAATAAAACAGCTGACTTGAGCTGAAACAGGGTGTGCTATCTCTATACTACAAATCTGTTTCTTATCTTCTGTCTATATAACTGAAACATCAGTTGTAAAGTTTTTACAGTATTTCTCCCTTTCCTCCATTCAAATAACACATTTCCTTGGTAAAGGTGAATTAAAATTTAGATTCCCTATTGAGTTTTCCTTTTTGGTGTTAGTTTTACGCCCTGAGACGTTATGGGAAAAATTTGACTGCATACAATCACTGGGAACATAGACTTTCCCAGTGATTCTAAAATCCCATAGATTTTAGAATTCAGGATATTTTGGGCTTCACCAAATAATTATTTAAGTAGTTTTTCAGTATAATTTTCAGTTTTAAAAATTAATATACTTTTATTTATTTTATTTCATATTTTAAATTTGTGTCCTAAGTGCTGTTTAGCATAATGTTTTCAGGGAGAAGTTGTTTGTAATTTCAAGCACACAGATGCATTTGCAATTTCCTTAAATAATAAAGAATTATCAGTATAAAAAGAATAATAGAATATCTTGGATAGTGATTCTTCTGGTAGAAGTAGTTACTAGTCAGTCTCAGATTCTATGATGCTCAGTGGGAATTTTTTTTTTTATAACTACCAAGGAATTTAATTTTTATATAATAATATTATCTATTCACATCCCATATTCAAATGTCATCAATTTTTGCAATAATGTCCTTTACCTCTAATTTTTTCTTCCAGTTTAATTGAGATATAATTGACATACAGCACTGCATAAGGTTAAGTTGTACAGAATGATTTGTCTTATACCATGAAATGATTATCAGAATAAGTTTAGTGAACATCTATCATCTCATTAATTTTTTTATTTTTATTTTTATTTTTTAACATCTTTATTGGAGTATAATTAGTTTAAAATGCTGTGTTAGTTTCTGCAGTATAACAAAGTGAATCAGTTATACGTATACATATATCCCCATGTCCCCTCCTTCTTGCGCCTCCCTCCCACCCTCCTTATCTCACACCTCTAGGTGGTCACAAAGCACTGAACTGATCTCCCTGTGCTATGCAGCTGCCACCCACTAGCTATCTATTTTACATTTGGTAGTGTATATATGTCAATGCTACTCTTTCACTTTGTGCCAACTTACCCTTCCCCCTCCCTGTGTCCTCAAGTCCATTCTCTACATCTGCGTCTTTTTTCCTGTCCTGCCCTGAGGTTCATCAGAAACTTTTTTTTTTTAGATTCCATATATGTTACCATATGGTATTTGTTTTTCTCTTTCTGACTTACTTCACTCTGTATGACAGACTCTAGGTCCATCCACCTCACTACAAATAACTCAATTTCATTTTTTTTATGGCTGAGTAATATTCCATTGTATATATGTGCCACATCATCCTTTATCCATTCATCTGTCGATGGACACTTAGGTTGCTTCCCTATCCTGGCTATTGTAAATAGTGATGCAATGAACATTGTGGTACATGTCTCTTTTTGAATGATGCTTTTCTCAGGGTAAATGCCCAGTAGTGGAATTGATGGGTCATATGGTAGTTCTATTTTTAGATTTTTAAGGAACCTCCATACTGTTCTCCATAGTGGAGGTATCAATTTACATTCCCACCAACAGTGCAAGAGGGTTCCCTTTCTCTATACCCTTTCCAGCATTTACTGTTTGTAGGTTTTTTGATGATGGCCATTCTGACGGGTGAGAGGTGATACCTCACTGTGGTTTTATTTGCATGTCTCTAATGATTACTGATGTTGAGCATCCTTTCATGTGTTTGTTGGCAATCTGTATATCTTCTTTGGAGAAATGTCTCTTTAGGTCTTCTGCCCATTTTTGGTTTGGGTTGTTTGTGTTTTTGATATTGAGCTGCATGAGCTGCTTGTATATTTTGGAGATTAATCCTTTGTCAGTTGCATCGTTTGCAAATATTTTCTCCCATTCTGAGGGTTGTCTTTTCTTCTTGTTTATGGTTTCCTTTGCTGTGCAAAGATTTTAGGTCTCATTTATTTATTTTTGTTCTTATTTCCATTTCTCTAGGAGGTGGGTCAAAAAGGATCTTTCAGTGATTTATGTCATAGAGTGTTCTGCCTATGTTTTCCTCTAAGAGTTTTATAGTGTCTGTCCTTAGATTTAGGTATTCAATCCATTTTGAGTTTATTTTTGTGTATGGTGTTAGGGAGTGTTCTAATTTCGTTCATTTACATGTAGCTGTCCAGTTTTTCCAGAACCACTTATTGAAGAGACTGACTCTTCTCCATTGTACATTCTTGCCTCCTTTGTCAGAGATTAGGTGACCATAGGTGCATAGGTTTATCTCTGGGCTTCTATCCTGTTCCACTGATCTATATTTCTGTTTTTGTATCAATACCATACTGTCATGATTACTATGGCTTTGTAGTATAGTCTGAAGTCAGGGAGCCCAATTCCTCCAGTTCTGTTTTTCTTTCTCAAGATTGCGTTGACTATTCGGGGTCTTTTGTGTTTCCATACAAATTGTAAAATTTTTTGTTCTAGTTTGGTGAAAAATGCCATTGGTAGCTTGAAAGGGATTGCATTGAATCTGTAGATTGCTATGGGTACTATAGTCATTTTCACAGTGTTGTTCCTTCCAATCCAAAAACATGGTATATCTCTCCATTTGTTGGTATTGTCTTTAATTTCTTTCATCAGTGTCTTATAGTTTTCTGCACACAGGACTTTTTGTCTTCTTAGGTAGGTTTATTCCTAGATATTTTATTCTTTTTGTTGCAATGGTAAATGGGAGTGTTTCCTTAATTTCTCTTTCAGATTTCTCCTCATTAGTGGATAGGAATGCAAGAGATTCCTGTGCATTAATTTTGTATCCTGCTACTTTACGAAATTCATTGACTAGCTCTAGTAGTTTTCTGGTAGCATCTTAGGATTCTCTATGTATAATATCATGTCATCTGCAAAAAGTGACAGCCTTACTTCTTCTTTTCCAATTTGGATTCCTTTTATTTCTTTTTCTTCTTTGATTCCTGTGGCTAAAACTTCGAAAACTATGTTGAATAATAGTGTTGAGAGTGGGCAACCTTGTCTTGTTCCTGATCTTAGAGGAAATAGTTTCAGTTTTTCACCATTGAGAGCGATGTTGGCTTTGGATTTGTCATATATGGCCTTTATTATGTTGAGGTAGGTTCCCTCTATGCCCACTTTCTGGAGAGTTTTTATCATAACCCTGTGTTGAATTTTGTCAAAAGCTTTTTCTGCATCTATTGAGATGATCATATGTTTTTATCCTTCAGTTTTTTAATATGGTGTGTCATGTTGATTTGTGTATATTGAAGAATCTTTGCATTCCTGAGATAAACCCCACTTGATCATGTTGTATGATCCTTTTAATGTGCTGTTGGATTCTGTTTGCTAGTATTTTGTTGAGGATTTTTGCATCTATGTTCATCAGTGATATTGGCCTGTAGTTTTCTTTTTTGTGTGACATCTTTGTCTGGTTTTGGTATCAGGGTGATGGTGTCCTCGCAGAATGAGTTTGGGAGTGTTCCTCCCTCTGCTATATTTTGGAAGAGTTTGAGAAGAATAGATGTTAGCTCTTCTGTAAATGTTTGATAGAATTCGCCTGTGAAGCCATCTGGTCCTGGGCTTTTGTTTGTTGGAACATTTCTAATCACAGTTTCAATTTCACTGCTTGTCATTGGTCTTTTTATATTTTCTATTTCTTCCTAGTTCAGTCTCCGAAGGTTGTGCTTTTCTAAGAATTTGTCTATTTCTTTCAGGTTGTCCATTTTATTGGCATATAGTTGCTTATAGTAATCTCTCATGATCCTTTGTATTTCTGTAGTGTCAGTTGTTACTTCTCCTTTTTCATTTCTAATTCTATCGATTTGAGTCTTCTCTCCTTTTTTCTTGATGAGTCTGGCTAATGGTTTTTCAATCTTGTTTATCTTCTCCTCAAAGAACCAGCTTTTACTTTTATTATGTTTGCTATTGTTTCCCTCATTTCTTTTTCATTTATTTCTGGTCTGATATTTATGATTTCTTTCCTTCTGCTAACTTTGGGGTTTCTTTTGTTCTTCTTTCTCTAATTGCTTTAGGTGTAAGGTTAGGTTGTTTATTTGAGATGTTTCTTGTTTCTTGAGGTAGGATTGTATTGCTATAAACTTCCCTCTTAGAACTGCTTTTGCTGCATTCCATAGGTTTTGGGTCATCGTGTTTTCATTGTCATTTGTTTCTAGGTATTTTTTGATTTCCTCTTTGATTTCTTCAGTGATCTCTTGGTTATTTAGTTGTGTATTGTTTAGCCTCCATGTGTTTGTATTTTCTACAGAATTTTTCCTGTAATTGATATGTAGTCTCATAGCGTTGTGGTCACAAAAGACACTTGATACGATTTCAATTTTCTTAAATTACAAAGGCTTGATTTGTGACCCAAGATATGATCTATCCTGGAGAATGTTCCATGAGCACTTGAGAAGAAAGTATATTCTGTTGTTTTTGGATGGAATGTCCTATAAATATCAATTAAGTCCATCTTGTTTTATGTGTCATTTAAAGCTTGTGTTTCCTTATTTATTTTCATATTGGATGATCTGTCCATTGGTGAAAGTGGGGTGTTAAAGTTCCCTACTATGATTGTGTTACTGTCGATTTCCCCTTTTATGGCTGTTAGCATTTGCCTTATGTATTGAGGTGCTCCTTTGTTGGGTACATAAATATTTACAATTGTTATATCTTCTTGGATCGATCCCTTGATCATTATGTAGTGTCCTTCTTTGTCTCTTGTAATAGTCTTTATTTTAAAGTCTATTTTGTCTGATATGAGAATTGCTACTCCAGCTTTCTTTTGATTTCCATTTGCATGAAATATCTTTTTCCATCCCCTCACTTTCAGTCTGTATGTGTCCCTAGGTCTGAAGTTCGTCTCTTACAGACAGCATATATATGGGTCTTGTTTTTGTATCCGTTCAGCCAGTCTTTGTCTTTTTGTTGGACCATTTAATGCATTTACATTTAAGGTAATTATCAATATGTATGTCCCTATTACCATTTTCTTAATTCATTTGGGTTTGTTATTGTAGGTCTTTTCCTTCTCTTGTGTTTCCTGCCTAGAGAAGTTCCTTTAGCATTTTTTGTAATGCTGGTTTGGTGGTGCTGAATTCTCCTATCTTTTGCTTGTCTGTAACAGTTTTAATTTCTCCGTCTAATCTAAATGAGATCCTTGCTGGGTCGAGTAATCTTGGTTGTAGGTTTTCCCCTTTCTTCACTTTATATATGTCCTGCCACTCCTCTCTGGCTTGCAGAGTTTCTGCTGAAAAATCAGCTGTTATCCTTATGGGGATTCCCTTGGATGTTATTTGTTGCTTTTCCCTTGCTGCTTTTAATATTTTTTCTTTGTATTTAATTTTTGGTAGTTTGTTTAATATGTGTCTTTTTATGTTTCTTCTTGGATTTATCCTGTATGGGACTCTGCGCTTCCTGGACTTGATTGACTATTTCCTTTCCCATGTTAGGGAAGTTTTCAACTATAATCTCTTCCAATATTTTCTCAGACCCTTTCTTTTTCTCTTCTTCTTCTGGGAACCCTGTAATTCGAATGTTGGTGTGTTTAATGTTGTCCCAGAGGTCTCTGAGACTGTCCTCAATTCTTTTCATTCTGTTGTCTTTATTCTGCTCTGCAGCTGTTATTTGCTCTATTTTATCCTCCAGGTCACTTACCCGTTCTTCTGCCTCAGTTATTCTGCTATTGATTTCTTCTAGAGTATTTTTAATTTCATTTATTGTGTTGGTCATCATTGTTTGTTCTTTAGTTCTTGTAGGTCTTTGTTAAATATTTCTTGTATTTTCTCCATTCTATTTCCAAGATTTTGGATATCTTTCCTATCATTACTCTGAATTCTTTTTCAGGTAGACTGCCTATTTCCTCTTCATTTGTTTGGTCTGGTGGGTTTTTACCTTGCTCATTCATCTGCTGCATATTTATCTTTTTTCTCATTTTGTTTAACTTACTGGGTTTGGGGTCTCCTTTTCACAGGCTGCAGGTTCATAGTTCCCATTAGTTTTGGTGTCTGCCCCCAGTGGGTGAGGTTGGTTTAGTGGATTGTGTAGGCTTCCTGTTGGAGTGGACTTGTGCCTGTGTTCTGGTGGGTGAGGCTGTATCTTGTCCTTCTGGTGGCAGGGCCGCATTCAGTGGTGTGTTTTGGAGTGTCTCTGAACTTAGTATGACTTTAGGCAGCCTTTCTGCTAATGGGTGGGTTTGTGTTCCTGTCTTGCTAGTTGTTTGGTATGGGACATCCTGCACTGGAGCTTGCTGGCCATTGAGTAGGGGTGGGTCTTAGCGTTGAGACAAAGATCTCTTGGAGAGCTCTCTCTGATTGATATTACATGGAGCTGGGAGGTTCCTGGTGGTCCAATGTCCCAGGCTCATCCCTTCCACCCCAGAGGCTCAGGCCCAACAGCCAGCCAGAACATAAAGACCCTATCAGCCACAGGGCTCAGAAGAAAAGGAAGAAAGAAAAAAATAAATAAAAACAGAAACAAAAAAATGAACAGGCAGAACCTTAGGACAAATAGTAAAAGCAAAGCTATAGAGATAAAAATTACACAAAGAAGCATACACATGCACATTCACAAAAAGAAAAAAGGGAGGAAAAAATATATATATGTATAAAAAAAAGGAAGAGAGCCACCAAACCAATAAACAAATTCACCCATGATAATAAGCACTAAATACTAATGTAAGATAAACGTAAAACCAGAAACAAATTAGACGCAGAAAGCAAACCCTAAGTCTTAGTTGCTCCCAAAATCCATAGCCTCAGTTTTGGGAACATTCGTTGTCTATTCAGGTATTCTTCAGGTGCAGCATTTATAAAGTTGATTGTGGGGATTTAATCTGATGCTGCTGAGGCTGCACGGAGAAATTTCCCTTTCTCTTCTTTGTTCGCTCAGCTTCTGGGTTTCAGCTTTGGTTTTGGCCCTGCCTCTGCGTGTAGGTCACCCTCAGGCATCTGTTTCCTGCACAGACAAGAGGCAGTTAATGCAGCGGCTGATTAGGGCTCTCTTGCTCACTCAGGCTAGGGGGAGGGAGCAGTACGGTAGTCATAATTGGAATGTGGGGCAAGCCTGTGATGTTAGAGGTCAGGATGACGTTGCAACAGCCTGAGGTGTGCCTTGTGTTCTCCCGGGGAAGTTGTCCCTGGATCACAGGACCCTGGCAGTGGTGTGCTGCACAGGCTCCTGGGGGTGTGTGGATAGTGACCTGTGCTTGCACACAGGATTCTTAGTGGCAGCGGCAACAGCGTTAGCGGTTCATGCCCATCTCTGATGTCTGAGCTGATAGCCACAGCTTGCACCCGTCTCTGGAGCTCTTTTAGGCAGTGCTCTGCCTTCTGTGGGCACACGGAGCAAGAATCTCCTCTCCTCGTGCACCATGAAACAAAGGTCTCTTGCCTCCCTGGCAGGTCCAGACTTTTTCCCTGACACCCTCCCAGCTAGCTGTGGCACAGTGCATTAGCCCCCTTCAGGCTGTGTTCATGCAGCCAAACCCAGTCCTCTCCCTGGGATCTGACCTCTGAAGCCCGAGTTCCAGCACCCAGTTCCCACTCACCCCAGAGGGTGAGCAGACTCAGGCTGGTGAGTGCTGGTCGGCACCAATCCTTGTGCGGGAATCTCTCCACTTTGTCCTCTGCACCCCTGTTGCTGCACTCTCCTCCATGGCTCTGAAGCTTCCCTCCTCCGCCACTCACAGTCTCCATCCCCGAAGGGGCTTCCTAGTGTGTGGAAACTTTTCCTTCTTCACAGCTCCCTCCCAGAGGTGCAGGTCCTGTCCCTAATCTTTTGTCTCTGTTTTTTCTTTTTTCTTTTGCCCTACCCAGGTACGTGGGGAGTTTCTTGCCTTTTGGGAGGTCTGAGGTCTTCTGCCAGCATTCAGTAGGTGTTCTGTAGGAGTTGTTCCACATGTAGATGTATTTCTGATGTATTTGTGAGGAGGAAGGTGATCTCCACGTCTTACTTCTCTGCCATCTTGAAGGTCTCCTCAGTGGGAATTTTTAATTTAAGAAGTTCTAACTGGTGAAATTGCTTAAAAGAATAAGTGAAGGAAAACCAGCAATATTCAAATCATCATTATTCCATTAGTATTTTTTATTGTCTCTTGAAGTATTTTCCTCTGATTAAGTGCAATTTGGATTTTTCGAGGCCATAAAATAATCAATGAATCACCCACAACAGTGTAGCTGAAGTAGTCAGAAAGTACAATTTCCTCTCTGTATTCCTGTCCACTCAGCACGTGGGTACACTTGCATACCCATACACACAAGGGCACACACACACACACCTTTTCTTTAGTTTTACAGCCTCACTCCAGGAGGTTTCTCTCTTTCTAATTAGATACACATAATCCATTCAGCCCCTTTGTGAAGTTCACAAGTTGATTCCCTCTCGCTCTTTCTCTTGTCTTCTCTGTCTTCAACTAGACAATGAAAACAAAGATACAGTAGAACTCATTTTCTCATTATTGATTTCATGCACCAGCTGCCAGCTGTTTTAGCTTGTTCGTTTATATAACCCTCTGGGTAACTTTTTTAAAGTACTTTTCTTGGACCATCTGTTAAATACGATTTCTTTAATAATTAAAGACTCACCATCATCTTTCAAAGAAACATAATTTTTGCCATTGCAGCTGAGATATCAACATTTTGGATTCAGATACACAGACGGGTTTCATTCCATGAATCAGTATCAAATCAAATTCTTTGGGACACTAGTACTGCATGAGTCCCCTCCTGTCACCTCCCCCACCACCACATGCCCTGCCAAACAGTTTATGTTAAGGGGAAAAGTTCCTTAATATTTACAACTTAAGTTTTCTGTTTAAGGTCTTTTCCCCTCAACTTTTGCTTTCAGGTATTAGAGATCGATACTTAAGCCTGTTAAAATCTCATTTTTATGAATACACAGGTAGTTTTTGAACATATATTCAGGAAGGCACTTCAGGTGGATGTACTCATAAGACCACCCATTGTAATGAATGCAGATATTTTTCTAGAGAGAATCAAGCTCATGGATTCTAATGTGGAAGTATTGTTTACAAGTCAGCATCTCACCATCTGTCTTTTACTTAGTTGAAGGCTATCTCATGTACAGACAGAATCTGGGAACAAACCTTCTACTCAGACCCTTATCATCTTGGAATGTTGCTAAAATTGACATGTTTTGCCATTAGGCTTATGAGTGATTCTGTTTCTTAGTTTTCTTTACTTACCATGGTAGATATCTATACTTTGTGTTATTGACTCAGGATGTGTAGGTTTTTAATCTTTAGTATTGGAAGTGCATTTATTGGGTGATAAGCAAAAGACATCAAACCATTATTTGAATGGCATCACCAGAGTTTAATTCAAATGTGAAAATGGATACAACCTCAGTTTGAACTCTTCTTTAAGGCTCTGACTAGGCCTAAACGTTCCAATGATTTTTGCATTGCTTAAAATGTTTTTTGAGGAAACCTTGTTTATAAAAGCTTTTGCCTTTTGTTTCCAGTATGTACCAGTCCTATAAGGTGAAAAAAGTATATCAATTTTTATGCCACCTCTATACTATTATCAGTACATTTAATTTTTTACAGAATTATTTGTTCAGCCTTATAACTCATTGCTCTAAAATTCACGTTTGCTAAATTTGACATGAGGGAAATTGTAGTATATTTTAGATTTTTGAGGTGGAGGTAACATTTTCTTTTTGTGAAATCTAACAAAACAGTTTTCTTCAAAATAGAATAAAGGAAATGTTTTCTTAATACGGTGAGCATAACTTATATTAGCTTCTGTGAACCTGAGAATTTGGACTTTGTTTAAAAAAGCATTCCCATCTTTAATATTTTTGTCATTATAAACACAGCTCTATTCTAGTCAGCTTTGGACTCTGGCCCCTGTTAATTTTTAAAATGGAAAAGAGCAGGTTGACTTTTCTGAGATAACTGCTTAAATATTCTTACAGATCAAATTGATCTCATTCAGATTAAGGTGTTGTTTGAATGGGAAGCTGCATTTTTACAGTAATCTTTGCTTTTCCATGAACCTTCTCATCATAGTTCTTTTACATCTCACACAGCATAATCATTTTTAGAAACATAACCAAGATCTAATGAACTATGGAAGCTAAGCTGAAGAGTGGTCCTCTGAGTTGACTTTCTCTGTGTATTCTTAGTTATATTAACGTGTCTATATTATATTTGATGAATATTTATTAAAGCACTGCATTTATTATTTTTATTCTGTACAAACAGGATTATGAATTGTTTGGCCATTGGTTCTGTGTCTTAGTTTTAGGAAATAGGCACAAAAAATACTTCCTACATTTTAGAGTTTTAAAATGCCTGGGTACACGACGTTTTACACAGTGGAAGCAACCTGAGCTCTCTATGAGGAAACATATAGGTAAGTGTTCCCCTTATAGAAGCCAGTAGGGTCAGGTCAAAAAAAAATAATGCTCTTATCCTTAGAGTGAAATTCTATGATGTAACATTCTTCATATATTTAAATAAATTAGAACAGAGTAGTACTATTTTTCCTAAGCTTTTTCATGGCTTTTCCAAACATGTAGCCTTAATAAGGAGTGCTTGTGTATTACCTCCGTGTTTTTAAACTCATTCTTACATTCACCTGCAATCCAAGGGAAGAAACTGAATTGCTACACCAATGTACACTTGATTAAATGGAGTGAACTGATTAAAGGATAGCAATAATGATCCTGTTTATGTATTTTTTTTTCTGAATATACATCAGGCAAAAGTATTGATAGAAATCTTCTCCCTTTAATTCCAAAACAAAGGGCTTAGGCCAATCCTGTAGAGACAGAGAAGGTGATAACTGAGTGGAGTTTTTAAGGATGATTAGGAGTTAGCTGGGCAGAGAAGGTGTGTGTGTGTGTTGGGGGGGGGCAGGAATTACAGGCAGTGAAGGCACTAGATTTATGGATTACTCTCCTTCTCCTCACACCCTATTTAATCTTTTCTCAACCTTCCTGTCACCTCCCCTCCCACCCCACCCCTCTGTTTCTCCCCTCCAGAATTTTGTTTCAGATTATAATTTGAATAAACTCAAGTGTAGTCTAATATTTGCTTAATACCAATATTTCTATATAGAAATAGTTCTACCAACAAATTGGACAACCTAGAAGAAATAGATAAATTTCTAGAAACATACAATCATCTTCCAAGACTGTTCATGAAGAAATAGAAAGTCTGAATAGACTGATTACTAATAAGGAGATTAAAACAGTAGTCAAAAAGCTCCCAGCAAACAAAAGCCAAGGACCTGATAGCTTCACTGGTGAATTCTACAAACCATTCAAAGAAGATTTAATACCTATCCTTCTCAAACTCTTTCAAAAAATCGAAGTGGAGAGAAACCTTCCAAACACATTTTATGAAGCATTACCCTGATACCAAAAGCTGACAAGGAGACCACAAAAAAAGAAAATTACAGGCAAATATCCTTGATGAACATAGATGCAAAAATCCTCAGCAAAATACTAACAAACCAAATCCAAAAATACATTAAAATGATCATACACCACGATGAAGTGGGATTTATTCCAGGAATGCAAGTATGGTTCAACATCTGCAAATCAATTAGTGTGATTAACAAAATGAAGGATAAAAATCATATAATAATCTCAATAGATGCAGAAAAAGCTTTTGACAAAATTCAACACCCATATTTGATAAGAACTCTCCACAAAGTGGTCATAGAGGCAGCATGCCTCAACATAATAAGGGCCTTATCTTACTCAATGGCAAAAAGCTAAAAGGTTTTCCTCTAAGATCAGGAACAAGAGAAAGATGCCCACTCTTGCCACTTTTATTTGACATAGTATTAGAAGTCCTAACCATGGCAGTTAGGCAAGAAAAAGAAATAAAACCATTTAAATCAGAAAAGAAGAAGTAAAACTGTCATTACTTACAGGTGACATGATACTATATATAGAAAACCCTAAAGACTCCACCAAAAGACTGGTAGAACTAATGAATGAATTCAGTAAGGTTTCAGAATAGAAAATCAAAACACAGAAGCCTGTGGCATTTCTATACACTTATAACAAACTCTCAGAGAAATTAAGAAAACAATCCCATTTGCAATTGCATCAAAAAAGAATGAAATACCTAGGAAAAAGTTTAACCATGAGGTGAAAGACTTGTATGCCAAAAACTATATGACCCTAATGGAAGGAATTGAAGAAGAGACAAAAAATGGAAAGAAACTCTGTGTTCATGGATTGGAAGAAATCTACAGATATAATGCAATCCCTATCAAAATGTCAATGGCATATTTCCCAGAACTAGAACAAATAATCCTCATATTTTTATGAAACCACAGAAGACCTTGAATAGCCAAAATAATCTTGAGAAATAAGAACAAAGCTGGATGTATCACACTCCCTGATTTCAAACTATACTACAAAGCTACAGTAATGAAAACAGCATGGCACTGGCACAAAAAATGACAGATAGATTAATGGAACAAAATGGGGAGTCCAGAAATAAACCCACACATATATGGACAATTAATCTATGACACAGGAGCAAAGAACATATAATGGAGGAAGGACAGTCACTTAAACAAATAGTGTTGGGAAAACTGGACAAGCCACCCTTTTACAACATACACAAAAATGAACTCAAAATGGATTAAAGACTTGAATGTAAGACCTGAAACCGTAAAGTTCTTAGAAGAAAATATAAGTAGTAACCACATTGACTTCAATCTTAGAGATATTTTTGTGAATTTGACTTCAAAGGCAAGGGAAACAAAAGCAAAGGTAAACAAATAGGACTACAGCAAACTGAAAAGCTCTGTACAGCCAAGGAAAGTCTCATCAAATGAAAATGCAATCTACTGAATAGAAGGTATTTGCAAATCATATATCCAAGGGGTTAATATCCAAAATATATAAAGAACTCATACAACTCAGCAACAAAGAAACAAGACAATTAAAAAATGGACAAGGAATATCTCAATAGACACTTTTCCAAAGAAGACATACAAATGGCCAACAGACATATGAAGATATGTTCAACATCACTAATTATTAGTAAAATGCAAATCAGAAGCACGAGATGTCACCTCACACCTGTTAGAATGGCTATTATCGAAAAGACAAGGAATGACAAATGATGGAGAAGATGTGGAGAAAAGGGAACAGTTGTGCACTGTTGGTGGGACTATAAATTGGTGCAGCCATTATGGAAAACACTATGTAAATACCTCAAAAAATTAAGACCAGAACTACCAAATGACCCAGCTATTCCACTTCTGGGTATATATCTGAAGAACATGGAAACACTAATTTGAAAAGATACATGCACCCCAGTGTTCATGGCAGCATTATTTACAGTTGCCAAGATATGGATGCAACCTATGTGCTCATTGACAGATGAATGGATAAAGAAGATGGAATATATATATATTCCATATATATATATATATGATGGAATACTACTCAACCATAAAAAAAGATGAAATCATGCCATTTGTGACAACATGGATGGACCTTTAGGGTATTTTGCTAAGTGAAATAAGTCAAATGAAGAAAGACAAATAACGTATGATTTCACTCATTTGTGGAATATTAAAACAAAACAAACAAGAAATGAAAAAAACGCATCAATACAGAGAACAGATTGGTGGTTACCAGAGGGGAAGGGGGTTTGGGGGTGGGTGAAGGGGGTCAACTGTATGGTCATGGATGATAACTAGACTTGTGGTGATCACTCTGTGGTGTTTGCAGATGTTGAACTGGGTGTAATGCTGTACACCCAAAATTAATATAATAACAATAGTAATAATGATAGTAGTAATAATAATTAAGCAAAGAAATAATTATATCTTTCAGCCAGCTTGTAAGAGAGAGAAATAATTCACTTTAGAAAATCTGCATTACTAGCTAGTGCTCTTTGAGTTTGTATGTGTCTTCCAATCACTTTCTCCACTGGTTAAATAAACTTGTTTACAGTACTAGTCAGAGTAGACTTAGTTGAGTAAAACGTGTGTTTTCCAAATTATCCCCTCTGAGCCTTCTCAAACACACACACACACACGCACACGCACATGCACACGCACACGCACACACACACACACATACTCCAGATCTGGGTAGCAATTATGGAGTTGTTGTAGAGCCCCTCCGACTCTGCTGCTAACTGATAATCCTCTTCTTTTTAACCTCTTATTGTTTGGCTTCCTGAAAACACTATGGAACAGACTCATCTTGAGAATCTCAGCCAGAAGGAATGCCCAGCAGCATGGTAGCAAAAATGAGTAGGGAAAAAGCCCCTATTAGGAGCTCTTTCTTCCTCTCAGCTCATCTTTGATTACTCTTGATTGCGAAAAGAAAAAAAATATATAGTCTCCATTTTGCAAAGGACTGATGAAAGGATGCTATGAACGTGCTGTTAAGACTGAAATTTTATGCACTTTCTATAGAGGTCCAGTTTTAATCAGTCTATAGCTGACATATCCTAGTAACAATCTGATTAATGGGGGTTGGAGGAACCTTCAGCTCCTTGGATAAGAAGCTAGGCCTGCAGAATATCATTGAAATTTACATTTTTGAAACTTTCAGATCAGATTTGAAAATGATGATCTAGTGTTACAGAGCCAGGTTGCATAGCCAGTGGGAAGTGAGACATGTTAATGAATGTTACATATTGGTCAAGAATGTGCCCCAAGAGAAAGGAATAAATAGGACCATTATGTTTTGCCTTGTGTGTGTTTAACTAAAAAGGATATCTCTAGGTTCTTACAGATAATTTTATTACAATTAAGATTAATTAATGTTGGTTCTGATGCTGAATATAAATGCTATTATCAACCTGAAAAATAAAATTCAAGGCCAAATGAAGAATTAGGATGAAATATATTGCAATACAAGTTTCATATGGAAATGTCACCTGTGGGCTGAGCTATATTTTATTATACATTAAAAATATCCACCCTCCATAATTTGTGACATCTTGCATTATCCTAGAACACAAGATTTTCTAATATCGTTACGGCAGGGAAAGGAATCATAAACTTGTATGGTAACGTAAAAGACTAAGAGCAAGGTGAGAAAGTGTTAAATTCTGTTTTCAGCTGACTAGAATGATTCCTCCTGCACATTTGATTCATCTGTTCATTTTAGATTTGTGGTTTCTCTAAGATTGTTTCCTCTAATTAAATATTCATTGTTTATATACCATCCATATAATGGTATCCAATATGTTACATATCTATATGTCTTCTGTTCCTTTAGGCACTATAAGCATTTGTAGGATAATAACGTAGAATCAGATGTTTCTATATCACGATCACTACTACCCTGCAGAATGATCTCGTTCCCAAGGATATTTCCCCCTCTACTTCAAGCTTCCGTTCTGTTGGCATCTTTATATAAAACACTGGAGGAGTGATAGATGGAGGATAAGAGTGAAACACACACACACACATCCAAGCACATGTATTAGAATGGACATTTCTTACTAATACCATTTTCTGTTTTTTCCCCAGGAAAATAAGATCAACAAATTTTTCATTCTTGAGGACCCTATAAAGGTTTAAGGAAAAAGCACACCTTTACATTTTATAGTATCAACAAAATGCATATTTTCACCCTATTGTTTAATAGTTCAGTAGTGTTTATGTGATTGTTATTCTTCCAAAGGCCTGCAGCTAATGTACATTACTTTTGATTTGGGTGCATCTCCCTCCTATTCTTTCCTAAGAAGAGACTGAATCTCTTTTTATCTTTTTGGTAATGAAAAACTTTAACAAGCCAATGCTAAATGATTTCCAAAACAAAAAATTTGAACACAGTTATATGACCAATAAATAACTTATTCAAAAAACACTTTTACCCTAATGGCATTAAAAGAAGCAAAACTTACATGTTAAATAATATTTTACTGGTACCTTAATATTTATCTTTGAATGATGATCCAGAATGTGCATTGTTATTGATGAGCATATTTTGAGTTATGGTATACACTTTATTATTCTGAGGGACCCTTGAAAAACCCATTATTACAACGTTATTAAGTCAAAACACATATAAAACCTGAAATAATCTTTTGGAAATGAAAGAACAGCTTGTCTTTTTTTCTGCCCCATCTGGCAATTTGCTAAAATTTGAAAAACTCTTTAAAATGTACCTGCGTTTTAAGCATTTCTCAGCAACAATATATAATTTGTAATATCGTGCATAATTTTATTATTTTGTATGTAGACCTACTGTCTCTCTTTTTGTCTTTGTTGTTTTTTTAAATGTTTTTATTGGAGTATAATTGCTTTACAATGGTGTGTTAGTTTCTGCTTTATAACAAAGTGAATCGTTGTTGTTTTAATTGGAGTGTTTAAGGTCACCAGAGGCAAATTGTGAATATTACTTAATATTATAGTTTTTAAAAATGTGATTGATATCTAAGGATGGTGGTTATTGAAATGATACATTTTTCAGTTTATATCTGTTTTTTTTTTCAGTTGAATAATTTTTATTCCATTATTTGATTCCAGTGTTTCAAAAAGAGTAGTCCAATGGCTTTCTTGATATTTTATGACAGGATCTCCCTTTCAAGAGATCTAATGGTGTTTCAGTGTGTATAATCATAGCAAGATTATTATTCATTTTGTTAACACTTTTTCTCTCTGCAAAATAAAATTATTTCATAATTAAGTATAGTGTTTAAAGAAGGGCTTTATTTGGAAGGTGTCAAGATACCTTGCAAATTGGTGTACTAAGACTTTATAGTTTTTTATTCAGTAGATGCAAGCATATTTGCACTATCACAAAAAGATATACATTTAATAAACTGCTCATTTTTATAAAATATTCTAAACATAGTGCTCAACTTGTATCATATGACAGAATGATGAATATTTTGACATGAAAATGAAGTTGAAAAGAATACAGAATAAATTATATCTATTTTTCTCCTTTAAGTATTGAGTTAAATATGACAGATTCAAAAGGATTTCTTTTGCAGCATTTAAAAAATAATAGAGAACACCACTCATTTAAAAATTCAGAAATACAAAAATTAACTTACCAGATGTTACCTTGATGGTTACAATTGTAATAATTATGAAAGAGTAAACAAACATCTGATCCATATTAGTAAATCTCTGTAATACGTCCAAATGATTATACCTATAGTAAAACATGCTAAGACTGTCAGAAAAATTCTTGGATTATTCTTGCTTTTCACTAAGGAAATATTCATTGTGTGTTTAATGAGTGTTAGTCTTTAGAGCAGTGCTAGATACTCTAGAACAATGCTAGAAACTTAAATATTCAAATAAGAAGGTATTGAGAGTTTACATAGTCATTATGGCCCAGGGCAGAGATGAATGTAAAATTTAGAGTCCATGATCTCAGTTATACTGTGAGGTATAAATTCAGAGAAAGAGAGCATCTTTATGGCATTAATTTTAATAATGGAAGTTATTAAATTATATATAGGTGTGTATATATGTATATGTATACACACACACAGAATTGACAGAAAAATGCAGATAGCCAAAAAATGAACTTTAAAAAATTGGCTAAAGTCTAAAGTGTAAAAGTGATGAATTTTAACCAACATTTTTAAAATAAATTAAAACAAATTTAAGATGGTATAGTAAATAAAATAAAGAAGTTTAAAAGGAGGGTTGTTTCGAAAAAAATATTCGTAAGAGATATACCGATACAACATACGGATAACTTGGGGGAATTCATTTGCAAAGGAAAGAAAAGTCTTAATTCCTTGACATTCCCCCACTTCATTCTAATAATTGTTTCACGTGAAAGGAAAACATACACTTTCATGTTTTCTAAGACACTTAACCTCTCCCTTTTCTAGAGCCTGTGCAAACAGAAGTGCTTATAACACCAACATGTTACCAACTTACTAAACTTTGAAAAGACAGTGACTCTGAAGTAGTGTAGATTTGCCAGTTGCTAAGTAGATGATTTTTCAGTACTATATTGTAGTTAGTCTTACATTTAATTGTGATAATACTTGTATTCTAGAAATCATAGTATTAGCTTAGGAGCAGTTCATCAGTATTTAGCAAAAATCCTTTGGTGAGATGGCATAGGCTTGAGACTTGGTGCTTAAATTCTAAGTTTTCTGGCACTTTTGGCTAGTTCAAATATAGGAAAATAAGGCCAGAATCTAGTATATGACACTGATCAATTTTCAACCCAAAGAAAAACTGGTTCTAGGAAAAAAAC
Organism: Balaenoptera ricei; assembly: GCF_028023285.1. NCBI lineage: Eukaryota > Metazoa > Chordata > Mammalia > Artiodactyla > Balaenopteridae > Balaenoptera > Balaenoptera ricei. The sequence continues at coordinate 76,920,087 of NC_082660.1, forward strand.
TATTTGTCAAAAAATTCAGATTGTTTGGAATTTATTCCTATTTAATAACATAATATTTCCCTAATAAAGTTTTTCTAATAAGACATATATGTTTAGATTATACTTTAATTATATCAAATAATCTAGGGTTTCAAAGTCAAATTTAACTGCTTTATTTGGAATCAGATTTTCTTAAGTTTGTTTTTTTTTTTTGAAAAGGTAGTAATTAAAGAAGAAGTAATTGATTTGGGGCCTCATTTTTCCTTTGTTAAGGTGTTCTTGGTGCTTCACATAGATTCCAAAGAAAATTTTCTGTCTAATAATCATCCTGTTTACAACTGCATAACCTTTAAAAGTTTTCACTAAAATATGATATGGTCAGCATTAAAATATTTTTGTAAAGGATCCTGTTGATATTGTCATGTGACAGGGTGGTGAGGTAAATTTCCCTATGTTGTGACAATGGCCCTTGCCTAACCACAACTTAATCCTAACATTTGAGAAGTTGTCAAAACTGTATTATAACTGATTTTCAGAAGTATTCTATGAAGACAGCTTGCTTCTACTTAATTGAAAATATACATGATTGCTTTCACTAGTCTTTTTTTTCCTTTTGGCAAGAGACCAAAATTGGAATTTTAATGATGACAGTTAATTATAAAATTATCTTTTCCCCTGAAAAATAGTTCAGAAAAATCATGTGGTCTAGTATTAAGATTTCATTTCTCTGGATGGACCACATACATGTTTATATGTAGGTTTACATTCTACACACATACTATGTTCAGCAGATGAAATGTTTGAACCACAATAGTATTTAAAGGATATAAAAGGCTATTTGATTAGCAGGCTGTTGTTACTTACAAATGAATTTTGTCTCCTACAATTAAAAAATCATTTATCCTTGTGTTGCACATGGTTTTTATTTTACTTTTTGATTTTGGTACTCAAAGACTATTAAAATAGGACATTAGTTTCTTTCCTATTAAAAGCCTTTAAAGAAAATGATGTTTTTAAAAGAAAGGCAAGACTTTGAACACCTCTGAGTTTTTCTCCCGTTTCTAAATGCTCTGTAAATTGTGTGTGAAGAATTTAAGACCTGTATGCTTATATTGTGACATTGCTATTGATTTGTAAAATTTTTGTTTGCTGCAGATTGTAATGGGTAAGTGGCGAGTGTGAGGTAAGAAGGGCATGCTATTTGTGAGCATGGCAAAAAATGTATTTTTTCCTACTAGGAATACACCTTCAAAAATAACTGGGTGGTCTTTTATTGCCACGATGTGATTTTTAGGGGGAAACAGTCACAGATACAAAGACATTCTTCAGGATGTGATCACTATAAGACCAAGGGCCTTACAAGTAAGCAGAGTAAAGGACTAAAGATCTCATGTAGGATTGCTACATTGGTTAGAAGAAAAAAAGGGAAGACCTAGTTGCCCTGGAGAGATGAGGAGGCAGTCTGAAATCTCTTGATTTTCAGTGTGAAGATTGCTACACTTTCTACAGTGTGGAAGAGAAAGAATGCAGTACTAAGGAGTCCTAAACAAGGGGTGACTATAGAAACACTAGGTGAAGCATGATGTGATGGGTGGAAAAGACGCATGACACATGCTGGGGAGTATTGAATCATTTCTATTAACAATGATTCATATTCATATAACTAACAGAAGGGTAGAGTCCTTTTCTTTCATTCATTCTTTCATTGTTCTTTTCTTTCATTCTTTTAAAATTTTGTTTGAATCGAGAGAGAGACAAAGTGTTGGGAAGAGTTACCTCCAATTACCTGTGACAGTATTGCTGATAAACTTTTAGAAAAAAAAAATGCATGGCTGGTGAAGTTTTAGACTTAAGGGGGCATATCTTCTAACAGATGGAGTATACACATAGCTATGTATGAATAAAGAAGATGCTTATGCATTATTTGAGAAGACAGTTATGGGAGTAACCTCTAGTAATTTATAAAGTGAAAAGGGTAAATATACAAAAGGACTAATACAGACAACTTCTGAAAAGGAGAGAAAAACCCCACTTAGTCACTTAAACAAAGAGAATAACCAAAAGAAAATATTAGGTAGTGAAATAGCTAACAGCCTTCATAGGTATTCATTTAGAGCTAATCATAACCCTTGGTGTGAATTTAGCTAAGAGATGTATATTTGAATAAGCTTCCTAGATATCCATATATTGGAAATTTTGTTTGAAGACGTATTGGTGGGCCTGTTTGATTTTGCTAAAATGTTAAAATTGACACCTAAAATACAAGACAGTATCAGAATATTGATTTTCACCAAGGAGAAATAATTATTTTATTTTATTGGGATCAAGTGATAAAGGCAAAAACTTGTATTAAAAAAACCTGAGTGAGATGATACAGAACACTTTTGAGGCAACAGAAAACTAACTCTGGAATGTGTGGAAGGACTACAACAATAATACTTAGGGAAGGAAATTTCAGTTGGAGGAAATTTTCTGTAATTCATAACTCATAATTCATGGCATTGCAACAAGATAAAAAGTATTAAGATCAGATAATGTAAAAAATTCAAACTATGTTCATAAAGATTTTAGTAGTATACATAAAAATCTGGGGAATAATGAACATAATAAAGAAATAAAGATTAATTTCAAATTTCCATTAAAAAGCAATATTTCATTGCATCAAAGATTTGATGTAAGACCTGGAAAAATGAGCTTGCTCTTGACATTTACATTTGAAATAAATACCATCACCTCAAATACTTTTTATCAAACATGTGTCTTCTAAAGACTTTAATCATGTTTTATAATGTTAGAGCTGATTTTTTATCAAGGGGGTGTTAAGTAGTTAGGTTTTGTTGTTCTCAAAGAATCACAGCGTAGTGAGAGAGACACACATATGACTGAGTGCTATAACACAGGCAAGCACAAAGTGCTATGTGAGCAGAGGAGAAGGAACCATTGTTAGTTTATGTGTTTAAAAAATGCACAAAAAAAAGAGGCAACCAGGGTTAATGTTAAGATCAGCATATTATTTGACCTCATTTTGCTATTAGAAAGGAATAGGGGAACTTATTCAGAGCAGAGGGACAGAAAGTTTCACAGTCCTTTTAAATGTTCGTTTTCACCACTTTGTCTTAGAGGCTTTGTGTACATGGTCTTATTGTTAGACACTACAAGGAGATATCCATTAGTTATGGTTTTTGCTTTTAGTTGTTTGCATTTTAAATGATAAAACCAGCAGATACTGATGGGGTTAGTTAATGTTGAACATATCAATAAATAGATGAAAATGTACATACTGTTATGTCTTTTCACTTTTATCATAGGAGGAGGAAGTGGGATGGTAGACAGCAGTTAGTGGGAGTGGTGTGTTTTTCTCTGTGTAACTGTTAGGCAAACTATGTCTTTCATTTTCTATGTTTCTAGGAATTTTCCAATGAGGAAGTACCAGATAAAACTAACTGCCTAAATAATCAAGGTAGAAGAGGTATAGATAAATTTGGCCAATGTTGATGTTGAGGTTGGGTGAGGAGTACCTAGGGTCTGTTAAACTATTATTTCTAATTCCATATATTCTCAAATGTTGCATAATAAAAAAAAAAAAAAAAAAAAAAAAAACTAACTGCCTAAAGGAGAAATGATAATAACAGTGACTTTCTTGATGAATGACAGCTTATTTTGACCTGCATGCAGGGTTATAGGAAAGACCTAAAATTCTACAGGATAGATGATGAGATTACAACATTCCTATAACCCCACTTAGAATGTTATGTTTAGTTCTGGTTACCATATTTTTAAAAAAGATGTAGCATTTGAAAAAGGGAATTAGATTGACCTTAGAACTACCAGGTATTAACTGTGAAGACAGGATAGAACCCTGAATTTCTGTAACCTTTAAAGTGCAAAGGTTGAAGAAGATTTAATTGAAAATAAACTCACTTCAATATACGTATAGATAGAGACATATAAATTTCAATAGAAGTGAAACTTGCTTCTATACTTCTCAGGTTTTCAAGTCAGTTTTTCTGTAGCATGCAAACAGAACAATGCTCTACTGATTTCCCTTGTGAGGTAAAATGTCTGAAGAATTTTCATGCAGTACTTTCCTGAAACATAGAAAGGATATGCCCCTTAGCTGAATACCACTGACAGACATTGCGATAACTACTTATGAATCAAGAAAAAGTATGTCTCAGGAGTGGCAACTAAGTTGCAATAGCTACTAATTTCTCAGAGAAATTTTAATTTAATCTACCTGTATTTTAGGCAGGTTGTTGGCAACTCGGAAATCAGAGAACCATAGAGTATTTGAGCTATGATAGGCCAGAGAGGTCAATTTATCCAACCTTGGTTTTACAAATAAGGATACTGGGATCTAGAAAAGGGAAGTCATTTCCTCATGGTCACACATCCAGTTGCATCGTTGATACTAATACCCAAGTCTCCTTATGTCTTGTTCAGTGTTCTCTCTGTTGACACTATTGCTTACAGAATAGGTTGTTTGAAAATTCATTTATAACTTGGTTTCATGGAACTTGGAAAATCAATTTTCATGGAATCAGTCATAAGCTCAGAGTTCTCCTTTGTTCCATTCTATACTTTGTTTCCATGTTAATTTAAGCTTTAAGTCATATTAATGCTAACTTTAGACTCTCTGTTGCACATGTCCATTCCTTTTTATTCTCATCTCTATCTACCTGGTTATCTCATGCCGAGGACATTGCAGTAATCTTCTGCCTGATCTCACCTCCAGACACTCTTGTAGCAATTCATTCTGCCCATCCTGTCAGTTTCAACTTCCTAAAGCATTGTTATCCTCTTTCTTTGTTTTCCAAAACCTATCTATTCCTCTAGGCCCCAATCAAACGTCATCTCTTTCATAATGACTTCACTTACCACTCTAGGTATAAGTGATGCTTCAACTAAATTCTTATAGCTATTAGTTTATATCACCATGCATTCAACTTTCATTCATCTGATATTTTTGAATGCCTACTCTACACCAGGAAATCATGTGGCATTTATCACTCACAGACTTTCAATGTAACAATTTGTGACTATGATATGTCTCTCGTTTCAGATTGTAATATTCTTGATATCAGGGACCATGCTTGAAGATCTTTGTATTCTCCATAGCCTATAGCAAAGAGGCTTTTGTGCATAGTTGATGATCAGTAAGTATTTGTAGATAAATATTGAACTAAGAAAGTGCTATCATAGAGTAAGGAGATAAATGTGGCCTCTGTGGGATCAGTACGAAAACTGTTAGATATCAATTATAAGTATGTTTGAAGAGCTTCCCTTAACCCTTAAAGAAGTTGGTTCTTTACATATCATGAAAGTGATCAAGCAAAAAAAGTATCAAGAAAAAGGGGTATTTCATTCATATTCAGATAGGTAAATATTGTCAACAACAGGAAGTGGAAGAACACTGAATCAAATTAAAAACCCTTCAGTCTCAGTTTCTACATATATAAAAGTGGGAAAGTGTTTCAAACCCACTTTTGCACACAGAGTAGTTTTACTCCTTTAGTTAATGATGAGAAAAATGCTCTGTTAACTGTAAAACTATGTAACAATAAGGTCTTATTATTTAACATGAGATTTTGGATACAAAAAGGAGCTACATCAAAAGGTAATCAATTGTAATGTTAAGTATCTGCCTCTGATGTCTTAATTGGTGAGGAACATGCTTTTTATTTTATTTTATCTTATCCTATTTTATCTTATCTTATTTAATGGTGGTAGAGTGGTCCTTGTCAGAGATTAAATCAAGGGATGAATGTAAGGAATTTAACAGACTTTGAAATAAGTAATCTTCTTCATTCCCACTCCCACCTCTTAGTATTACATTGAGAGCATGTCCAGGCCGAGATTCCTTTGCTCTGACCCTGCTTGATTGTCTTCATCTGCAGCTAGACTAAACCGGATAGGATTACCAGAATGATCAACTGGCAAATGAACTCATTTTGTTAGAAACAGCTTAGCTGAGTTCTGCTTACAGAACTGTTAGTGTTTCACATCGAATTTAAGCTTCACTAAACAAATAAGCCAAATGTTAGAAAAAATTAAGGTATAATTAAAATAAGTTTTAGAATATTCTTTCTCTCTTGAATAACTTTATAATGACTCTATACTTTTCACCCATCAATAATTCAGAATATTTGATGCCATCAACTAAATTTGGGCTCATGATATTTCTGATCAACTTTACCTACTCAGTGAAAGTTCACTCATTCTAAAACACCCCAGCTATCCTTATATAAATTAAACCCCATCATCAATGATGTAAATCAGTGTAGCATAGAGGAAGTAGGTTCTTAAAATAAATTTTATTAGAATAAGCTTGAAGACTCTATACAGTGATGGATTTAAATGAGTAAATTGTCCCTTCACATGGCCAATGTTCAGTTAATTGACAAATTTTTACTGAGTGCCTAGTCTGTGAACAAGAAACCTAAACTCATTCTTCAAAGGAGATTGCATTTCAAAAGGAAAATAGATCTAAGACATGTAAATAAATAAAATATTTACACATTACTATAAATGCTATGAAGGAAACACCATCTTAATCAGCAATTTACAGTTGGAGGCTGCGACAAAGTTCTCTCCACAGGCAGCATACAATTTAGAAGTAGGCCAATTTACTATCATCTCAGTGTGTTATCAAACCATCAAAACCAAAGTTAACTAAAAGCTGATAAAGCAGTGTTTGCATCCAATGTCTCAGGGGCTTTAATGTACATCTACCATAAATGTTTGGTTTGGCTTCTAGAACATTTCCTTAGTGTTTTCTCTGAGCCATTCTGAACATACTATAGAAAAACATAATCATCAACTGGAAGACATGAAATATAACTAGTGTAACAGGGTTTAAAAATTCCCTTACAAAAGGCTGTCTAGAACTCCCATATGGATCAAAGGACAAGATTCAAAGGGTCACTCATGGTGTCTTTAGCCAAACCTACAAACAAGGAGAAAAATTTCCAACAGAAATATTGTGAACAAATATGCCACAACAATAAATAATTTAAAATTTATGAAGGTTTTGAAGGATTTTAATGTTAAAACTTTATACAGTAGAAATGATTTCAGATAGGTTATCTAATAATTAAAGTTAATTTATGTGACTGATACTTATAATATATATGTATTGAAATCCCCTTCTTACGAACAAAAATTTTAAAATGCTGTAAGCTCATTTATCTTTACTATCAACCCATCCCGTATGTAATTTTTCCTTTTTTTTTTCCCTTTATACTGTGACTTTAAATCACACTGACATTTAAAGAGTCAAGCTTATGCACCAAAGTATTTCAGAAGAAACATATTTAGTATGACCAAGGTTTTTGTTATTCTCAAATAGTTCTAGGAAAAATAAATTTCTGAAAGGAGGAAAATAGTTTTATTTTTCAGGTTCTTGAATCGGAAGATCATGCCTTTAGAGACTTAAGTGATCAAGAGGTTGTTTGGATACCCTCTGGAAACTTAAATAAGCCTAAAATATCCAGGCCTCTTTCAGTTCCTTTTTCTTTTGACATACATTCTTGTCAAAGAATTTCCAGGATCTCTAAAGAGATTAAGCAGGTTTATAAAAGCTGCTGTGGAGCAAGAGTTGACATATAAAATGAATAAAATTATTAGTTAAGAGTGAGGGAAGCTCCCCAAAACCTCCAACACTGGAAATGCAAAAGTTAACATGATTTAATCATGTCTCCAGAGAGAAACTAAAAAAATTTTACCAACACGTATTTACTGATCATTTATCCCCTACAGATGAAGTTAGGGGTAGGGGCAGGGCATTGCTTGACTTATGTCCTATTTATTTATCATATTTGTTCCCAAATCAACATTTTGTTTATTGTATTGGGCCAGGAAAACACATTACATGACTAAAAGATCTTATCTGTATGAGGAACAGCTAAAGCCTAATTTAGTAGTCCCCAAAGTATGGTCATATATGCCAGGTTAACAGGTGACTCCCATTTAAAAGCCTGAGACGTTTTTCCAGCTTTATCGAGGTAACTGGCAAATCAAACTTGTGTATTTTTGAGGTGTACAATCATTTTACATATATTAAAGCATAGGAAACGTTTTATTGATCTTTTGGAATTTTAAATATATGGTTACTACTCTGATTGAACGATACTGCTTCTGAACAAATTCAGAAATATAGAAGTCACGTTTTATTTTGAATGTCAAAAATAAAGTATATGTATTTAACTTGTGGTCCCTAAAGTCCTAGAATTATAGCTAGTGTTAGGCAGTATTGTAAAATGCATTCTCACATTTGACAAGACAAATGAGAAATTTTCAAAAGTCAAGGTAAACTCCTAATTTTCTAAGAAATTTTAAGATCCTTAATAAAAGGACAGTTAACTCATGGATGTTTATATATTTATTGTATAATTCTAACAAGAATGTTTCAGTATTTGGTAATTTCAAAATCTATGCTTAAATAATCTATGAAGCTCAAGCTATAGAAGATTTAAATTATTTTTTAACTTAGTATAATTATGTACATATGGTGACAGTCAAAAATGTTCTGTTGTCTTCAGGAAATTTTATAGTTAAAAAAGGAGGATCTCTGGTAAAAGGGAAAAAGTCCTCCAATATAAAGCCCATTGGATTAAGGAAGTATGCATTATCATTAACTTGGTATGTATGACTATATTCTACTTTAAGAAAATGTAATTTCAAAACAGGTTGTGTGAGTGAATTATAAAGCAAAATCAAATAGTTCTGACAATCAAGTGACAGAACACAAGAGTAGGTGAAAAAATGCTCACCTTCCTTCACTGCCACCTCCTTTCCCCCGCAACCCCAGATACATGTTTGCATCTGTGGGTTTTTTAAAAAATGTTTCCATAGGCCTTTAAGCAGGGAAGCAGTTGTCTTTCAAAAACAAACAAACACCTGAAAGGAGTCTTTTAACAAAAATGCTATTAGAAGAAGAGATTATGAAGGGGGTGATGAGCTAACCATATATATTTGTAGTGGACATTAGAAGGAGGTTCCTGTTTCTATACTACTAAGAAGTGCAATAAGGCTCAGAATAGCCAAATTACACTACTTATATTTTTTTTTGTATCTTGTCATTTTAAATTTCATTGTTCTTTATTAAAGGGTTTAGGAACACTGGGAAATACTATACTACTGGAAAGAATGGTTGTTTTGTTAACTAAGATAATTATGTGGGTTTTTTATTGATCTCTTTTGTATGTGTTTAACTTATTTTGTGCAGATGTGTGTATGACTGTGTATGTGTGTTTGTGTCTGAGTGTGTGTGTGTGCATGTGTAACCCTTTTGGAGAAGATGTAAGATAGTTCAGTATTGCTTCAGAAATCAGTATATAGTGAGCTGTGTGATTAATGGCTCCATATTTAGGAAATTAAGGCATAACATTGATATTGGCTTACTTTCATCATCCTGTTGGCCGAATAAAAATGAGAAAAAAAACTAGAAGGGATTTTTGTTCCCTAAAAAGTGTTGGAATACCCAATGGGATGGGAAGGAAGGCTCTTGAGAGAAAGGGGAAAGACACAATATTGCTGAATCTTTTTTTGGAATTGTTACGACCCGAGGCCATTTTCTTCAACAGAAATTTACAACCATATTTCCTTGCCTTCATGTATAGAAAAGCCCTAAACCACATGACATTTCACATTATTCTTTACTCAATGGGGATTAGACCAGAAATGTAATAACATTATTCATATATTTAAAACACTATCTAATAGCAATTCAGGCTTTCCTACCTTCTTTGTGCTCTTCCCTGCTGGTGTTTCATTGTGTGTAACCTATCTAAAATTTCTGCAGAATTTAAGAAGATTTTTTGTGAAATATAATAAAGCCTTGATTAATTGGAAGCTACTAACCAGAACTCTCAATTAACCAGTTTTATTTATTTATTTTTTGCTACACTCTCCTTTTAGAAGGAAGAGGCAAATGACAAGAAAACAAGCTGTTAACAGGTATTTATGTATTTATTTTTTAAAAATCAACTTCCTGGGAATGTCCTGGAGCTTGTACAGATTCAGCCCAACTTCAGTAATTTTATTCCCTGTACTATACTTACTAAGGTAGGAAAGTAGTGCCATTTAAAATTTTCAGCAGCAAATATTGAATCTTGCTTAATCTTTAGTTAATAATAAGAAAAATGAAATCCAAATAGCTAATTAGAACCTGTCTATCCATTTGAGGGTTCTAGTTAATTGGGGTCTTCACGGTTTCACTATTACCAGTTAGTGATCATTCATATGTATTAACTGGGAGTGAATCCCAGGAACGCGTAGTTGGGAGATGACTTCCAGCCACAGAGAGCAACTCCTTCCCTGGGAACTAAAGCAGAAGCTAGAGAAAGGCTGCAAAGTTGATGGGGGCTGAGTAAGGGTCACTGACATAAAAATCATGACATCTATGTAAAATAATGGGAAAGTAATTCACCTGCCCCATGGCTCTGAAATGCTTAGGAAGGTACATTCACTTTTGCAGGGCAGCACAGGCTATTAAGTGTGCTACAGCAATAATGGCAAAAAAAAAAAACAAAAAACCAGGCCTTCTAATCTTCTGGAATCTTTCTAAGCATTAAGCACAGATATATATTGTAGGCATGCTACTAGTTCTAAAATATTTGAAATTATTTTTTCTCTAAAAATACATTTTAAAAATATTTGGAACTCTAAGATTTATGCTTGAAACTTCCTAAAATATCTATGACAATTTCAGTTAAATTGCAATCAGAGACACCATATTGCTCCAGACTTCATACCTTTTCGGTTGTAATGGGAACAAAGAATGGGCAGTTAACTCAGAGATGCAAGGGAGAAGGAGGGCAACCCATGATTCTAAAGTACAGTTTGATATTGACTGCCACACACCCTTCTCAGGTTAAATCACCCTATGGTGACTTTACCCCCTTCCTTCAGGGCTGCTCATGATGCATGTTTTATCTGTATTTTTCTACAAGAAAAATGTCATAGGGTTGTTAGAGAGATGGGGACCACACCATGTGATTTATCCTGGGTTTTCAACATAGAAAATGAAAATCATCATGGTGGTGTTTCTAATATCTGGGGCATTTTCTGTACTAAATATTACTCTTAAATATTTATCATGCACACTAAATAATACCCACGTGACCTGAAGCAGTGGATGTGCCTCCTTAAGTGCTAAACTTATTTTTAAACTGTGACTTCAATGCTGGCGGAGACTAGAACCCACTAGATTTCATTAATGAATGATTTTAACTGAAAAAGTTTAAGTGGATTGAGTTTTGAGATTAGGTTTGGGATATTGAAAGTAAGTGTTTTGATTTTATACGAATGCAATTGAATTCAGGCATTGAAATTGACTTTTTTTTAGTAAAATGATATGTAAATGAATGTCAACTTCTTGTTTTTAATTAAGCATAACAGTAGTTTATAACTGTATAGATTTATTTCTAGATTAATCAGAACACACATTACATATGTATATATATATATACATATATATATATATATATATGTATATATATATATGTAATGAGTTTTTACACTAACTGTAATCTGAGAAAAACTGTGAAATGTTTTTGAAAGTATGTGTGCTGACACTCAAATAAACTACAGAGAAACAGGAGAGTTGCAAACTCTAATGCCTACTGAGACAAGGGTGGTAGCATAAATGAAAGGCCATAAGCAATAGGGAGTGGTGGGGACTATGGTGACCTAGAGAGCATATATTCTTTCCAAAGGTGGCAGCTATTACTCAGCTCAGCTGATTGCTACCAGGTGGGAATGCAGGCCCACTGTTGTTAAGATTTGACTTTTTAAGAGAAACTGGGAATCCAGATTTTTATATGAAATTCTCCAATTCTTAAATGTTGGTAACTAACTCAATAAAAAGCAACACTATGCAGGCAAAGCAAAACCCATCTGTGGTCTGGATCTAGCCCATGGGCTATCAGTTTGCGACCTCTGCTTTAAACTTAAGTCCTCTAGGTACTGCGGTTTAGAAAATCACAGTACGTTATAAATGCACCCAAAGATCTTGATGATGGAAAATTCAGGTAAAGTAAATAAATAATAAGTGGAGTGCTTGTAAATAATTCTCCTGATACTCAAAATGGTGGTTATGCACTTTGTGATTTTTTTCTTACTACATGGAAATAGCCAAGATATTTTTCCCTTAATGTGGTTTGAAAGCTAAGATAAAATTATGAATTTTTCATTTTCATATTTATCAGTGCAATGCAGTATGAAAGATAATTTCTTCTATGTCCAAAAGAGAATATTTAAGTTAGGCTCTGTCATATAATGTCATTAAGGCTACTATTTAAAGACCAATTTATGGTGCTTTAATAGGAAGAAAGCCATGTATATAGCATGTGTTGTTTTATTTTAAATTGGCTTGCCTTTAAACAAACTCCCTATTTTATCTGGTGAAATTCCTTTGTTTTTACAAATGGTTAAAGTAAGAAATAAAAGAAATGTAAGTAGTTTTCACAACAAAACTTCATTTGAACTTTTGATAGGCATTGGCAAAGATAAAACAAAAGCTGGTCATTTGAGATTTTATTGAGGTAACTGTTTGACTGATCTGAGACTTTGATTGTTTGTCTCTCCTGCCCTGAACCTTAGCACATAATCCCACTATGCTACAGTGCTTTTGACATCTGTATGCCCCTTTCATCACTGGCAATCCAAAAGAATATTTGTCTAAAAAGGAAACAATTAAATTCCAACCTCTCTAGGAAAAAAAAGAAAACCAGAAAAAAAAAAAAAACCCACTGCTAAACCTGCTTTAATGACCCCTATGATCTGTACCACAAATCCTTAGTCAGGATGGTAAGTTAATATTGTCATTTTTGTTGAGAAACGTTTATCAGAGGACTTAAAAAAAAGAGAAAAGTAAAAAAGAAAGAGAAAGAAAAGAATTCACAATCTCAAATACTAAATTAACTAAAAAAAACCCACCCCTCATTTGTTGACATATTATTCTACTTGCAGATTTAACACAAAAACATATGAAAGATGATAAATTGTTGGACAACTGGTCAACACATATGACAATGTGCAAAATAGCTGATGTTTTACTTAAATAAAATTTGGGTGGACAGTGGTACCCTTTCTAGATCATCAGATAGTTTTGACCACAGGTAATCTGTTGTGTGATAGGGATGAACTACGTTTAAATGTATTAATTAATTAAAACCATTCCTTAAAAACTCCAACAAGTGGAGATTCTTAGTTAATTGACTAGTCCTGAAAGATACAGAATCTAAGAAATAAGTGACTTTTTGATGCATTTGACCAATGTACACATATAAATAAGGTTATTCAGGATAAATTTTGATGAACTAGTGCTTTTTATAATATCTAACATTTTTCGAACATGATATCCCTGGTGTTTTCCATGTATTAGTTCATTTAATCATCATAACAGCCCTATAAGGCAGGTGCTATTATTGTGATTCTTGTTTTACAGATGATGACATTGAGGTACAGAGAAAGTTAAGTGATTTATCTAAGGCCACACAGCCTACAAATACCAGAGCCAGCATTTGAATCAAGGCCATTTGATTTCAAAGCTCATATACTTTGGATCAATATATTTTACAACCTGACAACTGGAATCAGACTAATTACCAAAACACCTAATTTCATTACATTTATATATATACATATACATTATATGTATATATATATATATACTTTTTCTGACTTATCAAAAATGACATTTCTATTCTGAAATCAACTTTGGTAACATCACTTTGGTAGTGTGTAAAGTTAGCAACATTAATTATAAAATAGTTCAAATAGAAAGAGCAGGAAATAATGAGAGATACCTGTGGACCAATAATCAGGTCTACATTTTGCTACATTTGATTCAGAGCTCAATTGAAAAAATTACAGATACAGATGTTTCTGTAAAGCATTAGTGATATGATTAACACTAATATTCTTTCTATTATACTTCACCCTTCATTGGAAGTAGCCACTGCTTTAAAATTGGTGTGTATCATTGCTATGTTTTTAAATTTTATGTGTATTTATACATAAATAATATGCAGCATTGATTTTTGTGTTTTTAAAATGTACCTAAATGGTTTGGTATTATAGTATCATTTTGTAATTGTTGTTTTCACATTATGTTTTTGAGATTTATCTGCATTGATACATGTAGATCTAGTTCATTTTTAAAAATTGTCCACTATACTCTTTCATTCTATGAGTATACCACAGTTTGATTATTTTTTACTGTATTGATGAACACTTAGGTTGTTTCTAATTTTTGTTGTAATGGGCATCATGTTTTCTTGTGCCCCTGTGGGAAAATTTCTCTGGTGTATAAGCCAGAAGTGAAATTGTTGAGCTGTGGGCTATGCACATCTTCAACTTAATAGTTACTGCCAAATTGCTCTCTAAAGCTGTTCTGATTTACCCTCCCACTAGCATTTTACGAGAGCTCTTATTTCCCAAGATTCTTGAAAATGTAGTAGGTATTTTAAACAAAAATTTCTTTGAAGAAAACAATAATTCTTTTTCATTGATTCTCTTTCATGATTATACACTACAGACGAAACGTTGATTCTGATCACAGTGTACATAACAATGTTTACTGATACTATATATTTGTGTCATTATTTTTCGTTTAAAAATATATGCAGTTCAGATAAGCATAAGGATACTATGTAAAATTTGTAAAGTATTTTCCAGGTTTCAAAGCACTTTCCCATAAAGCCTCATTTGATGAGATATTGTGGTATAGCAGGAAGAGCTCTGGAAAACGAGTCAGAAGTTCATGGCCTTAAAACAACCCTGCAAATCACTCTATGGCTTGGGACCTCAGTTGCTGCATCTGTAAAATTAGGATGTTGGACTAAGCTATCTCTTAGAGACATACTATAACCTTTGATCTATGATACATATCGCCCCCTTTCCTTGAAGCTGTAATTTACTTATTGTGCATAAAACATAAAGACAAAATTGAATTTTATCAATTTGTGAAACTGTTGTAACACCCTTAGTTAAGATCATGAGTTTATCCTGTTTATCTTTGTGTTCCTCTTAATGCAAGGACAATTGGGGGTGGG
This sequence comes from Balaenoptera ricei, assembly GCF_028023285.1. Taxonomy (NCBI): domain Eukaryota; kingdom Metazoa; phylum Chordata; class Mammalia; order Artiodactyla; family Balaenopteridae; genus Balaenoptera; species Balaenoptera ricei. Next base: position 76,935,125 of record NC_082660.1, read on the forward strand.
GGTGGGAAAGAAGATGGGAGCAGGAGCTCAGCATTATAAGGACTAGTCAGTGGCAACACACCATCTTGAATTAATCTTGAATGTTCCACACCCTGAAGCATTACATTGCAAATGCTGAAAATACAATGAAAGTCCAACCACTATTTTTTGTGGCTTTGTGTTTCTTTTCAAGCTCTTTTTATGCGTTTCAGATTCAGAGAAAAGAATATTCAGTATTTTCAGCTCACTTAAGATTTGATTCTAACTGCTTTTATGGTGCTGCACATAGCTACTTAAAGTAGAGGGAGGACTCAGGTTGACTGTTCTGTATTTCTTTTTGGATGGGGGAGGGTAAGTAATTGACTTTGTGTTTGGAGAGACTTTTCATTAGAAAGATCTGGATCTTTAACCTGAGGCTTAACAAAGAGCTTTCAGGCTTTCTTAGATTCTATGTGTGCCGGAAAGAACACTCAGTTAGAAACCTATCTAATATTGTAAGAGATTAAAGTATAAAAGGGAGAGAGTTGAAACTGATTTTATTTAAACTCCCAGAATTGCAAATATAACACACTCACAAACACTCACACATTCACACACACAAGTGTATCCTATCTCAAGCACAGAATACCTATTATTTTCAATGACTTTTAAAAAGGAAACTCTGTTTATCTATGAGGATATTGAACATAGTTATGTTTTTAGTGAAGCTTCTACTTATGGAAGGTAGCAACTCTGGCAAGCAGAATCTAAATCAGTTAATCTCTGGTGATGAAGACATTTTTTGGGGCCTCTCTTTTTTATGAATAGTCCTGGGAAAAAATGTTTGACTATGGCCTTCCTAGGAAGTGAATTGACCTCCTACAGAGATTCAACATCAGATATTACAAGAAAATTGTGGTTCACACACTTTGTTCAGATGATCTCTGGATTAATACAATTCACGTGTATCCCTCATTGTCCAAATGTGACACTAAGCCTAGAGAATCCCACATAAGTTGCTTTTGAGTGTTTTTACCCACTTTGACGTATTTGTGAACTGACTGTGGGGCCCATATCTAAGAACTTCCATTGCTATTTTTGCTAATTGGCACCTTGCTTTACAGTTTAAGCATACTCTGAAAACCACTATTTTGCTCATTGTGTTACTTCCACTAGTTCAATGAAGAGGAACTTGTGCCAAGTTAATCTAGACTATTTTTGCCCTGATCTTACTTATCCTATGTGGGGATTTAATCAGGTTATCTAACTTTTTCAATAAGCACTAAATAAATCACTAAAAATGCAAGATATTCCAAAGTCTTTCAGCTAGTTTCTGTAGGTCAGAGCATTTTTAAGACAGCACATCTTGGATATAATCACAAAATAGCTGATAAGACTGTTGGGAAATTACTACTCTACTTTTAAAAAGAATAAAAATCATGGTTCTGAGTATTTATTAAAAAACAGGAAAGGAGGAAATGTAAGCATTGCTGTTTTGCCTTTTCATCTGCATTTCTAAAAAGTATTATTTGCAGTTGAGATATTAACGATCTTTATTTATAAAACCGTTTGCTGTTGTTCTATGTACTACTCCTTATTGAGTGCAGACACTTTTGTTAGCTTGAATGAATCCTTGGCAAACAACATTTATGTTTTATCCACAAAACATCAAAATCATGGACACTGTTGTCTTTACCACTGTCTCCAAGAATACCCAGGTGCTTTGCCACTGATGGCATTTAGATAATAATACTATAATATTAGTATGAAAATATTCCTTTTTGCTTTTATTGAAAACCCAGTTTGAACCTTGAGCAAGTCATTTACATGATGTTTCCTTGGGATTACCTACATTCTTGTCCACTCTGACCTTGTAATTTTGCTCACAGTTGGAAATGTAATGCAGAGTGACTAAGATAATGTTGTTTACACAGACTTTAAGTGGAGTGACATTATAGTCAAGCAAGTGTCACATCACCCAAAGTGAAGGAAGACTTAATTACCATAATCCCGTGAATACTAAAATTTCTTGGCTATGTGTAGCATAATAATGTAATGTTCTGCATGTTCCATTTAATAATGTGAAGGTGCAATACATTAGGTTTCAGGTTGTGTGTCTCTTTAATATAAAGGAAAAGAAAGTGAATTATAGAAGGAAAATGGCCTTTTGTAAGTAGGATACTTGTCTGAATGTTCAGGTGAAGTCAGTCCTTTCTTTTAAACTTAGAAGAGTTGCCTAGTGATGTGAAAATAAAGGGACTGCTAAAATATCCATAAATCTAGACACCAATGAGTAGAGTGACAGACCATGAATTTCTCTGGAGGGTGCAGGGTAGATTTAACTAAATGACTGAGACAGGATAAAGAGGAAAGGTTGATAACCACCTATTATTGTGCAATGGGGAACATATCATTAATTTACAAAGAGAGTGGTGACATTTTCTAAAAATTGTATAGCCCTATTCTTAAAAGTTTGTCAGTGTAACTAATTAGTTGCTAAAATGGAGTTGATTCTAAGACCCAGTATGAATGCATTTGAAAAGGCAGTGCATTGTCCCTAAATTGGTAGGGTTTGTAATACATCTTGATGAATGCTACAAAATAATGTTCAGAAATGGGACTATTATGCCAAAATGGCCGTTCTTTGGTTTGTAGTCCTTGAAGGAGTTATGTTCCATGGCAACGTGCTCAACAGTCCTGCATACATGTGAAGTGCCTTAAAGACGTGTCCTGCTTTCTGTTTTTGATAACACCGAGTTTTCAATACAAAGAATAAACTTACTCAAAGTGTTCACCTCCTCCCAGCATATTAGGACTACAAAGATCTGCTGTTACTTTGGATTATTATTGGGAATTTTTGTTTTTTATCTAATTGTAATGTTCAAAAGGGGGCAAGTACAAAATGATTCAGCCACAAAATGTAAAACATTATTTTAATAAATCCATTAGAAAACTAAGATGTAAAAACTGTATATAGCTCAATCAACAGATTCATGTAAGTTGATATCTCATAATTTATGATATAAACTGATAGATCATCTGATATATAGTGTTCTAGATATTTTTAAAAATATTTAAAAGATGTTAAAACATATAAAATATTGAAACCTATTAATAATAGCAGTCGTGCTTGGATTTATTGCAATTAGAAGAGTTTAAAGCATTTTAAACTGATTTATCATTACCAAATATTCTCCCTGTGACAATATTTTTATTTAAATATATAAACAAAGTTATTCTTTGATTTTTATTTGATGAAAATCAAATAACTTGGACGTTTTCATTTAAAATGGCTAATTCTAACCAAATAGTATATTTCTACAATACAGTTAGTCAGTAGAGCTGTATGCTTATACTGCTTTAAAATGAAATTAGCCTAAATAACAAATATAGCCATTTTATATTCTTTATGCCGCAAGAGTTTTACAAATACCCATTAAATCACATATTGATGTATCTAACATATTACGTGTAAAGAAGTTAGTAGTTTTTATTTTTTAATCATGGATTACTTTTGGCAATAAAGCACCCACTGTATTCAGAACATTATATGAAGGGATTTGGGACATCTGTTTGAGGCAGCCCATTAAAAAATTGTATATACATATTTTACTTTTTGGTTGCATTAACTCAAATTGTGCTTTCCTTAATTCGTTTGTCCAGCTCTCCCTCTTCAAAAATCACTGCTTGTGATTTTTGGGACTAAGTTGGACTCCTATTCATGTAGAGATAAAGCAGTTTTTAATTAAGTTGGGCTTGGCACAAAAATGGTTAGAGGCAATGTTTTTTTTTTTTTTTTCTTTTTAATGAAGTTTTTGTTTTAGAACAGTTTTAGATTTACAGAAAAATTGCAAAGGTAGAAAGACTTCCCATGCACCCTGTGTCCAGTTTCCTAATTGTTGTTAATATTTTACAATTAATGAATCATTTGTGACAATTAATGAACCAGTATTGACACACTATTGTTAAAGTTTATAGTTTATTCAGACTTCTTCAATTTTTCCCTAATGTCCTTTTTCTATTCCAGGATATAGGATACCACCTCATATTTAGTCATCATGTCTCCCTAGACTCCTCTTGGCTTATGACAGTTTCTTAGACTTTCCTTGTTTTGGATGACCTTAACAGTTTCGAGGAGACAGGTCAGATATTTGTAAAATGCCCCTCAATGGGAGCTTGCCTGGTGTTCTTCTCATTGTTAAATTAGATTTTTGGAGGGAAGACCACAGAGGTAATATTCCATTTTCAACACATCATATCAAAGGTACATACTATCATTATGACTTATCATTGTTGAGGTTGACTTGATCACCTGGTTCCTGTAGTGTTTGTTAGGTTTCTCCACTGTAAAGTTACTTTTTTCCTTTTTCTTGACTGTACTATTTGGAAGTTTTTGGAAGGAAGTCACTATGTGCAGCCCACAGTTAAAGAGCAGGGAGTTAGTTATGCTTCACATTCTTAAAGGCAGAGTATTTGCAGAAATTATTTGGAATTCTTCTGCAAGGGAGATTTGTCTCTTATTAATATTTATTCATTCATTTTTTTTCACTATGGTCTCATAAGTATTTAATTTATATTTTAGATCATAATCCAATGCTACATTATTTATTTTATTGTTTAAATTTTTCTAGCTTTGGCCATTGGGCACTCTTTCAGTTGGCCACTGGGTACCTTCTACATGCCCCTATCATTGTAAATTTTTTTAGCCCTTCTTTACTTTCTAGCACTACAAGATACTCCAGGCTCATTTGGTAGATTTACTGCTCTAGTCCTAGAATCAGCCATTAAGGGAAAGTTTGGTTAGAGGAAGATTTGATCTTCTCAATCTTGAGCAAGTGTTGGAGGTGGCTAAGAAAGAGGGTCAGGGGGACTCTCTCAGTTCCATTTTCTTGTTGGTACCCTAAATTTTCCATCATCCTGATAATGCACATAGGCCTCATTGTCTCACCACATATATCTCCTCATTTCTTTCACAATATCTAGTGTTATAATATCATATCTTCTAGATATCATAGTCTTCTACAGTCACACACATTCATGGTCATGCATAGATTTAGAAATGTACTGTGCAACTCTCCAACATACATGTCCTTTCTGCAAAACACCGCCCGCACCCTGCATCCAATATACTAAGTTTATCATCAGTTCCTGAGTCACTGTGGATTCATTTTTTTTTCTTCAGAGAGGGTTTGGGGTCAAATAAGTTTGGGAAATATGGGGTTCAGTAAAAATAAACAAGTTTGTTTACCACAGGTCTTCTCAGGGTTTATACTTTGTTAATTTGCTCTATGAATCTATAAGATGTAATATACACAGTTTCTCAGTCTTTTTTTGATTAAAAGAACCTTTTTGTTTAGAGAACTAGTGTTCCATGAAGTACACTTTTGGAAATACTGCTATAGTGGTAAGAGTCTTGAGTTTGTAGTCAGAGATCTTGTGTTTAATCCCTCACTGCTAACAGCTAGCTCTCTGATCACAAGCAAATCACTTAACATCTCTAAGTCTTTGTTTTCTTATCGATCAGATGGACCTATGGATGTCTCTTACAAGATTGTTGTGAAGGGCAAAAATGAGCAAAATATGCAAGAATTTTTTGGAAAAGCTAAAATGCTTTGGAAATTTAATAACCACTGTGAAGGTGGGGACTGTGCCTTTGTTTTGCTGACCACTGTTATCTCCAGTATCCAGCATATTTTCCTGACATTTAGTCTTCAGTATCCAATAAATATTTATTGAGCAATTGAATATTAGTATCACTTACATTATTTTATATTTTTCTCCTAGCGCTGTACAGCAGCCTATGACATTTTATAAATTGTTTCTGAAATTAGGAGTCTATGTAAAAAAATAAATAAATAAATAACAGAATGCAGGCACAGTTGAAGTGGCTATATGCATGAAAAAAAAAAAAACTTTTGATTGCAGCCTTTGTTTTACTGAGCATGTGTTCCCAGCCAATGACTGGCTGCATTCAGATTAGTTTTCATTGCTTCAAGCTGACCAGATTTCCTTTTGAAATAAGGGCACTGGAGCTTTCACCTCGACACTGTGGTGATGTAAAATTCCTGCTGCAGTCACTGAGCTGGTGCTAGAAGAAGAGGAGCACCTGTGAGCACAGGCTGTCAGAAGGCCCTCTGAACCCTAGAGTGTTGAGGCTACAGCTGCTGGGTTGAGAAGCAATTGGAAGCGCTTTGTCACTCCTTCTTGTGCAACCGCAGGAGACCCACTAAAGGATTTTTACTTTCTTTGGATGTATAATCTGTGTTGATTAACAGGAGTTATTGGGTGGAGCTGTGCTGGGGGTGGCAGGGCAGGCCCTGTTAAGCAACATATTTTGGTAAGGATAGTAGTGTCCAGATAGAAACAGGAACAGGGACCTCACATCATCTGTTTTGCCTAATCCCCCACAAAACAGCATATTCTATAAGTATTCTCAGAGGCAAACATTTTAGGTTCCAGCTTCTCTTTTCAGGGAATCAACTGGAGCATGTTTATTATATTTGATTTTGAAAAATTGTCAGCCTCCCTAGAAATGCTAGGTGATTATTTGAAGTCTAGGAAGAACACATTTAGCTTTGGAAATTGTAAAAAGTGTTTTAATCAAGTTCTAGGTTTGTTGGTTAGTTAGTGAGACAATAGGCAAGATCAATGCAGGGGTTTTTCCTTTCTTAATATTTAAATCATAATGACACATACTAGCAAAGCTTTGTTCATCATGTAGTTCATGAATGCTGGAAAATAAAAAAGCTTTAGTTAAAAAAAAACCTGTATATGGGATAATGGTATCCTATCCTTTTCACAAGTGTTGGTCAGACATGGAAATTCCACAAAGATAGCTTAACAATTTGTAGAATTGCTCTTATTTACACTCTGAAATAGTTAGAAATATCCCCCATGCCTGCTTCCCCATCAAAAGATGAAGTATATACTTTAATTTAAAGCTTCTATAAAATATGTGTGTGGGTGGAGAAGCGAGGGCTTAATATTAGATTATACAGTACTATGACTGTATTGCCTGATGGATGTATTATTTTTTCTCTGAATCTACCTTCACTAAATAATTCATTGCAGATTTTAACCAAATTTATTAGTTCTTTATTTAATTGAATAGATTGTGGGACAAGAGATTCTTTCACATGTGCTCTTGAAAATTTTGCAACTTTTATGTAAAATAGAACCATCTTCTTTAAAATAAGCATTTACAGGAAGGGGTTTTAAGCAAACATTTAAACCTTAATGCAGAAATTACATTCTGGAATCTTTCCTTGCACTTTGAAAATGCACCGAGTTTTTTGAATTTATGGCAGCACAGCTAAATTCCAGCAACTGCAAAAATAATTAGTGAAATTAAGTTGAAAATTTTGTAAACAAGTAAAGTAATTATTCATTCTGTACCATACTACAAATGTGGGAGGACATGTTAAATGATAAATTAGGCATGAACTGTTTTAATCTGTAAACTGAACATGTTAGCAAACGGCTTGCGTTTGTAATTAGTATTTACGGCCACAGGAGAGTGCCTCTTTTAAAACAGTGACAGGAAATTGATCAGTTTAGGTTGTCATAGCAACCAAAATAGTTCCATTGCTTCTGTTGGGTTTAGCCTATTATGCTATATGCCCATGTTTAGAAATACATTTATGAACTATAAAGATAAACTACTCAATAATGCAAAAGAGGTTGGGATGCCAAAATGCCAAACTGACAAAAGTCTGAATGAATGCTTGAACACTTCGTAACAAGCTTAAGTGTTCTATGGTTGTCATGACATTTCTTTTACAAAGCAAGTGATGTCTGGAAAAAAAATCTTAAAACTAGATGAAAATGCAAATCCCTTTATGACAGTATGTGGCTGTCACATTTATAATAACAGACAATAATTGATGATTTATGAGATGACACCGTGGCAACAAAGTCTTTCATCATTGGCACCCCTAGGTTACTTTTATATTAGGGGCTTGCGGGTGCCTGTGAAAAGTTTCCAACATGACATACAAGAAAGTCTACTCCTATCTTAATCCATTAGATCTCATTTAATGCAGGGTGGAAATATGGTAGAGATTTTCAAATCATCTGACAAAGTGAAAGCTGGCAATGTCTTTGGTAAAAAATACTGTTAAACTAGTAAGCACATTCAGTAGCTGAAAATGGACAGATTTGTTTCTGTCACTTAACGTTTCAAAGAAAATCTGTAATGCCGCTCTTAAGTTTGAGTGCAAGCTGTTAGGTTGTTTAAAGTTATGGTATAATTTAAAGTTATAATATCCTTATATAGGGAGGTGGGAGAAAGAAAAAGAGGGTGCAGTGTGCATTGAACTTGCTTGAACTCAGAAGAAAGATGATTTTTTAATTTGATTTTAATGTTGAGGTCTTTCTAAAAGTGGAATAAATGTACAATTGCATATTCTAGGTTGATGTTAATGTGTGTGGTAGGCTGAGGAATAACATGTTGCCATTACTTAAAGAGGATCATCTATCAGTTTTTTTTGTTGTAGGTGATTTAAAATATTGGAAATATAATGAACCTTCTGCCTTGGTTTTACTGTCAATTTATCAAAAATGAAATTATTCGACATTTGGACTTCTAGAAAGTTTCCTGGGTTTTTCTGCCACCTATTTGATCGAAACAAAGGGCTAGATCAGATAATCATTTTGAGATCCTTTCAGTGGAGTTAGTCTATTATTTATAAGGAGCTGTAGAAACATCAAAAATCGGAGGTATTGAATGTAAAATACTGAAACTATCTGACTTTAAATGACAGAAATATAACATAAGCATGCATATCAAGGTTAACCTAGCTTTTATACATGAGGTTTTAAAAAATATGGATGTAAGGAGTTTTCCAAACACTTACTTCTTATCTAATTTAAACCTTTCTAAGGATAAAAATACATAGTACTTATTTCATTCAGAGGATCAGATAAGCCAATTATATAAAGTAGGATCTCTGGTATCTATTCATTAATACCTTTTATTTATACATTTCCTACAAGGCTGTGGTAGGAATATAAAATCCTTAATTAACTCTGACTATCCTCAGAGTTAGTAATTTTGCTCCCAATTAATAGTTAAGAAAATGGAGTTTACCATTCAATGTCATAATGATTTACCTCAGTTTATATAAGAAAATAAGTTAATTTTGATTGCAAATCTTCTAGATGATGGAGAAATCACACAAGAGGACATGATTTTTAATTTAAAATGACACCTGGTCTTGGCTCAAGATTTTACTCAGTGATCTGGAATATATATATAAGATGCAGAACACATTGTCTCTATTTCCCAGGAGTTTATAATTTAGTTGACCAAGATATTAACTATAAGCATGAATCAACCAGAAAATAAACCCAAAGTACTGAATTAAGAAAGTGCAATGTTGTATTATATATAGATCACAGGCATAAGAAGTAAAGCTATTTGTGATAAGGGAAAAAGTCTGAAATGGCTTCATAGATGATAATAAGTTAGGAGGTAAGAATATTCTAACTCAGACCTTAAATGAATTTGGGAGATTTGAATTGTCAGAAAAGTGCTACTCTAAGTTTTGAGAGCCCAAATGAACAAAGACACAGAGATAAACGTAATCATGGAATATGATAGGAACATTGTAGAACTCTGTCTGACTTACACTGAAGTGATAGCACTGGGGACTAGTAAGAACAACACTTTGATATTGAATAGTCACCTTATTTGTTTCTCTACCTCCATTCTTGACTAATCTTGAGAATTAGTCCATCCTCCACACTGCTGCACATCACTACTCCCCTTGATCTTACAATAAAGTCCAAATATCTTAACATGACTTTCAAGGCCTTGATATCAGTGGTTCTTAACTGGAGGTGATTTTGCTCCCACTAGATATTTGGCGAAATTTGGGGACAATTTCGGTTGTCAACACAGGGAGTGGTGGTGCTACTGGCATCTAGTGGGGAGAAGCCAGGAATGCTGCTAAAATTCTGTAATGCAGAGGGAAGCTCCAGAAATACCAAAGAATTACTCAGATTAAGTCGTCAATCATGCTGAGCTGGAGAAATGAGAAATGCTACCTTATATGTAACCCCTGCCACCTTTTTAATCTCATCTCAAGCTACTTTCTCCCTTACTATCAATTCAACTGCTTTGGTGCCCTTGAACATTCCAGTTTCTCTCTCACTTTCAGATTTTCATAAATGCTCTTCTCTCTACTTGGAACACACGTCTGTTCCCCTTCTTCCCACACTTCTGCCCTTCAACCTGCTAAAACCTATTTACTCTTCTATATATGCCTATTTAATAGACTCTGAGTGCAGGAAGCATGTTGTATTCACCTTTGTATCCCCATTGCTCAGCATGTTGTTTGAGACACAATAAATGCTTGTTAAAGAAATAACATCAGTTGGTAGGGGTTTGGATACTGAGTTAAACAAAGACGGTAAGGACCTGGGTGATTATCTATAATGGCTGTGGGGATGAAGAGGAAGAAGTAAATTTGAGAGAGATTGCAAAGGGAGAATTTCCTCAGATTGGTAAATGATTTGATGTGGATTGTGACAGGAGAGTCAAAGATGATTTCTACAAACCAGGTAGACTGAGGGAATGGGGACAGAAATGAGGGAGTTCATAAGGAAGCTTGATCTTGAAGAGTCAGGTAATGATTTACTGATGTATATAAGCAGTGGGAAAAATATTTCAGTCTGAGTGAACTTACTAGCTCTGTGATCATTTAACCCCAGTTTCTTTATCTGTAAAATGGGTAAAGTATGAGTACCTACCTAATTGTGTGGTTGTAAGGATTACATGAGTTAATACAGATAGATCCTATGTTCAACTGTACTGTTATTTAAGATGTAATAAAGCAGTTTGACATGAAAAAAAGCACTTATCCCAGTGCTAGACATATAGTTAACACTTAATAAATGTTAACTATTATTATTATTATTATTTTGCTGTGAGTGTCCTTTCCTTCTTTGGTCTTTGCCTTTTAAAATTAAACTTCCTCCGGTACATCTACTACCTTTTCCATGAAGCCTTTTATGATGATTCAAGGGAAAGATGATCACCTTCCTCCTCTAAACTCCTATAGCATTTTAGTTTAGCAACTTTTTTTTTGCACTTCTCACATACTGCCCAGTCCTACATTTGCACATGTATTTACATTGTGAGTTCCTCGAGGGTAGGCCTGTGACTTACTCATCTTTTCTTGACATATAGAAAGTGCTAAATAAATGTTAGGTTATGATAATTAGTTGTCATTGTTATTATTATATTTGGGGAATCATTAGGGTATGATAGTTTACTCTTAGAATTAATGTGTTCTCTCATTTATATTCAGTATCAATGCTCCTAATATTTTCAAAAAGCATCAATTATGTTTTATGAAATAGTACAGAACATCATTTTAAATTGAGTACTAAGCAATTTGAATAATTTAAATGTATTTAATTGATGCTAGTCAAGTTTCATTATTATTGGAATGCATACCTGATTAAAGAGCTTTTTTTTTTTTTTAATTTTATTTATTTATTTATTTATTTATGGCTGTGTTGGGTCTTCGTTTCTGTGCAAGGACTTTCTCTAGTTGCGGCAAGTGGGGGCCACTCTTCATCACGGTGCGCGGGCCTCTCACCATTGCGGCCTCTCTTGTTGCGGAGCACAGGCTCCAGACGCGCAGGCTCAGCAATTGTGGCTCACGGGCCGAGTCGCTCTGCGGCATGTGGGATCTTCCCAGACCAGGGCTTGAACCCGTGTCCCCTGCACTGGCAGGCAGACTCTCAACCACTGCGCCACCAGGGAAGCCCAAAGAGCATTTTTTTAATTAGATATTTTTAAGCTATTATGTAATAGTGAAAGGTCATTTGTTTATAAGTTATGAAAGAATATTTTTGCTTTTAATGCCAAACCTTTGAAGAAACAGATGTATTAAAAGATTGTATAAAAGATGATGGACTTTTTAAAAAATGAAATAACCAACGTCCATGAATTTCCAAGAATGCACATCCCTTGTGGTTTCCCTTGAGATTGAAGATATAAAATATCACTTATGTAAGTGTTCAGAACTAAGTTCAGAAAATACAGCCCAGGGATGCCTGGAAAGTTTTGTAGTTACATTATATAACTTAAGAACTTCAGTGTGAGACATTCTTTCATGTCTTTTGCACAGATTTAATTTGATTCAGTGATTCAATAAACTTCTCTGTGCTTAGGGAACTGTTTTATATTTGTGATTTGTTTATTATACGTGGACATGATCCCTAGTTGGATCAACCTTTTACTATAGATGTGAGTACAACTGCCATAGAATTCAATTGGGACTTCAAGTGCACATCTTAGGGACATACTTTGCCTTTCGTTTACAGGTGTAAGCAGGACAATATAATAAATGAGTCTTAACTGAAAGGTTACATGAGCATACTCTGATTTATAATGACCAGCTCTAACATATAACGTCAAAGGACTAGGTGAAGCCCCATTTGGAAGATGTAATTTTTAATACGTTACAGTATTTCCTTCCAAGCAATTTCACTCTAATCTTATAAAAACAGAACTTTTCCAAGTGTTCAGTAGCCTTAGTTAAGTGGTACATAATTAATCAAGTTATTTTTGACATTTGGGATAGTTTCTTTGATGTGATTAGCTATTAGGCAAATGTACATTTTTCAGAAAAAGTTGATAGTTGCTTCAAAGAAGAGAAAGGGTGGAGTTACCTGGATGTTGCATAAATAGCATGAAAAATATTAATATTTATTGCACTATTCATGAACTTGCATCAACAAGCAGTGACATTTAGCTGGTAAAAAAATTAGTGAAAGAGGTAAACTAATGAGGCAGTATTCCATAAATATCTATGAATATTTGGTTGACTTCCTCAGAATAGGTAAGAGACAAGGGCTAGAAATAGATGTAATTTCATAAATGTATAAACACATTATAGACCAGAAAACATCCTATTATTCAACCTTTTATTTAATCAACTTGAGTGATATTTAAACATAGTTAAATTCAACTTCTTGAATTATAAAGGGAAAAGTGCCTATCATAATTACTTTTATTCTCTGTCTCTCCCATTCTTTAAGGCCTAGATTATGTCACCTCCTCCATATACCCTTCTTGAAGGGAAGGGAACAAAAAAATATATTCCCCCTTTTCTGAACTCTTCTTACATTCTTTGTTGTGTATCACTCATATATTTATTATTTCTTTCAGTTTATTAAAAATATTTATTGAGTACCTATATGTACCATAGGTACTATTCTTGGTACTTGACATACAGTCATGAACAAGGTAGACAGAAAAAAAAAATTTCTGCACACAAGGAACTTACATTCTAGTGGGTGGAGACAGACAACAAACAAGATAAACTAGTAAAATGTATATTAATTATATTATATTATATTATACAATAATAAGTTCTAAAGAAAAAAATAAAGATGGAAAGGGGGATTTGAAATTTGAGGAAGAGGTGAGTTGAAATTTTGGATAAGGAGACTGGGGAGACTTTACTGAGGTGACTTTTGAGGAAAGACTTGAAGGATGTGAGTGAACCAGCCATGTGGGTATCTAGGGGAAGAACCCTCCAGGCACAAGGAACAGTAAGTATGAAGGTCCTCAGGCAGGAGCTTTGACTAATTTCTCCAAAGAACAGCAAGAAGAGCAGTGTGGCTTGAGCGGAGTGAATGAGGGAATGAGTGGTAAGAAAACAGACGAAAGAGGTGACAAGGGACCAGAACATGCAGAGTCTTGCTTTTACTTTTAAGGAAATGAGAAGCCATTGGAGGGTTTTGAAAAGTGGAGTGACATATTGTTACTTAAGTTTTAATAGAATTATTCTGTGGAAGGATCGTGTCTACTAGGATATTTTAACCAAGGATTATAACAGGAATATATACAGTCAGAGAATGATCCAGGTATCTAAAATCTTCAAAAGATTAGAAAGAATGACCTGTAAATCAGTAGATGAGTCTAAAAGAGGACTATTTGATGAATATTTTGATAACATGGGGTTCAAAACTCAATGTTTTACAGAAAGAGTGAAAATGATCTGGAAGCAATAATGAGGAGCAAGGTAGACACCTACTTCACCTCAGGCCCAGTAGTATGAGGGGTGTGGGAGAGTAAGCAGCCAACAGTTGAGTAGGCTCATATATTTTAACCATGTAGTAATGTCTTTAACTGTGGTCTATGTAGGTCTTATACACTCAACTACACTGCAAGTCGTATAAGTAAGATTGAATAAGAGTGTGGAAATTCACAGGTCTCCAGGTTATATATATACGTACCTCACTGTATTTGTAAGTTCCTGGGGACAAGGGCAAGGTCAATGTTCAGGAAGTTCTTTGTATAGGAAACAAAACTTCACAAATAGTCACCTTTTAAAATAATGAATCAGGGAATTCCCTGGCAGTCCAGTGGTTAGGACTCAGTGCTTCCACTGCTGGGGACCTGGTCCCTGGTCAGGGAACTAAGATCCCGCAAGTCACATGGGGTGGCCAAAAATAAAAAAATAAAAATAAAAAGCAAAAATAAAATAAAATAATAAATCATAGTATCCTTCAGAGAACAAAGTTGCTTTAAAAAAAAGTATTAGTAGTATAAATTGCAAAAAAAAAAGAGAAAACATAATTCTATTATGACAGAATGAAGTCATATAAGCATAGAGAGAACCATAAGAAAACAATTCTTTCACCCGATGCATTAAATGGCATAATGAAAATACTCAAAAATATTATACTTAACACTATTTTAACAACTTATGAGGATAGAACAAGTCAAGGTTGGTAAAACAAAAGAAGAGAGTACTTTTGCCATGAGTTATTCAAGCAATTAAAAATAAATGTAAAAATGTTTTCTGTTACTCATGGCAATATGAGTCTGAAACAAGTTCAAGTAATAAGATGTGTTATATGTAAGGTTTATTACTTCTTATTAAATAGGAAAATGCTTTATCCAAAGAACACTGAGTTTTTATAGCAAGGGAATATAATAGGAAGAAAAGATGCTCATAGGATTCATTACTAAAAATAACACTAAAATATAGTATTGACAGTATTTTAAATTTAATTAGGAAGTATGTTAGAGGTGTTGATAATGAAACTGGCATGGTTTTAGTTTATGTTGACCTCATTTAAGGCATAGACATAATTTATATTAGTTCAGAAATGCTAAGATATGTCCAGAATATATGAGAGAATGACTAATCCCTATAATAAACTTTGAGTCGAATGCTAGGAAAAATGTATTCCAGATTTTCACTTATGTTCTTACATCAGAAACAGATCTACATCACTATTTTCAAAATTTCTGCAGAGAACAGCATGTATATCTGGTTAATGGTCTAAAAAATAGTTTTAGATCCAAGTTTTTTTTTAAAAACTTATTACAATTACTTACTTTAGATTTTTTAAAAATGAAAACTTCCTATCTGAAGAATTTTAAAGACCTAAAAGGAAAATGTGGAGGGGGGAAAATGCATGTGAATCAACTCATGAAACACAAACATTAGAATTAGTGTCAGACTGGATTATTTTTCTTCTTCTTTGGTCGTGTAAAGCTACTTGAACACAGAAACTTGAACTAACATGATTTAGCTTGAAAAGTTTTAGTTAACATGATAATGTGATAATCAACTAAAACAGTGCATTCATCTATTCATTTATCAACAGTATTGAGAACTGATAGTACTGTGCTAGGTGCAGGAAACAAAGCTTGGAAGTTTGGAAATCTAGTTGGGAATACAACATAGCAAAATTTAATGAGCGTGGTAGACCTGGATTTATATCCCCAGCTCTGCCACTTGCTTTGTGACCTTCTGCCAGTGACATAATCTTGTTGAGACTCAATTTTCTTATTTATAAAAAGGATAATAATATTCTCTATGATATTGCTTTGTTGTGGGAATATATGATGCATGTTAAGTACCTATCCTTCAGTACTCCATCTGCAAGGGGTGGATTTTCTCTTTAAATTTCAATCCATTTTCTGTGATTACAAACCTGACATGATTAGTACAGACAAAAGTTTTGAAGAGGGAGAGATCACTGTGGCCTAAAATACTTTGTGACTCCATGGATGAGAGAATGGCATTGAACTTTGGTTGAACGTTGAGTTGTATTCAATGGCTAATGGATGGGGAAGAGCTTCTAAGTGGAGGTACACCATACTCAAAGATGTAGAGAAAGGAAGGGAGAAGTTTTTTTAAAAAAAATTTTTGTTGAAGTATAGTTGATTTACAATGTTGTGTTAGTTTCTGGTGTACAGCAAAGTGATTCAGCTATATATATATATTCTCTCTTTCTCTCTCTCTCTCTCTCCATATATATATATATATATATATATATATATATATATATATATATATATATATATATATATATACACATTCTTTTTCATATTCTTTTCCATTATGGTTTATTGCAGGACACTGAATACAATTCCCTGTGCTTCCCAGTAGGACCTTGTTGTTTATCTATTTTATATATAGTAGTTTGTATCTGCTAACCCCAAACTCCTAATTTATCCCTCCCCTATCCCCTTTCCCATTTGGTAACCATAAATTTGTTTTCTATGTGAGTCTGTTTCTGTTTTGTAAATAAGTTCATTTGTTTCATATTTTAGATTCAACATATAAGTGATATCATATGGTATTTTTTTGGTATATATTTTTATGGTATATATCTTTTTCTGACTTACTTCACTTAGTGTGATAATATCTTGGTTCATCCATGCTGCTGCAAATGACATTATTTTATTCTTTTTTATGGCTGAGTAACATTCCATTGTATATATGTACCACATCTTCTTTATCCATTCCTCTATTGATGGACATTTAGGTTGCTTCCATGTTTTGACTATTGTAAATACTGCTGCTATGAGCACTGGGGTGCATATATCTTTTCAAATTAGAATTTTCTCCAGATATATGCCTAGGAGTGGGATTGCTGGATCATATGGCAACTCTATTTTTAGCTAAGGAACTTCCATACTGTTTTCCATAGTGGCTACACCAATTTACATTCCCACCATCTGTGTAGGAGGGTTCCCTTTTCTCCACACCCTCTCCAGCATTTGTTATTTGTAGACTTTTTGATGATGGCCATTTGACCGGTGTGAGGTGATACTTCATTGTTGTTTTGATTTGCATTTCTCTAATAATTAACGATGTTGAGCATCTTTTCTTGTGCCTCTTGGCCATCTGTATGTCTTCTTTGGAGAAAGTTCTATTTAGGTATTCTGACCATTTTTTGACTGGGTTGTTTGTCTTATTTGTTACTGAGTTGTATGAGCTGTTTGTATATTTTGGAAATTAAGCCCTTTTTGGTCACATCGTATGCGAATATTTTCTCCCAGTCTGTAGGTTGTCTTTTTGTTTTGTTTTGTTTTGTTTATGGTTTCCTTAGCTGTGTAAAAACTTATAAGTTTGATTAGGTTCCATTTGTTTATTTTTGCTTCTATTTCTATTGCCTTGGGAGACCGACCTAAGAAAACATTGCTATAATTTATGGAGACGAGTTTTGATAAAAGTCAGTTGAGGCAATTTTTTTCTAGGGCCTTGAGGCCCAAAGGTTTAAAAGCATGAGTATTACATATGAAAAAGATAGGCAGAATATTCAATCTCAAGGATGGATGAAGATTTTGCAGCACATTTAAACAGTTCTTCAGAAGAATTATTTGAGAAATTGAAAATGATACTTCTTTGACTTTTGTGTTTTCTATTTTATAAAGCTTTCTCCTACTCCCAACTCATTTGTTTCTCAGGCCATTCATTTGAAGAAATCAATAATAATTGTTTTCCTTCTTTTTTTCAGGTAAGGAAATAAACACTGTGGGTTCTGTAATTAGTAACTGGCAGATTTAGGACTTAAACACATGCCATTTGAGTGAAAGCGCAATACCCCCTTCACTGCACTGTACAACTGGAGTGCTATTCAATGTCACTATACTATGGGTTCAAAACAAAATGATACTATTGGGACTATATACAATTAAATAGTGATGGATTCTCAATTGCAGCCTTTAGAAACTGTAAAGTCTAGCCTATAACAACATTTGAATACACTATGGCCATATTTGATAATCTCTGACAAATATTTAATAAGCATCTACTATATGCCAGAGATTGTGTTGGATAGAAGGGATACAAAGATGAAAGTAACCTGTCAAGTAGCTCAGTGTATTGTGAATGTTGGGTTCAGATAGTTGGAAGAGAATGGGAAGTTGTGGGAAACAATTTTTTATAAGCGTGCTAAATTGTATGCTAGTGGTATGATTCAAGTGCTATGAGAACACATGAGAGGATTCCTCTCCCTACCTTAAAGTTAGTAAAAGAACCTCAAACACAGATAAAGTAGATAACACTACTGGGTCTCTAAAAGTACTGTTCTTATATAAATGTCTTTTACACAAAAAATAGCATATTAGATCATTTTACTAGGATTGCTTCAATTAGAAATTTTAATGCTAACCCCATAGGTAAACCAGCTGCATTTGTGTGAGAATCTTGAGATTTGAGAAGAAGGAGTTGAATTAAAGTGGAGTAGAAAGAAAATATCTGGGAGGAGCTCTCCTGGAATATGCGCTTCCTATCTATTCCTGTTAGGACCTTGACACAAGACAGCTCTTGAATTGCTTTTAGTCACATGCACCATGTATGTTTTTTTTCCCTAACTTCACTGTAAACTTCTGGAAGACAGGTGTCAAGAAACTTGTTTTGATAACCTAGATGCAATAATGTGCACATTAATAGTTGCTCAATAAATAAAATAAATAAATGAATCATCAAATAAATATGAATCAATTAAAAAATAGTTAAACTAGGGTAGAAGGTGACATTAAATTAAATAGACATATATTAAGTCTTTACCCCAGGTCCTTCAAAAGCCTACCTTCTTTTTCCATCCAGGATAATCCAGGGGAGTAGTTTAATTTTTGAGATTAGTAAAGGGAGAGGAATATTTGGCTAGCTATCTATTGAAGAGCAAGAACTAACCATCACTCTTCTTTGCTGATGGTTTGTCAAGTTACTCATACAAAGCTGAATAATTTTTAGTTATTTTTACAGACCATTACTTATCCTATCATCCTTCTTAGGTTACATAGATATGGTGTGTGAGGCAAGTGTTAAAAAAAAACTATTCATTATTAAGTGACAATTGATTACTGAAGCACTTGGAGCAGTAACTGGGCAGAGTAGTACTTCATTTCAATATACAAAGCGTAACACAGCAAATATAGAAAAGGGAGTAAAATATATTTTTTATATAGTTGACTTAAAGCTTGTTTCAAATTGATAAATGCCTTCTGTCCAAACAAAAAACTAAACAAAAGCAACTGAAAACTTGCTCTGAAGTAAACAGGTGAACAGTACGTAAGACAAAGCAGTTCCCCAAAGGCATTCTTAGTACATGGTCATTATTTAACCCCTGACTGAAAATAAACAATGCTGACAGAGTGTGTTGGGGAGCTATGATATATGAACAGTGTCAATGCTGTAGGCTGATAACCTATAGCTTGACATCCTTATCTATAAACTTTGACAGATACATCACTTTGTTATTGCCACTATATTAACTTGCTTCTTTGATAGCAAAAGATAATCTTTCCACTGTCTAAAACAGCAATACTTTACTGAGTGAAATATTTGGGAAGCTGTCAGTGATGTTCAGTTTTTACTAAGGAACAATCCTTTAAACTTGGATTCATATTAAATAGCTATTTCTCAATATGGGATTAAGTTGTTTACATATCAACAGTAAACAATAAATTGTTTTGTCATATTGAATTATTTGCATCAAATAATCATGACAGCTTCCTTTTAAAAATAATGCTTTGCTAGAAAATGTTGCTCTGGTTGCCTAAATTAAACATTGTTGCCTAATAAATTAATATTTTGGTCTTGTGAATTTTAATTGGAAAATAACAGCTGTTCCTAGTTGGAACTGACTACTTGCTTTCCTAATAGTCTTCTACTCTGTGGATACAGTGGGAATTACACAAGCCTCCACATTAACATGGGAAATTAAATTTGTTTCATCCTATTGTGTCTGGGAATTTGAAGATTAGTCTTCTAGTGACTCTTTTTCAACAGTTCAGTTTTTTAATTTTTTGCTTGATGTATTTTCTGCCATTAACCTGATATCATTCACTTGATATTCGGTTAATTACTAATGTCAACTTGAAATTTGTTGCCTCAAATCCCAAACCAAACATGTTTGGAGATGGGATGCTGATCCTGATTGTGCTTATTCTTCTCACATTTTCCTTCCCAAGGAATATCCTAATTTACCCTATTTTCATAAAGAACATCTTCCCTATCCTACCTCCACAATGTCTTTGTTGTGTCCTATCTCTGGGAATCTTTAATTGACAGTCCAGTCATCTTTCTGCCACACTTGCTGGATCTGTCCATCCACATTAGTCATACAGTTTATTGTCAAAGTTGTACTTAGGACATGAGAATGGTTTCATGAGCTCTATGGCTTTGGCAAGTGTATGTATCAAGTGTTAGTCTACAAGAAGATGATCTTTTTCTTCTTGTTGAGATTTATTGCCAATATGTGCTGAGCACATGTGTCTTATTAAATAGACCAGCGTTGAAAAAAAAAATGAGACTTAAAAGCAGATTGAGATTATCATAGCTAGGAAAGAAAATCAATCTTTCCTTCTTTCTTTCTTCCTTCCTTCCTTCCTTCCTTCCTCCCTCCCTCCCCCTCTCCTCCCCTTCCTTCTTTTCCTTTTCTTTCTTTCTTTTTCTTTCTTCTTTCTTTCCTTCTTTCTTTCTTTCTTTTTCTTCTCTTTCTTTCTTCTTTCTTTCTTTCTTTCTTTTCTTTCTTTCTTTTCTTTCTTCTCAAGGACCATTTATGGGGAACATGGTTAGAATTGCTTACTCAACATCATGCAGTTTCCTCATTGCTCTCTGTGGTGTGTATCAGTCCCTGAAGAACAGAGCCCTGTTGGAAGAAAACTAGTAACATTTGTTCTTATTTTGCTTAATTCTAAATTATCTTTTTCTTTGACTTTTTTGTGGTAAGAAAAAGGAAATTATGATTTCCCTCTATATTTTTATTCTATTTCTATAACATCTTAATTTTAGACAACAGGCTCTCATGAATTTTTTATTTTACTCCGGGATGTTATCTTGCTTTTGAGTTTGGCTTGGTGCAGTTTTATCTTAAAGTTCTTCCTCATTCACTCTTTCCCTTCCCCTCCATTCTTGGTACTGACATTCAATTTTCTGCATCATATTAAAATACTTTTAAGAAGATTTCCCTCAAATTTATAAAAAATAAAATATTACTAGAGTGATTTGTACTCAACACAAAATTTCATCTGAAGAAAATGTGTGCTCCCACTGTACCTTGGCTCAAGTCCAGAATTTCCAGCAAGAGGGAAATTACAATATTTTCTCTAACAAGGAGGAAATTGTTAGTCAGAGGATGTCTGAGAGAGTTATCCACCTGATACACTGAGAAACTCTACCAAAATATTTTGTATATATAAGAAGATATCACTGCCTCTATAAACCACCAGGTTTCCGAGGGGAAGAAAGAAAATGGGCTCACTAGTTTTATTCCTGTTTTAAAGATTCTCAATCCCTTTCTGTTTATATTTCTGATTTGCAGTCAAACAATAAGTTTGCTGGCCCTTATTGAGAAGCTGGTGGACCAAGACGAGAGTCGTAACTGGGAAATAGAGAAAAGTCAAGCAAAATGTGGGAGATTGAAGGAAATAGATTTAGGAATTTAACAAGATTGTATATACAGAAACCTCCTTTTTTTGTCCCTGAAATGAGATTCCACAGAGATATGAAGATAAATGTGACTTTGTACTTATTTGATGAAATGAATGGTCGTTTTTTTGGGGGGGGGGGTGGTGGGGACTGTGTTGGGTCTTTGTTGCTGCACGGGGGCTTTCTCTCTAGTTGTGGCGAGCGGGGGCTACTCATCGTTGCAGTGCGCAGGCTTCTCATTGTGGTGGCTTCTCTTGTTGTGGAGCACGGGCTCTAGGGCACACGGGCTTCAGTAGTTGTGGCACACGAGCTCAGTAGATGTGGCTCGTGGGCTCTAGAGCACAGGCTAAGTGGTTGTGGTGCACAGGCTTAGTTGCTCCGCGGCATGTGGGATCTTCCCAGGCCAGGGCTCGAACCCATGTCCCCTGCATTGGCAGGCGGATTCACGACGACTGTGCCACCAGGGAAGTCCTGAATGGTTGGTTTAAGTTCTGAAGAGACTGACTGGGTAGGGTGGGAGGAGTACAGCTCAAAAAATTGACTCATAGTGAATGGATTCAAGTAACTTATCCTCTGGTTATACTATTTTCATTGCCTTAATTGGAATATATATATAGTGTTTCTTGTTGCAGTTTATATGTGATATTTTTAAATATAAAAGAAAGGCTGTCTGAGGTGTGTGTGTGTATGTGTAAACTCATTTATTATAAATGAGCTTTCTGTTACTTAACAGAGACTTGGGTTCCTTTAAATAGCATTTCTTGGTATAATAGTAGCAAAAAGATGCAGAAATATCTGTTCATAAGGAAGGTGGGAATGCAGAACTCTAGATATACTTAATTGTTTAGAAGGCAACTTTCTCATGTTTAGCTTGTGCAATATTGAATGGGAATTTCATGAAAGTGTAGCTCTTGGGGGGTGGGTCTCAGAAAATTTTGTGGAACAGTAACACCAGTAAGTAGTTGCTTTTGTAGGTGAGCTCCTGATTCTTGGATTGAGGCAGGGCAGCCATAAGATCATACAGGTGATACCCAGCTTCAGGGAGGTAGCCTGGTCTAATAGAAAAGGCATAGATTTTGACATCAGAGAAATCTTGGTTCAAATCCATGTACTATTTCTTCTAGCTATTGGGAATTGGTGAAAATTTCTCACATTCTGTGAGCTCAGTGTCCTCAGCTGCGAAATGAAAATAATATTATCCTAAAGGGTCATTGTGTGGAGATTGAGACCTGACACATATCAGTGCTCAGTAAATAACAGTCTCACCTGCAATGAGCATTCCTAGTTGTACAGTTTTCCTATTGGCTTCAGTTCCTGATAGAGAACAAAAACAGTTAAGGGATAAAGCAGGGCATCTAGTCAATCATATTTACCTCAATGATAGGAAGCTGTGCCAGTAAATGCATGGTGCCAGTACTATATGCCAGTTAAATAAACAACCACACTTTCTGTGTCTATAATTTATTATGCTCTAGGTCTCTGAATAAGATACTTTTCTTTTGACCAGAAATAAACATCACTGATGACTTTATTGTCTTGTGATGCATAAATGAGGAGGCAGACTGTTAATAAATTTTTGTGACAGATGCAGACATGTACACTTTCTTTTCCTTAAAGAATTATAAATTAGCATCTTTAGAGAGGGCTTCCTTAAAATATTCCATGGAGTATATGCCTTGTCTAATAAAATCCCAAGTACTGTACATGTATTTGTGCCCAAGCATTTTTCTTTTTGTAATAGAACACATTTACATGAACAAAAAACAGAACCTGTCACATTTTCCCAGCAGCTTATTTTTATTCTATAATTGCGTTACAGAAAATTTACCCTCTGTCTAACCCTTAATCATATTCACATGCATCTAAACTGTATTGCTTACTGTCAGAAGTTAATAATAATAATATCCCTCATTTACATTAATGTAAAATTG
This sequence comes from Balaenoptera ricei, assembly GCF_028023285.1. Taxonomy (NCBI): domain Eukaryota; kingdom Metazoa; phylum Chordata; class Mammalia; order Artiodactyla; family Balaenopteridae; genus Balaenoptera; species Balaenoptera ricei. The sequence goes on from NC_082660.1 coordinate 76,958,715, forward strand.
AAAGAACACAAGAAATTATAAATGTTTAAAGTTATTTGCTTCATTAAGATGTAAATTAATAAAGGTTTTGAATTTATGAATTCAGTCTCCTAGATATCAGTAATTTTGATTACATTTTATTTTTTAACCATAGAATGCTTTGAGCAGTTTTAAAGAAGTTTAGTATATTGTATGCTGCCCTTAAATTTTTTAATGACTTTTTACATAATGAATCACATACAAAGAAAAAATATAAATAATTATATATTATGTAGGAGTTTTTAGTAACTGATGGTGGAAGCTAATTTTCAGCCATTTATACAACTATAAAATGTATGTTTCTTCTCTAGACTTTTCCTTTTCACTCCATTTACCATACACCAAAGCATACAATACTTTATAATGTACACTTGCACTCTGATTTTTAGTATAAGTAAATTGTAAATTATGAATGTAAGTTTTATGGCATATCCTTACAGAGCTTGAAGATAAAATATTTCATGGATATGAGCAGATGCTTTCATACATGTACCCAGCAAGTACTTTTAGAGTGCTTACAACAATAGTTAACAATTGCATAGTGCTTCATAATTTAGTAAGTGGTTTAGCACATGTTATCTCATGGATCTTTAAAGCAGCCCCAAGAGTTAGGTGGTGCTAAGTAAAGAGTCCCTTTAGAGCAACAGATTAAGGATGCCAGGATTATTAATGGCTGAGGGAAGATTTAAAACATAGTATTTGAGCAGTGCCTTGAAGGGTAATTGATTTGAATGGGTGTAGATTAGGATTAAGGATATTCCAGGTGGAAGGAATTGCACAAGCAAGCGTGAAGTGATGAGAAAACATAGGGTGTGTCTGAGAAATGCAGACCAATTCTGTTTGGCTATAAAGAGAAACAGGTTAAAGTTTTTTGAGTGAAGACCTGGTAAAAGAATTTTCTTTGCCTTGTTAATTTCTTTAAAGATAAATCCAAATTCCCAACACAGAAACTTCTGTTGTATGGATGTATTGGTATCATCTTCCTTTGTCAAATCAACTTTTATTATAAAATAATTCAATTTTTGGAATGCTACTTAGCTTTTAGCTAGAGGGAGAAAAATTCTCAGACATATGGAAGAAATACTTTGTTTATCCCAGCTGGTTGTACTGGAAAAAAGTCCTGCTTAGTCATATAGGATAACATTTATAATACTTAAATTCTTATACCATTGACATTACAGCTATGTAAATAGCTTCATAGTTTAATGGAAAATGAGAGAAGCCCCCTGGGGAGGATTGAGGCAACAGGCCAGAATAAAGTTGAAAAATTTAAACTTATGCCAATAATGTGTATGTAGGAACTACAATGAAAATTGGAGGAAAAAACTCTCACTGTGTAAATATAGTTCATTGTTCGTTAGTATTTAAGGATATGACATCCTTACAATTAAGAGGCTTTTTCTTAAGTTAGTGCAGAACAGAAGAGAACTGACATTTATAGTATGAATGGTGAAATGAGTCAAGTAAATACTCTACCAGGAAAAAAATTGCAGATCCAAGTTTCTTTTTGATCTTTTTCTTTGTCTTTTCCCTGAATCAACTGACAGAATAGTTTTAAAAGACTAATTTGTCCTTGTTTTGTTTTATATTATGATTCCATTATTTACCTTCTTTGGCTATAGTTTTCCTTCCTCTTCTGGAGGAAGTTGACAGTGAGAATAGCATTGCCGTATTTGGAATCTTTTGTGATATTTAGGGGGAAGGTTACCTTGTAATTGATTGTCCATACATGAAAATCCCCCTTTTGAGTCTTGCTTTTGTTGTTTTTTAAAAAATTCTTTTGTTTTATTTTAGCTCAGTCTATGTTATCTCTTCTAGGCCACGCCCTGTTTTCAATGGTATGCCTTTGCAGAAAGCTGACTTAGGAGACAGTCTGTAATTGTTGGTCCACATAGGGATCAAAACCTTTGCTTTGGCCTAACCCAGTGTTCTAACTAACCAGTCTGTATTCATGACGAGTCAGATACTAAATTTCAAATCATCAACCAACCATTATTACACTTGAGCTGTTATTTATTTTACTGCCCTACTGTCCTCAAAGAGTTCATGCAGCCTTCAGAAATAACTTCATACTCTTATGAATGGTGTATAATGGAAAAAAATCATAATGATCAGATTCATCATTTTTATCATATTAAATACCATCCAGTGAACACATATTTACCATCATTTCACGCTAGGTAGAAGCTGTACAGATAATCTAAATATAGTGATGTCTTCCTGAAGGATTTAAAAATTGAAGGCAAATCTGATGCACATCAACACCTAAAGGATACATGGCAGGATGAAAACACTGAAGAAATGCAAATAGGTAAAATGTATACATTATATACATGGGAGGGCTAAATGTATTTTAGGTGAGAAGACAGTAGATAAATTCTTTTTGTAAGTAGAAGGAGGTACAGTTAATTTTGAGAGTTCCATATGTTGATTGTAGCTGGATACAGGAAGATGATCTCTCCTTCTTTGATCATTCCAGAAAGTTTCAAAAAGTGGAAGGATATTAAGGGGTTACAAGTAGGAATAGCAATAAAAAGGTTTGGCACTCTTTGTAATCGTAGGAGGAGCATTTCTTGTGCCATCTGGGTGGAACCCTTGAAGGAGAGGAAAGGAATTTGCCATACTCAACCTAAGTTACAATTAGGGGTATAGGGTTAAAAGATCAGCTTTACTTAGTGTAAAGAGTCCTGGTGAAGAACTATGAAGCACAGATTAAGTAAGGTGATAAGCTAGGGTTAGGTAAGGTTTAAGGTATGGTATGACCCAGATAATGGGCTAGGATGACAGCTTTCCTGAAGCAGCAAATAACTATGTTTAGTGGTACTAAAGGGTGAAAGAACAAGTTAGAAATTATACTAGTTGGGATGAGCAGGTGTAAGATCAAAAAATAAATTAGTACAAAGGAATGCTTGTAATACTGAAACTGAATGCTTAGGAGACTGATATATTAGAAAAATTATGTAATAATGTTGTGATTTTAAAATAGCAAATATTTTAGCCATGGAATTGAATGATGGCAAAAGCATACTTATCAGAGTATTAAAGTTGATGGTACTGAAGTTTCCATCTGTTGATGGGGGTGACATTACTTATGTGGGGTGTGTGTGTGTGCACATGTGCATACGCACCTAGCAGGTTTCTCCCCCACTCCATGTGCGCCCTCTTTTTCCTTTGGTAGCTATAGTTATTTCCTTAAAGTCTGACTTGCTTTCTCTCTCTACTTAAGAACGAGTTTTACCAGTTCTGAGGGTTGATTTGGCTATGTTGTCTAGGGTGTTTCTCTACAAACTTTTTAAAAATTATCAGGAGTTCTTTTTTTAAGCTATAATTACTAAATAAAAGCTTTTTGTAACAGATTCATTGGATAACTTTGTAATGTAATGTATGCTTAACTCTGAACAACTTTGCTAAATTTATAGTTATATAAACTTCCCCCCAGTTCTAGATGCTTATTGGCAGAATTAAAATAAATTGTGCCTTTATTTCCCTGTCTGCCTCCAGCTTTCTCTTTCAAACAGAGAGAGGATAATTTCTTGTCATTGTGATTAAAATATTTCAATTCATTATGCTTACTAGAGTGCTGGCTTGTAGAACTAGCATTCTCAGTCTAAGTCTCATTCTTCAATCTAACCCCAAAGAGACAAGGTACAGATTTCCTCAAGGTATTTATGCATTTTGAATAATTCCGTTTGCCTTTACTTACAAAATAGGATAAAAACAAATGAAAAATAAGCATAAATATGCAAATAAGAAACTAGAAAAACATTTAATGAGAATAAATTATATCCAATTTAGACCCTTTAGATGAGCTGATATATTTGCTTTTTTAAATAGATTTCACTAAGAGAGTGCCTATCAGCCAAAATGCAGGAGCAGCATTAAAATATTTAGAGTATATCCCTTTTTGTCAGTTTTCTTTTGTTATTTCTTTTGCCTGATGATTCCACTTATATAATTCAAAAGAATTCAATCCAGATGATAGGAGCTCTTTGTTACATTTAATAACTTACAAGAACAATTTACTCTTTTTTTTCCCTCCACATCATAGGGTAGTCCTTTATTTATTTATTTATTTATTTTAACATCTTATTGGAGTATAATTGCTTTACAATGGTGTGTTAGTTTCTGCTTTATAACAAAGTGAATCAGCTATACATATACACATATCCCCATGTCTCCTCCCTCTTGCATCTCCCTCCCACCCTCCCTATCCCACCCCTTTAGGTGGACACAAAGCACTGAGCTGATCTCCCTGTGCTATGTGGCTGCTTCCCACTAGCTATCTATTTTCCATTTGGTGGAGTATATGTATGTCCATGCCACTCTCTCACTTCATCGCAGCTTACCCTTCCCCCTCCCCATGTCCTCAAGTCCATTCTCTACGTCTGTGTCTTTATTCTTGTCCTGCCCCTAGGTTCATCAGAACCGTTTTTTTTTTATATTCCAGATATATGTGTTAGTATATGGTATTTGTTTTTCTCTTTCTGACTTACTTCACTCTGTATGACAGTCTCTAGGTCCATCCACCTCACTACAAATAACTCAATTTCGTTTCTTTTTATGGCTGAGTAATATTCCATTGTATATATGTGCCACATCTTCTTTATTCATTCCTCTGTAGATGGACACTTAGGTTGCTTCCATGTCCTGGCTAAACAATTTAATCTTACCTTAACGAGTCTGCCCTTTATCTTTAAAGACAGGCTGTGCTGTAGATTGAAGTCTAGTGTTGGTTGTATATTGAACATGGATCATGCCTCTTAATTGGTTCACAAAGTATTGTCTTATGTTTGAGGGAGAGATGTAGGTTTTATAATGTTTTTCAAAAATAACACTGCAAATTGGGCAAAATCTTTTATAAATTCAGGATTTGAGATTCTGGTCAATAGAAAATTTTTGCAGATTAGTTCTACCACTCCAGGGAAAGATTTTTGCTTCTTTTTCTTATCAGTGATTTATTTCTATGAAATAAATTTGGTCTCAGTATATGATGGATTGTCTGCGGAAAAAAGAATTCCATTCTGGGACTACAGATGTTAGGAATGTCAGTTGTTCTGCAGTCTCTTGGAAGTATTTCCACAGGTTTAGACTATGGGTGGCTTGATACTTGGAAATTCTCTAAACTTTAGGTTTTTCTTTGCTGAAACTGAAGCTGATCCTAGATCCCTGAGAAAAATTTGTTTATAAAAAGAAGTGTTCTTCTAGCCACGGTTGTCAAAAATAATGGTAAATCTTTCCAATATAAATGAAAAGTTTTAAATATATAATATGTAAGAAGCAAATACCATTAAATATTTACTAACTTGATTCAGGAAATGGAAATAAAAACAACCAAGGCTAGAGAAATCTGAATCAAATGACCTACTTGATAATATAAGGGAAATTTTTACATATATGTTTGGATTTAAGTTTCCTTGTTCTACTTCCAGAAAAGATAATGGTTGGAGGTTTATTTTGGAAAGCAAAAGGTTGATGTAGTATAAGTATTTCTTGAATTTCAGAAACTGATCTTGACAGTTTTTTAGGTTGAGTGATAAAAAGATTTGGAGGATTCTTCAAATCCCAATGCATCTAAACAGAAGTTTGTACATTATTTAAAAGTTAGAACACTATTTGTTTATTTCAAAACTGTGATGAAATTTATACTAACTACAGTGAGATTGTTAAATTCGGAATATGCAAAAAATTTAGCAAGAGAGATGAAATAGAACTGTTAGATCCCATATTATACAATTTACAAATTAATAAGACAGTAGCTTAAATATAATGTAGATATATTGTGTAAAATCCCAAATAAAAGCAGAAAATTTAAGATTAAAAAATAGCCACTGAAACTGATATCATACATATACTCTTCAAGAAATATCAGTACAAAAATTCAAACAAAAGAATGAATATACACACAGATTATTAAATTTATAATTTATAGATGCATATTTTCATAATGTTACTGAATTCAGTTGTTAAAATGCTGTTTTGCTTGGTTTTTATCTTTACAAAAGCCACCACTGCTAATGCCTATTTGATTGTTGGCCTGCTTGAGGCGAATGGCTAATTACTATTGATGATATTATGAGTTTATGGGCTATTTTAATTCTACAAATACAATTCCTGCAGCCAACTGAAAGTGCCTATTTATTAGAACTGGAAAACAGTCAAATGAGTGGCCTAGAGTGAAAGGCCATGTTAAAACTGCCCTCTTTAGCTATTTTAAAAACTTTTTGACATCTAATTTAGTTGATATAGAATTTTCATTCCAGACAAAAATATATAGTATATTCTTTAATTTGTATTCTTAAATTCCTTATTCACTTTTTTTTTGAAAAAATTATCAAAATCTTTAATAACCTGAACTTGTCTAGAAATTCATGTATCAATACTATGGGAGCTGGTCCCTAAACTTGTTATTTTTAAAGTGTTTTATAATGTTAAGACAATATTGAGTGGTAATTATCCCCTTTTATACAAATGAAAGGTAGGTTGGAGACTTAAGAGCCAAGTATCTAGCTACAGACTCCATTAATTCAGGGCCAGATCTAGCTTGCTTTTTATTGTACCCTTAGCACCTGGTATGGTGCATTGCATATACAGGTTGTTGAATATATAAAGGCCAGATTAGAGTCTCTGAATTTGTCCTTTACAAAATTCAAAATTTTGTGGACTTTTGAAAATGCAGAGGAGACATTTATACTTTTTTCTGATGATCACAAAAATTGAGAAGCTAACAAACCTGTATAAATAGAGTGGAGAATCTTTCTCTGTGAATTCACTTTCATTTGGCCCTATTATTTTTTTCTTTTTCCCATTGCATGTTCCCCCATACCTTCTATAAATTGTGTCCACTAAGATTCAAGTAAGCAAAATTTTATTTTGACTTGGGGAAAGAAAAACACTTGGGGTACTGAAATAAATACTGATTTCAAATGTAACCTACAGGTGTTTCAGAGGATTAAGTTCTATTTTTTAATACTATAATAATGTAACTCAAAAGCTATCCATCAGTTCCAACCAATAGTGATAAGAAACATGCTAAGAGTCACTTATGTGATGTTGAAGCCTGAGTTTTGCTACCTAGAAGCCTTAGCTTGTGGTCCTATTCAATGTAGCAGCCTCTGTGCATATTCCCTTCTGTATAAGCATTAACTCTGTTATGAGTGACTAAACTCTATTGTTTGCTGCCTTGAAGTTGTCTAAATTTTATCTATCCATTGAGTAAATTTCCTCTTCTATTTTGGGCTTGCAAGTGAATAATCTAGGCATACCAATCATATATAGTGATTTTTTATAGGTTCATAGTTCCTCCAAGTAGAGAACAGAAGCTGCAGAAAGGAAAATCATATTACTCTCATGATGGCTTTTATGAGTTAAAAGCGTGTAGCCACCCTGACGTAAATTTTGTGTCCCTGGGAAAATTGAGGTCATTATTATTTAGCCAAATTGGTTTTATTGAATTATTTAAGGATGAAGTAATGGGTTATGTAATGCTCAGAATAATTTTTAAAGCAAATTGAAGAAAATAGGTGAAAAAGAAAAATGAAACAAATGGTGTCTCATTTAGAAAGTAATATTCAAATGGATTTAATTACCGCAAAATTTTTCACAATACATAGTCAGCGATTATAGGGAAGAATAACATGAGCTTTTGAAAACTTGTATCCAACTGAGAACATGAAAGATCAGACAGTGAATGTGAATGTGATGATTGGTGCAAGTAGTGTAGTGGTAGAAATGATACAATTATTTAAATTCATGAGTCTGAGTATCGTACACAGAGTGACTCAGCTCCCCTGTTATAATACCATTACTGCCACCACAGAATCATAACAATAATAATAAAACAGCATAATAACAGTGTAATGAGAGTAATACCAGTGGTCATTTGTACAGTCTCTTAACATTTCAGGGTTCTGAATCATTAGATTATTTACTCAAGACTAGTTGTATAATTTGCACCACCAGTAGACAACGGCTGTTTTGAATTTTGTACTAGTCATCCATTTGACTTTACATTCTTTTTTTCTTAATTCTTCTTTAAACAGCTCATAAAAGTTAAACCTGTAAAGGTACCATTGATCATTCTATTTGTGATAAAAAGATGATATTTGGACAAAAGGGCTTGGATTAATAAAGACTTTTCTATATTTAGTTTGAGTTTTTCTGGTCTTAGTGAAAAAAATTATTTTTTCTTTCTGGATTGTCAGGTCTATAATAAAAAGGAAGTTTTAGGGTCCAGAGAAAACTCACTTAAAAAAAAAAATAAACCTATCTGCTAGTTTTATTTGGATTGACAAGCGTGCCCAGGATACACTGTTGGCTGACACTGAAACATGCTTCATCAGAGAAGTCCGCAAAATCCCAAGTCAGCTGACATGTTAAATAACTTAGACTATCGGAATCTTGGAAAAGTTTGAGCGACAGGAAACAAACTGGGTGTTTGTTTTCCGTTTGTTTGTAGGTACAAAAAATAATTCGGTGAGTATTTACATCTTCCCATGACATTTTGTACTGCTACAGTTTTAAACAGATTAGAGTATAATATTAAATAAATACAACCAAATGAGCTCAGGGTTCTGTTTTCCCTGGTACTGAGTGACAGTAATCCTCTCTGACAAAAGAGGGTTTCTGCCATTAGTAAAAGCTGTTATGTAGTTTCCTCTATAGCCTGTAATGCACATTGAGAAAGGAGGAATCCGAAATACCAGACTGAGAAGAAATACCATTCATCTGAAGCTTGGAAGAGTAGTCAAGTGTTCCAAATGTCCCAGGCAAATATACATTTTTCAAGCTTTATTGAGATATAATTGACATATAACGCTGTGTAAGTTTAAGGTGTACAATGTAATGAAATGATACTCATATGATTTGGGAAATGTTTACCACAATAAGATTAGTTAATACATCCTTCACCTCACATAATTACCATATTGTTGTTGTTATGGTGAGAACATTAAAGCTTTTACTCTCATAACATTTTTCAAATATATAATACAGTATTGCTAACTATAGTCACCATGCTGTACATTATACCCCTGGAAATTATTTATCTTATAAATAAATGTTTGCACTCCTTTGACCAACATTTCTCCATTTCTCCAATACCTCTGCTGCTGGCAACCACCATTCTACTCCTTGTTTCTATGAGTTCAATGTTTTTAGATTCCACATATAAGTGAGATCATACAGTATTTTTCTTTCTCTGGTTTATTTCACTTAGAACAATCCAGGCAAATATCTTGTTTAGCAGACATTATAGTTGTTGTGTACAACTTACACATAACAGTGTACACTGGAGACTCAAAATGATACATCTCATTTATAGAATGGAATTTGGTATAAGACAGGTCTGTTTTTCTCCATCCTGTGGGTTTATTACTATAAATATCTCTAAAGAACCTAATCTATGAAATTACTTCCATGTGGAGTATTAGTTTCAGGTTTACAGAATTTTGCTCTTGCATGGCCAGATGAGAGTTGTACCCTAATTAAAAGTTGTGCTAGTGGATTTTGAATCACATTATGAAAGCAAAACTGTTAAGACTACAAGATACAATTCTGTTATCTGAGAATTGAAGACAATCAGTAAAACCATACTTAGAAGAAGCATAGTGTTGTGGTTGAACACATGGACTCTGAAGCCAGACTGTGGAGACTCTCACCCTAGATTCAGCATTTGCTAGTTATGTGATCCTGTCCAAGTTGCTTAAACTGTCTCTTTCAGTTTCTGAATCTGTAAAACAGGGATGGTGATGATAATAATAAGGCTGTTTTAAGAATTAAATGAGTCATTATTTGTAAAGTCCTTAGGACAATGCCTGGTACACTGGAAGAGTATATGTGTTTGTTAAATACATACATAAAATTGGGGGAAGAAATTACTTCAGCCCTCATCCATGAGATTATAGGTTGATATTTCCTGTGGTGGTATCTAGAAAAACTTTTCTGATTAGGTCCACATGGTTAAACATATAAAGCTCAAATACAGTATTATTATGATTTCTTTGATAAATATACTGGGTGTTTCAGATTTCCCAGGATAAGTCTTATAGTACATGCAACTAAAATAATGTCCACTGGTAAGAAAAAGAATAGGTAATTCTCAATAATTTAGGGGCTGTTTATAATATTCCTTTTCTTATTTCTTTTTTTCATTCACCTTTTGTATACCAGGCATTTAAAACTTTCACTAGAGCATGGGTAGATAATATAAAAGGAGATGAAACTCCATTTTCAAAGTTATCAGTAGCTATGATAGATGATTTGGCTGAAGGAACCATTTAGGCTGCAATTGCGATAACAAATGCATGGTTTCATTTCAATTATTATGTCTTTATTTTGGAATTATATAGCTAGATAATTAAACTGTTCTGTAAAATTAGGCTAGGAAGTTAACCCATTTATTTTCTCATTGACAGCAGATTATCAGGTATTTACTGTACTAAGAACAAGGAATTAAGAAAAATGATCAGGAGTTTATTGTATTTAACAATGAAGGTCCAAGCAATGCAGAAAAATATCACATATATTCTTGGGTCAAAGTGAGAACAGGCTTGTGAATGATGCAGTGCTCATGGAAGGTAATCTGCAGCATCAAGTGACATGACACACAGAAAAGCATTAATTAATTGGGACTGTGCTATGCAGGGTGTAATTCTTAACTCATTTGGTGTTTTGGTCAATAGCTTACCTGTATGAGAGAAAAAAAAATCTACCTTTTAACATGCAGAATTTGATTTGTTAGCTTTTAGTGCTTTCATGTATATGATAGCAACTTGACCATTTTTTTCCTCCTCATGTACATGCAATTTTATGCCTACTTTAAAAACTGTGCCTTTTCGAAACTTAAGCTAATTTCTTCACTTATGACTTCCTGATTGGCTACTGTATGATATTTTCTCAATCTTTTCCAGAATAAAAAAATTCATTTATCTTGATGGTTCATTTATCCATCATGATATACTAATATAACTGTGATTCAAGTAAAAGTATAGAAGCATATTGTATTATACAAACTCATTTTGCAATCTGACAAGATTAAAGGATAGTTGCAGAAATTCCTAAGCTATCTACATCATGTGTGACCAGGTTCCATTTTGTTTTTGTCATGTGTATCCATGGAAATCCCTTCCTCTCACTACGTTTTTATTTTCTTGAATTCTCTTCAAATGGAATTTAGTGAAAAAATATCATTTCTTAGTGAGGGCTAAATTAAAGGAGTGCCATTTGGATAAATCAGTTGTGACTTATAAGCTGATGACTGGTATACATCTTTGAAAAACATTTAACTTCTTGATTCTAGCCTCTGTTGTGGCAATTACTTTCCACATCTGTCAAGGTCTTTTAGCATCAAGGTTTTCACATTTTGATTAAGTATAGGGTTGTTACAGAAATGGTTAAAAGCTTATATTGAAAACCTGTGTATTTCCAAGCTTATATCAATTTGAAACTTTTAATTCTGTTTGTACATTAGCAGAAACTTAAGTTAAATAATAAAATATTAAAATATAAATTTGATTTGAGCCAGAGCAAATGTGGCTAACAAATATTATGATGTATTTAATATTAAGTTCTCAAAAACATATGACGTGTGACTTCAAAAAATTTTCCCAACTGCTTTTTTGGTTTGGCATCCCCAAATAAGGCCTATTTTGGATTAATTCTAAAAAGAAAATACAATAGCAGATTTAGATGGAAGGTTGAATGTATTATTTTTAAAGGTCTAGAACCCTGTATCAGTGTACACAAATGAGTTTACATTAGTAGAATGTCAGTGTGTATACTCTACTTCCAGAAAACTGGCTAGAAGTGGCAGCACAAGATTGTGCATTCATTCTTAAAGCAGTTCTACTCTTTTTTACAAATAAATGACACACTCTGAATGTACAAAACAGCATTAAGTGGATAATGACTGTTTTAACATGGGATTAAGTGATCCAAAGAAGTGAAATCTTTTTCCACTCAATTTGTGGCATTTTGCATTTATGAATATCTTTATTCCATGGCAATTTTTAAGAGGATTGACTGATTTCAACTGAATTTGATATACTAGGAAATAGATTGCAGAATATCTCAATATGCATATCTTCTGTAATTGTCCTGAGGGAGATCTATAGTTCATTAATTAATCAAATTTTATTAGCTTACAGTGTATCCTGAAATATGAGCAGTCCTTTGAATTATAGACTTCCCACTGAGCTATACCATAATCCTGAAATCTCTATTGATGTACCATTAAAAATTCAGAAGTTATGCTCATAAGAAAAATTTTATCAACTACTATTTTAATTCAAGGATGTAACTGGAACTGTTTAGCAGCATCAAAAATCAGTCAACTCTTTTGTTTTCACCTTTTTCAAGACTAAATTTCTGTGGCAAAGTGGAACTGAGACCAGGTGCATTTTCCTCTCCCTGAGGTTTTTTTTAATAGAGAAAACATAGGTAAGAATAGAATACATATAGTTTTTTCTTTAGCCTGTTATGTGATATGTGATGGAGTATATAAATTCATTTTCTTTTATTTATGTTTTTAACTGAAGTATAGTTGATTTGCAATGTTATATTAGTTTCAGGAGTACAGCATAGTGATTCAGTATATTTGGAGATTATGCTCCATTAAAAGTTTTTACAAGATAATGGCTGTAATTCCATGTGCTATACAATATACTCCTGTTGCTTATTGATTTTATACCTAGAAGTTCGTATATCTTAATCCCATACCCCTATCTTGTCCCTCCCCATTCCCTTGCCCCTTTGGTAACCACAAGTTTGTTTTCTGTATCTGTGAGTTTGTTCTGATTTGCATATACATTCATTTGTATTATTTCTTAGATTCCACATATAAGTGATATATGACATTTGTATTTCTCTGACTTACTTCACTTAGGATGATAAACTCTGGGTCCATCCATGTTGCTGCAGATGGCACTATTTCATTCTTTTTTTATGGCTGAGTAATATTCCATTTCATATGTATACCACATCATCTTAGTCCAGTTGTCTATTGGTGGGCACTTGGGCTGATTCCATGCCTTGGCGATTGTAGATAGTGCTGCTGTGAACACTGGGTTGCATGTATCTTTTCAAATTAGTGTTTTCATTTTCTTTGGATACATATACAGGAGTGGAATTGCTGGATCGTATGGTAGTTCTATTTTCAGTTTTTTGAGGAGCTTCCATACTGTTTTGCATACCGGCTACACCAATTTACATTCCCACCAACAGTGTACAAGGGTTCCCTTTTCTCCACATCCTTGACACATTTGTTATTTGCAGACTTTTTGATAATAACCATCTGACCAGTGTGAGGTGATATCTCATTGCTGTCTTGATTTGCTTTTCTCTAGTAATTAGTGACATTGAGCTATGCCTGTTAACCAGCTGTATATCTTCTTTGGAAAAATGTCAATTCAGGTCTTCTGCCCATTTTCTGATTGGGTTGCTTGTTTTTTGCTATTGAGTTGTATGAGATGTTTGTATATTTTGGATATTAACCCCTTGTCAATCACATAATTTGTTAATATTTTCTCCCATTCAGTAGGTTGTGTTTTCATTTTGTCAGTGGTCTCCTTTGCTGTACAAAAGCTTTTAAATTCAATTAGGTCCCATTTATTTATTTCTGCTTTTATTTCTTTTGCCTTAGGAGACTGATTCAAAAAATATTGCTACAATTTATGTCAAAGAGTGTCCTGCCTATGTTCTCTTCTAGGAGTTTTATGAGTTCAATTTAGGTCTTTAAACAATTTTGAGTTTATTTTTGTACATGGTGTTAGGGAATGTTCCAATCTCATTGCTTTACATATGACTGTCTAGTTTTTCCCAGCAACACTTGTTGAAGAGACTGGTTTTTCCTCCATTGTATATTCTTGCCTCCTATGTTGTAGATTAATTGACTATTAAGTGAGTGGGTATATTTCTGGGCTCTCTATTCCATTCCATTGATCTATGTATCTGTTTTTGTGCCAGTACAATGCTGTTTTGATTACTGTAGCTTTGTAGTATATTCCAGTCTGGAAGGGTTATACCTCCACCTTTCCTCTTTTTTCTCCTATTCCTTTAGAAATTCAGGGTCTTTTGTGGTTCCATATGAATTTTAACATTATTTGTTCTAGTTTTGCGAAAAATGTCATGGGTATTTTATAAGGATTGCATTAACTCTGTAGATTGCTTTGGGTAATATGACCATTTTAACAATATTAATTCTTCCAATCCAAGAGCACCAGATATCTTCCCATTTCTTTGTATCATCTTCAATTTCCTTCAACAATATTTTCTAGTTTTCAGCGTATAGGTCTTTCACCTCCTTGGTTAAGTTTATTCCTAGGTATCTTATCCTTTTTGATGTGATTTTTAAAAAGGTTTTTTTTCTCTACTTTCTCTTTCTGATATTTCATTATTGATGCATAGAAGTACAATGGATTTCTATATATTAATCTTGAATCCTGCAACCTTACTGAATTCATTTATTAATTCACATAATTTTTGGGTGGAGACTTCAAGGTTCTTGATATAAATTATCATGTCCTCTGCAAATGGTGACAGTTTTACCTCTTTCCTTCCAAATAGGATGCTTTTTATTCCTTTTTCTTATCTGATAGCTGTGGCTAGAATTTCCAATGCTATGTTAAATAGAAATGGCAAGAGTAGTCATCCTCTTCTTGCTCCTGAATTTAGTGGGAAAACTATCAGCTTTTTTGTTGAGGATTTTTGCCTCTATATTCATCAAAGATGTTGGCCTGTAATTTTCTTTTTTTGTAGTGTCTTTGTCTGGTTTTGGTATCTGGATAATGTTGGCCTCACAGAATTAATTTCGAAGCATTCTCTCCTCTTCAATTTTTTTTGGAATTGTCTGAGAAGGATAGGTATTAGTTCTTCTATATGTGTTTGGTAAAATTCCCCTGTGAAGCTGTCCAGCCCTGGACTTTTGTTTGCTGGGAGTTTTTTTTTTTTTTTAATTACAAATTCAACTTCAATTCTAGTGATTGGTCAGTTCAAATTGTCTGTTTCATCTTGATTCAGTTTTGGCAGGCTATATGTTTCTAGAAATTTGTCCATTTCTTCTACGTTGTCCAATTTGCTGGCATATAACTGTTTATTACATTCTCTTATGATTCATTCAAGAAGACATAATTCAGTATGAGACTTGTTTTGTGGCCTCGTATGTGATCTATCCTGGAGAACGTTGCATGTGCGCTTGAAAAGAATGTGTATTCTGCTGTTTTTGGATGTAGTATGCTGTAAATATTAAGTCCAACTGGTCTATAGTGTCATTTAAGGCTGCTGTTGCCTTATTGATTTTCTGTCTCAGTGATCTGTCTGATGATGTCAGTGAGGTATTAAAGTCCTCTACTATTATTGTATTATTATCAGTTTCTCCCTTTATGTATACTAGTTTTTGCTTTATATGTTTAGGTGCTCCCATATTGGGTGTGTATATGTTAACGAGCGTAATATTTTTTCTTGTATTGATCCTTTTATAGTTACATATGCCCTTCTTTGTCTTTTGTTATAGCCTTTATTTTGAAGTCTATTTTGTCTGTTATGAGTATTGCTACACCCGCTTTCTTGTCATTGCTGTTCGCATGAAATATTTTTTTCTATCCCCTCACTTTCAGTCTGTTTCTTTAGCCTTGAAGTGAGTCTCTTGTAGCAGCATATTGAAAAGTCTTGTTTTTTTAATCCAATCAGCCACCTTTATCTTTTGATTGGAACATTTAGTCCATTGATAGTTAAAGTAATTATTGATAGGTATGTACTTATTGCCATTTTATCACTTGTATTCCACTTGTTTTTGTAGTCTTTCTCTGTTCATTTCTTTTTCTTTTTGTTTTGCCCATTGTGGTTTAATGATTTTCCTTAGTAGTATGCTTGGATTTCTTTCATTTTAATTTTTGTGTATCTATTGTAGGTTTTTGATGTGTGGTTACCATGGGATTCATATATTGACTTATAATTATATCTACTTGATTTAAACTGATAGTCACTTAAGTTCAAACACATTCTAAAAGATCTACAGTTTTTCTCCTTTCCCCCACATTTTGTGTTTTTAATGTCATAGTTTACATTTTCATGCTTATCTCTTCACTGATTATTATAGTTAGCACTGCTTTTACAATTTTATGTCTTTTAATCCACATAATGGCTTATTTAAGTAATCTTCAATCCTTACTACATATCTGCCTTTTCTAGTGGGATTTACTCTTTCATATAGATTCTTACTTTTTTTTTCATTTAGAGAAGACACTTAAACATTTCTTTTAGGGTAGGTTAGTATTGCTGAATTCTTTTAGAGTTTGCTTGTCTGAGAATTTCTTTTTCTCTCCTTCTATTCTAAATGATAATCCTGCTGAGTGGAATATCTTAGGTTTCAGGTTTTTCCTTTTCAGCACTTGGACTGTATCATGACACTCCCATCTGACCTGCAAAGTTTCTGCAGAGAAATCAGCTGATACCCTTATGGGTATTACTTTGACATGACTCTTTGCTTTTCTCTTGCTGCCTTTAGAATTCTCTTTTTATTCTTAACTTTTGGCATTTCAATTAATATATATTTTCCTGTGGCTCTGTTTTGGTTCATCTTGTTTGGGAACCTCTGTGCTTCCCATACCTAGATATCTTTTTCCTTCTTTAGGTTTGGGATGTTTGGAGCCACTTCTTCAAATACATTTCTATACCCTTCTCCCTCTCTTCTCCTTCTGGAACCCCTATAATGCGAATTTTGGCATGTTGAATGATATGCCAAAGATCTCATAGATTTCTTTCATTTTTTTTCATTTTGTTTGTGGCATGGAGTGAGCAGGCCTAGGTGTTCACTCAGCTCAGACTGGGGAGTGTTGTGAGGCAGCAGCTGCTATGGCAGATCTCTCTCTGCCTTGCCTGGGGGCAAGCCAGTACCTGTGCCCTCCTCACAAGTGGAGTCTGTGCTTCTCCAGCCTTTCTATCTGTCCCAGTGGTTCTCCAATCAGCCAAAGGGGCTTGTCTCCCACATGTAGGACCCCAGGACTGGGATGCCTAGTCTGTGGCTCAACCCGCTCACTCTCCAGAGTGT
Organism: Balaenoptera ricei; assembly: GCF_028023285.1. Lineage (NCBI taxonomy): Eukaryota > Metazoa > Chordata > Mammalia > Artiodactyla > Balaenopteridae > Balaenoptera > Balaenoptera ricei. The sequence continues at coordinate 76,975,774 of NC_082660.1, forward strand.
CCAACCGTGCAGTCTCCCTTTTCCTTTGAGTCCCCTTCCGGGGTACAGGTCCTTACCTGATCTCTTTTCTTCCAGTCCTACCTGATCACATGTGTATCTTTCTTACAGTCTCAGTTTTACATGAGTCCTTCTGGTGGTTTCCAGTTAGTTTTCCAGGAGAATTGTTCCACATGTAGATGTATTTTTTTAGTGTTTGTGGGGGAGGTGAGCTCCATATCCTCTTAGTCTGCCAGCTTGATCACCCTCTCCACTTCACATTAATTTATTTTTGAAATTTGAACCAGCCTTGCGTACCTGGAATAAATCCCATTTGGTCTTGGTGTAAAATTATTTTTATACATTGTTGTATTTGATATGCTAATATTTTGTTGAGGATATTTGCATCTATGATTATGAGATTTAGTCTTTTTTTTTGTAATGTTTTTGTCTGGTTGTGATGTTAGGGTAATGCTGGCCTCTTAGAATGACTTATGGAGTTATTTCCTCTGCTTCTATCCTCTGAAAGAAATACTGGAATATTTATATAATTTCTTCCTTAAATATTTGGTAGAATTCACCAGTGAACCCACCTCAGCCTGGTGCTTTCTATTTTGCAAGTTTATTAATTCTTGATCAATTTCTTTAATAGATGTAGGTCTATTCAGATTATCTATTTCTTTTTGTAAGAGATTTGCAGATTGTGTTTTTTAATGAATTGGTCTATTTCATACAAGTTATCAAAGTTATAGGCATAGAGTTGTTTATTATATTCCTTTATTATCCTTTTATTAAACTTTTAATGTCCATGATATCTGTAGTGATGTCTCCTCTTTCATTTCTCATCTCAGTTAATTTGTGTCTTCTTTTTCCTTAGTTCACCTGGTTAGAGGCTTATTGATATTATTGAACTTTTCAAAGAGCCAACTTTTTATTTCATTGATTTTCTCTATTGATTCAATCTCTTTCAATTTCTTTTGTTTCAACTTTACTTATAATTATTTTTTATGTTTTGCTTACATTAGTTTTAATTTGCTCTTTTTCTAGTTTCATAAAGTGGAAACTTAGATTATTGATTTTAAATCTTTACTTTTTAAAAATATATGCTTTCAGTGCTCTAAATTTCCCTCTGAACAATGCAGTCACTGCATCTCACGCATTTTGTTAAGTTGTATTTTCATTTTCATTCAGTTTAAAATATTTTTACATTTCTCTGGAGACTTCTTCATTGACACGTGTTATTTGGAAGCATGTTGTTTAATCCCTAAGTAGTTTGGAATTTTCCAGCTGTCTTTCTGTTATTGACTTCTACTTTAAATCCATTATGGTCTGAGAGCTGATATTGTATGATTTCTCTACTTTTAAATTTGTTAAGGTGTATTTTATGGCCCCAAATGTGGTCTATCTTGGTGAATCTTCTATGTGAGCTTGAGAAGAATGTGTATTCTGCTGTTGTTGGATGAAATAGTATATAGATGTTCATTATATCCAGTTGATTGATGGTGCTGTTGAGTTCAACTATGTACTTATTGATTTTCTGCCTGCAGGATCTGTCCATTTCTCATAAAGGGGTGTTGAGGTCTATGACTATAATAATGTATTCATTTATTTCTTCTTGCAGTTCTATCAGTTTTTGCCTCACATATTTTGATACTCTGTTGTTAGGGTTAGGTACATACACATTAAGTATTATTATGTTTTCTTGGACAATTGACACTTTTATCATCTTGTAATGGCCCTCTTTATCACTAATAATTTTCCTTGCTCTGGAGTCTGTTCTGCCTGAAATTTATATAGCGACTCCACCTCTCTTTTGATTAGTGTTTGCATGGTATATCTTTCTCCATCTTTTTACTTTTAATCTATATATGTCTTTATATTTAAAGTACATTTCTTGTAGACAACATATAGTTGGGTCTTGTTCTTTGATTCACTGTGACAATCTCTTTTACTTGACATATTTTAGATCATTGCCCTTTAAAGTGATTATTGATATAGTTGGATTAATATCTGCCATATTTGTAACTGTTTTCTGTTTGTTGTCCTTGTTATTTGTTCCTATTTTTGTCTTTCACCCTTCTTCTACATTCTCTGGTTTACATTGAGCACTTTATTTTTTTTATTTTTATTTTTTATAAATTTATTTATTTATTTTTGGCTCTGTTGGGTCTTTGTTGTGGCACGCGGGATTTCTCTAGTTGTGACGAGGAGGGGCTACTCTTTGTTGCAGTGTGCGGGCTTCTCCTTGCAGTGGCTTCTCTTGTTGCAGAGCACTGGCTCTGGGTGTGCGGGCATCAGTAGTTGTGGCACATGGGCTCAGTAGTTGTGGCCCTTGGGCTCTAGAGTGCAGGCTCAGTAGTTGTGGTGCATGGGCTTAGTTGCTCTGCGGCATGTGGGATCTTCCCAGAGCAGGGATTGAACCCATGTCCCCTGCAATGGCCAGTGGATTCTTAACCACTGCGCCACCAGGGATGTCCCTATGTTGAGCACTTTATATCATTTAATTTTCTCTCCTCTTTTGCAAATCAATTATACTTTTTTTTTTTTACATCATTTAGCAGTTGTTCTAGTGTAATGGAACATACATTTTAAACAAACCCAACTCTACTTTCAAATAACGTTATACTACTTCCTAGGTAGGGCAACTACCTTATAATAACAAAATATTTCTAATTCCTTCCTCCTGTCCCTTGTATTATTACTGTCATTCATTTCACTTATATATAAGCCATAGTCATTGAATGCATTGTTATTATTTTGAACAAACTTTTATCTATTAGCTAAATTAAGAATAAGAAATGTTAAGGTTTTATATTACCTTCATTTATTCCTTCTCTAATACTTATCTTTTCTATATGTAGACTGAGTTTCTGACCTATATACTTTTCTTTCTTTTTTTCTGATTAACCTATTTTAAAGTTTTTGCAAGCCAGGTCTACTGGCAGCAAATTTCCTCAATTTTTGTTTGTCTGAGAAAGTCTATTTCTCCTTTACTTTTGAAGGATAATTTCACAGAATACAGAATTCTAGTTTGGTGGGCTTTTTCTTTCAACACTTCAAATATTTCACTTCACTCTCTGCTTGCTTGCATGGCTTCTGAGCAGAAGTCAGATGTAACTCTTTGCTGTTCTACAGGCAAGTTTTTATTTTTTTTAATCTGACTTATATCCAGGTATTTTTCTTAATCTCTGGTTTTCTTCAGTTTGAATATTATATGATATGTAGTCAAATGTAGTTATAATACCACTGTCTTCTGCCTCCCTATACCTATGGAATTGAATATGAGGATGAGAGCTTGAGAGTTCCAATAATTTATTCAGAATGCAGCCTTATGCTTATGGAAAAATGAGGAGGGAATAAGATGTCATCTCAGCAGCCTGTGGTACTCAAGGAATTCTGGGTCAGGAGGACAGATAGCAACTCTGTAAGTAACAGAAGTGGCCGGGATCAGAGTACTACATGGCCTGTTATCTCAGCCAGACTGTGAGAAAGCTTCGTGAGGCATGGCCTGTTACAGGATTAACTGTGCTTAGTTATGACTGATTGAGGGCAGCTAGACATTCAGGGGCAAGTTCACCTACATGCAAGAATCTCACAATCAGTTTAACTTACACTATTGTGTAAATTTAAGTGTAGGATGTACCTAAAGAAAACCTACTAAATTCAAGTTTACTTATTTACTAGTTAAAATTATCTATTGATCGCATGTGCTAGGTTTAGTTCTAGGCACAGAAATGTAATAATGAACAAAACAAAATTATATTTACATTATAGTTGAGGGAGACAAATGATAAATGAGTAAACAAATAACTTATAAGTCATATGAGATAAGTACAATGAGGAAAATAAGGCAGAGAAAACAAATGAAAATGTCTTAGGGATATTTTTTCAATTAGGTGGTTAGAGAAGGCTTTTCTGATGAGGTAGCATTTGAGCCTGAATAAAACGAGTGGCAAGCAACCTAAATATTGGGTAAGAATATTCTAGGCAGAGACAGCAGAAAGTACAAAGATTCTGAAGCTAACACCTTAAGGCTTAGTCTGGTGAGAGAAGGGTGAAAATTTTATACCCATTGGTGTTTGTTTGGGGGATGGCAGATCCCCAAAGTGGATTGTCCCCAGCAATACTTACCAATATGAAACTACACAGTGGTCAGTTTTTTTTTTTTTTTTTACACAGTGGTCAGTTTTAAATAAAACACCTCATTTCATTTAGTAATTATATTTTAGTCCATTTCAAGTCGTTCCAGTAAATTTGATTGACAAATTACATGAAAGAGAAATTTTGGTTTTAGACTCTCTTTCTTATACATTGCTCTTTTTACTGTATCAGAGTCTAAACTTATAATTGAACTATCCAAACTCTTCTTACTTTTCAGGATATTTTATACTTTATGCTCTTTTTGTGTCATATTTTACATAATAAAGTTTTCATTAAAAAGCTAAATATTGGGAAAGCTCCAAGTCAAAAAAGATTTTTCAATTTGACATTCATGATAGGATTTGTAAGTCTTTAAACAGGACTAGATTAAGACCCTGTGAGTAATGTGAAAGGGTAACACGCAATCTGGAAATAAAGCTGCTCACCCAGTCAGGGGCTGATAGAATGTGATTAATGAAGGAGATAATGGACTGAAGAAATGTAGCAAAAAAGTACATTTGTCTTGGTTGTGGCCTGTTTTTTGATGCAAGCTAAAGAATACAGTTTTATTCCTGAGGGGAAACTAATAGTAGGTCGTCTTAGGACTTCTGATAGTGACGATATGGTCATGAAATAATACAGCTTTTTGGTTCTCAATTAATATTCAGCTTCTGTAAATAAGAGATATTTATTATAATGGGTTGTAGAAGTTGGTTTCATGTTCAAGTCTGTACGAAAGAATTTGTAACAGAAAGAGCTAGATATAGTATAATTGGGAAAAATTATAAAGATTTCTTTGAAGATAAAGGGTTAAGCATGTGAGGCAAAATTTACTATATAGACACAGTACTTATTATATAAGGGCTTAAACAATTTTAAAGTAAAAGAAATAAGAGGGATGGTTTTAATCACAAATAATTGGTTTTAAGTCGTGTAAATATTCCAAAAATAAACATTTTTTTCACTTCAAACATGAAAGTAACATGCTATTTTGTTCTTCAGTTGTTTTATAACACGTTTTACCCTTAAAACTTGTTTCCCTAAGAAGCTTAAGTTGTAGATTGGAAGAGATATTTATAGAAGCTGTATAAACTTTTTATTTTAATTTCCTTTTTTTTACTGGGGTATAGTTGTTTTACAATGTTGTGTTAGTTTCTATTGTACAGCGAAGTGAATCAGCCATATGTATACATATATACCCTCTTTTTTGGATTTCCTTCCCCTTTAGGTCACCACAGAGCACTAAGAAGAGTACCCTGTGCTAATACAGCAGGTTCTCATTAGCTATCTATTTTATACATATTAGTGTATATATGTCAATCCCAATCTCCCAAATCATCCCACCCCACCTTTTCCCCCTTGGTGTCCATATGTTTGTTCTCTACTTCTGTGTCTCTAATTCTGCCTTGCAAACAGGTTCATCTGTACCATTTTTCTAGATTCCATATATAGGCATTAATATACGATATTTGTTTTACTCTTTCTGACTTACTTCATGCTGTACGACAGTCTCTATGTCCATCCACATTTCTGCAAATGACCCAGTTTCATTCCTTTTTATGGCTTTATCCACTCGTCTGTGGATGGGCATTTAGTTTGCTTCCATGACCTGGCTATTGTAAATAGTATTGCAATGAACATTGGGGTGCATGTGTCTTTTTGAATTATGGATTTCTCTGGGTATATGCCCAGTAGTGGGGTTGCTGTGTCATATGGTAATTCTATTTTTAGTTTTTTAAAGAACCTCCATATTGTTCTCCATAGTGGCTATATCAATTTACATTCCCACCAACAATGCAAGAGGGTTCCCTTTTCTCCACACCCTCTCCAGCATTTATTGTTTGTAGATTTTTTGATGATGGCCATTCTGAACGGTGTGAGGTGATACCTTATTGTAGCTTTAGTTTGCATTTCTCTAATAATTAGTGATGTTTAGCATCTTTTCATGTGTTTGTTGGCCATCTGTGTGTCTTCTTTGGAGAAATGTCTATTTTGGTCTTCCACCTATTTTTGGATTCGGTAGTTTGTTTTTTTGATATTGAGTTGCATGAGCTGTTTGTGTGTTTTGGAGATTAATCCCTTGTCCATTGATTCGTTTGCAAATATTTTCTCCCATTCTAAGGGTTGTCTTTTCATCTTTTTTATGGTTTCCACTCCTTAACACCATACACAAAAATAAACTCAAACTGGATTAAAGACTGGACACTATAAAAGTCTTAGAGGAAAACATAGGAAGAACACTCTTTGACATAAATCACAGCAAGATCTTTTTTGACCCACCACTTAGAGTAATGAAAATAAAAACTAAAATAAACAAATGGGACCTAATGAAACTTAGAAGCTGTATAAACTCTTAAAGACCATTATAAGGCATCTGGATGCTTCTCAAAAATATTTATGAAAAGATTAATTATACTTTTGCAAGAATTTTAACTGTTTCTTTAAAATGCTTTCTGAGAGAATCCTTCAGTTATTTAAAAGCAACCTTTGAGCACTCACTGTGTACCTGACACCATGCTGTAGGCTTTATATGTTTGCTTATTTGGATTCATGAGGATTCAAACATATTTTACTAACCTCTAAGTTTGTGTGACAAATTAATGTAGGATACAGATATATTTCACTGACTTTTAACTTACCAAACTTAACTTGTAAATATTAAAGATAATGAAAATGCCCTGGTTCATTCTTTGTAGTTTCTGCTTTCTTAGATAATGTTTAGTTTTACTTGGAATAAGAGTCTCCTAAATTTCATTTTAGCACATTTAATGATTAGAATTGCAACAGTTTTGTAATGAAAACATCTCTGACATGATAGTAAGTGTGCAGATCTGGTGCTATTAAGTAGCATACTTAGCTATTTCTAGTCCCAAAGTTAAGTTCCTTTACTCAAAAATTTTTTTGATAAAATAAAAATGCCATGCACAGGATAATGAATGTCTTTTTATATATAGGACTATAATAAGAAGCTGCCTTTGTATGATATTAATAATGTCCTCATTACTTACTCTTTACTGTAAAATTGTCCAGTGATTCTCAAAATGTGTTTGTGCAATTGAATTGCTAGTCAAGACTTAATTTGAAAATCAAGTTTGCTCCCCCTTCAATTTTAACAACTCAGAAACTTCTCCGTTTTTTTTTTCTTTTCAATCCACACATATGATTTTAATTGAGCATATTCATTACTTTGAAGACATTTATAGAATTATAATAGATCCTTCTTTTGATATGTAACTTTTAGTGTACCATTACTTTGATATAATTACTTTTTTAAAACATTTTTATTGGAGTATAATTGCCCTACAATGGTGTGTTCGTTTCTGCTTTATAAAAAAGTGAATCAACCATACATATACATATATCCCCATATCTCCTCCCTCTTGTGTCTCCCTCCCACCGTCCCTATCCCATCCCTCTAGGTGGTCACAAAGCACCGAGCTGATCTCCCTGTGCTATGTGGCTGCTTCCCACTACCTATCGATTTTACATTTGGTAGTGTATATATGTCCATGCCACTCTCTCACTTCGTCCCAGCTTACCCTTCCCCTGCTCCCGTCCTCAAGTCCATTCTCTACATCTGTGTGTTTAGTCCTGTCCTGCCCCTAGGTACATCAGAACCATTTTTGTTTTTTAGATTCCATATATATGTATTAGGATACGGTATTTGTTTTTCTCTTTCTGAATTACTTCACTCTTTATGACAGCCTCTAGGTCCATCCATCTCACTACAAATAACTCAATTTCGTTTCTTTTTATGGCTGAGTAATATTCCATTGTATATATGTGCCACATCTTCTTTATCCATTCATCTGTCGATGGACACTTAGGTTGCTTCCATGTCCTGGCTATTGTAAATAGAGCTGCAATGAATATTTTGATACATGACTCTTTTTGAATTATGGTTTTCTCAGGGTATATGCCCAGTAGTGGGATTGCTGTGTCATATGGTAGTTCCATTTTTAGTTTTTTAAGGAACCTCCATACTGTTCTCCATAGTGGCTGTATCAATTTACATTCCCACCAACAGTGCAAGAGTGTTCCCTTTTCTCTACACCCTCTCCAGCATTTACTGTTTGTAGATTTTTTGATGATGGCCATTCTGACGAGTGTGAGGTGATATCTCATTGTAGTTTTGATTTGCATTTCTCTAATGATTAGTGATGTTGAGCATCCTTTCATGTGTTTGTTGGCAAACTGTATATCTTCTTTGGAGGAATGTCTATTTAGGTCTTCTGCCCATTTTTGTATTGGGTTGTTTGTTTTTTTGATATTGAGCTGCATGAGCTGCTTGTAAATTTTGGAGATTAATCTTTTGTCAGTTGCTTCATTTGCAAATATTTTCTCCCATTCTGAGGGTTGTCTTTTGGTCTTGTTTATGGTTTCCTTTGCTGTGCAAAAGCTTTTAAGTTTCATTAGGTCCAATTTGTTTATTTGTGTTTTTATTTCCATTTCTCTAGGAGGTGGGTCAAAAAGGATGTTGCTGTGATTTATGTCATAGAGCGTTCTGACTATATTTTCCTGTAAGAGAGAAACTTCTCCCTTGATTTCATAACAAATGAAGAGCTGGTTACTTAAAAATAAAAGAGAATCAAAAGCTCAAAACCTCAGCCTACTGTCACATGAGTAAAACATGTTAGGGGTCATAGTGGTTTCTTAAAGAAAGAAACTTACAAAAAAGATATTTTGGCACTAAAATGTGTAACAATAATTTAGTAAATGTTATCAGAGGAGAAATTTAGCCTTTGAAATAGAAAAAGATTTTTTACATATCTCTATATACAATATTGTTTAATTACTATAAGATTACTAAATTTCAAACTGCTATGTGTAAACGAATTATGAATGCTATGTTTAAACATTTAAACATTTTAAAATGTAAGCTTTCTCCAGACTTTCTTTTCATAAAGAATGCTTAGTGTACTCTAACCAATTATAGAATTGAATTCTATTATAATAGAGCTTATTTTTAAAACACATATGTGATTATATAACAGATCAAATCTCATCTTTAGAAACATAACCAGTACATGTCTTAATATTGAATAAGTAGTATGCATTTAACTTTGCAAAATATTGTACTAAGCATTTATATTATTGGGTTCTAACATGTATTGTTTGCTATCTTAAATATAAGCATCTGAAATTTTTAGATTATAAATTATTCATTATCAGAGTGTATCCTTGTTTTACAGGCAACAAAACTCAGTGATCTGAAAGATTTTAAATTTTTCCTGAGAATTGATAGCAAAGGAAATATCTCAGCAAATATCGATAGATCATTAGGCAAGGAAACTTACAAGGGAGTCTAGAACAGTGCCACAATTTGGAATTATATTCTAAATTAGTAATTTTCAACAAATTCACATGTAAAATGAAAAAAAAATGAGATCCATGACGTTAACAAAATCTTTATTGCCTACTCTCCCACCACAATGAGATATATAATTGCTAACATAACATGGCTTCATTACTGCTTGCCTACTAGAGCCTCAGCCTCTAGACTTAGACTTACTTTAGAAGTCTAAGTCAAAGTAATACCCATTTTTAATTTCATGAAAAAAACAAACAACAAAACTAGCCAGGTGCTTAAGGCAGCTGCTAGCTTAAAATTAAATTAAATGGTATCATATTGTAATTATTCATGCTAAAAAAATCTGTGAATTCCAGTGTAGCTTTTTACACTGAATTCCAGTGTAACCCTCTTGCACTTGAATGCCTCAATAATGTGTGAGGAATAATTTGTGTCATTTTTGTCATCATATACCATCCAATTCAAAATACAATATTCAAGTGTTTGAGGGAAGCACTTATTTGCATGAATGGATTAAGGACTCATATTTATTTAATAATTCTTTAGTGGATAAATTTTGAATGCTGTTAACTTACATGTAATATTTCTTAAAATGGGATCAATGCACAACCATTAAATCTAAGGAGCATTGAATTGAGATGGTTCTCTTTCCCACTCCCACCTCCTATGTTTGGAAGAAGAATGTTATGCAAATAAAAGTATGGGAGAAAGGGATTTTTTTTTGCTTTCTTTACTTATTGCTAGAAAAGCTTAGTGGTATTTTCAAAGTGATATTACCCCTCAGAAAAGGAGTAATGCATCTTTAAAAGCTAAACTACATCTTCTTTACTTTTATCAAATTCTCTATAAATCTTTCATGACAGTTTATTTAACAAAGTGTCATTGAAACTGTATAGATGATTGATGTGACCCATGTAAGATCAACATGAAATGTTTGTAAATGTCAGCAAAATGTGGCCATCTAAAAGCATATAACGATGGAGTTTCTGTGAAAGTGAAAAACAAACAGAAAAATGTTTATCTTATTCTTTACTTTCTGGTATGCAATTACAAATTCATAGAAGAAGTATTGTATTTGATTTTCCTTGGAGTTCATGTCATCAGAGGTCTAATTTGCTTTTGACATTTACCCTTTCAAAGCTTTGATCTCTTATTCATTGGATAAGTTTTCTCTATCATGTATGAAAAAATAATATAGACTCAGAACTTCTTAGCAAAAAGATAATTATTTTGGAATGTATTAGCATGACCTTGACCAAAAACCTTTATATACAGATTATGGGAGGCTATCCACACAGAAATGTCATTGAAGAGATCCCATCTATATGTGTAGACAAAAAAGTGTTGTTCATTTTCTATTTAATTGAAAAACATTTATGATATAAAATCAAATGTTATAAGATAGAGAATGAAAGAGAAGGAAAATAACAGATTAAACTATAAATATATGAGTACCTCAGTAGCTCACTCTGACTTGAATAGTTTCTTTATATTTCTCATAGATGTATTTTTGTATAAAACAAACATTATCCTTAGAATAAATTCCTTCCTTGGGAGTGATGTTTTGGTTGTTATATTTTTACATTATATTGACACAAAAGCAGAATGAATAGAGTGAAATTAATGCAGATGATGAATGGGAAATGAACAGTAGAGAATACAAAACTGAAATTTGAAAATCAGTTGTCATCGTGAGATTTTTCCATTGAAATGAGAGCATTTCTGCAGGAGGGGGATTGTACATGTATTGTTCACCTAATTAATACATTCTTCACTCCTTTTGGCAAATAAATTCACAAGTCCACAATACAATGAAGAATTACAGAATGTCTATTCATCATTATAAGCTGTTTCCTATCATAATGGTTTTGAATGATTTTGTATATATATATATATGTATTTATATTATATGGTTTTTTATATATATGTATTTATACATTTGTAAATTTTGTATATATGTATTTATACATTTATAAGTATATATACATATATACTTGCATAGTATATATTTTTAAATGGTATATGGATGTCTTGCTCATTCTGTAGAGCGGGTTGGAAATGCTTGGTAATGTTACAGCAGAACCATGATTAACTGAAAAACAACTACTTTAAATACTCAATTAAACAAATTTCTCTGGGGAGTTGTACTTAACTTTGAGGAGAATATGGCAAGATAAGGCAATTCAAGAAGTATCTTGGCATCAGTACACATTTCATTTCAATTTTATTTGCTCTCTGCATCTCTATGGCACAATGTTTAGTTATGTTCAGAGTGATGACCCTAAGCTATAGCAAGATCTCTGGTCATCTGAGAAAGATTCCATTTTATTTATAAGCTTGTATTTGCAAAGGTAGGAAATTGTTCTAACATTTCTAAAGATATTAAACTATAGGACTTTAAGCATAATTTAAAGTCATTTTGCACAGATTCAGCAAAGCTCTATGACATACTAACTATAATATTCCATTCCCTGAACAATTCTGTTAATTATTATACTTTGAAAAACATGTTAACTATCTTTAAGCCTATTATATGTGTATGATTTTATTTTCATGTATATGATAATTTTCAAAGAACTGTACTGGACATTATAGGAGTATATGGAGACACATGTTTTTCCTGCTTGCCCCTTGAATCTAATATGAGAAATAATTCATGTATTTCTGTATTGATTAAATAAAAGGTAAGAAGTGTAAATGCCTTAAGACAGGTATAGATAAAGATAGAGAATAGCGTGGCCTCAGAAGGATGAATGGCTTTTAGCTGCTAAGAATAGGAAGGCTTACAATGAATAAGAATGACTGAAAGTCAAAGTGTCAATAAGAAAAGAAATATATATTATTAAGAAAAGAACAGAGCTGAGCTCAGTATTATGCTTTTTCTTGACTCCTAAATTTCTACAAATCATAATTCAAAACTAAACAATTTTTATAAATTTACATTACTGTTTTTCTCTGAAAGAAAAAGTATGGATAGTTTTTCTTCCATGACAATATTTGATTTTTTACTCTAGTGAAAATATAAAATTTGAAATATACTACAGCTTTAAATTCAGAGAAAGAGAGACAAATAACAAAATATTTGATAATGTCATAAAGTTCAACTTAATCAAAATGCACAAATGAGAATTTTTGGTATATTTGGAACTCTTCTATCCTTTCAGAAAAGAGGTATGGACAGAGATTTGCATGTCCAAAAAAGAGGTGAGCTATATTTGCTTCCTTTGCAAACCCTCTGTCTTGATATTGTCAGGGATACTTGCATGTTCCCAACAGCTCCGTTTTGAAAGGAACCTGTGGTGTCCATCAGATCATGCTTAAGTGCATGGAGCACCCAAGACTATGGCTTTGAATTTGTGACATTCTTGACTAGCAGAATACACATCCAGATACCATAGTTTCTGACAGATATCTGTAGGTTCTTTGAAGTAAAGGGCACCAGATCCAATGAAACTGGCCATAATTTTGACAACCTGGAAGAGATGTGTACATAATGTTGTGGGATATCACGTTGATGCCTTAAGTCTTCTGTGCCCTGACTTGATTCCTACAAGCTTTAAAAAGGTGGTTTAGAGTATTTGTTACTTCAAAAAGAATTACCTACTTTTAATCTCAATACATAGAAAGATTGCTTTAATATATTCATTTTCAATGCTTTTTCAGAATGAATGACCTGAAGAGCTTTGCAGTTGGGGCTCTCTGTATAGTAAACACAAAAATGGGATAATGCATTTGTTTTCCCTATATGTTACTGATTTCCTATACTATGACCTTTGAAGACCTTGATAAATTCATTTTATTTTGCCAATTTGGGGCAAGGAAGCTGGAGGTGTTAAAGACTGTGCTATATGGTTCCCCATGGCTGCACAATCTAAATGCAAATCTAACATTGCAGATGAAAGTAGTAGGCTACATGGATAAGTTGTTGAATGGTAGAAGTGGGGTTGGTACTTTATAGTGATAGACAGAATATGGTTGGTGAGGCTTCTTCAAGCTCATAAAGCTATTTTACATGTTGGGGTAACTGGCTTCAAATACCTAACCTTGTAATTTAGAAAATGTTCTAAGGGTGAAATCATGGTGTCAGCAGAAATGATGCTGAACTCTCTTTTCTTTTTTCCTAAGTAATATCTTATTGTTTCTTGGTATCAGCAACCAGAAGTGATTAGAAAGTTCCAATTCTGCTTAAGAATGAAAGATGTGAAAGAATTACCAGAGCAAGCCTTGGTTACTGCATTCTTATTTGGACAGTATTTTCCATCTAGAAATATATAGTAACTGTCAGTGGTTATGAGTCAAGTTCATTTGTGCTTGAATAATAAAATAGAATATAAGCAGAACACCATGAAATATATAGAGCTGCATGTTTACATTTTGGTGTTAGAGTATTGCTGACTACAGTAATGTTCTAAGTACTTGGATGTCATTTAGGGAGCTCTCCTCTTCATTTGCCTACATTTGTAACTTTGTAAGCTATTGTCCATTTTATTTATCTTATTATTTTCTTGTTATCATTTATTGGAATGCCATTTATCATTTGTCCTTATTCCATTTTTAACTGAGCATGTCTTCACTTACTTATTTAATTCTAACTCCTTTTTTTTTTTTATTAATTTATTTATTTATGGCTGTGTTAGGTCTTCGTTTCTATGTGAGGGCTTTCACTAGTTGTGGCAAGCGGGGGCCACTCTTCATTGCGGCGCGCGGGCCTCTCACCATCGCGGCCTCTCCCGTTGCAGAGCACAGGCTCCAGACGCGCAGGCTCAGTAATTGTGGCTCACGGGCCTGGTTGCTCCGCGGCATGTGGGATCTTCCCAGACCAGGGCTCGAACCCGTGTCCCCTGCATTGGCAGGCAGATTCTCAACCACTGCGCCACCCGGGAAGCCCTAACTCCTTCTTTTAAGATGTCAGGGACTCTCTTCATTATGTCAATTGAAAGCTAGTGGGCATATTGCCAATTCTTTTTTGAGCTTTTTGCTATGAACTCATCTTATTTCTAGTTAAGGCATCTGTAAAATACCACTCTATATGCTGATTCCAAGCTTGTTACTCCTAGAAATTAATGCACCCACCGAACAAGGTTAGGGAGTGTGTCTTGTCATCATGTTAAAGACTTGTATTCAAAATACAACAAAACCCAAAAGACAGTTATAATGTGATATTGTCTAATATGTTGGAAGTTAAAGACTTTTAGCTGTTTATTTAGCCTGCGGGGCTTAGGAAGGGAAGGGTAGGGACAAAGCGATAAGGATCAGCAGTTGGAAGAAGACATATTTAATGTTCTCCATTTTAACCCCCAGTCCGCAGTAAGCCTCACAAAGATAACATTGTTGGTAGAAGAGATGTGACAATACATTTTTAGGGAGTTACCTGTGGAAAATTAAAGTGGATTAAATCATTAAGTCATTCAATAAACATTTATTAAGTGTTTACCATGTGCCATGAATTCTACTAGGCTCTGGTGATGTGGAAATGTATATACACACATATATACATATTTTATGCATGCACCTATGTTTTTGTGTAAAGTTTCCAAGTTCTACTAGATTGATAATGAGTGCTAACCAATGGTAAATATTAATAATTCAATAAGCATTTGCTATATCAAATTGAATGAATTGAGATTGTTATTGCCTTATTCTCCAACTTTGAAAATGGGAACTTAACAGTGTTTCCTACCGAAACTCTGCCTCTTTCTATCCTGACAGATGCTCTCAGTAAGTTAGATATTTCATTGATATTCTACTGTGGCACTGTTAATCTTATTTTGATTGAAACAACATTCTGGACAGCAAAATTGATGGGTGCTTATGGTGCGGCTGTTGCAGAAAAGTAGTAAGAAGGTTTCATATTTAGGTGTGCCTGGGGAAAGAATTATGACCTTCTTTAAAGTTATAATTTAGAAAATATTCTGCTTATTGTGCTTCTTTTAGCACAGTATGGATTATCAATATATGTATTTAAGGATTTTTAATATCTATATTTTGATTGACATACCTTTTGTCATTTTCAATGATTTTCTTGCCTAAACAACATATAGAGTTTCACAGTGGACAGGACATTTATCTTTCTTGTTAGGTGATACCTTTTCCAACACAGAAGTCGCACTGCCAGCCATATGTCATATAATAGCATCATCAGATTCTTGAAGACAACTATCATGTAGCATATTTGTTGCACAAGTTAATATTAGGACAGTTTTGTTAGATAGAAAATATAAAGAGGAAGTAAAATAAAAATTAATACAATGTGGAAGATATTATGCTTAACTTAAAATACACATTATATGTCAAAAGATAAGAGATATTTTTGCACAGTGCTATAATTTAGTCATTAGTCTAGCTCTTTGCTATTATCTAAAATAAGGATTTGAACTAAACTAAATTATGATCTAAAAATGCAATAAGCCTTACTAATTGGTGGAATCCAAACCTCCAAATTATTATCATTATTATTTTTACTAAACCACAAGCTGAGCTAAATTTTTTTTTAATCCAATGACTCAGTTAGAACCGGAAATGAATTTATAGATTTTTCTATAACTATTGAACTAGAACAAAACCAGTATATCAAAATAGCCTCTAAACGGAGCAGATATCTCATTCAGTTCACTCATTCCTAGCATAAAATATTTTTATACTATACCTATCTTAATATGTTTAAAAATAAACTTAGAACACTGACAACCTTGTAAGTTTTGCCACTTTAATATTTTATTTATAGTGATTGTTTGCGAGACTTTTTTTCCCTCTTTATTTCTGGCTTAAAATACCTTTTAATTCACTAGTTAGTTTTAATTAATGTTTAGAATAATGAGTAACTTAGGATGGAGTGTTCTATATCTGGTAAAATGTCAGCCTTGTTATTTGGATTTATGCCAGTTTTATTTATTAACAAAACTTGAATTCTCTTTGGTTTGAATTCTGCTATGATTTTTCACCTAGGAAACATTTTCCTCCCTATATGAAATAAGGATTTTACCACAGTAAGCATAGGAAATGAAGAACTATTTTCTAATCATTCAATAAGACATTATTCAGTATTAGGTCTGTGTCCATCTGAAGAAATAAAGTTGTGGGGGTATAGTCTTTTTTTTTCCTGAAAGAAGGGAGAAATATTTCTTGGAAAGAGACAGATGGCAGCATGATACATTATTCTTCACTTAGGGAGAGATAGTGTAATAAGACAACTTTCAGTTGTAAATAGCAGTTATGATTTAAGTAAAGACCTGTTTTTGTCCTGTAAGGCAAAAACATTATAATAGTAAATGATCACTAACTGTTCAGATATAATCACCTTATGTTGTACATGTCCCCACTACACTGCATTATTTAAAATAACATATTTCAGACATTATTTAATTAGTTGAATTGTTACAATGAATAATTAGTTATTCTAAAAATCTGTCCATATAGATTTTTTCTGAGAGCTTCTTGATCATAATTAAAACCCATGTAGGTTTTGCAGCATTTAGAGATGGAGGATTTGAAGAAAGCTTGTAAAACTAACAAACACTGAATGCTAGAGCATTGGACACATTGAATATCAGTTGTTTTGCTAACATTGTTAACTGAACCTGGTAACTCATGAGAGATTTTTTTCGTTCAAACCAAACTCAAATACTTTTCCTCAGGGTTAAATTACAGCCAGAGAGAGTGACATTACACACACACACACACACACACACACACACACACACACACACTTAATCTTCTATTCTACACACACACACACTTAATCTTCTATTCTACAGTACTATTTACTCCCATTCCAGATACTAAACATACTGCCTCTTATAGGAATGTTTTACATTAAATTTATATGACAAAAGTAATACACACTTAATATTATTACCTGTTGGGGGAAATCAGGATTTTGAAAATTGAAGAGGATGATAGGAATAAAAGGCAGATATTGTTTTCTGATAGAATAAATCCACTATTATTGCTGTCTTTATATTCCAACTAATGTTCAGCAACAAGTTAATACCCAATGGCAATTGACATTAAGACTGGCTAATGGTCAATGTTTGATATATGTAAAAGCACAGTTTATACTAAACCAGCTGTATGTACCATGGAAAATAGTATGTAACTAGAAGATACAATGTTTATCTCATATATTCGTGTTGGTTTTTTTCCTGCTTTGAACACTAGCTAGATTCTCAAGCTAGTTTTGATTATGTGGTTTTTTTCTAGCAATACATATACTAAAATTGGAATGATACAGAGAAAGATTAGCATGGCCTCTCTACAAAGCATGCACATTTATGAAACAATCTTCACATTTATCATACTCATCTTTAAGAACCAGATCAAATGCCACCCTCTTTGGTCTCCTCAGGATGAATATTTCTCTCTTTTTGTCCTCGAAATGCATTGTTTATGTCAGTATTTTAGTCCTTAGTGTACATGTATATTTTTCTTATTATATTTTGAGTTCTGACCATGTATAATGCATCTTTATACTCCCCACAACATCTAACACAGTGCCTTGTGCATAGTGGGCACTCAAAACATCTTTACAGAGTTGAATTTTTATGAGTCATTTGCTGAACATTAGCTGCAGTATGCACACGTGCAAGTACACAGGCTTATAACTTATATAAAATAAATGAGAGAAGATCATTTAAATTTACCAGTCGCTCTAAGTTTTAGAAGTTTTCTGGATGTCTAAACGATAAAGGAATTGGTGACAAATTTTAGAAAGAGAGGAGAAGGCATTGCGTATGAAAGGAGAAATGTCCCTGGTTCAGGCCTCACTTTTTAAAGCAAGCAGTTGTTTGGAATTCTAAAACAATTATACTGACTATTAAGGAATACGCTCATGTAAAATATTGTGGCAGTAGCTGAGCTTACCCCATTATGTCATTTGGGTTCTGTGTTTCTTTTTGTTATATATCGTAGCTTATAAGTGTACCATTTTCCCTTTGGGACTACCAGAGTGACCTATTTTCTCAGTATGTATAAAAAGTTAAAGGTATCTTGTAACAGCTTATAGCTCATGGGGAAAATGTGTCTTTGCATCTGTTTGCTTGTAGACATTGTGCTATTAAAGAGTTGCCATTTTTTCCCAAAAATAGTATTTAAGAAAAAACACAGTCTGGAAAAGTTATGGGCATTTTATTTTCGCCACATCTAAAGCTTTCCAAGTGTTCTGAATGAGCCACTGCACACTTTGATATTTTCACCTTCAAGTCTCTCTGTCTCTCTGTGTGTATGTGTATCTATGTATTATGTATGTATGCACACACACTGGTATATATTTGTTACATTTTTTTTTTACCATTCTCAAATATGCCATGCTAAACAAATGGTTGCCTTCTATCAACTTGCAGAGAATATTAGCTTAACTGTTTTGACTGGTGATGCTGAAGCTCAGCAACGATTCTGTATCTTTACTGCAATCTTAAAACTTGCCATGAGTGGAAGAAGGATTGTTGAATTGCCACCACTATACAATTGCACCAAGATTAAGTAAAATGTTCATCTCTGTCGAATTTAGCTGAATAGAATCCATCAAACAATGGTCATATTTTTCTAAGTGTGCTTGGAGCTCTGTGGATGTACAAATGAAGGACCATATGGAGGTGGCTTTCTCCAAGGTACCAGTAGGTATGGTTTTGTGGGTTGCATGTGCCTGTTGGCACTGTTGGCAGTTCAGCACCCTGGGAAAGGCATTGCTTTCAAACATGAGTAATTGATGAATTGTACGTAATATGCAAATGTGAATGCATAAATCTCCTGAATGACAGCTTAATTTATGTGAGCTTTTAAGAATGTGGGATTAGATTTTAATTAAATATCTTCAAAGGCACCCTGACTTATTCAGTTTTTTGGATGCTGTCTTTAGAAAGAAGTGGGGGAAGGGTTAAATCAAAATTTTACACACACTATTTACATTTTCCAACTAAGTGGTCATTGTTTAATAGAAAAATCAAGGTATTTAAAGAAGAAAAGCATTTGCCTTTAATTATAAGAACACTGCCATTATATTACAATGGTTGCAGTTTGTCATATATGATAGATAGATACAGAAAAATATATGTGGTTTGAAAATTAATGTCTTAAACTTTAAATGTAATTCTTAAACATATTTCAGATACTACCATATATTTTAGTGTGCCAAATTGAACAATGGTAATTGTGGATAACATTTCTTAGTATAGATTGTTGGGATAGTAATACTGTATATGACTTCCTACATGTTATTATCTTAAAAATACCTAAAATAAAGAGTCAATGGAGAGAGAGCTGACTACCCACCTTTGCTCTTAAATATGTAGTGTGTATAGATGTAGCTGTGTGTGTGCATAGTTTTAACCTCTGTTTGATAATAGTATATCAAACTTTATGTAATATGAAGATTAGGATAAAAAGGGTAATTAAAAATCTTTGAAATTTTCCACTTAATCTTTCTAAGTGATCAGATTATGAATTAAAAGGATATAAAGTTAATAGATCCACTTAAAGTATGTTGTAAGTGCTGTTAATTCTTTTAAAGTATAGCACAGGGAACTCTACTTAATGCACTGTGGTGACCTAAATGGGAAGGAAATCCAAAAAAGAGGGGATATATGTATATGTATAGCTGATTCATTTTGCTGTACAGTAGAAACTAACACAACATTGTAAAGCAAATATACTCCAATAAAAATTAATTAAAAAATAAAATATATTTCAATTTATTTATAGTTTATAGTGAATCACATTCCCCATAAGTAATACATTTTATGAATCTCGACCAGTTATAGGCTATGCCTAGTTTTTACCTATTTCTCCTACATATTTGCTTCCTCTTAATTTGCATTGAAAAGCTTAATTGTTGACTACAGAGAAGTGGTACCTATATGTCTTTGCTTGAATATGCTTGTCCTCTAATGTATCATTGTAGTGGTTAATTGAACAAACTCTGGAATCATACTTCATAGGTTCCAAATCCCAGCTCTAACACTACCTGTTGTGTGACTTTGGGCAGATCATTTAACTGTGCCTAAGTTTCAGAATTTCTGCCAGAATGTGGTGACAATATAAATCACTTAGAAATGTGCCTGGTACTTGGAAAGCCCCATGCAACTTATTGTTATTATTTATTTTCACTGTTCCCATCGTACTCTCATTTTTACCTTGCAGGCTTATCTCCTCTTTGGTCCCAAGACAGCTTCATTCTTATCTCTATGATTTAGTCTGGAATGGGTGTACCATGCATCTTCTTGTCCAGGTCCCATCCAAATTGAGACCTGGCTAAGGGCTCCTTTCCTCCATAAAATCTTCACTGACTCCTTCCTCTGAATCAGCTCCACTTTTTCTTAGTTTTCCTCTGTCACAGTCTTTGTTGTTTAATCATTTCCTAATTTCTTTCGTTTGCACCAGATTTACAGTTGTGAAACCTATAGTCCACTTATTTGGATTCTGTCATGTAACCTAAAAATAACTCCTAGTGTGAAGTACTAGCCCCCTTTATCTTTTTTGCCTTTATCCAAGTTTGGTAAATCATGGAGATGCAAGATGTATCAAGCCTCAAGTGAAATGAGATGACCAGGCACAACTCCACCCTTCAGGCCCTGCTTGTTCTATTCCGTTATGGTTGAGTTTGTTTCTTCCACTCTGAGGAGGTGCTCTTCTGTTTATCAGAAATTAAGGAAGGGTCATTTGTCCTATACTAGGTCAAGAAATACATGCATATGATATAGTGGATTTAGAGTCAGACAGATGAGAGCTACAGTTTGGATCTATTGGCTGGCCTTCAGCAAGTTAGCCTTTCTGAGGGTTAGCTTCTGGTCTTAAAATAGGGATAATAGTACCCATCCTACGGAATTATTCAGAGAATTAAATTAAGTTGATGTGAACTTTAGCATAATGCTCAGAACATAGTAGGTGTTCATTTGTCAGTACTTTTCCTTCCTTTTAATCATCCAACAACAGTAACAGAACTCCTAATAATGGGCTATGCAATGGAATTAAAGCTCTTCCTTAACTGAGATCTGGGGAAGGAACAGTGGAGAGTTTGTCCAGGAGCAGTATGTGACTAAATTTTCAAATTTCTTCTCTGCAGGGACCAGAATGTATAGATGCCTAATTTTAACACATATTATTATATTTTAAAGGAAATAAAAAGGACCAAAATCACGATGCAGTTGTTTGGGGTTTTTCAGTCAGAATATGGACTTAGGTTTTTCCAGGTCTCAGAGAAGACAAACTTAATGTGGGCTCATAATTGGATTCACTTTAAATATAATTTATCTGGCTGTAGTCATTTCAACTCTTTGAAACAGCCTATTATATACTCTTTCCTGTTTGATTCTGTGAACTGGGTATACTTTTTCTGTAGTCTAACTCAAACTACATTTGTGTGTAAGGTACTATGCCAGGAACTGTGGTGGGCTCAATGATGAAATTGGTAAGCCTCACACAAAACTGGCCATGTGGGCCTAATATGGTGAGGAGATCTTGCAGAGCACTTTGCACTAGCTAGGGTCTCACTAAATATCTATTTAATTTGATATTTCAATTCCTAGAGAATAGAACTCTTTCATAGAGCATGCATGTAAGACTGTTTACCTGTATTCCTTTTTCAAGCTCACCTTTTTTTTTTTATAAATGACAGTTCTATATTGAAAATACTCAATGACAGTTTGGGTTAAAATTTTCTCTTCCACACCATAACAGACATTTTAGTAAAAATAACTTTTTAAAAATAATAAAATGTCTAATTATAAATGATCTCTTAATTAAAACCACTCTTATCAACTACATGTAAATTAGAAAAATAAATTATGATCTTTGTTATAAAAGAAAAGCACACAAAGTTTTTTTCTCCATGGGGTAAAAGTTGTAAAGTATTTTCATATTGCAACCACTACTCAGATAGTACAAATGACATAGGAGTTTAAAGTCAAGCAGACCTGATTTTGAATTTACTTACTAGCTGTGTGACATTAAGCTGGTTATCTGATCTCTATAAGCCTCAGATTCCTAATCCGTAAATTGAGGACAATAATATCTACTAGCAGAGTTTTGGTAGTTATTATATATGTTATATCCATATATCTATATTATCTGTATCTCATTCTATCCATCTATCTCTCATCTATTATACTTTATATATCACACTTTATATCTCAGTGTTTCCATTTACTTTTGTTTGTATACAGTCAAATTCAACTCAGATAATTATAGACATGCATCATTTTTAATAGTCCAGATTGGAAAAATGAAGCAAAGGAGAAATGCTTAAAGGGATTATCATGATTATTATGGAAAGACCCAGGGGCTGGAAATCAGTAAACATGGGTTGCAATCATGGTTTCTTTCTAACTAGCTGTGTGATCATAGATAGGCAAGCCATTTCATCTCTTTGAGCTTTAGTTTCCCTATGTGTACGAGGAAGAATTTGCACTGTCTCCTATGGTTCCTTACAGCTTTAACTTTTTAGGATTCTTTAGGTTCTTTGACTCTTTAGTTAGCATAGCATGGCAAGTCAGTGTGTGGGACCAAGATTCAGATTGCCTGGGCTCTAATCTCAATTACCCAACATAATAGCTGTATGACTTGGGAAAGTCACTTAATCCCTTGAGCCACAGTTTCCTGATCTTTAAAATGAGCAGGACAATAATCATATACACTTTGTAACGTTGTTAAGAGTATTAAATGATTTGCCATACATAAAGAACTTAGAAGAATTCCTGATACATAGTAAGTACCCACAAAAAATTACATGTTATTATTACACAAAACTGTAGAGGAGGTATACTAATGAAATATGTCCTGCTTATCTCACATATTGATGATGCAAGCATATATTCATAAGGCCAGTGAGTATAGCCAGTAATCCAGCAGGATAGTTCACCCATCTATTTCAATATTGAGATCTTACTTTGAATCTGCACAGAACTGAATAACCTGTATTTAGATCTAATATTATATTTCCCTATATTGTTAGATATCCCTTCATGAATTCATATCTTACATTTGTAAAGTACTTGAGAGCAAAATTCACGTCTTATACTTTCTATTGTCCCTCATTCAGATCATCTGACATTGGACCTTACCCCTAGTAGATGCTCATGAGTAGTTGATTGATGGTACAGGTTTTAATCCTTCCCAGAGTAACTGCATTAAAAAAACTCCACAGTTCTCATTTTAAGTTTAATATGACTCTAGATACATATTTATGGAAGAATGCACCCTGAATCATGATGAGCAAATAACAATATTGGGCAGTATGGATGATAAAGATTACAGATGACCTCACTTCATAAATTACATTTTAGGCTAGACTACTTTCACCATCACATTTCTGACTGATTGTTTCTGAAATAATGTATCCTTGTATATTATATTTCTAGATGTTAAATGCTCACTGTTGTGCTATAAGATTGGAAAAGCCCCCAAATGAGTAAAAAAGAGAAGAGGAGAGAGCAATGAAAAATGCAGGGCTGTGGAGGGTAGGTGGGTGGGTGTGGGGCTGAGGGGACACCTGCATCCACATTTCCTCGGCACACATCACCCCTTTCTGTCATCTTAAGCCATTATAGAGCCCAGTGGAGTGTTAGTCTGTTAGTTCTATTCACTCACGTGCTTCCTTTGAATATAGAATGTGACTGTTTGAAAAGCTGGTAGAATTAATCCCTCTTACTGTAGATAGTGCTGTGAATCCTGGATTTTTTTTCCGTGTTCTTTCAGATGAGATCTATAAATATCTATACATTATATATATATGTATATTGGGTACTCCGGCGTGTGGCTTTCCATCGGAGATTGTGTCTTCTTTGGTCAAAGTGAACTATTAATGGAATTTGTTATTTTCTTCTCTGTACAAAGTGAAGAGCCTACTTTTGTGTATTCTGGTGCCTGATGTCATGAGACTTTGAGATGACAAAATGTAAAACAAAAACCCTTGTCAACGTAGAAAGAGTTAACTGTGCTGAAAAACTAATAAAGAAACTAAGAAGAAAAAAAAAAGATTGGAAAAATATTGTCTTACTGTTAGAAGAAGAAAATTCTGCTGATTAAAAGAATTAGAAAGTCTCTTTAAATCTATTCTTTATAATTATTTAGAATGTTTACTTAGTATGGTTTGCATGAGGCTTTAAAACAAATAGGCTAGAAAATTACTAGAAAATAGCCTCTTTGGGCAACAAGAATATTTGCTCTGTCATTAATGTTTACTTAAGGAAAAGCTATGTAATCAAAGTCAGGAAGTCACAGTATACTTTAGAAGGAATCTTAAACTCTTTTTGCCTGCTACCATTTGGACATAGTTGCAGAGCGCATCCATGTATTCTCTTATTCATTTTGCAATTTATTTCCTCTCCATTTGTTTTAATTTTCAGAACACTCACATTACGTGCACTGTAAAATGGAAACAAGTTGTTTTGTATTCTTTGTTCCTAAGTAGAAAAAATAACAAGTACAGACATCTCCTTAAAATATTGTATGTCTCATTCTAAAAACAAACCAAGCCCAGGCTAATTTTGTAGAATGCAATAGTGAACGAAAAAGGGTAAACTTCCATTACTGACCCCTGTGCTGGGGGCAGTTGTGGATCTTAGAGCAATGCACTATCACTGGTCTCATAATCTGGAAGCAATACAGGAGATGGCTCTCAGAAACAGAAATAGAATGTCAGATAGTCTGACTATATCTGAATAATAATGCCAAGAAATGTAATGCTGGTTACCAGCAATCGACCTAGGTCAAGTTTGTTCATTTCTAGTAGAATCAGACCAAACCCAGATACTTCAATCCCTTTTAGTTATCCGAGTTTGAGGTGGCTATGTGCTGGATAGGTCCTATAATGATCTCCTGTGGCTTAAAACTCACCTTTAAAAGAAATTCAGTAGGTCTGGAGTAAGGCCTAGGCGGTTGTAATTTTTAAAAGCCTCACAGGTAATTCTGATATGTTTCTCGGATTGAGAGTCACCAGGTTACTCTTTTCTATGATAAAAATTGTCTCCCTTTTCCATTTTCTTCAGGATGAACTGCTTTCCCAGTGAGACTATAAATTAAGTGAGCAATGGTTTGCTGTAATCATTAGAGTCTTAACACTGGTAGATTTTTTTAGGTAGTGAATTGTAACCCATCTCTTATAGACGTAGGCAGGTCCTTTCAATTGATGCATGTATGGATTCATGAATACAGTTGTATGTGACTTGATTTGGAGGATTGGAGTTGAAGACCATTAGCTAAAATGGTAACATAAAATACGTTAAAATCAGCCTAGATACAGAAATAAACTCCAAGTAGAAGCAAATTGAGTTTCTTAATATGTATTATGCACTCAGTAGACAGAAATACTTAGAATACAGAATAATTCCACAAGAAAATACAACTATAGCCTAAAATGTAAAAAGTTTAGTCAGCCAGTCTGTCTTCTGGCTATTTGATATACACAATACCTTGTACTCCAGATGTTTTACTTACATGAACATAACCATTGTACAGGACAAACTTCTTAACAGGATGACTGAATTTCTCATTACTCATGTAGGTATTTTGTTGCAATACAGTTGCCACTTCAGAATGTTAAATCTGTTTTGAAATACAAGGATCCCTAATTTCTTTACAAAACAAACTCTATGCACAATGATGGTCACTAAGAGTGGCCATAATCAATATTCAAATAATGTATACAATAATACAAAATATTTCATTTAACAATGTTTGCTTCTATATGAAAAAAGAAACAAACCTTTATTTTGGCAGCAAGCATTTCCAAAGGAAGCAAATGTTTTAGTCACTGTGGCCAAAATAAATGTTTTCTTTAAGGCTGTTAAGGCAGCCAAATGTTTTCATAGCATTTTCAAAATGTTTCCACCCTTTATTTTCACAAAGAGAGTCTCTCTCCTTCCCACCCATCACCCTATGGAAATATTTTGAGAACGTATTTTGACCATGAAAACAGCAAAAACATTTTGAAAATGTTGTCTTTGTGTTAGAAGGATGCTCTCAAAGTTTAAGGAAGTTTAAACAAAAATGACAGTATAGTGCAGTTGAAAGAATACTAGAAGCGATGGAACTAGATACTGGCTTTGACTCTGTAGCTTACTTGTTAGGTCATCTTTAACTGATCACCTCACCTCTCTCAGCTTTCAGTTTATTAATCAGCAAGGCGAGGGAGTTTTACTAAATGCCGTATAATCTGCATTTTGCATTTCAGTAAAATATCTATTGACTACATTGCGACAGGCAGGGACCTGGGACCTGGGACCCATTGCTGCAGTGCTGCAATGCTTGCACCTGGACAAATCTCTCCTTGAGCAACAAAATACAAAGAAACGATAGGGTCTAAAAATAACTACACGCATGCCCAGTTGGGGCAAATTCTAGACAGAAAGATACAAAAGACTAAAAAACCGAACTGCCACTTCTGAAGAGCCCAAGGCAAAAACTGGGCGTTGGGAGCAAAAGCAGGGTACTGCGCATGCCCCCTGCACACACCACCACCTAAGGGGTGGGCAAACCACCTAAGCCACCCCTCCAGCCTGACCCCTGGACACACCCCTACCCTCATTCCTTATAAGGAACGAGCTAGCCCCCCGGACTCAGGGAGCCAGTGAGTGAGCAAGGCAACCTGTTACTTGTTCTTGCTCCCCAGCAGGGGCCCCAATAAAGCCTTGCCTGAATTTCTTCTCTGGCCTCTGGTCAACTTCTATTGATTGGGGAAGACCAAGAACCCTGGTCAGTATCAACATGAGTCTTCAAAGATCTAAGTATCTTCTATATTTTTAAATAAAACGCGACCCATATCATAATTTTATTTTTATAATGGTAAAGTCTCTTGCCCTTGTGTTTTATTTAAATAAAAACAAAGAAACAAATAAAACATAGTATTCTGAGACCTGAATTAAGTATTTCCAGTTATGTGTAGGTACTATAAACCTGAGCAGCTATGGATGGATTCAAGTGTTTTCCAGTACAATACAACCGTCTCTAAAACCAGTTTAAATGATTTTCCTCTTTGTCTCAGTTTCCCGGACTGGGCAAGTAAAAATACCTGCATCTGTCTTAAGTTTGATAAAGAGGAAAAAAAGTGAATATAAACACTAAATGAACCATGAGTAGTATTTTTTTCATTGTTCTGTCACTGTGGTTTAAAACTTTAGGCTGCTTATGGAATTCTAAGGAGATTTACTCAGACAATATGGATAAGAAATTTGAGAAAAGCAAAATATGATGCTCATTATGTACTATACTACAGTGAAAGAAAAATGTTATACCAATTAAATAAACTGTATCAATTTAACAGTTCTAAGGTTCTTAATTACAACACTACTACCAATAATAGCTGTCAACTTGTTAAGCACAATTATTAAAGACTATGTACCAGGCACCACTCTGCAGGCATACTTTGTCTCTCATGTGTGCTTGTGTGTGTGTGTGTGTGTGTGTGTGTGTGTGTGTGTCTTTTCTATAACTCTGAGAGGTAGGTGTTAATACTTCTAATTTGCAGATTAAGAATCGGAGACACATAGAGGTTAAATGACTTGCTTAGTATCAAATCACTTGCCTAGGTACAGCTGACAATAGGCTCAAAACCTGATCTACATGATATTAAAGGAATTAAAACATCTATGTTTCTTTGTCATACAACTGCTGCAACTAACAGCCTTTATAATAGTAATGCGATAGATAGGTGAAGGGTATGAGCTGGACAATTTCGTCAGTTCCTAGAGACCTTTTCACTTGGACTTTAGAATGAGACTAAGACAGAAGCAATCTTGATTGTCCTGACAAATGACCTGTCCAAAGCAAGGCCCCAAAGTCAAACTCTGGTCGTAATTCTTGGAGGTCTATTTCATGCCTTTTGACTTAGAAGGCCACAAGGTGCTTTCAGCCCATTAGGGCGGCCTAAATGGAGAGGGTGCTAGCCCTGCTCTAGTATGACCATGGATGTTATCTCTGCCTAATTCTGAATGGCAGTGAAATCCATATGGCTGCAGGTGAGCAAATAGTATAACAAACTTACAGGAAGATGTAGCCGTGACATTTTGCGTACATGGAGCAAGGCTTTAGCAACTGAAGAAAGGTATCTGGAGGTGCATTTTAAAAATTTATTTGTTTGTAAGGACTGCTCTTGATTTGTAGTTGTTCCTAAATAAGAAATTTTCCTTTCTGGGTCAACTTTTAAAACTCACAAATAGTGAATGACTGCTAATACCCCGACAATTTTTTAGCATCAATAATGTATATAAGTAAATATAAAGATGCAGGGATCCTCAAGGAACTTGAAATACAGTTAGGGAAATAAAACATTAATTAAATTTTAAATTGGAGAGACATGAGCACACCTGACTAAGATATAAGAAATGTCACAATGAAGATGAGTGGAATGAACGAATAAAGTAACTTCAGAGCTGTGATTGGGCACCTAACTCCCAGCCTCAACATCTTCCAATCAATATGTTTAATCTTGTATTTTTTTCTGGAATAAGCCACTATGCATATTTCTTTTCTACCGCTGAATCACCAAGTGACACCTTTATCTCTCTTGGTTTCATCTTGTCTTTTTCAGACTCTTTTTTTTAATATCAACGAAATGAGGTTTAAAAAAACAAAGATCATTTGATGCACCAATATTTACAGATGACTATATATATTCTAGACCAGTGTTGTCCAATAGAAATATGATGAGCCACAAATGTGATCCCCATGTGTAATTTTAAGTTTTCTAGTTTCCACATTTAAAAACTAAAAAGAAATAGGTAAAACTAATTTTAATACATTTTATCGATCCCAATATATCCAAAGTAATATCATTGCAACATGTAATAATATAAAAATATCAATGATATATTTTACATTATTAATTTTTTGTACCAAGATTTCAAAATCCAGTGTGTATTTTAGTTACACAATATCTCAATTTGCACTCACCATGTTTCAGGTGCTCAGTAACCACATGGGGCTACATAATATTATAAGGCATATTTTGATGTGTAAATTTCTATATTTCAGCTGTAATTATTGTTATAATTAAAGAACAGTTTAAATGAAAGAAGTGCAATGCTTATAAAAGCTAGAACTATGATAAACTATTTCTTTAATACCAAAATCCATTCTTATTAAACAGGCAAATAAAAGTGAGTGACCATAGTTTTAACGTATGGCTGAACAGTGACACTGCAAATATAGTTTGCATTACAGGTAGATGATTTACCGAAACATCGATAGCTAGGTTGCTAGCATAGATATGGTATTAGCATGTTATTAGCATTAAATGTTTTGGAAATGCTTTTAATTGCTCCACATCACATTATCTGTACTTTCCACCATGGGAACATACATATTGTGAATCATTCCTTAGAACTGTCCCTGCTTAGGAGACTGGCAGTTACTTAGCAGTCAACTTAGACTTTTTTTTTTACGTTGGATTTTTAATTTAGGTAAGAATCATACCTGTTTTATAGTTATGACTTGCTGTAAATTATCATGAATTATCACTAAATATGGAGATGGCCTAGACCAATTTATTCATATGCCAATATTTTCTCTTTAGCACTTGAATGTATACTTTTTGGCCTGCCTGTTGAATAGCATTTCTCTCAAAAGTGTATAAACTCAGAGTCTGAAATATTAAATCAATTCGTTCTTGTCTTTGTCACTCCAAATCTAGTCAATTTTGATTTATATATTACTTATAAATATTTGTTTCTCGTTAAAGGCTGATAACTTACTTGCTTTGTGTTTCTTTGCTGATATATATTATACTTAGAGAGCTTTAAAAAATCATCACCGTTTTAAACGTTTGCATCATATCAAAAATTTAATGTTAAAAAAAAATTTAATGTAGTAACATTGTGCATTAACTACCAATGTGTACATAGGCAGCCTATTTCTTTTGAAATATCCTACTCAGATTACAAAAAACAATTTTGGATTTGAAATAGTTAATCTTAACTGGAAGTAAGGACATTGTTGCTCAGAATGCAGTTGGTTTAGTTTGCTACCCATTTACCTTTGTGGAGAGTTAATGCACAGAAAAGAAGAATTCATGATAATGTAGGAAGATCCAATAAAAAAACCTCGAGACTCTGAAGGGTGAGAGTTGCTATTGAATTCTCCATAAGCCATGCTGACTGTTATTGCCCCCCCATAAAAAGACAGGAAAAATTGACCCGTATGGAGGCAAGTGAAGGCTCCTTGGTATTATCCCAAAGATCCTATAATATTAAATAGAAGGAACAGAAGTCATTTAAGCTGACATCTTCAGCTTACGAATATAGAGGAATGGTGTCCAAGGGGTGGGGTAACTCACCCAAGATTGTGGAGATTATAATGGCAGTTCCAAATTTGTTGTAATACTCTTATGCTTCTAAATATGCTCATTTCCAGGACTACTAAATGTTTAAGAAAATAGCTTTCCATATCTTTTGGTATATAGATATGTTTCTCATAGTTAAGTTTTGCTAAAATCAGATACTTTACACTGTGTTTCTTCAAGATTTTTCATTGCAGATATAATAGTTTTATCTTCAATTATATAAAATATGAAAATGGCAAGGTCAAATGAAGAATTATTTGATTTAGAAAACATGACCACCATGGTTTCCTCTAAGACAGTTATGTTCTGGTAAATGTTTAACAACTGGCTGCGGGTTAGGGTGGGAGTGGAGCACTGATTTGTAGTATTGGCTGATTTCCGTGGTGTAAATACTCCCAGCACGGCCTATTTCAAGCTACCGACATGAGAGCCTCAATGTGAAGTTAGGAGTTGATGCACATAATTGGTGCTCGAAAGCTGGTAAAAATTGGTTCCGGCACATAACTGCTTTCAGAGCCCAAATGACAGACTGGGGATCTGATTCAGGGTCTTTTTTTTTCACTTGGGTTCTGAGTTTTAGTTTATATACTTATACACTCACTGATACATACATTCGACTTCTGAATTTCATGATTTTGTCTGTATTCTCTTTCAGCCTGATACTGACCAGAGTTCTTGGCCTTCCCCAATCAATAGAAATTGAGGCCAGACAAGAAATTCAGACAAGGCTTTATTGGGGCCCTGCTGCAGCAGGGGGGAGCAAGAACAAGTAACAGGTTCCCTTGCTCACTCACTGGCTCCCTGAGTCTGGGGGGCTAGCTTGTTCCTTATATGGGATGAGGGTAGGGGTGTGTCCAGGGGTCAGGCTGGAGGGGTGGCTTAGGTGGTTTGCCCACCCCTTAGGTGGTGGTGTGTGCAGGGGGCATGCACAGTACCCTGCTTTTGCTTCCGACCCCCAGTTTTTGCCTTGGGCTCTTCAAAAGTGGCAGTTGGGTTTTTTGGTCTTTTGTATCTTTCTGTCCAGAATTTGCCCCAACTGGGCATGCACACAGTTATTTTTAGTCCCTTATAGTTTCTTTGTATTTTGTTGTTGGAGGAGAGGTGTGTCTAGGTGCAAGTATTGCAGTACTGCAGCAAAGGGTCCCAGGTCCCAGACTGTCTCAAACCCAATATCCATCGCTTTGGTAATGGATTACTATTTCTCCATATATTAAAAATATTACCTTGAGTAGTAATAGATGCTTGCTCATAGGAGGATGTAAACCTTAACATTAATCAGGACATTTCTTGATTAAAAACAAAACAAAACAAAAGGAATTTCCCAACACTACAAGTAGCAATATTTGAGCAAAACCCTCATGTCTTTGACTTTGACGTGAGGTCCTAAATAATATGACCTACTTCCTCTAAGAACATCCTTTATTCATATCCCACACTACCATTCACTCCTTCAAGGAATGAAGTTGTAAAAAAACAATGCCATTTAAAGTAGAAATCTTGAAAAATAAACTATGAACTTCCAGTGTAATGTTTCAGAGGACGGAAACATCTTGTATTCATTGCAATTTATCTGGAACACAACTTACTTAGACTTTCTGTAGTACTCTTAGTCAGAGGTGATTAACCACCAATTTTAGAGCACTGACAGTTGCACAATGTTAATGTTTAATTAGCTAAAGGGAAACACCTGTAGTGTGGAGGAAGAGACTAAGATTAAACTGTATGCATTCAGGTTGTAACAAAAGGCAAATTAAATGAGCGTACTATTTATCTTCAGGGAAAACATAGCTGCTAAATTGTTGGACAGCCCCAACTCATGGGAAGTACAAGCAGTGAGTAACCTTTTGCATGTATATTTCATTGCTGGCTTTTTACCAGTAAATTCCAATGAGGAATGTTTGTGAGTTTTCCTGTCCTTCCAGCACAAAGGCAGGCTGATTTTGTTTGGGACGTTTGGACAGATCTATCACACCTTCAGTTTAATGTTTCATGCCTTGCATTTGGCATGTTACTTCTCACCCAAAGAATTGGTTTGCCTCCCTTTCCTTCTCTTCTTCATCAGCCTTCCTGTATTCAAATGGAGGAGATTATTCTAAGTGCTTTCTTAACACCTTTCCTTTGCTGTTACTTTCACATTTATAATTATCCTTTTACGAAAGGATAAAAAGATTTAAAATGATTATTCTTGGCAACAGGCCTAAGGTGAAACCCTGTTGTAGTTAACGTGTAAATTATAATGTGTGCAGTTGTGAAGATGGGTTTGTGAAATGCTCCTGTAAACGCAAGAATTTAAAGGAAGCTGTCAGAGAGTTTGTACTCTTTAACGGCTTATAGTCATTGAAAAGCATCTCAAGATATGCTATATCTGAAGGGTAAATGAATAGTTTAAGTTAAATACAACCACTAACTTTCTGGAAGACAGGAAGATAAAGGATACAATAGCCTCTCAGCAAGGGTTTAGGAAAATGCAAAACCCCTTCCTTCCTCACTGTTACTTTGAAGTTTATTTAGAATGATTAATTTTCCTGTGGCTTAATGTAAATTGAGAATTAAATAGAAACTGTGTTACCTCACTGACCTTGCTTCCCCAGTTTTCAAACTAAGCTTGTGGATGGCTTTTCTAACCAAGTGCATTAGAAGCAGAATCAATCCTTTCATTTAAATAAGAAACTAAAGGAAAATAATTTTCGGTTTTTATATCCTGCCAATTTTCAAAAAAAGTTTTCTTTCAAAAGTTTAGATTGCAAAAAATATTCGGTGTGATTCTCTCCTGTTGCACTAATTGGTAACCCTGCCACCTGTTAATTTTGGTATTTTAAGCCAGTTCTGGGAGAGTTCAGTAGCCAAATATATTTGGCTCTTACTTCTGCCTCCAAAGCTCCAAGGGAATCTCACAAAAGTGCTTCCATAGCACAGTACAAAGTATCCTGATAAAACATGAAAAATAATTCTCTTTCCCTCCCTCCATCCTTTCCTTCCTTCCTTCTCTCCTAGATGATGTTTACTTTGTACCAAGAATTTTGTTAGGCACAATCAAGCACTACATATTCAATAAGCTATATAGTCCCTATCAATAAGAAATTTAGAGTTAAGACAAATAGCTATATTCTAGTTACATCTATTTTTTTTTTTTTTTTTACAACAGGCAGAGTGGGACAAGCTGCTAACTTTACCATGGTGCTGAGATGAATTTAATTTACATTCATACAATGCCTGAAAGGATGAAAGTGTTGTCCACATGAAATGCAAGGAAATGCCTTGCTGTTCTGAACATAGAAGGAGCATTAGAGTGAGGGTCATCATCAGCTCTTTTGTGAGGTGGATGTTACATTGCTCTCAGTACACCCCACTGATGGGGTTAACTTGCCAAGAGTGTTTAAGAATTTTAAATCTTCTGTGGTTTTGACCTTGATAAATGTTATTTTTTTTCCCAAAAAGGAGAAGCAATCAACAGGTTTTCACTGCTTAGAGCAGGCTTTAAATTATATTTAATAATTATGTAATAGAAGCATGTTAGTTGAATTTGTCTTGGAAAAAAATGATCAGTGATAAAATACTTCTTTTTGAAATACTTCTAATTTTAGGATATAAAAGTTTATTTCTATCTATATCCTCCTGCCTTGAGGTGAGTGTTATTTAACAGCACATTTGTTATTGTCTATCCTGCTGTGCCAGAAAATAGCATTCTCTCAAAGAAGAAAACAACCCCCAGAAAGAGAAAGTCCAAAGACAATGAATACATACACTATGAGATTCTGTCACAAAAAGTATTTTCTAGTGTAATAATTATAATAATATTAATATAAGAGTAATGGTCTAGATAATGGCATGAATCAAAAAACAAGAGCAAAACCACACAAAATAAATACATACTCTCATTTCTTATTTATAAATACAGTTCCCTCAAGTAAACTTTGAAAAAGTTTCTAATGTTATTTTACTCCATTTCCCTCCCTATATTTTGGGATAAATTTTGTCATTTCAAGTGTTAAACAATGAACATAAGTGCGTATATATTCATTTTCTCACAGTAAAACTATGGTTTTCCATTTTGAGCTGTGTCAGGCATTTTTCTAACCTTGAACTGTGCTGTGGGTTTAGCCATCAGGGATGTGCCCACAACAACATATCCTACTCTTAGAGGCCTGTATAGGCTTTGAATCTAAATCTAACTTATGGATAAGCTGGTGAAGTTTGGTTTCAAGTTTATGTCACATTAGTTAGAAGTCAGTCTTAAGGACTTGTATCACATTGCCCTTTTTGCAACCTTGTCTTGTTGCTAGTAGGAGCTATAGGATCAAATTGTCATCAGTATTATCAAGAAATCTCATCTGAAATGGAGACCCACATTAGCCATGGGTGCTATTAAATTTCATTTTGCTTCAGAAAGTGGTAAAACATTCTAGTGAGGGTCAAATGTACTTATGAGGGAACATTAAAATATGCAAATTGCATTGATTTTATTTTCCTATAGTTAAAGAAGAGATGTAAGTTATAGGTATGGGGGGAAATAACCATGTTTTTTGGAAAAGGTTCTCTTTTACAGGAAGAGTTTATTCACACTGGGTGAGGGGAACCTAGAAGGAAACAGGAAAATAATCTTTGCCAGCAGTTGGATTTGTTAAGTTTGTTTGCTTGAAGACAGTGAAGTAAAAGGTTATTTTGAGAATTCCATACTGAAAGTGATAGTGTTTTTGACTTAGAACAGCTAATGAAGAAAAAAAAAAAAACAGCTTCAAGGATACCCCTATAAAAACATTATCAAAGTAATTGTATGGTGCACCACACCACTACTGTATAAAGTGAGAATCTGTTTAAACTGGAAAATTCTGCTCAAAGATGCTCACACATTAGCTGTTTCTTTTCCCTTCTTGCATATTATTTTATTGTGGAGGATTTTAGAGAGGGGAGTTTCCAATTCTTCATAATTCCTTGAATCAAATCATTTTGGTACCCATTTAGCAGATGATAAAACTGAAGCATAGAGAAGTTGAGTTTCTCAGGGTCACAAACTGGATCAATGGCACAGATAAATTCAGTTTCTGGGTTCATAGTCCCTTGCTGGGCTATTGAATTTTGCTGCCTCACGGGAACGATGATTTAGGAAGAAAAATGACTTTTAGAAAAGTGTGTTAATGTGTATCCAGGCCGCACTGTGTCAGGATTTACTTGTGATATTTGAATCTACCCAAATTTACCTGACTTCAAAATGAAAGTGAGGGAGGGCAGGGAACCTTATAAATGCATGTCCACTGCCATGGCCACCTTGAAGATCTTCATGCCTATTTACTAAAGTTTAGCAACTTATCCATGACTATGCCACAGTCAGCAACAAAGAAAAATTAGAATTTAGTTATCTATTTTCTAGTCAACTGCTATGAGCTATTCTGTCTTTGATGAAAATTTTCTTTATTATTTCAAAGCGGGAAATAGATGGGGGGCAAAGGTTTTTGGGGGGAGGAATACCTAAAAAAACTGTTTTCCTATCAAAGTAAGGAATGGGGAAGGAAAATGAGAAAGAAATCTGTGTATAAACATGTATTACATGTATTACAGTTACCTTAAGAAAAAATTAGAGTTGTGAAATTAAAGTGTAAAGGTTGAGCTCTTGAATTTTGCCTTACAAGTAAGGATGCATCGGGACATAAATTAAGTATGTAGTAGGAGATGGTTGGGAGAGTTGGAAATTCTTTCAGTACTATCATTCAGATGAGAAAACTACTTTTCTAACATGTAAACTGCAGGATATATCTCTCTGGCTAGCCTTATTTTGGCCTTCAGAATGATTTCAGTGGAAATTTTAAGTCAATTAATAACTGCAAGCATAGTAATATTACTGTTGAATTTATATAGCACTTTAAAAATTGTGGTAAAATACATATAACATAAAATGTATCATCTTAAGCATTTTATTTATTTATTTATTTTAAAAAATTTTGGTAAAATACATGTAATATATAACTTACCCTCTATACCATTTTAAGTGTATAGTTCAATAATGTTAACTGTAATCACATTGTTATGCAACAGATCTCCAACACTTTTTGATCTTGCAAAACTGAAACTCTATGCCCATTGAAGAACAACTCGCATTTCCCCCCCTCCTCCCAGCCCCTGGCAAACACATTTCTACTTTCTGTTTCCATGAGTTTAATTACTCTAGATACCTCATATAATTGGAATCTTATAGCATTTGTCTTTTTGTGACTGCCTTATTTCACTTAGTATAATGTCCTCAAGGTTCATCCATGTTACAACATGTGTCAGAATTTTCTTCCTTTAAGTTGTATAGCACTTTCAGCTTTTCAAAACTGGTGTTCACATATATTGATTAATTATCTACACACAACTATAAGGTGAGGATAATGCTATAGTATTATGCACATATTTTGCCCTTTTTTGGAGTAATTTTCCATAGGGCCAATCCAGCAGCTTTACTTAAAATATGAGCTAAAATAGACACATGAGAAAGTGGAAAACTATGTATACTTAGAAGTTAATGAATTATCTGCTTTTGACCAGAAATGTAGCATGATTCTAATGATCAAATTGATAGATTATTTAGTTTACATCTCTAATCGTAAAATGAGATAACATATTTAGAATAGTCATGTAATTTGCCTGAGGTCACACAGCTCAATAATGGCAAAACTGGTATATTAGTTTTCTGTTGCTGTGCAACCAATTGCCTCAAATTTAGCAACTTAAAATAACAACCGAAAAAGGGAGAAGACTCAGATCAATAGAATTAGAAATGAAAAAGGAGAAATAACCACTGACACTGCAGAAATACAAAAGATCATGAGAGATTACTACAAGCAACTCTATGCCAATAAAATGGACAACCTGGAAGAAATGGACAGATTCTTAGAAATGCACAACCTTCCGAGACTGAACCAGGAAGAAATAGAAAATATGAACAGACCAATCACAAGCACTGAAATTGAAACTGTGATTAAAAACCTTCCAACAAACAAAAGCCCAGGACCAGATGGCTTCACAGGCGAATTCTATCAAACATTTAGAGAAGAGCTAACACCTATCCTTCTCAAACTCTTCCAAAATATTGCAGAGGGAGGAACACTCCCAAACTCATTCTACGAGGCCACCATCACCCTGATACCAAAACCAGACAAAGATGTCACAAAGAAAGAAAACTACAGGCCAATATCACTGATGAACATAGATGCAAAAATCCTCAACAAAATATTCGCAAACAGAATCCAACAGCACATTAAAAGGATCATACACCATGATCAAGTGGGGTTTATCCCAGGAATGCAAGGATTCTTCAATATACGCAAATCAATCAATGTGATACACCATATTAACAAATTGAAGGAGAAAAACCATATGATCATCTCAATAGATGCAGAGAAAGCTTTCGACAAAATTCAACACCCATTTATGATAAAAGCCCTGCAGAAAGTAGGCATAGAGGGAACTTTCCTCAACATAATAAAGGCCATATATGACAAACCCACAGCCAACATTGTCCTCAATGGTGAAAAACTGAAACCATTTCCACTAAGATCAGGAACAAGACAAGGTTGCCCACTCTCACCACTATTATTCAACATAGTTTTGGAAGTGTTAGCCACAGCAATCAGAGAAGACAAAGAAATAAAAGGAATCCAAATCGGAAAAGAAGAAGTAAAGCTGTCACTATTTGCAGATGACATGATACTATACATAGAGAATCCTAAAGAGGCTACCAGAAAACTCCTAGAGCTAATCAATGAATTTGGTAAAGTAGCAGGATACAAAATTAATGCACAGAAATCGCTTGCATTTCTATACACTAATGACGAAAAATCTGAAAGTGAAATTAAGAAAACACTCCCGTTTACCATTGCAACAAAAAGAATAAGATATCTAGGAATAAACCTACCTAAGGAGACAAAAGACCTGTATGCAGAAAATTATAAGACACTGATGAAAGAAATTAAAGATGATACAAATAGATGGAGAGATATACCATGTTCCTGGATTGGAAGAATCAACATTGTGAAAATGACTCTACTACCCAAAGCAATCTACAGATTCAATGCAATCCCTATCAAACTACCACTGGCATTTTTCACAGAACTACAACAAAAAATTTCACAATTTGTATGGAAACACAAAAGACCCCGAATAGCCAAAGCAATCTTGAGAACGAAAAATGGAGCTGGGGGAATCAGGCTCCCTGACTTCAGACTATACTACAAAGCTTCAGTAATCA
Organism: Balaenoptera ricei; assembly: GCF_028023285.1. NCBI lineage: Eukaryota > Metazoa > Chordata > Mammalia > Artiodactyla > Balaenopteridae > Balaenoptera > Balaenoptera ricei. Next base: position 77,014,690 of record NC_082660.1, read on the forward strand.
AGACAGTTTGGTACTGGCACAAAAACAGAAATATAGATCAATGGAACAGGATAGAAAGCCCAGAGATAAACCCACACACATATGGTCACCTTATCTTTGATAAAGGAGGCAAGCATATACAGTGGAGAAAAGACAGCCTCTTCAATAAGTGGTGCTGGGAAAATTGGACAGGTACATGTAAAAGTATGAAATTAGAACACTCCCTGACACCATGCACAAAAATAAACTCAAAATGGATTAAAGACCTAAGTGTAAGGCCAGACACTATCAAACTCTTAGAGGAAAACATAGGCAGAACACTCTATGACATACATCACAGCAAGATTCTTTTTGACCCAGCTCCCAGAGAAATGGAAATAAGAACACAAATAAACAAATGGGACCTAATGAAACTTAAAAGCTTTTGCACAGCAAAGGAAACCATAAACAAGACCAAAAGACAACCCTTAGAATGGGAGAAAATATTTGCAAATGAAGCAACTGACAAAGGATTAATCTCCAAGATTTACAAGCAGCTCATGCAGCTCAATAACAAAAAAACGAACAACCCAATCCAAAAATGGGCAGAAGACCTAAATAGACATTTCTCCAAAGAAGATATACAGATGGCCTACAGGCACATGAAAGAATGCTCAACATCATTAATCATTAGAGAAATGCAAATCAAAACTACAATGAGATATCATCTCACACCGGTCAGAATGGCCATCATCAAAAAATCTAGAAACAATAAATGCTGGAGAGGGTGTGGAGAAAAGGGAACACTCTTGCACTGTTGGTGGGAATGTAAATTGATACAGCCACTATGGAGAACAGTATGGAGGTTCCTTAAAAAACTACAAATAGAACTACCATACGACCCAGCAATCCCACTACTGGGCATATACCCTGAGAAAACCATAGGTCAAAAAGTGTCATGTACCACAATGTTCATTGCAGCTCTATTTACAATAGCCAGGACATGGAAGCAACCTAAATGTCCATCGACAGATGAATGGATAAAGAAGATGTGGCACATATATACAATGGAATATTACTCAGCCGTAAAAAGAAATGAAATGGAGGTATTTGTAATGAGGTGGATGGAGTTAGAGTCTGTCATACAGAGTGAAGTAAGTCAGAAAGAGAAAAACAAATACAGTATGCTAACACATATATACGGAATCTAAGGAAAAAAAAAAAAAAAAGGCCATGAAGAACCTAGTGGCAAGACGGGAATAAAGACACAGACCTACTAGAGAATGGACTTGAGGATAGGGGGAGGGGGTGGGGTGAGATGTGACAGGGTAAGAGAGTGTCATGGACATATATACACTACCAAATGTAAAATAGATAGCTAGTGGGAAGCAGCCGCATAGCACAGGGAGATCAGCTCGGTGCTTTGTGACCACCTAGAGGGGTGGGATGGGGAGGGTGGGAGGGAGGGAGATGCAAGAGGGAAGAGAAATGGGAACATATTGTATATGTATAACTGATTCACTTTGTTATAAAGCAGAAGCTAACACACTATTGTAAGGCAATTATACTTCAATAAAGATGTTTAAAAAAAAAAAAAAAATAACAACCATTTACTGTCTCACAGTTCTATCTGTCAGAAATCTGGAGGGGCTTGACTGTATTCACAGTCTTACAAGGCTGAAATCTAGGTGTTGGTCAGGGTGGGCTTTTATCTGGAAGCTCTGCAGTAGAATCTGCTCACAAGCTCATTGACGTTGACAGAAGCTAGTTCATTTCAACTATAAGACTTGTGCACCTGTTTTCTTGCTGGCTGTCAGCCCAGGGTTGCTCTTGGCTTCTAGAAGCTACCTGCATTCCTTGACATATAACGCTGTCCATTTTCATACCAGCAATGGTGTGTTCTCTAATTTTCTGTTTTTAAAGGGTTCATATAATTAGATTGGATCCACCTAGATAATCTCCTTTTCAATTATCTCAGTCATGTGATTAGTTACCTTAATCACACGTAGAAAATCACCTTTGCCATGTAATATAACTTAATATCTCATTACATTCACAGTTTTAGCAGTTAGGGCTGGAAATCTTGGGATGGAGGAGAATTTTGGAACTCTGCCTCCCACAACTGAGATTAGAACTCAGGTTTAAGTCCTAGTGCTTTCCACTGCATTACACTGAATATCTAAGATTGTTTAAAGTAGTTTTATTTTAATATGGGTTGCTAATATTTATCCATGTAGAGCAAAATTTTAAAAAGATTTTGAATCAGCAAGGAAACTGGCTTCTGTATTTATCAATTGAATATGTGCTTCCAGGCTGTATTTCTAACCATAGAGACTAATGCAGTCAGGTTAATAGTGATCAGCTTCCTAAAAATCTTACTCAACTTCCTAAGCTCTCCAGAGTTGTGATATTAACACCATACTTCTGCAGTTTCTGATTGACATTCAAACATGAAATGTTAACTCTTGAGATCATCATGGGATTATGCACAGACTGACAATTACCAATGCGACTTCATTTGCCAGACATGAAAAATAATATTTTGGCTAGCTGTAACACGCTCCCTTAACACTGGTACTGAAGTTCCCTTTGTGGTAATCATTAAAGAGAGCCTGTATGATGACACAAAGAAAAAGCAGTGGCCTTTCAGAAAAACAGCACCGTTTACAGCAGGTTATACTGAAACCTTCCCAAGACAGTGGAGCTTAACAAAATTTGTCCCCAGGAACCCTAATACCTTGAAGACATTTCACAATGGAAGGGTTCTAGGGTCAAATACTACGCTTAGCAGATAGTGGATCTACTCATCCAGCTGGAGAAGAACATTCATTTAAGAAGTAATTCGAGAAAAGGGAAGAAAGATATATTGGGGCAGATTGCTAGACCAAGGCATTTAGAATTTATTTTATATGCAGTCAGGAAGTATTGAGGGTTCTAGAGCAAAAGATGACATAATGAAAGGATGTTTCACCAAAATTCAGATCACAGTTTATGTAGAATGGATTGGAACAATGAAACAACTTGTTGAACATAACCTGGGCATGAAGTGATGAGGGCCTGAAGTAGGGTGTTAGAAATAGGAATGGATAGAGATGGAAATTTGCAACATATATTACAATGGAACAAAAATATTGGAGACTGAAAATGAAGGGAGAGGTGGAGGGAGAATCAAAATTACCCTCAAGTTTATAGTTTTGGCAAGGAAAAGCATGCCTATATTGCTGACAAAACAAGAGAAGGAAGGTGTGGGGAGTGGGATTTGGGGAGGCATATTTTGAATTTGAGATGCCAGTGGAATGTATCCAAATGTGAATGTTAACTTCTTACCATTCTCTTAATATCAAATTTTTGAGCAGTGACACATTCTTTGAATTCAAGAATGCCTGTATTTTAAAAACATTGTGTCTGACAGTGATATGACACACTTTAGAAGGGTTATTTCTTTTTTAAACCTTTTATTTTATTATTATTTTTTAATATCTTTATTGGAGTATAATTGCTTTACATTGTTGTGTTAGTTGCTGCTGTACAACAAAGTGAATCAACCATACGTATACATATATCCCCATATCCCCTCCCGCTTGCGTCTCCCTCCCACCCTCCCTATCCCACCCTTCTAGGTGGTCACAAAGCACCTAGCTGATCTCCCTGTGCTATGCGGCTGCTTCCCACTAGCTATCTATTTTACATTTGGTAGTGTATATATGTCAATGCCACTCTCTCACTTCGTCCCAGCTTACCCTTCCCCCTCCCCGTGTCCTTAAGTCCACTCTCTACGTCTGTGTCTTTAGGGAAATAGTTATTTAATTTGATTCACTCTAAGATTTACTAAGGTGCAATGATTCCATTGATGTTAATTGGAATTACATAAGCAGAACGAAAAGAGGCTACTAAGAATTCGTCATATGCCAGCATTTCTGTTATACAATCTTTGTTAATTATACTAAGACGTTTATTAGAATTCAGTCAATTTATGACAAAAACTGAACTTGTTTAAAGGTGCTAACACCAGGCTTAGAGCACATTTAATTTAAATAGGGAGCAGAGTCAAGTAAATGAAGTATAAAATAGCTTCACATTTATACTTTCTAAGAAGTGAGTAGTCAACCCTTAAATTGTCTATTACATCAGATTTCTTTTTTTATTGAAGTAAAAATAGAAATTCAGCATTAGAAAAGGAATTAAATATCACCATTTAAAATAATAACTATAAATTATCCAATTTATGACAATCATAAGATTAATGCTAAACATGAATTATTCTACATGATCCTTGGTATTGTAATACATGACCCTAACAAGGAAGGTTTTCCCCCATCCCCTGAACACCCTTATGTTAAAGATAATTTCCTTAACTTCCCTAACTCTAATGGAATGCTGGTATTGATGCTTTTAATGCATTCAAATTTAAGTTTTGGATATGCCTATAAGAACTGAAAAAGGGAGTAAATGGTAATGGAATATAAATGACCTTGCCTCTGGTGTGTTTTTTTGTTCCTTGTGTTGATAGCTCCTAGAGACATGATGAGCCACACTTTAAGTTCCCATAAACCAAGAGCTGATTGACGCCCAGTTTAACATAAGCACCATTTTATGAGAGTTACCATAGTGACCAGGTTCCAGTTATCAGCTTGAACAATTTCATATATGATTAATGTTAATTGCCCATTTTGCATGGATGACTTTTTCCCGGGTGCTGAATTGGCTGCTGCTGCCTTTGATCTGGTTGAGAATACAATCCAGTGCAATAGTTAGACAAGTGATCAGTTTGCTAACACTGAGAGAAGATGGATTTAAGTTGCTGTGAGGTCAGAGTTTGTTTCTCTTCATAAACACTGAAAGGTCAGGTAGAGTTTAACTACCATTGGCATCCTTGAAATGTTGTAATAAATGTCAGACCTAAGAGATTATTATTAATCCACAATGCAATTAAAAGTCTTATTGTTCTGATAGAAAGATTTTTATTTAATTTAACAAGCATATTGAAAAGTCAGAGCAGCACTCTCACAGTCAGGTAAACAACACCTTCAAACCTAATGCCATTCTTGGTTTTCTTGGCTTCTAATGTAATTGAAAAAAATGACACATTCAGGGACTATCCCAAGGGATTTTAAATATCAGTGATGGCTCTGAAAAGTGAATCCCAGGTCATGGCTCATGGCTCGCAGCTCCCACTTCAGGAATCCAAATGCAGCGATCTTTACAAGTTGCTGCTAATACCACAGTTAACTGCCACTATATCCTCAGTTTGTCCAAGAATGTTATGAGTGTTTCTTTAAAGAGTAGTAAGCCAAACTTTCACTGAAGAGGATAACATGACTTGTGGTTCCTCGCTAACTCATGTGCTGACCATATATGGTTTACATTAAATATCTTGAAGTCTCATGACATGACTAATTAATTTATTAATATGATTTTTTCTTTGAAATAAAATTACTCAATTGTTTACGCCTTTATTCATATACAAATGGCTGATGATACAAGATAAAAATAACTCCAACAGTGAAATTTCATAATCTTAATGAACAAAGTATCAGCTACTTTATTACAACTTGGAATAAATATTTCACAGACTGTGTCATATCTTGTTGACACCAGAAGACCTATTGAATTTGTTTCTTAGGGACCCGTCAACTCTACAAAGTTTATAAACTTTGAGGTAGCGCTCTGATGGTAATCCACTTCAACTGCAGAAAAATGAAATACAGGTGATACATATTTCAATTTGTTTTTTTCTTTAATCTCAGGAAGCTGAGTTACTATTTCATTTCTTCTGAAGAAGTTTACAGAGTGAAGGGTAAAATACATATCAGGATAAATTATGTTATAGGATGACCTGGACCCAGAGAAAATCATGATTCTTTGGTATAATTTCCTTCCAAACCACCTATAAATGTTATACCTAATGTTGATTTTATAAAGCTGATGATCTCAAAGATTTAGCTGAGCTTTTTAATAAGAGTTTTGCTATTTTGGTGGGTTGTTTGCCTTGTACCATAAAGTTTTGTTTATGGTGTTCATGGGTGATATATCCACTGAGCAATTTGGGTGGGAACTTTAAAAAGGGCCTGTTTTATTTTACAGAGTACCAATAACCTTGTAATTAAACTGAAAACAAATAATTGCCAACAAGCAATTATCATTCATTTAAAGAGTAATTACATGGTTATTTGTGCCCTGTAAAATAAAGCATTACTGAAATCAGTAACACAATCAATATTTTAGCAGAAACAGGATGCTGCAATGATGAACCTTTCAACCTATGCTGATTAAATTGTCATCCAAATAACAGTTTTCTAGTTAAATCACCACATGTTTATTTGTCTTGATTAATATGTAAATATCTGCCTAATGCTAATAAAGCTCTTAAAGATAAGAAGTGTGGCAAGATCATCTATCAAGAATATTTCCCAACTTTCTACAGAGTCCTCCATAGTCTTTCATCATGTTGTCAGGCTTGTGTTCTTTGAAAAGAAATGCAAGAACTTTATTGCTAGGAATGTCTTACTACTGAGGGTTATTTGGTCTAAAAGTAAGAATAAATCTGTCTTGTATTAGTATGGAGCTCTATTGATTATAAAGCACCTTCACAAATTTTATTCTAATTAATTTACCCTAGGGGCCCAAGTCTTCTTTCCGAGAGTATAAACAAAGGCATCTGAATATGATTTTTCTCACTGATAAGTTTAAACAAGTTTGGAAGGATACATCACACAGCCATATTCACTAAAGAGTTAATCATAAATTTTAAATAGCAGGTCAAACACACATCTCTATCACTAGACCTTAAGCTCTTCAAAGGCAGAAGCTGTTCTAGGTTCTCACAATATGTCAATGAACAAACAGACCAAAACCCTTGCCCTTGTCAAGCTAACTTTTTAACCTTGTAACCCTGATACCTAGTTTCAATGCCAGATACACACTGAATGGACACTTAGTGCATGTTTGTTTATTGGATGATTGAATAAGTGAAACTGTCATTACACATGAATAACTGCTGGAACCTTCAGCCCTTGAATGGGTCTTGAAGTTTGTAGGAACTTTCAGACGTAAGACAGTATCATCTACCCTTCTTTAACCTTGTAAATAGTCAGATTGGACTGGATCATATTTTGAAGCTCTTATAATTGCCATAAAGTCTGAAGTTTAAAAGTGTTTACCTGATGATTAAATGATGGCTTTCTATTTATTTGGTCAATAATAGAGCAATCTAAGGAATATTTGGAAACTGTAGCCATGGCAAAATAATGTGTCCTATCATTACTCATTAACTGATTTTAATTAACTGTTTACCAGCCCCTACTGTGTGCTAGACACCATGAGAATTGCTCAGGGTACAGTGACAAACAAAAACAGACATATGTGCTGCCTTCATGACCTTGCATTTTAGTTGGGGAGGCTCACAATTAATCATACCAACATCATAAAATTATAAACTGAAAATAATGTTAGGATGGAGAATATGATCCTCTTGGCTTATAGCATTTGTAGTAAATACTACCAAGCCATTTGTGACATTAGCCATGAATTCCTCAATATAGATCTGATGGTGGGAAATTTGACCAAATTTTTCAAATCTTGGAATTTAAGGCAGAACCATCAGACTAAGAGGCCTGTAATCTAATGCCCCCCAAGTCTGAGTCAGCTTATTGGAAAAGAGCTACATCAAATTGTGAGATTGACCAATAAATTTGGAACAGAACTATTTAAACCTTATAGCTTCCAAAGTGTACTGTCAACAACTGGCTCAGGGAAGTAGAGTGAGCATCAGGCTGCTTTCTTCTGGAGACAGCCTGTCTGAAATTGATTATGAGCATAAAGACAGCACTGAAATTTTTATGCTGGAAAAGTACAAAGAGTTATCAGGTGGGCTTTAATAAAGTTAGTAGGCTTGAATTCTGACAAATAGAAAGACACAAAGAATCACTTGGAAAGTACGGACTTGGTGACGATTATTCAACAAAAAGTGCCTTTTTCTAATGACTGGATATAACCTGATGAATATTGTTCAGTGACCTTGGGATCCTTTAGGGCATTTGAAGTAAATTGGATATTTTTCTTATCACTATTCCTTCAAAGAGTTAGGAAGCCATAAAACAGGGCAAGGACAAACAGGATAACAACGCTGAATTAAAGAAAATAAATTATAGCCCAAACTTGAGTAGAAGGAGGGAGAGGAGATTCAGTTTATAAAATTGAAACATTAAATGAGAAAAAAAGAATCTTTCATGCTAGATTGATATACAATATTGATGTACAATGAAAGAAAATAACATCAGCACAGTGTATGAAAAATGAACTGGGTAATAGTACCTCTGTATAAGGTTGCTAGAAGTTGTCTTCGTTTAAAAGCAGAGTTTGTCTTAAATTGATGGAGCACTTTGCTACTGCAAAGTTGATAGAGTGAGGTTTAACTTAACTTTCTTTGTGAACAAAAAGTCATTTTTGGAAATGTTCTCTATCTGAACCTTATAAATTTTTGCAGCTTGGGTTATTTAATATAGTGTTTTGCAGTATTTTGTCAAAATCCCTCTTATTCAGCTTTGTAAACTGCATTTCTACTAAGAAGCAACAGCAGTATTTTAAGTAACATTAAGAAAGTAATATTTGAAATATACTGCATGACTTGAGAATGACTTGATCCTAATGTTCAGTGACTTATAAGTCTGTTCATGTGGTGACAGCTTCTAAATGATATATTCAGTACACTGACTGTATTAGGGTACAAGATGGAAGCCTGATACTGACTTTCTATTTCATTATTTTATGGATTAACATTTGCAACTGCAAACTGTTCACACCTGGGTGAAGAATGTGCAAATAGAATAGGTTAGGTTAATGTTTTAAGTTTAGCATCAACTCATCAGTTAAAAATACCAATCAATCTGTGAGAAAAAACAGCCTAGATTGCAAAGGTGGCAGGTTTCCTTAGTACAGACACTCCAAGAGAGTGTACTGCTGGTTATACAGCCTGGTTTAAATAATAGGTAGGAAAAAACATACTGAGGGCAGGGGTTCTTTGTTCCCTGTGGGCTCCCAGCAGCTGTGGAAATGCTAGTAAACATCAGGCCTTATTCTACATATCAGCTTTTTACCCCTCACCTCTGGCATGCTGAGCAGAGACTTAATCACTTCACATTCTATACAATCCTAATTCTGTGAGCCCCTATCTCAGATCTCAGTTGCATGTATTAATACCAGGGATCAAGTGTAGCTTTAAGAGCGAGGTTTGGGTTTCTCACAACAGGTAAGCTGTATTGCAAAGTGCTGGCTTGTAAATAGAATCTAAACTAGAAATTGATCTCTTATGGTTTTAATGCTTGCCATAATTATTTTGGAAGTTTAGTATAAAGTATTGGTCCTTTAGTAATCAATGAAAATAGTCTTTAATATAAAATTCTATCATTCTTGGCAATTAAACGAGATTTAGGCAAATGTAGCAAGTGATGGTATTTCCAAAGAGCATATTTTAACCTGATCTTTGTCTGTTTTTCAACAGTTCAAGGCCTGGCAGGCCTCCTAAGCGTTCTTTGGGAGTGTTGCAAGACAATGCTCGCCTTCTGCCCCATTCAGTCCCAGGCCTCTTATCACCAGGACTTATCACTCCGACAGGTAATAAAATCCATCCGATGATCAGCCTTGTCTCTTCATACTGCCCAGCATTTGAAATGAACTAATATTGATCTAACTGCCTTGTCCTTCAGAGCTTTTCAAGCTCTACTAGAGGTTACATTATTGAATTTTTTTGAGTATTCACGAAAACAGTTTTGTTACTCCAGTGACTCAAATCAAATGGACATGACTTAAAAATTAATTGTCATTTCCTTGTAAGAAACCTCTTTCAAGGCCTTATTGTGTGTATGTATGTATGTTTTTGTGTGCTGTGGGAAGAGATGGTGGGGGCAGGGGGGACTGGCCAAACTAACATTTTCTCAAAGCCTCCTATGGGATGTAGTATACCTGCTTGTTGATATGTCTCAATAATACTCCTTTTGTTTTCAAAAGTTCTGGGCATCTGTGTATCTTTTCCATGTTATTACTCTAGGATAAAATGTAGAAATAATATGCATCATCCCTGGTAGTACCTTATGATTAGAAAAGAAGAAAGTGCAAGTAGTCATTGTCTTAAATAATGATTCAGTGTTTTTCATCGAACACTGTGATAAACAGTACTCCCCTAAAAATACCGGTCTCATAAATTTGCATTTTTGATTCTCTAAAAAAAAAGAACATAAAAGCACATAAAACACTTAAAAATAAGCTTGCAACTATACCTCAATTAAAAAAAAAGAATTGAAAAAAAATAAGCTTGCTATTTCTCTAACTGAACCTTTAAAAATCATTAAAGCTACTATGTGGTAGAAAATGTATTTAATGACAATATGATCTTTGTATCTTCAATGATACAAAAAACTAAAAAAAACCTAATGTGTTTTGGGTATTAGGTCCTAGGTAATGCAAAATTATATGAGTAGTAGTCCTTGTCACAGTAGAATTAGGGAGAAGGTCATGTAAACTAATAATTTCAATTTCATTAAAGTATGATAGAGACTATAATACAAGTACATACAAGGTGCTATAATATCACAGAATGGGAGCAACTAAATCAATTTGTTAAGTTGGGTAATGCTCATAGAGATTTGAGTTATGTCTTATAGGCTGAGTGTTGGACAGATGGAGAATCAGAGGAAAAACATCCTCTGTAGACAGATATACACTGATGAGAAAGGACCTGGTATGCTAGGGGGAATAGCAATTAAGTGGAAGAGACTGGAGCAGAGATTTAAGATGGGAGACTTATAGGCGATACAGTTAGAGGTAGAAAGAGTGGGAAAAACCAGCTTGTGAAGCTATCTTGTTTAACAGTTTAGGATTTTCCCTATAGACCAATGGTTTTCCAAAGGGTCTTTCAAGGACTTTCCTTACTGGCTGACATGGGATTGGGGAAGTACTTCTAGGTTCCCCACTTCCGCCTCAGAATTTTACATGTTCTATTTCATATAGGATTTTGTTCAAATAAAAAAAAAGCTGCTGTAGGTAAAAGGAACCACTGATAAGTAACTGAGTAAATGCTTTAAAAACAATTGCTGTTGAAGGTAAGTAGCAATGAAGGGAGAAATACTGAGGACCTGAGTTGAGGAGAATTCAGTAGAGTAGAAAAGAGATTCATAGTTGCTTCATAATTAGAATTAATCAAACTTGATAACTGATCAAAATAGAGAGCGAGAGGATGAAATCTAGGATGATTCATGTCTAGCCTAGGTTATAAGTTGGATGATTATGTCATTAGCTAAGACAGAGAATTTAGGAAGAGACTCAGGCTTTGGGGATTAGATAATGATTTTTTAGACTTTAAATATTTATAAACAAATTCTGATACAAGAAGAAAGCAGCCCTGGGCATATAAATGAATATAGAGGGCATAACAGTGCCTGAGCTTGGTGCTCAATAAATGATAATCTATTTATTGACTTCTGAAATACATTGACAGAGCCTAGAATCAGTACCATGTAAATAATCAGATCTGTGTCCTGATGAAAGATGTATCCTGTGTAGATGGAAGAAAAAAAGGATTTTATAATTGCTTTGAGGCTAATGTACTCTTGAGTAAACTTCGGTACCTTATCTGTCGAGAAAAACCTGTAATATATATTAAGTTTCTATTATGTACCAGACATGGGTGCTAAGTGTTTTATATACACTTCATTTAATCTTATAGTAACCTTATGAATATTGTCTTCATTTTTCAAGTAAACAATGTATGGCTCAGTGAGTTTAAATTAATTGCTTAAGGTTACAGAGCAACTGAGTGGCAGAACTGGGTTTCAGACCCTGGTGTTTTAAAGTCCAGGGCCCATACTTTTTCCTCATCATCATGATGTCTTATAGTAAATGTTAAAATCCAGTTTGAGGTTTTCATCCCCTCCTAGTTTATCTGGCATGTATGCTTCAATTCCTACAAGATAACGGAGCCTCCTTCCTTGGATTAGAGCCTTGGCCTTCTGTCTTACAACTTGGATTTACCACAGTGAGAATTATTGGGAAAAAAAAAGACTCCTCAATTCATAACCCTTTGCTTGTGCCTAGAAGGAGATGATAGAGATAGATAAAGGACTGAGTAGGGAAAGGCATGAATACTTCAGTCTAAATGGCAGACAGTAGAAAAATCATTAAACGGGAAGGAAGAAGAATCTGCACAGCTCTATAGTAATTTCTCTTCTTAGAATACATTAATTTATTTTACATGCTCAAGGATATCCTACTCACTTCCAGTCATATAAGAAGAAAACTGCTCTGTAAGCCAAGTAGAAATAATTCTGGGATTATGCATTATTTTGCATTAGACACACTTCTTCACTCCTCCATTAGCAAAGATAATTGAGAGAGAATCAATTCTCAATTTAGCTATCAGTAAGTTTCATATTTGGTATTACACTTACTATCCATTACAAACTTAACTTTCATTAATTTTGCTTAAATATACTTTTGAAGAATTCAGTTGATATTTTTAATATGATCTGTTATGGGTTGAGAATTATCCTTTTTTTCCCAAATGACTGTTAAAATGCTTTACAGTATTTTCCTGTTTCAGGTCCTTATGTCTCAACATTTTTTTGTAAAGAAAGAGATAATATTTTACAGCTCTGTATAATTTTACATACAACTGTCAAATTAATTATTGATAAGAGTCTGCTGTTACCTTCTGTTTCAATGTCATATGTCTGGAGAAGCCTCTTTGAACCCTGCTGAGTTTGCCTAAGTAAATGAAACTTATTCTCCATTTGTTTATATTATTTCTTTGCATTTGCAATTTGAAAATGGGGTCTAAGGGTAACAAAATACAATGATCATGAGATCTCTTTTTAAATATAGTGATGTTTTTGTATGTTATTTTTGCCTTTAAATTGTTATTTTCCCCCCAACAGTTGCAAGCAAAAAAATGCAAGTAAAAAGGTTTAGAAATGGTTAAGTCATCATGCTTAGATTTGAGAAGAGTTCTCTATTATTCATATAGCTTGACATGTAAATTCTTAAAAATGCATAGTAATATCAGGTATGCCATATTGTTTTATCTGCTTAGCATAAAGGTATTTCAAATTTTCTACTTTATGTGATTTTATTTCCTTTTTTGATGTGTATCGTTTTTCCATTTCAAAGATGTTTATTTTCCTCTTCGTTATATTTCCTCTATATAATGGAAACTGATTCATTCAAACCCCACTAATTCAGATCTTGAGATAATTCAGAGAGTGGGTATGCTAAAGTCTCTGGTATTAATAAACGTATCTCATTTAGCAAATGAAAAGTATAAATAAAAATGTGTGTGTGTGTGTGTGTGTGTGCATTGGTGTAGGGTCATTAAAATACTTGGGATATTTAACTGTACTTAGGTATCTAAAAATTACTTCAAAAATTAATTTCTATATGTATAATCAACATACTAATTACTGATGATAATTCTTTTTTCACTAAGATAGGACCCACATGTGCTATTCTTGACAATATTGTCTGATATCCATTTAGAGATTATATCTATGTAACTATAGGCCAAGAGATATAGTATGTATGTATATATGTATGTATCTATCATCAATTAATATCTATCTATAGATAAAAATGTATATAATTCATGATTTTCATTTAACATATGTTTCTTTTTTTAAATTGGAGTATAATTGCTTTACAATCTTGTGTTAGTTTCTGCTGTACAATGAAGTGAATCAGCTATATGTATACCTATATCCCCTCCTTCTTGGACTTCCCTCCCACACCCCCCCATCCCACCCATCTAGGTAGTGACAGAGCACCGAGCTGAGCTTCCTGTGCTTTATAGCGTGTTCCCACTAGCTATCTATTTTATGCATAGTAGTGTATATATGTCAATCCTAATCTCCCAATTCATCCCACCCTCCCCTTCCCCTCCTGTGTCCACATATCCGTTCTCTATGTCTACGTCTCTATTCCCGTCCTGCAATAGGTTCCTCTGTACCATCTTTCTAGATTCCACATATATGTGTTAATATATGATATTTGTTTTGCTCTTTCTGACTTACTTCACTCTGTATGACAGACTCTAGCTCCATCAACATCTCTACAAATAACCCAATTTCGTTCCTTTTTATGGCTGAGTAATATTCCATTGTATATATGTACCACATCTTCTTTATCCATTCATCTGTTGTTGAACATTTAGGTTGTTTCCATGTCCTGGCTATTGGAAATAGTGCTGCAATGAACCTTGGGGTACATGTGTCCTTTTGAATTATGGTTTTCTCAGGGTATATGCCTAGTAGTGGGATGGCTGGGTCGTATGGTAGTTCTATTTTTAGTTTTTTAAGGGACCTCCATACTGTTCTCCACAGTGGCTGTATCAATTTACATTCCCACCAACAGTGCAAGAGGGTTCCCTTTTCTCCACACCCTTTCCAGCATTTATTGTTTGTAGATTTTTTGATGCTGGCCATTCTGACTGGTGTGAGGTGATACCTCATTGTAGTTTTGATTTGCATTTCTGTAATAATTAGTGATGTTGAGCATCTTTTCATGTGCCTCTTGTCCATCTGTATGTCTTCTCTGGAGAAATGTCTATTTAGGTCTTCTGCCCATTTTTTAATTGGGTTGTTTGTGTTTTTGATATTGAGCTCCATGATCTGTTTGTATATTTTGGAGATTAATCTTTTGTTGCTTCTTTTGCAAATATTTTCTCCCATTCTGAGGTTGTCTTTTCATTAACATATGTTTCTTGAACATCTGTTCTGCACCAAACAATATGAGAAAACATTACAACACATTGAAATAAAATTCATTTGGTGAGTCAGATTTTTCTCAAATTCCATCCAGCCTTTTATTGAGTTACTAAAAAATGATGAAATTTAATTTTTTTTTGCCTTCATAATATTGTACTGCTGATATTCTCATCTCATGTTTCTGTCTCTGTTTCTATTGTGAAATCTGTGTCTTAATTCCCTGATAGGTCATTAATACAAAATAATCCTATTACCTAGTATTTTCTGTAAAATATTTTGGATTATAGAGGGAAAAAGAAGAAGGACTTTTATCCCCATCTTTCTCTGCAGATCTGGAGAAGTGCTAATATCCCTGGATCACACTCAAAGCACGGATTAGTCATGTGTGCCTTTGAATTTCCCAAAATATGACTACTCCCCTTTCCTCAGTTTATGAACCATTTCAAACAGACAGACATGGAATTTGGCCTGAGAGAGACTTAAACTGACAGCTTACAAGGAAGTAATAAAGTGCTTCAAATGAAATTCCTGTAGTGTTCACTCTTTAAAAGATAGCAGATTCTTCATCTGTTTGGTTTTTTTTTTTTCTTCGAGTTCTATTGTGACAAAATATTTTTAGGAATTTCAGCTGCCATCCAACTCCCTGGGAAACTGAGCCTGTGAATATCCAATCCTGTAATAGTAGCTACAACAATCAGCTCAGGATTGGAAGAGCCATAAGTAGAATTCTGCCAGGTCTTTGCAGTGAGATGTTAGCTTCATGATATGGTATAATGCCAGTTAGCCTGATAGCATGATTGGAATCAGCACCCTTCCCTTCTCAAGATGCATTTCATATTCTTATTCAGTTGGCTTGGATGCTAAGAAGTGGTCGTAAGGAGGACAGAGTGGTCCTAGGCCTTTCTTCTGTGAGTGTAAGACAGGAGAGATCTATCTAGAAAGAACCAAACCAACCTTTTTAATGGTCAACTTAAGACATTTCTGTTTCTGTGACTATCTTTGACTTTTTCAATGAGTAATATTGTAAGGCATGCTTCATGTCACACAAATGGTAACTGCTTTTATGTCATTGCCTTTTCTTTGTTTCTCGTGTGTCCAGGAAGAACCACTGGCCTAATAGGAGCCAGAGTTGAATGACTAAAATTTTCTAATATGGAGTTTAGACTAACATACAATTTCGGTATCTCCACTAAACAAAAAGATTAACTATATCAGTTTAATAACAGGAACTTCATTTATTATATCAGCTAAATCTGGGTTTCCAAAACACTGATTTCTATATTTGCCAGTGCTTTTTTTCTATATATATTATAATTATCCTAACCTAAAAATGTCTCCACCCAATTTATTAGACGCCTGTGAATCATTTTTGTATTATATTGATGGCTCATAGAGCAAAAGCCATTGCTTATTTCCAGTGTAGGTGGAGGAGAAAACTTGGAATTTAAGCAAACCTTACAGGATGATGATGGTGATGATGATGATGATAAGCTTTATAGTGCTTTATTAAGTGCTCCCAAATCTTTAGTGTGTGTCTATGTGTATGTAGGTAGCTAAACTTTTAGTTTTAAAAAAGAACACTTTTCAAGGTCCATCCATGTTGTCATGAATGATGGGATTTTATTCTTTTTTACGGGTGAGTAGTATTCCATTTTATATGTATACCACTTCTTCATTATGCATTCATCTATTGATGGGAACGTAGGTTTCTTCCGTATCTTGGCTATTGTAAATAATGCTGCAATGAATATAGGGGTATAAATACCTTTTCAAAATAGTGTTTTTGTTTTCTTTGGATAAATCTCCAGGAGTGGAATTGCTGGATCATATGGTAGTTCTATTTTTAATTTTTTGAGGAACCTTCATACTATTTTCCATAATGGCTACACCAATTACATTCCCACCAGCAACGCAAAGGGGTTTGCTCTTCTCCACATCCTTGCCAATACTCGTTTTTGTTGTCTTTTTCATAATAGCCATCCTGATAGGTGTGAGGTGATACCTCATTGTGATTTTGATTTGAGTTTCCCTGATGAATAGTGGTGTTGAGCATTTTTTCATGTGCTTGTTGGCAATCTGTATGTTTTCCTTGGAAAAATGTCTACACAGATTTAATCAGGTTGTTTGTTCTTTTGATGTTGAATTGTATGAACTTTTTGTATATTTTTGGATATGAACTCCTTATCGGATATATCCTTTGAAAATATGTTCTCCCATTCAGTAGGTGACATTTACATTCTGTTGATAGTTCCCGTCACTGTACAAAAGCTTTTTACTTCGATGTAGTCCCGTGTGTTTATTTTGCTTTTGCTTCCCTTGCCCGAGGAGATGTATCAAAAAAATATTATTAAAACCGATGTCAAAGAGCTTATTGCCTGTGTTTTCTTCTAGGAGTTTTATAGTTTCAGGTCCTACATTTAAGTCTTCAATCCATTTTGAATTTATATTTGTTCATGGTGTGAGATAGTAATCCAGTTTGATTCCTTTGCAAGTAACTGTTAAGTTTCCCAACACTATTTACTGAAGAGGTTGCCTTTTCACCATTATATGTTCTTACATTCTCTGTTGTAGATTAATCGATCATAAGTGTATGGGTTTATTTCTGGGCTCTCTATTCTGTACCATTGATCTATGTGTCTGTATTTGTGCCAGTACCATACAGATAGGATTACTATAGTTTTGTAGTATAGTTTGAAATCAGGAGTGTGACATCTCCAGTTTTGTACTTTTTTTTACTTAATATTGGTTTAGCTATTTGGGGTCATTTGTGTTTCCACACAAATTTTAGAATTTGTATTCTAATTCAAACGATGAATTATTTATTACACTTCTATGAAAAATGCCATTTGTATTTTGATAGGAATTGCATTGAATCTGTAGATTGCCTTGGGTAGTATGGTCATTTTAACAATATTAATTCTTCCAGTCCATGAACATCGTATATTTTCCATCTGTTTGTGTCATCTTCAGTCTTGTTCATCAGTGTCTTATAGTTTCTTTGAACAGGTCTTTTCCTACTTAGATTTATTCCTTGGCATTTTATACATTTTGATGCGATTGTAAATGGGATTGTTTTAATTTCTCTTTCTGATAGTTCATTGTTAGTGTCTAGAAATGCAACAGGTTCCTATATATTAATTTTGTATCCTGCAACTTTACTGAATTCACTGATGAGTTCTAGTATTTTGGTGGTATCTTTAGGATTTTCTGTATATATTATAATGCCATCTGCATAGTAACAGTGACAGTCTTATTTCTTCCATTCCAATCTGGATTCCTTATATTTCTTTTTCTTGTCTGATTGCAGTGGCTAGGACTTCCAAAACTATGTTGCATAAAATCGGTGAGAGTGGGCATCCTTGTCTTGTTCCTGATTTTAGAGGATATACTTTCAGTTTTTCACTGTTGAATATGATGTTAGCTGTGGGCTTGTCATATAAGGCCTTTATTAGGTCAAGGTTTGTTGCCTCTATGCCCATTTTGTGGAGAATTCTTATAATAAATGGATGTTGACTTTTTAAAAAAATGTTTCATTGAAGTTTAGGTGATTTACGTGTTCTGTATTTCTACTGTACAGCTAAGTGATTCAGTTATACATATATATATATACATATATATATGTGTATGTATGTGTGTGTATATATATATATATATATATATATATATATATATATATATATATATACAGTAGGACCTTGCTGGGTTTTTTTTCTTTTTTAACATCTTTTTTGGAGTATAATTGTTTTACAATGGTGTGTTAGTTTCTGCTTTATAACAAAGTGAATCAGCTACACATATACATATATTCCCATATTTCCCCCCTCTTGCATCTCCCTCACACCCTCCATAACCCACCCCTCTAGATGGTCACAAACCACTAAGCTGATCTCCCTGTGCTATGTGGCTGCTTCCCACTAGCTATCTATTTTAAATTTCAAGTATATATAAGTCCATGCAACACTCTCAGTTCTTCCCAGATTACCATTCCGCTCCCCATGTCCTCAAGTCCATTCTCTACATCTGCATCTTTATTCCTGTCCTGCCCCTAGGTTCTTCAGAATAATTTTTGTTTTAGATTCCATATACACATGTTAGCATACGGTATTTGTTTTTCTCTTTCTGACTTACTTCACTCTATATGACAGACTCTAGGTCCAACCACCTCACTACAAATAACTCAATATCATTTCTTTTTATGGCTGAGTAATATTCCACTGTATATATGTGCCACATCTTCTTTATCCATTCATCTGTTAATGGACACTTACGTTGCTTCCATGTCCTAGTTATTGTAAATAGAGCCGCAATGAACATTGTGGTACATGACTCTTTCTGAATTATGGTTTTCTCAGGATATATGCCCAGTAGTGGGATTGCTGGGTCATATGGTAGTTCTATTTATAGTTTTTTAAGGACCCTCCATACGGTTCTCCATAGTGGCTGTATCAATGCACATTCCCACCAACAGTGTATGAGGGTTCCCTTCTCTCCACACCCTCTCCAGCATTTATTATTTGTAGATATTTTCATGATGGCCATTCTGACAAGTGTGAGATGATACCTCATTGTGGTTTTGATTTGCATTTCTCTAATGATTAATGATGTTGCGCATTATTTCATGTGTCTGTTGGCAATCTGTATATCGTCTTTGGAGAAATGTCTATTTATGTCTTCTGTCCATTTTTGGATTGCATTGTTTGTTTTTTTGATATTGAGCTGCATGAGCTGCTTGTAAATTTTGGAGATTAATCCTTTGTCAGTTGCTTCATTTGAAAATATTTTCTCCCATTCTCAGGGTTGTCTTATGGCCTTGTTTATGGTTTCCTTTGCTGTGCAAAACCTTTTAAGTTTCATTAGATCCCATTTGTTTATTTTTGTTTTTATTTCCATTTCTCTAGGAGCTGGGTCAAAAAGGATCTTGCTGTGATGTATGTCATAGACTGTTCTGCCTATGTTTTCCTCTCAGTGTTTGATAGTGTCTGGCCTTACATTTAGGTCTTTAATCCATTTTGAGTTTATTTTTGTGTATGGTGTTAGGAAGTGTTCTGATTTCATTCTTTTACATGTAGCTGTCTAGTTTTCCCAGCACTGATTTTTGAAGATGCTGTCTTTTCTCCATGGTATATTCTAGCCTCCTTTATCAAAGATAAGGTGACCATATGTGCGTGGGTTTATCTCTGGGCTTTCTATCCTGTTCCATTGATCTATATTTCTGTTTTTGTGCCAGTACCATACTGTCTTGATTACTGTAGCTTTGTAGTATAGTCTGAAGTCCAGGAGCCTGATTCCTCCAGCTCTGTTTGTCTTTCTCAAGATTGCTTTGGCTATTCGGGGTCTTTTGTGTTTCCATAGAAATTGTGAAATTTTTGGTTCTAGTTCTGTGAAAAATGTCTGTGGTAGTTTGATAGGGATTGCATTGAATCTGTAGATTGCTTTGGGTAGTAGAGTCATTTTCACAATGTTGATTCTTCCAATCCAAGAACATGGTATATCTCTCCATCTATTTGTATCGTCTTTAATTTCTTTCATCAGTGTCTTATAATTTTCTGCATACAGGTCTTTTGTCTCCTTAAGTAGGTTTATTCCTAGATATTTTATTCTTTTTGTTGCAATGGTAAATGGGAGTGTTTTCTTAATTTCACTTTCAGATTTTTCATCATTAGTGTATAGTAATGCCAGAGATTTCTGTGCATTAATTTTGTATCCTGCTACTTTACCAAATTCATTGATTAGCTCTATTAGTTTTCTGGTAACATCTTTAGGATTCTCTATATACAGTATCGTGTCATCGGCAAACAGTGACAGCTTTACTTCTTTTCTGATTTGGATTCCTTTTATTTCCTTTTCTTCTCTGATTGCTGTGGTAAAACTTCCAAAACTATGTTGAATAATAGTGGTGAGAGTGGGCAACATTGTCCTGTTCCTGATCCTAGTGGAAATGGTTTCAGTTTTTCACCATTGAGAATGATGTTGGCTAAGGGTTTGTCATATATGACCTTTATTATGTTGAGGTAGGTTCCCTCTATGCCTACTTTCTGGAGCCTTTTTATCACACATGGATGTTGAATTTTGTCGATAGCTTTCTCTGCATCTCTTGAGATGATTATATGGTTTTTCTCCTTCAATTTGTTAATATGGTGTATCACACTGATTGATTTGTGTATATTGAAGAATCCTTGCATTCCTGGGATAAATCCCACTTGACCATGCTGTATGATACTTTTAATGTGCTGTTGGATTCTGTTTGCTAGTATTTTGTTGAGGATTTTTGCATCTATGTTCATCGGTGCTATTGGCCTGTAGTTTTCTTTTTTGTGTGACATCTTTGTCTGGTTTTGGTATCAGGGTGGTGGTGGCCTTGCAGAATGTGTTTGGGAGGCTTCCTCCCGCTGCTATATTTTGGAAGAGTTTGAGAAGAATAGATGTTAGCTATTCTGTAAATGTTTGATAGAATTCACCTGTGAAGCCATCTGGTCCTGGGCTTTTGTTTGTTGCAAGATTTTTAATCACAGTTTCAATTTCAGTGCTTGTCATTGGTCTTTTTATATTTTCTGTTTCTTCCTGGTTCAGTCTCAGAAGGTTGTGCTTTTCTAAGAATTTGTCTATTTCTTTCAGGTTGTCCATTTTATTGGCATATAGTTGCTTATAGTAATCTCTCATGATCCTTTGTCTTTCTGCAGTGTCAGTTGTTACCTCTCCTTTTTGATTTCTAATTCTATTGATTTGAGACTTCTCCCCTTTTTTCTTGATGCATCTGGCTAATGGTTTATCAATCTTGTTTATCTTCTCAAAGAAAGAACTTTTAGTTTTATTGATGTTTGCTATTGTTTCCCTCATTTCTTTTTCATTTATTTCTGGTCTGATATTTATGATTTCTTTCCTTCTGCTAACTTTGGGGTTTCTTTTGTTCTTCTTTCTCTAATTGCTTTAGGTGTAAGGTTAGGTTGTTTATTTGAGATATTTCTTGTTTCTTGAGGTAGGATTGTACTACTTTAATCTTCCCTCTTAGAACGCCTTTTGCTGCATCCCATAGGTTTCGGGTCATCGTGTTTTCATTGTCATTTGTTTCTAGGTATTTTTTGATTTCCTCTTTGATTTCTTCAGTGATCTCTTGGTTATTTAGTAGTGTATTGTTTAGCCTCCATGTGTTTGTATTTTCTACAGAATTTTTCCTGTAATTGATATGTAGTCTCATAGCGTTGTGGTCACAAAAGACACTTGATACAATTTCAATTTTCTTAAATTTACAAAGGCTTGACTTGTGACCCAAGATATCATCTATCCTGGAGAATGTTCCATGAGCACTTGAGAAGAAAGTATATTCTGTTTTTTTGGATGGAATGTCCTATAAATATCAATTAAGTCCATCTTGTTTAATGTGTCATTTAAAGCTTGTGTTTCCTTATTTATTTTCATATTGGATGATCTGTCCATTGGTGAAAGTGTGGTGTTAAAGTTCCCTACTATGATTGTGTTACTGTCGATTTCCCCTTTTATGGCTGTTAGCATTTGCCTTATGTATTGAGGTGCTCCTTTGTTGGGTGCATAAATATTTCCATTTGCTAAATCTTCTTCTTGGATTGATCCCTTGATCATTATGTAGTGTCCTTCTTTGTCTCTTGTAATTGTCTTTATTTTAAAGTCTATTTTGTCTTATATGAGAATTGCTACTCCAGCTTTCTTTTGATTTCCATTTGCATGGAATATCTTTTCCCATCCCCTCACTTTCAGTCTGTATGTGTCCCTAGGTCTGAAGTTCGTCTCTTACAGACAGCATATATATGGGTCTTGTTTTTGTATCCATTCAGCCTGTCTTTGCCTTTTTGTTGGAGCATTTAATGCATTTACATTTAAGGTAATTATCAATATGTGTGTCCCTATTACCATTTTCTTAATTCATTTGGGTTTGTTATTGTAGGTCTTTTCCTTCTCTTGTGTGTCCTGCCTAGAGAAGTTCCTTTAGCATTTGTTGTAAAGCTTGTTTGGTGGTGCTGAATTCTCCTATCTTTTGCTTGTCTGTAACAGTTTTAATTTCTCTGTCAAATCTGAATGAGTTCCTTGCTGGGTAGAGTAATCTTGGTTGTAGGTTTTCCCCTTTCTTCACTTTATATATGTCCTGCCACTCCTCTCTGCCTTGCAGAGTTTCTGCTGAAAAATTAGCTGTTATCCTTATGGGGATTCACTTGGATGTTATTCGTTGCTTTTCCCTTGCTGCTTTTAATATTTTTTCTTTTTATTTAATTTTTGATAGCTTGATTAATATGTGTGTTGGCGAGTTTCTCCTTGGATTTATCCTGTATGGGACTCTCTGCACTTCCTGTACTTGATTAACTATTTCTTTCCCTTATTAGGGAAGTTTCAACTACAATCTCTTCAAATATTTTCTCAGTCCCTTTCTTTTTCTCTTCTTCTTCTGGGACCCTTATAATTTGAATGTTGGTGCTTTTAATGTTGTCCCAGATGTCTCTGGGAGCTAGTATTTTGTTGAGGATTTTTGCATCTATGATCATTAGTGATATTGGCCTGTGATTTTCTTTTTTTGGATATCTTTGTCTGGTTTTGTTATCACTGTGATGGTGGCCTCATAAAATGAAATTTGAAGCATTCCTTCTTCAGCAGTTTTTTGGAATAGTTTGAGAAAGATGGGTGTTAACTCTTCTTTAAATGTTTATTAGAATTCACCTGTGAAGATATCTGGTCCTTGAATTTTGTTTGTTTTTGTTTATTACAGATTCTATTTTATTACTGGTAATTGGTCTGTTGGTATTTTCTATTTCTTTCTGGTTCAGTCTTGGGGGATTGTACATTTCTTCGAATTTGTCCATTTCTTATAGGTTGTCCATTTCTTATAGTTTGTCCATTTTATTTGTATATAATTGTTTGTAGCAATCTTTTATTATCGTTTGTATTTCTGTGGTGTCAGTTGTGTCTTCTCTTTCGTTTCTAATTTTATTGATTTCAGCTCTCTCTCTTTTTTTCTTTATGAGTATCTCTAAAAGTTTATCAATACTGTGTATCTTTTCAAAGAACCAGCTCTTAGTTTCATTGATCTTTTCTATTTGTTTTAGTCTCTATTTCATTTATTTCTATTCTGATCTTTATGATATCTTTCTTTCGTTTAACTTTGAGTTTTGTTTGTTCTTCTTTTTCTTGTTACATTAGGTGTGAGGTTATGTTGTTTGATATTTTTCTTGTTTCCTGAGTTAGGCTTGTATAACTATGCAATTCCTTTTAGAAGTGCTTTTGCTGTGTTCCATAGTTTTTAGATTGTTCTGTTATAATTTTCATTTGTCTCCTGGTGTTTTATGATTTCTTCAGTGATCTATTGGTTGTTTAGTACTATGTTGTGTAGCCTCCACGTGTTTGTGTTTGTTTCTTGAAGGTGATTTCTAGTCTCATAGTGTTGTGGTCAGACAAGATACTTGATATAATTTCAGTTTTATCTAATTTATTGAGACATTTTTTGGCCTGGCATGTGATATATCCTGGAGAATTGTTCCATGTGTACTTGAAAAAAATATGTATTCTGCTGCTTTCGGGTGGAATAGTCTATATATATTTCTTAAGTCCCTCTGGCCTAATGTGTCTTTAAAGGCCAGTGTTTCCTTATTGATTTTCTTTGTGGATGTTGCGTCCATTGATGTACTAGGGGTGTTAAAGTCCCTTACTATTGTTGTACTATTATTTTCTTATTGTCAACTTCTCCCTTTATATCTGTTAATATTTGTTTTATGTGTTTAAGTGCACCTTTGTTGGGTGTATATATACTTACAATTGTTATGTCTTCTTGGATCTATGCCTTGATCATTGTGTAATGTCCATCTTTGTCTCTCGTTATTCTTTGTTTTAAAGTCTATTTTGATAGATATAAGTATTGCTACCCTGGCTTTCTTTTCATTCCCATTAGCTGTAATAACTTTTTCCATTCCCTTACTTTCAGCATGTGTGTGTCTTTAGATCTGAAGTGAGTCTCTTGTACACAGCATATATATAGGTCTTGTTTTTGTATCCATTTAGCCACTCTATGTCTTTTGATTGGAGCATTTAGTTCATTGACATTTAAAGTAATTATTGATAGGTATGTACTTATAGTTATTGGTTTGTTTTTGTAGTTCTTTTTTGTTCCTTTCTTCTTCTTTTGCTCTCTTCCCTTGTGATTTGATGACTATCTTGAGTGTTGTGTTTGGATTTCTTTCTTTCTGTGTGTGTGTGTGCATGTGTGTGTGTGTGTGTCTATTATAGATTTTTGGTTTCTGGTTACTATGAGGTTTATATATCACAATCTCTCTCTCTCTCTCTTCGATTATTTGTTTCTGATTTCATAAGTTTAAACACATTTTAAGAACCTTGCATTTTTACTCCACCCCTCCATGTTTACCATTTTTGATATCATATTTTACATCATTTTTGTGTGTATCCCTTAACTATGTATTGTGTATATAGATGATTTCATTCCTTTTCTCTTTTAACCTTCCTACTAGCTTTATACATGCTTGATTTTTTACCTTTACTGTATATTTGCCTTTACCCATGAGATTTTTCCTTTTATAATTTTCATATTTCTACTGTGTCCTTTTGTTTTTCATTTAAAGAGGTCTGTTTATTTCTTGCAAAGCTGCTTTTGTGGTGCTGAACTCTTTTAGCTTTTGCTTGTCTGTAAAACTTCTGTTCTTTCCATCAAATCTGAATGAAAGCTTTGTTTGGTAGAGTATTCTTGGCTGTAGGTTTTTCCTTTTCATCAGTTCAAATATTTCATGCCACTGCCTTCTAGTCTTTAGATTTTCTGCTGAAAAGTCAGTTGATAGCCTTATGGTCATTTCCTTGTACCTAACTGACTGCTTTTTCTCTCACTGCTTTTTAATATTCTCTCTTTATCTTTAATTTTTGCTATCTTAATTACAAAGTGTCTTGGTGTGGTCCTCTTTGGATCGACCCTGTTTTGGACTCTCTCTGCTTCCTGTACATGGATGTCTGTTTCCTTTCCCAGTTTAGGGAGGTTTTCAACTAGTATGTCTTCAAATATGTTCTCTGCCACTTTCTCTTCTCCTCCTGGGACCCCTATAATGCAAATGTTAATATGCTTGATGTTGTAAGTGTTTCTTAAACGGTCCTTATTTCTTTTTATTCCTTTTCCTTTTTTCTGTTCAGCTTCAGTGATTTATGCTAATCTGTCTTCCCACTCACCGATCAGTTCCTCTATATCATCTGAACTACTGATTATTCCTTCTAGTGTATTTAAATATTTCAGTTATTGTATTCTTCATCTCAGTTTGGTTCTTCTTTATATTTTCTAGCACTTTATTAAAAACTTCTATCTTCTCACTCTGTTCATCCATTCTTCTCCTGAGTTCTTTGAGCATCTTTATGATAATTATGTTGAACTCTTTATTGGGTAGATTGCTTATCTCCACTTCACTTAGTTCTTCTTCTGGGGTTTTATCTTTTTTCTTCAGTAGGAACATATTTCTCTGTTGCCTCATTTTGCCTAATTTGTTGTTTTTATTTCTATGTATTGGTAGGTTGATTACTTTGCTAGACCTTGGAGAAGTTGCCTTTTATAAGAGACCTCCTATGCTTCCCAGTAGCACACTCCCCTCTGCTCATCAGAGTTATATGCTCTAGGGGTGTCCCCTATGTGGACTGTGTGGATCCTTCTGTTATGACAGGCTGCCTACTGTGGTTGGTCTGGTAGGTGTGACTGACCCCCATTCCAGTTGTTTGCCAGGCCTTGCCTTGTGCAGAGGCTGTCAGTGCTGGTGGGCAGGGCTGGGTTTGGAGCTGCTGCTGGGCAGAGACATGTTCCGGAGTAAGTGGTTGTGGCCTTTGGAGCTCTGGATCTACCGTTGGCCTGCTGGTGGATGGGGCTGGTTTCTGACATGGTTGGCTGCAGGTTCCATGGTGTTGAAAGCTGGTGTTGACCTCCTGGTGAGTGGGACTGGATCCTGGGCCAGCTGGCTGTGGGATCCAAGGTGTCTCAGAGCTGGCATTGGCCTGCTGGTGGGTGGGGCATTGCAAAGACATGTCCTGGGGCTGGTGTCAGCCTGTTGGTGGGGGCAGGGGCTGAGGCCCAGGGCATCCCAGAGCTAGAGCTCGCCTGCTGGTGGGGTTTTTGGCTGCAGGACCCTGAGGTCCTGGAGCTGGTGTTGGTCTGCTGGTGGGTACAGCCAGATCCCAGGGTGTCTGCCTGAGGGGCCCAAGGTTGCCAAATCTCCTGTTGGCATGCTGTTGGGCAGAGCTGGGTCCCAGAGAGTCCCAGAGTTGGTGCTACCCTGCTGGTGTCTGGGCTGTTTCCTGACATAGTAAGCTATGTGGCTGTGGTGGTCCTAGGTCTGGTGCCTGCCCACTGGTGGGTGAGGCTGTTCCCAGGACTAGTTCTGGCCCATTGGTGGGTGGAGCTGTGTCCTGAGTTCTCTGGCTACAGGGTCCTCAGTGTCCCGATGCTAGTGCCATTGTACTAGTGTGTGAACCCAGGTCTTGTGACCTCTGGTGGGCAAGGCTGGGTCCTGGCGCTAGTAAGCTAGAGTGAGGATTCCAAAAAGGCACTTGCCAGCACTGGAGTCCTTGATGTAGAACAGGCTTCCAAAAATAGCTGCCTCCAGTGTCTGTATCCTCAGGGTGAGCTCCAGTTGCCTCCTGCGTCTCCTGGAGGCTCTCCACGATAAGCAGGTAGGTCTGACCCAGGTTCCTGTCAAATTACTGCTTTCGCCCTGTGTCCTGGAGCACATGAGGTTTTGTGTGAGTCCTTTAGGTGTGGAGTTTATTTCCCACAGCCCTCTGGCTCTCCCAAAAGTAAGCTCCCCTGGCCTTCAAAGTCAAATGTTCTGGGGGCTCTTCTTCCAAGTGCAAGACCCTTGAGCTGGAGAGTCTGATGTGGGGCTCAGACCCCTCACTCCTTAGGGAGAACCTCTGCAATTGTAATTATCCTCCTGCTTGTGGGTCACACACCTGGGGGTATGGGTCTTGATTATACTGTGTCTCCACCCCTCCTACCCCTTTCATTGTGGTTCCTTTTTTATACGTTTAGTGGTAGAATATCTTTTCTGCTAGTCTTTTGATCTTTCTCATCAATAGTTATTCTGTAAATAGTTGTAATTTTTGTGTGCCTGTGGGAGGAGGTGAGCTCAGGGTTTTCCTGCTCTGCCATGTTGGCAACTCCCCCATACTACATTTTCTTTAACCATTTCTCCATCGATGGACACTTAGGTTGTTTCCATATCTTGGCAGTTGTAAATAATGCTGTGTGATTTCACTCACATGTGGAATCTAAAAAAAGACACAAACAAACAAAATAAAAACAAACTTATAGATACAGAGAACAGATTAATGGTTACTAGAGGGGAGAGGGGGTGGGAGGTGTGCAAAATGGGTGAAGGGGGTCAACTGTATGATGATGAATGGCAACTAGACTTGTGGTGGTGATCACATTTTAGTATATACAGATCTTCAATTATAACTCTGTACACCTGAAATTTATAAAATAATAAAAATTAAAAGAATGATTTTCAAGTGTTTTCTCATGTGATACTCATAGCAATCCTGTAAGCTTAGCATTAATATTTCTTATTAACAGATAAAGGAAATGACTGTTCAAGAATTTAAATGATTTGCCTCAAATCTTAGAGACAGTAAGGGGTGGAGCCAGAATTTCAAAGCCCAGGTCTCTTGACCATTAATACCATAACTTTACAAATACACTGAGCTATATCTTTCATGCAAAAACTTGACATTGAAAATTGAGGCTATAAATCTTCAGGGTCATATCAGAACTGCGTAAGTTAAATATGAGAGATAGGATGTGTCATGTTTTGGAAGTAGGAAATTCTTGGAATAATCCATATAATTAACTGTTGGTGATTGTATAACTTCAATAAAATAAAACCTTGATCTTCTCCTTTCCTTTTTTGATCATTCTTATAGAAGTTTACAGTGTGGGACAGCTATTATAATTAGATATGGCTATAATTTTTCTCTCCAAGAAGTATAAAAAAATATTTTGAATGATTGCAACTTACTTTTTCTGTAGAAAAAGGTAACAGTTACAAATTGTTTCTTGTGACAACTCTTGAGTGAATTACTTTGATATATCTGGCTAATGAATTAATATGATTAAGTTAATGAGAAATAGAAATGTTGCCAAACTCCATTAGTCTGGCTGTGATGCTTCTCCACATTTACAGTTCTAGCTTCCCCCTGTGTTGAGAGGATAAGCACACACTGTCATTGTGATAAATGATATATTGCATATTGCCCTGCTTTCCATCTGGTCAATACTCAAACCATCCCCAAATGAGAAATCTCATAAAAATCACATTGTTGCACGCCAAGTCTAGTGGATTGTAGAAAGATACATTTGCCTTTCCAGGACCCATTTCCCAACCCTGTCTTCTCCATCATAGGCAACGTACATGAAATGAAATATACAACTCTTCACCTACTACATGTGTCACTCTTTCAGTATCTGCTCTTTATGCTGGCTTGTTTTTTCCCAGGGAAGAAAGAGTCCATTTAAGTAGCACAATAAAACTTTCCATTGTACAATATTCCTGACAGATGATAAGCTACTTTGTCACCACTTTATTTTATTGGTGGCAGTGGAGGGCTGTATTGAAATCACCCACTATAATACTAAAGCATGTAGTTAGGTTAATCAAAAAATATTCTGTATAGTTATTAAAAAATACACTGAGTATCAATCATTCAAGGAACCCTACAGAGCAAAATATTGAATACATTTCATACTGTTTTCAATTAAAGAGGTTAAGGGTAATAAGATTTAGCACCTATAGGCATCATGTTCATATTGTGACCAGAAATGAGTAACAAAAATTAGCCTCAATACCTGGTTCCCACCTTTAATAAAAAAACTATAGACCACCAGATATCTTTCTTTTATTATCAGCCAAATGTTAGGGGTAGGCATTGATTACTGTGGTGTTGGAGGTGGTGAAAAAGTTTTGTGTGACTTCTTTGTTCCCCTTTTTGCAATGTATGAACTCCGGATCATATTTTGAATTCATTTTGTTTATAATCAATAGAGGCAAAAATCCTGAGAGTTCTCAAAATGGAAAAAAAAAATTATTGTGTTTTTGTACACATGCCTGAGTCAATGTAGAGAGTGCCCAAATATAGAACTTAAAAAATGTTATTAATATATGCTTTTAGTCTCTGAGTGCTTTCACTTAATCCTTTTAATGTATACCTGAAAGTACCAGGTGAGAAGTTTTTTTTTTTATGTTTTTTTTTTTAACATCTTTATTGGAGTATAATTGCTTTACAATGGTGTGTTAGTTTCTGCTTTATAACAAAGTGAATCACTTATACATACATATGTTCCCATATCTCTTCCCTCTTGCGTCTCCCTCCCTCCTACCCTCCCTATCCCACCCCTCTAGGTGGTCACAAAGCACAGAGCTGATCTCCCTGTGCTATGCGACTGCTTCCCACTAGCTATCTATTTTACATTTAGTAGTTTTTTAAATCTTTCTGTAAAATAAATCTGGGTTAGCAAATCATTTAATATTCTTCTTACATTAACACTGGAAATAAAAGTTATAATTCTGACTTTAAATGACAACATAAAAAGGGCCAGTTAAACTCTGACTGAGTTTTCTCTTTTGTCTGAATCCTCAAAAGTAATGTTTTCTTTTTCAGTATTGTTACTTCTGTAACCCAAGGACCAACAGAGAAGAACTATCTTTTTAACCATATAAAGTACCCGTTCCCCCTTGTATCCCATGTGAAGGTACATAAAGTTACTTAAATCACTGTAATAAAAATAAATAAAAATATCTATACAGGATAGCAATGAATATTAAATTGAAGTCAGGGTGAGAAAAGATGGGGAATTTCTCATATAGACTGGCATTGGTGAAAAAGGGCAATTGGCAATAATCAATTGGTGGACAGAGGGTCATCATATGCAACTGAGGATTGTTGCCTATGTATCTTTATTTGAAAAAGATTGAGAATATTCCTTGCTAAAAATACATTCTTTTTAAAAAGCTTTTTTCTTTGGTGGCATAACTTTCATAGAATAAGCTGTACATATCTAAATGTACAATTTGGTGCTTTGACATATGTGCATACCCACGAAACCATCATCACAATCAAGATTGTGAACACATTCAATACCGTAAACTTTCCTATTGCCCCAACCGTACTTCCCTGTCTGTCTCCCAGGCAGCCACCAATCTGCTTTCTGTCACTATAGCTTGTATTTTCTAAACTTTTATATGAAGGGAATCATAGAACATGCATTATTTTTGTCTAATTTCTTTTACTTAGCATAATTATTTTCAGATTCCAAGTTGTTGTGTGTATTAATAGTTCTTTCATTTTTATTGCTGAGTAATATTTCATGGTATGGGTATACTGCAATTTATTCCTACATTTCCCTCTTGTAGATATTTGAGTATCTAAGTTTTTGGCTATTGTGAATGATATTGCTTTAATCCTTTGTTTACCCATTTTTCTGTGGATATGTATTTTCATTTCTCTTGAATAAATATGATACTGGGATTACTTGGTTGTATGGTAAGTGTATGCTTAAGTTTATAGGTAACTTTAAAACTGTTTTTCAAAGTTGTACAATTACATTCCCATCAGCAATGTGTAAACGTTTCAGGTGTTCATATCATTGCTCACAGTTGGTGTGGTTGGTTTTAGAAATACATTCTTTGACAATCTATCCCTAAATCCTGAATTCAAGCCTTTGCACCAAATACTGTCCTGTTTAAAGGTTAATCATTGAATTAAAGTAAGTCATACTTTGTTTAATCATGAGACCTTAGTATAAATGGGTATCTATTTCTGCCTAAATGCAGGATTATAGTCAATGAGGAATGAAGATTGAGGATCAGAGTGAAGGGCCTATCCTTCTGGGGTGATAAGTGGTTTCTTTCTGTGCAACATCATGGACCTTGACATTGTGAAGTAGAACAAAAGAAGGGGCAGGGGAGAGAAGCCAATACTAGAGAGATAGGAAAGGTAACCCAGACAAATTCCTCCTACCTCATGGTTTGCCTAGAGTCATCGCAGGGTAGAATTAGACAAATATTTTCAAGCTGAAAGTTGGAATCATACATTTTATGACTTTCTTATTTCACACTTTGCTCTTTGATTGGGATCACACTTGAAAGCTGAAGTAGATATTTCTGGGGGAAAAAAGCAACTTCCCATAAGGGTAAAGAAGAAAAATAATTTTTTTGAATTCATTTATGTGAAGGGCTTTATGTACAGACCACATACTTTGGGCTTAGATGCTTTGGTCACAAGGGATAAAAAACCCAAGTCTAGTTTTTCAGGAAAAGCTCTCAAGATATTACACCTCACTGTGAAAGTGTGAGTTGAATTAAAAGCTTAATTAAACTAATTAGATAAATGGATTAATAGCAAAGAACATTGTCCTTAAACTCTGAGAAATGTGTGGTATTCCATCACACTATCAAAGGAAAACTGAAGTTTGAAGTCAAACATTTTCTGGTGTGTATCTTAGTGAAGAATATATGGTCTCTGGAAGTGGACCTTTACATTTTCTGAGCATAACTTCTATGCCTACTACTTAAAAAGAAAACTTTGTGTCCCAGGCTGATGTTGATATCTGTACATATGATTTTATTTTAGGACTACAATATCTGTTGAGTGTTTTGTGAAAGATAACTAAAATGACCGAGGGTGTGGAGAGGCTTGCATAGGAAGCAAGTTAAAATGAATTGCACCCTTTATGCAAGATAGATAAAATTTAGAAGAGAATATGGTCTAAGTATACTAGCCTGTTAAAGACATGTACTGAGTGATTGAAGACCTGTTTACTAATTTTCATAAAATGAAATAAATATCTTGACGATTGGAGGAGGATATAAGAGTAATACTTGAAAAGTTTATAGGCTGAAAAGGAGAGAACGATATTGATTTTCTGGTGTAGAAGTGTGTTCGTCTCAGTTATAGTCTAGTGAATTGTCTGTTAGACTTATTCAGATAACAAAGTCATAGAGAATGATTAAGAAATCTTAGGAATGTTCATGATAAATCCATTTTTCCCCCAAAGGTGACATTTGTTGAAGTAAATGATCACGGTTTCCCACAAATCATCCTTGGGTGTCCTGTTAGAGGTAGAACAAAAGAAAGGCCTATTTTCTCATGACAATGCTTACATTGTTCATTTCTAAAGAAATAACGTTGTTTAAAAGAGGTATGCAGAATAAAGTTCTTTTTGTCCTTTTGTATGTTTTTGAGGAATTCCAGCTAAGAATATATATTTGTTTAAATATTACTTTTGTTCATTTGAACAGCAATGAACATTCCTTTAATAAGCTACACATTCAAATTTATTTTATATTAGTAATTTATAACTAGCAGTAACTGATATATTGTGGTTTTCCAAAAATTTAACATAAAAATTAACTGAAGATAAAATGCATAGCTTCCAAAGTTGTGTCCATGTTTAAAATCCCAAAAGGAGAGTACTTTAACATTAGTCCTAGTTGTAGTCAACAGATCAACCCTCCTGTAGCACTTCTGATCTTTCAAAAATACAAATCTCTTATTACCCCTTGCTTGAAACTCTTCTATGGCTTTTTATTGACAGCAAAATAAAGTTCCTTAACATGGAAAAAGAGTCTGTCTGATCCAGGCTCAGCATAACTTTTTACCATCATTTCCTACAACTCCTTCCTCAAACACCATGTACTGTATAACCTCATTAAACTTCTCTCTATTCTTCAGATACCCCATGCTCTTCCACACACCCATGACTTTGTGTATGCTCTTCCCCACATCCTTGACTTTGTGTATGCTCTTCCCTCTGGTCTGCTCTACTTATGAAGGTGAGCAAAAGCTATTACGTCAAAACAGAATCTCTTTTGACATAGGAATGTCTGAATTAGCATAGCAAGATATTAATTGTATACAATTATTTTATTGTCTTTAAAATAAAAATAAAATACTTGAATAGTGTGACCATTTCTGTCAATTTACTATGAGTATCAAGCTCTTTCAACAAAAGTATTTAATGAATACTTATTGAGCATGATTTACATTTTTGATTCCTACAACCTCTTTGGTGTCACTAATTTATGCCATTTTAAGGTTTTGATTCCAGAATGGCAAGAATAATGATGCCACATAAAGCCAAATAATGTCTCTGGTGTGTCAAATGTGTGCAAAAGTAAGAACTTCTATGATGCAATCTCCATTGATTTGATTACTTGAAAAAAGGCACTGCCAACCTTTGTGAAGTCCTAGGAATTACTTACTACACATGCTCTGTTACCCAGAAAAATGGACTGACAACTTGAGACTGTTAAAAGTACTCTGGAACATTGATTTATCTGCTAGCAGCTCCCCTGTAGCCTGATTACTTTTTTATTTTTAATTTATTAATTTGAAGCCCCAGCCATCTGTCTGCAGTATTGCATGATGGAGTTGGGGAGAGCAGCTGGAAGGAAAGTAGAAATCAAAGATGGTGGAGGGAAAGTACCCCAAGATGAAGCTTCACCACAGTATGGCTACCATTGTATGAAGTTACAGAAAGGGAGGGAAGAAGTTAATTGTCCATTTGTATTTGTCTAGCTAGTAAAAAATGTGGGTTGTATGCAGTGTTTCCATTCACAGGATAGGAAACTGAAGAAGTTCTGAATTTTATCACCTGGGTCGGGTATAGTAGGATGACAAACAAATAGATAAGGAATTAACAAATTGTTTGAAAGGGACAACATCTCTTCTCTTTCATTAACATTCTTCCATATTAATCAAACAAAAATAAAAACCTATGTGCATTGAAGACTGTATGCCCAACATTTTGTAATCGAGTCCTACTGGCCAGACCATATTCACCTTGGGCTAAACCATGCATTAGATTACACTTATAGTTCTTGCCAGACTCAGGAGTACTCCCCTTTCTTTCTATGGTTGATCCATCTAAGAATGACCTAAAACTCTATTTCATGTAGCCCCATGACTTTACTAAAATGCCATTTCTTTTTTAATTGTATATTTTCCTTTATGGAGCTTCAGTATTTGACTGTGTCTTTCTTCTTGAAAACCTTATATGCTTTTGGCTTTATGATTGTACACTATTCCTAATTTTTCTCTTAATCCATCCAATTTTCTGCTTACTCCATTTTTGTACTGTTTAAATATTATTTCTGGCAACTTATTAACTACTTGTTATTTTAAATTGTTTATCTTTTTTCAAAATAATTAATCTCGAATTTTCAATTTGTCTCATCAACTTTACCCTGATCCTCAACTAAATATAAAGGAAATCCAGTTATCTGACTACACTGAACTTGTTTATAATTTTCCTGTCACATACAAATTTCCTTAGTAAAAGCAAAGAGATGAAAGGGACAGCTAATATGTAGAAATTCTCAATTAATTGTGATATGCCAAACAATACATAATTTAAAAGTTATTCATAGCTCTTTTTACAAAGCATTGTTTTTAAAAAATTTTTTTATGTTTTTTGAGGTGGAAGTAGTAACTTCATCTATGGAATGTCTCATTCATTCAACTCATTTATTTAGCATTTAGTCAGTGGGGATTTGAAGTTTAGTATAACATGACACCTGCCTTCAAATAACTCACCCTCCAAGTTGGGAGAGTGTCTCAATAAACTTGCAGTTATAAGATAATTGTATTTGGGTCTCTTTGCATATGAAAGAGAGGACACCATAAAAGAGAGACTGAGAATGTTTTAGACCAAAGAAATAATTTTGTGATTGAAATCTTTGAATGTGTAGGGAGACAAAGGAGTTTACCATAAGAATAAGGGTGGGGGGCACATTTCTCTAAGTATAACGAGTGAAAAATGGAGAGAGTCATGACATACTTTCCAAAAGACAGATATCAGTGTTCACCATAGGTGTGTGTCCTTTTGAGGACAGATCCAGAAAAAAGACCTCGAGTGTATCACCTTCCCACTTTCATTTTATAATAGCTTGAAACAGTTTGTTTTGTTGTTGATTATGATTACTCTCTTAAGCATGCATAGTACCTTAGAAATTTAAAAGAATTTTGGTGACTACTACCACATTAAATCCTTCAAGGTAAAGGAGTATTTATCTTAACACTTTTGCTGATAATGAAACTGAGGCCTAGACAAATTAAATGGTTTGCTCAAGAATACAGCGTTGGGACTTCTCTGGTGTCGCAGTGGTTAAGAATCCGCCTGCCAATGCAGGGGACATGAGTTCGATCCCTGGTCTGGGAAGATCCCACATGCTGTGGAGCAACTAAGCCCGTGCACCGCAACTACTGAGCCCACACGCCACAACTACTGAAGCCCACGCACCTAGAGCCTGTGCTCCGCAACAAGAGAAGCGACTGCAATGAGAAGCCTGCGCACCGCAATGAAGAGTAAGCCCCGCTCGCTGCAACTAGAGAAAGCCTGCACGCAGCCAAAAAAAAAAAAAGAATACAGAGTTAATAGCAGTAATAGCAGTAGAATCAGAATAGAAACATAACTTTTCTGGGTCCATATTTAGTGCTCTTACAATGGCAAAAAAGTGAAAACTGCTATGTTGAGAACTGAGTGCATTTAAATGTGAGGCACACAAAGGCGTTATATAACTAGCTCTATGACTGTGAGCCTATTTTTCTTTCTTTTCTGTACCTGACTTTCCTCACCTGTAGAAAGAAGGTAACAATAGTGCTGGCCTAGTAAGTGTGATGTAAGAGTTAAATGACATTATGCATGTAAATAACTTAGCATGGTGTCTGGAATAATAAGCATTCAATAATGGTCAGCTATTACTATCATTATTATTATTTGGGAAATATGACTTAAAATCATGTAGCCATGGCATAAAGATACTATATTACAGCTGATCCATCTGAAAGGGGGTCTTTCCATTTACAACTTCACTTGGGAGGTTTAAGAATCAGCAAAAATAATTTTAAAAAATGAATGATTGTAAAATTATGGTCATAAAGCAGTCCCATTTTTCTCAACTTAAAAAAGTTATAAAATAATGTTATGTTTAGCTCTGATAAACTCAATACATCTTTAAAAAAATCTCTGTCTAAACATAACATTATTTGATTTTTTTGTCTGGGCATTTTAGACAATGTATCGGGTTGGCCAAAAAGTTCATTCAGGTTTTCTGTAACATGAAAAATCCGAACGAACATTTTGGCCAACCCAACATTTGATTCATCATTTTTCCACTACTGGGTAGTTGCTGCCTGCCAATTTCCGGATAGTCCTAAGTACCTCTCAATTGACCTTTTTCTACATTTGAGGAAAATCAGGAGTAGCCAGCACATATAAATATTCAGCAGTTTATACTGGGCCTACTACTATCTGAAATAAAATGCCAGGAAGATCACAAACTAAGAAACAGGATGTAGAATGTGAAAGACCCTGAGGACAGAGGCTACAACCATGATGGAAAGAAAATATGCATCACCTAACCTGTGTGAGAAACATTACCAGCTTCACATCCATTTTTGTAACCACATTTGTATGTATAAGAAGTAGCCCAATCAGCAGAGTCATTGTCAAGTATGAAGAGTGATACCATGTGTCTTGATCTCTTCTGCTGGCACATTCAGTACAGTCACATCTTTTGGTGAATACCCAAATTATGGCTGCTGATCTGGAAGTTAAATTGCTGGACCAGTAGCTGTTCCTCAGTTGGAAAATGGTATGAGTTATTTATTTATTTATTCATTCATTCATTACTTTATGTAGCATAGAGCTGATTCACTTAATTTCAAAATTACAAACTCCAAATTAGATAAATATTTGCTTTATGTTGTAATTTTTAGTGTTATGATTGCTATAATTTGTTGCTATTCTGACAGGCTGTGAAAAAGATGTGGGTCTTTACTAAATAAAAATACAATAAATTAACGGAAATTACTGTGCTAGAGAAGTAATAGTCCATATGTTTATGAATGCTGATGGGATGCCTGGTTGGCATCCAGGAATGTTAGGGCTAAACAAAGTTTTCATCCAATAATGAATATCATCTCTCACTCTTTGGTCCTGATGAGCCAAGGGACTGAAATATTCATGACCAAATGCTTACCTGTGAAAAAGCCATGTATTGCAAAAATGTGGGTGCTAATATAATGATTACAGTGTTTAGTTAATCCTATAAGTCAGAACACATTGATATGCAAAGCAGATTTCCTTTCTTGCTGTAAAATCAATTTTTTGACTGAAGACATATCAGGTTCTCATTCCTACTGTATTGAATTTACAAAACGCAAGAGAATATGTAACTGTTACTTGATGATATTAGAATGTGTGCTCCATATCACACAGTTTTGGCCTCTGTGATAGTGCTTCTTTACATCTATACTGAATAACAGTTGCTTTCTTCCCACCCCAGTTTATGGGCTCATTGTGGTCCAAGTCTGTTTTATTCCCTCCCATCCCCCCTCCCCACCAGTGTCTAACATTGTATATTACCTTTAATAGTTGCTGAATATGTGTTTGTTAAATTGAAATATGCATATAAAGATATGCATATCACATATCTAGGCTAAACTCGAACAAAGAGTTTAAATTTGGTTACCTATTAACTCTTTGTCCTTGATAAAAGACAACCCAGGCTTCCTTAGGTTAACATTTATACACCTTAGTTTGTAAAATGGAAAAAGGGAGAAGTCTGATTTTAGTCCAAGAATTATTATTAAAAAGCCAGGCAAAGAGATCAATAATACTAAATTTATTTAAGATTATATTTGTGAGAAAAAATAATAGATAACATTTATTGAACACCTTGAATGCCCAGTACTGTACTATACACACATCATCTCATTTAATCTTCACAACAACTATATGAGATAGGTACTGTTATTATTTTGATGTTATAGATAAATAAATTATACCACACTAGTATGGGGGGTGGTGATGTGATTTTTCCCAGGAAACAATCTGCCATAAATGTTGGCCATAAGATTTCAACCCAGGAGTCCTGACTCCAGAGCTTGTACCCTTAACCCTTGCATTTCTGGGAAAAAAAGGAGTTTTTTTTTTTTTTTTTGAGTGTTAGGGGATGATTAATCATTATCTTAAGAATTTGCACTTTTTACATTTTAGAATAAATACCCCATCTCCAGCCAATACTTGCCTCATGATTTCACTATGAACAGTTTGTTTGTTTGGTTGCAGAGATAGTGATGTAAAGATGGAGGACACTTGTCTGCCTTTTGTCTACTTCTCTGCTTGTTTGCTTCTCCACTGGAAAGGTAAGGGTAGAAAAAGAAAGCAAAATTCCCTGGAGCAAGAGTAAGGTATCAGATTTATTTTGCTTATCAATCACCCTTCCACTCAATAACACAGATAATCTAAAATTTAATATAATCCCTCCAGTCTGAAAAACATAACTAAGGGCAAAAATGTTAAAGTGATTTAGAGCCCATGGTCTTTTTTGTAAACATCAAAATTTTCATCCAACTCTTAGTCTATTTTGGCAAGTTAAATACGTAATGTTACTCTTATTTTCATACCTGTAATTTAAATTAGGAGTGAGACATTTTTTAGGAAAAAGTTGTTAAGAACAGATCATATATATATATA
This sequence comes from Balaenoptera ricei, assembly GCF_028023285.1. Classification (NCBI taxonomy): domain Eukaryota; kingdom Metazoa; phylum Chordata; class Mammalia; order Artiodactyla; family Balaenopteridae; genus Balaenoptera; species Balaenoptera ricei. The sequence continues at coordinate 77,053,927 of NC_082660.1, forward strand.
TATATTTTTTTTCAGTCTCCAACATTTTATTTATCTTTATTTTTATTTTTTTGACATCTTTATTGGAGTATAATTGCTTTACAATAGTGTGTTAGTTTCTGCTTTATAACAAAGTGAATCAGTTATACATATACATATGTCCCCATATCTCTTCCCTCTTGCATCTCCCTCCCTCCCACCCTCCCTATCCCACCCCTCTAGGTGGTCACACAGCACCGAGCTGACCTCCCTGTGCCATGCGGCTGCTTCCCACTAGCTATCTATTTTACGTTTGGTAGTGTATATATGTACATGCCACTCTCTCACTTTGTCCCAGCTTACCCTTCCCCCTCCCTGTATCCTCAAGTCCATTCTCTAGTAGGTCTGCATCTTTATTCCCATCTTGCCCCTAGGTTCTTCTGACCATTTTTTTTAAGAACAGATCATATTTCATAATATTTTTTGTATCTGAGAAATATGCGCAGATTAAAAAGTGAACCCTGAAGGGAAAGAATAAACTCAAGAAATGAAAGATAAAATCTTTCATAAGTCTTAGCATATTGAAAGAATATTTCTACACTGTCTTATTAAATTAGGCAAGATTACCTTTTCATTTTACTAATGTAGATGGTTTGTGTGGTCGTGTACTTTGTTCCTAAGGAAAAAATGGATGAATCATATCACAGAATAAGAAATAAAACATGGGCTAAAATAGTAGTAATTTAGATGGCATTTAATAGTATTCATTATTTTTCAATTATTTTTGTAGCAGGTTTTTCCCTTGAATGGCTCAATTAATATGGGAATAAATCATGTGCAAATTGATTGGCTATCCCTTTCAAATGCACTATTTCCAAAATTCCACCAGCAGGTGGATTCAGCCTAAGGTGGTCAATGTTCAGTGTTTGGCTTGGTGAGCTGAACCTCTTGCATCTGAAACCTTGGGGAGGGGCAGATGCTGCTAGGCTGTTGTTTGCCCATATCTACCTTTTTTTTTTTTTTTTTGCAGATTGTAAACCATTTGAACTGTGTCCTCTTTTACTTTCCTTAATATTAGCACGGTGGGACTTGACCTTCTCTGCCCTTGTCCTGGTATTGTCAACCTCAACCTCACTCTTGAAGCCCCTTTATCTAGACATTGGACCTATAGAGTATAGAAAAATTTGGGTCACATGCCTGTGGATTAGAGGAACCTGTTTTTAGTGGAGGAGTGAAAGCAATGCAAAATTCTCCAATGCCCCAGTCTAGTTGTTTTGCCTGATGCCCTTTTGCCATGCCAGAGAGAATCTCTATTACATAAAAGAAAGAGGTTAACTTGTAGAGACAAATGTATATGCATTCAATGAAATGTTATTGAACACCTACTAAGTGCATGGCAATTAAAGTAAAGCCTGGGAGTTTCCTTAGATACTATTTATAATTACATTGGTCAGTGGGAATGTCTATTATGCATTGGTCATAGATGGAAATACATTTTGCAAAGGTCACCATTTATGAATCAAAGTTTGTATTTATAAGTCATTGATGTTGTTCTCTTAATTGTTTCTATGATCATTTCGACCTTGTCATTTGATGTATTGTTTTGCTTTATGTTGGGATGGTGCTACCTCAGTCAGCTTTTAGAAGAAATGAAGCCTAAAGTGCTGCAGCACACACATACATACCACCACCACCACCGTCACTGCCACCACACATACCTCACACGCCAAGCAGCTGCTTACAGTAAAACACATTATTGACATGAGTCAATTTTGAGGGAAAGATGGTGTCACAGTGTTTTCCTTTGTACCTTTTCTGGTTGATTTTAAATATGTATTTTAAAATCTATTAGTAAAGGAAGTGAACCTACCATTGTATGGCTGATTGGTATGGGTGGTAACTTGAGGATGTAAGGTGGCTAACTCCTTTTCACATTACATATTACATGGTAAGGAAAGCACAACAATGCATTAGGAAGAGTTAATTCCCACTATCATTAACGCTCAATGGTTCTGCACATACATGCAGAAAGCTGTTTTTGTTACTCCCTGCACACACTCAGTGCTCAGTGGAGTGCAGTTGACTTGGGCCTAGCAATCACTGAGCAGGTGACTTGATTACACGGAAATCAGGCAGAAAATGTCCTCTTCTGGCCACTCAAGTGAATCAGTCAAATTATCGAGTGGCAAAACTAATTCTATGCCTTGGGCCACCAGAGCTGCCACTTCCTATAAGTCAAGCCTTCACTTAGAGTGAAATTGTTTTTTATTTTATTCTCTTTCATTTATTATGCTTATTTCAGTTAATCCATTTAGTGAATGTGAATCAGTCAGTGTGCTTGGGTAGGTTTAGATATGCAACCTCCTCATCTACTGGGGCCGAAATACTTTAGAGTTGCAATGCATTTAGGAAACATCCAAAATTTATTATGATTCATACCGTTATTAAGTACAAACAATGCTATGATTTTAAAATGAGGCACAATGGGGAAGAAAAGATTAAATAAGATGAGCTTTAATGAAATTTTACTCCTACTAAATTTTTCTTAATAGAAGTACAGACACAAGCTTTAGAAAACGGGACATACTTTCAGTTAAATACAGATTCTTAAGTGAGAGAGAATTTACTCTTGGTTAAACAAACAGTGCCTCCTGCCCATCTCTGAAGCAAACCTCCATGCAGTTTCTTACCCACTTTTGAATTTCTGTATCAGATTTAACTCTTTTTAACAGAATCATTGTTATATTTGTACATATGTGTAGAAATTAAAGTGCACAATAGAATCCTTATATGCATATCAACTTCTATTTATCATTTGAATGGGACAAAGAAAATGTAACATCTTAAAATATGTAAAAAAAAATTTATGTAACGTGCAGTTTTCTGTCCACTTCTGCTTATTGCTTGTATATAATAGGAAAATGTACTATTTTGTAGCAGTCAAAAACCTGAACTTGAGACCAACATTTTAAAGAATAGCCAGTAGTTACATGTATTTCAGTGATTGGGAGCATTTTCTTAGTGACGTGGTAGACTATTTGAATATTTGTTCTCCTACTACAGAATGTCTCTTAAAATTTTGTTGGGAAATGGCAGTTGAATTGTTGAGAATTTTCTGCCTACATATGTTCATTTAACAAGATTCAGTTGTACTTGCAAAAGTGGATGAGCTATAGTGTAGGATGTTAGATGTCACATGTCAAATGTCACACACACGCATTTCTTCAGGTTGGCAGCTGGGAACAAAAATCCCATGTTCTACATATTTTGTTTGACATCTCAAGAAGCATTTGTGTATTTTGAGATATACAGGTATGAGTCCTTTTCTCTGGGAACAGTATATCCAAATTATACATGATATTTTTGTATTGATAATAATAATGTTGTTAATTTCCCACTTTAGATAACACAGTTTAAAGCCATAATGTATGCTTTGTTCCTGGTAGAAATGTTTTCAATTTCTGTAAGGCAGTTATTAAGAAATAGTCTTTGGCATGTTTAATAGCATTTTCCACAATTTTGAAGTATAGTATTATATAATTCTAGTAACATGTAAGAGGAATATTTAAAATCTTATTTAAAATGCATGATGCATGAATACTGCTTAAACTATGCCCTGATTTAACAATTGTTAAAATTTTCAATGAATTCTGTTAGGTATACAATGAAAGAATTAAAAAAATATTTATATGTAAAAAAGATCAGGAATCAGGAGAAAAAGATTTTTTCTCCTTTATATTCTTTCAGGTGTAAGTTAAAAACACTATTTTTCTTCATAACAATATTGGGATTATGAAGGCTTTTTTAACCTAGAAAATCACTAAAAGTGTAGTCAGACCTACCACTTATATTTTATTAAATCTACATCTGACATTACTGGCATATTCCTAAGAATAATTGGAGTAAAATGCATTTACATATTAAGATGTTTAATTTGAATGTTCACTTTTCAACTTAATTTCCATAAATAACTTTTGGAGTCAAGGAATACATTAATTTAAAATAGTTATTAATCAACCCACACTTACCTTTAATAAGTGACCAGATTTATACTAAGAATGTAAATAGGCCTCAATCATCACTTTCTGTGAAAACTATTATTTATCAACAAAAGATGAGCTTTATTTTTCTGGCTTATAAATATGCAGATTTATAAAAATAATTACAGTAATCTTTGTGTTGAAAATTGGAGTCTTTGGAGTCTAATGGAGGTCACCTTTGATTGCAAAATTATATACCTTTGTGAGATTAGAACTTGAGTGTTGCAAATTTCTTAGTGATACCGCGAAAATTATATTGAAATAGTTGGATCTTTTAAAACTTACATGAAGCATATGAAGACTCTTGAAAAGTATACAAGGCAATACAGAGATGATAATTTTGAATGATTTGATTTGAAATATTTGGAATTTTGCAATGTCTTGTAAAAGAAAATTGAATTTAATCTATGGAAAAGTTTCATTTCAAATGAGTATGTTTGGTTTTTCTCCTCCATGACAAAGTGGGAGAAATATGTTTGTGTAGTCTAACTGAAGAATAAAAGCTTCTAGGATTAAACTATTAGATAGATGAAATGAAGTGTTCTATAACATAAGTGCTAATTTTTTCACTGTGTAACTTAGCAATGAAAACCCTCATTGAGTGTAAAGGCTAAAAAAAGAAAAAGAAGTCCTTTATTTTTCTTCAAATTGGGGCCATATTGTTATGTCCTTGTGCCATTCTCAGGTTGTGATAGCCCGATGATGTTGGCCTTCCTGGAGGGAAAAAGAAATCCTGGACTCAGAGATTTTTATGGGTAAAAAACAGGTTGTAGGTAATGCTATCTGCTTTCACTTTATCAGTTACAAGAAGAAAATGCCCCACAAGGAGGTCAGTGGTGAATACCCTCTTCAAGTGTTTGGGTTCTGCTACTAAAAGACTGACTAAAACTGAGATTACTGTCATGAAAACTGTTGAGTATTATGTGGAAAAATGGTCTAGTTATTGTGTATCTGCTAAAATTAATTCCCAGAGGTTTGTTTTACATGGAAAATATGATTCTTACAACAAGCTTTTAAAAAGTGAAGGAGTAAAGTGGGAGGTGGAAGTATGGTTTCAGCATCCTCTCAGTGGCAACAAATAAAAGATTTGTTCCTCATTAAGCCATTTCTTGATGTTTCCCAATAGATTTTGAGCTGAACACTTGTTCATCCCAAAGCTCTGACAAGCGAGGCCTGCAGAATTAGGCCAGCCACTGCTACAAATAGTGTACATGAAACGGTAATCATTGCTTTCCCGTCTATTATTAGATTAACTTCATAGGGATTGCTTTTTTCTCCTGTGAGTTGATGCATAAATGACATGCTTTACCCTCCAATAAATCTAATAGCAGAGTGGCTATGGCATGATGTTCATAGCCCTTGGTCCCATGACAGATTATTTTTGATTGCTACAGGAGTTTGGAGCAGCTTAAAGCTATTAGAATTTAAAGGCATCATTGAAATGTTACAGCATACCTGCCTCATACAGAATATTGCTGATTCTGAGTTATGTTCACAGCTTTTTGCCCCATGATCTCGAATATCACTCAGTTACTAACTTAAGAAACTGATTACAAATCATCAAGCTGAAAAACAATTTTACACCAAGTCGTAATAAGAGGGATGCCTCTGTCCCTTGAGGATTTTTAGCATTGCTAAATGTCACCGTGGAGAGTTTCTGTCAATACTTTGTATCTAACTACATTAAAACTTCCTTTTCCTCTTATTAGTTACATTAGGAAGGCACGATATTGGATGTCAAGCCTCCTATACAGATAATTCTAAATACATTATTTCTGTAGCAGAAAAATTTTAATTTTTCAGAGAATCAGTAACTTGTTTCATGTTGGTATTTCCTTCTTACCTCAATATATGAATTTTGTTTTTCTCCTGATGACTCAAATCCAATCTGTTTATCACTTCTTATCTTGTGGAAATGGCTTAGATAAGCGCTTAGTAGAAAATGTGGTCTGAGCGTGCTTTTTCTAGGTTGCGGAAACTTGAAGATTTGCAGGCCTGGTTCCAAGTGCTTCCTGATTCCCTTACAATTTAATTTTAGGAGGAGATCTATGTATTAAAACTAGGGTGATTCATTTTTCTGGGATTTTCTTGGTCTATGCTTGGTCTGATGCCCTGCCTGCTTTTGTGTTTTATCACTCTCAAAAGTGCCTTTATTTGAAAGATAAATTATATATTTATCTTAGTTATTAAGCCATCTAATTTTTATACGAGTAAATTTATCTTAGTGCCTTTTGAAGCTTAACATGTATAGAAGTGAATTCTAATATTATTTATTGTTCCTCTCACATAGCCAATACCTCTCAATTAACACTTTTCTGACTGGAAGAAAATAAAGAGGCATATTATGCATAGCAGGCTACCTCATTTCAGATATTCATATGGAGACAGTTGGAATGTTAAAATGGGTATTAAAAAGTTAAAAATTGTTGTACCCACCATTGACCCTCACCCTGCCCATGGCTAAACTAGCTGTAAAGTAGCACTTTAAGTATTCCAAATTTTCTCTATATCATCATAATGTGAAGTGCTAAGACATACTTAATGATATATTTCTATTCACTGTATTAGGCACTGGCATTATTGCAAAACACTCCAGGTAGCACAACTAATGAGGGAGCTAAGGATGGGTCTTTTCTTAGGAAAGATTAAAATGCAAAGCAAGTTTGAATCGCTTTAATCAGAAATTTTGAACACTTAAAAATGTTAAAGGTAACAATACAATTCATGCTATGCAAATGCATGGTATGCTTGACTATAGCTACATATGAAGTAAAATGTGCTATAATTTGGTTGAAAAATGCCTTCATTAAATTTATAGCAGGATTTGTTACACACAGAATGTAAAGCTAATGTGAATCTAATCTAATCCAATGGCTGTTAATTACCCCCCCCCTTTAAAAAAAAATAATAGACTTTCCTGGCTTCCATATTCAGCAGTGAAAGTCCCATGGGAAAACTAAAATGTTCCTAACATAATATTTATTGTTACTTATGTAATACATTTTAAAAACTAAATATGCATCAGATGATACACTATGTAGTATATAATCAAAATCCAAGCAACAGACACATTTAGGAAAGGAAGTTTACTTCAAAGAAAGAAAAAATGTACATAGCAATGGTAGATAAATATGTGAGTTTAGATGCTTCATAGATAGGTAGAAAAGTTTAGTAAGTAGGTAGGTAAGTTTAGAAGTCAAATGTATTGGAGATGATTTATTTCACACAGTCAATTGTAAAGTCCAAATGTGATGAACTGTTGATTCCTGTTTCCAGGTTGCTTAGATCTTTCTGGTGGCTAATAGCCTTTCTTGACCATCAGTTAAAAAACATCTTTAACCTTATTTGCCGAGTTTAAATGGTTCATGGATAAAAATAGGACAAAAACAACACATGTCTGAGTACTGAGGTCAGAGGACTACATTCAGTGACTACTCAGCACAATTTTTTTTGTTTGCTAATGTGCTTTAAAACAGGTTTCTTGTGTGTGTGTGGCAATATTTGATTTCCCTAATACAGCTAATTTAGAAATTTTTTTTAACATCTTTATTGGCGTGTAATTGCTTTACAATGGTGTGTTAGTTTCTGCATTATGACAAAGTGAATGAGCTATACATATACATGTATCCCCATATCTCCTCCCTCTTGCGTCTCCCTCCTACCCTCGCTGTCACACCCCTCTAGGTGGTCACAAAGCACAGAGCTGATCTCCCTGTGCTATGTGGCTGTTTCCCACTAGCTATCTATTTTACGTTTGGTAGTGTATATATGTCCATGCCACTCTCTCTTCGTCCCAGCTTACCCTTCCCCCTCCCCGTGTCCTCAAGTCCATTCTCTACGTCTGTGTCTTTCTTCCTGTGCTGCCCCTAGGTTCTTCAGAACCATTTTTTTTTTTTTTAGATTCCATATATATGTGTTAGCATACGGTATTTATTTTTCTCTTTCTGACTTACTTCACTCGGTATGACAGACTCTAGGTCCATCCACCTCACTACAAATAACTTAATTTTGTTTCTTTTTATGGCTGAGTAATATTCCATTGTATATATGTGCCACATCTTCTTTATCCATTCATCTGTTGATGGACACTTAGGTTGCTTCCATGTCCCGGCTATTGTAAATAGAGCTGCAATGAACATTGTGGTACATGACTCTTCTTGAATTATGATTTTCTCAGGGTATATGCCCAGTAGTGGGATTGCTGGGTCGTATGGTAGTTCTATTTTTAGCTTTTTAGGGAACCTCCATAATGTTCTCCATAGTGGCTGTATCAACTTACATTCCCACCAACAGTGCAAGAGCGTTCCCTTTTCTCCACACCCTCTCCAGCATTTATTGTTTGTAGAGTTTTTGATGACGGCCATACTGATGGGTGTGAGGTGATACCTCATTGTAGTTTTGATTTGCATTTCTCTAATGATTAAGGATGTTGAGCATCCTTTCATGTGTTTGTTGGCAATCTGTATATCTTCTTTGGAGAAATGTCTGTTTAGTTCTTCTGCCCATTTTTGGGTTGGGTTGTTCGATTTTTTGATATTGAGCTGCATGAGCTGCTTGTAAATTTTGGAGATTAATCCTTTGTCAGTTGCTTCATTTGCAAATATTTTCTCCCATTCTGAGGGTTGTCTTTTGGTCTTGTTTATGGTTTCCTTTGCTGTGCAAAAGCTTTTAAGTTTCCTTAGGTCCCAATTGTTTTTTTTTGTTTTTATTTCCATTTCTCTAGGAGCTGGGTCAAAAAGGATCTTGCTTTGATGTATGTCATAGAATGTTCTGCCTATGTTTTCCTCTAAGAGTTGGATAGTGTCTGGCCTTACATTTAGGTCTGTAATCCATTTTGAGTTTATTTTTGTGTATGGTGTTAGGAAGTGCTCTAATTTCATTCTTTTACATGTACCTGTCCAGTTTTCCCAGCACCACTTATTGAAGAGGCTGTCTTTTCTCCACTGTATATTCTTACCTCCTTTGTCAAAGATAAGGTGACCATATGTGCGTGGGTTTATCTCTGGGCTTTCTATCCTGTTCCATTGATCTATATTTCTGTTTTTGTGCCAGTACCATACTGTATTGATTACTGTAGCTTTGTAGTATAGTCTGAAGTCCAGGAGTCTGGTTCCTCCAGCTCCGGTTTTCTTTCTCAAGATTGCTTTGGCTATTTGGGGTCTTTTGTGTTTCCATAAAAATTGTGAAATTTTTCGTTCTAGTTCTGTGAAAAATGCAATTGGTAGTTTGATAGGGATTGCATTTTATCTGTAGATTGGTTTGGGTAGTAGAGTCATTTTCACAATGTTGATTCTTCCAATCCAAGAACATGGTATATCTCTCCATCTGTTTGTATCATGTTTAATTTCTTTCATCAGTGTCTTATAGTTTTCTGCATACAGGTCTTTTGTCTCCTTAGGTAGGTTTATTCCTAGATATTTTATTCTTTTTGTTGCAATGGTAAATGGGAGTGTTTCCATAATTTCTCTTTCAGATTTTTCATCATTAGTGTATAGGAATGCAAGAAATTTCTGTGCGTTAATTTTGTATCCTGCTACTTTACCAAATTCATTGATTAACTCTAGTAATTTTCTGGTAGCATTTTTAGGATTCTCTATGTATAGTATCATGTCATCTGCCAACAGTGACAGCTTTACTTCTTCTTTTCCGATTTGGATTCCTTTTATTTCTTTTTCTTCTCTGATTGCTGTGGCTAAAACTTCCAAAACTATGTTGAATAATACTGGTGAGAGTGGATATCCTTGTCTTCTTCCTGATCTTAGAGGAAATGGTTTCAGTTTTTCACCATTGAGAACATTGTTGGTTGTGAGTTTGTCATATATGGCCTTTATTATGTTGAGGTAAGTTCCCTCTATGCCTACTTTCTGGAAGGTTTTTATCATACATGGGTGTTGAATTTTGTTGAAAGCTTTTTCTGCATCAATTGAGATGATCATATGGTTTTTCTCCTTCAATTTGTTAATATGGTTTATCACATTGATTGATTTGCATATATTGAAGAATCCTTGCATTCCTGAGATAAACCCCACTTGATCATGGTGTATGATCCTTTTATTACTTACAGGTTTTATAAACCTTAATGAGAAGTTAATACAATTGTTTTTATGCTTTAGTTGGGTTTGTTTATTGCTTTCATAAGTATCAGGAGGAAAGGTGTAATCGTATCACCCAGAGGCAGTCTGTATAAATAATAATAATAATAACGATAATAATGATGATATTGATTATGATATATTATATAAATTATAGCCACCTTCTTTTTGGAAATGTATTTTCTGCTTTATTCTCACGATTTTAATTGGTCAATACATTTTATTTTTAATATTTTTGCCATGCACATATACAAGATGAAACACTATATCAAATGGAAAGTTCTACTTCTGATTAAATTTTTTATAGGGGCTTTATTGGCCTATATTATGTCTTTTATGATTGAAATGAGGGCATATATTATTTTACTCAGAAATTATAAATTGGGATGTAGCTGGGCAAGAGGAAGTAGTTATGCTAGCTTCTACTATTACTTAGAGAATATCATGATATTTCTTTTCTTCTGACTCTGTTATGGCAGCATGATGCTGTAGAATGAGACTGGATTGGGTCCTAGCTAACAACCAAATAAGTATCATTTCTGGTAAGTCATATTTATCTTCTCCAAGGAATATTTTTCTCATCTGAAAGATGTACATGGTCATGCTTGCCTTGTTCATTTCTTAAGTCATTACGAGTTGCAAATGAATGTATGAATTGTGTTTGAAAATGCTTTGAATGATGCAAAATACTGTGTTCAGTACTATTCTTACTTTTGTCAATGTTTTAATATGAATATATGCTACATTATGGAATTAAGACATAGATTCATTGTAATGTGAAGGAAAATATTTTGATTTTGTGGCTATCATAGACTAACCCATGAGCTGAATGATTTTTTCCTGACCTATGAAATATATTTCATTACCACCAAAAATGTATCATTCATCCACTGTTTGTAAACCAGATGGCTAATAACATATGGAATAAATCTTCTACACACCTGCCATGTAACAGTTTCCTCGTGCTATAGCATAATACCTTAAGTAATACCAAAGCATACTTCTAATGACTTCAAAGCTATCCAAAATCACATTCATACTGAAAACATTTTATTATTTGTAATTTGGGGGGTTTTCTATATTAAATGTAAAAGAAATGAGTTTTGTAGAAAGACATGCCTTTCCATATGTGAGAAATATATTTTGAAGCTCACATATGCTCTCAGGAGTTAATGTTTTCAATATTTACAAGAGCAAATCATTCTGAGAACCATAAATGCTATGTATGCTATCAGTTGGGCAGTCAGCCACCATTTAGAAAAAAGTCTTCTTATTTCTATCACCCTATAATTTACTCCAGTAAAAATTCAAGCATAATTTGTATCTTTGAGAAGAAAAAATGCTAATTGAAACCATGTAATAAAGTACAATTTAGCAAAAATATTAGTTTTGTTTTGTTTTGTTTTACTATTTTAAGCCTATTATTTTAAAAATTACTTTAGTATTAAAAAGGCTGTAGAATTGTGCTTGGTGTCAGCAAATTATGTCTTCAAACACATTTTAATTCTCATTTTCCTTTGCTTAAATAGAAAAACTTTATAAATTAGAAACTAAAATTAATTGAATAAACTCCAATTGAATGTTTTTATGTTTTTGTATGCATTTTAAAAAGTGCATTGTAAATTTTTCAGAGCTGGTGACAGTGGCTAACGTGTTCAACCCTCCCAAATTTAATGCAGTGCAAGGGAAAATGATGTTGTATGAAGCACCGTTTATTTTCAGTTTTTAAACCTAATGTGTTTACTAAGTTAATATACACTTTAATTCCAGCATCTACAATATCTAAATTAGATTTGACCAGCATGATTTCCCTACCAATACAGAAAGTATGATTTGTGCAATAGTTATTTTAACCCACAGGCTCCCAAAATACCTTAAGTGTTAATGAGTAAAAGTAAGGTATCCAATTTAAAGGCATCGTTTCTCTATGTGAAGGATGCTTCTAATTCATTTTGATAATAGAACTCTTATAGAATCCTAGAAAGCTAGAGTTTGCCATCAATCATGTGGTACACAATGCCAAACTCCAGTACTGGAGAATGGGGGTGATGGAAGTTTACAATAGGGAAAACGCTCCTGTTTTTCACACAGGTAAGCACTCTATAGAAGCAGGTAGTTGTAAGGGAGAGGATGCTAATTAATGGCCTAAAAGAAAACTGCTGCCTACTCTATAGTCAGAACAGGCAATTCTTTTTAATTTAAAGAGTATATTAACGTAGTCATTCTCTTAGTCAGTTTAGGCTATAAAAAATACCATAGACTGGGTGGCTTAAACAACAAGTATTTATTTCTCATAGTTCTGGAGACTGGGTGGTCCAAGATCAAGGTGACAGCAGATTCGGTTCTTGGTGAGGGCTGTCTTCCTGCGTTGTAGACAGCTGCCTTCTCGTATTCTCACATGGCTGAAAGAGGTGGAGAGAGGGAGAGAGAGAGAAAAGGAGAGAGGGAGAGAGGGAGACTGAGAGAGAGGAGAGAAAGTACTTTTTCTCTTGTTATAAGGACATTAATCCCATTATGGGGCTCCCCCCTCATGACCTAATTAATTTCTGAAGGCCCCACCTTCAACATATGAATTTGGGGGGACACAAACATTCAGTCCATAGCAGTCATGTAACGACAATAGAAACAGCTTCACAAGTGCTTACTATATGTCAGGAACTGTGCTGGGTCCTTTATATCCATTATCTCACTTAACGTCCACAAGAACTTATGAGAGTCATCATTATCCTTGTTTTATAGATGAAGAAACAGAGATTCAGAGAAGTCACAGTGCTAGTGAATCAATGTTAAGTCTATCTGGATTTTCCAAGATCCTGCTCTTAACTACTGTGCCACATTACCTTTTTCAGGTTCTAAGTTCCAGGTGTGGTATATGCTAGTAGCTGTGGGATATTGGAATAGCAAAAGGAGCAGATACTCTTTCCTTGTTGTGCCTATAGCCAGATTTCGAAATGGGACAAATTGCTTAACTTCACTGTGCCTCATTTCCTCATGTATCAAATGGGGATGATAATCTGTCTATAGGTCATTGGGAGAACAAAATTAGGTGGGAGATGTGGGTGGGCTCTGAAAAAATATTTTGAAGATACTATATAAATGAATTTATATTCCAAGGCAAAACTTCCCAATAACACATTTCTCTTATTTTCCTCATTTTTAAATATTTAAGAGTGAGGTGGCATTTTATTATTTTTCTGTTCATGGGGATGGGTACTATTATATTGTTGCTTGTCTGGAAGTTTGAGTTTTCAAGAATAAGGTGCATTTCTTTGCCTGTAAGATTTGTTTTGGTTATTCATTTTTTCCTCTCAATTTGTGACAATGAGATTGTCTGTTTCACTGCAAAGAGACAACACAATCTCATTTTGTTTGAAACAACTTAGGGTGCTTTCCTAGTTATGTGATTCTTATGAATGGTACATGGCTTCAAAGGAAAGATTAGGAAGGTTGGAGCAATGAAAAGCTCTTCCTTTTCTCATTATAACCAGACGGTATACATAATCATATCAATGTTTCTGAAACCTCTTAACATAAATGGCCTATATTTCATATTTGAGCCACCTACTTAATGTTACTTAAAACAGACCTACTAGAGAATGGACTTGAGGATATGGGGAGGGGGAGGGGTGAGATGTGACAGGGTGAGAGAGTGGCATGGACATATATACACTACCAAATGTAAAATAGATAGCTAGTGGGAAGCAGCCGCATAGCACAGGGAGATCAGCTCGGTGCTTTGTGACCACCTAGAGGGGTGGGATAGGGAGGGTGGGAGGGAGGGAGATGCAAGAAGCAAGAGATATGGGGATATATGTATATGTATAGCTGATTCACTTTGTTATAAAGCAGAAAGTAACACACCATTGTAAAGCAATTATACTCCAATAAAGATGTTAAAAGAAAAAAAAGTATATATACATATAATAATACACATTCACACCAAAGTAATGGAAAATATGGAAGCCTATTTTATTAATTTGGTGTGGAGATGCATACATATATATCTATATATTATCAATCTTTGGCTTCCTACCTAAATTTTTTTATTGAAGTAACATTGTTTTATGACATTATATAAGTTTCAAACAAAAATCAAAATAAATGGTTTTATAATTTTAATCCAAAGAGTAAAATGGTTTTCTAAAATTAGTCCTAAATTTGAATGGTAACCCAGGAGGTTTGTGTGTGAACAAAGTGCATTGATGATAAGCAGTTAAAAAAGGGCACATGGTCTTCCAGACACTTCTTTTGTAAGTTATTATTCCTAACGACTACAAGATTTGTTGGTGATGTCATAAATGTATTGTATCATTAAAGCATTTTTATCATTTCTATTTCCTTATTCAAAATCCAACATTTATTGGAAAGTAAATAGATGAAAATAATTCAATAACAAAAATATGATTGGATTCCCATTTCTTTTAATATTCAAAGATAGAAATTATAGACAGCCAAATATTAACTTGACAGGCATATGCAGAGGATTTGGACTTTATGAATATATTTCATTGCACAAGGTTTTAGATTGATCTGGGTTTCTCAAAGAAAAAGGTCAGGGAAATCTATATTTGTTTCCTGTTAGCCTTTTGTAGGGGAATTATGTTTTTTCTGAAATAGAATTTTATAATACATAATATGGGTATTCAGGAGAGACTGTGAATTAAATTTCTGCAAAATAGTAGGTGGTTTTTATGGAGTCAAAGCTGCTGACCTAATTTTAAGGAAATTCTATTATTTCATGTATGCTTACTGCACCAATATAGAAATATCACAATTATTTTTGATTAGAAATTAATGTTAAAGAAAGAATATTAATTTTATAGTCTTGACCATTTAAATGTGTATTGCCATCTTGGAAGTCCTACTGATTATTATAAAGAGTTTGGCTAAAAAATTACAATTGTGTATGAATCAGGCAATTGTATCATTGAAAACAAGTGTAACATTAATTTGAAGGTACAATATTAAAAGTGTCACAGGGAAATATTTTAGACTTCTTTGGGACATAAAATTCTACATATAATAAGATGTTTGTTATTTACAATGAATGCCAGCTCTATTTAATTTGGTAACAAAATGGAACATAAATGTTGGACCAAGAGACCATATGTAGCTATGCAAACAGCCCCATGTTTTGTCTTATTTCAGTCACTAGCTCTATATCCTGGGGCAAATCTTTTTATTCTCTTTAGGCCTCCGTTTTCAATATGCACTATTATCTCTCAAGTCCCCCCTAAGTTCTTTATCCATTGATCCACTTCTGTAAAACAGCTCACTAACATAATGCATGATTATTGTTGGTGTTATAAGACAAATTGTATTGCCAGCATTATAACCAATAACAAAGCACAAAAATTATATTGATCATCTAAATAAATTTCCTGATTTCCACATGTTTGTTTTACCTTTAAGGAAACTGCACCTCTTAGTTTTAAAATTTTCTCAGTTAACCCTTCACATGTACTACATCTTATATACCTGTCACAGCAGACAGTGATATTCAGGAGCAGCCAATAAACCTTAAGATCATTGAAGGAAGAACACTTTGATAATTTCCCATTTTCTTTCCTGAACTATGGTACAAAATCCAAGTCAATGCCATATTGACATAGCTTTTCTATTTGCTATCAGTTATAAATGCTGGGATTACCTAAGTGATTGTTTTCTCAGAAAGCCATAATGTAATCTCAAACCTAATACTCCAACAACCATGCACTAATTAAAACTGCAATTATATTTTTGCTCAAACAAAACGACTTAATAAACATTATCACAAACTGTTTACCCTTCCCCCAAACAATTTATGCTCTCTAATACAATTTCCCATTAAAACTGCTGCCAGGTAAATTAAAAACTCTTGAAATAGTAAGTAAGTGGGAAATTAATTCAACAGTTTAATCTAGACCTAATAACAGTTGCAAGCTCAGAAAAAGATTGCTACAGCGGGGAGTTAATTAACAGCTTATCCCCCATTTGATAAAAGTAATCCACTCTAATTCCAGTGTAATTTACCTCAATGTAATATAAAACCACAAGCTGCTTCTGGTGCTGGTAATTATTAGCTTTGTCCTGTAGCCACATTGACAATAAAAGTCAGCTGTATCTTAATAATAAGAGGTTGTCTGCTAAATGCCCACAATTAAAGACGTAATATGAAATCTTCCAACAGCAGCAACCATGTATATTGCCACACAAGCAGAGGTCCCAGTTTAGAGTTAAACTGCATTTAATTGTTCCGTCTAGTTCTATGAAACAGGTGTGCCATGCGAAAAGTAAGCATTTTATTGGCTTCATATAGGGAAGCATAGGGAAATTAGGTGACGAAACCATCCCATTCTTTCAAGCCCTAATGCCACTGACTTAGTACAACTGTCATCTCTTTTTACTTGGACAATTGCACAAATTTATGTAGTTTTTCTGCCCAACCCCAACACCAACCCATCCTCTGTGTAGCGACCTGCAAGAATCTCATCTTGTAACCACACTGGATATAAACTTTCACTGCTACCTATTGTCTGCAAGATGAAGTTGAAACTCCCTAACATGACATAAAAATTCTTTCATGTTCTGGCCCTTAATCTACAGTTTAAACCTTACTTATCAACTTGGAAAATAAATGAAGACGATAAATTCTGCTGCCTGCAGTTCCGTTTCCTGATTTATCAACACTTTCCTTGCTTATCTACCACCTTCTCTGTGAAGTTTTCTTTGACACTCCCCAAAATTTCATCACCCCTTTTTTCTATTCTATTCTAACACTTTAGATTCTTCTATCATTTCACTTATTTTATTGCCTTTTATTTATTTATAGACAACTCTCTATATATACACGTGAACATCTTCATCATCAGAATGTCATAGTAAAACCTTTATTTGTTTCAAAATAGTTTCATATTCAATTTCTTATTTCATCCTCACAATATCCTGTAAGGTAGTAGAAACAGATATTATTCTTATTTTACAGATGAAGGAACCAAGACCCAGATAACTGAAATGACAAAACTGGAATTAGAACCCAGGTTGCCTGAATGCTAGTTGAGTGCTCCTTCCACTTTGTTATACTTCTCCCATACTTCTACAGATTCAGTTCCGTTCACCCAAAATGTATAGACTGACTGCTGTCTGCCCGACATTATGCTTGGATATATTTGGGTATGATGTATTCCAATGTCTTGAAGGATATTAAGTAAAAAGCAAACAAGTCTAGCTTGGAGTTATGACATAATAAAAATAGATGTGGTTTAAGCCAAGGCATATTGAAGAATGAGTAGTGAATGAATAATGCACTTTGGAGAGAAGTGGGAGATTGGAAAGACAGATTAAGGTTGGTTTTAATAAGTGTACTGTTCCAAAGTGAAGTTTGAACCTTATAGGAAGCCAATGAATCTCTTTTGAATAGAGGATGCTGGAATAGAAATTTTCTGCAGATTTATCTGGCAGTTTTAGGTAATTACATTGGAACAGAGAAGTAAGTGGGAGGAGTGTCTAGAGTTTTTGGCTCTAATTACAGGTTGCCATAATCCCAATTTGAGGAGGTGAGACCTGAGCTAGAACTTCAGCAGTGACAATAGAAAAGAGTGATATGTGCGTTCCTCATCTGTACATGTGTGGAGTGTGCTGTCTCTCTTCATTGTTTACAAGATCCTTGATGATTCCTATGTGCAGTTTTTTAAATTTCTACACGTTTCCCCTACAGCTTGGCAAATAAAGTGCTTTGCTTATTGTAGATGCCTGATAAATATTGTTAACTGGCTAGCTGTTTGAAACGTTCATTGTGTTATAGTAGATGAGGTTATAATGACATTTATTTTTATAACTTTAGGGTTGGACTTTGAGTTTTTAAAAATTCCATTTGTTATTGAAACTTTAGTTTTGGTTTACACATGAATCAAGGGACAGTAAGGTTAGAGTGGAAGGTTACACTGAATGTTTGAATTACCTGTTTTTAGAAAAGTAATATCAAAACTTCCTAGCTATTCCATAGTTTATATGGATGAAAATGTAACGTGTGAAATGTCACATTTTGTGTGTAACTCATGTTTCCTGCATATTTGGTGCCTTTATGCTAGATTCCTGATGACTGAATGCTGCTGTATAGATCTATAGACACTGTTTGATTACTACTTGACAAATATGATGGTTTTGCCATTAACAAAAGTCGATATGTGGGAAGGAAAATAAGTAGATAAATGAAATATCAAAAACCCAAAGTTATTGAGAAATGGATTTGGGAAGAAGTTAGTTATGTCAGTCATGATCACTCCCATTTTCACCTTTTGGATCTTTTCTCCTGGTGTGGTATTACCTTTCCCCTATCTTCAGTACAGAATCTCCTATATATCTGAACAGATTTATAGCTCATAAAATTTTAAATACATGTATATATTTTTAAGTCCAGTGTAACAGAGGATTTAGCCCAGTCTTTGGATGCATTCCTACCAGATTGTACTATGAGTTGGTTCTTCAGAGCTTTGATCAGGCAGACTCTTTTGTTCCTGGTTGATATTCATTTATTACACCAAGCACATTTTTTTCCACAGTAGATTAGGTTTGGTTTATGATGACAATATGCTAAGGCAGGTATCTCTCATCCTTGATGAGCTCCACAATTATCCTAGGGAACTCCTAGCAGCTCACTTTAATGTTGTACAGATCTAATAGGCTCTGAAATTAGGGAATCATCCGTAGTTTGTGACAAAAGTATAATTGGAGGTACTGTCATCATGCTTATTACTCTTTAAGTTCTCAGTCAATTGCACTACCAAAAACAAACTAACCACAATAAAATGAAAATTCATCATTCCTAAAAAAATAAGAGGAAGTGACTGCATACCATTCTAGACTTCTCTCACCTAAGCTCCAGACTATATGTTCACCCTCTTTCTGGGTACCTAGTTTTCCAAAATACCGCTTAAACCCAACATATACAAAACCAAGTTCATTGTCTTCACCTTCATTATTTTATCCTCCTCCCTGAGTTTTCTTTCTCAGAGAAAGTGGTACAACCCTGGCCAAACCAGAAATCTGGAAGTCATCATTAACTTCTCACTGAAGTGAACAGTCAACTTATCCTATAGATTTTACCTTTTAACCCTCTCATATCTATTTCTTCCCCTCTGTTCTCACTGCCGATACCCTAAAAATGCCCGTCACTGTTTTCATAGGCAACAACTTACGCCCCTTTAATGGATTTCAACTGATCTCTATAGAAGCCCCCCTCCCTTTACTGGGGTATAATTTACAAACAGTAAGTATTGCCATTTTATATGTACCGAGTGATGAGTTTGGCAATTGTATGTAGTAATAATCACCACAATCAAGATTTAGAACATTTCCTACCCCCTTTGCAGTCCAGTCCCCTCCCCTGATCTCAGCCCCAGTCAACCACTGATTTGCTCTCCATTACAAGCATACATGATGTAGTCTTTTGCATCCAGCTTCATTCACTCAGCATAGTCCTTTTGAGATTTATGTATGACATTGCCTGCATCAGTAATTCATTAAATTTTCTTTTATGGACATACTGAAATTTGTTTATCCATTCATTAGTTGATGATGATTGGCTTGCTACCATTTTCGCTACTATGATCTTACGGTGTTATACTTACAAGTCTTTGGATATATGTTTTCATTTCTCTTGAGTAAAAACTAGGAGTAAGATTTCTGGGTCAGATGGTAAGCATATGTAACTTTAGAAGAAAACTGCCAAATTGCTCAAGTGGCTCAACTAATTTTTATTCCTACCAGCAGCATGGGAGATCCAGTTGTTCTACTGGATTGTTATTATTCTTTCTAAATATTTAATCAGATTCACCAGTGAAGCTATTTTGTGCAGGCATTTTGATTTTGGAAAGGTTTGAATTCAGATTTTATTTATTTAATATAGAGCTATTCCTGTTTTATCTTTCTTCTTAGGTCAGTTTCAGTTATTGTAAGGCCCTTTTTTTTAACATCTTTATTGGAGTATAATTGCTTTACAATGGTGTGTTAGTTTCTGCTTTATAACAAAGTGAATCAGCTATACATATACATATATCCCCATATCTCTTGCTTCTTGCATCTCCCTCCCTCCCACCCTCCCGATCCCATCCCTCTAGGTGGTCACAAAGCACCGAGCTGATCTCCCTGTGCTATGCGACGGCTTCCCACTAGCTATCAGTTTTACATTTGGTAGTGTATATATGTACATGCTACTCTCTCACTTTGTCCCAGCTTACCCTTCCCCCTCCCCTTGTCCTCAAGTTCATTCTCTAGTGGGTTTGTGTCTTTATTTCTGTCCTGCCCCTAGGTTCTTCATGACCTTCTTTTTTTGTTTTTTGTTTTTTTCTTTTTCTTTTTTTTTTTTAATTTTTTTATTCATTTATGGCTGTGTTGGGTCTTCACCTCTGTGTGAGGACTTTCCCCAGTTGTGGCAAGCGGGGGCCACTCTTCATCGCAGTGCACGGGCCTCTCACTATCGCGGCCTCTCTTGTTGCGGAGCAAAGGCTCCAGACGCGCAGGCTCAGTAGTTGTGGCTCACGGGCCCAGTTGCTCCGCGGCATGTGGGATCTTCCCAGACCAGGGCTCGAACCCGTGTCCCCTGCATTGGCAGGCAGATTCTCAACCACTGTGCCACCAGGGAAGTCCTTTTTTTGTTTTTTAACTTTTCATTTTATATTGGAGTATAGCCGATTAACAAAGTTGCGATAGTTTCAGGTGCACAGCAAAGGGACTCAGCCATACATATACATGTATCCATTCTCCCCCAAACTCTCCTCCCATCCAGGCTGCCACATAACATTGAGCAGAGTTCCCTGTGCTATACAGTAAATCCTTGTTGGTTATCCATTTAAAATATACCAGTGTGTACATGTCGGTCCCAAACTCCCTGAATATTCCTTCCCCCTACCTTTCCCCCCGGTAACCATACATTTGTTCTCTAAGTCTGTGAGTCTGTTTCTGTTTTGTAAATAAATTCATTTGTATCATTTCTTTTTAGATTCCGCATATAAGGCATATCATACGATATTTCTCTTTCTCTGTCTGACTAACTTCACTCAGTATGACAATCTCTATGGTCCTTCCATATTGCTGCAAATGGCATTATTTCATTCTTTTTAATGGCTGAGTAATATTCCATTGTATATATATACCACATGTTCTTTATCCATTCCTCTGTCGATGGACATTTAGGTTGCTTCCATGTCTTGGCTATTGTAAACAGTGCTGCAATGAACATTGGGGTGCATGTATCCTTTCGGACCATGTTTTTCCGTGGATATATGCCCAGGAGTAGGACTGCAGGGTCATATGGTAGTTCTATTTTTAGTTTTTTAAGGAACTTCCATTGTGTTCTCCATAGTGGCTGTACCAATTTACATTCCCATTTTACATTATTTATTTTTAAATATTTAATCAGATTCACCAGTGAAGCTATTTCAGGCAGGCATTTTGAGTTTGGAAAGGTTTTAATTCAGATTTAATTTATTTAATAAAGCTATTTCTGTTTTCTCTTTCTTCTTAGGTCAGTTTCAGTCATTGTAAGGCCCTTCTTGATCTGACTTCTGCATGACTCTTCATTCTCATCCTTCACACCATTCCTTCATCACAGCTCTTTGCTTTAGTTGTTATATATGTATCAGGTTGCAGTTCTCCTGAACAAGACATACTGCTTCAAACTTCCTTTACACAAATTTATTGATCTGTTGTTTGGAATGCTGTGCCCTTAGCTTCACATAGCTAATTATAAATTCTTTAATGCTCATTTCAGGATGCTCCCCTTTTCAGGGAAAACTTTAGTGATTTCACTTGATGTTTCCTTTTCCCACACACTTCTTCATTTCCCACTGCCAGCTGTCTTAAGTATTCTTCCTTGGTCCTCCCCCGAGTACCATGTGTATACTGCAAGTGTAGCCCTTCATATGTGTAGTAATTGTGTTTTCCTTCTTCTCTTATTAGACTTAGGTTACTGCAGTTAGGGGCCTTGAGTTTTGTCTCTGCATTTTTTGTGTCAAGCACATGGAAAATATTCAATTAGAATGAAAGAAGGAAAGGAGGGAATGAGGAAGGAAAGAAAAAAAGGGTGGGAGGGAGGAAGGAAGGAAGGAAGGAAGGAAGGAAGGAAGATCACAAAGGGAGGGGGAGAAAAACAGAAGATGGTTAAAGATGGTTTCTGTATCTGGGGCCTGGGCTGCATAGCATGGGAAACAAAAGCAGCTTTCAGGCAGCTGTACCAAAACAGTTCTTCTTTAGTAGCTATACAAACAATCTCTTTCCATTACCATAATTTTTACCATCAATTAAAAATTATGGATCAATATTACTTGATGTGATGACATTTAATTGGTGAGGCCTGCCTGAGCCATTACTATTATTACCTGACCCATTGATCTTTATAATTTCAAATCTAAAGATACACCTACATATATCCCTTATATTAACAAATGCATGTGTCCAAGCGTATGGATACACATAGGGTCATTTTGGAGATTTTCATTGTGTATCTTCTGTCTTTTATCATACCCATCTCTCTATATATATGCATGAGCAGGCATTGAGAACTATACACATAAATACTGCACATTTTAAACTTAGCATAAGTATTTTAAATATTAAAATAAAAGAAGGTAGTGTTACATATAGAAGTTTTGCATTACAGTTGACCTTTGACCAACACTGGTTTGAACTGCAAGGTCCACTTATATGTGGGTTTTTTTCCAATAAACACTACAGTACTACACGATCTGTGGTTGGTTGAATCCCTGATGTAGAACCACAGATAGGGAGGGACAACTATAAAGTTATACATGGATTCTCAACTGCTGGGGGGTGCCCCAACCCTTACTTTGTTCAAGGGTCAACTGTATTTATTAAATATGTATATCCAATCAGGTTGGGATATCTACTTTAGTATGCTCTTATCCTGAAGCAGTGCTGTCCAATAGAGAGAGTCAGAAGATTTTAGGTTCAATCCCCAACACCTAAACTCTTTCTTATGAGGAGTACATCAAGTATTGATGAGATGTGCACATCAAAGCCTCACAGGGCAGAACACACAATACAGATCCATGGTAGCATGATCTAGTGAAAACTGTTGGTCGTCTGCAAAAGTGGGGGAAAATCATAGCTTACTTTTCTATGCCATAGTTACTTTATGAAAGTAAATGATTTGTGGGAGGTACAGGCCAGGAAAGTTATTTAATTTAAAAATTTTGCTCATTTTATTGTGGAAGGCCCTGAATGTATAAAAGTTTGAAAGGTAAGGTTATGATCAGATATTCAAATGCACTGCTTTTCCCCGATCATTTTGCTTACACTCCTTCAGGACCTGAGAAGTATTTCCTCTTTTCTTAATAAAACTATCAAACATAATTTTAGACTTGTTTTCCTTTCAAAATAAATGTCTCAATTTCCAAGGAGGTCCTGTATGTTGCAATATCAGGGGATGTAAGGTAGTGATTAAGATAGATAATCAAGGAGGCAGGGGGGGCTGACCAGAGCCTTCTGATATACTCAGTTACTTATTCTTTCTTTATTTAAAATATCTTTGTTAGTAGCTAAAGGAAGAACAATAAAATCTCAAGTTAAAAAATAACTCTCATGGTAAAACAAAAATAGCACATAAACATTTGTTACTAACAATTACTTGGTGATTAATGTTTTATAGTTGATATAGCAATATGAGAAATAGATGAGAAATATATTTATTTAATAGAAGGAAGGAATTTCTTTTTTATCTGAATGTGGGTCATTGGTTTGCTGATGTGCCATGTTGGGCTCTTGCTAGTAAGGAACTGTGTTTCCATTATAAAGATCATTTTAGTGAGTTAAAAAGAAAATAAACTATGAAGACTAATGCCAACTTTAAACTCTTTCTATAATAGATTTGGCACTTGAGAGTAATTTTTTCTTTACAAATTTTAATGACCAAAAAATTGATCTGGCTTGCTTTTGAGTTACAGTGAATTAGAAAAAATTGTTAATTATGTTCAGCTGCAGTTTGGGGAGGGTGCTTAAAAACACAAACAATGAATATGATTTCAATGAAAGTTGGCAAGTGATTAGTCCAGAGTTTTAGTTGGGTTGTATGTTCCATTTAACAGAAGGGGCCTAAGCAGGAGATTTAACCTTGAAGAGTACTCTACTTAGTTTGCAAATGAATTTTATGTGGTGCTCTTAGCCTTTTCTTGAATTCCCTGGAACTCCAGTATAACATAGTTTTTCATCAGTGCAGAATTCACTGAATCCTGAATCTCTCTTATGCTTAGAAGGGGGTGGGTAGTTATTTAAATAATAAAAGAAAAACACATTAGAACACAATAGAAATACAAGGCTGCTCACTTAAGAAAGTTCATAATAAGTAATTATTGATTGAACTGCAATATTAAACAGAAGCTCTAGTGTACTTTGACATTAGGGTATGGCTGTTCAGTTCAGCTAGGTTTCACACTATACATATAAGGCATAGGTTGTAAGACTTTTGGGGCAGTTAGTTCCACGGTCATAAATTGTGGCTCCCCTCAACTAGCTGTGGTACTGGTCACAGAAAAATGAGCTATATAAACTACAGATGGTACAAGTAAAATCTCTCTCCATTAGTGTTGAAAACCACTTACTGGTTGCACATATGCACGTACAGATGCACAATGAAGCTCCACAGTGTTACTCTTTGAAGTCAAATGTTCAAAAGAAATACAATGACAATAATTATTCATTAATTCATCCACTAGTTCATTTATTCAATGTATATTTTATGCCTTTAAGGTCCAAGCACTGTGCTAAACACAGAGCATTAATAAAGAAGATAACATTTGCCCTTAAAGAGCTTAAAATTTTGGGGGGTCTAAGGTAATTCAAAAATAGTCAATATTGAATATAAATACTATAAGAGAGAAGCAAAGAAAAGAATGATATAGTTTGTGAGGGGATCAGGACATGTATTATAAAGGAGATATGATAAGGCTAGATATAAGAAAATCGTATCTGATTTTGCCTAATATGCATTAACATATTTTACCCTAACTTTACAAAGGGAACCTTTTTTTTAACATACATTTTTATCAGCATATATTAAAATAAATGGTTTGTCCTTAAATTCACATACAATATAGAATACAACATAAAATATGTAGAATAGTTTTGGGTTAGGAAATATTTACAATAATTGATAATTTCTAATCTAGCCGTTCTGTTCCATCATCTACATGATAGGTCTTATCTCAAAACAACATTTTAAAATTCTTTTTCAAAAGTAAGTTTAAACTAAGTGTCCATTGACAGATGAATGGATAAGGAAGATGTGGCACATATATAAAATGGAATATTACTCAGCCATAAAAAGAAACGAAATTGAGTTATTTGTAGTGAGGTGGATGGACCTAGAGTCTGTCATACAGAGTGAAGTAAGTCAGAAAGAGAAAAACAAATACCATATGCTAACACATATATATGGAATAAAACAAAATGGTTATGAAGAACCTAGGGACAAGACAGGAATAAAGACGCAGATGTAGAGAATGGACTTGAGGACATGGGGAGGGGGAAGGGTAAGCTGGGACGAAGTGAGAGAGTGGCATGGACATTTATACACTACCGAATATAAAATAGATAGCCAGTGAGAATCAGCCACATAGCACAGGGAGATCAGCTCGGTGCTTTGTGACCACCTAGAGGGGTGGGATCGGGAGGGTGGGAGGGAGGGAGATGCAAGAAGCAAGAGATATGGGGATATATGTATATGTATAGCTGATTCACTTTGTTATAAAGCAGAAACTAACACACCATTGTAAAGCAATTATACGCCAATAAAGATGTTTAAAAAAAATGCAAAAAAAAGTAAGTTTGAGCCTCATATCAAATGCTAGACATCATTTACTTTCATTATTATACTACTAGTTATATTCAACAAATATTTACTTTTTACTGTATGTCAGGTATTGTAATGAATGCAACATCTAATTTAGATGAAGTAATGCACCATGAGTGGCAGTTGCAATTATCTTTATTTTCTAAAGATTTTTGAGGTTTGCTTGTGTTTGTTTCTGAGGGTTTGTGTGTGTGTCTTGGAGCAGGAAAGGAGTTAGGCAAGGTAGAAGAGAGTAGGAATGAAGTAGATGTCTGTCAAATTTTTGAAAATAGGCTATTATAATTAATTCTAGAGCTGTTTTACAGTAAAATACTCTATTATTCAGAATCTAGATCTGCTGTGTTCCTCAATTTTTAAAATTTTAAAATACTACTTTAAAATAATATGGTAGTGCTTTTTGGTATAGTGTTGTATAGATATTTTAAATAAAGGATTTAAAAAATATTTTTAGGCTTACAGAAAAGTTGCAGAGATGGAAATGAGTTTCCTTATGCTTGCACCCAGTTTTTCCTATTATTAGCACCTTAGATTACTACTGTATATTTGTCACACATTTTGAACAAATATTGATACATTATTACAGCTAAAATCCATCCTTTATTCATATTTTTAAAATTTTAAATTCAGATTTATTTTGTTTTTACCATTTTAAGAATGTCATATAATTGGAATCATAGAGTTTCTAGCCTCTCCATACAAGCTTCTTTCAGTTAGCAATATGCATTTTAAGACTCATCTATATTTTTGTGTGGATTGGCAACTCATTCCTTTTTATCTCCAAATACTATTCCATTGGATGGGTGTACCACTGTTTATCCAGTCACCTATTAAAGGACATCTTGGTTGCTTTCAATTTTTGGTGATTATGAATAAAGCTGCTATGAATATTCATGTGCAGTTTTTTTTCATATATAAGTTCTCTATTCACTTCGGTAAATACCAAGAGCATGATTACTGGGTTGTATGGTAATGTTTAGCTTTATAAGAAATTGCCATATTATCTTTCAAAGTGTGTGTACCTTTTTGCATTCCCATCAGCAATGCTAGAGAGTTCTAGCCACTCTTCAGCCTTGCCAGAATTTGGTATTGTCAATATAGTTTAAAAAATTAGCCATTCTAATAGGTATAGTGGAATAAATCTCTGGATTTAATTTGCATTTCCCTAATTGCTGATGATGCTAATTATATTTTCATGTGTTATTTGTTAAGAGTTTTTATCACAAACATATGTTAAATCCTGTCAAATGCTTTTTCTGTTTATTGATATGATCATATGATATTTTTCTTTTAATTTTCTTAATGTGATGTATCACATTTATTGATTTGCATATGTTGAACCATCCTTGCATCCCAGGTATAAACACCACTTGATCATGGTGAGTGAATCTTTCAATGTGCTGCTGAATTCGGTTTGCCGGTATTTCACTGAGAATTCTTGCATGTGTATTCATTACGTATATTGGCCTGTAGTTTTCTTTTCTTTTTTTTTTTCACACACACACACTGTATTTTATTTTTACAAGAGATAAATAGGCTGACACCAAGCATTGTACATGGATGACCACAACAAAAGCAACAATGATTGCAATTACCAAACATGAAACACACTCATACTATGTCATAATATTGACATTCAGTCCAGTAATCCTCCACTGTAACAGCTCCTTTACTTTGCAGTGAAAATTGATTTGTATATGATTTGCCTCTGAGTCCTTGTGGGATTTTTTTTTTAATTCAAACAGAAAGTCACAAAAATTATACTCATCCTCATCAGATCACTCAGTCCTATGTAATTAATTTTTTTTTCATCTTGATCTTGTGTTAGCACTTTTATGAGTTCATCAGTTTTTCATTAGAGTTCTGAAAATGCTTATTCATTCAGTTCAGCAGTACAGTCAGTTACCAGAAACCTGTACTTGTCAGAGTCTTTTCCATGAATTTCTTGAAGATGAAACCCTTTTATAGGAACATATTTGCAAAAGCATCAGAGTACACCCAGAACTGTCTGTAAATGACAAAAGACTTTAAAATGACCACGGTTAAAGATTTGATGAAAGTTCATAATAATGCAGTTGACAAGTAAATTAGTTATTTCTGAGATATACATTTTAAAATAATATCTAGGATTATGATTTATAACATTATACCAGAACATATAAGATTTTTAGAAATTTCATGTAATGTCTGAAACATTTATATTAACATATTTCCATACAAATAACCCAATGAAAGTTTAGTATTAGTTGTTTTGTTTGTTTTTTTATACTGCAGGTTCTTATTAGGCATCAATTTTATACACATCAGTGTATACATGTCAATCCCAATCGCCCAATTCAGCACACCACCATCCCCACCCCACCGCAGTTTTCCCCCCTTGGTGTCCATATGTCCATTCTCTACATCTGTGTCTCAACTTCTGCCCTGCAAACCGGCTCATCTGTACCACTTTTCTAGGTTCCTCATACATGCGTTAATATACGATATTTGTTTTTCTCTTTCTGACTTCCTTCACTCTGTATGACAGTCTCTAGATCCATCCATGTCTCAACAAATGACTCAATTTCGTTCCTTTTTATGGCTGAGTAATATTCCATTGTATATATGTACCACATCTTCTTTATCCATTCATCTGTTGATGGGCATTTAGGTTGCTTCCATGACCTGGCTATTGTAAATAGTGCTGCAATGAACATTCGGGTGCATGTGTCTTTTTGAATTACGGTTTTCTCTGGGTATATGCCCAGTAGTGGGATTGCTGAGTCATATAGTAATTCTACTTTTAGTTTTTTAAGGAAACTCCATATTGTTCTCCATAGTGGCTGTATCAATTTACATGCCCACCAACAGTGCAAGAGGGTTCCCTTTTCTCCACACCCTCTCCAGCATTTGTTGTTTGTAGATTTTCTGATGAGGCCCATTCTAACTGGTGTGAGGTGATACCTCATTGTAGTTTTGATTTGCATTTCTCTAATAATTAGTGATGTTGAGCATTTTTCATGTGCTTCGTGGCCGTCTGTATGTCTTCTTTGGAGAAATGTCTATTTAGGTCTTCTGCCCATTTTTGGATTGGGGTGTTTCTTTCTTTCATATTGAGCTGAATGAGCTGTTTATATTTTGGAGATTAATCCTTTGTCCGTTGATTCGTTTGCAAATATTTTCTCCCATTCTGAGGGTTGTCTTTTCGTCTTGTTTATGGTTTCTTTTGCTGTGCAAAAGCTTTGAAGTTTTATTAGGTCCCATTTGTTTATTTTTGTTTTTATTTCCATTACTCTAGGAGGTGGATCAAAAAAGATCTTGCTGTGATTTATATCAAAGAGTGTTTTTCCTATGTTTTCCTCTAAGAGTTTTATAGTGTCCAGTCTTACATTTAGGTCTCTAATCCATTTTGAGTTTATTTTTGTGTATGGTGTTAGGGAGTATTCTAATTTCATTCTTTTACATGTAGCTGTCCAGTTTTCCCAGCACCACTTATTGAAGAGACTGTCTTTTCTCCATTGCATATCTTTGCCTCCTTTGTCATAGATTAGTTGACCAGAGGTGCGTGGGTTTATCTCTGGGCTTTCTATCTTGTTCCATTGATCTATGTTTCTGTTTTTGTGCCAGTACCATATTGTCTTGATTACTGTAGCTTTGTAGTATAGTCTGAAGTCAGGGAGTCTGATTCCTCCAGCTCTGTTTTTTTCCCTCAAGACTGCTTTGGCTATTCGGGGTCTTTTGTGTCTCCATACAAATTTTAAGATGATTTGTTCTAGCTCCGTAAAAAATGCCATTGGTAATTTGATAGGGATTGCATTGAATCTGTAGATTGCTTTGGGTAGTATAGTCATTTTCACAATGTTGATTCTTCCAATCCAAGAACATGGTATATCTCTCCATCTGTTGGTATCATCTTTAATTTCTTTCATCAGTGTCTTATAGTTTTCTGCATATAGGTCTTTTGTCTCCCTAGGTAGCCTTATTCCTAGGTGTTTTATTCTTTTTGTTGCAATGGTAAATGGGAGTGTTTCCATAATTTCTCTTTCAGATTTTTCATCATTAGTGTATAGGAATGCAAGAGATTTCTGTGCATTAATTTTGTATCCTGCAACTTTACCATATTCATTAATTAGCTCTAGCAGTTTTCTGGTGGCAGTTTTAGGATTCTCTATGTATAGTATCATGTCATCTGCAAACAGTGACAGTTTTACTTCTTCTTTTCCAATTTGTATTCCTTTTATTTCTTTTTCTTCTCTGATTGCCGTGGCTAGGACTTCCAAAACTATGTTGAATTATAGTGGTCAGAGTGGACATCCTTGTCTTGTTCCTGATCTTAGAGGAAATGCTTTCAGTTTTTCACCATTGAGAATGATGTTTGCTGTGGGTTTGTCATATATGGCCTTTATTAAATTGAGGACAGTTCCCTCTATGCCTACTTTCTGGAGGGTTTTTATTATAAATGGGTGTTGAATTTTGTCAAAAGCTTTTTCTGCATCTATTGAGATGATCATATGGTTTTTATTCTTCAATTTGTTAATATGGTGTATCACATTGATTGATTTGCATATATTGAAGAATCCTTGCATCCCTGGGATAAATCCCACTTGATCGTGGTGTATGATCCTTTTAATGTGTTGTTGGATTCTGTTTGCTAGTATTTTGTTGAGGATTTTTGCATCTATGTTCATCAGTGATATTGGTCTGTAATTTTCTTTCTTTGTAGTGTCTTTGTCTGATTTTGGTATCAGGGTGATGGTGGCCTCATAGAATGAGTTTGGGAGTGTTCCTTCCTCTGCAATTTTTTGGAAGAGTTTGAGAAGGATAGGTGTTAGCTCTTCTCTAAATGTTTGATAGAATTCACCTGGGAAGCCATCTGGTTCTGGACTTTTGTTTGTTGGATGATTTTTAATCACAGTTTCAATTTCATTACTTGTGATTGATCTGTTCACATTTTCTGTTTCTTCCTGGTTCAGTCTTGAAGGTTATACCTTTCTAAGAATTTGTCCATTTCTTCCAGGTTGTCCATTTTATTGGCATAAAGTTGCTTGTAGTAGTCTCTTAGGATGCTTTGTATTTCTGTGGTGTCTGTTGTAACTTCTCCTTTTTCATTTCTGATTTTATTGATTTGAGTCCTCTCCCTTTTTGTCTTGATGAATCTGGCTAATGGCTTATCAATTTTGTTTATCTTCTCAAAGAACCAGCTTTTAGTTTTATTGATCTTTGCTATTGTTTTCTTTGTTTCTATTTCATTTATTTCTGCTCTGATCTTTATGATTTCTTTCCTTCTGCTAACTTTGGGTTTTGTTTGTTCTTCTTTCTCTAGTTTCTTTATGTGTAAGGTTAGATTGTTTACTTGAGATTTTTCTTGTTTCTTTAGATAGGCTTGTATAGCTATAAACTTCCCTCTTAGAACTGCTTTTGCTGCATCCCATAGGTTTTGGATCGTCGTGTTTTCATTGTCATTTGTCTCTAGGTATTTTTTGATTTCCTCTTTGATTTCTTCAGTGATCTCTCGGTTATTTAGTAACGTATTGTTTAGCCTCCATGTGTTTGTGTTTTTTACGTTTTTTTTCCCCTGTAATTCATTTCTATTCTCATAGCATTGTGGTCAGAAAAGATGCTTGATATGATTTCAATTTTCTTAAATTTACTGAGGCTTGATTTGTGACCCAAGATGTGATCTATCCTGGGGAATGTTCCGTGCACACTTGAGAAGAACGTGTAATCTGCTGTTTTTGGATGGAATGTCCTATAAATATCAATTAAATCTATCTGGTCTATTGTGTCATTTAAAGCTTCTGTTTCCTTATTTATTTTCATTCTGGATGATCTGTCCATTGGTGTAAGTGAGGTGTTAAAGTCCCCCACTATGATTGTGTTACTGTCAATTTCCTCTTTTATAGCTGTTAGCAGTTGCCTTATTTATTGAGGTGCTCCTATGTTGGGTGCATATATATTTATAATTGTTATATCTTCTTCTTGGATTGATCCCTGGATCATTATGTAGTGTCCTTCCTTGTCTCTTGTAACATTCTTTATTTTAAAGTCTATTTTATCTGATATGAGTATAGCTACTCCAGCTTTCTTTTGATTTCCATTTGCATGGAATATCTTTTTCCATCCCCTCACTTTCAGTCTGTATGTGTCCCTAGGTCTAAAGTGGGTCTCTTGTAGACAGCATATATATGGGTCTTGTTTTTGTATCCATTCAGCAAGCCTGTGTCTTTTGGTTGGAGCATTTAATCCATTCACGTTTAAGGTAATTATCAATATGTATGTTCCTATGACCATTTTCTTAATTGTTTTGGGTTTGTTTTTGTAGGTCCTTTTCTTCTCTTGTGTTTCCCACTTAGAGAAGTTCCTTTAGCATTTGTTGTAGAGCTGGTCTGGTGGTGCTGAATTCTCTTTGCTTTTGCTTGTCTGTAAAGCCTTTGATGTCTCCATCAAATCTAAGTGAGATCCTTGCCGGGTAGAGTAATCTTGGTTGTAGGTTCTTCCCTTTCATCACTTTAAGTATATCATGCCACTCCCTTCTGGCTTGTAGAGTTTCTGCTGAGAAATCAGCTGTTAACTTTATGGGAGTTCCCTTTTATGTTATTTGTCATTTTTCCCTTGCTGCTTTCAATAATTTTTCTTTGTCTTTAATTTTTGCCACTTTGATTATTATGTGTCTCGGCGTGTTTCTCCTTGGGTTTATCCTGTATGGGACTCTCTGCGCTTCCTGGACTTGGGTGGCTATTTCCTTTCCCATGTTAGGGAAGTTTTCGACTATAATCTCTTCAAATATTTTCTCTGGTCCTTTCTCTCTCTCTTCTCCTTCTGGGACCCCTATAATGTGAATGTTGTTGCGTTTAATGTTGTCCCAGAGGTCTCTTAGGCTGTCTTCATTTCTTTTCATTCTTTGTTGTTTAGTCTGTTCCGCAGCAGTGTATTCCACCATTCTGTCGTCCAGGTTACTTATCCGTTCTTCTGCCTCAGTTATTCTGCTATTGATTCCTTCTAGTGTAGTTTTCATTTCAGTTATTGTATTGGTTATCTCTGTTTGTTTGTTCTTTAATTCTTCTAGGTCTTTGTTAATCATTTCTTGCATCGTCTCAATCTTTGCCTCCATTCTTATTCCGAGGTCCTGGATCATCTTCACTATCATTATTCTGAATTCTTTTTCTGGAAGGTTGCCTATCTCCACGTCATTTAGTTGTTTTTCTGGGGTTTTTTCTTGTTCCTTCATCTGGTATATAGCCCTCTGCCTTTTCATCTTGTCTATCTTTCTGTAAATGTGGTTTTTGTTCCACAGGCTGCAGGATTGTAGTTCTTCTTGCTTCTGCTGTCTGCCCTCTAGTGGTTGAGACTATCTAAGAGGCTTGATGGGAGGCTCTGGTGGTGGGTAGACCTGACTGTTGCTATGGCGGTCAGAGCTCCGTAAAACTTTAATCCACTTGACTGTTGATGAGTGGGGCTGGGTTCCCTCCCTGTTGGTTGTTTTGCCTGAGGCAACCCAACACTGGAGCCTACCTGGGCTCTTTGGTGTGGCTGATGGCAGACTCTGGGAGGGCTCACGTTAAGGAGTACTTCCCAGAACCTCCGCTGCCAGTGTCCTTGTCCCCACAGTGAAACAGAGCCAGCCCCCTCCTCTGCAGGAGACCTTCCAACACCAGCAGGTAGGTCTGGCTCAGTCTCCCCCAGGGTCACTGCTCCTTCCCCCCGGTCCCGATGTGCACACTTTTCTGTGTGCACCCTCCAAGAGTGGGGTCTCTCTTTCCCCCAGTCCTGTTGAAGGCCTGCAATCAATTCCCACTAGGCTGCAAAGTTTCCTTCTCTATGAATTCCTCCTCCCATTGCCAGACCCCCAGGTTGGGAAGCCTGACGTGGGGCTCAGAACCTTCACTCCAGTGGGTGGACTTCTATGGTATAAGTGTTCACCATTCTGTGAGTCACCCACCCAGCAGTTATGGGATTTGATTTTACTCTGATTGCGCCCCTCCTACCGTCTCACTGTGGCTTCTCCTCTGTTCTTGGACGTTGGGTATCCTCCTTGGTGAAGTCCAGTGTCTTCCTGTCCATGATTGTCCAGCAGCCAGTTGTGATTCTGGTGCTCTCGCAAGAGGGAGTGAGAGCACGTCCTTCTACTCCACCATCTTGGTTAATCCTCCCTTCTTTTCTTGTAGTGTCCTTTTCTTGCTTTGGTATCAGGGTAATTCTAGTCTTTATCTTTCTTGACCTATGTAATGGGCTAGGATCTCCAGTACTATGTTGTATAGGAGTGGTGAGAGTAGACATCTTTGCCTTGCTGCTGTTAGGGGAAAGTATTTACTTCTTTTGCTGTCAGATGTGATGTTAATTGTAGGATTTTTGTAGTGCCCCTTATTAGGCAGAGGAAGTTACTTTGTATTCCTATTTTGCTGAGAATTTTTACCATATTTGAATATTGGTTCTGTCAAATTCTTTCTTGCATCAGCTAATAAGATCATGTGTTTTTTCTTCTTTAGACCACTGCTATGATGGAGTATATTGATTGATTTTCAAATATTGAACCAGCCTTGTATCCCTGAAATAAACTCCAATGGGTCTTGGTGTATAAATTTTTTATATAGCTGAATTTTATTTACCAATATTTTGTTAAGGATTTGTGTGCCTATATGATGAGGGATATCCATCTGAATTTTTTTGTAAAATATTTTCTGGTTTTGGTATGAGGGTAGTGTTTGCCTTTTAGAATGAAACAGAAAGTGTTTCTTCTAGAAAAATTATATAGAATTGGTGCTACTTCTTTAAATGTGTGCTAGAATTCTGCAATGAAACCATAGAGTCTTGGAAATTTCTTTTTTTTTTTTTTTTGGAAAGTTGTCAACTATCAATTCAATTTTTTAATGTTTAGAGGAATATACTATCTATAAACTACCTTTATCAGTGTGAGTGAATTTTGGTGGTTTGTGGTTTTCAAGATATTGGTCAATTTCTTATGAATTGTTGAATTTATGTGCATAAAGTTACTAATATTATTTTAATATTTTAAAAATTTTCAAGTGTGTGAGCTAGTCCCTTTTTCATTTCTAATATTTTCTCTCACTTTTTCTTTTCCATGCTTGATGTTTTTCTATTTTATTCATCCTTTAAAAGACAGTTTTTGTTTTCATTGATTTTCTCTATTTTTCTGATTTCTGTTTCTACTTTTATGTTTATATGATCCTTCCTTCTGCCTTATTTTTCTCTTCCTAAATTCTTAAGGTGAAAGCTTAGATTATTAATTGGAGATTTTTTTCTTTCTAATATAAGCATTTAATGCAATATTTTTCTCCTCAATGTTGCTTTAGCAGAATCTCACAAATTTTGGTGTATTTTATTTTTATTTTTGTTCAGTTCAAAATATTTTCTAATTTATCTTGATATTTCTTCTTTGATCCATGGATCATTTAGGAGTGTGTTGTTTAATTTCCAAGTGATTGGATATTTTCTTATGAATTCTGTTATTTATTTCTAGTTTGATTCCATTATGAGACCTTACTTGTATGATTTCAATTCTTTTAAATTTGTTGATGTTTGTTTAATGATGCATAATGTGTTGTATATTGATGTATTTTCCATTTGTGTTTTCTGCTCTTGCAGAATGAGAGTTCTATGAATGTCAGTCAGATCCAGTAAGTTGATGGCATTGCTTAGTTTTTCTATATTCTTGCTGATTTCTTTCTTCTTGTTCTATGAATTATTAAAAGAGAACTATTGGAGTTTCCAAATATAGAAATTTTCTCACCATATAGTTTTCTTTATCCTCCCCCTTTATTTTTCTTTATATTTATATAGGTATAAATATATAGGTATAAATTTATATATTTATATATAAATATTTATATAGGTATAAATATATAGATTATATTTGTATTTTTAAGAGCTTAATTGAGATATAATATTCCTAATATGTGTGTATTATGTCATATGCATACACAGAAAAGCTCATGAAACAGTGCTACAACTTTTGCTTTTATTTGTCAAACCTACTTTAAAAAACTCAAGACAGGAATAACTGTCTGTTATATTTACCCAAATATTTAAGCATTTCTGTTATTCTCCCTTCATTCTTGATATTAAAGATTTCTTTCTTTTAAAATTTCCCTAAAGAATTTCCTTTTGCAATTCTTTTGGAGCAGGTCTACTGGCAATATTTTCTCCTTAATTTTTCTTCATTTGAAAATATCTTTATTTTACCTTTAGTGAAGGGTATTTTTCAGTGGATATAGAATTATATAGAATTTTTTTCTTTCAGTGCTTATAAATGTTGTACCACTTCATTAAGTTCTCCACAGTTTCTGATAAGAAATTCACGGTCATTCAAATAGTTGTGCTTATTTAGGTAATGCATAATTTTTGTTTAGCTGCTTTTAAAATTTTTCATGGTCTTTTCCTTTCAGTAGTCTGATTATGATGTGTCTGGCACAGATTTCTTTGGGGTTTTTTTTGCTGTTCGAGGTTCACTAAACTTCTTTAATTAGTAGATTTATGTATTTTGACAAACATGGGAGGTTTTCAGCCATTATTTCTTCACATATTTTTCAGCACTGCTCACATTCTCTTCTCTGGGACTCAGATGACATGAATATTACACCTTTTGTTATTATTCCACAGGTCTCTCAGGTTCTGTTCAATTTTTTTCAACTTCTTTCTCGATTGTTCAGATTGGATAATTTATATTGATCTAGCTTAGCGTTCACTATTTCCTTTGTAATCTCTATTCCCCTATTGAGGCTCTCCACTGAGTTAAAAATTTTGATTATTATATTTTTAAGTTCTAGAATTTCCATTTGGGTTTTCTATATATCTTTTATTTCTTTTGTAATATATATATATATTAAAAAATGTTTGCATTTGTTTCAAGAGCATGTATGATAATTTTGTTGAAGCAATTTTATAATAGTTGCTTTTATGTCTTAGAGAAGCCTAACCAACTATATGATCTTGGCATTGGTATCTGTTAATTATTGTATTTTTAAGAGCTTTATTGAGATATAATACACCTACCATACAATTCAGCCATTCAAACTGTACAATTCCGTGATTTTTGTATATTCACAGTTGTACAACCCTAACTACAATCTCATTTTAGGAAATTTTTATCATCCCCCAAGGAAATCCTGTACATATTAGGAGCCATTCTGCATTCCCTCTTTTCCCCTATGTGCTAAGCAAATACTAATATAATTTATGTCCCAATAGATAAGCCAATTCTGTACATTCCTTATAAATGGAATCATACAATATGTGGTCTTTTGTGAGTTGTGTCCTTCACTTAACATAATATTTTCAAGACTTATTTATGTTATAGCATATATACTTTATTAATTTTTATTGCCAAGTAATGTTTCATTGTATGAATATACCATATTTTGTTTATTCATTCATTAGTTGATAGACATTAGGGTTTTTTCCACACTCTTTGGCCATTATGAATAAAGATACTATGAATATTTGTGTACAAATTTAACTGTTGTTTTGATTATACCCATCCTAATGGTGTTATCTCATGGTGTTTTATTATATTTTTAATAAATAGACTATTTTTTCAGGCCAGTTGTAGGTTTACAGAAAATCTGAATAAAAAAGATAGAGTTCCCATATACCCCTCTCCCCTTACACACAGTTTCTTCTATTAATAACATTTTGCATTAGTGTGGTACACGTGTTATAATTGATGAGGCAGTATCAATATTCATACATTATTGAGTAAAGTATGTTAAGGTTAACTCTTTTTGTTGTACAGTTCTGTAATTTTTCACAAATGTAAGTCATGTATCCATCATTATAGTATCATGCAGAGTAGTTTCACTGACCTAACAATCTTCTGTGCTCCACCTATTCATCCCTCCTTCACTTCCTCTGAACCTCTGGCAAACACTGATCTGTGTACTGTCTCTATAGTTTTGCCTTTTTCAGAATGTTATATAGTTGGAATGATACAGATGTAGCATTTTAAACCTGGATTCTTCTACCTAGCAATATGCATTTAAGGTGACTTTATGTCTTTTCATAGGTTGATAGTTCATTTTTTTAAATTGGTGAATAACATTCTGTTGTATGGATGTATCACAGTTTGTTTATCCATACCTATTGAATGGCATCTTGGTAGCTTTAAAGTTTTAGCAGTTAAGAAATAGAAGAAAAAAAAGAATGAAGCTACTATAAATATTCTCATGCAAGTGTATGTGTAGACATGAATTTTTAACTCATCTGGGTAAATACCAAGGAGCACAATTGTTGAATCACATGGTAAGAGTGTGTTTACTTTTATAAGAAGCTACCAATCTATCTTCCAAAGTGGCTGTAGCATTTTGCATTCCCACCAACAGTGAAAGTGAGTTCCTGTTGCTTTACAGCCATGCCACCGTTTGAAGTTGTCAGTGTTTTGGATGTTTACCTTTTTAATAAGTGTGAAGGGTATATCATGTTTGTTTTAATTTGCAGTTCCCTAATGATATGTGATATTGAACATGTTTTCGTATGCTTATTTGCCATCTGTGTATCTTTGATTACGTCTGTTCGAGTCTTTGGCCACATTTTCAATTCGGTTGCTTGTTTTCTTACTGTTGAGTTTTAAGAATTCTTTGTATATTCTGAAACAAGCCCTTTGCAAGATTTTCTCCCCAAATATGGGAGAAATCCCAAAATGTGCCTTTTTATTATGTTAAAAACCTTTTTTGGCAGAGAATAAGTTTTTAATTTTAATTAAGTACAAATTATCAAATTTTTTTCATAGATTATGCTTTTAATGCTGTGTCTAAAAAGACATCACCAAACCCAAGGTAACCTAGATTTTGCATCATGTTATCTTCTAGGAGTTTTATAATTTTGTTTTACATTTAGGTTTATGATCCATATTTAGTGACATTTTTGTGAATGATGTAAGATCTATGTCTAGATTCATTTTTTTGCATGTGGATGTCCAAATGTTCTAGTAGCATTTGTTGAAAACACTATGATTTCTCCATTTAAT
Organism: Balaenoptera ricei; assembly: GCF_028023285.1. Lineage (NCBI taxonomy): Eukaryota > Metazoa > Chordata > Mammalia > Artiodactyla > Balaenopteridae > Balaenoptera > Balaenoptera ricei. The sequence continues at coordinate 77,092,816 of NC_082660.1, forward strand.
TGTCTTTGTTCCTTCATGAAAGATCAATTGATTATATATGTATGAGGCTATTTCTGGGTTCTCTACTATGTTCCACTGATCCGTTTGTCTATGGTAAGTCTAAAACTAATATAGTGTTCGTCCTTTTGTTTTTTCCCCTACATTTAAGTATCATGTTGCCTATACTGGGGCTTTTGCATTTCTGTGTACTCTTTAAAATTAGTTTGTTGATTCCACAAAATAATATCCTGAGAGTGTGATTAGGATTGTGATAATTGTATAAATCAAGTTGAGAAGAAATGACAATTTAATATTATTGAGTTTTAGATGCATCATCACAAAATCTCTCTATTATTTAGATCTACTTAGGTTTCTCTCATCAAAGTTTGTAATTTCTTCCTATATTTCATATACATATTTTGTTAGATTTGTACCTAAGTATGTCATTTTTGATGCTAATATAAATGAAGTTGTGTTTTTAATTTCAAATTGCAATTGTTCATTGCTAGTAGGTAGGAAATCAATTGACTTTTGTATATTAACCTTGTGTTCTGCATCCTTGCTATAATCACTTATTAATTCAAGGAGTTATTTATTGATTATCTGGGATTTTCTACATAGTCAAACATGTCATCTAAAACCAAAGACAGTATTACTTCTTCCTTCCCAATTTCTGTACCTTGGCTTTCCTTTCCTCATCTTATTGTATTAGCTAGGACTTCCAGTATGATGTTGAAGAGGAGTGGTGATAGGGGATATCATTGCCTTATTATTTTTTTAGTGAAGATAAAATAAACATTTATGTTTTCTTATTCTTTTTTAGTGAGATGTAGTTGATATACAATATTATATTAGTTTCAGGTTTACAATATAGTGATTAAAAATTTTTATAGACTATACTCCATTTAAAGTTGCTATAAAATATTGGCTATATTCCCAGTGCTCTACAATATATCTTTGTAATTTACTTATTTCATACATAATAGTTTGTATCTGTTAATGCCCTACTCTAACACTGCCCTGCCCCCTTCCCTCTCTCCATTGGTAACCCCTAGTTCTCTGTATCTGTGAGTTTGTTTCTGTTGTGTTATATTCATTAGTTTGTTTTATTTTCTATATTCCACATATGAGATATGACATAGAGTATTTGTCTTCCTCTGTCTGACTTATTTCACTAAGCATAATACCCTCCAGGTCCATCCATGTTATGGCAAATGGCAAAATTTCAATCTTTTTTTATGGCTGAGTAATATTCCATTGTATGTACATACCACATTTATCCACTAATCTGTTGATGATACGTAGGTTGCTTCCAAATCTTGGCTATTGCAAATAGTGCTGCTATGAACACTGGGGAACATGTATCTTTTGTTTACTTTTTTTAAATTGTATTTTATATTGGAGCATAGTTGATTAACAACGTTGTGTTAGTTTCAGGTGTACAGCAAAGTGGTTCAGTTATATATATACATGTATCTATTATTTTTCAAATTCTTTTCCCATTTAATTTATTAAAGAATATTGAACAGCATTCCCTGTGCTATACAGTACATCCCTGTTGGTTATCTATTTTATTTTAATTTTTTATTTAAAAAATTTTTTATTGGGGTATAGTTGATCCACAATGCTGTGTTAGTTTCAGGTGTAGAGCAAAGTGAATCAGTTATAAATATACATATACCCACTCTTTTTACATTCTTTTCCCATATAGGCCATTACAGAGTATTGAGTAGAGTTCCCTGTGCTCTATGGTAGGTTCTTATTAGTTATCTATTTTATATATAGTAGTGTGTATATGTCAATCCCAATCTCCCAATTTATTCCTCATCCCCTTAACCCCTGGTAACCATAAGTTTGTTTTCTACATCTGTGACTCTACTTCTGTTTCATAACTAAGTTCATTTGTGGCTTTATTTTAGATTCCACATATAAGCGATATTGCATGATATTTGTCTTTCTGTGTCTGACTTACTTCACTCAGTTTGATAATCTTTAGGTCCATCCATGTTGCTGCAAATGGCATTATTTTGTTCTTTCTTATGGCTGAGTAATATTCCATTGTATATATGTACCACATCTTCTTTACCCATTCCTCTGTTGATGGACATTTAGGTTGCTTCCATGTCCTGGCTATTGAAATTGTGCTGCAGTGAGTACTGGGGTGCATGTATCTTTTCTAATTACGGTTTTCTCCAGGTATATGCCTAGAAGTAGGATTGCTGGGTCATATGGTAGTTCTATTTTTAGTTTTTTGAGGAAACTCCATACTGTTCTCCATAGTGGCTGTACCAATTTACATTTCCACCAACAGTGTAGGAGGGTTCCCTTTTCTCCACACCCTCTCCAGCATTCTTTGTTTGTAGATTTTTTGATAATGGCCATTCTGACCAGTGTGAGATGATACCTCATTGTAGTTTTTATTTGCATTTCTCTAATAATTAGCGATGTTAAGCATCTTTTCATGTGCCTTTTGGCCATCTGTATGTCTTCTTTGGAGAAATGTCTATTTAGATCTTCCCACCATTTTTTGATTGGGTCGTTTGTTTTTTTTTTTTTTTTGATATTGAGCTGCATTGAGCTATTCGTATAGTTTGGAGATTAATCCCTTGTCAATTGCTTTGTTTACAAATATTTTCTCCCATTCTGAGGGTTTTCTTTTTGTGTGGTTTATGGTTTCCTTTGCAGTGCAAAAGCTTTTAAGTTTGCTTAGATCCTATTTGTTTATTTTTGTTTTTATTTTCATTACTCTAGGAGGTGGGTCAAAAAGATCTTCCTGCGATTTATGTCAAAGAGTATTCTGCCTATGTTTTCCTCTAAGGGCTTTACAGTGTCTAGCCTTATACTTTAATCCATTTTGAGTTTATTTTTGTGTATGGTGTTAGGGAGTCTTATAATTTCACTGTTTTACATATAGCTGTTCAGTTTTCCCAACACAACTTATTGAAGAGGCTGTCTTTTCTCCACTGTATATTCTTGCCTCCTTTGCCAGAGATTAGGTGACAATAGATACATGGGTTTATCTCTAGACTTTCTATCCTGTTCCACTGATCTACATTTCTGTTTTTGTGCCAGTACCATACTCATACTGTCTTGATTACTGTAGCTTTGTAGCATAGTCTGAAGTCAGGGAGTCTGTTTCCTCTAGCTCCGTTTTTCTTTCTCAAGATTGCTTTGGCTATTCGGGGTCTTTTGTGTTTCCATACAAATTGTGAAATTTTTTGTTCTAGTTCTGTGAAAAACGCCATTGGTAGTTTGATAGGGATTGCACTGAATCAGTAGACTGCTTTGGGTAATATAGACATTTTCACAATATTTATTCTTCCAATCCAAGAACATGGTATATCTCTCCATCTGTTCGTGTCATCTTTTATTTTTTTTTATCAGTATTTATAGTTTTCTGACCCAGGTCTTTTGCCTCCTTAGGTAGGTTTATTCCTAGGTATTTTATTCTTTTTGTTGTGATGGTAAATGGGATTGTTTCCTTGATTTCTCTTTCTGATCTTTCATTGTTAGTGTACAAGAATGCAAGAGACTTTTCTGTATTAATATTGTATCCTGCAACTTTACCAAATTCATTGATGAGCTCTAGTAGTTTTCTGGCAGCATCTTTAGCATTTTCTATGTATAGTGTCATGTCATCTGCAAACAGTGACAGTTTTATTTCTTCTTTTCCAATTTGGATTCCTTTTATTTCTTTTTCTTATCTGATTGCTGTGGCTAGCACTTCCAAAGTTATATTGAATAATAGTGACAAGGGTGGACATTCTTGTCTTGTTCCTGATCTTAGAGGAAATGCTTTCAGTTTTACACCATTGAGAATGATATTTGCTGAGGATTTGTTGTATATGGCCTTTATTATGTTGAGGTAAGTTCCTTTTATGCCCACTTTCTAGAGAGTTTTTATCATAAATGGGTGTTAAATTTTGGCAAAAGCTTTTTCTGAATATACTGAGTTGATCATATGGTTTTTATTCTTCAATTTGTTAATATGGTGTATCACACTGATTGATTTGCGTATATTGAAGAATCCTTGCATCCCTGGGATTAATCCCACTTCATCATTTTATATGATCCTTTTAATGTGTTGGATTCTGTTTGCTAGTATTTTGTTGAGGGTTTTTTGCATCTATGTTCCTCAGTGATATTGGCCTGTAATTTTTTTTGTGTGTGTGTGGTATCTTTGTCTGTCTTTGGTGTCAGGGAGATTGTGACCTCGTAGAATGAGCTTGGGAGTGTTCCTTCCTCTGTAATTTTTTGGAAGAGTTTGAGAAGGATAGCTGTTAGCTCTTCTGTAAATGTTTGATAGAATTTCCTATGAAGCCATCTGGTCCTGGACTTTTGTTTGTTGGAAGATTTTGAATCACAGTTTCAATTTCATTACTTGTGTTTGGTCTGTTTGTATTTTCTATTTCATCCTGGTTCAGTCATGGAAGGTTGTATCATTCTAAGAATTTGTCCATTTCCTCCAGGTTTTCCAATTTATTGGCATATAGTTGCTTGTAGTAGTCCCTTATGATCCTTTGTATTTCTGCAGTGTCATTTGTAGCTTCTCCTTTTTCATTTCTAATTTTACTGATTTGAGTCCTCTCCCTTTTTTTCTTGATGAGTCTGGCTAATGGTTTATCAATTTTGTTTATGTTCTCAGAGAACCAGCTTTTAGTTTCATTGACCTTTGCTATTGTTTTCTTTGTCTCTATTTCATTTATTTCTGCTCTGATCTTTATGATTTCTTTCCTTCTACTAACTTTGCATTTTGTTTGTTCTTCTTTCTCTAATTGCTCTAGGTGTAAGGTTAGGTTGTTTATTTGAGATTTTTCTTGTTTCTTGAGGTAAGATTGTATTGCTATAAACGTCCCTCTTAGAACTGCTTTTCCTGCATCCCACAGGTTTTGGATTGTCGTGTTTTCATTGTCATTTTTCTCTTGGTATTTTTTGATTTTCTCTTTGATATTTTCAGTGATCCATTGGTTATTTAGTAACATATATTTTAACCTCCATGTGTTTGCATTTTTTACAGATTTTTTCCTGTAATTGATTTCTAATCAAATACCGTTGTGGTCAGAAAACATGCTTGATATGATTTCAATTTTCTTAAGTTTACTGAGGCTTGATTTGTGTTCCAGGATGTGATCCATCCTGGAGAATATTCCATGTACACTTGATAAGAAAGTGTATTCTGCTGCTTTAGGATGGAAAGTTGTATAAATGTTAATTAAGTCTATGTGGTCTGATATGTCATTTAAGGCTTCTGTTTCCTTATTAATTTTTTCTCTGGATGACCTGTCCATTGGTATAAGAGGGGTGTTAAAGTCCCCCAGTATTTTCTTGTTACTGTTGATTTTGCCTTTTATGGGTGTTAGCCTTTGCCTTATATATTGATGTGCTCCTTTATTTACAATTGTTATGTCTTTTTCTTGGATTGATCCCTTGATCATTATGCAGTGTCCTTCCTTGTCTCTTGTAACAGTCTTTATTTTAAAGTCTATTTTGTGTGATATGAGTATTGCTACTCCAGCTTTCTTTTGATTTCCATTAGCATGGAGTATCTTTTTCCATCTTCTCACGTTCAGTCTGTGTGTGTCCCTAGGTCTGAAGTGGTTCTCCTGAAGACAGCATATATATGGGTATTGTTTCTGTATCCATTCAGCCAGTCTATGTCTTTTGGTTGGAGCATTTATTCCATTTATATTTAAGGTAATTATTGATATGTATGTTCCTCTTACCATTTTCTTGATTGTTTTGGGTTTGTTCTTGTAGGTCTTTTTTCTGTCCTTCCTCTTTTGTTCTCTTCTCTTTTGTTTCCTGCCTAGAGAAAGTCCTTTAGCAATTGTTGTAAAGCTGGTTTGGTGGTGCTGAATTCTCTTAGTTTTGCTTGCCTGTGAAACTTTTGATTTCTCCTTTGAATCTGAATGAAAGCTTTGCTTGGTAGAGTAATCTTGGTTGTAATTTTTTCCCTTTCATCAATTAAAATATACCCTGCCACTCCCTTCTAGCCTGTAGAGTTTCTGCTGAAAAATCAGCTTTATGCGGATTCCCTTGTGTGTTGTTTGTTGCTTTTCCCATGCTGCTTTTAATATTTTTTCTTTGTATCACACTTTTGTTAGTTTGATTGATATGTGTCTTGGTGTGTTCCTCCTTGGTTTCATCCTGTATGGGACTCTCTGTGTTTCCTGGAGTTGGATGACTATTTCCTTTCCCATATTATGGAAGTTTTCCGGTATAATCTCTTCCAATATTTTCTCAGGCCCTTTCTCTCTTCTTCTTGGACCCTGATAATTCGAATTTTGGTGTGTTTAATGTTGTCCCAGATATCTCTGAGACTATCCTCATTTCTTTTCATTCTTCTTTCTTTATTTTGTTCTGCAGCAGAGATTTCCACCATTTTGTCTTCCAAGTCACTTATGCATTCTTCTGTTTCAGTTATTCTCATATTGCTTCCTTCTAGTGTATTTTTCATTTCAGTTATTGTATTGTTCATCTCTGTTTGTTCTTTAGTTATTCTAGGTCTTTGTTACACTTTTCTTGTATCTTCCTGATCCCTATCTCCATTCTTTTTCTGAGGTCTTGGATCATGTTTACTATCATTACTCTGAATTCTTTTTCAGGTAGATTGTCTATCTCCTCTTCTTTTAGTTGTTCTTGTAGGTTTTTATCTTGCATCTTCGTCTTCAAAATATTTATTTGTCATCTCATTTTGTCAGATTTACTGTGTTTGAGGTCTCCTTTCCACAGGCTACAGGATCGTATTTCCTCTTTCTTCTGGTGTCTGCCCCCTGGTGGGTGAGGTTGGTCCAGAGGCTTGTGCCATTACCCCTTGAAAGGGGGTTTGATTGGTGTTGTAGAGACAAGAGTCTGCCTTAGGTATTGAGTTGAGCCTCCCCTTTGCTCTGCAGTTGTCACTGCCCTGTCAGGGGTGGGGTCTGCTCCCTGTTTGTTGGAGTACAGGCCCCCAGATCTGTTTCTTAGCTGAGATTCTGATATGCAGTGTGGGGTAGGCAGGATTGGAACACTCCCAGTGGGAGAGAAGTCACTGAGTATCCCTCCTCTGGAGCTGTTCACCTGTGAATGTACTCTGTTGTGTCCCCTTTTGCCTGTTGTGTGGGCTCACCAAGTACACTGCTGTTTGCATTGCTCTCAGTCCTGCCTTAACTGTGGGTATGCTGGCAATTAGACCTGGTGACTTTCAGGCATTGTTTTCACAAGGCCACTAGCACAGATCCACTGAGGTCAGGTCCCAGGACTGCAGTAGTTGTGCACCTGGACGCAGTGTCAGAGCTATGGAGGAAGCCCAGGTACTGGTCTGGTGCAACCCCTGTGGGTCTGTGCCCACAAAGCCCACAGCTGCTAAGCCAGACCCGTCTGAGCTGCCGAAGCACTTGTTGTCCTTTTGGATGTTTTGCAGGCACCAAATTTAGGAAGCCGTCAACAGAGGTGTGACTCCGCAGTTTGTGCAGCTGCGAGCAAAGATTTCAGCTCTTTTTTCTTAGTCACACAGCTCATGGGTCTCAGCTGTGGTTTCAGCACCTCTTCTGGGCATATTTCCTAGTGGGGGTAGCTATCTGTGCCCTCCCAAGACAGCGCATGCAGGTCCCAGCACCCACTGGTGGATTTCCTAGTGGGGATGGTATCCATGCACTTCTGGGACAGCAGTTCAGGTTCTGGGACCCACTGATGGATTTCCTAGTCATGGAAGCTCTCTGCACCCTCCCTGGGCAGCGTGGGCAAGTCCTGGGGCCCGCTGGTGGGATTCCTAGGGGCAGGAGCTTTCCACACCCTTCCTGGTTAGTGGAGGAGGATCCTGTGGCCTGCTGGCAGAATTGCTAGTGGCTGGAGCTGTCTGCACCCTTCTGTGACAGCAGGGATGGGTCCTGTGGCCCGTTGGTGGAATTCCTAGTGGGAGAAGCTCTCTGTGCCCTCCTGGGACATCAGGGCAGGTCCTGGCACCCACTGGCAGATTTCCTAGTAGCAAGAGCTATCTGCACGCTCCCAGTACAGCAGGGCAGGCCCTGGTACCCACTGATGGATTTCCCAGCCACTGAATCTCTCTGCGCCCTCCTGGGATAGCATGGGCAAGTCCTGGGGACTGCTAGTGGAATTCCTAGTGGTCAAAGCTGTCTGTACCCTTCTGGGTCACCAGGGACAGGTCCTGGGGCCCGCTGGCTGGTTATCTATTTAACTATAGCAGTGTGTACATGTCAATCCCAAACTCCCAGTCTATCCCTCCCCCCGACTCTTCCCCCTGGTCCCCCACCCTTTCCCCCGGTAACCATAAGTTTATTCTCTAAGTCTGTGAGTCTGTTTCTGTTTTGTAAATAAGTTAATTTGTATCATTTTTTTTAGATTCTGCATATAAATGATATCATATGATATTTGTCTTTCTCTGTCTGACTTACTTAGTATGATAATCCCCAGGTCCGTCCATGTTGCTGCAAATGTCATTATTTCATTCTTTCTAATGGCTGAGTAATATTCCATTGTATATATGTACCACATCTTCTTTATCCATTCATCTGTTGATGGACATTTAGATGGCTTCCATGTCTTGACTATTGTAAACAGTGCTGCAATGAACATTGGGGTGCATGTGCATGTATCTTTTCAAGTTAGTGTTTCCATTTTCTTCGGATAAACCACCCAGGAGTGGAATTGCAGAATCATGTGGTAGTTCTATTTTTGGCTTTTTGAGCAACCTCCATAATGTTTTCCACAGTGGCTGCACCAATTTACATTCCCACTAACAGCATTCTAGAGTGCTCTATTCTCCACATCCTCTCCAACATTTGGTATTTGTGGTCTTTTTCATAATAACCATTCTGACAGGTGTGAGATGATATCTCATTGTGGTTTTGATTTGCATTTCTCCGATGATTAGTAATGTTGAGCATCTTTTAATGTACCTGTTGACCATCTATATTTCTTCTCTGGAAAAATACGTATTCAGGTCTTCTGGCCATTTATTAGTTGGATTGTTTGTTTTTTTGATATTGAGTTGCATGAGATGTTTATATATTTTGGAAATAAACCCATTATCAGTTATGTCCTTTGCAAATATTCTTTCACATTCATAGTTTGGCTTTTTGTTTTGTCAGTGGTTTCCTGTGCTGTGGAAAAAGCTTTTAAATTTAACTAGGTCCCATTTGCTTAGTTTTTCTTTTGTTTCCTTTGCCTTGCGAGACAGGTCCAAGAAAATTATTGGTGTGATTTATGTCAAAGAATGTTCTGCCTATGTTTTCTTCTAGGAACTTTATGGTTTCCAGTCTTACATTTAGGTCTGTAACCCATTTTGGAGATTTTTTTTTTTTTTTTTGGTGCATGGTGTAAGAAAATGTTCCAATTTCATTCTTTAAAATACAGCTGTCTAGTTTCCCCAGCACCACTTGTTGAAGAGACTGTCTTTCCACATTATATATTCTTACCTCCTTTGTTATTGACTAATTGACCATAAGTGCATGGGTTTATTTTTGGCTCTTTATTTTGTTCCCTTGATCTATGTGTCTGCTTTTGTTCCAGTACCATGCTGTTTTGATAATTGTAGCTTTGTAATATAGTCTGAACTCAGGGAGAATGATACCCCCAGTTCTGTTCTTCTTTTTCAAGATTGCTTTTGCTATTTGGTGTCTTCTTTTTCCACACAAATTTTAGAATTATTTTTTCTGGTTCTGTGATAAATGCCATTGGTATTTTGATAAGGATTGTACTGAATCTGTAGATTGCCTTTGGTAGTATGGTCATTTTAACAATATTAATTCTTCCAATCCATGAACACCATGTATCTTTCCATCTGTGTCATTTTTAATTTTGTTCATTAGCATCTTATAGTTTTCTCATGTCAGGTTTTGCACCTCTTCAGTTAGATTTATTCCTAGATATTTTATTCTTTTTGATGCAATTGTAAATGGGATCATTTTTGTAATTTCTCTTTCTCATAGTTCATTGTTAGTGTATAGAAATGTGACAGATTTCTGTATATTAATTTTTTATCTTACAACTTTATTGAATTCATTGATGATCTCTAGTAGTATTTTGGTGGTGCCTTTTGGATTTTCTATGTATTATATCATGTCATCTGCAAACAGTGATGATTTTACTTTTTCCTTTCCAATTTGGATTCCTTTTATTTATTTTTCTTGTTTGATTGTTAAGGCTTCCAATACTATGTTGAATAAAAGTTGTGAGAGTGGACATCCTTGTCTTGTTCCTGATCTTAGAGGAAATGCTTTCAGCTTTTCATTGTTAAGATGGTGTTTCCTGTGAGCTTATCATATATGGCCTTTATTATGCCAAAGTATGTTGTTTCTATATCTACATTTTTATTATAAATGGATGTTGAATTTTGTCAAAAGCGTTTTCTGCATCTTTTGATGTGACCATATCATTTTTATCCTTCCTTTTGTTAATGTAGTGTATCACATTGATTGATTTGTGGATATTGCACCATTCTTGCATTCCTCCAATAAATCCCACTTGTTCATGTTGTATAATCCTTTTCGTGTATTGTTGAATTTGGTTTGCTAATATTTTTTGTGGAATTTTGCATCTATGTTTATCAGTGATATTGGCCTGTAATTTTCTTCTTTTGTGATAAGTTTGGTTTTGGTATCAGGATGTTTCTGGCCTTGTAGAATGAGTTTGGAAGCATTCTTTCCTTTGCAACTTTTTGGAATAGTTTGAGAAGGATAGATGTTAACTCTTCTCAAAGTGTTTGGTAGAATTCACCTGTGAGGCCATCTGGTCCTGGACATTTTTTCATGGAGAGATTTTTTATTATTCAATTTCATTCCTGTTAATTGTTCTGTTCATGTTCTATATTTCTTCTTGGTTCAGTGTTGGGAGATTGTACGTTTTTAGGAATTTGTCCATTTCTTCTAGGTTGTCCATTTTATTGGTATATAGTTGTTTATAGTAATCTCTTTTGATCCTTTGTATTTCTGTGGTGTTGGTTGTAACTTCATTTTCATTTCTGATTTTATTGATTTGAGCTCTCTTTTTTCTTAATGAGTCTGGCTAAAGGTTTATCAATTCTGTTCATCTTTTCAAATAACCAACTCTTAGTTCCATTAATCTATTCTGGGTTTTTTTTTGGTGTCTATTTCATTTATTTCTGCTCTGGGCTTTATGATTTCTTTCCTTCTGCAAACTTTAGGCTTTGTTTTTTCTTCCTTTTCTAGTCTTTTAGGTGTAAAGTTAGGTTGTTTGGGTCTTTTCTTCTTTCTTGAGAAGACCTGAATCATTATACACTTCCCACTGGCTGAGGGGTCCAACATGTCCCAGAGCTGGTGCTTGACTGCTGATTGTCAGGAACGAGGTCAGGGTGGGGGTTCCATGGCTGGTGCCAGTCTGCTGGTGTGTGTGCTGGGTCCTGACATGGCAGGCTGCATGGCTGTGGTGTTCCTGGGGCTGGTGTCTGTCCATGGGCGGGTTTTCATTGGCTTATTCTGTATTTCAGCAGAAAAGCACTTCGTTTATAACCATTAATTATGATGTTAACTGTAGAATTTTTGTGATGTTCTATATCAAGTTGAGGAAGTTCCCATCTATTTCTACCTTATTGAGAGTTTCTATCAAGAATATGTGTTAGATTTTGTCAAATGCTTTTTCTGAATATATTTATATAATTGCATGACTTTTCTTCTTTATCCTCTTCATGTGACAGATTACATTCACTAATTTTCATATGCTGAGGCAAACTTGCATACCTGCAAGAAATCTCATTTGATCATGGTGTATGACTTTTTATAAATTGTTGGACTCAATTTACTAATATTTGGTTAAGGACATTTGTATCTATGTTTATGATTGATATTCATCTGTAGTTTTTGTTTCTTTTAATAAAAGAAAATATTTGGTATCAGTGTAATGCTGGCCTCAAAGAATTAGTAAGTTGGTTAGTAAGTTAGTAAGTATTCCCTCTGCATCTATTTTCTGTAAGATATTGTAAAGAATTGGTGTAATTTCTTCTTTAAATATTTGGTTTTATTCACTAGTGTAACAATTGGGCCTTGTGCTTTTTGATTTCGAAGTTTATTAAGTATTGATTAAAATTTTTAAAAAGATATGGGCCTACTATCTATTTCTTATTTATTTGTTTATTGAAGTATAGTTGATGTACAAAATTATGTTAGGTTCAGGTGTAAAACATAATGTTTTGACATTTAACTACGTTACAAAATGATGACCATGATAAGTCTAGTAACCATACAAAATTATTCCGGTATTACTGACTATATTCCTTATGTTGTATATAACATCCCTGTGACTTATTTATTTTATAACTCTGGTATGTACCTCTTAAGCTCCTTCTCCTATTTCATCCAACCCTCCACTTCCCTCCCCTCTGGCAACCACCAGTCTGTTTTCTGTATTTATGAGTCTGTTCAGTTTTGTTATATTTGTTCATTTGTTTTGTGTTTTTTAGATTCCACATATAAGTGAAATACAGATTTTGTCTTTTTCTTTCCGACTTATTTCACTTAACATAATACCCTCTAGATCCACCTGTGTTGTCACAAATGGCAAGATTTCATTCCATTTTATGGCTGAGTAATATTCCACTGAGTAATATACCATATCTTCTTTATCCATTCATCTATTGATTATGTTGCTAATCATAAGTTACCTTCCATATCTTGGCTTAGGTTGCTTCCATATCTTGGCTCTTGTAAATAATGCTGCAATTAACATAAGGGTGCATGTATTTTTTCAAATAAGTGTTTTTGTTTTATTTGGGTAGATACCCAGAAGTTGTATTGCTGTCTTGTAGGAAGTCCTATTTTTAACTTTTTGAAGAATGTCCATACTGTTTTCCATAGTGGCTGCACGAATTTACATTCCCACTGATAGTTCATGAAGGTTCCCTTTTCTGTACATCCTTGCCAACTTATTATTTGTTGTATTTTTGACAATAGCTATTCTGACAGGTGTGAAGTGATAGCTCATGGTTTTGATTTGTGTTTCTTTGATGATTAGTGATGTTGAGCATCTTTTCATTTGTCTGTTGCCCATTCGTATGTCTTCTTCAGAGAAATGTCTATTTGGGTCCTTTGCCCATTTTAAAATCCTGTTTTAATGTTTCTTTTTTTGATATTTAGTTGTGTGTTTTCTATATATTTTTGTTATTAACCCCATATCAAATATATCATTGACAAATATCTTCTCCCATTCAGTAGATTGCCTTTTCATTTTGTTGATGGTTATCTTTGCTGTGGAAAACCTTTTAAGTGTGATGTAGTCCCATTTGTTTATTTTCACTTTTTTTGCTTTCAGAAATTTATGTCTTTCTAGGAATTTTTCCATTTCACTTATGTTATCAAATTTGCAAACATAGTAATTTTCAATATTTCTTTATTAGTTTTTAATGTTTATAGGATCAGTAATAATGGCCCCTCTTTCATTTATGATATTAGTAATTTAATTCTCTCACTTTTTTTCTTAGGCACGTTAGAAGTTTTGTAAATTTAATAGACCTTTTCCAATAATCGGGTTTTGGTTTCATTGATTTTCTGTTTTCAATTTCAATGATTTTTGCTGTAATTTTATTATTACTTTTCTTCTGCTTTCTTTGGATTTAATTTGATTTTCCTTTTTGTAGTTTCCTAAGATGAAAGCTTGAATAATTCATTTTATGTCTTTTTCTTTTGTAATATACTAATGCAATTTCATAGATTTCCCTCTAAGTCCTGCAGTCATCACACTCCACATATTTTGATAAATTGTATTTTCATTTTCATTCAGTTCAAAATACTTTAAATTTATCTTGAAATTCTTTTTGATCCACGTGTTATGAAAAGTATGCTATTTAATGTCTATATGCTGCTGCTTTCCAAGTATCTTTCTATTATTAATTTCTAGTTTATTTTCATTGGGATCTGAGAGCATACTTTGTATGATTTTTAGTCCTTTAAATTTGTAACAGCATGTTTTATGGACAAGAATGTGGTCAGTCTTGGAGAATGTTCAAAGTAGTTTGAGAAGAATGTGTATTCTTCTGTTGTTGGATGAAGAATTTGTAAATGTAAACTAGATCTAGTTGATTAATGGTGCTATTCAGTTCAACTCTGTCCTTACTGATTTTCTGCCTGCTGGATCTGTCAATTTCTGATAGATGGGTGTTGAAGTCTCCAACTATAAGAGTGGATTAGTTTTTTTCTACTTGAAGTTCTATTAGCTTTTGCCCCATGTATGTTGATGCTTTGTTGTTAGGCACATTCACCTTAAGAATTAAGACTTTCTTGGAGAATTGACCCCTTTATCATCATGCAGTGCCTTCTTTATTCCTAAGAATTTTCCTTGCTCTGAAGTCTGTTTTGTCTGAAATTAGGAAAACAACTTTGGCTTTCTTTTGATTGGTATTAGCGTGATATGTCTTTTTCCATTCCTTTATTTTAAATCTATCTGTGTCTTTATATTTAAAGTTGGTTTCTTATGAATAACATATAATTAGGTGTTTTTAATACACTCTAATAGTCTCTGCCTTTTAATTGGTATATTTAGACCATTGACATTTAAAGTGATTATTGATATAGTTGGATTAATACCTATTGTATTTGTAGCTTTTTTCTTTTTTTGTAGCTTTTTTCTATTCATTGTCCTTGTTTTTTGTGTCTGCTTTTGATTCCTACTCTTTTTCTGCCTCTGATTTTAACTGAGCATTGTACATGAATCCATTTTATCTTCTCTTTTAGCATTCCAATTATATTCCTATTTTGCTGTTTTTTGTGGTTGCCCTAGAGTTTGCAATATACATTTATGACTAATCCAAGTCCATTCTCAAATAATACTACATCCAAAATTTTACAGTTAGTGCAATTACCTTATAACAGAATATTCCCAATTCCTCTCTTCTCTCCCTTACAATATTGCCATCATTCATTTTTGCCTATCCTTATGTTATAAGTTGCCAAGTGCATCATTGGTATTACTATTTTGAACATACTGCTAACTGCTAAATCAATTAAAAATGAAGAAAATAAAAGATTTCATTTTAACTTCATTTATTCCTTGTCTAATGCTCTTCCTTTCTTTATATAGTTCCAGATATTAGATGTATATCATTCTCCTTCTTTCTGAAGAACTTCTTTTAACATTTTTTGCATGGCTAGTCTACTAGTAAAAAATCCCCTCAATTTTTGTTTGTCTAACAAATCTTTATTTCTCCTTTACTTTTGAAGGATAATGCCATGGAGTAAAAATTATTGGTTGGTGTTTTTCTTTTCTTTCAACACTTTAAAAATTACACTTCACTGTCTTCTTGCTTGCTGTTTTTTGGAGAAAAAACCTACATAACTCTTGTACTTGCTCCTCTATAAGTATGGTTTTATCCCCCTACCTCTTTAATTTATGATTTTCTCTTTGTTTTTTATTTTCTCTAGTTTGAATATGATATGCCTAGTTATAGTTATACATACAGTTGACCCTTGAACAACCTGGGGGTTATGGGTATGACTCCCCACACACAGTTGAAAATATGGATACAACTTTATAGTCAGCTTTCTGTATCCCTGTTTCTGCATCCATGGATTCAACCAACAACAGATCATGTAGTACTGCAGTATTTATTGAAAAAAGTCCACATATAAGTGTACCTGTGCAGTTCAAACCCATGTTCTTCAGGGTCAACTCTGTGTGTGTGTGTGTGTGTGTGTGTGTGTGTGTGTGTATATATATATATATATATATATATATATATATATATATATATATATTGCTTCTTGTTTTCTGCGCTCCCTGGATCTATAATTTGGTGTCTACAATAATAATTTCATTATTACTTCAAATATGTCTTCTCTCTCTGTCTTTCTTTCTTCTCTTTCTGATATTTCCATGAAACATATGTTACAACGTTTGTAGTTTTCCCACAGTTCTTTGATATTTTGTTCCATCTTCTTCATTCTTTTTTCTCTTTGATTTTAAGTTTTCAAAGTTCATATTGACCTTTCTTCATGCTCACTTATTCTTTCTTTGTTTCCAGTCTATAGATGATCATATCAAAGACATTCATCATTTTGTTACAGTTTTTAAAAACTTTCTAGCATTTCATTTTGCATATTTCTTGAGTTCCCATCTCTTTGCCTACATCAATTCACCTTTTCTTGCATGTTGTCTACTTTGTCTATTAGTATCCTTAGCATATGAATCATGGTTATTTTTAATTCTCAGTCTGATAATTATTAAATCTCTGCCATATCTGAGTCTGGTTCTGATGTTTGCTCTGTCTGTTTAAACTGTTGTTTTGTTTGTTTGTTTTTGTTTTTGTTTTGTCTTTTATTGTGTCTTGTGATGTTTTGTTGCAAGCTGGACAAGATGTACTGGATGAAGGAATTTAGATAAATAGGCCTTTTAGTGTGAGGTTTTATTTTTATCTGGGTGGTTGCTAGCCTGTGTTTAATGTTTGCTATCTCTGTAGGTGTAAGAAGCTAAAATTGTCTCTATTTTCCTTGTTTTTGTCTCCTGTAGACCTTGGGTTTCCCTAGAGACTACTTCTTAAATATTGTCTAGACATGGAGATTTTTCAGAGGTATCTGGAGTTAGGTTTTTCTCTTCTCCAGGTCAGTTAGTTTTCGGTAAAACTCCAGTCAATTGGGATCTGGTAATATAGTCTCCCTGAGGGCATTTTTTATTAGAAGAACAGAATGCTCTGGGTGTATTTAAAAATGGCTACATTCCCCCTCTTTCTGCCAAAAGTACTAGGGGATTTTTCTCTGATCTTCACTATGAGGAGCTGGTAGGTCTCCTGGAGGTAAAACACCTAAAAGTGTGGGGGACCCTCTAAGACTGGCCCTCCCTGGCATTTTTAACTCTCAAGCTTGTCTACTTCGAGCCTTTGGCAATTTGTCAATTACAGTTTAAGTTTTCTACCTTGGTATTGGCTCTAATAGTAAAATTCTTTTTCTAGGCCTCTGTTCTAGTAAGCTGTCAGTCTGTATATTCAACATCTTTTATTATGGTTTTAACTTGCATTCCCCTGATGGATTCTGATACTAAACATATTTTCATGTGTTTATTGGCTATTTGTATATAATTCATTAGAGAAGGGTTGATTCAGTTCCTTTTGCCCAGTTTTTAATTGGGCTATTTGCCTTTTAATTAATGAGTTGTGTTTTAGTTTTCAGAGTATTCATTTTTCACTTCTTTTGTTAAATTTATTCCTAATATTGTATTTATTTTGATATTATTGTAAATTAATAGTCATTTCAATTTCATTGTGTTACTTTTAGGTGTTTATAGAAATACAATTATTTTATATAATGATTTTGTATTGTACAACCTTGTTGATCTACTTTATTAATTCAATAGCTTTTAAAATTGAATTCCTTAAGATTTTCTGTATATAATATCATGTGATACACAAGTAGAGATAGTTTTATATCTTCCTTTCCAATCTCATAGCTTTTTATTTTATTTACTTCACTAATTCCTATAGCTTGAACCTCCAGTACACTTTTCAACAGAGGTGGCAATAGCAGGCATCCTTTTCTTTTTCATGATCTTAGGGGCAAAGCATTAACTATGATGTTCTGTGAGATTTTGTATATGCCCTTTACCAGGTTAAGTTCCCTTTATTCCCAGTTGTGGGGTGTTTTTTTTACTAAGAAAGAGTGTTGTATTTTGTCAAATTTTTTTGCTTCTATTAATATGATAATATGGTTTGGACCCTTTATTCTATTAATATGGTATATTACATTAATTGATTTTCTATGTTAAGCCATTCTTGAATTCCTCAGATAAATCTCAATTGGCCATGGTGTATACTGCTTTTTATATGTTGCTGAATTTGGTTTGCTAGTATTTCATTGAGGATTTTTGCATCTAGATTCATAGGATAAATTGTTTTATAATTTTCTTTTCTTGTGATATCTTTGATTTTGGCATTCAATTTACTTAAATCAGGATAAAACTTTCCTCAGATGAAGAGCTGGGAATTGTTCCCTCCTCTTCTATTTCTGTAAAGGGTTTGTGAAGGATTGTGTTAATTCTTTTTTAAAAGCTTGGTAGAATTCTCCATGGTCACTATTGGGTTTAGGGCTTTTCTTTGTGGGAAGTTTATTTCATCTCTTTTCTTGTGATAGATCTATTCACATTTTCTATTTCTTCTTGAGTCAATTTTGATAGTTTGTTTCTGTTTCTAGGATTTTGTCCATTCCACCTAGGCTTATAATATTTTTTATTTCTGTAAGGTCTTTAGTAATGCCTTCTTTTTTATTTCTGATTTAAGTCAATTGAATCTTCTCTCTCTTTTTGTCTGTCTATCTAACAGTTTGTCAATTTTGTTGATCTTTCAAAGAAACAACTTCTGGTTTCCTTGATTTTATTTATTGATTTCTATTCTCGATTTCACTTATTTCCCCTATAAACTTTACCATTTTCTTTCTTCTACTTGCTTTGGGTTGAGTTTTCTCTTCTTTTATTTCTGGTTTCATAAGGTAGAAGGTTAGGTTGTTGTTTTGAGATTTTTTTCTGTGGAAAAATACACATAACATAAAGCTTAGAAGGAGGAACTATCCATGTTCCCTTTTATTCTCTACCTCAAAGATTCAACTTTTCTATTTTTATTTGAATTTATAATTTATATATATCTACTGCTAAGTACAAGTTAAGATTACAAAAAACAACACGCTTACCATAATACTATAAACACAGAAGTAGAAAATTAGTGTATGAAGGCGAGAAAAAGCCTACTAAAAACTTGGGTTAATACCATTGCAGTGTTTATGCTCAATCATGGGATCTAGCCATTTTTTTCTAATTTGGTGAAATTTTGGATGTAGGGCTGGGTCTACATTGGGTTAACAAAATGAACATTTTAGTTAAAGCTTTTGAGGGATCCAAGTAAATGAAAATAATTTTTTAAAGGCAAAAAAATTTTACCATTTCAACCATTATAAAGTGTACAATTCAGGAACATTATGTACAGCCACAGCATTGTACAATCACTATGTTGCTCCAGAATTTTTTCATCATCCCAAAGTGATACCTTACCCATTAAGCAGTCACTTTTCATACTCCCTCTCCCAGCCCCTGGCAGCCACTATTCTGCTTTCTTTCTCTGTGGATTTGCCTGTACTGGATATTTTATGTGAAAAGAATCATACAATATGTGGCCGTTTGCATCTGGCTTCTTTCACTAGCATAATGTTTTCAAGGTTCATCTATGGTGTAGCATGTATCAATATTTATTATTTTCTATGTCTATTATTTTCTATTTTTTATTATTTTTATAGATATACCACATTATGTTTATCCATTTATCAGTTGATGGACATTTGGGTTATTTCCATCTTTTCACTACTGTGAATAGTGCTGCTATGAACATTAGTGTACAGGTTTTTGCTTTAAGACCTGTTTTCAATTATGGTATAGACCTAGGAGTGGAATTCCTCACTCAGATGGTAATTCTATGTTTAACTTTTCCAAGAACCACCAAACTGTTTTCCACAGTGATTGCACCATCTTACAATCCTACCAGCAATGTATATGTGTTCTAATTTCTCCACATCCTCCCCAATACTTACTTTTTTTTTTTTTTTCCATATGGTCATCCTCATGGGTGTGTAGTGGTATCTCTTTGTGGTTTTGAGTTGCATTTCACTAATGACTAATGACACTGAGTATCTTTTCATGTCCTATTTGGCTGTTAGTATATCTTCTTTGGAGAAATGTCTACTCAGGTCCTTTGCCCATTATTTAATTGTCTGTTTTTTGGTTGTAAGAATATTTACATATTCTGGATACTAGAATCATATCAGATATATGATTTGTAAATATTTTCTCCTGTTCAGTGGGTTGTCTTTTCACTGTTTTGATAGTGTTTGATGCACAAAAATGTTTAACTTAGTAAATTCCAATTTACCTAGTTTTTCCTTTTGTTCCTTGTGCTTTCAGTGTCATATCTATGAAACTGTTGCCAAATCCAAGATCATCAAGGTTTACCTTTATAATTTCTTCTAAAAGTTTTAGAGTTAGCTCCTGTTGTACTAGCATCATTTGTTGAACAGACTATTCTTTCCCCACTGAATGGTCTCTTCACCCTTGTGATCACAGATGTGTGGGTTATTTCTGGATTCTCAATTCTATTCCATTGATCGAGATATTTATCCTTAAGGAAGTACCACACTGTCTTGATTACTACAATGCTGTAGTAAGTTTTGAAATTGGTAAGTTTGAGTTCTTCAACTTTGTTATTGTTTTTCAAGATTTTTTTTTTTTCTATTTGGAGCCCTTTGCAATTCCATATGAATTTTAAGATTGTATTTTCCATTTCTGTAGAAAAAAAAAGAGCTGTTGGCATATTGATAGGGGTTGCATTGAATCTATAGATTGCTTTGGGGTGTATTGCCATCTTAACAATATTAAGTCTTCTAATCCATGAACATGGGGTGTATTTCCATCTTCATATTTAATATAGTCATTTACATCTACAAATTTCCCTTTAAACACTTTTTTAGCTACATTCAATAAGTTTTGGTATGTTGTGTCTTCATTTCATTCATCTCAAACTACTTTCTAATTTCCCTTGTGATCTTGTGTTTCAACCATTGGTAATTTAGGAGCATATTTTTTAGTTACCTCATATTTGTGAATTCCCCAAACTTCTTCATTTTATTTTATTTATTTATTTAATTTATTTATTTTTAAAATTTCTTTCTTGTTTGTTTGTTTCTTTCTTTCTTTTTTCTTTTCTTTTGGCTGTGTTGGGTTTTCGTTGCTGGACACGGGCTTTCTCTAGCTGCAGCAAGCAGGGGCTACTCTACGTTGCAGTGTGTGGACTTCTCACTGTGGTGTCTTCTCTTGTTGTGGAGCATGGGCTCTAGGTGCATGGGCTTCATTAGTTGTGTCACACGGGCTCAGTAGTTGTGACACATGGGCTTAGTTGCTCCGTGGCATGTGGGATCTTCCAGGACCAGGGCTCGAACCTGTGTCCCCTGTATTGGTAGGCAGATTCTTAACCACTGCACCATCAGGGAAGTCCCCTTCATTTTATTAATTTCTAATTTAATTCTACTGTGTTCAGAAAATAAAACTTGCATGTTTTCAATTCTTTTAAATTTACTGATGTTTGTTTTACTGCCTAGCATATGGTCTATCCTGGAGAATGTTCTATGTACTTGAGGAGAATATTTTCTTCTGGTTTTGGGTGTAGTATTCTATAGATGTCATTTAGGTATACTTGCTTTGTAGTATTGTTCAAATCTTGTATTTCCTTGTTGACCTACTACCTAGTTGTTCTATCTGTTATTGTAAGTGGATTACTGAAGTCTCCAACTATGATCTGAATTATCTATTTTTACATTTATTATTTCAGGCTTTGCACTATGCATTTTGTAGCTCTGTTTGTAGGTGCACATATATCTATAATCATTACATCTTTGTGATTTATTGACCATTATTATTATAAAATGTCCCTCTCTATTACTAGTAACATTTTTAAAATGTCTATTTTATCCCTCCTCAGGGGGCACAGCCTTTAGCATAAATACAGTCACTATGGGATAACAAGGTTTTAGCAAGGTTCTCTTTGACTGTCACTTTCTCTGATATCTCTGTCAAGCTGTTTGCCTCTGTTGATATCTCACCCAACCCTTAGCCCTGAGTCATAACCAGCTGATTTTTCTCTTATTTTTGACAATGCATTGGGGGTATAAATACTACATATAGTCTGACCCAATTATATTCTGGCCACTTTGCAGGGGTTGATTTTATTGGCTATTCTTTAAGGTTTGTTCTGACCCCAGGAGGGATCTTCTTAATTGTTTCTTTCCCTGGTTTTCTCTGGTCAGCTAGCTGGCCTGTGGTTTAACTGGTTGTTCTCATGGAGTTATTAGCCTCCTCTTTATTGCTTACATCTAAAATATCCATTATATTCAACAGCACCGTGAAGTTTGAACTTTCCAAAACTCTTCCAAATAAAGTCAGTTCCCTTGGGAGGAGCTTCTTAGTTTTCTGTTATTATGGCCCACTCTGTCTCTCCAGTAAACAATTGTGCACCATTTCTCTGGATTTGGGGACAGGGAGGTGGCTCACTTCTCTCAGAATGACACCCCTGCTTCACATGGCAGTAACTTCTGCTCTTCTTGGCTTGCCTTTCCCAAGATAGAACCTTCATCCTTTGAATGAGCTGGGACAAAAGTGATCTGGGCTGTGCTGTTTCTGTTCTGCTGCACCTTGTTAGAACTTCTGCCTTGTAAATTGTGGCTAGGTGGAGGAAGAGAGACCTAGAACACTCAGAATGTAATAGAGCTTTTGCAACATGGAACTGAGGAGGATGAGAAATGTCTTTCCATCCTCAGAGATATCATAGCCCTTAACTGGGATCTGGGGGAAGAGACGACCCTGTGTTTTTGGTCACACCTGCTCATAGTGGAGCTCCTGTCCGGCTGAATTGAAGCAGAGGGGAGGGAGAGAGGGTTTCCTGGCTCAAGTGTCACTGACTCTTGCTGTTCTTATTGGGATTTTGTATATTTTTGGGGGGATAAATGTTTCTTCTTTTGCTGTATTTAATTGGGACTATTTCTGCAGACTTAAAATTTTTGGTTTCAAATAATTCTTACCAATTATGTTTTCCCCCTGGGAGCAGTTCTGCAGAGCTCCTAACATCACTGTTCTAGAATTCATCTCTTATTGATTATTTCTTCCATGCAAGCTCAGTCTTTCCTGGTTCTTGTGTATCTAATAACTTCGTATTTTATTCTATATATTTTGAATATTATGTTAGATTTTAGGACTTATTTAAAGCCTATGCAGAATGTTGCCTGTGTAGAATGTTGACATTTTGTTTTATCAAGGAAACAACCTTTTTATGTTCAGGCCACAGCTTCTCATCCACACTGTGTGTGCTGTGCTTTCAATGTAATTGTTGTTAAAAGTCTGTGCAGTGATTTTCAAATCTATCATCTGTGTGCATTACCTAGGACATTCTGGTGCTTGGCAGTGGTTTCATTTAGTTTATTTCTCAAAGTCTTTGGTATGCAGAATAAGATCAGATCCCCATACACGCACAGTTCAGAATTGATACCAGGATTTCATAAACTATTTTATAGGCTCAGTGTCTTGAGTGCCTCCCTCTTCTTGATTTCTCCTGTGATTTCAAGTTCTTTGGGTCTCCTCTTTTCAGACCTTTGGACAGATATTTGAGACTTGGTTACTTCACTATATTGTGTACTTCCATTCCTGTGCCTGTGTTCATTTTCAAGTGGTGGGGAGTCAGAAATAAAAAATATCAATGGCCTTGGCCCCATGTTCTTGGTACCAGATCTCCTCTGATCAGAAGGGGAACTTCCTGCACTCTTGTTTCCACACTACAGATTGAGAACTAGGACATGAGGGACTGGAGAAAGGAAAACAAAGAAACAAAAAACAAAAGCACAATATCAAGTATTTCCATTATCTCTGAATGGTAGGAGTTCCCTTTCCTGCTCCTTAAGCCAGAAGCAGAGGGCTTCTCCTATTTCCCTCTCTGTCTGCACCAGTGCCCATTTATATGTTTCAGGCTATGTTGAGTTCAAGGTAGAAGATACTGGAGGGGAAATTGTGCAAACCTACCACCAGATCAGTAGTACTTTGAATTCTGATGTTCTTACTCTATCCTCCTGCTAATATACTATTCAGAATTCTCAAAGAGCTACATCATGCATTATTTCTAGGTATCATTGTGTTGTGTGAGAGAGAAAGGGTGATATGTGTTTACCTGTTTTACCTAGAAGCACCAC
The DNA here is from genome assembly GCF_028023285.1 of Balaenoptera ricei. NCBI lineage: Eukaryota > Metazoa > Chordata > Mammalia > Artiodactyla > Balaenopteridae > Balaenoptera > Balaenoptera ricei. The sequence goes on from NC_082660.1 coordinate 77,116,497, forward strand.
CAACTTTGTTACAGCATGTATTTTAGTCTTTCCCTGTATGGCAAGGTACACCATTTCTGTACCACTAATCACACAGGTAAATTATGGTATATGATTTTAGTAGTCTTGCTGTACATGTAACAAAGGCCCTGAGTTTTGATGAACTTTGATTTGGATTACCCATCAATTTACTGATTTCCCCTTACAGTCCTAAGGGAAAGAGGAAATTCATACTACTATGGAGTACAATTAAACTCACAGCCTTTCCTTCACAATTTAAGACCTTGAAATTTATTTCATTTGCTTCTAGTAATGTTTGCAAACTCTTAAGTTTGTAACTCAAATGTTTATTTTAGTAAATATTTTTATTTAACTTGACACCATTATTACTGCATTAGAGTAAAGCAAAAATGTATTACTGTATATCTTCTATTACAGGTCTTTAATGTAATAAAGATCTGTAATGTGACTTTAATATTGTTTCGATTTTAATGTTATAGAAAAATACTCTGAAGATGAAATAGTTCTTATTTACTTTTCACTGTAATGAATAGTCTGTCAAGGGACAGCAGACATCTTTTCCTTCTGTTCAGATAGAGGACAATATGTAGTCATCTGTGAATAGATACAGTTGGAAATTATGATTGAGGCCAATAGAAACCCAGGCATACGGACTTCCTTTCTCAATTAAAATAAAAATCCTGACTAAAAAAAATAAGAGCAGACAGTAACCTGTCCAGTTTCCATGATTTCTGGTTGAAGATCTTCATTATAGATCTGTTATTTTTACTGCAATATACAATGCAGATTCCTTTCATTATTGAGGATCATAATATTAAGTTCTTTCAAATGGAAGAGAGCTTATTTTCTTGGGAGAGTGTGCTGCTGCTGCTGCTGCTGCTGCTCCTGTTGTTGTTTTTGTTGTTGTTGTTTTTCAGTCTCAAGGACAGAATTATATTTTTGTCTTTTGAACAAGTATTTAATATAGAGGATGCATTGAAAAAAGGGAAATGTTAACATCTAGAGACTCGGTGCTTATTTCAAAATGAATGGTTGGAATAAAATGTACCTTAGTTCTTTTGTGTCTATAAAGTTATAGAACTCTACTCTCTTGTGAACATCCTTGATTTCCACTTGTCTTGCTTTAATGTTTTTCCATCCTCTTCCTCCTCTTCATTTATTCCAAAAACACTTATTGCATGTAAATGTTTCTTTTGTTCTATAACAATTTAGTGAGAATATATACAAATCAAAATTTGATTTAGAAGGGAAGCAGCGTGAGGAGTCAGTTGAGCACCAAGGCTCATTGAAACAGGCCGCCATGGCCCTCCGCAACCCACAGTATATTTTTGGAGATTTTAGCCCTGATGAGTTCCATCAGTTCTTTGTGACTCCTTGCTCTTCGGTTGAGCATCGTCTATGTGGTGGAGCAGTTCTGCCTGGTGCACAAGCTGCTGATGAACTACCTAATGGAGAAGACTATTAGAGAATTGAATTTGGTGTTAATGAAGTAACTGAACCCACTGACACTTTGCCGAGAACTCCCAACTACATACAGTATTTCAAGCACATTGAATCCTTAGGCCCCTGAATTTATCCTTATTTGCACAACGTCCCAAAAGATTCCTGATTACATAGATAGAGAAGTGAACTGTAGCTCCACCGACTACCAGTACCCAGGCTCTGCCCTTGCTCTGGATGGCAGCACTAACGTGGAGGTGGAAGTTTTGGAAAATGATGGCATCTTGGGTGGTCTTGGACAAAGGGAGCGTAAAAAGAAAACAAAAGGAAAAACAAAAAAAGTCCACCTGGGTAGAGTTACTTGAAAGATGGCAGCGAGTGTAGTACTTCCACAGAAGCCCTGGTCAATGGCCATGTCAATCCCAGAGTCCAGAACAGTGTAGGTGCAGAGGATGCAAAGTTGATGGGTGATATGCCCCTGTCGGGGACACCCAGAACTTGTGGCAGCCCCCAGGATGCCACGGACTTCGGCAGTGATGCTGTGCCTAGTGGTTCTTTCCCAGAGCCTTCATCAGCGGGGCCAGGACTGCAGGGGCAGCCTGAGGGCTGCCTGCCATGGGACTGACCTAGAACAATCTTGCCTCCCCGCAGAGGCTGCCAGGGAAACCCTTTTGAGGACAGGTGTGGCTCAGCCTTAGGTTGAGACTGATACTACTGAGAACCTTGGAGGTGCCAACGGACAAATACTTGAATCCTTGGTTGAGGGCACAGCTGCCAACAGGGTGGAGTTGCACACTGTGCAAGCTCGGACACGGACCCTGCGAAAGGTAAGAGCACCTCCCCTCCTGCAGATCCCTGGGCCTCTGTGGTAGGCCCTGCTCCCACCAGTTGGCCTGCAAAGTCCTGGACCAGTCTTTTTCAGGATTCTAAGCCCACTTCCTCCTACCCCCTCCCCTCCCCTCTCCCTCCTCGTCTGTGGTTTCCATGGAAACTAAGTATTCCCCTCCCGCCACTTCTACCCTGGTCTCTGAAAAGCAGGTTGAAGTCAAGGAAGGGCTGGTTCCAGTTTCAGAGGATCCTGTAGCCATAAAGATTGCAGAGTTACTGGAGAACGTAACCTTGATTCATAAACCAGTGTCACTGCAACCCCGCGGGCTGATCAATAAAGGAAACTGGGGCTACATTAATGCTACACTGCAGGCATTGGTTGCTTGCCCTCTAATGTATCACCTGATGAAGTTCATTCCTCTGTATTCAAAAGTGCAGAGGCCTTGTATATCCACACCCATGATAGATAGCTTTGTTCGGCTAATGAATAAGTTTACTAATATGCCAGTACCTCCAAAACCCAGACAAGCTCTTGGGGATCATGAGGGATATCCGCCCTGGAGCTGCCTTTGAACCAACATATACTTATAGACTCCTGACAGTTATCAAGTCGAACCTTTCTGAAAAGGGTCACCAAAAAGATGCTGAGGAGTACTTAGGCTTCATTCTAAATGGACTTTAGGAGGAAATGCTGAACCTAAAGAAACTTCTCTCAGCAAATAATGAAAAACTTACTATTTCCAATGGACCCAAAAGCCACTCAGTGAACAAAGACGAGCAGGAAGAACCAGGCAAAGGAAGTGAGGACTAATGGGAGCATGTTGGCCCCTGAAATAAGACCTTGGTCATTCACCAGGCGGATTTTGTCCAGACCCCAATCACTGGCATTTTTGGTGGACACATCAGGTCTGTGGTTTACCAGCAGAGTTCAGAAGAGTCTGCCACCCTGCAGCCATTCTTCATGTTGCAGCTGGATATCCAGTCGGACAAGATATGCACCATCTAGGATGCGTTGGAAAGCTTGGTGACAAGAGAATCTGCCCAGGGTTATACCACCAAAATCAAACAAGAGGTTGAGATCAGTTGAAGAGTTACTCTGGAAAAACTCCCTCTTTTTCTTGTGTTGCACCTGAAGTGGTTTGTTTACGAGAAGACTGATGGAAGTCAGAAGCTTATAAAAAATATTGGATATCCTGTGGACTTGGAAATTAATAAAGAACTGCTTTCCCCAGGGGTTAAAAAATAAGAATTTTAAATGTCACAGAGCCTATAGGCTATTTGCAGTGGTCTACCACCACAGCAGCTGCAACACTGGTGGCCACTACAACATGGATGTCTTCCAGATTGGTCTGAATGGCTGGCTGTGCATCAACGACCAGATGGTCAAGGTGATTAACCAACACCAAGTGGTGAAGCCCATTACTGAGTGCACAGCCTACTTCTTGTATTACTGCCATGTGGACCTGCTGTAGCTGTCGCTGTCTGTACCTAACGCTGCTTGTTGAGCACCAAGGCTCACCGACTTCCCTCCTACCTTTAGTGACTCTTTAGAGAGAAACTCTTTCTCCCTGTTGCAAAAATGGGCTAGAATGAAAGGAGACGCCTTGGAGTTTGTGCACAACATAGTTTATGTTGACTTCTAATTTCCAAATCAAAATCATTTGCTTGAAAGCAATTGTCACTTGACTTAAGAAAATACACAATCTGTATATCTTCTTTGGAGAAATGTCTATTTAGGTCTTCCACCCATTTTTGGATTGGGTTGTTTGTTTTTTTGATATTGAGCTACATGAGCTGCTTGTATATTTTGGAGATTAATCCTTGTCAGTTGCTTCGTTTGCAAATATTTTTTTCCCATTCTGAGGGTTGTCTTTTCGTCTTGTTTATGGTTTCCTTTGCTGTGCAAAAGCTTTTAAGTTTCATTAGGTTCAATTTGTTTATTTTTGTTTTTATTTCCATTTCTCTAGGAGGTGGGTCAAAAAGGATCTGGCTGTGATTTATGTCATAGAGTGTTCTGCCTATGTTTTCCTCTAAGAGTTTTACAGGGCCTGGCCTTACATTTAGGTCTTTAATCCATTTTGAGTTCACATACGAAAGGATGCTCAACATCACTAATCATTAGAGAAAGGCAAATCAAAACCACAAAGAGGTATCACCTCACAGTGGTCAGAATGGCCATCATTAAAAATCTACAAACAATAAATGCTGGAGAGGGTGTGGAGAAAAGGGAACCCTCTTGCACTGTTGGTGGGAATGTAAATTGATACAACCACTATGGAGAACAGTATGGAGCTTCTTAAAAAACTAAAAATAGAACTACCATATGACCCAGCAATCCCACTCCTGGGCATATACCCTGAGAAAACCATAATTCAAAAAGAGACATGTACCACAGTGTTCATTGCAGCACTATTTACAATATCCAGAACATGGAAGCAACCTAAGTGTCCATTGACAGATGAATGAATAAAGAAGATGTGGCACATATATACAATGGGATATTACTCAGCCATAAAAAGAAACGAAATTGAGTTATTTGTAACGAGGTGGGTGGACCTAGAATCTGTCATACGGAGTGAAGTAAGTCAGAAAGAAAAACAAATACCATATGCTAACACATATATACGGAATCTAAAGAAAAAAAAAGATTTTGATGAACCTAGGGGCGGGACAGGAATAAAGATGCACACGTAGCAAATGGATTTGAGGACATGGGGAGGAGGAAGGGTAAGCTGGGAAGAAGTGAGAGAGAAGCATTGGCATATATACACTTCCAAATGTAAAATAGATAGCTAGTGGGAAGCAGCTGCATAGCACAGGGAGATCAGCTTGGTGCTTTGTGACCACCTAGAGGGGTGGGATAGGGTGCGTGGGAAGGAGGGAGATGCAAGAGGGAAGAGATATGGGAACATATGTATACGTATAACTGATTCACTTTGTTATAAAGCAGAAATTAACACACCATTGTAAAGCAATTATACTGCAATAAAGATGTTACAGAAAAAGAAAATACATTAAAAAACCATATTTCTGAAATAATGCTGATTCTCCATCTAACTGTACAGTAGAATAGATCCTGCACCAGTAACAACACTTTTAAATTTGTGGAAATGAATTTTATCTTTCCTTAAAAAGTAAATGTTTTAATACACCACACTTTCCTCCCCCACCATTTAATTTTTTGATAAATGATAAAAATGAGCTGTTATCAGAGAAGAAATAGTTTTTACTTCAAAAGATAAATAAACACAAAAAATAAGTTGATGTTTCCTAACAGGAAAAATACACTTTAATGATTGTGTGATGAGAAGCTGTTTATGTGCACATTACAAATGAAATATTGGAGTTAAGATGTTAGCCATATAGATGGGTGATTGTAACTTTACTGCCATTAAAAGATTTCAAATTGCATTCATGCTTCTGTGTACACATAATGAAAAATGGGCAAAATAATGAAGATTGACATTGCCCTATGTCTGCTGTTTAATTCTGCTGCCTGCTCCTCTACGATTCTACATCTCTAATCGTACACAGCTAGTGATACCTAGGAGTCTAAAGTTGTCGTCCATCAATTAAAAAATCACAAAGTTGGTTTAAAAAAAAGTTTATCCTCATTTTAAAAGAAGTTTATTTTTTGCAATTTAAAAATTGTCATTTTCCTAGTTTGGAATTGTAGCTTTCTGCATCTAGAAAAAGAAGAAAGTAATTTATTACTTGAATCACATTTGTAAAATGGTAATTATAGATTGATAGATGAAAGTATACCTTAATGAGGGACTTCCTTGGTGGTGCAGTGGTTAAGAATCTGCCCACCAATGCAGAGGGCAGGGGTTAGATCCTTGGTCCAGGAAGATCCCACATGCTATGGAGCAACTAAGCCCGTTTGCCACAACTACTGAGCCTGCGCTCTGAGAAGCCCACACACCGCAACAGAGAGTAGCCCCTGCTCTCCACAACTAGAGAAAGCCTGCACACAGCAATGAAGACCCAATGCAGCCAATAAATAATCAATAAATAATTTTTTAAAAAGTATACCTTAATGAGAAAATGAAAAGATAGCATTCTCAGTGTAGTTTTGAAAACCATATCAATGGATATAAATACACCGCATACTTTTCATTCCTGAAATCTGAGGAAAGTATTAGATATTACAGAAAAGTTTCCTGACTTTCTGTTGAGACAAATATTGGTTTAAGAAATATGAAAAAAACTAATACATATATAATAAAATGTATTAAATTGTATGAACTGTTTATATATTTTGGATATTAAAACTTGTTGGACATATTATTTGTAAATATTTTCTGCTATCCCATAGGTTGTCTTTTCATTTTGTTGATGGTTCCCTTTGCTGTTTAAAAGCTTTTAATTTTAACTAGGTCTCCTTTGTTTATTTTTGCTTTTATTTCTTTTGCCTTAGGGGACAGATCCAAAAATATATTTCTCCAATTTATGTCAAAGACTGTTCCTCCTATGTTTTCTTCTAGGAATTTTATAGTTTCAGGTCTTACATTTAGGTCTTTAATCCATTTTGAGTTTATTTTTGTATTTGGTGTGAGTAAATGTTCTAATCTCATTGTTTTACATGTAGCTGTCCAGTTTTCTCAGCACCACTTGTTGAAGAGACTGTCTTTTCTCCATTTTATTTCCTTAGCTCCTTTGTCATATATAAATTGACCATAAGCACATGGTTTATTTCTGGGCTTCCTATTCTGTTCCATTGATCTTTGTGTGTATTTTTGTGCCAGTACCATGCTGTTTTGATTACTGTAGCTTTGTAGTATAGTCCGAAGTGAGGGAGGGTGATACCTCCAGCTTTGTTCTTTTTCTCAAGATTACTTTGGTAATTCATGGTCTTTTGTGGTTCCATATGAAATTTAGGATTATTTGTTCTATTTCTGTGAAAAATATCATGGGTAGTTTGGCAGGGACTTCATTAAATCTGTAGATTGCTTTAGGTAGTAGGGCCATTTAAAAAATATTAATTCTTCCAAAGTAATAGCATAGGATACCTTTCCATTTCTTTGTATCATCTTCAAATTCTTTCATCAGTATTTTATAGTTTTCAGAGTATAGGCCTTTCACCTCTTTGGTTAAGTTTATTCATAGATATTTTATTCTTTTAGATGTGATTTTAAATGGGATTTTTTTTAACATTCTCTCTTCCTGATAGTTCATTATTAGTGTATAGAAAAGCCACAGATTTCTCTATATTAATCTTGTGTCCTGCAACTCTACTGAATTTATTTATTAATTCTAGTGTTTTACGGTGGATACTTCACTGTTTTCTATGTATAGTATAATGTCATCTTCAAATAGTAACAGTTTTACTTCTTCACGTCCAATTTGGATGCCTTTTATTTCTTTTTCTTGTCTGATTGCTGTAGCTAGGACTTCCAATACTATGTTAAATAGAAGTGGTGAGAATACTACTTCTGACCTTGTCTTGTTTCTGAATATGGAGGAAAGGATTTCGGCTTTTCACCATTGACAATGATGTTAGCTGTGAGTTTTCATAAATGGCCTTTATCATGTTGAGATATGTTTCCTGTATACCCACTTTAATGAGAGTTTTTATTATGAATGTATGTTGAATTTTGTCAAATGCGTTTTCTGCATCTCCTGAGATGATAATGTGACTTTTATCCTTCCTTTTGTTACTGTGGTGTAGCACATTGATTGATTTGTGAACGTTGAAACATCCTTGGGTCCCATGAATAAATCCAACATGGATCATGTTTTGTGACCATTTTTATATGCTGTTGGATTCAGTTTGCAAATATTTTGTTGAGAATTTTTGCCTCTATGTTAATCAAAGTTATTGGCTTGTAGTTCTCTTTTATTGTAGTGCCTTTGTTTTAGTATCGGGGTAATGGTAGCTTCATATAATGAATTTAGGAGTGTTTCATCATCTTAAATTTTTTGGAATAATTTGAGAAAGATATTATCTCTCCTTTCTATATTTGGTAGAATTCCCCTGTGAAGCTGTCTGGTCATGACTTTTGTTTGCTAGGAGTATTTTTTATTAAAAATTCAATTTCACTACTAGTAATTGGACTGTTCAAATTGTCTGTTTTTTCTTGATTCAGTCTTGGCATGTTGTATGTTTCTAGAATTTTTCCATTTTTTCTAAGTTGTCCAATTCGCTGGCATATAACTGTTCATAGTATTCACTTATGATTTTTTGTATCTCTGTGGTATTGTTAATTATTTCTCCTCTTTTATTTCTTATTTTGTTAATTTGGGTTCTCTCTCTCATTTCTTCTTGGTGAACCTGGGTAAATGTTTAATCTATTTTGATTATCTTTTTAAAAAACCGCCTTTTGGTTTCATTGCTCTTTTCTATTATTTACTCTCTATTTTATTTAATTCCTCTATGATCTTGATTATTTCCTTCCTTCTGCTGACTTTGATCTTTCTTTGTCATAATTTTTCTAATTCTTTCAGGTGGTAGGTTAGGTTGTTTATCTGAGATTTTTCTTCTTTCTTGATGAAAGCCTGTATTGCTATAAATTTCCCTCTTAGAAGTGCTTTTGCTGCATCCCAGAGATTTAGGAATGTTGTGTTTCCATTTTCATTTGTCTCCTGGTATTTTCTGATTTCTTCTTTGATTTCTTCATTGACCCATTGGTTTTTTACTAGCATGTTGTTCAGTATCCATGTGTTTGTTTGTTTGTTTTCATTTTTCTTTATGCAGGTGTTTTCCAGTTTCATACTGTTGTGCTCAGAAAATATGCTTGATATAATTTCTGTCCTATTAAATTCGTTGAGGCTTGTTTTGTGGCCTAGCATGTGATCTATTCTGGAGAATAATCCATGTGTACTGGAAAAGAATATGTATTCTGCTGTGTTTGGATGAAATGTCCTGTAGCTCTCTATTAAGTCCAACTAGTCTATAGTGTCATTTAAGATCACTGTGGCCATATTCATCTTCTGTGTGGATGATCTGTCCATTGATGGAAGTGAGATGTTAAAGTCCCCTAATATTATTGCACTATTGTCAGTTTATCCTTTAATGTCTCTTGGTATTTACTTTGTATATTTATGTGCTCCTGTATTGGGTACATATGTGTTAACAAGTGTGATATTCTCTTCTTGTACTAAACTCCTTATCATTGTATAATGCCCTTCTTTGTCTTTTGTTATATTTCTTTGGGTTAAAGTCTATTTTGTCTGAAATGAGTATTGCTAACTCCACTTCCTTGTCATTTCCATTTGCATGAAATATAATTTTCCATCCTATCACTTTCAGTCTGTGTGTGTCTTTACTTCTGAAGTGATTCTCTTGTAGGAAGCATAGAGATGGTCCTGGTGTTTTCTTTTATCCAATCAGCCACCCTATGTCTTTTGATTGATGCATTTAGTCCATTGACATTTAAAGTAATTATTGATAGGTATGCCTTATTGCCATTTTATTACTTGTATTAGGGTTCATTTTGTAGTTCTTCCTTGTTTAATTCTTCTTTCTGTTGCTTTCCTTGTGGCTTGATGATTTTCCTTAGTGGTATGCTTGAGTTCATTTATTTTTGTTTTTGTTTTGTATCCATTGTGTGTTCTTGATTTGTGGTTGCCATGGAGTCCATATATGTTGACACATAATTACATCCACTTGTTTTAAATTGGTACTCTTTAACCAATTTATAATGTGTTTAAGTTCAAACACATTATAAAAGGTATACATTTTTTACTCTCCCAACTCATATTTTGTGTTCTTTTTACATCTTTATTGGGGTATAATTGCTTTACAATGTTGTGTTATTTGATGCTGTATAAGAGAGTGAATCAGCTATATGTATATATATATCCCCATATCCCCTCCCTCTTGTGTCTCCCTCTCACACTCCCTATCCCACCCCTCTAGGTGGTCACAAAGCACAAAGCTGATCTCCCTGAGCTATGTAGCTGCTTCCCACTAGCTATCTATTTTACATTTGGTAGTGTATATATGTCAATGCTACTCTCTCACTTCCTCCCAGCTTACACTTGGCCCTCCCCGTGTACTCAAGTGCATTCTCTACATCTGTGTCTTTATTTCTGTCCTATCCCTAGGTTTGTCAGAAGGTTTTTTTTTTTTTTGGATTCCATATATACATGTGTTAACATACTGAATTTATTTCTCTCTTTCTGATGAACTTCACTCTATATGACAGATTCTACGTCCATTCACCTAACTACAAATAACTCAATTTTGTTTCTTTTTATGGCTGAGTAATATTCCATTGTATATATGTGCCACATCTTCTTTATCCATTCATTTGTCTATGGACATTTAGGTTGCTTCCATGTCCTGGCTATTGTAAACAGTGCTGCAATGGACACTGTGGTACCTGTCTCTTTTTGAATTATTGTTATCTCAGGGTATATGCCCAGTAGTGGAATTGCTGGGTCAAATGGTAGTTCTATTTTTAGTTTTTTAAGGAACCTTCATACTGTTCTCCATAGTGGCTGTATCAATTTACATTCCCACCAAGAGTGCAAGAGGGTTCCCTTTTCTCCACACCCACTCCAGCATTTACTGTTTGTAGATTTTTTGATGATAGCAATTCTGATTGGTGTGAGGTGATACCTCTTTGTGGTTTTGATTTGCATTTCTCTAATGATTAGTGATGTTGAGCATCCTTTCATCTGTTTGTTGGCAATATGTGTATCTTCTTTGGAGAAATGTCTATTTAGGTCTTCTGCCTATGTTTGTGTTGGGTTGGGTTTTTTTTTGATACTGAGCTGCATGAGCTGCTTGTATATTTTGGAGATTAATCCTTTGTCAGTTGCTTCATTTGCAAATATTTTCTCCCATTCGGAGGGTTGTCTTTTTTTTTAACATCTTTATTGGAGTATAATTGCTTCACAATGGTGTGTTAGTTTCTGCTTTATAATAAAGTGAATCAGTTATACATGTACATATGTTCCCATATCTCTTCTCTCTTGCATCTCCCTCCCACACTCCCTATCCCACCCCTCTAGGTGGTCACAAAGCACAGAGCTGATCTCTCTGTGCTAGGTGGTTGCTTCCCACTGCCTATCTATTTTACGTTTGGTAGTGTATATATGTCCATGCCACTCTCTCACTTTGTCACATCTTACCCTTCCCCCTCCACATATCCTCAAGTCCATTCTCTAGTAGGTCGGTGTCTTTATTCCCGCCTTGCCACTAGGTTCTTCATGACCTTTTTTTTTTCTTTTCTTTATATTCCATATATATGTGTTAGCATACTGTATTTGTTTTTCTCTTTCTGACTTACTTCACTCTGTATGACAGACTCTAACTGCATCCACCTCACTACAAATAACTCCATTTCGTTTCTTTTTATGGCTGAATAATATTCCATTGTATATATGTGCTACATCTTCTTTATCCACTCATCCAATGATGGACACTTAGGTTGCTTCCATGTCCTGGCTATTGTAAATAGAGCTGCAATGAACATTGTGGTACATGACTCTTTTTGAATTATGGTTTTCTCAGGGTATATGCCCAGTAGTGGGATTGCTGGGTCATATGGTAGTTCTGTTTTTTAAGGAACCTCCATACTGTTCTCCATAGTGGCTGTATCAATTTACATTCCCACCAACAGTGCAAAAGGGTTCCCTTTTCTCCACACCCTCTCCAGCATTTATTGTTTCTAGATTTTTTGATGATGACCATTCTGACCAGTGTGAGATGACATCTCATTGTAGTTTTGATTTCTCTAATGATTAATGATGTTGAGCATTCTTTCATGTGTTTGTTGGCAATCTGTATATCTTTGGAGAAATGTCTATTTAGGTCTTCTGCCCATTTTTGGATTGGGTTGTTTGTGTTTTTGCTATTGAGCTGCATGAGCTGCTTGTAAATTTTGGAGATTAATCCTTTGTCAGTTGCTTCATTTGCAAATATTTTCTCCCATTCTGAGGGTTGTCTTTTGGTCTTGTTTATGGTTTCCTTTGCTGTGCAAAAGCTTTTAAGTTTCATTAGGTCCCATTTGTTTATTTGTGTTTTTATTTCCATTTCTCTAGGAGCTGGGTAAAAAAGGATCTTGCTGTGATTTATGTCATAGAGTGTTCTGCCTATGTTTTCCTCTAAGAGTTTGATAGTGTCTGGCCTTACATTTAGGTCTTTAATCCATTTTGAGTTTATTTTTGTGTATGGTGTTAGGGAGTGTTCTAATTTCATTCTTTTACATGTAGCTGTCCAGTTTTCCCAGCACCACTTATTGAAGAGGCTATCTTTTCTCCATTGTATATTCTTGCCTCCTTTATCAAAAATAAGGTGATCGTATGTGTGTGGGTTTATCTCTGGGCTTTCTATCCTGTTCCATTGATCTGTATTTCTGTTTTTGTGCCAGTACCAAGCTGTCTTGATTACTATAGCTTTGTAATATAGTCTGAAGTCAGGGAGCCTGATCCCTCCAGCTCCATTTTTCATTCTCAAGATTGCTTTGGCTATCGGGGTCTTTTGTGTTTCCATACAAATTGTGAAATTTTTTGTTCTAATTCTGTGAAAAATGCCAGTGGTACTTTCATAGGGATTGCATTGAATCTGTAGATTGCTTTGGCTAGTAGAGTCATTTTCACAATGTTGATTCTTCCAATCCAAGAACATGGTATATCTCTCCATCTATTTATATCATCTTTAATTTCTTTCATCAGTGTCTTATAATTTTCTGCATACAGGTCTTTTGTCTCCTTAGGTAGGTTTATTCCTAGATATTTTATTCTTTTTGTTGCAATGGTAAATGGGAATGTTTTCTTAATTTCACTTTCAGATTTTTCATCATTAGTGTATAGGAATGTAAGAGATTTCTGTGCATTAATTTTATATCCTGCTACTTTACCAAATTCATTAATTAGCTCTAGTAGTTTTCTGGTAGCATCTTTATGATTCTCTATGTATAGTATCATGTCATCTGCAAACAGTGGCAGCTTTACTTCTTCTTTTCCGGTTTGGATTCCTTTGGTTTCTTTTTCTTCTCTGATTGCTGTCGCTAAAAATTCCAAAACTATGTTGAATAATAGTGGTGAGAGTGGGTAACCTTGTCTTTTTCCTAATCTTAGAGGAAATGGTTTCAGTTTTTCACCATTGAGAGCGATATTGGCTGTGTGTTTGTCATATATGGTGTTTGTTACGTTGAGGTAGGTTCCCTCTATGCCCACTTTCTGGAGAGTTTTTAATCATAAATGGTGCTGAATTTTGTCAAAAACTTTTCCTGCATCTTTTGAGATTGTCATATGGTTTTTATCCATCATTTTGTTAATATGGTGTATCACATAGCTTTATTTGCATATATTGAAGAATCCTTGCATTCCTGGGATAAACCCAACTTGATCATGGTGTATGATCCTTTTAATGCACTGTTGGATTATTTTTGCTAGTAGTTTGTTGAGGATTTTTGCATCTATTTCATCAGTGATATTGGTCTGTAGTTTTCTTTTTCTGTGACATCTTTGTCTGGTTTTGGTATTAGGGTGATGTTGACCTGGTAGATGAGTTTGGGAATGTTCCTCACTCTGCTATATTTTGGAAGAGTTTGAGAAGGATAGGTGTTAGCACTTCTCTAAATGTTTGATAGAATTCACCTGTGAAGCCATCTGGTCCTGGGCTTTTGTTAGCTGGAAAATTTTTAATCACAGTTTCAATTTCAGTGCTTTTGTTGGTCTGTTCATATTTTCTATTTCTTCCTGGTTCAGTCTTGGAGGGTTGTACTTTTCTAAGAATGTGTCCATTTCTTCCAGGTTATCCATTTTATTGGCATATAGTTGCTTGTAGTAGTCTCTCATTATCCTTTGTATTTCTGCAGTGTCATTTGTTACTTCTCCTTTTTCATTTCTGATTCTATTGATTTGAGTCTTCTCCCTTTTTTTCTTGATGAGTCTAGCTAATGTTTTATCAATTTTGTTTATCTTCTCAAAGAATCAGCTTTTAGTTTTATTGATCTTTGTTATTGTTTTCTTCATTTCTTTTTCATTTTTTTCTGATCTGATCTTTATGATTTCTTTACTAACTCTGGGGTTTATTTTGTTGTTGTTGTTGTTCTTTCTCTACGTGCTTTAGGTGTAAGGTTAGGTTGTTTATTTGAGATATTTCTTGTTTCTTGAGGTAGGATTTTATTGCTATAAACTTCCCTCTTAGAACTGCTTCTGGTGCATCCCATTGATTTCGGGTCATCCTGTTTTCTTTGTCATTTGTTTCGAGGTACTTTTTGATTTCCTCTTTGATTTCTTCAGTCATATCTTGGTTATTTAGTAGTGTATTTTTTAGCCTCCATGTGTTTGTATTTTTTACAGATTTCTTCCTGTAATTGATATCTAGTCTCATAGCACTGTGGTCAGAAAAGTTACTTGATGTGATTTCAATGTTCTTAAATTTACTGAGGTTTCATTTGTGACCCAAGATGTGATCCGTCCTGGAGAACGGTCCATGAGCACTTGAGAAGAATGTGTATTCTGTTGTTTTTGATTAGAATGTCCTTTAAATATCAATTAAGTCCATCTGGACTAATGTGTCCTGTAATGCTTGTGTTTCCTTATTTATTTTCATTTTGGATCATCTGCCCATTGGTGAAGGTGGGATGTTAAAGTCCTCTACTATGATTGTGTTACTGTTGATTTCCCCTTTTATGGCTGTTAGCATTTGCCTTATGTACTGAGGTGCTCCTATGTTGGGGGTATAAATATTTGCAATTGGTGTATCTTATTCTTGGATTGAACCCTTGATCGTTATGTAGTGTCCTTCTTTATATCTTGTAATAGTGTTTATTTTAAAGTCTGTTTTGTCTGATATGAGTTTTGCTACTCCAGCTTTCTTTTAATTTCCATTTGCATGGAATATCTTTTTCCATCCCCTCATTTTCAGCCTGTATGTGTCCCTAGGTCTGAAGTGGGTCTCTTGTAGGCAGCGTATATACAGGTCTTATTTTTGTATCCATTCAGCCAGTATGTGTCTTCTGGTTGGAGCATTTAATCCATTTACATATAAGGTAATTATCGATATGTTTGTTCCTATTACCATTTTCTTAATTGTTTTGGGTTTGTTATTGTAGGTCTTTTCCTTCCCCTGTGTTTCCTGCCTAGCAAAGTTCCTTTAGCATTTTTTGTAAGGCTGGTTTGGTGGTGCTGAATTCTCTTAACTTTTGCTCGTCTGTAAATGTTTTAATTTCTCCATTGAATCTGAATGAGATCCTTGCTGGGTAGAGTAATCTTGGTTGTAGTTTTTTCGCTTTCATCACTTTAAATATGTCTTGCCCGTCCCTTCTGGCTTGCAGAATTTCTGATGAAAGATCATCTGTTAACCTTATGGGGATTGCCTTGTATGTTATTTGTTGCTTTTCCCTTGCTGCTTTTAATATTTTGTCTTTGTATTTAATTTTTGATAGCTTGATTACTGTGTGTCTTGGTGTGTTTCTCCTTGGATTTATCCTGTGTGGGACTCTCTGTGCTTCCTGGAATTTACTGACTATTTCCTTTCCCATGTTAGGGAAGTTTTCAACTATAATCTCTTCAAATATTTTCTCAGACCCTTTGTTTTTTTCTTCTTCTTCTGCGACCCCTGTAATTCGAATGTTGGTGTGTTTAATGTTGTCCCAGAGGTCTCTGAGACTGTCCTCAATTCTTTTCATTATTTTTTCTTTATTCTGTTCTGTGGCAGTTATTTCCAATATTTTATCTTCCAGGTAACTTATCTGTTCTTCTGCCTCAGTTATTCTGCTTTCGATTCCTTCTAGAGTATTTTTAATTTTTGGTATTGTGTTGTTCATCATTGTCTGTTTGCTCTTTAAGTCTTCTAAGTCCTTGTTAAATGTTTCTTGTATTTTCTCTATTCTATTTTCAAGATTTTGGATCATCTTTACTGTCATTACTCTGAATTCTTTTTCAGGTAGACTGTGTATTTCCTCTTCATTTGTTTGATCTGGTGGGTTTTTACTTTGCTCTTTCATCTGCTGCATATTTCTCTGTCTTCCCATTTTACTTGACTTATTGTGTTTGGGTCTCCTTTTCACAGGCTGCAGCTTCATAGTTCCAGTTGTGTTTGGTGTCTGCTCACAGTGGGTAAGGTTGGTTCAGTGGCTTTTGTAGGCTTCCTGGTGGAGGGGACTGGTGCCTGTGTTCTTGTCATGGGGCTGGATCTTGTTATCCTGCTGGGCAGGACCACGTCCAGTGGTGTGTTTTGGGGTGTCTGTGAACTTAGTATGACTTTTGGCATCCTCTCTGCTAATGGGTGTGTTTATGTTCCTGTGTTGCTAGTTGTTTGGCATGGGCCGTCCAGCACTGGAGCTTGCTGCCCATTGGGTGGAGCTGGATCTTAGTGTTGAGTTGGAGATCTCTAGGAGATCTCTCGCTGATTGATATTATGTGGGGCCATGATGTCTCTGGTGGTCCAATGTTCTGGACTCAGCTCTCCCACCTTGGAGGCTCAGGTCTGACACCTGGCCGGAGCACCAAAACCCTGCCAGACACATGGCTCAGAAGAAAAGGAAGAAAAAAAAAAACAAAAAAAAACACAAAGAGACAGACCCCTAGGACAAATGATAAAACCAAACATAAGCAGACAATATCACACAAAGAAACATACACATACATACTCATAAAAAGAGAAAAAAGGAAAAAAATAAATAAAATTAAAAAGTAAGAAAAAGAAATGGAAGAGAGTAACCAAACTAATAAACAAATCCGCCAATGATAACAAGCACTAAAAACTAAACTAAGTAAACATACAACCAGAAAAAAAATCAGATGCAGAAAGCAAACCCCAATTCTACAGTTGCTCCCAGAGTCCACCACCTCAATTTTGGGGACATTCATTGTCTATTCAGATATTCCACAGATTCAGGTTTATCAACTTCATTTTGTGGATTTATTCTGCTGCTCCTGAGGTTGCATGGAGAAATTTCTCTTTCTGTTCTTTGTTCGCACATCTCCTGGGGTTCAGCTTTGGTTTTGGCCCTGCCTCTGCATGTAGGCTGCCCTAAGGCATCCGTTCCCCATGCAGACCAGAGGGAGTTAAAGTAGCAGCTGATTAGCGCTCTCTTGCTAACTCAGGCCGTGGAGAGGGAGGGGTACGGTAGTCATAATTGGAATGCGAGGTGAGCCTGTGGTGGCAGATGCTTGAATGACATTGCAACAGCCTGAGGTGCACCATGTGTTCTCCCAGGGAAGTTGTCCTTGGATCATGGGACCTTGGCAGTGACGTGCTACACAGGCTCCTGGGCGGGGGGGGGGGGGGGGGTGAGTAGTGACCTGCCCTTGCACACAGGATTGTTGGAGGCTGTGCAACAGCCTTAGCATCTCATGCCCATCTCTGGGGTCCAAGCTGAGAGCTGTGGCTCACGCCCATTTCTGGAGCTTGCTTAGGCAGTGCACTGCCTTCTGTGGGCACACGGAGCAGGAACCCCCTGTCCTCACACACCTCGAAACAATAGTCTCTTGCCTCTTTGGCAAGTACAGACATTTTCCCTGACTCCCTCCTGGCTAGCTGTGGTGCACTAGCCCCCTTCAGGCTGTCTTCACACAGCCAACCCTAGTCCTCTCCCTGGGTTCTGACCTCTGAAGCCAGAGCCTCAGCTCCCAGCCCCCACCTGCCCTGGTGGGTGAGCAGACAAGCATCTCAGGTTGGTGAGTGCTGGTCAGCACTGATTTTTTTTGCTGGAATCTCTCCACTTTGCCCTCTGCATCCCTGTTGCTGTGCTCTCCTCCGTGACTCTGAAGCTTAACCCTGCCCACCCCCCATCACCACCAGTGAAGGGGCTCCCTAGTGTGTGGAAAATTTTCCTCCTTCACAGCTCCCTCCCAGAGGTGCAGGTTCCATCCCTTTTCTTTTGTCTCTGTTTTTTCTTTTTTCTTTTGCCCTACCCAGGTATGTGGGGATTTTCTTGCCTTTTGGGAAGTCTGAGGTCTTCTGCCAGCATTTAGTAGGTGTTCTGTAGGAATTGTTCTACATGTAGATGTAGTTTTGATGTATTTGTGGGGAGAAAGGTGATCTCTACATCTTACTCCTCCACCATCTTGAAGGTCATTTCTGACCCAGTACCCAGGGGAAAGCAGTAGCAGGTCAACTATGAGGCACTGGAATCTGTAGGAGAAAGCCTTCCTTCCCGGCATCCTCTCAGTCACAGTGCCTTCTGGGAGAGCACATTTTGTGTTTTTGATGTCATATTCTACATCTTCATGTTTATTCCTTCACTGTTTATTGTCGTTCTAGTTGATTTTACAATTTTTTGTCTTTTAGTCTCCATACTGGTTTATTTAAGTGGTTGATACTCAATCCTTACTATATAGCCTTTTCGAGTGGGAATTTCCCTTTCCTATAGTTTCCTACTTCTTCAGTTAGAGAAGACCCTTCAACATTTCTTTTAGGGTAGGTTTAGTATTGATGAACTCTTAGTTTTTGCTTTTCTGAGAAGTTCTTTATCTCTTCTTCAATTTGAATTGATAATCTTGCTGGATAATGTATCCTAGGTTATAGGTTTTTCCCTTTCTGCACTTTGAATATATTGTGCCTCTCCCTTCTGGCCTGCAAAGTGTCTGCAGAGAAATCAACTGATTGATAGCCTTATGGGGGTATTGTATATGACTCTTTGTTTTTCTCTTGCTGTCTTTAGAATTCTCTGTCTTTCATTTTGCTATTTAAATTATGATATGTTTTGGTGTGGGTCTGTTTCGGTTCATCTTGTTTGGGAACCTCTTTGCTTCCTGTACCTGGATATATGTTTCTTTCTTCAGGCTCAGGATGTTTTCAGTCATAATTTCCTCTAATACATTCTTGACCCCCTTTTCTCTCTCTTCTCTTTCTGGGACCCCTATAATGTGAATTTTGGAATGTTTAGTGTTATCCCAAAGATATCATAGATTGTTTTCATTTTGTTTGTGACATGGAGTGAGCAGGGCCGGGGTGTTCACTCAGCTCAGACTGGGGATTGTGGTGAGGCAGTAGCCACTGTGGCAAACCTATAATGCAAATGTTGGTATGCTTAATGTTTTTACACAGATCTCTTAAATCATTTTCATTATTTAACATTTGTTTTTCTTTTTCCTATACTGGTTTGGTGGTTTCCATTATTCTATCTTCCAGATCATTTATCCATTCTGCTTTATCACTTAGTCTGCTATTCATTCCTTCTAGTGTGCTTTTTTAATTTCAGCTGTCAAATTCTTCATTTCTGATTGGGTCTTTTTTATATTTTCTAGTTCCTTATTGAAGTGTTCCCTATGTACATGAATTCTTTTCCCTAATTCAGTTAACTTTTTTATTACCAGTGGTTTGAATGTTTTATCTGATAGATTATTTATTTGTTTCATTTTTTTTAAGGTTTTTCTCTTGCTCTTTCATTTGAGAGTAGTTCCTTTGCCTTTTCATTTTGGTTAACTTTCTCTGCCTCTATGATTTTACTTGAAACAGTTACCTATTGCTGTCTTGAAGGAGCAACCTTATGTGGGAGCATCCCTATACAGACTGTGTGTGCCCAATGCCCTTGGTGGAAGAGTTGGATTTGATGTGGCCTCAAGTCACACCTTTCCTCAGTGTGTGCTGGAAGCTCTCACTCTCACTAGGGTGTGGAGCTGGAGATGGAGTAGCTAGAGCTGGTGCCAGTGTTTAGGTGGCACTTCCCCTCTGGTCACTGGCTGTCACCGCCTTTTCAGGGGTGAGGTCTGCTCCCACATTGCTGGAGCAGAAGCCCTGAGTGTCAGGCCTGAGCTGGTCCTGTACCTTTAAGTGTGTGTTTTCCCTCTTCTTGTACTGAGACCCTTGCCCTGGAGAAGGGGAGTGCTGAGGCAAGTGGGGCTTGTGTGTCTTTTGGCTCATGTTGGCCATTGACTGACATCCAGTGCACTGCCTGTGGAGGCACCCACAATTGTTTTCCTTGCTCCACTCAGATGCAGCATAGGGTGCAAGTCTCCTTTGTCCTTTGCAGCCAATCACTGCTTCCAGCCTTTGCTGCCAGCACCCTATTTTCTAATTGCTCTGCAGTTCACGAGGGTCCCACATGGCCTCTTGACTTGTTTCCAGGGCATAGCTGTGATGGAGAAGCTGCCATCAGAGATCTGGGCTGCTTCTGAGTCACTGCCTGAGTAAGCACCAATAATGGCCACTGCTGCCCCACCCAGGCTTCACCTTGTGACTGGGTCTCCTCTGTGTCCATGGTCAAATCTTTTCCCTGGTCATGATTGCCCCAGATCCAGTGCGGTGCTGTGTTATGGAGTGGGGCCAGAGTGTTCGCTCAGCTCAGGCTGAGATGCTCAGCTCAGGTTGGGATGCACTTGCCCCTGGGGGCAAGCCTGCATGCTTGTGCTCCTCAGGAGTACAGTCCAGGCTTCCCACAGCCCTTCTATTAGTTCCAGCGGTCCTCCAAGCAGCCAAGGGGGCTTTTTTTCCCTTATGTAGGACAGAACTGGGGCATCCAATCTGTGGCTTGAACTACTAACTCCCCAGGGCAGATGTCCGCCCATGTAATCTCCCTTTTCCTCTGAGTCCCCTCCCAGGGGCACTGGTCCCAACCCGATCACGTTTCCTCCTATTATACCCAGTTAAATATGTCCTTTCTTACAGTGTTCATTGCACAAGAGTCTTTCTGTCAGTTTCCAGTGAGAATTATTGCACATGTAGATGTATTTTTGATATATTTGTGAGGGGAGGTGAGCTCCATATCCTCTTACTTTGCCATCTTGATCCCACAGTCTATGAATTTTTTTAAGAATTATGTTTATTAATTTTATCTAAGAAATCTTTGCATAATCCAAGGTCACAAGTTTTTCTCCTATGTGTTCTTCTAAAATATTTTATAATTTTGGGTTTTACTACAGGTTTATTATATTAGTTTCCTAGGTCTGTTATAACAAAGTACCACAAGCTGGTTGGATTAAATAATATAAATTAATTTTTTCACAGTTCTAGAGGCTGGTAGTCTAAAATCAAAGTGTTGGCACAGTTTGTTCTGTTGAAGGCTGTGAGGGAGTGAGGGAATGATCTATTCTATACCTGCCTTCTTGGTTTATAGATGGCCTTCTCTATATGTCCCTTCACATTATCCTATCTGTATGCATGTCCCTGTGTCCAAATTTCCTCCTTTTATACGGATATCAGTCATACTGGGTTAGAGCTCACCCTAACTGACCTCATTTACTTTTTTTTTTTTTTTTTTTGGCCACGCTGCATGGCTTGTGGGATCTTAGTTCCCCAACGAGGTATTGAACCTGTGCCCTCAGCAGTGAAAGTGTGGATTCCTAACCACTGGACTGCCAGGGAATTCCCAAAACTGACCTCATTTAAACTTGATTACCTTTATAAAGACTCCACCTTCAAACAAGACCATATTTTAAAGTACTGAGTGTTAGAGCTTCAACATACGAATTTTGGTAGAGGGGACACAGTTCAACACATAACACTCTGCCTTCTGACCCTCCCACTAAATTCTCGTTTCTCACATGAAAAGCACATTCACCCCCATCTCAACATCCCCAAAAGTCTTATTCCATTTCAGCATCAACTCTAACTCCAGTATCTCATCTAAACCTCATCTAAATTGGCTGTGGGTGAGACTCTGGGAATTATTTATCCTGAGGAAAAATGCCTCTCCAACTGTGACTCTGTGAAACCAGACAACAAATTATCTGTTTCCAAAATGCAATGGTGGGACAGACATAGGATAGACATTCACCTTCCAAAAGGGAGATATCAGAAGGAAGAAAGGGCTCAGAAGGTACCAAACAAGTCAGAAACCTAACAGGGACAATTCAATTAGATTTTAAGGCTAGAGAATCATTCTTTTTGGCTCTATGCTCTGTCATCTGGGCCCACCAGGTGGCGACCCCGCCCCTTGTCTCTGAGCAGCGGTCCCACCCACTCAGCCTTCACCTTCTTGCATGGAGTGGCAGTGGCAGCTCCATCAGGCCCTGCATCTGTGGCTGTGTCCTCAAAGTCATTCTTCCTTTATTTTGTCCCATCTCTGTTTACTTAATTTAGGCTGGCAATGTTTATCTTGGTATAACA
Organism: Balaenoptera ricei; assembly: GCF_028023285.1. Classification (NCBI taxonomy): domain Eukaryota; kingdom Metazoa; phylum Chordata; class Mammalia; order Artiodactyla; family Balaenopteridae; genus Balaenoptera; species Balaenoptera ricei. The sequence goes on from NC_082660.1 coordinate 77,138,722, forward strand.
TTCTCAAAAACTTTGTTAGCCCCTTGTGCAGTTCTTGGGAGTTCAAGCCATTGAACAAGAGGGTCCTCCACGTATATTTTCTGAATAACCAAATATCTATCCCTTGCTTCTGCTAAGATAGTTGATTGGATCCATGAGTCACAGGCTTATAATTCTTTAGTTGTCCAGCTTCAGCCTTGGCCCTGTTTCCGGAGCACTTTATCTGGATAGGCTGAGAATTTTCATTTTTGCTTAATAATCCCCCCCACCATTTTATTGTAGATTGCAAGCAGAAATCAGGTTGCTCCTTCAACACTCTGTTTAGAAATCTCAGCTAAATACCCAAGTTAATTGCCTTCAAGTTCCACCTTCCATCCAACAGAACACAATTCATACAATTTCTCTGCTACTTTATAACAAAGTCACCTTTCTTCCCGTTTCCAATAACATCTTCCTCATTTTCATCTGAGATCTCACCAGAAGCACCCTTAACATTTATATTTCTAGCAACATTCTGTTAATGACAATATATGTATTCTCTAAGATGATAGAAGCTTTCTCTACAGTTCTCTTTTCTTTCTGAGCTCTCACCAGAATTGCCATTAACATCCATATTTCTACCAACAGTTCCTTCAAGGAAATCGAGGCTTTTTATAGCATGCACCTAAAAATTCTCCCAGCCTCTGCTCATTACCCAATTCTACATTTTTATGTTTGTTACAACAGAGCCCCACTTCCTGGTACCAAAATCTGTGTTAATTTGCTATGGCTGCCATAACAAAATACTACAGACTAGGTGGCTTAAACAACAGAAATTTATTGTTGCAGAGTCCTGGAGGCTGGAAGTAAAAATCAAGTTGTAGGCAGAGATTGTTCTTTCTGGGGGCTGTGAGGGAAAAAAAAAATCTATTCTATGCCTTTCTCCTTGGCTTGTAGATAGCCATCTTCTCTGTCACTTGACGTCTTCCCTCTATGCACGTTTCTATGTCCAAATTTCTCCTTTTTATAAGGACATTAATTATATTGGATTAGTACTTTAGAATGTGACTGTATTTGGAGATAGGGCTAATAAAGAATTTATTAAGTTAAAATAAGGTTGTTAGGGTGGAACCTCATCCAATCTGATTGGTGTCCTTATAAGAACAAGAAATTTGAACACAGAGATGCCAGGGTTATGTGCATATACCTAAATGACCATTTGAGGACACAGCAAGAAGGCGGCCATCTGCAAGCCAAGGAGAGAAGCTTCAGAAGAAACCAGACCTGCTGACACCTTGATCTTGGACTTCTAGCCTCCAGAACTGTGAGAAAAATTTCTGTTATTTAAGCCACTGAGTCTATGGTATTTTGTTGTGGCAGCCCTAGGAAACTAATGCACCCACTTAGCTACCCCTATCTTAATATCTTACAATAGTATGGCAGATTTGTTGCAATTAATGAACCAATATTGATACATTATTATTAACTAAAGTACATACTTTATTCAGATATCCTGAGGTTTCACTTAATGTTCTTTTTCTGTTCCATGATCCCTCCAAGAATACCACATTACATTAGTCACCTCATCTGTTTAGGCCCCCTTTGCTGTGACAGTTTTTCAGACTTTCTTTGTTTTTGATAACCTTGACAGTTTTGAGGAGTACTGGTTAGGTATTTTGTAGAATACTTCTCACCTGGTATTTGTTTGATGTTTGTCTTATGATTAGACTGAGGTTGTGCATTTTCAGAAGAAAAACAACAGAAGTAAAATGTCTTTCTCATCACATCACACCACCGTTGATGCTAACCTTGATCACCCGAATGAGATATAGTGTTTGCTGTGTTCCTCCACTGTAAAGTTACTCTCTCGCTGCCCCTTTCTATACTGTATTTTCTGGAAGGGAGTAACTATACACAATCATACTTAAGGAGGGAGGAATTAAACTCCAGTACTTTGAGGGAAGAGTAGCTATGTAAATTATTTGGACTTTGTCTACGTGGGAGACTTGTCTATTCTCCTTCATTTAATTGTTTATGTAACCACTTATATCAATATGGAGTCATGATGAATTATTTTATTTTGGGTTATAATCCAATACTACTTTATTTCTTTTATTACTCAATTTTTTCTAGCTTTGGCCATTGGAAAATTTTATTTGCTCCTATGTCCCCAAGACTGTGTTTTTTAGTTTGTCGTTTGTTTTTCTAAGCACTTTCTTATTTTCTGGAGCTACAAGATGCTCCAGGCTCATTGTGTATATTTTCTACTACAGTCCTAGATGCAACTGTATCTCTAAAAGCCCTGGTTTCTCTTATTAGAGAATGGTATTTAGAACCCAAGATCTGAGTTTTAGGTGCTAGTATATTTTAAAATTTCTGATTTACTAAAGATTTTTTCTTTTAAATCAAATAGCTGCTGAATTTTGACAAATGCTTTTTCTGTCTTTTGAGATGCTCATATGTTCTTGTTGTGTTTTTAATCTGTTGATATGGTGAAATACATTTATTGACTTTGGAAAATTGATTTGACCTTACATTTCCTGGATAAACTCTTGTTGGTCATGATATATTACCCTTTTTTTTGTATTGCTGGAATTGCTATGCTAGTTTCTTGAATATTTGCCCCAAGATTCCTGTCTCCTGGTTCTTCAAACAATATAGGTTTTGCTGTGTAGGTATTTGAACATATAATTAAGGTTACTAATCAGTTGATCTTAAAATAAGGAGATTATCCTGGATTATCTTGTTGAGCCCAATGCAATCACACGAGTCCTTAAAAGAATATGGTGAAGACAGAAGTGTCAGAGGATGTAGAGAAAGAATAAGGAGAAAGAGATGACTCAGAAAAAGTCACAGATAGTCCAAGGATAAGGATTTAAGCTCTGTTGCTGGTTTTGAGATATAGGAGGCCATGTGTGGGGACTGAACAAAGGCCATTGGGAGCTAAGGGCAACCACTGACTGGAAGCCCAGCAAAAGTATGGGGAACTCAGTCCCATAGCTGCAAAAACTTGATTCAAATATAAACCTGAATTATCTTGAAAGTGGATTTCTTCCCAGAGCCTTGAGTAAGGAATCCAGCCCTTCTGACATCCTTATTCTAGTCCTTATTCTAAGTCTTGTGTGAGACTTCTGACCTACAGAAACCAAGATAATAAATTTGTGTTGTTTTAAAGCACTGTCTGCTCAATTTTTTTACATGAGCAATAGAAAACAAATGCACTTTTGTTATAGTCATTTCTACTTTCCTCAAGTAGTTATTGTATATTTGGTGGCATATTAAAGGTCAGATAGTAATTAAAGGAATGCTGATATATATATATATATATATATATATATATATATATATATATATATACACACATATACACACACACACATATATATATATGTATACACACACACACACACACATATATATATATATATATAATTATGGAAAAGTTGAAGCAGTGACATACGTTATTTAATAAAGTAAAACTTATATATTGCTAACCCTGGAACCTGGTCTAAAATCCTCTTCTAACAGATGAGGTAACTGAGGCGTAAAGAAATTCAGAGACTCAATCAAAGACAAATAATGAGACAGTGGAAAAACAAGGTTTATAATGCAAGATCTTTCTCCCTGAATCTTTGTTAAGGACAAAAAAAGGGGCTATTTTAGTCAATATGTTCTTCAGGTGTTCATAAAAGGATGTAGGATAAACTTTCTGGGAATAACTTCACAGATGAGACTGAAATAGGTACTAAATTATGGGTAAGATTTATGTAGTTCAACAAACAAAAAATAGAAGTTTAGATACAAGAATGAGCCTGGTACATTAGAGAAGCTTGGGCAGTGGGTTAAGAATTGTAGAGGTCTGATGGGAAGAAATGATGAAGAGCACTGAACATCAGAAAAGTTTGCACTTTATACTGAAAGCTGTAAACGTTTCTGATAATAAATCATTTCTGATAGTAAAACCATTGGTTATAAGTATTTTGTTACCTTGACAATTAGGTAGTAATATGAGGACTGATAAAAATAACATTTATGGAGATGTTATTTTATGCAAAATGTGTTCAAAATTGACTTAAATTTAAACCCTGTATATAGAATTTTCATGGATACTGGAATTTTGATCTATGTTACACATGGTCTCAATGATTCTGCTGCTCTGTAGATGGCCACTAAGTTATTTCCCCGATTCTCACTAAAGAACTGAAAACTTTTGTAGGAACTCTTTTCTTCAGGAGCTGGTGAAAAGTGTTTGTTGTCCTCTCAAACTGGTTTCATTCATCAGTTATTTGGTGGTCTTCTGGGGTTCATCAATCATGGAAACCAAATTACTAATGCCTTTTAAAACCACAAATTTGTGTTAAGAGCTTGTTTTTGCCAGTCTTTTAATTTTATTTTTAACACCTTATTCTTTCTGAGAAATGTCAGCTTGAGTCCTTGAATGAATTAAGGAAGATAAAAGTAGGCCATCAAGGAAAGGAAGGGTAGGTAGTTTTGAGCTGTTTTCCAAAATAGCTAGTAGGAAATGTGGGGTATGGGTATTTATGTTTAATGAAATGTGACAGTGATACTATCTAATAATATTGTTAGTTCCTTATCCCATATACCTACCTGATTCCCAGGAAGTTAGATTGAATAGAATAAATATGTATTTGAGAGATTATTTCTCTTCTGCAACTTTGTGGCTGAGACAAATAAGAATGTTAGATTACACTGTGATTTTTTTCTATGGCAGTAAGGAAACTAAACCGACATAAAAACCCATACTAATTTTTAATTTGTGTTTAAAAAACACACGATAACTCCCATTTCCCACCAAGGTACTTTTAAAGGTTTTAATGGCCAAGTCCATCCTTAAAAGCTCTAGAGATACAGCTATAATCCCTTGTGGTTCATTCTTACTTCTGGTTTTTCCCTTCAAACTAGAATTAGAAGCACTGTCTTTTTGTATGGAAAAATTGGAAGTTGAGAGAATTCGCTTGTCAGCTATTTGTGATAACAGAGCTTGGTTTCTATGGTAAGAGTAAGATATTATTACCTGAAATGTGTTGGAGCTGGAAGATAAACTTGGAAGTCTTTTTTTTTAATTTTTATTTATTTATTTATTTATTTATTTTATTTATGGCTGTGTTGGGTCTTCGTTTCTGTGCGAGGGCTTTCTCTGGTTGCGGCAAGTGGGGGCCACTCTTCATCGCGGTGCGCGGGCCTCTCACTATCGCGGCCTCTCTTGTTGCGGAGCAGAGGCTCCAGACGCGCAGGCTCAGTAATGGTGGCTCATGGGCCTAGTTGCTCCGCGGCATGTGGGATCTTCCCAGACCAGGGCTCGAACCTGTGTCCCCTGCATTGGCAGGCAGATTCTCAACCACTGCACCACCAGGGAAGCCAATAAACTTGGAAGTCTTTTAATTCAACCCTCTCATGTTTCAGATCAGGACACCAAGGCACATACATGGAATTGTGACTTGCCCAAATTTACAGAGGGAATCAGTGGCAAAGCCAGGACTAATGTTCATGTGTACTGACTGTCAGACAAATGCTCTTCCTCTATAGTATTCTATCCATTATTGCTGGGAAAATGTTAGTGGCTTACTTTACCAAGTCCTAATTCTTGGATTAGTGATCACATGATAGATTTCTTCCTCATAGGAAAAGGCCAGTCAAATTCTCCCAGTGCATATTATCTCCTGGACACTTCTCAGAAGTTCTTTGACTTTTTCTGGAAATAATTTACAATGAAATGATCCATAGGCATCTAGAAGAATTAACATATTATTTAAATAGTCCAACTTATTCTTAAGAAATCTCTTTCCTCTCTTAAGGAAGAATAGAGGGCAGCAAAGAAAGTATTTACTGAGAGCCTGCTGTATTACCAGACTCTGTACTAGGCATGTCAGAGCTTATGCTACTTCAGCTAGTTTTAAAAGATAGATATCATTTTACTCATTTTTCTAGGACTTCAAATCGCTTTTTAAAGTTTCACAATATTTACCATCAAGAAATTTATCTTTATAACTGATCTTAATTTGTTTTTCAATGTTGTTTTCCTAGCTAAACATCTAGGTTTATGTATCAGGAGTTGAATGCATATTAACATGAGTAAGTAGTAGAATGTATTTTGTTATATAAATCTTTCCAATTTGCAAGCTCTGTAATTCTTAATACAGATATTTTGTGCTCATTTATCAGCTAAATTATAAGCTTTGTCTTTTCAGTAGTTTTTGCTTTTAAATAATCTATCATTTATTTGTGGTTAAAAAAAGGCTCTGTCCCTTAGATCAGGGGTCCCTAACCCACAGGCCACAGATTGGTATTGGTCCGTGGCCTGTTAGGAACCAGGCCACACAGCCGGAGGTGAGTGGTGGGCAAGCTAGGGAAGCTTCGTCTGTATTTACAGCCACTCCCTATCGCTTGCATTACCACCTCCACTTCTTGTCAGATCAGGAGCGGCATTAGATTCTCATAGGAGCGCTATCCCTACTGCGAACTACGAGTGCGAGGGATCTAGGTTGCCCACTCCTTATGAGAATCTAATGCCTGATGATCTGAAGTGGAGCTGAGGCCGTGATGCTGAGCACTGACGAGCGGCTGCAAATACATATTATCATTAGCAGAGAGGTTTGACTGCACAGAGACCATAATAAATCAATTGCTTTCAGACTCATATCAAAACCCTATTGTGAGTGGCAAGTGACAATTAAGCTGCATCTTACGGAGTAGACTGGACATAAGCAACACACTTCAGGTGTCACTGTCTCCCGTCACCCCTAAGTGGGACCATCTAGTTGCAGGAAAACAAGCTCAGGGCCCCCACTGATTCTGCATTATGGTGAGTTGTATAATTATTTCATTATATATTACAATGTAATAATAATAGAAATAAAGTGCACAATAAATGTAATGTGCTTGAATCGTCCTGAAACAATCCCCCCCATCCCAGTCCATGGAAAAATTGTCTTCCATGAAACTGGTCCCTGGTACCAAAAATGTTGGGGACTGCTGTCTTAGATAGAAGGGTCTTTCCCACTTCCCACCTCTTGTCAGTGTAGGTGTTCCTCTCTCACCTTTCTCTTTCCTCTCCATCTGTGAATCTCTTATCTATTCCGTGCTGGCTACTGCTCTACTGCTTCTGTAGCCTTTCTATTTCAGTATATATGTATATGTGTGTGTGTGTGTGTATGTGTATATACATATATATAGTTGGCCAAAAAGTTCATTCGGGTTTTCCCGTAATATCCTATGAAAACCCAAATGAACTTTTTGGCCAACCCAATATATTATATATAATATATATAATTCCTCTTTAAATTATTATCCTATTACTATTGATAAAACCTATTAGTAATGTTTTCACTTAAGAATAAAATATTGTCTTATTTGGTATAATCCATGGGCAATAACTTCCTAGTAGAGTATGCTGTCTTGGATTTGGGAAGATGTAACAAATTATTTCCAGTTTTTAGTTTTGCCTACCTTGGCAGAACCTCATAATTAAAAGAAAGATGGTTTAATTATTAAGTTATCTGGATTCTAGTATTTACTGAGAATAAGATACTGTCATTGATGCCTTCTTACCAGATGGTGTGACCCCTTGATACCTCTTATAAAATATAATACATAAGCATATGTATCAATAATTCAGGACCCATGGCATAAATCAGTCATATGGTCTGTTCCAGCAGGTGGGGCAGGTCCTTCTATTTTCATACTTAAGATCTAATTCATAGCACATTATTCAGCCTATTTCTACATAATCCTCATATACTTGTAAAGGAGAAGTGCAGAATATACTTTTTGGTATAAACTAACGTTGACTCTTCTGAAAAACATTACTGTAGACCCATACAAATATTAAAAATGAGCTACTGTATTACACAGTTCAGCATTTTACTCAAAGACAAACTACAGTATAGCAATATAATTTTCTTAAAGAAATTTATTTTTTCAAGTGAGAAACTTGATCTGTTGGAAAAAAATATTGATTATTGTTTTTTCCAGGCTCCTTGACCAAATGACTATATGATTTAGATGGGTAGGTGTATATTTATCAGTACTGAACAATAATCATGTTAAGATTCATTAACATAGGTGGAACTTGATAGTGTTTGAGGAATCTTGAACTCTACCTCTAACAAGCAATCTTATTAATAGGAAACAGAATTTATTTGTAATACTCTACTTAGACTTTTGAAAAATGATTCTTAAAATGATATTCAAGAAATAGAAAAAAATAAGAAAAATATGATATTGGGGCTATTCAGAATTCTTGAGAAAAACACCTATCTTGGCTATAATACTTTAATGTTTACAAAAGTATTTGTCATATCTCATATCTCATTGACACCTCACAATAAATCTGCAGAGAAGATGTTATCTCCATTCTATAGGTAAGGAAATTGAAGCTTAGAGTTTAACATTATTCCCTTGATTCTGTGTTCAGTATCCTTTCTACTACTTTCACATCATATTTTTTAGTTTTAGCAGGCCACTGCTATTTATGTCATAGCAAAGGGCTTAGAAAGGGTTGGGGGAACATACTGTGGTTAAAGGAAAATTCTAAAAATCCAGCTGCCAAAAATTTTGAGGGAACACAGCTCAGTCATTAACAAAAGTGGGTTAATTCATATCTTCATTTAAGGCAAACTGCACCTAGGAGGTTAAGCAGTTTAAGATGCCCAAATCTAAAAACAGAAAAAGAACATTTACAAGATTACTTTTATGTCATTGATAAAAGTTCTTGCCCAACATTTGGCAAAGAATAGCAAAGTTTCTTGAATATGTCTATTAAAATTCTATACTTTTTCCATGCAAAGCCTTCTTTGGGAGAGGAACACAATGAATAAGTCCATACAGTGTTAGATCACTTTGAAAGCTTCTAAAGCACTGTATCAGGGCCTAATGTCACCCTTTCCTTACAGTCCTTTCTGAAAAAGGCCTTAACACAAACCAGAAAAGGAGAGTTTCTTCACCTGGAGGTATTGCTGTCAGAGTGTAGATTTGAGTTTCTTGAAGCAATTCGACTGCATTTTTTATCTCTTTTCTCCTTTAAAGTGATATTTCACATCTTTCTGGGACAAAATTAGCAAGTGGAAATCTTTTATAAGGCAAACTATCCTGTCTTCATCTTATTACTCACAACACTGAATGGATATTATTGCCCCTGTTTACATACGAAGAAACTGGAGTTCTGACAGGTAAAGCGACTTGGACAAAGTAAAGTGTTAGAGCTGAAATTTGAAACCGGATTTACATATCTCCAGATCACCATGGTCTGGTGGTGGAAACTAGACTACATATTTCAAAGACTACTACTAATAATAATTATAATCTGTGTATATATTTATTATATTTATTGATTGCCCAGTGTATGCAGATGTTTTATTTTCATAATCCATCTTAATCCTCAGAGCAACCACACAAGTTGTAAAGTATCATTTTCTTTATTTTATAAGTGAGAACACTGAGAATTTGCACAAGATCATACATCCACAAAGTAACTAAAACAGTATTTGAATGTAAATCTCTCTGCCTCCAGAGCCTATAATCTTTCTTCTATGCTACATTGACCTTATAGAGGGACAGCAGCCATTTAATTGCCTAAAGTTTTAGCATAAGAATTTTCTACCCAAATTGGTAATAGTTTATTTTCTACAAATATTGGTAACATTTGTGTCAACTTACATGTGGTACATGTTAAGCACACATAAAGTAGCCAAATGTAATTAGAAAAAGTTTCTTTTTTTACCATAAAAAACTCTCAAATATAAGTACGATAAAAAACATTATTTCTCAACACAGAATAAGGATTTTTCAACTTAAAAAGCCCAGTTTTGAACAATGCATCCTGAAATAGCCTTCTGTATTAAAACATTAGACCATAGTGAAAACTTTTGCACTGAATTCTGGTTCCACCATCATTTAGTTATATGAATGGGCCAAGATTTTAACTTGTCTGCATTTCACTTTCCCTGTCTGCAAAATGAGACAACTTTCAATTCCTTTGGAATTATTTGGTGAATGAATTGAGACAGTGACAGTGTATGTTTAAAAAGGTATCATATTGCCAGACACAGTTTATTAGCTCAATGAATATTATTTTGGTGTTTGGTGGTTCAGTGCAAAATGTACTACTATATTTTGTTAATCATGAATAAAAAAGAAAAATGCAAGAAAGCTTCATTATTTTACAAAAACTTTTCTGTTTTCTTTTGATTGTTTTTCTCTATGATATTTGATATCATAGAGATATAAAATGGATACATATATCTTATACAGTGCATAATATATATACTCGTTGAAATGTGCTAAGCTTAAATTGGACTACTTTGTAGAAATTTTCTGATGATTAAATAATGTTATATATGTGAATGTTTTATGTAAACTATGAATCTATATATAGATGTAAACTATTATTAATATTGATCTTTTAAATAGACAAATACATAGGTAGACGATAATATACAAAGTTAAAAGGCAATATTTTCTTTCAGATTTTTTATAAGTAGTTTTATCTTTTTATAATTTACATTAGATTTCTTATAACTAACTGCCTTGTGTTTCATCTAACTCAATTATATTTCAGTTATTTGGAAATAAATACACCTTTTAAAATTGAAAGTTTTGGCAGATTTGAGAAGAAAGAAGAATATATACTTGCTCATTTATATAAGCTACATGGAATTTCACAGTAGAATTGACTTACCTACCATGTTTTATACTTTACTTACAACATCTATTTGCTCATTTTTTAATGTACACAGAATCATCTCTCATGATGACTTAGGTTCAGCTCTAGCTTTTTAAATATCATACTCTCTGTCATGTGTTTTCTCCCATACAGTCCAGCTATTCATACCGATTTATAATTTTCTATGAAAATACACCTGATAGTCTAAAATGAATTTCCTTCAACTGGAAAATTATTTGTCAATGCTGGGAAAGAAACTTGATCATCAAGTATAACCAGGATCTCTAAAATATTTTTTTTTTAAAAAAAGGAAGAGAAGTTGAAATAGTCAAATACCTGTTTGAATAGGTCTTTTAGGAACCCTACCACATAAAAGCATACAATAATTATATGTAAAAATTTCCTTTGAAAAAGCAATGTCTGTTGTAATTGAATATCTATGGTTTAGACTCGGGCAATCGAGCTATGTCATATTTTATTTTCTATACATTAATCAAATATTCCTGAAAACCAGAAAAGCATCCCCAGGCAAATATTCTGTGTGAATTTCTTTTTACTGAAGTCAACAGGGACAAGCAAGGATATGGGAGAAATGGTTTTTAACCTAGTATCCTAAATATCTGTGAAATACATCAACCTATTTACCTCAAGAATATCTACCTATAAGGAATAAACTGTTTTGAAAATCATCCTATGTTCTCTGTGGCATTAACAATAAACTCTTGAGACTTCTTCAAGCCATAGATCCTGACTGACATTGCAATTAAATAAACCATGGTCCTCAGGATTTGAGATGCTGCATAATACCCACCTATCATTTTTCCTCACAGGAACTGTACAAGTGAATTGCTGAATGAACAGAAAGACACAGTATCCATTGTGCTTGGACTGATAATACAGTATGTTGCCTTAGTCACTGTACCATGAAATGTTGTATTACAATCACTCTGATGGTTTAATCACATTTAAAAACGGAAAATGCTTAGAGTTCTGCTAATGGAGGTATGCATTAAATACAATACCAATTCATTATAAACAGAGAAATTGCAATGCAGTTGGAAGGTAGATGTGAGGAGAAATAGTGTTCTATTTGTTAAGGCTCTAGCAGCTGAAATATAAAATATTCCAATTAAATGTCAGTCAAAAAGATAAAAAGGTTTTTACTAGTCACAAATTTTTATCATAATTTTAACATTAAGAAATATTTTAAACTCAAATGAACTTATTTCAATCTTTGATATGTGTAGCTAGCTTTCTAATGACTAGTTTTTTTATTGAGAAAAATTGCAACAAAAGTAAAATATGTTTTTTTTTTAATTCACTGACTGCTTTACGTAGGTTGCAAATTTTAACTCTCATAAGGGAAACATAACCATGATTGTTTGAAGGATGGCTTTTCAAACTTATTCAACCAAATATCCATAGAATTAAAGTGGTTGAATTTTCCTTTATTTAGATCTTCAGTGGTTGAAATGTTTCATTTCCCCTTCCCCCACCTCCACCCTTCAGCACTAAAGGTAAAATCATTCCAGTCAACTGTTAACTGTTCCTTTATGGTCATAACTTTTAAAATGGAAAATCTAGTTACCTTTAAAGTTGTACATAGACAAAGGACATGAAGTTGAATGGCCTCTTCTCATCAATCAAGTAACTGCTGAGACTGTCACTTGTGCTTTGTTCCCTGTTGCTTTCAAGATTGGAGTTGGCTAATTGTTTTGAAATATGGAGAATAATTCTTCCTTCTCCATGGGCAACATGGATCGCACCCTTCCCTAGCTTCCTCACCATCATTCACATAAAAAAGGCATCAGAGAAGATAACCACTAAATGTTAATTGTATGCTTCCTCTCTTTTACATGCTTCCTCTTACTAGAGCTTTTTACCTTGAAGGATTGAAAAAAACCCCTCAATGATCCCCTGACATATTGGTCTGTTTTTCTTTTGAAATTAGAATGCCAAACATATTGTAAAATCTGAGTCTCAAAAGTATTTTAATCTGAGCCTTCTATCCTCAGGATGTTTATATTTTGATTTGTTCCAGAGAACAGTTAGAAAGTTCTTTTGCTATTTTCTCTACTGTGCTTTATGTTTGTGATCGAGATAGACTGTGAAAGTGCTAGGGTAGAGGACTGAGGAGTGGGGCAGTGCAGGAGAGGAAGAAATGTCACTGAATAATCTTTTGACAAGCAAAGAAAGAAAATAAAAGAAAGGAGAGAAAGAGGGTATCCTAATCTACCCCATGTTTTTCAAAGACAAGTAGATTTGCAGGGACCTCCAATTCTGGGTAGCTGTCAGTTTTCAGTACAGAGAGTCCTTAATCTTTTTGATTGACATCCACCTTTTTAGAGGCTAGTGTGACATAGGAACTATGGGTCTGTCTTTTAATAAAGTTGAAAAGTTTAAGATCCGTTAAAAAGAGGCTGTTGTATATGATGTTTCCTTTGACTTTTGTTTTCCCTTCTAAAATCATTTGCTAATCTATTCAATATTAATTTGGAAACTCAAGCTTCTCTTTAGAGTCAGTGATCTTTGTGGTGATCCTTGTCGTAAAAAAAAATCCACTGGGTAAAGTCTTTTGATAGATGATGGGAAGCTGTCACTTAGAAATCTCTTATTCTTTTTTTTTTTTTTAAACATTACAAGATGTAGATACTTATAGACAGCTTGCACCTGCTAAGAGAAGTGGCACATTAAGATAATTATTAGGATTATTCAAGAAATAAAACACAATATCCTAAACTTTCAGGGTGATAATCTGTAAGCTTTTGACAAAAGTTAATTTGGGGAGGCATGAATTATCTAGACAAGTGTTTGATAAATTAAATAGTATAACTCTTCCCCACATCTCAAATAATGGCCTGTATTGTATATATAAGTCTATCAAATTATTGTAGCTTTAAGAATCATTAATTCATGAAACTAAGAAAAATAACTCTTTTTTTTTTCTTCTAGCATTTTAATAATTAAAGAGCAGCATGGAAATAGAACTTTGGAGTTAGATAAAGCTTGGTTCAAAGCTCTGCCTTATTTCTTATTCACTATATGATCTGACAAAGCTAATCAGTTTCTTCTACTCTCACTTTCCTCATTTGTATTATCGGCATAATTGTCCTTGCATTTTCATAGGGTGGTTTTGAAGATTAAATAAGATAATGTATATAATGTTCCTACATGGTGCCTGACATATAGTAGTGAGCTTAGCTTTTTGTTCTTCTTTTACATTGGCATTGTCCAATGATGAGCTACAAAGTAACAATAAAACTCTTCCAGCTCATGGAAAATGTACATTCAAGTGTATTTAAAATTAAGAAGGCCTTTTGCTATTTACAAATTTGTGGTGGCTTCAATGATGCTTTTCTTTGGAGAGCATTTCATAGGAAAATTTTGGGTTTTGAGCTCCCTTTTATGTTTTTTGAAAATATATCATGGATATCATATGATAGTGGCACTTATAGATGAAGAAAACGTGTTTGCCACTATTATTTTAATACCAGCTAACAAAGTAGGAATCTGTTTTACTAAACTTTGCTAAATGCTAAAGTAATACAGAGCTATTAAAGCCTCAAGAAGAAAGCCAATTCATTTCAGTCATGATATCACCTAAAGCTGAAGTATTATATAAAAGCTAAACAATGCCAAATGGATTTGGCTGAGATCAAAAGCCAAACCTAATTCTTTTCTTTCATCTTCAGTGTTCCATTTCCTGGGAGTATGACCTTAGTCAAACATCTATTAAAGTTACCTTTTGATCTCAACCCCCTTTTGGGGTAAAAAAAATGTCAATCTTTAAATTTTTCTTTTAGAGACAATCACTCTATTGTGTTTTAATGTTCCAGTAGTGTGTGAGTAAATAGGATTCTCTGATATATGTGATAGAAGACTGGTTAAATGGGACAATCATTTTTGTGTCAGAGACAAGAATCAAAAGGAAGCATTCTTCAGAAGCTATTAACTGGAAAAAAATCCCCCCAGGTTAGTAGAAACATGTTAACTGGTCAGTCTGCTGCCTTTTTAGGTCCTTTGATGAAAATGCCTTGTAATTTGATAACAGGTAGCTGCTCATTTGTAATGTAATTTTCTCCTCACCAGTCATAGCTACTACATGACTAATCAGAGGAAAATACTTTTTCTCCACAGATTTTGTTAAGTAAAAACTTTGTTTTAAAAATATCTTAAAACCACTAGGAAGGATTATGTACATTTCATTCTTTCTTTCATATATTAAGTAAACTATAAGGAAATTTCCACGACATATAAAAAACAAAAGAGACATGACAGCACATGGTGATTAGTTGAATTAAACAGAAAAAAGTGGTGTTTGATGTCAGTGTATGTATGTGTGTGTGATTACTGTTTACCCGTATGTATGACTACATTCTGAGTATTGAAGATCTTTACAACACCTTTTCTAAACCTTTTTCTATAGAATGGTAAATTCATTAGACATACATTTATCAAGTACTGTCTACATCAAGACAACATTCTATATCCTGCTATGAATACAAAACTGAGTAAGACATAATGCCCTGCAGTAGCCTTCACAACCTTCTTTTTAGGTGGGAAAGTGAGGCCTAGTTATAGATATAATCATAATAAGGCAGAAAGTAACAAATATGTTTACATAAATGTGTCTATATAAAGTACTGTGGGAATGTTCAAAGAAGAGAATTATTTCCAATTATAGGAATTAAAGCTTTTTGGAGTTGATGGCATTTAAGTTGTGCCTTAAAGATTATTTAGGCTGCAGCTGTCAAGACAGGAATAAAAGCATTCCAGACAAAAGAGACAATCTACAAAGGTGTGAAGATGAGCTAGTACTGGGTTTGTATGGGCAACAGAGTGTTCAGTCTGGTTAGAGTGTGCAGTATATGATGGAAAAAAAAGTGGAGCTTTACCTGTAGAGTTGGGTGGAAGCAGATTGCAGGAGGTTGTAAATACCAGATTAAGAGTTCTGGACTTTATTCTATAGGCAGTGGTGGACCACTAAAAATTTTTTAATGTGGGTGAGTAATATGAAAATAATCCTATTTAAGAAAACATTACTGAGAAGTAAGAGATTATGGGATGTACTGGGGGGGGGTGGAATTAGAGCCTGGGAGATTACTTAGGAAGTTCTTTAAGTAATCTAGCTAAGAAGGAATGTAGACCTATAAAAATGTGATTGTGAAATTCTTAGTTCATTTTACAGAATCAAGATACCCCTTTTAGATTCATAATGTATGAGTTTGTAGTAATGCTGTTTAAAATCTGCTGTGTTTGAAATTACTGGTAGCAGGAATTCTAACTAAAATGTAAGATGCACTTTGTCTATAAAATCTGATTATTTCATGTGGAACTTGAAGTTCCTATGCTCTCAATTCAATTGCAACCAGCCAAAGGAAACCTTTTTTTTAATGTATCAGTCTTCCTGAGATACATGGCAACTGTTAAAAAAAAAAAAAAAAACAGCACATATAACTAAACTAAGGCTCTGTTCCTTACAAATGTAGAGAGTAATAACTTGTTAAAAAGTTGTTTAATTTGACAGAGTTGAAGGGGCTTCATTACTAGGATCACCAACAGGAAGAATGGTGGTATAGATCACGTTGAAATGATACCTTTAACTAGAGAAAGCCATTATTTATGACAATCTGTTTGCACAAATTACTACACTCTTAATGGAAACATGGTCTTTCAAAAATATCAAAGACCTAGGAGGATAACAAAGAAAAAGGCACAAATAAATTGAAATGAAAGGGATTAAATAGAACATAGTTTGGAGAGCTGGAATCTGGGATAATGATTCTGTCCTTATTTATTGGTTCCGGACATAGTATCTTATTCACAGGAACAAAAGCCATGGAAATTCACAAGCCACAAAAGATGGAGTTCCTTGTCTCATCATCAACATGGTGTAGTGCTCCTAACATTTTGCTGGACTAATCTGTCCGCATCTATCTCCCAGCTGTGTGTTTGTTTATCTCTAGCTATAGCAGTTCTGAGGTCAGACATTATTGCCAAAATGTTTGGAATTCTGACTTAAAAAAAGGTTAGAAAAGAGATAAATTTCTTTAGGACTTCTATTTCATTTGATCCATTTGAGTTAGTGTCCCCCTTTAGCAACCTCAAGCTATTGGTTGAAGCAGAAAAAATGCTTTGTATCTCTCTCTGAATTTATTGTTAATAGGACTGTGATGGAATTTGGGAAACCAGAAAGTATGTGCCACCTTATAAGTCATTCATTAGCCCCCAGCTCCGTGAAGAATCATTTTTATTGTGTGTGTGTGTGTGTGTGTGTCTGTCCTCTATTAATGATCTGGCCTAGTTATTTAATTTCAAATTATTTTTCTGTCACCCAAGCACTAACTAACTCGTGTCATAACTCGTGTATGATCAGATAAAGATGCTTTTGAGCAGGATGGATAGGAGCCAGAATTCTCCTTTGTAACTATCTGTTCTACTGGGCTATAATGAAATATTGGATGCTTGTAGTTCAACTATGTCATCTTAGTATCTTAACTGAGGATAATATTCTCCACAGCAATTTTAGGGGAAAATCATGCCCACTGGATATTTTTTTAGTGTTGTATGGCAATACCTCATAATTCCCTAAACCCTGCCCATCTTGGCAATGATACTGCTCTCAGAAGAAAGGCAGCTCAATTTAAAGTAAAACTTCATATGTTGTGGAAGAATGCTTGGCCATGTCAACACTCTGACAGCCAGGTGTTTCTGGTCCTAGAAATTTAGAGAGTGTAGTTTTAATATGGAAATAACAATACCAAAATCTTTTATTATACTTGGTTATTAAAAATGTAATTGACTGGTATGTTTCAAAAATGACAAAGGTCTTGAGTTATCACACTGCATTTTATGAGGCAAAGTAACGTAAACTTTGAAAAATAATCTTGCAAGATACCTTGTGTCCTTTGAAGATTCAAGAATAAGAGCCAGGTTCTCATGGTACCTATTTACTGTGCCTTGTAACTCATATAGCAAATGTTCATGTTGTTGGTTGTTTCAGGTAGCTCCAACTAATTACACATTCTGATAGCTAATAGAGACATAGTTATCAATATATATATATTTCAAAACATGTAGGAACATATACATACAATTGAATATTATTATCATAGTCTGCATAATTTAGACTTTCTTCTTTTGTCTATATTTCTCCAGAGTTTTAGAATTAGTCTCTTTAAAGTTTTAGATTTAAAAGAATTAGCATTCACATTTATTAAAATATTATACAAATGGAGGCCTCTGATATGTGACCATACATTTATTCATATGTTTACATCAATACACCTATGGTTAACTTCATGTGCTCCTTAAATTGCAAATAAGACTAATTCTGTTGCAAAATTTTTCACATAATTATGTTTAATATAGCACATTGCTTTTCCTTCTAAAACAGATTCTTGACATATACTTCTTCAGTAAGCATAAGCTGATGATAAAGAATGGCACCATCAGACAGTGAAAGAGTAAAACAAACAGAACTATTGGCAGTTCCAGTGTTTGAGTGAACCATCTCTTTCCCCACTTCTTATGTTTGTTGTCATGTCTTGGCAGGAAGGTCAGGCAGAATGTGATTGTGGAGAGAATGCAAAATAGTCCTACTACTAGAAAACCATGCACAATTACTAGTGTTGGGCAAGTAAAGTAGACCTTTTTCTTCCTCCTGGCAGTGTCTCTCACAATACCCATTGGTTATTCTGCAGGCATTCACTGGGCACCACCAACTACCCACTACTATGCCAGGCACCAAGGAATGCAAAAAAGTTAAGAATAATACATAGTTTCTTCAAGTAAGGAGGTTACAGCCTAGATAGGGGAGACATGATTAACATATAAAATTAATATATGACAAGTCAATAAATGGTTATCTTGGAAGTAATTATTCTAGGTAGACTCATTGAAAGTTAATGGTGGATTGAACCTCATATATATTTTTTTTAATTTATTTATTATTTTTATTTATTTTATGGCTGTGTTGGGTCTTCGCTTCTGTGCGAGGGCCCTCTCCAGTCGCGGCAAGCTGGGGCCACCCTTCATCGGGGTGCGTGGGCCTCTCACTGTCGCGGCTTCTCCCGTTGCGGAGCACAGGCTCCAGATGCGCACGCCCAGCGGTCGTGGCTCACGGGCCCAGCCGCTCCGCGGCACGTGGGATCCTCCCAGACCAGGGCTCGAACCTGCATCCCCTGCATCGGCAGGCAGACTCCCAACCACTGCGCCACCAGGGAAGCCTGAACCTCATATTTTTAAGGACAATATTTTTAGAGCAGTTTTAGGTTTATAATAAAAGTTGAGAGGAAGGTATAGAGATTTCCCATATACCCCCTACATCCACAAATGCATAGTCTCCCCTATTATCAATATCACTCAGCAGAATGGTACATTTGTTACTAAGGATGAACCTACGTTGACCCAACATTATAATCCGAAGTCTGTAGTATACCTTAGAGTTCATTCTTGGTGTCGTGCATTCTGTGGGTTTGGACAAATGTATAATGACATATGCATCATTATGATGTTACACAGTATTTTCAGTGCCTTAAAAATCCCGTGCTCTCCCTATTTGTCCCCGGCCCCCGCCTCCCACCCTGGCTCCATCCCTGACAACCACTGACATTTTTATTGTTTCAGTAATTTTGCCTTTTTCAGAATGTCATATAGTTGGAATCATACAGTATGTAGCCTTTAAGACTGGCTTCTTTCACTTAGTGATATGCATTTAAGGTTCCTCCATGTCTTTTCATGACTTGCTAACTCATTTGTTTTTAGCGCTAAATAATATTCCATTGCCTGGATGTACCACATTTTATTTATCCATTTACCTATTGAAGGACATCATGGCTGCTTCCATGAACCTCATTTTTAAGACAAGAATATTTTTTCTGAGAGAGTGTAAAGTGACTCAGATAGGCATATAACTAGCTATAGATAAGTCCAGATTTAATATCCAGACCTTATGATTCCTCATGCAGTATTTTTTACATCATAATTTGGGCCAGGCAAGCACTCTCCTTGCAATTTTCTCAGGTCTTTCCTGATGTTATATATTACACCTTTATTATCATAAATATGCAGATTATCTTAAAATGCAGGGGTTTTTGACCAATCAATGTTTCAAGATGTTTTGCTGGATATTTTGGTTTTTATTTAAGTAGTATATAAATATTTAGGATGCAAATGTCATAATGTTGAATACAAATAACAAAGAATCATTTTAGTAGCTCTATGGGCAGCAGACCATGGCAGTGTTTGAGAACTACTATCTAGAAGAGTGGAGAATCCATTGCACAGTTGATTCTCTGGCACTTATGGCAGATACAAGGGAAAACCAGAAGTCTTAAACTATATCATCCTAAACATCTTCCAATTACCTGAAATGCATATTTCAAAAATACATTTAGTACACTGAATTTCCTTTTCAATCTGGAATGTATCTGAAGGCAAATGATTTTTGTTATAAATTTGAACTTGGCTAGGTTTGTTTCTCTTTCTCTCCTATTAATTCTGTAAATGATAATCTTTCTCATTTCTATTAATTGGTGATACCTGCTGTAGAGCAATACCAAATCATCTAAATGTAGGCCTCACTTCAGTTGATTACTGTTATTATTGATTTGCTAATCAAAATTAAATTGAGTTAATGGATCACTATTTTTTTTTCAGCTTTCTTCTAAGAATGTGACTTTTTTCTGTGGCTGTCTGTTTCTATAAATTAAAGTTATAGTTCAGATGTTATATATTTTATTGTATAATATATATTTTTATTGGCACCATAGAGTCAAGCACATTTCAAAATAGAAATTAATTTTGGTTAACATGCTTGAACTGAAACTTAAATACTTTCTTTGAGCAACTACGGGAGAAGGATAGCCACAAATTTGGTAGTAAGCCAGAAGTAATAATCTTTTTCTTCTTTTATATCCTTGTTATCAGTTTTGATTTATAAGAGATCACTTACTTGACCAAATATGTTTTATTTTGCTCTGATAAAATACACATAGCAATTGAGGTATCTTCTCTTCATATCTATCTGTGATTCAACAAAGAGTGCAAACTGTGCATGCCAATATAGCAGATTTCTAGTGCCCACATCATTTGATGGCTTTGCTGATGTCTAGCTAAATACAGCTGCTATCTATTGTTTTGAGTACTTAACATACCTGTGTTTTGACAACATTTCCCTCATAGCCATAGAGCTGAACTGAGTAGCTTTTAATTTTGTATCTATCCCTGAATGGTGATACCTAAGAATCACTGTAATATTTGCTATTTGCTCTTCATTTAGGTAGCCTGTAACCACTTGCATGTGACTTCTCTGCTCTTTCATTCTTATATTCTTATATCCATATGGCTTTCCCCTTAGTTGCATTCTAAATCTTTTTCGAGTCCAAGTGTTTTTCCCAATAACAGAGTTCAGAGCATAAGCGTCTCCTGAAACTGAACCTGAAATTGAACCTCTGAAAAGACTTACATTTATCCAGCTAATTTATATGGAATTTCAAAACTGTTTCCACTAGATTCAATGTGGTATATATCACATTCATATTTCATACCACCGGATGTTTCATTATTCATGTTTTAGTGCATCATACTTGACCCAAAGTAGCTTTGAATGCAAATAACAAACAAGCCAACATGCAGTACTTGGCTGGTAGAGTGAAATAATGTGGGAGATCTAAACTGCTTTTCATTTTTGGAGGGATATTATTAATGCAACACTTTGTTAATTTAATTAAATGCTATTTTTAAAATATAAAACCATGTTGCAATGAACTGACCCACCATTTCATTTAATTGTAAACCTCAAGATTTGATTACTCATAGTTCTCCTTTAGTTAATTTACTTATTCACAGTTTTGACAGAAAAGCTTTCAAACTAATATGAAGAGATAGGCACAGTATAACAAATTAGGAAACTATAAAATTGCCTTAATTTTTGTTCAATCACTGCTGCAAATACAAATTCACTTTTTTCCCCTTGTAAATTTTTCTACGAACCATGGATTTTTTTCCCCACTGCACTTCTAGGTTGAGGACTATAGATCACATAAAGTTATAAGTCTAATGCTTGTTTACTAGTGAGAAAGGAGTGCAAGAAAAAATTTGCTTTAGAGCATGCATGGATAACATCAATACAAAACCAGAAGTATGACAAAACTATACAGTACAAAGTAAATCTAGTCAGAATTATTGCTTCATAAAGGACTGTAAAGACCACTTAGTCCAACCCCTTCATTTTTCATATTGAGTAATCTGAAGCCTTGAGAAGTTATATGACATGATTTCTCCCTTGTTCTAGTCAGTGACTTAAAATGCCTCTCTTCAAACCCATTTAGAGAGTTTTAAAGAAATTAAAATCAAGATTAAGAAGGTGGGATTTAGTGGACAAAGCACTAAGGGTACATGTCAGGAGACATGAGTTCTCATCCTAGCTCTACTGTCTGTGTTGTATTAAGTCCCTCACTTTTCCTCTCTAGGATTCAGTTTTTCATTTGTAAAATGGAGGGGTTGGTTTAGATATTCATTAAAGTTCTTGTTACTCTTAAGAACTATTTTCACCACTCTAAGTCTGAATTTGGAGCTTGTATACTTACCAACAATAATAATAATCAATCACATATACACTCAAGTGTGCACATGTGCATACACATGAAATTATGATATGTTGGACACTTTCATATTGTTATGTTGAATTTTAGATTAGGAAGTGAATGTAAATGATCATAAAGGCTGTACATTATGATTTGGTCAATAATTATAGTGACTATACATGAGCCAATTATGAAAGTAAGTGAACAAAAATGAAAGGTGCTGAGGTTACAGAAGTAAATGTGCAAGTATCAGAAAATGCAAAAGGTGAATATTTTCCCAGTAACACTGAGTCTCTGCCTTGACAAATTATTTTCAATCAGTTAAATATATGTAATTTGAACAAAATGTAAAAGTTACCATTTTCAAACTGTCACTGAAAAAGACAACTTTTATGCTTCTAGATGTTTATATAGATATTTACCTATAATTATAGCATTTTCATTTTTAAAGGCATGTTTCATTCTCATTAAACTTACCATTTTCTACTTGTCTAATGCAAGCTGAAATTCTGGTTCCCAAGTAAAATTTAACTCAGCAGCTCCTAAATCAGCTTGTTCTTTTTATGTGTTATTCCAGGGCTGCATTTTGAGAACTTGGTGCCAGGAGCTAATTTGCTGTTTTAAATCCATCATTGTTACACTGAGCCACATCCTGAGGTTAAGAATTTAACTGAACAGTTGAATAAAAGGATAAATTGCTAATAAAATATCAAATAAACCATAACATCTTTTCCATTGCTTTCCATGTGTTTGATTATGGTTTTCCCCAAAGACATTTACTCAGATGCTGTACTGAAGACTCAACAAATAGGATTCAAGATTTCATAAGTTTAAAGTCAATGCAATATGGACCATGAAGCAATACAAAACATGAGTTAGAGGATAGGCCTCTAAACTTCAAATCAAATGTAAGGAGATATAAAAATACAAGTAATAATATGAGACTGTATGTGATAAGGGAATCATATCCCTTTAGAGATTTTCATTAATTCATGTTTGAACTACTACAGTACTTAAACAAATACATCTAGATCCCATCAGGAAACTTGAGTTTTGGTCCATATTTTCCCCTAAATAACTTATCTATGACATGTCATTGTGAGACTATTTCCTCATCTTCAAAATAAAGAGATTGAACTAGATGGCTCCTAAATATCTTTGTAGTGCTATTATATTATGATTCTTTACCACCTTAATGTTACTTTCTGAATTTGCTCACTGATTTTTTCTTCACTGATATCATACAGATAGCATTTGCTTGAAAGAATGCATAGACATTGGAACTTACCACCTTTTTTATGAATTAAAAATATGAAGGGACTCTTGCTCATTAATTCTTAGTGTCATTGTGTGAGACACACATTTTACCTGGAATTTCTTGTCTATATTTTGTCAACTTTTTTTTTTCACAGCATAAGAATCCATACATTGTTCACAAAAATCCACTATTTATACTACCAATAATGGAACAACTAGTAATTCAATAATTATTAGAGTCAAGATCCAGTTCTGAATTGCTAGTCGGGGGAGCTGATATAAATTTTGGAAACTTTTCCTGATACATTTTCATTTTTGGGGCACTCAAACCTAGCAGTCCTAAGCAGGATCCCTTTGTTTAAATCATTGCCATCATATTTTCTGCCCAGAGTTACCCTAGGATTTTGGACAGGCCAATCTGAGCGATTGTAATTCAGTAATGCTAAATATGGCAAGAAAATCTCTGGGACTATCTAGAAAATATACAAATGTATACCATCATTTCAGAGATTAAAGCAATTTTCTTTCAGATACTTTCTTTGCCATGATTCATAGACAAGCTAATGTGGTGGAAAGTTTGCTTCATTTTGTGTTTTCCATGTGTTGTAAAAAGTGCAGAGTGGCAAAACAGAACCTCAGTGATTCCACCAAACATAGACAGTTAGATGTTCTAGGCTGTACTTACTTCCCCTTACACCTTTGATAAGGATTCACCCTGCCCCTTAGAATCAGATTTTGCTAATAATAGTAGTTATATTTTCTTTTTTTAAAATTGGGGTATAGTTGCTTTACAGTGTTGTGCTAGCTTCTGCTACACAGCGAAGTGAACCAGCCATATGTATACACATATCCCCTCCTTTTTGGATTTCCTTCCCATTTAGGTCACCACAGAGCACTGAGTAGTTTCCCATGCTATACAACGGGTCCTTATTAGTTATCTATTTTATACCTAGTGGTGTATATATGTCAATCCCAATCTCCCAATTCACCCCACCCCCCCTTACCCCCTGGGCCACATGTTTGTTCTCTACATCTATGTCTCTATTTCTGCTTTGCAAGTAGTTTCATCTGTACCATTTTCATCTATACCACTCATCTGTACCATTCCACATATGTGTTTATATATGATATTTGTTTCTCCCTTTCTGGCTTACTTCACTCTGTATGACAGTCTCTAGGTCCATCCACATCTCTACAAATGACCCAATTTCGCTCCTTTTTATGGCTGAGTAATATTCCACTGCATATATATGTACCACATCTTCTTTATCCATTCATCTGTTGGTGGACATTTAGGTTGCTTCCATGTTCTGGGTATTGTAAATAGTGCTGCAGTGAACATTGGGGTGCATGTGTCTTTTTGAATTATGGTTTTCTCAGGGTATATCCCAGTAATGGGATTGCTGGGTCATATGGTAGTTCTATTTTTAGTTTTTTAAGGAACCTCCACTCTTTTGCAACAACCAATACATGCCTTCTTTTCTTTGATTTGCATTTGCAGGGGAGAATGATTTCACTGAATTCTAAAATGCTGTTTTAAATCTGCCAGATTTTTTTTTTTTTTCTTTTTGGTGCATGGTACCAGTGCACCAGTAGATGGTTAGGGATTTCAATACTATTTAAAAATAATTTAGTTGAATTCACTAGACGTCTTGAAGGGCATTGGTGGAGTACAGATTGACCTATTTTTAGTACCTATTTCCTGATATATTTCTATGGTTTTGCTGGATATAGACTTCCTAGGAGGAAGAATTTCAAACTTAAGCACTCATATTTTATCTTTGGGTTTTTTATTCCTAACTCTTTGTACCATTATATAGAGTTTTAAAAATTGCCTTATATTAATACAAAAGAATGTAATTATACTACAAGGGCTGGCACACTTTCAGAGGTGGCCTGCCATGTTTTCATTTATTTTGTCCCTCAGTATATAAGAAGGAGGCCAGTAAAAGGGTATAAAGACTACTTTGTGTTTCCTCCCCTTAATTCTTCTTTCTAAGGTAACTCTCATAAAGAAGGTAGCCCATTCTTTAGCAGAAGTGCCAGCAAGGATATTCACTAGAAAGTCGTTCCTTCTAGCATTTCAGAGTGCTTCCTCCGACAATGTTGTTTTAGATGGATTTTAGTGCATGGTGAGCTCTGTCTAAAACAACTGTCCAGAGCTCTTAATAGACACCAGAACACATTAGCAAGAGTTTTGGAATTTCTCAGACAATTTTCACATTATGCTGTTTGTTTTCTCTGTGCTGTTTTCAATTGGGAATCAGACCCATATTTAATGCTTTTTCAGGTTTTCAAACTGTCCATTGTAAGAAAACGTTATTACAGGAGTTGAAAATTACTTTGTTAAAGGATATTATTCATAAATTAGACTTGGGGTTTACTTTTGGCTTGTCCTGTGCAGCATAGGCCTGTTAAAGAAATGTATCCAGTCTTCAATTACATTAAGAAATGGTCCCTGTTTTAAAAGGAATGGTTCTGGTTTTAGGTATAACAGCTGCAGCAATGGCTGAGGCGATGAAGCTGCAGAAGATGAAGCTTATGGCTATGAACACTCTTCAGGGAAATGGAAGCCAAAATGGGACCGAATCAGAGCCTGATGATTTTAATTCTAATACAGGTGAGTGTCTTCAGGAATCCAAAGCAGGTGACTCTCATTGCTTTATTCTGGGAAGGGAGAGGAGGGCTGAGGGGAAAGGAGAGAATAATATGTGTACTTTGATTATCAGCAGTTAGTACAAAAGGAGGCTTAACCCTACCTCTAACTTGTACATTGAAATTAGAAAACTATTATGGGTCAGGATCCCATTTCAGGAAACATTGATTTATCTCCATTGTTTTGTTGTGGTGGGGTTAAATTCTAATTTTTATAGTGCTAACTATTGCACGTTTTGATTGCTAAAAGCTCCCTCCTTCAGTTTCACCTCAGGCTTCTTCATTTTTCTCTAAATAATTTGCCACTGAAATGCAGTTCTGAGAATCCACCTTTGCTTCAAGCTGGAGTACCACCTCCTTAGATAAGTGAGGGTGCTGGGAGGCTTGAGATATTATTGGCAGGGGCTAAAGAAAAGATGTAGAACAAGAAGAAGCAAAGAAAAAAAAGATGGAAAAAGGGGAGATAAGAGAAAGATGCCTGTGGAGTGGAATGTCCCCTCCTTTCTTAGTAACTGTTTTTTATTCCCTTGACCCTGTGATAACTATACCTTAACTTGATCATAAGATCACCCCTGAGATCTCTTTTGGAAGTAGGTGGGATTATAACTATCAACATAGATGAATGGATAAATAAATAAATAAAGTGTAATGTTAGTGGGGAATAATAAGGGGCAACCTAGGATGGTCTTAGGAGCCACAGGCTTCCAGTCTGCGTTTGCAGTTAAATTCAATATAATGTGATAGGCAAATAAGTAGCAGCTTTTTCTCTCTTCTTTTTGGCTTCTAGAATTTCAAGCATGGTAAGTCTTTATTTTGGAGGGAAAAGGAAAGAGGAATTAAAGAGGGACATTATTGAGTCAAATCAGTATGATAAACTCATTTAAAGCTGAAGTGTTCATGGTGAATTATAGAGTGAGAATGGTCTCCAACCAGTGCTCACAGTGGGGAATAAATGGAAGCATGCTCAGTTTTACATTGTGTAAGTTTGAGGTGTACAAAGTATTGATTTGATACACTTATACATTACAATATGATTATCACAACCGTGTTAACTAACACCTCTATCATGTCATAATTATCATTTCTTTTGTGTAGTGAGAAATTTTAAGATTGTATCGCTTAGCAAGTTTCAAGTATTTAATGGAATATCATTAATGCTAATTACAATGTTGTACATTACATCCCCCAAATTTATTCATCTTCTATCTCCCATGTTAACTCATGTATTTCTTACCAAATTTTTGGAAAAGAGGGAATTTTTAATATTCCAATTTTTGCAGATTGGGAAACAGAGGAACAGAATGTTTTGGCTTTGCCCATAATCACAAAGCTAGTAAGTGGCAGAGCTAAGTTTCAATCCCATATATGGTTAAGTCCAAAATGTTTATTCTTTTCACATTCTTCCTCCACTTCAATGTTGTTTTGCAACAGGAATTTTTTTTTAATTTATGTTCATTTTTGGCTGTGTTGTGTCTTCATTGCTATGCACGGGCTTTCTCTAGTTGTGGTGAGCAGGGGCTACTCTTCGTTGCGGTGTGCAGGCTTCTCATTGTGGTGTCTTCTCTTGTTGTGCAGCACGGGCTCTAGGCACGCAGGCTTCAGTAGTTGTGGCACGCCAGCTCAGTAGTTGTGGCTCGTGGGATCTAGAGCACAGGCTCAGTAGTTGTGGCACATGGACTTAGTTGTTCCACGGCAGGTGGGATCTTCCCGGACCAGGGCTTGAACCCATGTCCCCTGCATTAGCAGGAGGATTCTTAACCACTGGGCCACCAGGGAAGCCCAGGAATTGTATTTTATTTAACCTCTGGAATAAAGTTGTTTTTATGATGAGGATACAGTAATAAACTTATGATCAATTTCTTAGTCTTAACGCCTCTTTTAACTGATACTGGCTTTATAATTTTTTGGTGTCTTGGAAGTGACCAACATTTTACAGGAAGCCATTGCAAATAAAAAGAATTTTTTGTACCAATAAAAATTAGTAGGATCTCAAGGAATAATTTCTGTCATGTTTTTCTCAGGTATACCAGTTTCTGAAAAAGACTTTCTATAAAACTTCTATGTTGTTCCTTTATAACAAGACAACAAAAAATATTTTGAGAGCTATACTGGTTACCTAATTTCTAACTTAGTAAATAGTTAATTTTCCTGGTTAACTGTAAGCTGACTTAACTCCAGGTATCCATCTTTGTGAAAAAAGAAAGTATTAGGTTTCCATCTATGTATGTTATACTTGATGTTATAGAAATGGAATTAGAGTAGTCACTGTGCTTGACTTTAAATGTAAATTGATTAAACTCATCAATTAAAATGCACTGAATGGATAAAAAATAAATAAGATCCAGCAATATGGTTAGGTTGAAAGTGAAGTGATGGAAAAAGATATACCATGCAAATGGTAACCGAAATAAAGTAAAAGTGGCTATAGTTATATCAGAAAAAATGGACTTTAAGTCTTAAACTATTTGTAGAAACAAAGAAGGTCATTATATAATTATAAAAGGGTCAATTCAATAGGAAGATATAACATTTATAAATATATGTGTACCCAGTAGAAGAACACTTAAATGTATAAAGAAAACATTGACAGATCTGAAGGCAGAAATTGACAGCAATACAATAATAGTAGGGAAATTCAATACCCCACTTACAATAATGGATACAACATCCAGACAGAAAAGCAATAAAGAAAAATCTTACTTTAACAACACTATAAACCAGATGGATATAACAGAAACTTACAGAACTTTCTACCTAACAGCAGAAGAATACACATTCTTTTCAAGCACACATAGAACATTTTTCTGGATAGATCCCATGGTAGGTCACAAACCAAGTCTTGACAAATTTATGAAGATTAAAATTATACCAAGTATCTTTTCCAACCACAGTGAAATGAAACTAGAAATCAATGACAGCAAGAAAATGGGAAAATTTATAAATATGTGGAAAATAAGCAATACTCTCTTGAGCAACCATTGAGAAAAGTCAAGAGAGGAAATCAAAAGAACATTTAAAAAGTATCTGGAGACAAATAAAAATGAAAATAAAACATACTAAAACTATGGAATGCTGAAAAGTAGTACTAAGAGGGAAGTTTATATTTAAAAAATACAAAGTATCAAATAAACAATCTAATTTTACACCTCAAGGAACTAGAAAAAGAACAAACCAAGCCAGAAGTTAGCAGAAGGAAATAATAAATAAATTATAATAAATAAATAAATACTAAATAAATAAATAATAAATCAAGTGGAGAATTAGAAAACAATAGAAAAAAAATCAACACAACTAAGGTTGGTTTTTTTTGAAAAGATAAAATCAACAAAACCTTAATTAGACAAAGATAAAAGAGAGAAGACTTAGATAAATAAAATCAAGAATAAAAGAGCAGGCATTTAAATGGTACCTCAGTAACATAAAGGATCACACAGGACTAATAAGCACAACTATACATGAACAGACTGGATAACCTAGAGGAAATTGATAAATTCCTAGAAATATACAACCTACCAAAACTCAATCAAGAGGAAATAGAAACATGGATAAATCAATTACTAGTAACGAAGTTGAATCAGTAATCAAAAACCTCCCAACCAAAAAAACAAAAACAAAAACAAAAAACAAAAAAGCCACCACCACCACCAACAACAACCCAGCTCCAGATGGTTTCTCTGGTGA
The DNA here is from genome assembly GCF_028023285.1 of Balaenoptera ricei. Taxonomy (NCBI): domain Eukaryota; kingdom Metazoa; phylum Chordata; class Mammalia; order Artiodactyla; family Balaenopteridae; genus Balaenoptera; species Balaenoptera ricei. The sequence goes on from NC_082660.1 coordinate 77,168,542, forward strand.
ATTTTACCAACGTCTAAAAAATTAACTCCAATCTTTTTCAAACTCTTCCAAAAATTGAATGGGAGGCAGTACTCCCAAACTCATTTTACAAGCCTAGCATTACACTGATAATAATTCCAGATAAAGATGCTACAAGAAAAAATTAAAGGCCAATATTACTGATGAGTATAGAGGCATAAATTCTCAATAAAATACTAGCAAACCAATTTTAACAGCACATTAAAAGGATCATACACCATGACCAAGAGGGATTTATCCCTGGGATGCAATGTTGGTTTAACATATGCAAATAATCAGTGTGATACAAAAAAATTAAATGAAAGAATAAAACCACATGATTATATTAATGGGCACAGAAAAAGCATTTGACAAAGTTCAACATCCATTTATGATTAAAACTTAACGAAAAGGTGTAAAAGAAAATTAACTCACAGCTTATAGACCATATATGAAAAGCCCACAGCTAACATCATAATCAATGGAGAAAAACATAAAGCTTTCCTTCTATGTTCTGGTACAAAACAAGGATGCCCACTCTCAACACCTGCTCAACATATTACTGGAAGTCCTAGCCAGAGCAATTAGGTAAGTAAAAAGAAGAAAAAGTACCCAAATCTGAAAGGAAGAAGTAAAGTTATTTCTATTTGCAGATGGCATGATCATATATGTAGAAAACTCAACAACAATAAAACAATTAGAACTAAAAAATGAATTCAGTAAAGATGCAGTATACAAAATCAATATACAATATGTTAAGATGGCAGAGTAGGAGGACACTGAGCTCACTTGCCCTCACAAGCACATCAAAAATACAACTACATGTGGAGCAGCTCTTTCTGAATATGAGCTGGAGACTGGCAGAATGGCTTTTCTGCAACCAAGGCTGTAAAGAAAGATCCATGCAGAGTCTGGCAGGAAGGGAGGATAAGTGATCTGGTTGGGTCCCACATCCCTAGCTGCGGACCCAGAAAAGGAGGAGGATATCATGGGCTCTGGGATCCTCTCTGGGGAGTGAAGGGTACGAGCCACATATTAGGCACCCCAGCCATGGGGTCTGTCAAGGAAGATGAGCTCCCTTAGCTTGTTTGAAAACCAGTGAGGCTTACTGGAGATCTATAAGAAACCAAGACTGCTCTTGAAGAGCCCATGCACAAGCTTGCTTACTCCTGGTCACAGTGTGATGACAACAGATTGCAAAGTGCCTGGGGCTCTGGCTGGCTTGCCAGGACAACCCCAGTATGCCCCAGCCTGCACCAGGCACTTACTCCAGTCTCTCTTGCCATTGCCAATGAGAGAGTGCACACTTGGAAGGAATAAAGCTGGCTTGGACCCTGGCCCTGTCTCTGACAAGGGTGGAAGCAGCCATTGCTAGCAAGTGTGTCCTTGCCCCTTTTGTGGGGAGCAAAATTGTTTGCAGTGTGGAGACCGCCATTCCCAGTGGACTGAAACCAGCTCAGTAGTGTGGCACCAAAACCTCTGGTTCCAACCCAGTCTCTAACTAAGGTGCACATGGTGAGGAAAAAGTTAAGCCAGCACAGAAGTGCAGCACCAAGCCCTCAGGCCCCAGTCATGACCCCAATCTAGAAAGAGACTAACATCAAAACCTGGAGACAAAAAATCTACCTCGGGGCTCATGCTACAAGCCCCTTGGTCCCTGCCCCAGCCCCAGCCCTTAAAGTGGTAATGACCACTGAGCCTAGGAAAAGCCCTGGCTCACACTTGGCTCTGGCTCTAGCCTCTCCAAATCCAGTCTTACCAACCAAGGTGGTGGCTGGACATCCAAGGGGAAGACACAGCTTGTGCTCACTTCAGATCCAGCTCTCTGACCAAAGCCACAGGGCACACACAGACTGCATAGGGGTGCTTCCACACAAGGACATGCCTTCAAGATCAGGATAGGTACTGTTTCACATAATTTCATAGAGACACAGAAAGTTAAACAAAATAAGACATAGGAATATGTTTCAAATGAAAGAAAAAGAAAAAAACCTGAAAAACTCTAATGAAACAGAGATAATTTACCTGATAAAGAGTTCAAAGCAATAGTAATAAGAATACTAACTGAACTTGAGACAAGAATAGATGAACACAGTGAGAATTTTAACAAAGAACTAGAAAATATAAAAAAAAAATAACCAGTCAGAGCTGAAGAATACAATAACTGAAATAAAAAATACACTAGAAGGAAGTAATAGCAGATTAGGTGATACAGAAGAAGACATAAGTGATCTGGAAGATAGAATAATAGAAATCACCCAATCAGAAGGGCAAAAAGAAAAACAAATTTTAAAATATAAGGATCGTTTCAGGGACCTTTGGGGCAACATCAAGAGTACTAATATTCACATTATAGGGGTTCCAGAAGGAAAAGAGAGAGTGAAAGGGGTTGGAAATATATTTCATTAAATTATGGCTGAAAATTTCCCACATCTGAAGAAGGAAACAGATAGCCAGCTACAGGAAGCACAGAGTTCTCAAACAAGATGACCCCAAAGAGACCCACAGCAAGAAATATCATAATTAAAATGGCAGAAGTTAGATAAAGAGAGAATATTAAAGGCAGCAAGAGAAAAACAGAGTCACATACAAGGGAACTCCTATAAGTCTATCAACTGATTTTTCAGCAGAAACTTTGCAGGCCAAAAGGGAGTGACATAATATAGTTAAAGTGCTGAAAAGGAAAAAAAATTCAACCTAGGACACTCTATCCAGGAAGATTATCATTCAGAATTGAAAGAAACCTAAAGAACTTCTCCAACAACCAAAAACTAAAAGAGCTAATCAATACTAAACCAACCTTATAAGAAGTATTAAAGGGTCTTCTTTAGGAGAAAACGTAAAGGCTACAGTGTGAAACAAGAAATTATAGGAAAGGAAAAATCCCACAGGTTAAGGCAAATATATAGTGAAGGCTGTGAATCAACAACTTAAATAAGCTAGTGCAAAGGTTAAAAGACAAAAATTGTAAAATTGATTAACAGTTAAGGGATAGGCATGAATATGTAAAATATGACATAAAAAACACAAAAGTGGATGGGGGAGTAAAAAATATAGCTCTTCTAGAATGTGTTTGAACAGAAATATCAGATTAAACAAGTAAATATAGTTAGAGGTCAATGTATATGACCTCCATGGTAACCACAAATCGAAAGCCTACAGTAGATACACAAAAACTACAGAGAAAGGAACACAAGCATCACACTAAAGGGAATCATCAAACTACAAAGGAAGAGACTAAAAGAAGAAGAAAAGAACAGAGAAGAACTACAAAAATGACCAGAAAACAAGTAAAAAAAATGGCAATAACTACATGCCTATCAGTAATCACTTTATATGTCAATAGACTAATTGCTCCAATCAAAAGACAGAGGGTGGCTGATTGGATAAAAAATCCAAGATCCATCTATATGCTGCCTAAAACAGACTCATTTCAGAGGTAAAGACATGCACAAACTGAAAGTGAGGGGGTGGAAAAAGATATTCCATGCAAATGGAAATGAAAAGAAAGCTGGGGTAGCAATATGCATATCAGACAAAGTAGACTTTAAAACATAGTCTATAGCAAAAGACAAAGAATTGCATTAGTAATGATACATATATCAATACAAGAAGAGGATATAACATTCATAAACATATATGTACCTAATATAGGAACACCTAAATATACAAAGGAAATATTAACAGAAATAAAGGTAGAAATTGACAATAATACAATAATAGTCGGGGACTTTAACACCCCACTGGTATCAATGGGCAATCATCCTGACAGAAAATCAGTAAGTCAACAGTGACCTTAAATGAAACATTTGACCAGTTGGACTTAAGAGATTTCTTTGGGACATTCCATCCAAAACCAGCAGTATACATATTCTTTTAAAGAGCACATGAAACATTCTCCAGAATAGATCACATGCCAGGTCATAAAACAAGTCTCAACAAATGTAAGAGCATAGAAATTATATCAAGCATCTTTTCTGACAACAACAGTATGAAATATAAATCAATTAGAGGGAGAAAAATGGGGAAAACACAAACAAGTGGAGTCTAAACAATATGCTACTAAAAAAACCAATGTGCCAATGAAGAAATCAAAGAGGAAGTCAGAATATACCTTGAGACAAATGAAAATGAAAGCATAGCTTTCTGAAATCTATAGGGTGTGCAAAAGCAGTTGTAAGAGGAAAGTTTATAGTAATATAGGCCTACTTAAGGAAACAAAAAGCTCAAAAAAAACCGAGCTCACCTACCACCTAAAAGCATTAGAAAAAGAAAAACAAAGCCCAAATTCAACAGAATGAAGGAAATAATAAAGATCAGAGAGTAAATAAATAAAATAGAGACCAAGAAAACAACAGAAAAGGGGAAGTTTTTTGAAATGATAAAATTGATAATTGTTTAGACTCATTAAGAAAAAAAAATTGAGTGAACACTAATAAACAAAATAGAACATGAAGGAGGAGAAATAGCACAGAGATACAGACAATCAGAAGATGATACTATGAGAAATTACATGCCAACAAACTGGACAATTTAGAAGAAACAATAAATTCCTAGAAACATAAAAACTTCCAAGCCTGAATGAGGAAGAAATTGAAAATCTAAACAGACAATTACTAGTATTGAAATTGAATCCATAATCAAAAAACTTCCAACAAACAAAAGTCCAAGACTGGACAGATTCACAGGGGAATTCTACAGATCATATAAAGAAGGGTTAATACCTATCCTCAAACTATTCCAAAAAATGAAGAGAAGGGAACACTCCCAAATTCATTCTATGAGACCACCATTACCCTGATACCAAATCAGAAATAGACACTATAAAAAAAAAGAGAGAGAGAATTACAGACCAATATTTCAGACTACTGTAGATGCAAAAACTCTTAACAATATACTAGCAAACTGAATTCCACCATATATTAAGAGCATCATACACCGTGATAAAATGGGATTTATTCCAGAGATGCAAGCATGGTACAATATCCACAGATCAATCAATGTGATACACCACATTAACAAAATGAAGGCTAAAAGTCATATGATCATCTCACCAGATGCAGAAAAGCACTTGACAATATTCAACATCCATTCATGATTAAAACTCTCAATAAAGTTGGTATAGAGGGGACATATCTCAACATATTAAAGGCCATTAATGAAAAACTCATAGCTAACATCATACTTAATTGTGAAAAGCTGAAAGCTTTTCATCTAAAATCAGGAAAAATAGGAGGATGACCAGTATCACCACTTCTATTTAACATAGTAGTATAAGTCCTAGCCACAGCAATCAGGCAAAAAAAAAAAAAAAAAAAAAAAAAGAAAGAAAATTCATCCAAATTAGAAGGATGGAAGTAAAACTGTCACTATTTGCAGATGACATGATACTTTACACAGAATACCCTAAAGTCTATGCCAAAAAGCTAGTAGAACTAATAATTGAATTCATTAAAGTTGCAGGATACATAATATACAGAAAGTTGTTACTTTTCTATGCACTAATAATGAACTATCAGAAAGAGAAAGCAAGAAAACAATCCAGTTTAAAATGCATCAAAAAAGAACAAAATACCCAGGAATAAACTTGACCAAAGAGGTGAAAGACCTATACTCTGAAAACTATAGTACATTGATGAAGAAATTTGAAAATGCTACAAAGAAATAGAAGGATAGCTTATTCTCTTGTATTAGAAGAATTAATATTGTTAAAATGCTCATACTACCCAAAGCAATCTACAGATTTAATGCAATCCCTATCAAAATACCCATGACATTTTTCACAGAACTAGAACAAATAATCTTAAAATTTATATGGAACCACAAAAGACTCCTAATTGCCAAAGCAATCTTGAGAAAAATAACAAAGCTGGAGATATCACATTCTCTGACTTCAGACAATACTACACGGCTACAGTAATCCAAAAAGCATGGTTCTGGCACCAAAAACAGACACATAGATCAATGGGATAGAATAGAGAGCTCAGAAATAAATCCACACACCTATAATCAATTTATCTATGACAGAGGAGGCAAAAATGTACAATGGAGAAAGGACTATCTCTTCAGTAAATGGTGCTGAGAAAACTGGACAGCTACTTGTAAAATTATGAGATTAGAACATTTCCTCACACTATATATATTAAAAAAAACAATTTATTAAAAATCAAAATGTAAGACCTGAAACCATAAAACTCCTAGAAAAGAACATAGTCAAAACACACTTTGAAATAAATTATAGGAATATTATTTTGAATCTGTTTCTAAGGCAAAAGAAATGAAAGCAAAAATAAACAAATGTGACTTAAACTTAAAAACCTCTGCACTGAAAAGGAAACCATTGACAAAATGAAAAGACGACCTACTGAATGGGTGAAAATATCTGCAAATGTTATGATTAATAAGGGGTTAATATCCAATATATATAAACAGCTCATATAAATCAATAACAACAACAACAATAAAAAAAAAAAACCAATCAAAAAATGGGCCGAAGACCTGAATAGATATTTTTCCAAAGAAGACACACAGATGGCCATCAGGCACATTAAAAGATGCTCAACATCACTAATTGTCAGAGAAATGCAAATCAAAACTACAGTGAGATATTACCTCACATCTGTTAGAATGGCTATCATGAAAAAAAAACACAAGTAACAAACGTTGGTGGGGATGCAGAGAAAATGGAACCCTTGAACACTGTTGGTGGGAATGTAAATTGTGAGTAACCTAAAAATAAATCTACCATATGATCCAGCAATTCCACTCCTGGGTATATATCTGAAGATAACAAAAACACTCATTCAGAAAGATACATGCACCCCAATGTTCATAGTAGCATCATTTACAATAATCAATATATGGAAGCAACCTAAGTGTCCATCAACAGATAAATGGATAAAGAAGATGTGGGATACATATACAAGGAATATTACTCAGCCTTTATAAAAAGAATGAATTTCTGTTATATGCAACAACATGCTTGGGCCTAGAAAATATTATGCTTAGTGAAATAAGTCAGACAGAGAAAGACAAATACTATATGATATCACTTACATGTGGAATCTAAAAAATACAGAAAACTAGTGAATATAACAAAAAAGAAAGAGACTCACAGATATAGAGAACAAACTAGTGGTTACCAGTGGGGAATGGGAAAAGGAGAGGGGCAAGATAGGGTTAAAGGATTAAGAGATACAAATTACTATGTATAAAATAGATAAGATACAATGTGTGTAATGTACAGCACAGGGAATATAGTCAGTATTTTATAATTACTTTAAATGAAGTATAATCTATAAAATTATTGAATCACTAAGCTGTATGTCTGAAACCAATATAATATTGTAAATCAACTATAATTCAGTATACAAAGGAAAAAAATTGATATACAAAAATTAGTTGTGTTTCTATACACACACAATAAAGTATCCAAAAATCAATTAAAGAAACAATCATTTACAATAGCAACAAAAAGAATAAGGACTTCCCTGGCAGTTAAGTGGTTAAGACTCTGAGCTTCCACTACAGGGGGCACAGGTTCAATCCCTGGTCAGGGAACTAAGATCCCTCATGCCATGCGGTGCGGTCAAAAAAAAAAATTAAATGCTTAGGAATAAATTTATTGATTAGGGTAAAAGACTTGTACACTGAAAATTACAATATAGTGAAAGAAATTAAAGTCACAGATAAGTGGGAAAATACCCCATGTTCATGGATTAGAAGAATTAGTATTGTTTAAATGTTCATGCTAACCAGTGTGATCAGCAAATTCAATTGCAATCCTTATGAAAATTCCAATGTCACTTTTCATGGACATAGAACAAACAATCCTAAAATTTTTATGGGACCACAAAATGCCCTGAATAGCCAAAGTGGTCTTGAGAAAGAAGAAGAAATCTGGAGACACCACACTGCCTGATTTCAAAATATACTGCCAAGCTATAATTATCAAAACAGTACAGTAATGGCATAAAACACACACATATACCAAGGAAAAGAATGGAAAGCCCAGAAATAAATCCATGCCTTTAGAGTCAACTGATCTGTGACACAGATGCCAAGAACACACAAATGGGGAACAAATAGTGTCTTTAATAGATGGTGCTGGGAGAAGAAGATATCCACATGAAATTAATAAAATTGAATCCTTACCTGGCACCATATACAAAAATCAACTTCAGATGGATAAACGCTGAAATGTAAGACCTTTAAAAGTAAAACTACTAGAAGAAAACATAGGAAAAAGTGCTTCTTGATGTTGATTTGGGAGATGATTTTTTGAGTATGACACCAAGAACAAAAGCAAGAAAAGCAAAAATAGACAAATGGGATTTCATAAACCTAAAAATCTTCTGCACAGCAAAAGACGCAATCAACAGAGTGAAAAGCCAATCTATGAAGTGGGAGGAAATATTTTCAAACTATATATCTGAGGAGGGGGCTGAAATCCAAAATATATAAGGACCTCAAACAATTCAATAGCCATAACACCCCCCCATAATGGGAAATGGATCTGAATAAGCACTTCTCTAATAAAGAAATACAAATGACCAACAGGTTTTTAAAATTGTGCTCTACTTCAGTAATCATTATGGAAATGCAAATCAAAACCACAAAATATTACCTCACATCTGTTAGAATTGCTACTCTTAGAAAGACAAAAAGATAATATGTATTGGCAAGAATGTGGAAAGAAGAGAACCCTTGTACACTGCTGGTTGGAATGTAAATTTGTACAACCATTATAGAAAATAGCATGGAGGTTTTTCAAAAAATTAAAAATAGAACTTGTTTATGATCTAGCAATCCCATTTCTGGGTATATTTTTAAAGGCAGTGAAATCAGGATCTCAAAATGATATCTGCACTCCCATATTCATTGCAGCATTATTTGCAATAGTCAAGATATGGAAATAACTAAAATGTCTCTCCAAAGATGAATGGATAAAGAATTTTGTATATATATACAAAATGCAATATTATTCAGCCTTTTAAAAAAACACAAATCCCTCCATTTGCAAAAACATGGATGAACCTGTAAGACATGCTAAGTGAAAGAAGCCAGATGCAGAAAGACAAATACTACATGATCTCATTCATATGTTGGATTATAAAGTAGTCTAACTCATGGAAGAAGAGAGTAGAGTGGTGGTTACCAGGGGCTGGAGGTGGGGGAAATGGGGAGATCTTGGTCAAGGTGTACGAAGTTTCAGTTTTACAAGATGAAAAAATTTGGAGATCTAATGTACAACTATGTGACTACAGTTAACAATTCTAAATTGTATACTTGAAATTTGCTAGGTATTCTCACCACAAAAAATGAAAAAAAAAAAAAATCCTAACTATACAAGGTGATGGATATGTTAATTTACTTGATTATAGTGATTATTTCACAATGTATATGTATATCAAATCAAGTGTATATCTTAAATATATACAATTTTTATTTGTCAATTATACTTCATTAAATGGAAAAAAGTTTGGATAAATGAAATCTGTGTTCATTGGAAAATAATAAGCTACAGTTTCAAAGTGATCATTTACAAATGGAAATTCATATCAAGAATGTTAGATATGAGGGCTTCCCTGGTGGCGCAGTGGTTGAGAGTCTGCCTGCCGATGCAGGGGACACGGGTTCGAGCCCTGGTCTGGGATCGCCTGCTAATGCAGGGGACACGGGTTCGAGCCCTGGTCTGGGAAGATCCCACATGCCGCGGAGCGGCTGGGCCCGTGAGCCACGGCTGCTGAGCCTGCGCGTCTGGAGCCTGTGCCCCGCAACGGGAGGGGCCGCGATAGTGAAAGGCCCGCGCACCGCGATGAAGAGCGGTCCCCGCACCGCGATGAAGAGTGGCCCCCACTTGCCGCAACTAGAGAAAGCCCTCGCACGAACCGAAGACCCAGCACAGCCAAAAATTAAAAAAAAAAAAAAAAATGGTAGATATGAGAATTTTTGATAATCCATGTACTAGTATACCTTTGATGCCCTTTGGGTATCCTGTTACAGGATTTAAACTGGTTGTATTCTTTAACTTGTTTGAAGTAAAAGACTGGGCTTGATTTATCTTTTTGAAAAATTTCCATGATTATAACCTTTGATTTATTTTAGTGTCTTCCAAGAAAGCAAAGAAGCAGGTAGACAGTGAAAAGGAAGACATCAGTTAACAGCATTTAAGTCTGATTACTGTTAATGGACATGGTCTTTCTGAATGTTTTGGTTCAAGCATTAATGGGAAATCAGATATTCAAACCAAAAAAAAAAAACTGTTTGGAGAAACACAAAGGCTTTATTTACAAGATAGGTACTAGATCCAATCAGGCAAAGAAAAATCAGTCAATGCAGTTATAATATTCAATTAAATTGTGAGGTGTCATATGAGGAAAAAACATATTGAATGTTTTATATAATTTGTGTGTTCACCTAGAGTCTGAGCATTAAATTATGATCTAATGTGATTATGAATTCCAGTGGTATGATTGAAGTGACTAGCAAATGGTAGATATTCCTAAATGTCCAGTATGTGAATGAAATAAGCCATGTAGCTAGTGACCATTAATTGCCACTCCATAAGGGATCATAGTAACTCTTGAATAGATTTTTTAACTAAATTCAATTTTCATCCACAATGTACAATATTCCAACAATGAAAAAAGGCAATACATTGACACTGTGAGGAGAAAAGACAAAGATTACTGACTTTCAAATGCTTATGGTGTAGAAGAAACATTTAAGTGAATCAATGAATAAATGACCATACTCTGAGAAGATATGTGATAAAAGAAATGAGAGGAACAAAGAACTGTGAGAATATAGAGAAAGAAGAAAATTCTGCTGAATAAGAGAATCAGGAAGGAATTCAAGCTTAGGATGTGACATTTGAACTCGTCTTTGAAGGATGTCAAATTGAAAATGAGAAAAATGGATAGATTTAAATTATGTGTTAAGGAGACTGTATGAGTGATTCCCCAGGGCAGTCGTTTTCAAATAGTGGTTCTCAGAGCCCTTGGCTTATCTCTAAGAGTTGGGTAAGAGTTGACTATTTGCTTGAGGAAATATTATGTTTGATAACCAGAAAGTTTTAATTAATTGCATTCTTAGGTTAACTATAAAGCACCTGTTGTTTACATTTTTATTGGCAAGTATTTCTAAAATTAAATTTTAGAGATCTAAGTGACTTGAAATAAAGTACAATCCCCTCATACTACAGATGATGCTTGGAGGATGAGAAATTGGCTTATTTGTGGTCACACAGATAGGTAATGAAAGAGCTGGCAGTGATCTTTCTGCTATAACATTATGCTTCTGATATTTGAACTGATTTTCCAGTAGAGTCTAAGGTATATAATAAAACTTATTTCCTTTATATTGAGTCTTAATCAATCAATAAGCCTGGAGATGGAGATGCAGCTGATAAAGGAGACTGTCCCTAATTGAGACTGACCGAAGTTCTATTTACATGGTCAGCCCTAAGGTTGACCATGACCTCAGGATCTACTGTGGGCATTACTATTTTGACTCTATTTCTGACAGGTTTTCTTTCTTGGTATTATCTTCTTTCTCCTAAATTAAGTGTGGTGTAGAACAGAAGTGTTTATAGTTATGAAACTGGGTCCAATTAATTAAACCTTAAAATATGTTAAACCCACAAATATCCCAAATGATGAAAAATGATTTAGAATTTTCTATCATTTTAAAAAATATAGCTCAGTGACTTATATCTCAGCTCTTAAATCAATCTGGATGAATGTTTTAATTTTTCCCTCATGGGCAACATTTGTTTTTATAAGGCAAAATTGTAAATAGAAATGAATAATCTCTCTTAATCCCATTTATCTGTGGCCGTGTGAGCATTTTACCTTAGAGGAAGATGTTTAGCTCCTATAAGCCATTTTCACAACCATCTATATAACCAGAAAACTCAAGAAAAGAGGAGAATTCTTTTCATTTCAGAAGGAACATGCTCTATTTTAAACATCATATTGTGGCAGGATTGCCATTCAATTTCATCCTTGTTACTAGTTGCTAAATCCCCGAAAATAAAGTATGACAGCTGTAAAAATATATCAAATATTCAATGAAAATTTTGTATTGGTGTTAATATGTTTACAGTTTTGTCATTTAAAAAATAATTATATTTTAGTTTGCACATTTCTCATAACTTCTTATTCCAATCCCCATTACATGCTTGACTCTTGTCATTTAACTTTTGTTTATGATAAATTTTATCAGAATAAGGAGTGAAACATCACCTTTTCCATACTTAACAGGAAAATGTGCAGAATGTAACATTTTCCCCCAGGGTATGGGATCAACCATTGCCTATTTTGTTCTTCAGATAACCAACAAGTGTAGTCACAGAGCACGTGCTCCATGACCCAAGGTAATTTTCAAATCTATTGACATATCCTGAAATAGGCAGGACAGGAAGCCTGTATTTAGTTGAGATGTTTGAATGTGAGTAAACAGGAATTTTCCTTCTGTGAATTCTTATATCACCTTCTATTTGGTTAAAATTGATATTCTTGGATGATTCTGTAAGAATAGAGCCAAAAAAATATGAAGTTATATTTCATAACACTAGACTTTAAAAGGAAAAGCAAACATAGATGTTAGAGGATCCTTAGGCAAGAACAACATTTTCTCTTTTGAAGACCTATAGTTTCTTTGATTCGAGGTTTTGTTTAATAGCTTCTATAATGGCTGCACCATGACTCTGCATCAAGATTTCAGCATGAATAACAACCTGTTCGTGTTTCATTTAGCTCCAAATGAGAAATTCTGTCTTTTATTGTTTTAGGAAATTAGTCTGTGTACTATTGCTCCTGGAGCTTTATAATTAATCACACTAAAGGTTATGGCTGTGGAGAGTTTGTGGGAAATAGATGCTTGAATGATTATAATTGTAGCTGTCAAATCAGAAATATAGTTATACAGCAGCAGGTCCTTTTTTTTTTTTTTTTTTTTTTTACTATAACAAAGATTTCAAGAGTTACCCATTTACTTGTAGAAAAAAATGGAGTATTTTTAAACTGCATTGCTTATTTCAGGAAGAACTTTGCACAGTGACTTCCTCTGGAGAATCCAAGATGATTTTCATGTAAATCTTTATCTTCTGAGCAGATGTTAAGTATTTTACCTTTAGAAAATATAGTTTATAGTGGAAAGAATCAAAGTATATGTGGTTGATTAATTTACAAAGTAGAATTAGAAAATCCCAAAGGTTACCTTTTTTTCTTTATTTTATCCAAACACCTCATTGGATATGGAGCAAGATGTTTCTAGATAATCAGGTGAGGCATGCTTGTTTTCATTAGATCCTGACACTAAGAACTGTTTTTAGATGGCTTTTCTCATAGAACTGTAAACTTTTAGCACACTATCCATCTTTCTTCCATGCCTATGGCCCCTTGAAAAGGATGTAAACAAGGAGAACTCGTTGTATTTTTAAAGACCCTTCTAAAAATTTATTCCAGGAATAAGCAACTCTCACTATTGGAGAATTATGATGTCTACTCTTAATAATTCATGTAGTGGATTAAGAACTTGTTTTGTCAGTGTTACTAAGGCAGTTTGTATAAAAATACCTCCAAGTTAATCCTAACCATTTCATCTTCTTTACAGTGAATAATTTGAAATGATGTGATATTTCCTTATAGATCTTGTTTGCCAACCTATAATCATTCTGTTTTTTTTTTTCCTTAATCTTCCACCTTCCTCCTGCCCCCATATAGAATATCATTAGAACAAAGGGCAGAAATCTACTTCTGAGGAAGAATCTAACCGGTGTTGCGTCTACTGTCTTGGTTCCTACATGTTATATACTCCTTAAGCATTTCTGTGTTTTTTGTGCATGAATACTAAATACCTAGCTCTGGTACAGTTTTGTCCTGTAATTTTGAATGAGTCCTTTCCTCTCTTTGGGCCTTAGATACAATGAAGGAGTTTGTAATATTCTTTATTGCCTTTGAATTCTAATCTTCATTTCTATGATTTTCAAACATCATCTGTTTGTACCCATAGTCTGCTTGTATTGTTTTTACTTAACAGGTGCTCTCCTGAATCCAGTGCTCTGACATTCCATATCATTCATTTCTTATTGAGTCTTCATTTAGTGATGTCACTTCAGATTCTGAATTCATCTTCAGAAGTTTTGGGCTACTGTCACCTGATCAAAATTATGCCTATGTCCATCTTCAGGGCACTGATACAAACATTTGCCTGCCCTTGGGGATCTGGGAGATATTTTGTATTGTAACACCGGACTGACGTTGATCCACAGGTGACCACACTTAGAGTGTCCTTCTCCTGCCTCCTGAGAACTCTATGTAGGTGTATGACCTGCTTTGATTTTCACAGTTTATTGATGAGCCAATTGTTTAGTCTGGTCTCAGAAACCTTGATAAAGTCAAAATAAATTACATCTATTGCTTCCCCTCTATCTCTCAGGCTGTCATTCTGTCACAGAAAGAGATTAGATTTGTCTGACAAGACTTGATCTCTAGGAAGCTATGCTGGGTTTACCCAGCATACTTTTCTCTTCAAGGTATTTGCAAATTGATTTGCAGTATCATCTAGAAAACACATGTTTTCCTTACAGATTAAATGCAAACAGGTGAAAAGTAACAGAAAAGGAAAATGTAAGCGATAGTTCTTAAACTGGACAAAAAATTGAATTTTAATTGTCTTCTCTAAAACCTTTGGAGAAATTATTGTAAATAATTTGTTATATATGTTGCTTGAGAGATTGTGTTCATAAATGGAGTTTATAATAGCTGACTGTTGTACATTTTATCATTTTAAAGGTCATTTGTGAATTAATTGGAACTTGACAAAAAATTCGATAGTAATTTGCTTATTACAGTGCCAGATTTCAAAAGCTGATTTACAGCATATATCTACCTCTTAAGAGTATATGTGTAACTACAAAATTAAAATAATAGTTATTATACACTGTCATTATTGTTCCTATTTCTTTTATAAGTGACAGCTTAATATACATAAAGTCTTACATAGAACTGGGCACATTAAATATTTTCTCACATTTAATGAATATTCACATTTAGTGAACACATTAGTGTAAGGGACCCGGAAATAATCACTATTTTTTTTTCTAAATTCTATCCTTTATAATTATGTGGTACTTGGATATCATCAGTTCAGTATGAATATGACCAGTGTATGCAATGAACCTAAATGCATGCATTGAACCGAAGTTCAATAAATACTTGTGTCTCTTTTGGAAAGTTTAAAAGTTTTCTAGCATCCAAAGTGAAATTTTTGTCCTGTAAAAGCAGCTTTTACTATACAGAAACAATTTTGAAAGCAATTGTTCAGAAAGTTTCTATCATTTTGTGGCTCAAATTAATGTTAGTCTATCAACCACAAATACTCTTTTCTGCACTTTGGAACTAGAAAACATAATTATTTAACCTTTGTTAATTGAGATATAATTGACATATAACATTATATTAGTTTCAGGTGTAACATAATGATTTGATATTTGTATATATTGCAAAATGACCACCATTATAAATCTAGTAAACATCTGTCACCATATGTAGTTACAAAATTTTTTGTGTGTGTTGAGAACTTTTAATACTCTTTAGCAACTTTTGAATATGCAATATAGTATTAACTATAGTCACTATGCTGTATATTACATATCCATGACTTTAGTTACTTTATAACTGGAAGTTTGTACCTTTTGATTCCCTTCACCCATTTTGCACATTCCCCCTCCCTGCCTCTGGCCTCTGGCAACTACAAATCTGTTCTGTTCTCTGTATCTGTGAGCTCTTTTTTTCTTTTCTTTTTTTTTTTTTTGGTTCCATATATAAGTGAGATCATAGTATAATTGTTTTTCTCTGTCTAACTTATTTCACTTAGCATAATGCCATCAAGGTCCATCCATGCTGTCACAAAGTGATTTTTTATGTTTTATTAAAGTATAATTCATATACCACAAAATTCACCCTTTTAAAGTATACAATTCAGTTGTTTTAGTAAGTTTAGATTTGTGCAACTATCACCATTATCTAATTCCAGAAATTTGTATCACCCCTGAAAGAAACCCCATAGTTATTAAGAGTCACTCCTGTTTCTCCTACTCCCAGCCCCTGGCAACCACTAATCTACTAATGCATTATATTGTCTCTATGGATTTGCCCATTTTAGATATTTCATATAAATGGAATCATACAATATGTGATCTCTTAAGTCTGACTTCTTTACCTTGATATGTTTTTAAGGCTCATCATACTTTAGCATTCCTTTTAATGCCTGAATAATATTCCATCATATGAATGAATATTCTACATTTTGTTTCACAGTTCATATGTTGATGGACATTTAGGTGGTTTCCACTTTTTGCCTATTATAAATAATTCTGGTATCAATGTTTTCTTTGTTATTTTAAACATCTTCATTGGAGTATAATTGCTTTACAATGGTGTGTTAGTTTCTGCTTTATAACAAAGTGAATCAGTTATACATATACATATGTTCCCATATCTCTTCCCTCTTGCATCTCACTCCCTCCCACCCTCCCTATCCCACCCCTCTAGGTGGTCACAAAGCACCGAGCTGATCTCCCTGTGCTATGCGGCTGCTTCCCACTAGCTATCTATTTTACATTTGGTAGTGTATATATCTCTATGCCACTCTCTCACCCTGTTACATCTTACCCCTCCCCCTCCCCATATCAAGTCCATTCTCTAGTAGGTCTGTGTCTTTCTTCCCGTCTTGCCACTAGGTTCTTCATGACCTTTATTTTCCCTTAGATTCCATATATATGTGTTAGCATACTATATTTGTTTTTCCCTTTCTGACTTACTTCACTCTGTATGACAGACTCTAACTCCATCCACCTCACTACAAATACCTCCATTTTATTTCTTTTTATGGCACAGCAAAGGAAACCATAAACAAGACCAAAAGACAACCCTCAGAATGGGAGAAAATATTTGCAAATGAAGCAACTGACAAAGGATTAATCTCCAAGATTTACAAGCAGCTCATGCAGCTCAATAACAAAAAAACAAACAACCCAATCCAAAAATGGGCAGAAGACCTAAATAGACATTTCTCCAAAGAAGATATACAGATTGCCAACAGACACATGAAAGAATGCTCAACATCATTAATCATTAGAGAAATGCAAATCTAGCTAGCTATTTTACATTTGGTAGTGTATATATGTCCATGCCACTCTCTCACTTCGACCCAGCTTACCCTTCCCCCTCCCCGTGTCCTCAAGTCCATTCTCTATCTGCTATCAATGTTGATGTGCAAGTTTTTAGGTGGATACATGTTTTCATTTCTCTTCCATATATACCTAGAAGTGGAATTGCTCGGTCAAATGGTAACTTTATGTTTAACATTTTGAAGAAATCCCTAACTGTTTTCCAAAATGGCTGCAACATTTTACATTCCTAAAGTAAATTTGTGGTTTATATATCCACAGATTGGTTTCAAAAATTACATTTTAATATATCACACATTTGTTTGGATACTCTTCATTCTGTGGTCTTTGTTGTGTAAATTCCATGGCATTCCAACGTTAAAATTCCCCTTTTTAAAGGGAAGCTGATCCTGCTGAGTAGCAGAAACTCCAGTGCCCCCAAGAATGTTAAGAAGAGCAAAGGTTGTGACTTTAAAGAGAATTTAAGAAGTGAAATATGATAGTTCGGTTGAAGTAGAGAGAGAGGAATTGACCTCTGACTTTTCTTAAGTTTCTAGTACATAAATATACAACAGAGAAATAAATCATACCACAAAGGGATCGTTATAGCTGTATTGTCATCAAAACCAGTGCTTTCATAGATAAAATCGTCCTAGAATTAGACTGGCATTCTAAAACTTGGCTACTGGTCATAGGTGGAGGTAAGATTGTTCAGAGGGGAAAAGGTTAGTCAAAAGAGTGAGAAGAGTACTACTAGCAGGGATAAAGCCATGCCTATTTGACTCTGGGTTGGGGGGAGCAGGGAGGGTTGTGCAAGACTTTCCTACTGAAATACAAGGCAAGAAGAATTCATATTGTGGAGAGTTTGTCACTGGCTGAAAAGTCTTAAGATACATTGTTTATGGATTCAGGTATGTCCTCAAGGGAGTTATTATATCCTCTTAGGACTTTTCCTTTCTCTCCCAGTTTACCATGTAGAATTAGGCCTGAATCTTAAACCTTAAAACAGTTAAATAAGAGCCCTTTCAAGGGAATTGTCACACCAAAAATCACATACACATTTTTTTTATCTGTATATAAGCACATGTATCATCCTAATGATAAAAGAGTAAGGCTTATACATAAGTAATTATTAAAATACTCTCAGTATATTTCTGCTTAAATTTTATTAACAAATAATTAAGTGGTAACATAGAAAGCTAAGGAAAAACAAAGCAAAACACAAATCTTAGTGCACACAGTAAAAATGAGTAGATCTTCAGGAGTAAAAGAAGAATATATTTGGAGAACATTTCCAGAAATCTCAATTAAGACCACTGGCTCTTAGGGTAGAAACTCAGTGTAGAAACTTAATGTAGGCACTCACTGTAGGAAATGTTTATTTCACTTATGTGTGAGAGTTTTGGTTTCTGACTTACTGAGAAAAGTTGATTGGGCATGGATTCTCATAGAGCATGTTTCCTTTAGCAAAATTAGACTCAATTAATTAAGTAATATAAAACACTTCATCAGAGCTGGTCTGATCTGTAAGTAAGATGATTTCATGGACTCTGGGAAATCACATCAGTGTTCGTGCCATTGTCAACTCTCCTAGTACCTGTCTAATGTGAAGTATAAATTCATTTCAAAGCTCCCCAGGGCATTATAATTTTCACACTTATCAGTTGTTTACATCTTAGTGTGAATGAAAATTTGAGAGTTGTTGCTGATGAGAGGAGGGAGTTCCCTGGGCAAAGCCTAACAGCTAGAGATTGTGTGCAACCAGAAGAGAGAACTGAAGGTTAGGACCCCAAACACTTAGTCTGACACTTTCACATTTCACCTCATTCTTTTCTGAACCCACAATATTTCCTAAGGAAAGGTATATCTAAATTTAAAAATTTCTCAATTTGAAAATGCCTAACTTCTCTTTCTTGCCAAAAAAAATGAAAGTCACTTCACAAGGACTATTCTCCACGTGCAAACTGAGTCCATGTCTACTTTACCTAATGTATTCCCAGTCCACGTTTCTTTTTCTATATGAATCAAATTGTCAAGCCTCTTTAGCTGGGTCATGAATAGTTACAAATACCTTATCTAGGTGATCATTATAAGATCCTAATATTTATCTTAAATGGCTTGCAGAAATTTGTGAAGCAACCTCTAGAAACCCCCAGGACTTATTTGCATCTAAATCATTCTTAACCAAGAGGCAAAAGTTTTTTTCTCCAGATGCTCAAGGTTTGCATTTTATGGAACAGCAGCTTCTGTGAAAAATATATACCTCATTATAAAAATAGAGCACAAATGCTCTTCCCTTCAAACTTTCTGGCTTTTAGACTGCTTTATCCTTCTGGGAAATAATCAATGGAACATCGATGCATTGTACTGGAGACCGAACCTGCTCCCATAAAGGGCTGAGCAAGGAACAAAGCACTTGTTTTCCTTGTGTAGCCTCTGAAGTTAACATGCATGGTTTAATAAAAGTGTTTTTGTATTCCCAGGAGAGATATTAAGCAGTACTAAATATTTCAGTGGTATTTCCTTATGAAATTCAAATGTTTTGAATGTGGACCTTTTTTGGAGAGGGTAAGATGGGTGACATTTGAAGAATCCAGAGAATGGGGAGAAGTGTCCTGTTATAAAGTTTTATTGTTGTTGTACCTTCTTTCCAAATCTACCTACCATGGAGTTTTCTCATAAATGCAAACATCCTTCACAATCTGTTTTAAAAAAAACACAAATACATCACTCAGAGGAATATTTAAGGAACCATCAGGAGGGGAAAAACTCATTGGTTTAATGGAATGCTGTCAAGTCAAATCAGCATCACAAACGGTACTGGGGCAGAATTGATACTTTTGCACTGACATGTTAAAAGAAAAGCCCATGCATTATTTAGAGAACCCAGAAATCTGTCAGCTGTATGATTGCCGAGTTAGCAGAAGCAGGAGGATGATGCTCAAGTTGAAAAGAAACGCGTAGGCACAGATCCATATTGTAACCTTTCATGTCTACACCCACCATGAATAGTCAGCTATTATGCGGTCAGCATTTTTGAGTTTTTCTCTTTTAAATTTTCAAGTGCTTCAAAAGGCAAAAGAGGTAGGTCTTTTATTCTAAAAAAACAAAATGTCTAGGCTGTTATTTTAGTGTTAGAGTAAAGATGACAAGACCAAAGAAAGACTGTTTTTCATCTTTATGAATGCTGTGCATGTTTCCCAGGAGTGTTTTAGGGTTGTTAAGGTAGGTATTATTTTTACACATTTATCCCATGGACAAAGTATTATTTTAGCCATTTTCCTTTCAACAAACAGGAGACACTTTGTTTTAATGCTTTAACCACATTAGCATACCATTTATAAACATGGAAAGTTTTATCCTCTACTAATATAAAATGAATATATAGATACTATATATATGAACATTTAAAATAATTCTATTAAATACATAATGGTGCCATCTTTCTAGTACTATACTGCAAAATATAGTTCTTGACCTCCTCATGCCCTTGTATTACTCCTGTGAGGCAAGTAAGAAGCCAGTACTCTTCCTGTTATCGTATAAAAGACAGGCACAAACAAATCCAGTGCCTTCTTTAAGGTTACAGAGTTTTACAATAGGAGAAAATTAATGGTAATAGAGACAAGATTTTATGTTTTCAGCGTAGTGAGCCTAGTGGGCTTT
This sequence comes from Balaenoptera ricei, assembly GCF_028023285.1. Lineage (NCBI taxonomy): Eukaryota > Metazoa > Chordata > Mammalia > Artiodactyla > Balaenopteridae > Balaenoptera > Balaenoptera ricei. The sequence goes on from NC_082660.1 coordinate 77,189,384, forward strand.
CTATGCTACTGTTACATCCAGAGTTTTCTCTGTAAGTTGCTGTGCATTTATGGGTTTAACTTGTCTCTGTGCCAGAAAACACTTAATAAAAATCTCCTATTCCATATTATCTGATAATTTATAATCAATGAAGAAAAAAATCACATAACTAGCTGACCAAGAATAATGGCATAAAGTTGGAAAACAAGATTTTCAGTGTCATCTATATTTTGGAAAAGTCTGTCCAGATAGGTTGTAGAAGTTAAATTGCTAATGAGGTCCAGTTTAAAACTGCACCTTACTTTGGTAGAAAATTATAAACCTTTGATATTATTACCACTGGAAATAATGAGTACGAGTAATTTATAGAATGCATGTTATTCCTTGTTTTCTGCGTCTCTAACCTCTCTATGGAGAGAGATGTGCATATTTTGGCATATAGATGTTTAAACTTTCTTTTCATAAGTTCTTATGGGTTTTGTATTACAAAGATGGCATCAATTTATACTTCTTATTTTCAGAAAACTCGTCATCATTACCATTACCTGCTATTTCAACTGACTAAATCACAATAAGTGAAATTCTCAGGGAGCTAAATTAATATTTTCAGTCTACTTGTGGAATGATCTGAGGTCTAAATTACCACTTTATCTAGCTTCTTTGTCTCTTGTTGATGTTTTCTAACTCTATCTTCTCCTTTTCCTCTTCACCAACCTCTTTTTACCCTCTTTCTGAGCTGTGTCTACCTTTGGAATTAACGGCCATCTACATTAATAAGAGCATTTCATATCTTGCAGTAATGTTTCTGGAGGTGTGTGTGAAAGAAAGAAAGAGAAAAGAGAAGAGGGAGAGAGAGAGATGTTCCTCCTAGGCAAAGTCTTCCTGATTATTTCTGATTATTTCCCACTTTGAATGGTATCATTATCTGTTACAGTTATTTTTCAAAATATATTTGGTACATACTGCATTTTATGAAATAGTTGTGTTGATTGAAGATAACTGGATTATATCTGATCAAACTGAAGCCCTGCCCTCAAGCAAGAAACAAGAACTGCCAGGATGGTTTGGAAATGAGGAAAAATAAGAGAGTGCATTTAAGGTTAAGTTGTAAAGTTGCAGACAAAGCCAGCAGATTATTAAATGTTAGGAGATCTGGGTTCTAGAACCAACTCTACCAAGAAGTAGCTGTGAGACCTTAAACAATTCTCTTCCTGTATCTGACCCTGTGCTTTTTGACGTGTAAAAATAAGAAGTGGAACTAGATGACATTTAAGGATAATTCCAGCTGTGGTAATTCTACCTTTGTGCACAGGGTAGAATTATTTCCGGCACTCTAATTTCAGAAGGGGGCAAGAGAAGTGTTCTATATATAGGTAAGTGTGGCTGTTTAGTTCAGAGACTGCCTGTAAATAGATTTTAGAAAACTAATAATGCAGATATGGTTTTATTGTGAACCCTCTGTTACTTTTCTAGAATTTTAGTGTAACTAGAGTACATCTTCTTCATACATATTAGATAACACTGAATTGCTATGTAATGCTTCTCAACAGTACTTGATAAAGAAAGTGGCCCTGGCCCAAATCCCCTTGCCCTCACAATAAAAGGGTAAAAGTATTAATATAATATATGCCAGAAGAAGAATTGGGTTTGTCACTGTTCTTGAAAGAGTTAAAACTCAGATGAGAAGCCTTCTATCTCCTTTGCTTGTAGGACCAGGTCAATTATATTTATCTCCTTCAGTTTAGAAGAATTCTGATTTCCATGAGCTGCATGGCTTAACATACTATGAACAGCAACACTTTAAAGCTCTCTTTGAACTACCTGAACAGACTTTCTGTGGGAAAAGTTGTCACTAAATAAAGCACAATAGATTGTATACTTCAGTTATTCAGTAGTGCTTCAGGGTATAGTCTTCCCTGGATGCATTAATGTTAATGGGAACTGCATGCACTCATTGAAGGAAAATATATACCTTTTAGTTTGTATTTCAGCCATTTAGGCATATTGCATGATCTACTTTACTTGATTTATCTAGTCTGTAACCTTCCTTGCATTCTAGGAACTGGCACTGTGTTTTAATAGCAGAAAATATAACTTTGTCTCATTGAATCAAAATTACCTGCTTGCAAGTAATCTATTTTCATATGTAAGCTTTGTTGTACCAAATTTACTTTGAAGTATAAGGAATATGTCTTTGTAGAACACAAGGAAATACCTCCAGGCAGCTGCCATGTAACAGGGAAGGAACCTTTCAGTTTCTTGCTATATCTACTACAAGAACTAAAGGCAGTGCAACAAAAACTAATGATAAAAATGCAAGTAGCACAGTTAAACTGTTTAGAATGAAGCACTTTACATGTCTATCACCTTGCTGATCTTCTACAAATTTATGGGCTCTGAGTACAGAGGTCTAAATCTTCAAAGCTTAAAAAACAGAGTTGTAGCATGAACTAATCTTCATTTTTCCCCCTATCTTCTTACAGCAGCACTAATGGAAATGTATTTTGTTTAATGACTCTGAAATCCTGTTTGTAATTAGATGTGGGAATTGGTCTTACTTTGTAACAGATGATACTGGAATAATAATATGAGAGATGCTACACTGAGACCACTATCCTCCTAAATCTATATAATTTTTCATTTTATTGACAGGAGATATGTGCAAGGAACAAAGAAATTGATTTTTAAAAAGAGGAAAATAAGGTCTAATAAAACCTTCCAATCCAAATATTTTAGTGTTACTTTCAATATATTGCAGTGAGGGAGGGAAAGGGTACGTACCTTGTTTTTAATTTTAGGAAACAAGGGTTTTAGATTTGTTGTTTTGTTCCTGATAATGATCTTTGAATGTTATTGTAAAGACTAGGTAGAGAAGTTTAATTAAGTGACAGAGATCATATCATTGAAGCATGTATTATATGTTAGGATGATTATACAAAATAATTAATATCATCTTTTAAAGAACAAATTTTATATTTAAACAAAGAATTTAAAGAGTGGGCAGACTGAAAGCAACAGCTGTTCTGTACATCATGTTCTTCATTGTCAGTAAATGCTACCATCACAAATCATTCTGGTCACTGAAGATTTAGTAATGTTTGTAGATATTAGATGTTTTTACATTTAATGCTAATGGACTGCAGGAGCCACAAAAATACTTACAAAGAAATTAGTTGTGTTATGGATAGGTTTCATCTTCTCTTCAAACACATGTGTTATTGCCATTTATAATAGTAAGAATACTTGGACATTTTCTTGGAGATTTTGATTAGTATGTACTTAATAGTATATGTTCATCAGTTGAGGTGTTACTGCATTCTTTTGCTTTCTAATTCATGTGTTGGACTCTTCTTAGTAGATCTAAGACTTGTCAAAAGAGAAAAAAATATTGTGTATCATTTCCTCAGAAGCTCAAACTTTTTAACGATTTACTTTACAAAGTGATTTTCATATCTATTTATTTCCTTTAGTTATCACAAAACTCCTGTAAAGTAAGCAGAACAGGTATTATCATTATCCCTTTTTGGTAGTTGAAGAAACCAAAGTCCCCAAAGGCTCAAAGATTTGGCTAAGTTCAAACAGATAGTATATGTTCAAATACATTACTTTTAACTCCAAAGCCAACATTCTTCCATGGCAAAATTACTCACTGTGAAGAAAGTAAATCGAGAACACATATGGTTCCATCAATATACAGGTTAATAGATTTTGGTGGCTCCATGATGGATAAGAACACAACGTAATTAGAAAATTTTCCCAAACCTTGGGTTCGTAACTCTGCTCACATTTTAAAGCAATGGAGTGGATTTCAATTCGCTGATGGTAAACAGAATATTTTAGGTGCTGTGATAACTAGCATATTTTTTTCATGAAACGTAGGACCACCACTGGGTTCCCTACCCTTTCCTTGCAAAAGAAATCAAAGATCATATCAATGACAAAGCAACAATTATAAAATCCTTGTTCTTTAAGATTAAAAAAAAGGCATGTGCACTTTACTTCTCCTGTTGCAATTTATTGCAAACACCAACATATTTGTATTGAAGGTTTTCATTAGATTTTCTTTTCCTAATTTAAAAAATCAATTTCTTTGTTATTTGTACATGTAATCAGTTAGCTATAAGGGTTAATAAAATGACCTGTTTGAGTTCAAAAGTACAAATTAACTGTAGGGATTCTAGCTGCTTTATTATGAAATACTAGAAAACTCTTTATACTTATGCAGCAATACAGTAAATGTCTCATTTTCCTGTTTATATTCATTAGCTTAGAATAATATCTTAATATAAAGTTGGTATGATAAATACATAAAGGATGGATCAATTATCAACTTTAACAGATGTTCCTAGCATGTAGTATGTACTCAATAAATATTTACTGAATGCAGATTATGTAGTGTGCATCTTATTCTATACATTACACTGGAGTCCTATGGATTACTACACTATATTGTCATTCTAGCTCTGTCTTCATTATTGACAAAGATACTTTTGTCAAAAAAACAAAAAATTGCATTTCCCTGCAAAGTCCAAAATAAATACATAAATGAAAATTTTATGACTAACATTATTTCGCCTTCTAAGCAGCCTACAGAAAAGTATACCTAAAAGTAAAATAGTTATAATGAGCAATTATGTTATAAGTTTCAACTTAGAAACTTCAAAGGAAAATGTTGAATTTGTTGCCGTGATTTACTACCGCAAACAAAGTCAGTCACAGAGTACTTATCAATGGATTATTTTGAATCACTTCCAATTTGAAAGATAAATTGTCTTAGTGATGGGAGCATTAGTACAGGAAAATTTGGGCATTAAGCATGGAAGGTAACATAAAAAGGTGATCATAGAGAATCTGGAAAAAATTCAAACCACTGAGAGCACTAAATTTTAATATATTTTGACCTGTTGCTGATAGTTTTGATAGCATGTGTCAGAGTAAATGGAAGAGGGCAGTGGTGGGTGTTGGCCAATAGACATAAAGCTAGACAGAGTTGGAACAACATAAACCAAACCAGTGGAACCTAGCTATCCCAAAAGCAAAAGTCAAGTGATGGTGGAAATGGAGTCATTGAAATCTGTGAAAAGTCATGATATTGAATATAAAAGAGGCTCAAATAAAATAAATCCAGGAATACTGGATTAGAATGGTCAGTAAAATAAGCAAAGAAAAAAAAAATAAAAGCAAGTGTAGGCATATCTACATTTTTAACCCGTTTATGGGAGCACTTAGAGGATCTCATGTCTGAGTTGAATTCAGTTATACAAAGTATAGTGAATTAGGATATTCCTAAAGATAGGAATGCAATATAAGTCAGAAAGGAAATAGTCCTCAAACTATAATGCTAAAGAAGAATACAGGCAAGATTGTATACTTAACCATCTAAAACATCATTACATATGTAGAATTGGAGAGACAGATTATAGATACATTGCCAAGAAATACCATAAAAATAAATAACAAACTGCTTCTTTTTTATTCATTTACACATCCACACAATTGTAGACCTTAAAAAACAAAAGGGCCAGTTCTTTACCAGCAAAATGTGTTTATTCAAGAATGGCAGAGAATTGTAATTTGGGACAAGCAAACTATGGCCAACCATAGGGAAGTCCGAAGAACAGAGGAAGGGGGCTTGCTTTTATAGAGGGAAAGAGTAAGTTGGGAGTGGCTATTTCTAAGAGGATGGTGATGGCTTCTAATTGTCTGGGCTGTTACTGGGTAAGGAGAAATTCTTTCCTCCTGGTGGGGTCTGAGTGGTGGTGCCTGAAAGCTCTGCCTTCAGGGCTTTCTGACTCCATTTTAAATGAGGTTTCCTTTATTTATTTTCACACAATCTGTCTATTCTTCTTTCCTTTAATTCATGTATTCATTCAATAAACATTTATTGATTGCCTACTCTGTGACATTGATGGTAAGGAAAGGAAGAGTCTGTTCCCTAGAGATACTCGTAGAACTGTTGTGAAGATAAAATGAAATAATGGCTTTGAAAGTGCTTTCAAAAACTACAAGTACTTTACAAATGCTAAGTGTTGTTATTGCAAACTCCCAGTATGTGTGATGACTATCTCATAAACTTGGATAGTGTATACAGACAGTTCATTTGAATGAATTAGGCCTCGTGACTATCTTTTTCTTAATTTTTAAGGTAATTCTGGGAAATATATGTGGAAGGAAAAGTGGATACAAAGCTTTTCTGTATAACTGCAGTAATATTTTGTAGTTATATAGGTTATATGGAACTTTTATTTCAAAGCTGTTTCATATCCATTTTCTCACGAGTTCATGTTGTGAAAGTCAAATGAAATTATGGATGTGAAATATAATTTTATAGATTCGAATTGTCAAACATTTGTGAGGGGTAATTATTTACTTATTTTAAGAATGGAGATTGTTTTTCTCCCAGAGGAGAGATACCACCTTCATATCCCCTGTGAAATCTACCCTAGTTCCCAACCTAAGCTCGATACCTATTCTGACCCTGCATCCTTGTGCAGAGTACACTTCTGCACTTATATTTTTTGACTGATGAACAGAAACAGGTTTTAGCAGTAAATTAATGGTGCAGCCACTAAGTGCCAGTGAGATCTTGACCTTCCTCTGTGTGAATCTCTGTTTCTCCCATCTAAAAATGATCATTTTAAAAGTTCCTTCCAGTTGAAATATACTGTTACTATAAGTACAAATGAGAATTTGTTGTTGCTCTTTTTACGTTTAACATGAAGGAATAGGGTATGGGCACTGCTGTAGTTACCAAACTAGCCAGTATATTTTAATTCACCCCTCATTGTGACTCAGTTGTCTTTTCTGAGGAGTTACTGCTACCTAGCTATTTGATGCAGATAGGCTTTCTGGTGACAGAAATCAATGGGGGAGGGGTGTTTTCAATAAGATATACTAAAGATGACAATAGTAATGGCCTCACAATCCAAATTTTTAATGTGTATTCACTTGATTGAATTGTTTCCTTTGTTTTAGCGGCATAACAATTGAATTTCATTTGGTACGGTGACAAAAAAAACTCTGTATGTCATATGTACTATATGAGTAGAAAATAGACGAAATTAAAAAAAATAAATATAATTATTCTCTAGCACACAATTCTCAGTCATCTTAACTGTATATATGTAATACCTTCTAATTCAAGTAGGATCAGCTATATTCCACATTAGCTTGTTAAAATCCATGCATTGTACTAGCATTAATTTATTAATTAAATTTTTTTTTTTTTTTTAGTTTTGGCTGTGTTGGGCCTTCGTTTCTGTGCGAGGGCTTTCTATAGTTGCGGCAAGCGGGGGCCACTCTTCATCGCGGTGCGCAGGCCTCTCACCATCACGGCCTCTCTTGTTGCGGAGCATAGGCTCCAGACGCGCAGGCTCAGTAGTTGTGGCTCACGAGCCCACTTGCTCTGCGGCACGTGGGATCTTCCCAGACCAGGGCCTGAACCCGTATCCCCTGCATTGGCAGGCAGATTCTCAACCACTGCACCACCAGGGAAGCCCGATATTAATTAAATTTTAAAGGCATTAATTTATTAATAATAATTTGACTAGTTCTAGCTCATTAACCTTGACACCAAAAGTGTTATAGAGGATAATTTTTGGATAATTTTGTTCCCTACATAATTCCCCAGAACTCTGAAGACGTTTTGCAACCCTCTGCTCTTTTCTTTGCTCTCTCAGATAGAGCCAAAATTCATCATTGGTTCATTTTTACATGTGTATTCAGAGGGCATCCTTTATTACTCTTATTTAGAAGTCACCTTCACAGATTCTCAAAAGAGAAACCATTTGCCTCTACCTAGCCACAATCTTGCATTTGACAACTTTGGAATTCACAATTCATTGGACTTTATTAGCCACAGGGCTCAGGAAATATGTGACTGGAAATTTAGAAACCATAAGTGTCCAAGTGTTCTACCAGCAAAGAAGGCTGTGGCCCCAGTGTCAAGCTTGTTCTATCTTGAATTGATTTTTATTGGTGTATACATACAGTTGGTTTTGATCTTTTACAGCTGAATGGTCCAAAGTGCAGAATAGCGTCACATTTGATATAAATCAGGACCCACTCATTAAGATGTTGTACTTATTAAGGTTAAGTAACGTCATTGTGGATAGAAATCTTTTGGGTTTTCAGTGTTTATCTTCTCTGGCTTAGTAATGACATTGCACAAATTAAAAATCAGTCACTCTTCTGCATTTTGGCTTGTCTTATTTGATAATTGATAAAAATACAAGATTTCTACCTCATAAGAAAATGACAGGTATTTTAAGCTAGTTTTGTTCACTCTGTGAAACCTGGATACATCTACTCCTCTACCATCAGTATTTGGTTAAAAGAAGTCTTGCCCTAAAGTTCATGTAGCACATCCTAACATTAAATAATTTGAGTCTTAGAACCAAATAGAGTAGCCAGAGGTCACTGTGTGTATTTTTCCCTTTATTATTTTTAAAGAAGAGTTGAAATACAGAAAACAAATATGTAACATATATGTAAATTATAAAGTATAATAATATAAATATCAGTGAACCCACCAGGCAACTCAAGAACTAAAACATACAAAACTTGCATTTATTTATGTGCCCATCTCTTTTCCCATCCTTCTGCCTCCCCACCAACAGTAAGCACTTTCCAATATTTTGTGTTTAACTTCTCATTTTTTAAAAACTGCTTATTTTAAAGGAAATATTTATTTACAGGAACAACTTACAGAATCATAGAGCACCAGAGCTGGAATGCTCCTTTGAGATCATCCAGCTCAACTCCATTATTTTATATAAAGAAGAACCGAAATCCATAAAGGTAGAATGAGGATGTTAGCTTATAAGTGAGAGTATTATCATCATTTGGAGGTTGGAATAAAAGTAATATTCTATGAATCTACTATCCAACCAGTGATAACCACAATCATAATAATTGAAATTGAAAAACTTAACAATAAAACTAGGTGTTATAGTTCGCAAATTAGGAGTCTTGGTAAGTTAAAAATATAAAAATTATATAAGGACATATTTACAGAAAAACTGCTTATAAATTAAAGTTGAATATATTGTATATTAGTCTCTTATTTATATTATAAACACAGCATCAGTCCCATTGGAAAGGAGCAAACTTTAAAATGTGCAGTAAATTCTTATAAAAGAAATATCTCAATGAAAAATAATTTCTGATGGAAATATTAATCTGCTCTGATTTTCTTTAGAATTATATTGTTGCATACATTAAACTAGCATGGTGAACTACTGAACTAGTGTGATAAGTTCAAGTATGTGTTCATATTCTCAGACCAGCGAAGCAGAGTATTAATTTCCAAAACTGTTCCTAGAAATTGTAGCACACTATTCCTTTGTTATCACAGTCATCTTCTTATATAATTGATAACTAAAGACTTCTTTCTGATGCCTTGTCATTTTCACACTCCATATGTTGGCTACTGGATTCATTTAAGGGGCATTGTGAGTAAGATGGCACTGATTTAGCTAAATAGTCTTGCTAAAGTTTTTCAGTCTTAAAAAGACTATCAAACTCTTAGAGGAAAACATAGGGAGAACACTCTATGACATACATCACAGCAAGATCCTTTTTGATCCACCTCCTCAAGAAATGGAAATAAAAACAAAAATAAACAAATGGGACCTAATGAAACTTAAAAACTTTTGCACAGCAAAGGAAACCATAAACAAGAGGAAAAGACAACCGTCAGAATGGTAGAAAATATTTGCAAATGAAACAACTGATAAAGGATTAATCTCCAAAATTTACAAGCAGCTCATACAACTCAATGTCAAACAAACAAACAACCCAATCCAAAAATGGGCAGAAGACCTAAATAGACATTTCTCCAAAGAAGATATACAGATTGCCAACAAACATGAGAGGATGCTCAACATCGCTAATCATTAGAGAAATGCAGATCAAAACTACAATGAAGTATCACCTCACACTAGTCAGAATGGCCATCATCAAAAAATCTACAAAAAATAAATGCTGGAGAGGGTGTGGAGAAAAGGGAACCCTCTTGCACTATTGGTGGGAATGTAAATTGATACAGCCACGATGGAGAACAGTATGGAGGTTCATTAGAAAACTAAAAGTAGAACTATCGTATGACCCAGCAATCCCACTACTGGGCATATACCCTGAGAAAACCATAATTCAAAAAGAGGCATGCACCACAATGTTCATTGCAGCTGTATTTACAATAGCCAGGAGGTGGAAGCAACCTAAGTGTCCATTGACAGATGAATGGATAAAGAAGATGTGACACATATATACAATGGAATATTACTCAACCATAAAAAGAAATGAAATTGAGTTATTTGTAGTGAGGTGGATGGACCTAGAGTCTGTCATACAGAGTGAAGTAAGTCAGAAAAGGAAATACCATATGCTAACACATATATATGGAATCTAAAAAAAAAAAAAGGTTCTGAAGAACCTAGGGGTAGGACAAAAATAAAGACGCAGACATAGCGAATGGACTGGAGGATATGGAGAGGGGCAAGGGTAAGCTGGGACAAAGTGAGAGAGTGGCATGGACATATATACACTACCAAATGTAAAATAGATAGCTAGTGGGAAACAGCCGCATAGCACAGGGAGATCAGCTCGGTGCTTTGTGACCACCTAGAGGGATGGGATCGGGAGGGTGGGAGGGAGGGAGATGCAAGAAGCAAGAGATATGGGGATATATGTATATGTATAGCTGATTCACTTTGTTATAAAGCAGAAACTAACACACCATTGTAAAGCAATTATACTCCAATATAGATGTTAAAAAAAAAAAGAAAACAAAGACATTGGTGCTTTGTAAACTTATCATAATGTGTTTCTAATTGTTTATCATCTGAGTCTATTTAAATTGGAGCTTCTTGCCCTCCTACTGAGGAAATTAAAGGAATTCTGAATCCTTTTGTAAATTGAAGACCCAGTATTTGATTTATTTGTTCTTAAATTCATAGTTTTGCCTAAAGTTCAATCTCACCAGATTAATAATAATCTGGTATTATTATTAATCTTTGTATTAATAAGGAGGTAGTAAGTCTGAAATATAGGCCAGCACTGACCAGTAGAACTTTCTGTGATGATGGAAATGTTTTTACATGTTATCCACACTATACACATGTGACTCTATAGCTCTTGAAATGTGGTGTGATTGAGGCATTTAATTTTTTTTTTTTTTAATTAATTAATTTATTTATGGCTGTGTTGGGTCTTCGTTTCTGTGCGAGGGCTTTCTCCAGCTGCGGCAAGCGGGGGCCACTCTTCATCGCAGTGCGCGGGCCTCTCACTATCGCGGCCTCTCTTGTTGCGGAGCACAGGCTTCAGACGCGCAAGCTCAGTAATTGTGGCTCACGGGCCCAGTTGCTCCGCGGCACGTGGGATCCTCCCAGACCAGGGCCCGAACCCGTGTCCCCTGCATTGGCAGGCAGACTCTCAACCACTGCGCCACGAGGGAAGCCCGAGGCATTTAATTTTTAATTTTATTTATTTGAATAACTTAGATAGCAAAATGTAGCTTATGGCTACCATATTGGAAAGATCAGATAAAAATTAATAAAATGTTAACTTGGCTATATTCAAGAAATAAGGATATAATCATAAAGAGACATCCTAATGGACATGTTTGTCTGAGTTGATGAGCATTTGTAATGACTATAATGTTTGTTTTAAAATAAACAATTTTAGGTTAGTTTCTTATGTAAGTAGAATAAATTAAAAAATGAAAAAAGTGTTTACCTTTATACATTTCTTTTCATAGAATGGGGAAAGACATCCATCACCCCACACTTTATTAGTACTGTTACATATTCTAAATTTATTAGTGTAGATTTGTCATTTTCTCACAAGGAGTAACAACAGAGAGGGACACAGTGATATGATTCTCACTTAACACAAGGAATAATAAGAATAATTTCAAAGACAAAATAGAGGAAAGCCTACCAATAGAAATACTGGACCTCAAAATATTTAGTTCCTATGATAGCATCCTTAACTAAATACCCTGTATAACCATTTTTGTGATTAGAAAAAGGGATCTTAGAACTAGGTTAATTAGTTCCTAAACATTTTAACGGACAACTTTTTCCTGAGTTGCCGTTTTCATTTAGGAAGCATAATAATAATGACAATAAAAATTTTAGTATGAATATGTAAATTTTATCCTTGAAACTATTGGCTTTGCCAATCTCTAAAGATCCCTTAGAGCTTCTTTGAAATGCTAGCTCTGCCATTTCATTGAAAACTATCAAAAAGAATGCTATTTTCCGACTATTTTCCTAAAATTAAAAGAGAAGCTTCTTTCCATTGACTAAAGAGTTCTCTTGCCTTTTAATCATGTAAAAATGAAAACATTGCCAATCTGTCCTAAACACTGGCCCACAATTAAGTTAAAATAGGCTTTGGGTCTTCAATATACTCAGGTTGTAAATAGTAGTTTGACATCAACTGAAAGCAAAATATGGGGTGTGTGTGTATGGGGGGGCATTATTCCTAAAGTATAGCAGGTGCAGTAGTCCTGTGTGATAAGGACATTAGGAGACCATGTTAAAACAACTTTACCAAACAACCAACTCACTTATCAGAAGTAAAAAGTGAATTCTCAAGTTTTACAGAGTACAAGAGCTTTGGGAAGTGTGTATTTGTCATTATAGCTAATTTGCACATACCTCACTGAAGAAAAGGCCAGGGGAGCTAGGCCGAGAACACAGCTGTACAGGCAGCTCAACTAATTGCCTCTCCATCCTCAACCTCATTTATCTTCATTTCTTCCCAATTATACCAAATTATCAATAGTCTCTTTTGCATCAGAGTCTTAATCCCCTTTATTCAGGCAGCATTAGATAGTGGCAGATGAATTCTTGGAGGGAGTCAGGGTAAACAGCCATGAAATGCCACCTCTGGCAGATGGTATTGCTCACAAGAAATGTGACAAAACATTTGGAATTTGTAACTGGGCATTGGTATGAAGAGGCAAGCTGTTAATATTTTTTTAAAAGATAAGGTGGTACATGGTAAAAATGTAACCCATATTTTAAGGAGAAAATACAAAGGTGCAAGTGTTCACATTTCAGAAGATTAATACATTTTTAGATGTTATATTCCCACTGAGCACTGTAGCCATGAAATCCTTTCAGGCCATGATATTTTATGATAATAAGTGGCTTATTTTCATTTGAAACAAGGTACACACATTCTGTGTTCAAAGACAAAATATTATTTATTTTTCTTTCCATTCAAATAACAGAATGTGAAATATTTATTGTGTCTATTGCCAAACTGAAAATATGCTTCAAAATTGGAAAACAAACGTAACATCAAAAAGAAAACATATTAGTGAGACAGCAATGTTTGAAAACATTTAAATTTTTTATTTGGTAAAAGTGAGACAATAATAATTCATTTTCATATCATTTACAAAATACCAGTAGCAGAAATCTAAATAACTTCATTTGATCAAAAAATTTGTTGATTTGCAGCAGTAATTACATATCAAGTACATTTTATAAATTTGACTTTCAGATGCATATGATCTATAGACATTATTACATAGGTGTAATAGGAGAAATAAATTATTAAGAGCAACCTTTAAAATAAAATGTAAAATAGTAAAATAGACCACCTTAGTGCATTTTATTATCAAGTCAAAGACATATGTACAAGAGCTAGTGAATTTATCTTTGAACTTTTCTGCCCTGCTTAAGGAGTAGTTATCTCTTTCATCTTTGTCACCTGCATACTAGATGCTGAATTCAACTGAATGACTGCAAATTAGACCCCTTTGGTCAGTGACAGAGACGGGGGAATAAGGGCAAATATATGGAGTTACCTGCTCCCTTGGCATCCCAGCTTCCATATCTCCATGTCCTTTTCTCTTAGTCTACTCCTGGGCAACAATCTTACATCATCCTCCATCAAGTTACACCCCAGAAATGTTCCTTCTCATCTGAGTTTCTACAGTAATTTAAATTTTGCAAGCTTACTTTATAAAATGTGTCTGAACTATCTAGACTGCGTGAAGTAAACAGATATGAATTGAGTTGTTAATCAAGCTTGGGAAATAATAATTTCTAGCCTTTTAAAAAAACTTGCTCTTGTGTCTCCTTAAATTGAAACCCATTTTCCAAGGCTACTTTGTATTGTGCTGTGTTAGGTTGGGAAGGTTAAGGAAAATTGTGTAAATGTGCAAGGCTGAATTGCCCCTTCCCCCAACAGATCTATCAAGAGCTCATCCCACTCTTTATTTAGAGATCCTATCTGTGCTGTTTTCTGTTCTACAACCTGGGAAAAACATATATTATTACTATTGAAAACTTAACGCAAAAAACAGATGTAGACAAATTTAAAGTTTTAAGATGCCTATAGTTTTATAATATCAATAAGTTTGAAGCTGTTATTATTTTATAAAACTTCAAAAAGTTAGTTTTAAAATTTAACATACAGACTTTGCTTTCAGTGCCAGGCATAGGTGATGTATTGTTTTTTTTCCAAATGTATTCATCACGCCAGATTCTCAGCCTTGGAAACGAAAGCCTGTAAACTGGCCAAAAGCACCAGACATTCTTTGGCTATAAGTCTTTGCTCCCTTTGCTGCACTGCCAGCCCTAATGAGTTGAACCTGTGTGGTGTGCCGGTGCATATTTAACCTTTAATCCTTACAGGAATGAGTCTGAGCTTAATGGTGGTTAAATATTGAGATTTAGTAGCCTGTGAACAATAAACAGAGAATCTCGTACTAAATTATATTATGCAACTGAATCAGGGCTTGTATGTGAAAAAATCTGTGGTCTATTAGTAATTCACAAGAGATAAAATACATATTTAGGCAAAATAGGCCCTTTTGTTTAAATTCTACTCTGTCTTTTCTGAGCATATCATACATATATGAAGAGATCAAGTCAAATAATTTAATGATTGTAAAACACTCAATTTTTAATTGAAAAGTTCCAAGCATACTAAATTGTATTATTTTTATTTTGAGACTAATTTCACTCTTCCGAATCTTGCTGAAGTTTGAAAATGAACACTGAAGCATAACTAAATATTCTAAAACTTTTCTAATTATGGCACTGCTCCTGAATAACTAAAACTTGTTCAAGTTAACTAATGATCATCCAGCCATTAGTGCAAAATATATAATCATATTTTTGAAACATCTGCCTGTTACACATGTGTGTATGTGTATGTGTAGTAAAAAATTACAGCTAAACTATTAACATATTAAGGATTTTTATGCAATGTTCTATTTCTTTCTTTGAAAAATGTATTCAAAGGAACAACCTGGAATCAGAACAAACTATCAGATACTTTTTTTTGCTATCCTGCCTATGGTACAGTGAATGGCCATTTGGAGAGCAAATCAGTAGTGCTTCTCCTTGATCACTTGAAAATGTAATGTATATCTTAACTACACTCATTATTTTCTTTAAAAAAATTTAGTGGCTTTATAGCCAGTAAATTTATTTTACTTATTTAATCTATAATGACTCATTTCCCTTGGTTTTAAAACAGGACATTTCTTTATCTAGGACTCAGTTCACAGGGAGTTGAGACCATGTGTTTCAAACTCATAAATCTGTATGTATGTCTGATTCCATTCTGTCATGCTTGATATGATTTTCTTGAATTTGTTTCTTTATGATATGGTTAGCATATAATAACAAAAGAATGCAGCTACTAAAAGAATGTGCTCTCTTTTTCTATCAAGAAGACATAGAGTCTTATTTCTAATGTCTGTCTAATGCACTACTTGAAAAATAATTCCTGCTGGTTAAATAGAGGTTGGGAATTGAGGTTAAAAAAAAAAAACAAAACAAAAACAAACCCAAAAACTGGAGTTTGATTCAAGATGGTGGAGTAGAAGGACGTGAGCTCACTCCTTCTTGCAAGAGCACCAGAATAACAACTAACTGCTGAACAACCATTGACAGGAAGACACTGTAACTCACCAAAAAAGATACCCCACATCCAAAGACAAAGGAGAAGCCACAATGAGATGGTAGGAGGGGTGCAATCACAATAAAATCAAATCCCATAACCGCTGGGTGGGTGACTTACAAACTGGAGAACAATTATACCACAGAACTCCACCCACTGGAGTGAAGGTTCTGAGCCCCACGTCAGGCTTCCCAACCTGGGGGTCCAGCAAAGGGAGGAGGAATTCCCAGAGGATCAAACGTGAAAGCTAGCGGGATTTGATTGCAAGACTTCGACAGGACTGGGGGAAACAGAGACTCCACTCTTGGAGGGCACACACAAAGTAGTGTGTGCATCAGGACCCAGGGGAAGGAGCAGTGACCCCATAGGAGACTGAACCAGACCTACCTGCTAGTGTTGGAGGGTCTCCTGCAGAGGCAGGGGGCAGTTGTGGCTCACCACAGGGACAAAGACACTGGCAGCAGAAGATTGGGGAAGAACTCCCTGACGTGAGCCTTCCCGGCGTCTGCCATTAGCCACACCAAAGAGCCTGTAGCCTCCAGTGCTGGGTCGCCTCAGGCCAAATAACCAACAGGGAGTGAACTCAGCCCCACCCATCAGCAGACAAGCAGATTAAAATTTTACTGAGCTCTGCCCACCAGAGCAACAACCAGCTCTACCCACCACCAGTCCCTCCCATCAGGAAGCTTGCACAAGTCTCTTAGATAGCCTCATCCACCACAGGGCAGACAGCAGAAGCAAGAAGAAATACAACCCTGAAGCTTGTGGAATGAAAACCACATTCACAGAAAGATAGACAAAATGAAAAGGCAGAGGACTATGTACCAGATGAAGAAACAAGATAAAACCCCAGAAAAACAACTAAATGAGGTAGAGATAGGCAACCTTCCAGAAAAAGAACTCATAATAATGATAGCGAAGTTGATCCAGGACCCCAGAAAAAGAATGGAGGCAAAGATCGAGAAGATGCAAGAAATGTTTAACAAAGACCTAGAAGAATTAAAGGACAAACACCTAGAAGAATTGAAGAACAAACAAACAGAGATGAACAATACAATAACTGAAATGAAAAATACACTAGAAGGAAACAAAAGCAGAATAACTGAGGCAGAAGAAAGTATAAGTAACCCGGAAGACAGAAGGGTGGAATTCACTGCTGTAGAACATAATAAAGAAAAAAGAATGAAAAGAAATGAAGACATCCTAAGAGACCACTGGGACAACATTAAATGCACCAACGTTCACATTTTAGGGGTCCCAGAAGGAGAAGAGAGAGAGAAAGGACCTGAGAAAATATTTGAAGAGATTATAGTCAAAAACTTCCAAACATGGGAAAGGAAATAGCCACCCAAGTCCAGGAAGTGCAGAGAGTCCCAGGCAGGATAAACCCAAGGAGAAACACGCCGAGACACATAGTAATCAAATTGACAAAAATTAAAGACAAAGAAAAATTATTAAAAGCAACAAGTGAAAATGACAAATAACATACAGGGGAACTCCCATAGTTAACAGCTGATTTCTCTGCAGAAACTCTACAAGCCACAAGGGAGTGGCATGATATATTTAAAGTGATGAAAGGGAAGAAGCTACAACCAAGATTACTCTATCCGGCAAGGACCTCATTCAAATTCGATGGAGAAATCAAAAGCTTTACAGACAAGCAAAAGCGAAGAGAATTCAGCACCACAAACCAGCTCTACAACAAATGCTAAAGGAACTTCTCTAAGTGGGAAACACAAGAGAAGAAAAGGACCTACAAAAACAAACCGAAAACAATTAAGAAAATGGTAATAGGAAGATACATATTGATAATTACCTTAAATGTAGATGGATTAAATGCTCCAACAAAAAGACAGACGGGCTGAATGGATACAGAAACAACACCTGTATATATGCTGTCTACAAGAGACCCACTTTAGACCTAGGGACACATACAGACTGAAAGTGAGGGGATGGAAAAAGATAGTCCATGCAAATGGAAATCAAAGGAAAGCTGGAGTAGCAATACTCATATCAGACAAAATAGACTTTAAAGTAAAGACCATTACAAGAGACAAAGACGGACACTGCACAATGATCAAGGGATCAATCCAAGAAGAAGATATAACAATTATAAATATATATGCACCCAACATAGGAGCACCTCAATACATAAGGCAAATGCTAACAGCTATAAAAGAGGAAATCGACAGTAACACAATAATAGTGGGGTACTTTAACACCTCACTTACAACAATGGACAGATCATCCAAAATTAAATAAGGAAACACAAGCTTTAATTGACACAATAGACCAGATAGATTTAAGTGATTTTTACAGGACATTCCATCCAAAAACAGCAGATTACACTTTCTTCTCAAGTGCACATAGAATATTCTCCAGGAAAGAACAGATCTTGTGTCACAAACCAAGCCTCGGTAAATTTAAGAAAATTGAAATCATATCAAGCATCTTTTCTGAACACAACGCTATGAGATTAGAAATAAATTACAGGGAAAAAACGTAAAATACACAAACACATGGAGGCTAAACAGTACATTACTAAATAACCAAGAGATCACTGAAGAAATCAAAGAGGAAAGCAAAAAATACCTAGAGAAAAATGAAAATGAAAATACGATGATTCAAAACCTATGGGATACAACAAAAGCAGTTCTAAGAGAGAAGTTTATAGCAATACAATCCTACCTCAAGAAACAAGAAAAATCTCAAAAAATCTAACCTTACACCTAAAGGAATTAGAGAAAGATGAACAAACAAAACCCAAAGTTAGTAGAAGGAAAGAAATCATAAAGATCAGAGCAGAAATAAATTAAATAGAAACAAAGAAAAGATCAATAAAACTAAAAGCTGGTTCTTTGAGAAGATAAACAAAATTGATAAGCCATTAGCAGACTCATCAAGAAAAAGAGGGAGAGGACTCAAATCAATAAAATCAGAAATGAAAAAGGAGAAGTTACAACTGACACCACAGAAATACAAAGCATCCTAAGAGACTACTACAAGCAACTTTATGCCAATAAAATGGACAACCTGGAAGAAATGAACAAATTCTTAGAAAGGTATAACCTTCCAAGACTGAACCATGAGGAAATAGAAAATATGAGCAGACCAATCACAAGTAATGAAATTGAAACTGTGATTAAATGTCTTCCAACAAATAAACGTCCAGGACCAGGTGGCTTCACAGGTGACTTCTATAAAACATTTGGAGAAGAGCTAACACCCGTCCTTCTCAAACTTTTCCAAAAAATTGCAGAAGAAGGAACACTCCCTTCTACGAGGCCACCATCACCCTGATTCCAAAACCAGACAGAGATACTACAAAAAAAGAAAATTACAGACCAATATCACTAATGAATACAGATGCAAAAGTCCTCAACAAAATACTAGCAAACAGAATCCAACAGCACATTAAATCATACACCATGATCAAGTGCGATTTATCCCAGGGATGCAAGGATTCCTCAATATTCACAAAACAATCAATGTGATACACCATATTAACAAATTGAATAATAAAAACCATATGATCATCTCAATAGATGCAGAAAAAGCTTTTGACAAAATTCAACAACAATTTATGACAAAAACTTTCCAGAAAGTGGTCATAGAGGGAACCTACCTCAACATAATGAAGGCCATATATGACAAACCCACAATAAGCATCATTCTCAATGGTGAAAAACTGAAAACATTTCCTCTAAGATCAGGAACAAGACAAGGATGTCCACTCTCACCGCTATTATTCAACATAATTTTGGAAGTCCTAGCCAAGGCAATCAGAGAAGAAAAAGAAATAAAAGGAATACAAATTGGAAAAGAAGAAGTAAAACTGTCACTCTTTGCAGGTGGCATGGTACTATACATAGATAATCCTAAAGATGCCACTAGAAAACTGCTAGAGCTAATCAATGAATTTGGTAAATTTGCAGGATACAAGATTAATGCAAAGAAATCTCTTGCATTCCTATGCACTAACAACAAAAGATCAGGAAGAGAAATTAAGGAAACAATCCCATTTACCCTCCCAACAAAAGAATAAAATATCTAGGAATAAACCTTCCTAAGGAGGTAAAACACCTGTACTCAGAAAACTATAAGACACTGATGAAAGAAATTAAAGATGACACCAACAGATGGAGAGATGTACCATGTTCTTGGATTGGAAGAATCAATATTGTGAAAATGACTAGACAACCCAAA
The DNA here is from genome assembly GCF_028023285.1 of Balaenoptera ricei. Taxonomy (NCBI): domain Eukaryota; kingdom Metazoa; phylum Chordata; class Mammalia; order Artiodactyla; family Balaenopteridae; genus Balaenoptera; species Balaenoptera ricei. The sequence continues at coordinate 77,209,502 of NC_082660.1, forward strand.
GAAATCTACTGATTTAATGCAATTCCTATCAAATTACTAATGGTACTTTTTACAGAACTAGAACAAAAAATCTTAAATTTGTATAGAGACACAAAAGACCCTGAATAGCCAAAGCAATCTTGACGGTAAAAAACGGAACTGGAGGAATCAGACTCCCTGACTTCAGACTATACTACAAAGCTACAGTAATCAAGACAATATGGTGCTGGCACAAAAACAGAAATATAGATCAATGGAACAGGATAGGAAGCCCAGAGATAAACCCACAGACCTATGGTCGACTAATCTATGACAAAGGAGGTGCAGATATACAATGGATAAAAGACAGTCTCTTCAATAAGAGGTGCTGGGAAAACTGGACAGCTATATGTAAAAGAATGAAATTAGAACACTCCCTAACACCATACACAAAAATAAACTCAAAATGGATTAAAGACCTAAATGAAAGAGTGAACACTATAAAACTCTTAGAGGAAAATATAGGAAGAACACTCTTTGCCATAAATCACAGCAAGATCTTTTTTGATCCACCTCCTAGAGTAATGGAAATAAAAACGAAAATAAACAAATGGAACATAATGAAACTTAAAAGCTTTTTCACAGCAAAGGAAACTATAAACAAGATGAAAAGCAACTCTCAGAATTGGAGAAAATATTTAGAAATGAGTCAACGGACAAAGGATTAATCTCCAAAATATATAAACACCTCATGCAGCTCAATATTAAAAAAAAAAAAAACAAACAACCCAATTAAAAAATGGACAGAAGACCTAAATAGACATCTCTCCAAAGAAGACATACAGATGGCCAAGAGGCACATGAAAAGCTGCTCAAACTCACTAATTATTAGGGAAATGCAAATCAAAACTACAATGAGGTATCACCTCACACTGGTTAGAATGTGATTATTTTGGGCATAATCAGAAAATCTACAAAACAATCAATGCTGGAGAGGTTGTGGAGAAAAGGGAACCCTCTTGCACTATTGATGGGAATGTAAACTGATACAGCTACTATGCAGAACAGTATGGAGGTTCCTTAAAAAACTTAAAATAGAACTACCATATGACCCAGCAATCCCACTATTGGGCATATACCCTGAGAAAAGCATAGTTCAAAAAGACACATGCACCCCAATGTTCATTGCAGCTCTATTTACAATAGCCAGGTCATGGAAGCAACCTAAATGCCCATCGCCAGATGAATGGATAATGAAGATGTGGTACATATATACAATGGAATATTACTCAGCCATAAAAAGGAACAAAATTGGGTCATTTGTAGAGACGTGGATGTGTCTAGATACTGTCATACAGAGTGAAGTTAAGTCAGAAAGAGAAAAACAAATATCATATATTAAAGCACATATATGGAATCTAGAAAAATGGTACAGATAAACCGTTTTACAAGGCAGAAATAGAGACACAGATGTAGAGAACAAGCATATGGACACCAAGTGGGGAAGTTGGGGGGGTGATGTTGGTGGTGGTGGGATGAATTGGGAGATTGGTTTTGACATATATACACTAATTTGTATAAAATAGATAACTAATAATAACCTGCCATATAAAAATATATAAAATAAAATGAAGAAAAAAAACTATCTAGAAAGTTCTCTATAGTTACAGCATTTTTATTGTATTTTGAATAAGGTATATTTTCATTACTTTAAACCCATTGCTTTTTCTAAAAATTAAACAAGTGTTAACAATCATATTGGATGCAGTAATGCTGACTTTTCCACTTCAGTTATTCTTTTCAGTTGTGGCATTAGGCCTTATATGTTTTGTCCTCTTTTCAGGGATTGACTTCAAAGAAATGCCATTATTTTTCCACTCTTTTTTTCTCTTCATGCATCAAGCTGGCCCTTTTCCTCTTGATGTTTTGCAGCCTCACCCACATTTTCAAAAGACAGAGAAAACACTACCCAGAGTTAGACCATATGATTTATGTTTTTCAAGACTTGCTTTTAAAAGAGGGACCTGAATACAAAAGCTTTCCTGCCTGCTTTTGATTGAGAGGTTTTCTTTTTTTTTTAAAGTAAATTTATAAATTTATTTATTTATGGCTGCATTGGGTCTTCGTTGCTGCACGTGGGCTTTCTCTAGTTGTGGCGAGTGGGGGCTACTCTTCATTGTGGTGTGCGGGCTTCTCATTGTGGTGGCTACTCTTGTTGTGGAACATGGGCTCTAGGCATGCAGACTTCTGTAGTTATGGCACGTGGGCTCAGTAGTTGTGGCTTGCAGGCTCTAGGGCACAGGCTCAGTAGTTGTGGCACACGGGCTTAGTTGCTCCAGAACATGTGGGATCTTCCCGGACCAGGGATCAAACCTCTGTCCCCTGCATTGGCAGGTGGATTCTTAACCACTGTGCCACCAGGGAAGTCCCAAGACATTTTCTTTAAAGGCCTTCCCACTTCACCACTCATGGGTCTGCTCACTACAGATTTGGCCTAGTCTAGTAAGCCTTTTTATTTTTAAAAAATTTTATTGGAGTATAGTTGATTTACATTTTTGTGTTAGTTTCAGGTGTACAGCGTAATGATTCAGTTATAAATATACATATATTCATTCTTTTTCAGATTCTTTTCCCTTATAGGTTATTACAGAATATTGAGTAGAGTTCCCAGTGCTATATCATAGGTCGTTGTTGGTTATCTGTTTTATACATAGTAGTGTGTATATGTTAATCCCAAGCTCCCAATTTATTCCTCCCCCTCCCAAGTTTCCCCTTGGGTAACCATAAGTTTGTTTTTGAAATCTATGTCTGTTTCTGTTTTGTAAATAAGTTCATTTATATCATTTTTAAATTAGATTCTAGTATGAGTTAGGCTGTCTTTAAAACTCCCACCTTCTCAGTTATGTTCACCAAGTGCCTCATTTTGCTCCTTGGGGTTGAAATAGGGTGCATATGCACAAACAAAGCTTTAGTTAAAAGTATTTATATCAATATGACTTGTATAAACAACGGTTGATGATAGTAGTTTAGTGTGTGCATTCTGGAGCCTGTTTTGGTTCAATTCCTTACTGGCTATGTAAGCTTGGGAAAATTACTAAATCTTTTTGAGCCCAAGTGTTCTCTATAAAATATGACTGATCAGAGTACTATTCTATAGGGTTGTTCTGAGGACTAGATGAATATTTTCTGGCACATAGTAAGTGTTCAATAAATGTGATTCCCACAGATATGAGATATGTATTGCTATGTTTTTCTAAGTAGTGGCTCATAACTATTAATTGTAGTTTTAATTTCAAACATAGTTATAAAGTTCATTTATGAACTTTTTTTGATACCATCAGCAGTAACTCACAAGTCCCCTCATAATAAATGTGAAAGATTCATTACATATATCCGTAGGCATTAAGAACCCAGACCTAGTAAATATTTCTTATCAAATCCATAATTGTTATGTATTGTTATGATTACTTTGATTCTGTAATTATTCATTTCCCTTCTCCTACTCCATTTCCTTCTCCTTTCTTTTCCTTTTCCCTTTTAAAAAGCTGTGTTCTTCTATCATCTTTTTTTCCATCTAAAATAGATCTTTTTATATTCACTCTAATGCCTCTACTTAAAAAAATATATGTTTTCCCCTTTGTATTGTTATCCTAGGCTCTGGCTTGTATTTCAATTTATTCTATTTTGCCAAGTTTTATAGCTTTCTGTGAACTTTGGTCTTTAGCTAAAAGCCCTATATCTGTTATCTTGTTTCTCTAGTGTAGATTTTGTCTTTATGTAAAATGATGATTTTTTTTTTTCCTGGTGAAATTCTCCTTTCCCATGGATCTTGTACTTTTACATTGTTTGCCTGCTTACTTTGTTATATTTTATTATATTTTGCATTCATTTTAGAGTGACATTAAAACAATTTTAAAAGGTTATAATCCATTTTTTTCTACCAACATTCTTCTCATTTTAGTGTTTATTTCATCTTTTTAAATATGTTGCTCTTTCTTATGGTTCTTCTTTCAGGAAATCCTAGGATTAATACCCACTGTCTGCCATCCAAACTCAGTCTCCTCTGTACAGAAAGAGAAAAAACAAACAATCTCCTTCTGCTTTCCCAAGACCAGAATATACGTACTTGTTTAGATCTCATTCAACCTCAACATGCTAAGTTGTTTTGTGAATAACTTTCTGAAATGCCCACTATTTTCAGTATCTCTTTTTGTATCTGCTTCTGAGAAAAAGTCTGATTTTGCTAATAGGACGTTTTTTAAGAAAAAGTTTGGAGTATACATTTAAATATTCAAAGGTATTTTATTGCATAATTATCAATAGATTCCTTTACCTACCTTGTGAAAGGCATATTTTTTAAGTATGACTGACTGATGGACAGATTGGGAATTGCTGAATTAATGGGCACATTTCAAATCCTTGGCAAGGCTTGGTGGTAATTACATCTGCTGAACTACTTGATATGTTGTTGGAAGTAGCCCAGTAAGTCATATCTGGAGTTTTTGATTTTCAGTGCTTTAACATACCTGATTATATAGATCATTTTAAGGACAATATGTTAAAATGCATATGGCCATGCAAATAAATGCACTACCCACAAAAATAATGAAATTTTACCTTTGCGGATTATTCATTTAATCTTTGGGGTTCCTGGTGCTCTTCCTTATATTGGTAGTATTGTTAAAAATATATTTACCCTATAGACAACTTAATGATATTAATAACTAAAACATTTTACTTTGTCTTTTATATTCTAAAATAATTTAAATGATAATTGCTTACACTTATTTCATGCTTATTATGTCCAGATAGTGTGCTGTTATACATGTTCTATCTCATTTAATCCTTACAACAACCATAAAGTGGGTAGATAATAATGTCTCTATATTAGATATCAAAAACCATAGCTATTAATTGGAGGAGGCTAGATTCAACCCTAGGTCTATCTGATGCTCTTTCTACTATGCTATTCTAGTTTGGGGAGGATATAGTCCTTCCTTCTCTTTTTTGCATCTGTCTGTATCTGCCACTATTTTTCTTAGACCTTTACCAGTTGGCAACTGCCAGTCAAGTAAGATCACTCTAACCTCACCACTCCAAGGCATAAAAATCCCCATAAGCAAAATTATTGTATGAGTAATAATTAACTCTCCTCATCTGCTCCAAAAGATCATAACAGCTTCACTTCAGTTTCCTGGGCAAAATTAATTCTATTATCTAGAGACTACTTTATGGTTCCCCCAAATAATTTTTGTTACTCGTAAGGATTACTCTACAGGAAAGTAGAATTACTTGTAGGGATAATATTAATATACATGTATTATACATTTTACTCATATGTATACATATGATAATTATGTATATCATATTTGATGGGGGCTAAAACCCAGAAAAGGTGAATTCATCTGCCTCATTCCATGTGGCCAGTCTTGTCTTTTGCTTTTTTAGGTCTAACTCCTTAGCTTTAAAAGTATGGTTTATTTGGTTACGTTAACAGTGTAATAGAAGCAGTAAATGGCAGTGTAAATAGCAGGTTTGTAGATCATAGCTCTAGTGTGTAAGAAAATGAAAAATGAGGGTTGTAAAAATTGAACATTGTGAATACATATTTTGAGAGGATTTCTGATAGATTGTGAAAAGAAATTTAAGTTTGTGCTTCCTTTTTAATTTTTTTCAAATTAAGGCAGTTTTCTGAAAACTTTTGCTCATGTACCCTATCAGATAAATAATGAGCGTGCTCTTTTAGTATGCATAAGTTGAATTATAAGCTTTATACATGTACTAACATATGTACACAAGGTAGAAATTAAATGTTTAGACTAAGATTAAAAAACAAGATTTCAACTAAAGCATTTTATTTATCAATGATATAAAAACTTTAAAATATATTATTAATAGCAATAAGAACAATACAACTAATATGTCCTATCTGATGAATCCTGACAATATTTTACCTCTTAATGAAGGTGACAAAAAGTTCCTACCAAAAGGAAAAGAATCAGCTCTGCTATTTTATTGTTCTTCTCCTGTGCTTCCATTATCTTCAATCTGTGCTTGTGTTGTCCATTAAGTAAGACATAGTTTAGTTAAAAATAAATAAGGTAGCCCATTAATCCACTCAATTAGGCATACGTAGATCACATCACAATGAGATAAGAGTAAGTGTAACACTGGAGTTGCCAATCGTCAACCACTTGCTCTGCTTCAAAATCCCACTTTTCCTTTGAGATACCTCTAGCACTTGACTGGTGAGGGCATCAGTGATGATCCATATCTTAAATATTAGCAAAACATAATGTTGTACTTCCTTTTCAGTTAAAATAGAAAATAAAAATTGAACATCTTGCTTTATCTTCATCTTTTGTATTTCCTAGGGTATGCATACCTCACTTTAGGGACCTCCAGTTTAAAATATATTTCACAAAAGAATATGTCACAATTTATGAATTCTAGGACTCATATCTTTATAATAAATTCTTATCATTTTTCTCAGCAGTAGATATTCAGTATTTCAGAAATATGACAGAAAAAGGGAAAAGATAGATATTGGTATTATATGATTATTTATTGCAAAGTGACGATAATATGGCTGTCATTTAGACAGACCTCATGCTGTTAAGGGTGACAGAGAAAACTCAAATTCAGATAAGAATGTACTGTCAATGGCTTGAAATTGTATGTTTTTGAGAATCTTTCAACTTTTACTACTTACAGTAGCAAGAAATGAATCCAAATTTCAAAAATACTGTCACGTCACGTACAAAAACGTTCTGTACTAGCCACAGCACACAGTTTATATGAAATTGAAGGATTTTTAAATTTGGCTCCAAGAAACACAAAGTTATACCAGATAAATACAAGGACAACTTAAAAATCTGTGGGGTTCACAGGAGAGTATCAATAATAGATAAGTTTATCATTTGGAATTACAAAATAATAGCAGACAAAACCCCATTTTCTTCCTGTCTTCAGCAAAATTCCTTTTAACCAGAGTCTTTTCCAAGTTATACAGACTAACAGTTTGCAAGAGTTTCTGTGACCCTGTCATCACACTCAGCAGGTCATACAGGAGAGCACTGTGCTTTCATTACATGCGACTTAATTCCCTATATATCTGAATTAATCTTTGAAACTCAATAATGTGATGTTCAGGTTTTAGCTACTGTGCTCTAAAGTGGCACACAGGGAATATGTACATCTTGTAGCATTGTAATTTAGAAACAAATGTACTGGGACTTTGCTTGAGTTTTACATTTACTTAGTGAAACATGTCAGCCTAATTCTTAGAATGATGTATGAGTCAGGTGCAATTTATTTGGGTAAGCCTGAAATGACTACTTAATTTTTAATTATTAAATATACTTTTAAGCAATAATTTTCCATTAATTCCAGATATAAACTTTTGGGCTTGTCTTCATATCCTTTAGGGTGGTGATGATGATAATGATAAAAATTTTCATTTTTAATTTTTTTTAAACATTTTTTTAAAACAATAAAGTTGTTTTATTTTCCTAATTAGAGTGATGCTGATACATTGATACAACAGCTATAGAGCATGCCTGTCCATACTCACTCTTCTGTACTAGTGTTCATTGTATGTAAACTTGGTGGTCATGGGACCAAGGTATTCCTTTCTTGCTTTCTGGATACTGCTCTGCTGTTTTCCCCCTACTTTTCTAATTATCCTTCCTGAAACTCCACCTTCTTTATTTTGGTTTTTGATAGCTTATTTTGGCAACAGTGACAAGGGTCACTTGGAGAAGAAGATCCAAAAGGATCTTCAGGTAGGAAAGTCAGTTAAGAGACTCTTGAGATAAGTGATAGAGTAGCAAGTGTCCAAATGAAGGTGGTGGCAGTGGGAATGGAAATGGAACAAATGCAAGGTCAATTCCAGAGACTCGGTCACTTTAGCAGGGAGTGAAGAGATAGAGAGATGTCAATGATACTTATTAGATAGAGATCTTTGAGGACAAGGGCTCTGTTATCTCTGTTTTCTCAGTGCCTGAGAATGGCACCTGACACATATTGGGAACTCAAAACGTTCCAGTTAAAACAATTAAATTATGCAACTACCAGATATAGAGAGTAAAGGGACAAGATCTTTTTCATTGAATAAGGGTCAATTTAGTATTGGATATGAATATTGGATAAATTGGATACTGAAGATGCTGTAGATACCTCTGTGTATTAAGTTGTTTTACACAAACAAACTGCTGACTCCTTATACTCTAGAATAGCACTATCTAATATAACTTTTTACAGTGAAGGAACTTATCAATATCTGTACCTCCCAATATGGTAGTCTCTAGCCATATGTAGCTTTTGAACACTTGAAATGTGACTAGTGCAACTGAGGAGCTGAATTTTTAATTTTATTCCATTTTACCATATTAAAATTAAAATTTAAATAGCCACATGGAGAAATGTCTATTTAGGTCTTCTGCCCATTTTTGGATTGGGTTGTTTGTTTTTTTGTTATTGAGCTGCATGTGCTGCTTGTAAATCTTGGAGATTAATCCTTTGTCAGTTGCTTCATTTGCAAATATTTTCTCCCATTCTGAGGGTTGTCTTTTGGTCTTGTTTACGGTTTCCTTTGCTGCGCAAAAGTTTTTAAGTTTCATTAGGTCCCATTGTTTATTTGTGTTTTTATATCCATTTCTCTAGGAGGTGGGTCAAAAAGGATCTTGCTGTGATTTATGTCATAGAGTGTTCTGCCTATGTTTTCCTCTAAGAGTTTGATAGTGTCTGGCCTTACACTTAGGTCTTTAATCCATTTTGAGTTTATTTTTGTATATGGTGTCAGGGAGTGTTCTAATTTCATACTTTTACATGTACCTGTCCAGTTTTCCCAGCACCACTTATTGAAGAGGCTGTCTTTTCTCCACTGTATATGCTTGCCTCCTTTATCAAAGATAAGGTGACCATACACTGAGAAAACCATAATTCAAAAAGAGTCATGTACCAAAATGTTCATTGCAGCTCTATTTACAATAGCCAGGACATGGAAACAACCTAAGTGTCCATCATCGGATGAATGGATAAAGAGGATGTGGCACATACATACAATGGAATATTACTCAGCCATAAAAAGAAATGAAATGGAGGTATTTGTAGTGAAGTGGATGGAGTTAGAGTCTGTCATACAGAGTGAAGTAAGTCAGAAAGAGAAAAACAAATACAGTATGCTAACACATATATATGGAACTAAGGAAAAAAAAAAAGGTCATGAAGAACCTAGTGGCAAGACGGGAATAAAGACACAGACCTACTAGAGAATGGACTTGAGGATATGGGGAGGGGGAGGGGTAAGATGTGACAGGGTGAGAGAGTGGCATGGACATATATTCACTACCAAATATAAAATCGATAGCTAGTGGGAAGCAGCCGCATAGCACAGGGAGATCAGCTCGGTGCTTTATGACCACCTAGAGGGGTGAGATAGGGAGGGTGGGAGGGAGGGAGACACAAGAAGAAAGAGATATGGGAACATATGTATATGTATAACTTTGTTATAAAGCAGAAGCTAACACACCATTGTAAAGCAATTATACTCCAATAAAGATGTTTAAAAAAAAAAGCCACATGTGAAGACTGGCTACTATATTGGAGAGTGTAGCCCTAGAGATCCATCAACAAACTGCCATTTTTACCTCTGAGGAAACTTAGGATGTGGTTGTTCCTATAGGCAACATTTCAAATCAAATAGAAGACAAGCTTGTTTAGAGACCTCTTCAACATTTTTGAATGGATACTTGTTATCTATTTTCTATAAATATCAGTTGGAACTCCAGAGACAGTGCATATTTTACATTACCAATCTGGACCAATCTAGAAAGTTGCTAAATGTTCACTTTTGTGAATGCATATAAGAAAACCAAATAAAAGCATAATAACAAAGTATGTAGATTTTAGCAGATCTGCACACATACTCCTAGCTTTCCATTCATATATTGCTACTTTTTTAAAATTGAGGAATAATTGATGTGTAACATTATATTAGTTTCAGGTGTACAGCATAATGATTTGATATTTGTATACACTGCTAAATGATCACCACAATAAGTCTAGTTACCATCCATCACCATTCAAAGTTAAAAAATTTATTTCTTTGTGATGAGAACTTTTACTCTCTTATCAACTTTCAAATATGCAATAAAATATTACTAACTGTAGTCACCATGCTGTATATTACATCCTCATGACTAATTTATTTTATAACTGGAAGTTTGTACATCTTGAACCCCTTTGTCCATCTTGCCTGCCCCCCACAACCCCCATCCTGTCTGGCAACCACCAATCTGTTATCTGTATATATGACTTTTGCTTTGTTTTATTTTGTTGTTCGTTTTTTGTTGTTGTTGTTGCCTTTTAGATTCCATATATAAGTGAAATTATATGGTATTTATCTCTTTCTGTATGACATAATACCCTCTAGATCCATCCATGTTGTCGCAGATGGCAAGACTTCATTCTTTTTTCTGGCTAATGTTCCATTGTATATGTATACCAATCTTCTTTGTCCATTTATCTATCAATGGACACTAAGATTGTTTCCATATCTTGGCTATTGTAAATAACGCTGCAATGAACAAAGAGACACATATATCTTTACAAATTAGCGTTTTTGTTTTCTTCAGATAAATACCCAGAAGAGGAATTACTGAATCATATGGTAGTTCTATTTTTAATTTTTTGAGGAACCTCCATACTGTTATCCATACTGGCTGCACCAATTTACATTCCTACCAACAGTACATGACAGTTGCCCTTTCTCCACATCCTTGCCAACACTTGTTATTTGATGTCTTTTTAAGAACAACTTTTCTGACAGGTTTGATGTGATATCACATTGTGGTTGTGATTTGCATTTCCCTGATAAATAGTGAAGTTGAGCATCTTTTCATGTGCCTATTGGTCATCTGTATATCTTCTTTGGAAAAATGTCTATTCATGTCCTCTGGCCATTTCTTAATCCAGTTTTTTGTTTCTTTGAGGTTGAGTTTTATGAGTTCTTTGTATTTTTGGATATTAAACACTTATATATGATTTGCAATTTTTTTTCCATTCAGTAGGTTGCTTTTTCATTTTTTGATGTTTTGCTTGCTGTTCAGAAGCTTTTTAGTTTGATAAAGTTCCACTTGTTTATTTTTGCTTTTGTTGCCTTTGCTTTTGGGGTCAGATCCAAATAATCATTTCCAAGACAAATGTCAAAGTGTTACTGCCTATGTTTCCTCCTAGAAGTTTTATGGTTTCAGGTCTCACATTCATGTCTTTAATCCATCTTGAGTTAATTTGTGTGTAAACTGTAAGATAGTAGTCTAGTTTTATTCTTTTGAATATGGCTGTCCAGTTTTCCCAGCACTATTTTTTGAAGAGACTGTCCTTTCCCCATTGTGTATTCATGCCTCCTTTGTCATACATTAATTGACCATATGCATGGGATTATTTCTACACTCTTGATTCTGTTCCATTCATCTATGTGTCTGCTTTTATGTCAATACCATATTTTTTGATTATTGTAGCTTTGTAATATAGTTTGAAATCAGGGAGCATGATGCCCCCAACTTTGTTCTTCTTTCTCAAGATTGCTTCAGCTCTTCAGGGTCTTTTTTGTATCCATAGAAATTTTAGGATCTTTTTGTTCTATTTCTGTGAAAAAAGTCATTGATTTTGAGAGGGAATGCATTGCATCTGTAGATTGCTTGAGTAATATTGATATTTTAACAGTATGAATTCTTCCAATCCATGAGCACAGAATATCTTTCCATTTATTTGTGTCTTCTTCAATTTCTTTCATCAGGGTATTATAGTTTTCAGTATATAGGTCTTCCACTTCCTTGGTCAAATTTACTTCTAGCTGTATTATTCTTTTTCATGCACTTGTAAATGGAATTGTTTTCTTATTTTCTCTTTCTCATAGTTAATTGTTAGTGTATAGAAATGAAAAATTAATCAATTTTTGTATATTGATTTTGTATCCTGCAACTTTACTGGATTCTTTTATTAATTCCAACAGTTTTTCTATAGAGTCTTTAGGATTTTCTATATATAAAATCATGTCATCTGCACACATTGATAGTTTCACTTTGTCCTTTCTAATTTGGATGTCTTTTATTGCTTTTACTTGCCTAATTGCTCTGGCTAAGACTTCTACTACTATGCCGAATAAAAGTATCTTGAGATTTTTGAGGGAAAGCTCTCAGCTTTTCAATATTGAGTGTGATGTTAGCTGTGGGCTTGACATATATGGCCTTTATTATGTTGAAGTACATTCCCTCTATACCCACTTGGTTAAAAGTTTTTAATCATAAAAGGGTGTTGAATTTTGTCAAATGCTTTTTCTCCATCTATTGAGATGATCATATGATTTTTTTTGAACATGATATTTCTTTCCATTTACTTGTGTCTTCTTTAATTTCTTTCATTAATGTTTTGTAGTTTTTTTAAACATCTTTATTGTAGTATAATTGCTTTACAATGGTGTGTTAGTTTCTGCTTTATAACGAAGTGAATCAGTTATACATATACATATGTCCCCATATCTCTTCCCTCTTGCATCTGCCTCCCTCCCACCCTCCCTATCCCACCCCTCTAGGTGGTCACAAAGCACAGAGCTGATCTCCCTGTGCTATGCGGCTGCTTCCCACTAGCTATCTATTTTATGTTTGGTAGTGTATATATGTCCATGCCACTCTCTCACTTTGTCCCAGCTTACCCTTCCCCCTCCCATTATCCTCAAGTCCATTCTCTAGTAGGTCTGTGTCTTTATTCCCATCTTGCCCCTAGGTTCTTCATGACCATTTTTTTTTTCTTTTATTCTTTTTTTTTTTAGATTCCATATATATGTACCAAAATGTTCATTGCAGCTCTATTTACAATAGCCAGGATATGGAAGCAACCTAAGTGTCCATCAACAGATGAATGGATAAAGAAGATGTGGCACATATATACAATGGAATATTACTCAGCCATAAAAAGAAATGAAATTGAGTTATTTGTAGTGAGGTGGATGGACCTATAGTCTGTCATACAGAGTGAAGTAAGTCAGAAAGAGAAAATCAAATTCCGTATGCTAACACATATATATGGATCATATGATTTTTATTCTTCAGTTTGTTAATGTGATACATCACATTGATTGATTTGTGGATATTGAACCACCCTTGCATCTGTGTGATAAAACCCACTTGATTGTGTTGTATGATCCTTTTAATGTATTCTTGAATTTGGTTTGTTAATTTTTTTTGAGGAATTTTGCATCTATGTTTATCATTGATATTGGCTTGCAGCTTTGTGTGTGTGTGTGTGTGTGTGTGTGTGTGTGTGTGTGTGGTGTCCTTGTCTGGTTTTGGTACCATGGTAATGTTAGCCTTGTAAAATGAGTCTGGAAGCATTTCCTCCTCTTCAGTTTTTTAGAAGAGTCTGAGAAAGATAGGTATTAAATCTCTGAACATTTAGTAGAATTCATGTAGTCCTGGACTTCTCTTTGTTGAGAGATTTTTGATTACTGATTCAACCTCCTTACTAGTAATCCATCTACTCAGATTTTCTATTTTTTCGTGATTCAGTTTTAGACAATTGTATGTTTCTAGGAATTTATTAATTTATTTAGCTTGTCGAATTTGTTGGCATATAATTGTTCATAGTAGTCTATTATGATACTTCAGACTTCTTTGGTGTCAGTTGGAAATTCTCTTTCATTTCTGATTTTGAGTTCTCATTCTCACTTTATTAAATAGTGAGTCTAGCTAAAATTGTCAAATTTTCTTTTTGCTGTTCTGTTTGGGTGAGTTCCACTGCCCTGTGTTTCAGATCGATGATTACTTCTTCTGCTTCATCTAGTCTGCTGTGGAACCACTCTAGTGTATTTTTCAGTTTATTTATTGTGTTCTTTAGCTCTGTGAGTTGTGTTTTGGGCTTTCTTATATTTACTGTCTCTTTGTTGAAGCTCTCACTGTGTTCACCCATTCATCTCCTGAGTTTGGTGAGCATCTTTATGATCATTACTTTGAACTATTTATTAGGTAATTTATTGCCATTTCATTAAGTTTTTTTCCTGATGTTTTATCTTTTTTCTTTTATTTGTAGCATATTCCTCTGTTCCTTCATTTTACTTGAATCTCTGTGCTTGTTTCTATGTATTAGGTGAAACAGCTACCTCTCCCAGTCTTGAAGGACTGACCTTGTGTAGAATATGAACCTTAACGTTCAACCTTGCTCTAGCTCTCGATTGTGTTCTGAAATTTTGTGAATGTCTAAGCAGCTTGATTTATCCTTGATAGGTCTTGGTTATTGAGTGTGTGCCAATACCTGTCAGTGTTCCAAAGGGGTAATCTTAGCACCTAGTTTCAAGTTGAGTGGAAGTCAGATTCTCAGGCTGCAGCTTTTAAAAAATCAAATATATACAGTCTTGTGGGACCGAGTTGTAAATCCTGCTTGCCCCCTGACTAGGTTATCTGCAGATGTCTCCTGGGTGATAGTTTCAAAAATTGGGGCAGATGAGTGTACAAGTTCCTTTCTGGGAATTACCAAGCTGTAGTGAGGCCAAGGAAAAATGAAAAGATGGCATTCCCTAGCCTGTGTTTCCTGAGAGCCCCTCCATAGCCTCTAGAAGTGTGGCAAACCTGAAACCTGCCCCTCAGGCTGAAACTCAAGGACAAGTAAATAGGCCTTTTTCACAGGAAAACTGGGGATGTGTGTCAGTTTGCTGTGAAGTGTCCTGTAGCCCACCAAGAACTGTCTCTCCAATTGTTTTAGTCATGTGTGGCTCAGCAACACAAGTCTCCCTAGCCAAAAGAGCCAGGCAAGCTAGCAGTGTCCCCTGTGTGGACTCTGTATGCCTGCTGGTTTTTACCAAGGCAGGGGGAGAGTGCAGGGCTTGGGCATATCTGCTGGCTTCAGCTTTAGTGAGGCAGCAGAAGAGCAGAGGGTTAGGGCCCACCTGCTGGCTATAGCAAGGCAGTGGGATGGTGCAGGGCTAGGGTACTCCCGCCTTTTTAAATTAGCAAGTGGGAGAGCACAGGGGCGGGGCATGCCCACTGGCTTTAGTGGGACAGTGGAAGAGTGCTGTGACTGTGCATGCCAGTTGGTGCTACCATGGTAGGGGAACAGTGCCAAATTGGTGCTGGCCAGTGTCAGTGCCAGCCAGGTAGAAGTAGAGGGCAAAAATGCCACCCTCCAGTGCCTCTGTCCCTGGACAGAGTCCCACCAGACACATACCCTTTCACAAGATGCTTTAAGATTAGCAAATAAATCTCCTTGACATATAGTTTAGGCACTATGCAAACTCCTGTTTTTGTGCTGGGTCCCGGGGTGAGTGAGTCTGTGAGTGAGCACTTTAAGAGTAGAATCTCAGTCCCCTACAGCTCTTTGGGTTCCTACATGTAAACTTTGTTGGTCTTCAAAGCCACACATTTTGGAGGCTCAGGTCTTCAGTGTAGGTCTCAGTGTTTGGGGTGCTGACATTGGGTACAAACCCCATACTCCTCAGGGAAAGTGTCATATTTTTTAGATCACTCCCAATTTAATGATTTAATTATGACTTTTTTTGTACTAAAGGCTACATGCTATTTAGAGTCATCAAGCAATGTGCCTTCAGCTAGAACTCTAGATAAACAAAATAGTCTATGAATGAGAAAACAAGCTTTACTTAGGTCATATGCTACATAGACTTTGCTTCTTATTTGGCTGCTTGCTTTGTGCCTTATGTATATAAGATTACTGGAAACATGATCAATTTAGGCCCATATTTCAAATAGTCTGAGTTATATGTTTTGTTCTGGCTACAAAAGGCTGAAATTAAGGATAGCTTATTATAAATATTTATATTTTTTTCATATCCAAGACCATACTTTTAGATTTCATAATTAACTTATATTTTCTCATAATAAGTAGCATTTACATTTTTGCTTTCCAATTTATATTAGCAACTCCTACTATATTATTCTTCTTAAACTTCAAAAGACACACTCAACTTTAGTCAGAAGAAAGAGATCCTTTTTTTAATATGAAATCCTTGTAGATGACTCACTTAAACCTAGTAGTCTTAAAAACTCAAACACACAGAAGTAGTAGTTTGAATTTACAGAGGATTACTCACCCCTATGGGGAGTATGATGATCACTGATTACTAAATTATCCTGATACCCTTCACTGTGATTTCTGTCAATGTTTTATTAGCTCCTTTCCACTCGTTCTTAACAGCAAAGCACATTAAGAAAGTGAAGGCCAGTAGTCTGGTAAAATGAGAGTGTTATGGTTAAGAATGATGTGTGGTATTGGTACTTAGAGCCTTACTGGTGGATTTCTTTTATACCCATTTGAAATAAATTGAGGGTTTTGGCTTGTAGGCCTATGATAATTTGTTTGAAACATATACTCTTTTCCATTACTTTTCATGAACCTGACCACAGTAAACATTCTGTTATTAGGTGTGTCAGAAGAATGGGGGGTTGGAAGAATACTAGTTAGGCAAAATTTTGGTGAATTAAAATACTGCCTTGGGTCCTACTCATGTTCCTGCTTCTTTTCAAAATTATTATTTTTAAGTAAATGGATATAAAGGTCCTGTCCATCTCTGAAATTCTATGTGTCTATTGCAAAGTCCCCATGATTCAGAAGCCTCTTCCTTCTGGCCACTTCTCCCACAAAGAAAAAGCAGCAAAAATAAACAATCCTCTGGGAACCCTAACATTTCACAATGGGTTTTAAAGAAAAAATAAATTGCAACTTAAGAGTTTATAACTAAGACAACAAAAGTTTGTTAAATGCTTTGTCAAATTCATATTTCCTCATAGTTCGTCACTTAATTATTCTTATGCTGATTCTAATTAAGAATATGTTTCTACTACGTGGAAGCTTATAAAAATGTACTTCTCTCTAGCTTTCTCATTGGAAAGACTGGGATCATATTAATTAGTTAACTATAGTATTAATGTATAACAGTCCCTATACTGCTTATTTCATAGTTTTAGTTTTTCTAAACATTGAGCTAAAATAGTGATAAGTAGATGAAATGGAAAAGCTGAAATCATTGATTCAATTCTTAAGGATTAGCTGTGTTTTCTACATTTTCTTTCTCTACTTAGGACTGTGTTGGGTTAGGTTTATACTTAATATGAAGCTCCTTGAAGTAAAGATGAAGGCTTTGATAAGCCTTCTCTGTTTGCCCTAACTACTACCTTTTTGGTTTCTTAGACATGCCTTGTTGAAATGCTGTCCAGTTTTTCTTCTCTTTACTAGAGGGATTCCCTCTTAAAGCTAGTATTATCTGATTCAGTAAAGGGTACATACTCTTGGGTTATGGGCTGAATTGTGTGCCTCAAAAATTCATATGTTGAAGGCCTGCAGTACCTCAGAATGTGACCATATTTGGAGATAACATCTTTAAAGGGTGATTAAGTTAAAATAAAGCCCTTAGAGTGGCCTCTAATTCAATCTGCTTGGTATCCCTATAAGAAGATGAAATTTGAACACATAAAGAGACACCAGAGATGCACACACATAGAAGAAAGACCATGAAAGGACACAAGGAGAAGATAGCTATCTGCAACCTAAGAAGAGAGGCCTTGGGAGAAACCAAATCTGTTGACACCTTGATATTGGACTTCTAGCCTCCAGAACTGTGAAAAAATTAATTTTTGTTGTTTAATCTACCCACTCCATGGTGTCTTTGTCCATTTGGTCTGCTATAACAGAAATTCCATAGATGGGTGTAAACAACAGGGCATTTATTTCTCACAGTTCTGGAAGCTGGAAGACCAAGATCAAGATGATGGTTGATTTAGTATCTGGTGAGGACCCACTTCCTGGTTCACAGACAACCATATTTTTGCTGTGTCCTCACATGGTATAACGGGGCTCAGGATGTGCCCTTCACAGAGTGGTAGAAAAAGGTTGACTCTAGATTACATTGGTAAAAACAATTTGTTAGCTTTAAGTGCAGTGGATGTTATTACAGATTGGCACAAGGGCATAGGGAAATGTAAAATTTGGGGCTACCAAAGCCTCCATACTGAGTCATAAGTCAATTTGTATAGACTTTAAAATGATAAGTATTTTAGGTCAAAAGACAAAAATGTGTCCAGAGCTTCCTATGCAAATATCAAGGATGTCCCATACTCCTCTGTCACTCACTTCATATATAGTTGCCTTAAGAATGAAGGATAATTTCATGTATTTATACTTGGTGAAGATGGGCACAGCTGGTAACCAGCTTCCTTGATCATTTTTAACCCAGTAGTTAAAAAGATGAGAATTGTTGGAAAAAGTTCATCTAAAGCTCTCATAAAAGTAGACACAAAAACACTTGGAATCCTTTATTGCAGTTTAAAAATAATTTATATTCAAGTTATTTGGAATATGTAATATATAAAACATTAGACAATATCTAATGTACCATTTGTTATTGAAAATTGACTAAAGGATTTTCAATTTATAAAATAAATATTGACATAATCTCAGCCCTAGTATTGTTGCATGCTGTTGCTGCTGTGATGGTGCAATACCATGTTAATATCAATGGTATAATTTAGTGTCTTCTAAATGTATCTTTCTTTGTCAATGTGTTGCTCATCATTTTACAAATTACAGTTCTGTAATGGTGAGATAATTCATATCTTGGACATAGTGCTAAAATGATGAAGTGTTTCCGTTGTTGCTCAGCAATTGATCTTCCAAAATTTTGCATTTTCTGGTATTAATCATGTTTATGGGCCCAATGTTACTATAAAGAATTCTCAGTGTTGCAATGTGGTTACTTTCATCATTTATTAAGATACTCCCCTCATCCCCCTCCGCCATTCTTGTTCATTATAGCATAACAACGTCATATTGATTTTAATTGGAATTTCAAATTTGTGAATGCTAAATTATGTCAATGCACCAACCATAAAATACCTCCCTGCTCTTAGGCAGTGACTAACAACAGCAAACATCTGGATGAAAAGAGAGAACAACTGATGTAATCATAAGAGTGTTGCATGTTTTCAGTAAACACACCAAACCTCAACATGATCAAGGGACTGATTTCTGGTCCATTAAGCCAATTATCAAATTCAACCAAATTGCCTATCTTTTAAGCTTCCATGCATGTTAACTGAATGGCTTAAAGCAGAAACTGAACAATTAGCTACTTATTTCTTCCCCATTTGATTGGAAAACTTTGTTTTTATAAGCATGGCCAAGTACCCCTCAGACTTTATATATGCTGATGGAGAATCTAGTGTTTCCTTGTCTGAAATTTGCCTAATTGGAAATTGGCCAAGACTCCCACTTTTGGATTAGAAATTGACTTTGGCCACAAGATGACTTGAAAGAGTCTAGCAGAGGGGATTGATTCCCAGAAGTGGGATAAGAGCAGATGAATGGGTTAAAAGGTTAAAAAACAAAACAAAACAAAAGCAAACAAACAAATAAAAACCTCCCAGAGATTCTAGCAGTTTGCTTAAATAAATTTTAAATCTTCAGGGAGAACACCACTTTGCCTTGAAAACATTTCCCTAAAAAGTCTACAACTCTAAAAGCTGATTTTGCAAATGTGATACTTGAAAGCAAAAGTATAAACTAAGTAAATACTCTATTTTATAAATAAAAACATGCAACCTCTTTGACCCAGAAATCATACTCTAGGGAATTGATTGAGTCTAAGGAAATATTCAAATGAATGTTGTTATTACAGTAAATTTATAATAGTGACAAATTTGAAACAAACTTATAATCTAATGTTTAATAAACTATAGTACATTAACTCAGTAGACTGCTATGTAGCCATTACACTTTGTAAATCTGATACCTGAAGCAACATGGCAGAGATGTTTATAATGTATAAATGAGTATCCATATGAACAAAGCCTAGGAGGAAACTCAAAGAAGTGAAAAAAATTACAATGTTGAATGTTAGGAATATGAGCATCTTGATTTCTTTCTACTTTTTTCTTAAGCCAGTAAGTGCACATATTTTACAGAATGCCCAAGATCCCCAGGCCTAAATCTCTCCACAAAACAGGGTCAATGTTTTGGCAAGCAGATGGGATAGAGTCAGCCAGTTGGAGATGCTAATGTCACAATTCCAGCATGGGAATAAGAGCAGAACCACTGATCTCTGAATTAAGGAAATACATCAAATGAATAGGTGGGGCTGCCCACACAACCATTTTGTTTTCTAAAGCCAGACTGTGTGCTACTGCAGTGATTGTAATTCAACCCCTACCCCTCTGTTTAAAGTATTCTTCTTAAAAGGATGCCCTGCAAATAATTTTGTGGTTGTTTCCTATATGCTTTTAAGCAATGGTTCTGCCCCACAGTATGCTAAGTGCCAGATGAAATAGCTATGCCACTGTAGATTATTATGATGATATAGTAGTCTGCATTTATGCATACTTTACTTCACTCTCTACTATGGATGATCAAAGTAAAGCACAATTTCAAATTGAGAGCTGTGGTTTTATGTTTTATCCAGCTTATTTTGTATAAAAGCCTGCTGTGTATGAAGAGATTAACTTTTTGAGGGCTGGATCTGAGAACAAAATAACTGATCATTTTGTATCTTACCACATATTTTTGCATGTCATCATGCTCTTATGAATGTGTTTCTTTTGAGTGAATAGCAACTGCTCTTCATTAAGATATAGCACACGTATGTTAGAGGATTGGAAGGAGAGGCAGTAATGTTCAGTTAAAGGCCTTCAACATATAAACTCTTTCAAAAGTTATTCATTATGCTTCCAGATTTTTTAGACTACCTGTAAGACAAGTGAGCCTATATTATTAGTGAAAGCTGTTTAGTCTTCCCAGAGTCAGCTTAAATCCAAGGCTATTGAAAGTTTTTGAAACCATCATAAAAATGAGTCACTTATGTTTAATAATAATTTTCTATATAGTAATATTAATAATTACAACCCTAAAAAGGGAGTTTAAAAATCCTTCTCATGGAAAGTTGTTAACTTGCAATCTGTTTATATGAATGTTTTTCAGGTGGAAGTGACTCTTCCTGGGATAAGGATAAGATGCAGTCTTCTCTTGCTGCTCCTGGACCCCAACATGGAATTGCTCATGCAGCCCTGGCTGGCCAGCCAGGCCTTGGAGGAGCTCATACCCTCAATCCACTGCAGCAGAACCACCTGCTGGCCAATAGTATGTATACTGTCCTCCCAAAATTTGGTGTGTAAGAAAAATACCACCCAGGAACCACTGGACAACTTGCAATATCAGGGATGGTTTATTTCTCTTTGATAAGGTTTAACAATTTGAAGTTAGGAAGGTAGATAAAGAGGAATTCATTTGAAAGGGTGAGGTTTTTAGAACACAGATATATTGAGTGGCCATATAGCAGAGTAGAGGTACATAGGAAGCTATGTAAGAGAGTAGTTAAGAATTCTGGCTATAGTCACATAAACTTGGGTTTGAATTCCACATCTTTTGAATTCTGTATCACTGTCTTGCTCTGGAGAAGTCAGATAACTTTTCCAAGTCTCAGTTTCCACAACTACAAAATAGGAATAAAAATATACCTAGGCATTAAGGCTATTGAGAGGGCTAAAAATAATAAAGGAAAAACTGTTAGCAGTGACTTGCATATAGTAAGTACTTATTACTCAGTAGTCAAGCTACAGCTGAATTATACAAATTCAGGTTTAGATAATGTTTTTAGGAACTTCAAAGACTCAGAAATCTTTCTGTAAGGAAGCAGGCCTTATATATATTGCTTAGCTAAAATCTTACCTTTCTTACAGACAGGAAATCTGGGAGAAGAATTCCATTATTCCTTTCTCTGAGACTTTCATTCCCCCACTAGGATTAAGACAACAGAGGAATTCTGAGATATTTTAACATGATGTCCTAAATCTTAATGAAATTCATCAGTTATTAAGCATATAAAATAAGTTATGGTGTCATCCTTTAAGGAGATTATAATCTAAAGGGTGAAATGTCTCATAAAAAATGTAATGTTAAGCAAAAACAAATAAAATGAATGCCAGAAAAGTTGTAAATATTATAAGTCAAAACCAACTGATTAAGATAGACTTATGTCATAAAGAAGGGGAACCTAGAAGACTTCTTGTTTCTGGTCTGACATGTAAAGAGCTTATAAGTTGTCATTCTTGTCCTCACAACAGGAAAAAAGTGGACAGTCTGAAAATCAACAGCTCTTTTAAATCCATCAGAGACTGAGTACACAGGGTACAGTTATCCCCCAAACTGGATAGATTGGCAGATACAGAAAATCACAGATTATAGGGAGCAGAAGCCAGAGCTAGAGCCTGGTAGACGCATTTAAAGAGTAACTGAGTTATTTCTGAAGATTCAGAGTAGATCTAGCTTGAGAGATAAAAACTCCTGGGGGCCCATGCTTAGGGGGTCCCTACAGTTTCATGAGTTTTACCTCCAAAGCCCCATGAGGTTCTCAGGATGAAGACTTGATAAAGTTGTCCTCATGCTTCTAGAAGAGGAGAGAAAAAATAACCATTTCAAAATATGTCCAGAATGTTCTGTTCTCCTTAACAGAAGTCCATCCTCAAAGGAAACTACTTTACCAGAGGCTTAAACTATTTGGTTTCACCACAGCCTGACTTGGGGGAAGGGATACAGTAAACTCCAGTACCCTGTAGCCATTGATGCGAGGGAATAGAGATACAAAACTCCAGCCCCTTTAGTTTTTCATGTGGGGAAAGAGAAATACTCAACTCTAGTCCCCTCTAGCCTTCCTGTCTCACCTAAGAGGGCGAAAAGGCAGAAAAGAACTTGTGAAAGTCACAGCCCAAGGACACAGTCTCACTAGGAGACTGAGACTTAATCATAGGATTATAGACCGTTTCTTCTCTCTACACATTAGGGCTCTGCCTAGTAACAGGGGGTTACTACTGAAAGAACAGAAAGCCTCAGAAAGCCTCTAGGAAAAAACAAAGACAACAGGGAAGATAGGAAAATACAGCTGCTAATATGACAGTTACAGCAAACAGAAAACAGTCTAACTCCTTGCCAATAAACATAAAATTTCCCAATAAAGGTCTGTTTATGTCACTTCCCTTTACCCAATACACAATTTCTGGCTTTAAACAAAAAAATTACAAGGCATGTAAAAGGCAAAAAACACAGTATGAAGAGAAAAAGCAAGTGACAGTACCAGAATTAGATATAGCAGATATTTTAGAATTATCAGACTAGGAATTTTAAATAACTATGATTAATATACTAAGAGAATGGGAAAAGTGGAAAACAAAAGTATTCATGGAAATTTTAAGCAGAGAAAGGGAAAATCTAAGCATCAAAAGGAAATACTGAAAATCAAAAATACTTCAGTAAAATGAAGAATGCCTAAGACGGGCTCATCAGTAGACTGGCCAGGGTCAAGGCAAGGATTAGGAAACTTGGAGATATGTCAATAGAAACTTTCCAAACTGAAAAAACAAAGCAAAAATGAATGGAAAAAAGAACAAACGGAACAGCATATCCAAGAACTGTGTGGCAATTACAAAAGGTGTAGCACACATGTAATGGAAATACTAGAAGGACAAGATAGAGGGAAAGGAACAGAAGAAATATTTGAAGTAACAATGGCTGAAAAATTTCCCAAATTAATGAGACACTCCAAACTACAGATCCAGAAAGCTCACAAAACACTAAGAAAGATACATATTAACAAATCTACTGCTATGCATATTATAGTCAAAATGGAAAATCAAAAAGAAAAAATCTTGAAGGAAGACAGAGGAAAAAAAAAAAATCTCCTTACACATACAGGAACAAAGAGAAGAATTACTTTAGACTTACTTTCAGAAACCAGGCATTAAAGAATAGAGTGGTGTGAAATTGTTGGTGATGAAAGAAAAAATTCCACCAACCTAGAATTTTGTATCCAGTGAAATTTTCCTTTAAAAGTGTGGAAATAAAGACTTCCTCAGATGAACAAAAGTTAAAGGAATTTGTTACCATACCACCAGATCTGCCCTGTAAAAAATGTTAAAAGAAAGTCTTCAGAGAAAAGGAAAATGGTATAGGTCAGAAAGTTGGATCTACAAAAAGAAAGGAAGAGAGTTAGAGAAGGAATAAATTAAGGTAAATATTATATGTGTGTATATATATATATATATATATATATATATATATATATTCTTAATCGAACAAATAAACTGTTCCAAATAACAATAACAATGATATATTGGGTGATTATACTTTATGGATAAGTGAATAAGGTGAATAAGTGATATAAATGACAGTGATGTTATAAAGGACAGGAGGGAGGAATTGGAAATACTCTGCTATAAGGTAACTTCACTACCCATGAAATGGCTTAGTGTTATTTGAAAGCAGATTTAAATAAGTTGTAAAATGTATATTACAAACTCCAGGGAAATCACTTAATTTTTTAAAAAAATAAGTATAATTAACATGATAAAAGAGGAGAGAAAAATGAATCATATAAAATGGTCAGTTAACACCAGAGAAGGCAACAAAAGAGTGGAAGACAAGATTTTAAAAAAAGAAGAAACAAGGACATGAATAGAAAACAGTAACAAATATGATAGCTACCTACCCAACTATCATAATCACTTTAAATATGATTGGTCTAAATACACCAATTAAAGACATAGACTGACCCATGAATATTAGTGACCTGGGATATTGATGATTTTGCTTGTACTTACTTAAACAAAATACTTCTTGTATAATCAGGTATCAAGTATAAAAAAAAAGAAAAGGGCTTCCCTGGTGGCACAGTGGTTGAGAATCTGCCTGCCAATGCAGGGGACACGGGTTCGAGCCCTGGTCTGGGAAGATCCCACATGCCGCGGAGCAACTAGGCCCGTGAGCCACAATTACTGAGCCTGCGTGTCTGGAGCCTGTGCTCCGCAACAAGAGAGGCTGCGATAATGAGAGGCCCGTGCACCGCAATGAAGAGTGGCCCCCACTTGCCCCAACTGGGGAAAGCCCTGGCACAGAAACGAAGACCCAACACAGCCAAAAATAAATAAATAAATAAATAAAATTAAAAAAAAAAAAGAAAAAAAAAACAAAAGCAACAACAACAAAAAGAAAAAATAATGGAGACAAAGTAGATAAGAAAACCCAGGAGCCAGCCATGCTGAGAGCCACCCTCCCACCAGTGGGCTGGCACAATCGCTGGGACTGCCTGAACAGTGCAGCCAGCCCAGTCAACACCCAGCCCTACACACCAGTGGGCTTGAAGCCATTGCACAAGGAAAGGCCTGGCAGCCAAATGGGCTGGGGACTAACCCCACCTACCAGTGTGCCCATAGTAATTGAACCCATCACAACAGAAGGGCTCATGCAGCCCACACAGAAGACACTCCTAGAGCACATAGCTCTGCCGACCAGAAGGTTTATGCTGCTGTGCCCCATAAGACGTCTCCTATAAAAGGCCAATTTTCCAAAATCAGGAAATGTAACCAACCTACTTAATACATAGAAATATACATAGAAAATTAGGCAAAGTGAGGAGACAGAGGAATGTGTTCCAAACAAAGGAACAAGACAAAACCACAGAAGAAGAACATAGTGAAGTGGAAATAAGCAATCTATCCAATAAAGAGTTCAATTTAATAATCATAAAGATGCTCAATGAAGTCAGGAGAAGAATAGATGAACACAGTGAGAAGCTTAACAAATAGGTAGAAAATATGAAGAAGAACTAAACAGAAATGAAGAATACAATAACCTAAATAAAAAATGAACTAGAAGGGATCAATGGTAGATTAGATGATACAGAGGAATGCATTGGCAAAATGGAAGACAAAGTAGTGGAAATCACTCAAGATGAACAGAAAAAAGGAAAAGAATTTTAAAAAATGAGAACAGTTTAGAAGACATCTGGGACAACATCAAGCATTCTAACATCAACATGCTGGGGGGGCAGGAGGAAAAGAGAGGGCAGAGAACTTATTTGAAGAAATAATATCTGAAAACTTCCCTACCCTGGGAAAGGAAATGGACATCCAGGTCCAGGAAGCACAGATAGTCCCAAACAATGTGAAACCAAACAGATCCACATGAAGACAAATTATAATTAAAATGACAAAAAATAAAGAGAAAATCTTAAAAACAGTAATATGCAAGCAGCTGGTTACTTTGAAGGGAACTTCCATAAAACAATCAGACCCTTATCAGCAGAAACTTTGCAGGCCAGAAATGACTGGCATGATGAAAGTGATTAATGGCAAAAACCTACAACCAAGAATAAACAATCTGGTAAGGCTGTCGTTCATATTTGAAGGAGAGATAGTTTTACAGACAAGCAAAAACTAAAGAGTTCAGCACCACTAAAACTGCTTTGCAAGAAATGTTAAAAGAACTTCTTTAAGCGGGAAAGACCACAACTAGAAATATAAAAATTATGAAAGGAAATGTCTCATTGGTAAAGGCAAACATACAGGAAAGGTAGTAGATCAACCACTTAAAAGCTGGTAGTAAGGTTAAAAGATAAAAGTAGTAAAATCATCTATATCCACAATAAGTAGTTAAGTGATATACAAAACAAAAAAATGTAAAATATGACATCAAAAACATTACCTGTGAGGGATGGAGAATAAAATGCAGGGTTGTTAGAATCTGTTTGAACTTAAGAGATCATCCACTTAATATATGAACCACATGGTAAACACAAACC
Source organism: Balaenoptera ricei (assembly GCF_028023285.1). Classification (NCBI taxonomy): domain Eukaryota; kingdom Metazoa; phylum Chordata; class Mammalia; order Artiodactyla; family Balaenopteridae; genus Balaenoptera; species Balaenoptera ricei. The sequence goes on from NC_082660.1 coordinate 77,236,083, forward strand.
AAAAATCTATAATAGATACACAAAAAAAGGAGAAAGTGTTCAAACATAACATTAAAGATAGTCATCAAATCCCAAGGGAAGAGAGCAAAAGATAAGAAAGGAACAAAAGAGAACTTCAAAAACAATCAGAAAACAAAATGACAGTAAGTACATATCTATCAATAATTACTTTAAATGTAAATGGACTAAATATTCCAACCAAGAGAAACAGGTTTGGTTATATGGATTAAAAAACAAGATTCATACGTATGCTGTTTATAAGAGATTCACTTCAGATCTAAAGACACATACAGACCGAAACTGAGAAGATGGGAAAAGGTGCTTCATGCAGATGGAAATGAAGAAAGCTAGGGTAGCAATACTTATATCAGACAACATAGACTTTAAAACAAAGACTGTAGCAAGAGAAAGAAGGGTGTTACATAATTATAAAAGGATCAATCCAACAAGTAGATATAACAATTATAAATATATGTGAACTCAACATAAGAGCACCCAAATACATAGCAAATACTATCAAACATAAAGGGAGAAATTGACGGTAACAAAATAATAGTAGGTGACATTTACACCCCACTTACATCAGTGGATCTATCACTCAGACAAAAATCAATAATGAAACATTGGCCTTAAATAACACATTAGATCAGATGGAATTAAAAGATACATACATAGAACATGCCATCCAAAAGCTGCAGAATAACATTCTTTTCAAGTGCACATGGAACATTTTCCAGGATAGATCACATGTTGGGCCACAAACAAGTCCCAATAAATTTAGCAAGGTTGAAATCATATCAAGCACCTTTTCCCACCACAACGCTATGAGACTAGAAATCAGCCATAATGAAATGAACTGCAAAAACACAAACATGTGGAGGCTACACAATATGCTACTGAACAATCAATGTGTCGTTAAGAAATCAAAGAGGAAATTAAAAATACCTGGAGACAAATGGAAATGGAAAAAAAATAATTCAAAATCTATAACAAAATTCAAATCTATAAAAAAATATTTCAAAATCTATAACAAAAGCAATTCTAAGAGGGTTGTTTATAGTGATATAAATCCATTCCTGGAAAGAAGAAAAATCTTAAACAACTTAACCTTACACATAAAGGAACTAGAAAAAAAAAAACCCAAAGATAGTAGAAAGAAAGAAATAATAAAGATCAGAGCAGAAATAAATGATATAGAGACAAAAATAGTAATGATCAAGGAAACTAAGAGTTGGTTCTGTTAAAAGGTAAACAACATTGTTAAACCTTTAGGCAGACCCATGAAGAAAAAAAGAGAGAAGACCCAACTAAATAAAATCAGCAATGAAAAAGGAGAATTTAAACCAATACCACAGAAATACAAAGGATCCTAAGAGTTTACCTCAAACAATTACATGCCAATAAAATGGACAACCTAGAAGAAATGGAAAAATTCCTAGAAATGTACAATCTCCCAGGATTGACTCTGAAAGAAAAAGAAAATATGACCAGACCAGTAAGGAAATCAAATTAATAATAGAAAAACTCCCAACAAATAAAAGTCCAGTACCAGATGGCTTCACAGGTAAATTCTACCATACATTTAAAGAAGAGTGAATGCCTATCATTCTCAAACTATTCCAAAATATTGAAAAGGAAAGAATGTTTCCGAACTAATTCCATGAAGCCAACATCACACTTATACCAAAATCAGACAAAGATACAACAAAAAATAAAATTAGAGTCCAATATCACTGATGAACATAGATGCAAAAATTCTCAACAAAATATTAGCAAACTGAATCAGCAATTGATTAAAAAGATCATATACCATGATCAAGTGGAATTTATTACAGGGATGCAAGGATGGCTCAATATCTGCAACTCAGTCAACATAATATACCACATTAGCAAAACAAAAGATAAAAATCATCTCAATAGATTCAGAAAAGGCTTTTGATAAAATCCAACATCCATTTATGATTAAAAACTCTTAATAATATTGGTATAGAGGGAAGATATCTCAACATAATAAAGGCCATATATTACAGACCTACATCCAACAGAGTACACAATGGTGAAAAGCTCATAACACTTCATCTAAGGTCAGGAACAAGACAAGGATACCCACTCTTGCCACTTTTATTCAAGATCATTCTAGCCACAGCAGTCAGTTAAGAAAAAATAAATAAAACAACCCAAATTGGAAGGGAAGTAAAAACTGTCACTGTTTGTAAACGATGTGATACTATATAGAGAACACTCTAAAGATACCACCCCAAATTATTAGAGCTAAAAAACAAATTCAGTAAAGTTGTAGAAAACAAAATTAATATACAGAAGTCTATTGCATTTATATACACTAACAATGAACTATCTGAAAGAGAACTTAAGTAAACAATTTCATTTGCAATTGCATTAAAAAGAATGAAATACCTAGGAATAAGCCACACCAAGAAGTTAAAAGTTTTGTACTCAGAAAACTGTAAGACATTGATGAAAGAAATCGAAGATGACACAAACAAATAGAAGGAAACACTATGCTCATGGATTGGAAAAATTAATATTGTTAAAATGACCATACTACCCAAGGCAATCTACAGATTCAATGCAGACTCTATCAAAATACCCATGGCATTTTTCACAGAACTAGAACAAATAATTCTAAAATTTATATGGAAACACAAAAGACCCCAAAACAATCTTGAGAAAGAAAAACAAAGCTGGAGGTGTCATGCTCCCTGATTCCAAGCTGTACTTCAAAGCTATAGTAATCCAAACAGTATGGTACTGGCACAAGAACAGACACATAGTTCAATGAAACAGAATAGGGAGCCCAGATATGATCCGAAACTCACATGGTCAATAAATCTCTGGCAAAGGAGGCAAACTTTACAATGGGGAAAAGACAGCCTCTTCAGTAAATAGTGTTGGGAAACTGGACAGCTACATGGAAAAGAATCAAACTGGACTACTTTCTCACACAATATACAAAAATAAACTCAAAACAGATTAAAGACTTAAAAGTAAAACCTGAAACGTAAAACTCTTATAACAAAACATAGGCAGTAAGTTCTTTGACATCCATCTTAGCAATATATTTTTGGATATGTGTCCTCAGGCAAGGGAAACTAAAGCAAAAATAATCAATTGTGACTACCTAAAACTAAAAAAAACTTTTGCACAGTGAAGGAAACTATTAATAAAAGAAAAGTCTACCTACTGAATGGGAGAAGATATTTGTAAAAGATATATCTGATAAGGCATTAATATGCAAAACATACAAAGGACTCATACAACTCAACATCAAAAAATCACCTGATTACAAAATGGGCAGTGGACCTGAATAGACATTTTTCCAAAGACATGCAGATGGCCAACAGATGCATGAAGGGATGCTCAACATCACTAATCATCAGGGAAATGCAAATCAAAACCAAAATGAGATCTCACCTTATGCCTGTCAAAAAGATAAGAAATAACAAATATTGGCAAGGATTTGGAGAAAAGGAACTCTCATGCACTGTTGATGGAATGTAAATTGGTGTAGCCACTATGTAAAATGATATGGACATTCCTCAAAAAAATGAAAATAGAACTACCATACCATCCAGCAGTTCCACTCTTGGGTATTTATCTGAGGAAGCCAAAAATACTAATTTGAAAGAAAAAATATGTACCTAACTGTTCATAGCAGCATTATTTATAGTAGCCAAGATAATGGAAGCCACCTAAATGTCTACAACTGATGAATGGTTAAAGAAGAGGTGGAATAATAATAAATAATGCAATCTTGCCATTTGCAACAACGTGGATGGGCCTGGAGGGTATTATGCTTAGAGAAATGTCAGACAGAGAAAAAGACAAATACTGTATGTTTTCACTTATATGCGGAATTTAAAAAACAAATCAAATTAACAAATATTACAAAACATATACAGACTCACAGATTCAGAGAACAAACTAGTTGTTACCACAAGGGGCAAGTGTGGGGGGAAGGGCAAAATAGGTGACGGGGATTAAGAGGTACAAACTACAGGTAATAAAACAAATAAATCTTAGGGATGTAATGAACAACACAGGGAATAGAGTCAATATTTTATAATAACTTTGTATGGTGCATTATCTATAAAAGTATCGAATCACCAAGTGTACACCTGAAGCTAATATAACATTGTAAGTCAATTATATTTCAATTAAAAATAAAGAAATAGCCCAATTAAAAAAGGGTCAAAGACCTGAACAGACACCTCATCAAATAAGATATACAGATGACAAATAATCATATGAAAATATACTCAACATCATATGCCATTAGGGAGTTTCAGATTAAAACAAAATGAGATACCCCTGCACACCTATTGGAATGGCTAAAATCCAAAACTTCATCAACATTAATTGCTGGTATGGATTTGGAGCAAGAGGAGCTCTCATTCATTGCTGGTGGGAATTCAATATGGGACAGCCATATTGGAAAGCATTTGGCAGTTTCTCACAAAGCTAAACAGAGTCTCCCTTGTTTATCAAATGAATTGAAAATTTATGTCCACACAAATATCTACACACCAATGTTTATAGAAACTCTATTCATAATTGCTAAAAGTTGGAAGCAAACCACAGTGTCCTTCAATAGCTGAATGAGTAAAACTGTGGTATATCCATGCCATGGAAGAATAGTTAGCAATAAAAACAAATGAGCTGTGATGCCTGGAAAAGACTAGTGCATATTTCTAAGTGAAACAAAGCCAGTCTGAAAAAACTAAATACTGTATGAGTCCACTTATATGGCATTCAGGAAAAGGCAAATCTATAGAGACATTAAAAGCCAAGTGTAAGAGGAAGGGTGAATAGAGAGAGCAGAGGGGATTTTTAAGGCCAGTTAAACTATTCTGTATTATACTGTAATGGTAGATACATGATACTGTGCATTTGTGAAAATCCTTAGAATTTGCAACACAAAGAATGAACCCTATTGCACACTATGGACAGTAGTTAATAATAATGTATCAATATTGATTCATCCATTGTAGCAAGTGTACCTCACTAATCCATGATGTTACTTAGAGGGGAAACTGCTGGTGGAGGGGAAGTATATGGAAATTCTCTGTAAATTCTGCTCATTTCTTTTACTGTAAACCTAAAACTGCTCTAAAATTAAAGTCCATTGATTAACAAAAGGAGGAGGACTTTTACCATACCCAAACAAATGTGTTAGAGTGGTAGATTCCAGAGAGAGGCATCAACAAAAGTGAAGGCTAAGGTGAGTTAAAATTGTAGAGAGCTCCATCTAGTCCAGAGGGGCTAGAGTAGAGCATACACAGAGGGATATAGTGAGATATCAAAGCTAGAAAGGTATTTTCACATGAAACCAAAGAGCTTATATTTTATTCTAGAGACAGTGAGTAGCCACTGAAAGTCTTAAAATTGGAGTGGAAAGGCAAATTAAATGGCATAGGAAAACCAGGAAGACAGGTTACCTTCTAGGCATGGTGGGATTGGTGCCTGACTGTAGAACGCAATATATCACAGAGGAAAACATGACTTGGAAACCAAATGAATGTGATATTTTAGAGGGAAGATTAGAGTATTATTGAAGTTTGTAACCTTAATGGCTAGGAGGAGGTGGTGCCATACACTTACATAAAAGTTATAGGAGTTGCCAGAATACCAAGATGCATTAGAAAGAGTGCTTATAGTCGTCTGCCTGATGTCCTTGTGGTTGACAGGAAAGAAAAAATCCATTTTGGTGATTTTTAAAAAGAGTTTGTCTTCATTACCATTCTATTAAAAGTTGCTGTACATTTCTGACATGTGACTAAATGAGCCAGATTGCTGGAGTGTTGTGTACTATTGATGGCTCTTAATGTTTCCAGCTTTGGGAAAAGGTTGACTTACATAATTCAGTATTTGCATATGCTTTGAATGTGCAGCTCAACTGGGGTCACTGTTAAACTTGCCTGTAATATAAATATTAGCTTAAATTCCAGGGTACTATAGTCAATTCATGGTTAGTTATTGTAGGTCATGATCTGAAATTGTGACTTTTAAGCCCTTCATGGTTATTTGAAATGTTTAATGAATTATATTTTAAAACTGTCAATGGGCTGTTAAATTCTGTTTGTGGTTTGCATTTAGTTTGCATGTCAATTGGACTTTAAGTAGGCATATGACTTGATACCGCCAGATGGTATCTGGATGATGCTGGAAAACTTTGGAGAATGAGGAAAGATTATTATACTGCTAAGGGAAATGTAAATTGAACAAAAGTTTATTTAAGCATTTGAGAGGTAAATGGAGGCACTGATGGCTACTTTTCATCTACGGTTTGATCAATTTTCTATTAAAATACTGAGTACGTAAAGAAGAATTGGAAGTCTATAATTATCTTGGGTTTGTGGTAAATGAGAACCTTATATAGAAATCTACGTATGTTATTGATGATTGCTATTATATGGAGCATAAAGTGAAGGTTCTTAGGGGAAGATAAATAGTGATTAATTTATGTTATGGAATATCCTATCATTATAGCAAAGCTGTATGATGGTTAACGTATAAAATGCATATATATCTAAGTAATTTTGAAAGCTTAACTGAAAATAAACTAATTTAAAACGGTGTGCAGAAATCCATTTTGAATTCAGTGTTTACATTGTGTTCAGGCTTTAAATTAATAATCACAGGAAAAAGTTTTCACAACTGAAAAGTATGTTTTGATAGATTGCTCCTAAAAAGGATTCAGAGACTGAGCCATAAGTGAAGTGATGGGGAAAAGTTTAAAATACTTTATTAATATTTTTTGGGGATTTGGAGTCATAGGAAGTATAGAATATGTTTCCCTTCTGGGGTTCCATGCAAAATTTGTTTCTAGCTTTTTTTTTTATCCTTGTGTAATTCTGATAACAGTGCATTTTGTGGCTATCTTTATCAGAAATATTGGTGATGGTTGTACTCTTTATTTACGAGTTTCTTTAATAGAGATAACCACTTTAATGTATGAGACCTGTCATATCCAGAAGTTTGTTTTATTCTGCTGCTTTTGAAATTGTTTTGTTAATGACTTTAATTCAACCATTATTGTTGAACTCAGGAGATGGACTTCAAATCAATTCACAATGTTTCTTCCTTCTAGCCTCCTTTTGGTCCTAAAAATATGTGTGTAAAGTGTTTGTGTTGCTGTTGCTGTTGTTTTGAGGAATGATAGTTAAGGGGCCTCTGAATATATTTCCTATAGATTCATTGTTGTACACTTGCTGTTGTGATATGGGAAGCAAGAAAAAATGAGGGGATGGCAAAGAGGAAAAAGGGATGTTATTAACAGTTGATAATTGTGTGCAAGATGAACACAAACATTGCCCATAGTAGAATGTTAATAGTCTGTAATAATTTAGGAAAATTTTAGGTAAGCATGTTTTAGAACATCTGTTAAAGATTGCTAGTTCCTGGGCTCATGTCCAAAAGAAGGCAAGATTACTATCAAGACAATAGTTTAAAATACACTATAAAGTGCTATGGTTTACTTATTGTAGTCATGTTAGCATCTGTAATGTTAGGCTAACTTTCCTTATCCTCTGCTCAAAGGTATTTCTTCACAAATCCCAATCTTATAAGGGAAAAGTAGACAACTATTTTAATTTGTTACCATTTTCGTGATGACATATCTGTGGCTACCACAAGTGTAATGTGGATAGTACTTGAAAGATATTAAGAAATTCAAAATATGTGAGAAAGATTTCACATTGCATAAGAAAACAAATGGAATTCTTGATGCTACTCAAAGATATTGGTATTTGTTATTAAACTGGAAAACAGGCTGATATTTTGATAAGGGAGTTATTCCTTACAGACAAAGGCTCCAAATTAGAGCTATACACATTCATTTTAGAGATTTATAACTAAAAGAGTAGGACATATTCCAAGTCTTATTTTCTTCAATAATTCTGAAGCCTAGAGAATCTATATCTTATCATACCAGCACCACTATTATGTCTCCTAAAGAAAGAGTTAAGCTAGAAACTATCTACACATCAGTACATTATAATGTTTAAAAAGAAAGTTACTTCTTTTTGTTAAACAAAGTGATGTTCAGCTCAAAGATTTTTGTTTGTTTTTATAAGTAAAAAAGTTTGAACCTTGTAACTATTTTGGGAGTGAGAGCATGAACAAGGAATATTGTTAAATAAAAGTCTGTGGATATAGGAACATTTTTAAATTATAAAACAATGTTAAATCCCATAAGTACTATTAATTTCTCAAAGAGATACTAGGATATATTAAAACTTCATTTAAAAAAATTCAACAAGAGTGAAATATAGATTTTTTTTTACTATTTTATAGGATCAATTTTGATGTGATTTCCCTTTGTCTAAACAATGTAACTAATGTAATAATTTAACATGCGCTGTCTCTTTTAGGACTGGATCTGCCATTTATGATGATGCCTCATCCCCTACTTCCAGTCAGCTTACCTCCTGCATCAGTTGCCATGGCAATGAATCAGATGAACCATCTCAATACTATTGCCAACATGGCTGCTGCAGCCCAGATTCACAGTCCACTCTCCAGAGCTGGGGCCTCAGTTATAAAGGTAAGAATCATGATTTAGAAGAGGACAACGGTGTTAATTACATGTAAATTTTGATAAAATAATAGCAATACCACTAGATCTTCAGTATAAACACACAGCTCATTGACTCAGTTGCTTAGCATAAAGTATTGATGAGTTTGATTTCTGACTAGGCCTGCTAAGGTGTTTTTTGTTTTTTATTTTTGTTATTGTTGTTGTTTGTTTTCATTAAATGACCACAGATATGACCTTTAATTCTAGCTTCCTGTCCTGCATTCATGAGAAGATTGTGTGGGAGGTGTGCCCACCTAAGGACAGAGTAGAAGAATGTCCAAAATCCATTCCCATTGCTGGTGTGAAAGAAAGTAACCACTGTATCTTTTTGGTGTTTGTGATGCGGTTGTGGAGTAGTATATACCATACAAGACTTATAGTCGGAAAGACCTGAATTTCAATTCTTATTCTGCCAATTAATAGCTGAATGACCTTGGATATGACAATTAACCCTCCTGAACTTGTTTCCACAACTGTAAAATATAGGTGATAGTAATAATCTATCCCACTTATTTCATTGGCTGTCTGGAGATAATATGAGTAAAACATAGTTTAAAACTGTGAAACATTAAATAAATACTTATGATAATTTATATCATTATCATCATATTCTAGAATAAAATTTTTCAAAATTTCAGGACAACTGGGTAATGAAACACAAAGAATATTTTATAATCCTCCTTATGTCTCCTATTAGTTTAGCACATGGTCTCTCTGCCCTCCAAGTAACACGTGAACTAAGCTCTTTAATGTATTTTTCCTTTTGTTGAGGAGATAATATAAGGGTATATAGGATCAAAAGAGTATAGTTAATCCAGGCAACCCTTGATTTGTTCCTTTGTTCCTTCATTTATTCAACAAATATTATACTCTTGATATATACACATCACAGAGAGCAATATAGGATATGAATAGGACATAATTCCTGACTTCCAGGACTCACAAACTAAATTTAAGACAAACAACAAGTACTATTTAACTTACATAACAACACAGACTGTGATGGATAGTATAGAGAATCACCAAGTATCACAAGAATTTAGAGGAGGGAGAGATCAAACCTAGATTGGAGAAAGAGGGAGCAGGAATCACAAATGGCATTACAGTTGATGGATTTGAGCTGGGCCTTGAAATATTGATATGATTGTAATAGATGCACATGGGAGTGAAAGAAGTGAAGGCAGAAGAAATGTGAGATTCTAGACATTTTTGTTCCATTTTAAATTAGCTTCCAGTTTGGGGGACTTCTAAAACAATGAAGAAAATTTAAAACATAACCTTTGTAGGAAAGGAAAAGAAAAACTGATAAATTTTTATTAAGCTCCATATATATTTCCATGGCCAAGAGGCAGTGTGCTTCCTGTAAAGGTTGTGGTCCTCAGTGAATTAGTCTACCCCAGCTAATCAGAGCTCTGTTTGAATACTTGATCAGAACGTAAACCAGGAATCGGAGTTGTCTTTGAGACAAAAAATCACCCATGAACATTATTTAAAAGATGGAATAAGTTTCCTATGATTTTGAAACTGGATGGCTACTACATAAATGTGACCCCACACAAAACAGGGAAACTCTATTATGAAACAAAACATGATTTACAGTAATGGAATTGTCACACTTACTTTGAAATGATGAAAAAATACTCTCAATAGAGGTATGATTATGGCTCTTCAGAAGTACCTTTGTTTACTTTCTTAATGACCATTACTCAGACTGAATCAGCTACATTTTGTTTGAATGTTTGGGACTTTGGATAGCTTTGTGATGAATTTGGATCAAAGAGGCACTTGGGGACGGAGTTCATGACTAGTATTTGGTTATCGGTGGAGATAACGATTGAAATGGAAAGGATAATTATCTTTTCCTTTAATAATTCAAATATTGTTAATGTATAAAAGCAATATAGCTATATTTTTGTTTATTGCTGATTTGTCTACTTCATATGCAACCTATTTTAAGAGAAAGTCAGAACCTTCACAAACACAATTGGATGCTGTTTTGTAAAAGTTGACATAGATCACATGGTTATTTAAGTCCTGCAAATATGCAGAAACCATTTTACGCTGAAGAAAATTACATCTACTTTCATATAGTTATTTTGACTAAAGTCAGTTGAAAACAAAATATTTATTTTGAATTCCTTTTGATAAATTTCTCTGCAAATCTATTGAAGTAGATTTCCATCAGAGGATGAGAAGGAAATAAAAAAAAAAATTTTACAAAGAGTTGATTTCAGTGAATATGTAGTGAGAAGCTTTTTAATATAGTTGCCAAGTTTTGCTTGTTTATTTTTTCAAAGGTGCTATTGTATATAGTAACATTATTAGTTTTCAAATAATAATTCACAGGAACTACCATAACAAAATATTTTAATTAATTGACAAATTAGGTGTTCATATGTTAAAACCTCACCCCTTCTTTCAAGAACAGTTATCAATATGATAATAGCTATATGGTACCCAATTATATGGACAGAAATTTCACACCTCTGTTGATCTATATTTCAACGGAAATTTGTTTTCAATGTGCTTCTTGGTGAGGCACGTTTTCAAAGTTCAATCTATTAGAATATCACATGCAGTGGGCAAACCTATGAATTGAGAGTTTATCATGTACTACTACTTGTGGCATACAGGAACTATTCAAAAAAAACCACATTTTCTCTATTACATTTACAGATTATTTTTATCCTGGTAGTTTTTCATAAAAAAACAGATATTTAAATTTGTATTACTCATTGTAATTACTCACAAAATATTTGCATTGAAGTCATCAGATCTTTTATATTATATTTACCATTTAGAGGTAAACTGTCTTTCCAAAATTTGAATGATCAGAAAATTTAACATTTAACATTTAGAAATAAATGACATAATTATGGAATTTGATTTTTTTCTGACAAATCCACTATGAATTAAGGAAAGCCACAACGGCTTGCTTCACAAAACGCTCTTTGCTGTGTATTACATTGTCTGAGCTCAGACGGTCTGCTATAACAAAATACCATAAACTAGATGGCTTAAACAAGAGAAATTTCTCACAGTTCTAGAGGCTGGGAAATCCAAGACCAAAGTGCCTGTGATTATGTTCCTGGTGAGAGCTCTCTTTCTGGTTTGCAGACAGTCATCTTCTTGCTGTGTCCTCACAAGGTGAAGAGAAAGAGAAGAAGCTAGCTCTACCATGCCTCTTCTTATAAGGGCACTAATCCCAACATGAAGTTTCCCCCCTTATGACCTATTACCTCCCAGAGCCCCATCTCTAAATACCACCACATTTAGGATTAGAGTTTCAACCCATGAATTTTGGGGAGACAAGCTTTCAGTCCGTAGCATAGACAATCTAATGTGAATATAGAGTCATCTAGGAAAGCATCTCTGTAGTTAAAAGTCAGCTAGTATTTCCATTATATCCCCACTTTCAAGCGATTTAAAACACAGCTGAAGAAAAAAATATATATATATCAGAAACTTGATATACACAGTAAGAGATTATAACACATTACAAAAAAGTCCAAAATATGTGTTTAGTTGTATTAAAATTTACAAATATTCACAAAAAGAGCTACCAAACTTATTGATGTGTTTAAATTATTCTTATTGCTTGCATATCTTTTTTTTTTAATAAATTTATTTATTTATTTATTTTTGGCTGTGTTGGGTCTTCGTTTCTGTGCGAGGGCTTTCTCTAGTTGCGGCAAGCGAGGGCCACTCTTCATCGCGGTGCGCGGGCCTCTCACTATCGCGGCCTCTCTTGTTGTGGCGCACAGGCTCCAGACGCGCAGGCTCAGTAGTTGTGGCTCACGGGCCCAGTTGCTCCGCGGCATGTGGGATCTTCCCAGACCAGGGCTCGAACCTGTGTCCCCTGCATTGGCAGGCAGATTCTCAACCACTGCGCCACCAGGGAAGCCCTGCATATTTTTTTTTTCTTACTTTTAAGTAAAATTTTTCCTGTTTTCATATCATTTTTTTAAATCTCTGGAATTAAAAAAAATGCTGTGATATTGTTTTCAGAATCCTTCTAAACACCTGCTACTCTCCTTTAGCGTAGTTTGTGTTAAGCTGATGCCTGTGTGTTGTCACTGATGCTCATGAGACTGTGATGACAATTTCCTTTGGAAGCTGGACTTGCAGTATGTGCTTTGAATATATGAGAAATAGAGAATATCAAGTTAGTGAATGAGTTGCTCTATAAACCATATTTAATTTCCAGCACTTAGCATTTCTTTTTTTATATTTCACATATTTTGACATTTTTATTTTTAAAGGGTTTTATTTTATTCTTTTTCAAAATATTTTCCCATTTGGTTATTACAGAATATTGAGCAGAGTTCCCTGTGCTATACAGTAGGTAGCTGGTTAACTATTTTAAATATAGCAGTATGTACATGTGTGTCCCAAACTTCTACTCTATCCCTCACCTCCACCCCATGCTTCCCTGTGACAACCATAAGTTCTTTCTCTAAGACTGTGAGTCTGTTTCTGTTTTGTGTATAAGTTCAGTTGTATCATTCTTTTTTTTAGATTCCGCATATAAATGATATCATATAATATTTGTCTTTCTCTGTCTGACTTACTTCACTTAGTATGATAATCTCCAAGTCCATCCATGTTGCTGCAAATGCCATTATTTCATTCTTTTTATGGCTGAGTAATATTCCATTGTATATATGTACCTCATCTTCTTTATCCATTCATCTGTCGATGAACATTTAGGTTGCTTCCATGTCTCGGCTATTGTAAACAGTCCTGCAATGAACATTGTGATGCATGTACACTTTCGAACCAAGTTTTTCTCCAGATATATACACAAGAGTGGAATTGCTGGATCATATGGTAGTTCTATTTTTAGTTTTTTAAGGAACCTCCATACTGTTCTCCCTAGTGGCTGTACCAATTTACATTCCCACCAACAGTGGAGGAGAGTTCCCTTTTCTCCACACCCTGTCCTACATTTATTGTTTGTAGATTTTTTGCTGATGGCCATTCTGACTGGTGTCAGTTGATATCTTATTGTAGTTTTGATTTGCATTTCTCTAATAATTAGTGATGTTAAAGATCTTTTCATGTGCCTCTTGGCCATCTGTATGTCTTCTTTGGAGAAATGTCTATTTAGGTCTTCTGCCCATTTTTTGATTGGGTTGTTTGTTTTTACAGTATTGAGCCACATGAGCTGTTTGTAAATTTTGGAGACTAGTCCTTTGTTGGTTGCATCATTTGCAAATATTTTCTCTCATTCTGTGGTTGTCTTTTTTGTTTTGTTTATGTTTTCCTTTGCTGTGCAATGCAAAAGCTGTTGAGTTTAATTAGGTTTGTTTGTTTGTTTGTTTGTTTGTTTTTATTTCCATTACTGTGGGGGATGGATTGAAAAAGATATTGCTGCGATTTATGTCAGAGAGTGTTCTGCCTATGTTTCCCTCTAAGAGTTTTACAGTCTCACATTTAGGTCTTTAATCCATTTTGAGTTTATTTTTGTGTGGTGTTAAAGAGTATTCTAATTTCATTTTTTACATGTAGCTGTCCAGTTCTCCCAGCACTATTTATTGAAGAGACTGTTTTTCCTCCATTGTATAGTCTTGCCCCGTTTGTCATAGATTAATTGACGATAGGTGCATGGGTTCATTTCTGGGCTTTCTATCCTGTTCCATTGATCTGTATGTCTGTTTTTGTGCCAGTACCATACTCTTTTGATGACTATAGCTTTGTAGTATAGTCTGAAGTCAGGGACCCTGATTCCTCCAGCTCCATTTTTCTTTCTCAAGATTGCTTTGGCTATTCGGAGTCTTTTGTGTATCCATACAAATTTTAAGATTTTTTGTTCCAGTTCTGTGAAAAATGCCATTGGTAATTTGATAGGGATTGCATTGAATCTGTAGATTGCCTTGGGTAGTATAGTCATTTTCCCAATATTCATTCTTCCAATCCAAGAACATGGTATATTTTTCCATCTGTTTGTGTTGTCTTCGATTTCTTTCATCAGCATCTTATAATTTTCCAATACAGGTTTTTCTTCTCGTTAGGTGGGTTTATTCCTATGTATTCTATTCTTTTTGATGTGATGGTATATGGGGTTTTTCTTTAATTTCTCTTTCTGATCTTTTGTTATTAGTGTATAGAAATGCAACAGATTTCTGTGTATTAATTTTTTTTTTTTAATTTTATGGCTATGTTGGGTCTTCGTTTCTGTGCAAGGGCCTTCTCTAGTTGTGGCAAGCGGGGGCCACGCTTCATCATGATGCGCGGGCCTCTCACCATCGCGGCCTCTCTTGTTGCGGAGCACAAGCTCCAGACACGCAGGCTCAGCAATTGTGGCTCACGGGCCCAGTTGCTCCGCGGCATGTGGGATCTTCCCAGACCAGGACTCGAACCCATGTCCTCTGCATTGGCAGGCAGATTCTCAACCACTGCGTCACCAGGGAAGCCCCTGTGTATTAATTTTGTATCCTTCCACTTTACTGAATCCATTGATGAGGTCTAGTAGTTTTCTGGTAGCATTTATAAGATTTTCTATGTATAGTATCAAATGTATAGTATCATGTCCTCTGCAAACAGTGACAGTTTTGCTTCTTCTTTTCCAATTTGGATTCCTTTTATTTTGTTTTCTTCTCTGATTGCCATGGCTAGGACTTCCAAAACTATGTTGAATAAAAGTGGCAAGAGCAGATATCCTTGTCTTGTTGCTGATCTTAGAAGAAATGCTTTCAGCTTTTCACTGTTGAATATGATGTTAGCTGAAGGTTTGTCACATATAGCCTTTATTATGTTGAAGTTTGTTCTTTCTTTGCCCACTTTCTGGAGAGTTATTATCATAAATGTGTGTTGAAAACACTTAGCATTTCTGATTAAAGTGCCTGGGAGGAAATATTTTAATATTCCTGTGCTTCACTTTTTCTTTCTGCAAACTAGATCTCTCACATTCTTTACACTTCATTTCTATGTTTCCATTTCTTCTGATTGAATCTACATCAGAAAACTGGTTAGGGTAATCTATAAGTCATGTTAACTCCTAATCATAATTCAGGTTAGCCAATTTGGCATTTGTTAGCAAGTATATTGTTAGCTATTTGAATCAGAAGAAGCCACTGATATCTGGTTTAAAGCCATCCATATTTTTTGTTCTCCATTGATTGAGTCCCTATTATGCATCAGATGGTTTTTAAGGCTTATAACCTAATGGGAAGAGACAAATAATAAACAGAATTCTTTATTAAAAATTTAAATAGATGAAATTAACTAATATGTACTATTTTGAAAACATGCTTTTGCTGATTTTGTTTTATACTCCATGAGACCAGGATTCCTGAGTCATAAGAAAAATGGAAACTATGTACAATGATTTAAGTTTTCCTACCTTCTCTGTGCTTAAAAGTTTACTAGTAGATGATTGTCATTGTGCCATGTTTGTCCTTAATTTTTCAGGTTCTTTAAAAGGACCAATGTAGAATGCATACAACTGTGATTGCATATTTGCATAATATGTGTTTTAATAATGTGACAGTGTACTTGTGTTCGTTTGAATGCTCATAGACTCAAATGAATGCAACACTTAGTGTACTTATTCATAATCTTGTTATTTGCCTAGTCTGATAATGTTGAACATTAGAATGAAATAAAAAACCTTCAAATTCCTATAATAGACTTAAAAGTTCAGTGTTTTAGAGTTTATATTTGGTCCAGCATCCAGTGGTGTGTCTGTAAAGCAGCTCTTCATAAACAAAACAAAATAAAAAAGAAAACCTCTGATTTATAACATTTGCTAATTTCTATGGTGTAAATATTCCCACCATGGCTGATTTCAAGTTAACAACAGCTTAACACTTGGCTCACAGAATTACTGTATATTTAACAATTAGCTCTAGTTTGAGCAAGACAACACTCCCCTTTTAAAGCATTACATGAAATATGAAATCTTTATCAAATCAAACTTTCTATGCCAATATTCTCCCATATCCATTAAGCAAATCAAACAAAATCTTTTCAAAACAGTTTACCTATTATCTTTTATTTCTTCAGAAAGGCATAACATGTGAGTCAAAGTTTAAGAAATCTCTATAAAATGAATGAATAATTAGTTTCTTTGACAATTGATATTATACCAGCTTAACATAGAATAAAGTCAAATTGGAAAGAGCATAATTACATTTGTGCCTTTCTCTTCTACCACTGTGTAAATATTTCTACCCTAGTGTGAAAAAAGTTAGGTGATTAGAGGTGTTGATTCCTGCAAATGTCCTTAGATAGTGAAAGCTAACCCAAGGGAGACTAGACCTGGCTTCATCCTTTTAATTTCCTTTTCACAGGTAGGAGAGAAAACCATAGCTTTTTAGAGCTCTGAGAAGTGATGTGCCTTTTAGAAGCTTAGAATCTAAAGAAAATATATATTTGCTTATGGTTTAATAAACTTCCCCACCTCCATGGTGGTAAACAATTAACAAAGTATCTTAGGCAGATGCATAGCACATACCTACTATAGCAACACTATTCAATATAGTAGCCACTAGCCACATGTGGCTATTTCAATTTAAATTAATTAAATAAAATGAAAACTTCAGTTCCTCAGTTTCAACTAGCCACATTTCAACTGCTCAATAGTCACATGGTACTTGACTACTATATTGGATAGCACAGGTAAGGAACATTTGCATCACTGCAGAAAATTTTATTGGACAGCACTGTTCTAAAGCATTAGATAGTATGGTTGAAAAGTTCAGAATCACTAGTAATCTTTGGGAAAAAAGGATAATACAGATTGAAAAATCAGCAAATGTATTGCAATTAGCCTTGAATTTGGCCAGAAATGATAGCTATTGCTGAATATTGGCTTACTCCATTATTATTGTCATCTTTTTCTATTAGAAAACAGAGAGCAAGAACACAGAATTCACTGATTTAGCAAAGGTCTAATATGTGCAGAGGATCATGTTACATTGCTTTATCAAAAACACAAAATGAAACAGGCAGATGCCCCATCCCCCAAATAATTTATAGAATTATATACTGTTTCTGGCTAGAGCCATCATAGTTTGTCAGCTAAGTAAGATGCATTGAGAAGATTTCACTGGAGGCAGTATGGCATGATGGGTAAGAGCACAAGCTCTGAAGTCAGATTGTCTGCCTGTATTTGAATCCTGGTTTCAAAATTTCTTTTATATGACTTTAGGAAAATTAATTAACCTGCCTGTATCTCAGTTTGCCTTATTTCCCAATGAAATGGGGATAATAATTGTACCTACTTCATAGTGTTAACAAGAGACTTAAATGAGACAAACTTGTTAGCACACTTAGAGCACTGTCGGACATCTAGTAAATACTCAGTATATATATTAGGTAATATTATTTTATTATGTTTTATACTTATGTTTTCTTTTATTATGTTTTCTATACTCATATAGAAATAGTAATAAGTAGAAACCAAAATCATGGCAGAGAGCTAGCCTGAGAAAGAAGTAGCTTTCCCTATATACATTTGTCTGTGCAACTTCTTATCAGTACCAGAACCAAGGGTTCCCCACCATTAGATGCATATACAGGTATTGGACCTGCCCTCTAGAGAGCATCCGTTCATGTGCAATGGCTATTTTGATCTCAGTGCCACAAAAGAAAAGTTAGGGATCTGGTGGGGACTGGAGAGATGTGCCCATTCTGATATCAAAATTGATCTAATTTGTATTTTATTTTAATTTATCTTTGAATGTTTATATGTGGATTATTTAGTCTTTAGTCTGAACTAGGAGCATCTACACACCATATGAAGACACCCATAGGCCTTTCTTTCATCCTCAATGGGTATATTAGTCACTCAATAAATGTTTGTTGCATGAATGAATGAAAACTAATGATTCATCAGATATTAAACTTTGGGGAATGTTTTCAACATAAATGATCATTAGTGATACAGATGTTAATTCCCAAGCTGGAAAAGACATTATAAGTTGCGAACAAATTTTTTTTTTGGTTTTGGTTTTGTTGTTGTTGTTTGTTTCTGTTTTTTGGCCAGAAACTAGTTTGGGAATATTGTTATGCCAGGCACATAGTCTTTAGGTCTGGCTCAGATCCCTTTACTGTTGGCTCAGATATTAGCATTTGTAGCTAATAACTAATATAACTATAACATGAATTGAAAATTGCATTAAGATCATTAGGCTTTCAAAGCTTTTCATCCTTCAGTTATATTACTCAATGTGGCAAAATCCTGAGAGCAGAATAGGTAAAATACCTGACTGATATGAAAATATATTTTCCTACATTTAAATATTTTATAATACAGTTTTTCTGTATTTGTGGGAAACTTTGTCATATCAGTGTGCCATAGTTTTCTCTGATAACAAATTTAAGAAATTTAAGTAGGAAGCTGTTATTTGGCTGTTTACCAGTATCATCTGATTAGCTGTGTTTTTTGTTTAGCTGAGCAGCTGGCAATTAATGAATTGATTGGAAATGGTCACAAGGCAATGGCATTAGCATGTGAACATCTGGTATTAAAATTAGTCAACACAGAGAGGGTTTTTTTGTGATAATTCAAATTCACTGAAAAAATCACTAGTTGAGTCTTATTCTAAGTGCTCTGTGGAAAAACAAAGCTATTACTGTTTTTAGAACGTGAGATGAAGATGCATTGAGTGAGAATTAAGGTGTGTGTGTGTGTGTGTGTGTGTGTGTGTGTGTGTGTGTGTGTGTGTGTTTGGATGGGTGGCAGATGTCCAAACCTACAACATAATTTGCAAGCCATACATATTCCCACTGAACTATCCATTCTCCCACTCGAGGTCATTTACATGCTATGAACAGATATTATGGCTGATTCCCTTCAGCTGTCAGCCTCTTCCAGAACAAGTTTCAAATTGAAGAGGTGAAAGGGTCCTTTGTCCAAATATTACATAGGTCACAGTTAGGGCATGCTTATGATTTTGGACTCTCTCATGGTTACATGTTCCAGTTGCACCCCCCTCATCTGTCTGTTTTTTTCTAAATTCATGAAAACCCTGCCATATCCATCTGTGTTAACTTAAATACATTTGTAAATTGTTGATTATGGAGCACTTACTAATTCTTAAACTGATTCATAAAAATTCACAAAGTGTCATGCATTCAATAGTATTCAAAGATAACAAATCTGAGCATCAAATTCTTCCTCAGGACTAATGGTAACCCAAGTTAGCAACAACAATGAAGAAACTTCTTATTTTCTTGTTCCTGATTTTATTATTTAAGTCTGTCCAATTACAATCTGTTCTGTTTCTGCATAACTCTGGTGACAGTACAGAAGGAACAAATCAATTAAATATGAAATATCAAGACAAATGCATGAATAAAATATCTAGCATTCAGATAAACTTCCAAAAGCCACTCCTAAGCAGCGAAATGCCATTAAATCCTTTAGGAACTCATTAATAGATTAACATTTGGAAGAGTAATTACAGTGAGAGTCGAATTCCAATTAAATAAAAATAAAAAGACAAATTGTATGTTACATAACCCCACTGAACGCTTGAGAAGAATCAATATCATAAAACATCAGAGGTACAATTTAACATTGAGATAGGTGTTTTTAAAAGGCAACAACACACATGAACACATAAATATAAACACGTTTGATACGCGTGTATTAGTACTTCACAAGTTCTGCGTATATTATATTTCCAAAGATGTAAAGAAATACATTGAGATGAAATAAAGGATCTCCATGAAACTGGGCAGAGTTGATACCTTAGTGCCAACAAACTAAATCCTATACCAAACTGACTGTGTTAAACCTTGTATAAAACTGATTATTCTCAGCTTTGACCCTGGTTTTTATTAAGGTTCAAATGTACTTTCAAATGATTTAATATGATGAACATCTCCTTTGACCATATGTACCCCCCAAAAAGGGAAACAGTGTGATAGAAGAGGGAATAATAGGTACTAATTAAAAACATTTTCTATAATGACTCTTTCTTCTTAGTCACAAGCCTTGAACTATGTAAGTATATGCTAGAATTTGAGTTATTATTGCAGATAATTTTACTAATTTCAGGGGAAAGTGGGGATTGATTGGGTAAGTATGTATCAGTTTTGGAAATCTCCCTCCTTGCTACGTTGACTGAATATGGAGAAAACTTCTGCAGTGTTTCAGAAGAGCTACAGCTGTTTTTGATGGGGCACGAATGAAATACATGAAGAGTAACAGTGTTGTAAAAGTCATAAATGCCAAATAAAATTAAGTCATCAATGAGTAAAATGATTGGGGTTATAGATTTGCAATTTTCCTTTTTAAATGCCCTTATTGATTTGTTGCAAATACTGTTAACCCTGTATTTGGCAAATGGTGAAGACATTATCACTTGTGTTCCATTTGTAATAAAACAGATTAACTTGCTGTGAAAATTTAACTAGGCTGAGACACAACAGTAGCCACCTAATGAACCAAAACACATTGCAGTTAAGTAGCTAAATAGATGCATACTGATTACAGGGCTGAAAAATGGATCTGTTTACTTGCAAAGTAGAAATTGTTTATAGAACTAGTCATTATTTTAGGAGAAATTAAACATTCCCAGTTTCCTACAGATTTTTTTTTTAAACCCACCTAATTCTTAATCAGTATAAGGCACTGGATTCATCTAATGTTGTTTACATGGTGAAAAAAGTCTGACCTCTGTGAGGTCTTAGGAGACAATAACAATGATTGAACCTTGATGGAATTTGGAAAGTGCAGGCTACAAAATATTAAAGCAGAAATATGACTATGCAAAATGTTAGCTCTAAGTAGCTCTAAGTCATGTTTTAAAAGTTAATTTATTTTTCCACCTAATGTACTGTTCAAAATGTCAAAGAAAGAGTTTAAAAGTATATTATTTGAGTTCATATTATTTGTTCATATGAAAATTTTAAACATTTTGGAGGATTCCTCTTTAGAGCATTGTATTTTTTCTCATTATTTATAGTATTTTCTATTTGTGTAGATGTTCTTCCAATTTTTTAAAAATTCAGCATAAGTTTTCATTTTTTAAGCAGGGTGAGCAAGTTCAAGTATCACTGTCACTTGAATTCTCTTGCTTTTCCAAACCATCAGTTTTATGAATCACCCCCAAATTTTCCATTTTTATTATGACAGCATATATTGCTGTGTATTGTTCCTGTTTGCCACTACACAGTGATTTTGTTTGTTCAGTTCTATTTTTGCTCAGTAACTGCTGTACTTTGTCCCTATCCATTCACTTACAGGTCCATTAGAGATAAACATAGTTATTAAATTACATATTTTTCAGCAAATATCCAATGTTAGAATTCAAAGACTGGACACATTTTAGCATAGAATCATTGAGACTACACAACAGTGAAAAGCAAAAAATAATTTTGACCTCATATATGAAATTCCTTTCGTTGGGGTGTGTGTGTGTATGTTCACATGCTATTTAGGGATTATATTTTTAATCACTATACTTTAGGTTGAATTTCACAGCTGATGAACTACTAGTCTTTTCAAAAAGTAAAATGATGTGGTATAAAGTCTATATATAATTTGCTGCCCATCTCCATACCATCCCTCCAAAATACAAATATAATTATTTGGAAAAAAAATGATTCTCTTCTTCTGCTTTGCTTATAGTGTCTTTTGATCTTGCCCTGTGTACATAGTATTGCAACTGTATACTTAACTGTATACTAAATATAAATGAAATATATATTTCTCTGTCTTAAAACATTGTTTTTGAAGCATGACAAAAGTTATAGAGCCTTTAAGGTGTAGTATATATTTACAATTATTGGTATTTAATAACTATATCATATTGCAGCTAATATACTCAAAGTCAGCTATTCATTTCATTAAAATTATCAAATGTTAACTAAATGCTAAATAATAATATATAAAACACCATTTAAAAATGAACATACTACATTGATGACTATATTAGTTCTTTATTGCTTCTGTAACAAATTATGACAAATTAAGTAGCTTAAAACAATGCAAATTTATTATATTACAGTTCTGTAGGTCAGATGTCTGACATGGCTATCATTGAGCTAAAATCAAGCTGCTGGCAAGAGTGCATTTCTTTCTGTAAGCTCCCAATAAAGAATCGGTTTCCTTGCCTTTTCCAACTTATCTCTCTGACCATTCTTCCATAATCATATCTTCCTCTGACTTTCCTTTCTGCCCCCAAGATAATCCAGTGTAATAGCTCTATCTCAGGGTTCTCAGTCACATCTGAAAAGTCCATTTTGCCATGTAAGATAACATATTCACAGGCTCTAGCTCTTAGGATATGGACTAAACATCTTTGGCGGGGCAGGGGGGCACTATTCTGTCTGCCACAATGATAGACATTGCAAAATGCTAATTTCCACTAATGAAATAATAACCTTTAACTCTCATAATATTAATTTTGCATTAAACAGTTTTTCTTTAAGGAATTTATCAGTTTTGGACCTCTTGTGCAAAATCATTGTGAAAATGTATAAGAACATATTTGACAAACTAATTTTTAATGTTATGATGATTAGAATACTGAGGTTGTAATTACACATAATTAGACAGAACATTTAATTTAAGAAATTTATTATGGATGAATTAAATATTTTATAGAATAAACATTCTCTGTCCCAGCATGTCTATCACTGAGTCACATTTATTGCATATATGGATAAACACTACAATGTGTTTTTTTAATTGATCAAATTAACTAAATGATTTTCAGATTTATTCATCAGTTTGTGATGCATAAGCACAGTGAATAACTTCAGAGTTTTTAGCAATATTCATTATCACAAAAGTCCTGAGAACCATAACCATTAATGTTGAGATATGTAAAAGAAATATTTTATTTTTATTCAAATTCATAATTTAAAACTATAAAAATCTAAACAGTACTAATGAACTGATGTTGATAGGTCTTAGTGTTAGTTTTAAAAACCCATCATTGTGTCCTGTGACTATCAAAGTATTTTGTTTGCAAAATTCAACATGAATTCCTAAGGTCTGATAGATCACAAGTATATTATTGCCATAATTTTTGTCAGTGCAGAATGACACAACATGTACCAGGTGCCACTATTTGTAAGTTTTATTCCAGGGTTCCAGGTGTTTACCTTTGGGGGATCTTCTTACTCAGACAGTAAGCTCACCCTCCAGGTTATGGCCTGAACATTATATCAATGTAGAAGCTTACAATAACAAATTTTCACTAACAATAGTCACTTCACTTTGTAATCCTTGATGAATTTCCTAGGAAAGGAAATGGAAACTAACCTTTCTTGAGCTCTACCATGTATCTGGCATAGCACTGAGCCTTTTCACTCTTTCTCTTATTTAACCCTCACAATATCCCATTAATTTCCCAAGAACAAAAAATATGGTTTTGTCTGAAGATATGTGTTTAAGACCAAGTATTATGGATGTATGCACTTTCAGGATGAGAGGTCAACATTTCAAATGTTATGGACTCCACCAATGTGAAAAACTTGGTGCAAGATCACATTTCCTTTTGTGTTTCCTTTTGTGTAAGGAACGGATCCCAGAGAGTCCTTCTCCTGCTCCTTCCCTGGAAGAGGGTCATCGCCCTGGGAGCCAGACCTCCTCCCACCCCAGCAGCAGCGTGTCCAGCTCTCCCTCTCAGATGGATCACCATTCGGAGAGAATGGGTGAGTATCTCACCTGAAGCAAGGAACTGAAAGAGAATCTTTCAGGAAATTCTTCATTAGGCAATAGAGAGGGGAGAAAAACCTGGGGGAATTGATACTTTTTGAAAAGTGATGATTTTTTATTACTGAAGCAATATGAACAACAAAAAAGGTGTTAAAAGTTTGTTCTCTGGAAGGGGCTTCATTTACTGTATCACTGGATCTCATGGGAACAATTTGATGGGATTTTTGTAGAGTATATGTTAATTCAATGTGCTGGTATTTGGCAGCTAGTGTGATACAAATCACTTGCTATATTCACAGCACGCTTTGAATAATGGAAGATAAAATATCCTTTGGACAGTTGATCATGTAAGAGTGATTAAAAAGTGAATCAATATATGATTTGCAATAATCTCAGCAATTTAGATCACAAATTTTAACATGATTTTTCCTACGTTTCTTTTTTATTGTTTCAGAAGTCTTACACCACAGACACTATTCCAGAAATATTATAATGTTATTGTCAGTGATCTGGCATATTGGAGACTTGAATCTAGACACAGTCTGGCACTAACTAGCTATGAGATCTTGGGTATGTCACTTAACCACAATGAGTATCTTTACCTAACATATGGATATAGTTACTGCTCTGCCTATTGCACTGGAGTTTTATGAGGTCAAATGAAATAATATGTGGAAAAAACACTTCAGAAATTTAAAGCGCTAAGGAAATGTGAGGGATAAGCACTATTTTTCTCTGTGTGGCTTTGCCTTGATTGCTTATCATCTCCTGCTGTTTGATCCTACTCAGGTATACAGACATTACTCAGTGCATTCAGCTATAACAAATTCTCATTTGGTATATAATAAGTATGAACCAAGTGAGCTAGGTAAAATCTTCATTAATCTTCTGTACCTACACAATCCAATTTCCTAAGTATCCATTTCCTTTAGGGAAAATAGTATCTTATCTTCTTTTAGTCTTACTATAGGGACATTTTTAATGTAAACTCTAAATTTTTACACTTCATAAGAGTGATTGCTTCAAGACTCTCCAAAATAATGTTTTTATGGGGGAGAAAAGGAATTTGAGGGATTAGGGAAGGTGTTAGGTTCTGGATTTGTGGTGGGGAAGGACAAAGATGATTTCTCTCTTGTGGAAATTCATCCAAGTCTCACTTAGCTTGTCGATATTATATATTCTTTATAACGATTTAGCTTCATAGTGAGCCCAGTGGGTCTCAAATCTGGCTCCCCATTATAATCACCTATGGAGCATTTACAAATCTGGATGCCCAGGCCACACACTCAGGGTCTCATTTACCTGGTCTGGAATAGAGCCTAGAAGGAGTGTTTTGTTTTGCTTTTCAGTATCTTCTCAGGACATTCTAATGTGCAGCCAGAGTTAACCACTGAATTAGAACTTGTAGCTAATGGCCATAAGGGAGTAAATTTAATTCCTGGAAGAGGTGACAGAGGTTTTCTAGCTTTACTCTGTTCTGTGGATACAGACTAACCTACTAGTTACAATATTGTGTGCAACAGATTCAAGGGAGTCTGAGCAAGACCTGTGGGGGTAGCCAGATGACCATAAAGGAATCAAGAAACATACATTCTTCTATTAGGATAATCTTTGTACTGATGAGGGAGGGCAGTAGAGAGGAAAAAGAGAGAGATAATTATTTATTGAGTGCTGGCTAAAAGCAGAGTACACAGGGAAATATGTGTACTCTGTAATAGACATATCATAAGAGATGTCATACTTAGAAATAAACTATATCCAAAGCAATATAATATTCTAAAAAAAATCTTGACAACATAAAACATTTCTTATTCCACTGGCAGTAATTATACTCTCTATGCACATTCCACAATTGTCCAAGCGTGATAGTGAGATTGTCTATAAGTGAATTAAAAGGTTTGATGATTTTTGGTTTAAAGTGACCATACTTTATTGATAGTGCTATATAACATTTTAATAAAATATAACTAAAGAGAATTAAATGATAAACTGAAATTGACATGATTTTCCTCTTTCAATATAAATGTCTTGTGAAGAAGCACTTACAATTACCAGAAAATTATATTTTATCTATTAATTTTGCTATATATTTGCAAAAACTCTACAAAGTAAACTAAATTCATAATTATTTTAAACTCATGAGATTAAGTGCAAAATTCTCTCTGAAGCATTTTGGGAAATATATTATTAATTATGGAGGTAAATAGCTAATTTGCACATGAATTTCAAAAAAGGAAATATTTTAAATGATTTAAAGAAAATACATTGTAAATTATATATATACTATGTATTAATTATACTTTAAAATTCATATGATTAAGCAGCTTATTGATTTTTAAATTGTATGATCATCAGACCAACAAAAATCTTTTCAGTTGTTCAGAAGTAGAAGTGTATAAAATTCATGTTGTTATTGGAGTAAAATAGCTATTTATGTAATGGTTTTCTGCTTTTCTTTTGGGTGTTTTGCAAGAAAATTACTCAGTTATATCTCTTATTTATAGTTATGATGCCCAACAATAGAGAGGAACTTCTTGTTGATCAGGATAATGGACCAACCATCAAAAAATTCCAAAGGGAAAATAAAGGTAAAATGACTTTTGCTTATTTGATGTACATATAAAGATCAGATACTAACTCAATTAACATCCCATTGCTGTATATTGCATCCACATTTCCCTAAGTCAGAATAGATCCATACTGGCTTTGGATAAATTCTTTTAGTAGTAAAAAAATAATATTTACCTGAAGCTTGTTTATTTGATGCTATAAATAACATATTAGCCCGAAGTTTCTCTGTGCCTATGGTTGGAAACTTTACCCTAAGTCCTTTTATTATGCCTGATCCAAGACATCTGATTCTCTTTTTATTATGTATGCACTTTGTTGACTATATTTAAATGAATCACCATTTGATGGTTATGTTTGAAAAACTTGAGTTGCTGTCATAGAGGAGAGATGTTCCCCTCAACACTCAAAAGTGATTTTAAAAGTATATGCTAATTTGGACATTTCAGAGGAAAGTTTAGCAAGCAGCTCCAATCAGGTATTTACCTATAATATTGATAGATATGACATCAATCTGGCTTGTAATCAACTGACAAACGTGTCATTTCTGCACAGTATCCAATTTTTTCTTAGGATATCCGTTTAAAGAAGATAGGGAAAGTAAGAATTTCAAAGACAGGCTTTCTGATATGAAAACTGAGTAAAACTTTGTTTAAAAGTCTGTAAAGGTAAGAGTAAAGGAAAATATATCAGCATATGTTATAGGCTATGCATTATGACTGTCACCATGAGTTAGTAACTCTAAGCTAAAGAACATAAGCTAACATGTAATTTATCAGATCATCAGATGGTCTGATTGTACTTCACTATAGGCTGCATTTTTCCATCTTTAATAAAGATGCTCATAATATACAGAAAAAAACACTCCATGAGCTGAAGAGTTAATGGAGAAATTTTTTATTTCTTCTCTAGACTGAACTTGCTTTCTAATTACCTAGATGAGCATTTTAGTTAGAATTTGGAATAATGTATAATTTTAATTTCATTGATCCATTGTTGGTTTCCTTGCCACATGTTTTGTCTTTTCTTATCCAAATACTGAAAGACTGTACCCTCTGGGGCCCCAAGATGTAAATGCTTGATTTCAGAAAAGTTGTCAGAATGGAAGTCAGGTTCAGTATATTAAACTACCCAAACTCTTACACAGGTAATGGAATTATAGTTAAAGATGAAATTTCATTCATAACTCAAAAACAATTTGTTCCTGAAACTTCTTTCCTAGCAAGTCATGACTATTTGAAGGACAGCTTGGAAGTAAAGCATATTTTCTAGGAAAATCTCAAGCTGTACATGATACATATGACTCTGTCAGAACTGCAAACCTCATAAGTCAAAATGGCATTTAGGACTGGCCTGTTTGCTGCAGTGTTCAAGTACACACTGCTGTGTCTTATTAAAAATCAGCTGGAGTGCTAGTACAGATGTACAGTAGCCGATTTTCATAAAATACACAGTGGTATGCACTGGCATTTCTGAATCTCTTACTGTGGAATGGCACAGTTATACTCATTTCAAATGGGTTGGTCACACATCCTGGTGAGGACATTAATAGACCGGAGTGGCATATTAAACTGTACTTCTCTGGTTATAATGGAAAACTTTATTTTAAATGAGATTTTCTATGTTAAGTTCTACCAGTTACATTTGTACTTAAGATAAAATATATTTTCCTCAAATAGATTTTAGTTCTTAAAAGGGAATGCAGTTAAAGTAGAAGTCTCAACATTTATTAAGTTTGACAAGTAGGCAGTTTATACAACTGTGGCAAACATATGTTTTCACATCTGTTTTGAGTAATATCGTGATTTTAAAAATGATTTATAGCTCTGGAAATTATAAAATGCCAGCTTTGCTGTTATGTGGAAATTTTCAGAAAATGATTAGAGTATGCTTCATGTAGCCCGCCTCTTACTCTATGTTGTAAAATTGGGTGACAGCCAGTGTGATAATTTGTATTTTGCCTTAAATTTTCATATGCAGACATTTCAAAGTCTATATGATCTGGGCTTTCATGCAGTGAGTTCCATTTAGACTGTGTCCAACATGACTTACCAAAATTGCTATTTTAGTTTTGACTCAAGTATTTTGACTAAACTAACTCGTCAATCAAATAAAGCCTTTGATTTTATTTTTCCACAGACTTAGTCAAACAAATTGACCAAATCAATCACATGTTATGACATTGTGTTACATAGTTTTCAGCAATCAGTTCTGGGATTCTTTAGAGTAGAGACTTTGGGACTATCCACCTTACTTCACCCATGTGGAAGCAAAGGTCCAAAACAAGACCCTCTTCCCTTGGCAGCCACTGGTCTCCCAAACTGCTGTCAGAAATAGGGGCTTTTTGATATTTTGCATTTTGTATTGAATGTATCTATTGAAAACTTTATATGTATGAGAAGTATTGATGGTCAAATTTGGAATGCTGTATAAACATTGGAACAATAAATTTATCATCTAGCTACTGAAACATTACATGACTTGAGTCCACTGAAACATTACATTTTAAATCAGTCCACAGGCTACAGATGAAAAGCTAATAGTTTTAACATCCTTTGATCATAAGACTCTAAAGTATATCTCATCTAAAATAAAGGTACTATCATATTTATTTTTATACAAATAGGCTAATTTCAGTTTAGAGGAGGGCTTGGGCTATATATTGACACTATAATAATGTAAATACTTTCTATTCAATCAGATGCTTCTCCCTCTTAATCTATTCCTGAGACAATCTCAGGTACTACACTAAATCATTTTTGGAAGGTGTTTGGAAATGATTATGACCCTGGTTAAAATGGAAAATATATCTGATGAATATTATATTTTTTGAATAAGAGAGAGTAAAGTATTGGGCCGACTAAAATATAAACATCATTACAAATAAACTTTATGATGACATTAAAATACATAAAGGAAGGTGAAAGAAATAATTTTGTGCATTTTATGCCATTCAGTGATTCCAAATAGAAATGAGAGAAAGAAGAAACATATCTTACCGGAAATTTTCTTTGAATTACCTTCATTTTTAAAAATTTTATTTAGAAACAGTTGTGGACTCAAATTAAGTTGCAAAAAGAATACATAAAGATCTTGTGTAAACCCTTCAACCAGTTTCCCCCAATGGCAAAATCTTATATAAGTTTACCCCGATATGAAAATCAGAAGTTTTACATTGCTATGTCCACAGACTTTACTCAAATTTCACCAGTTTTACATGAATTCATTGGTGTGTATGTCTGCATGTATCCTTCTATGGAATTTTATCACATGTCTAGATTTGTATAACCACCAGCACAATCAAGATATAGGACTGTTCTATCACCACAGGGATGTCTCTCCTGCTATTCCTTTATTGTCTCCCTCTGCACTCCATGATCCCTAACCCCTGAAAACCACCGTTTTCCATCTTTATAATTCCATCATCCTAAGAATGTTCTAAAATTGGAATCTTGCAGTATATGACTTTTTAAGATTGACATTTTTTCACTTAGCAAAATTCCCTTGATATTCATTCAGATTGTTGCATGTGTCAATAGTTTTCCTTTTTTATTACTGAGTAGTATTCTATGGTATGCATGTACCAGAGTTTGTGTAATCATTTATCCATTGTACGACATCTCATTGTGTCCAGTTTTTGTCTATTATTAATGAAACTTCTAGGAACACTTATGTACAGGTTTTTATGTAGATATAACTTTTCATTTCTCTGGGACAAATGCTCAAGTGCTGGGTCATGTGGTAAGTGTATGTGTAGTTTTATAACAATCTGCCAAACTATCTCTCAGAGTGGCTGGATCATTTTTATATCCCCACCAGCAATACATGAGTGGTCCAGGTTCTCCACATCTTTACTAGCATTTCGTGTGGTCCTTTTTTTAAAAAAAAGAAAAAAATTAGCTCTTCACATGGGTGCATGTAGCGATATCTCATTGCAGTTTTAATTTTCATTTCTCTAAGGGCTAGTGATATTGAACCTCTTGGTTGTATATCACGTTTGATGAAATGTCTCTCTTCATGTATTTTCCCCATTTTCCAATTGGTTTGTTTTTATTTTGTTGAATTATGAGAATTCTTTACATATTCTACATACAAGTCCTTTATCAAATATGTAGTTTGCAAATATTTTCCCCACTCTGTAGCTTATTTTTATAACCTGTTAAAAGGGTCATATGCAGAGCAAAAGTTTTTAATTTTGATGAAGTCCAGTTTGTAATTTTTTTCTGTTATGGTGCTTTTCCTGTCAAGTCTAAAATCTCTTTACCTAGTCTTAGGTCCTGAAGATTTTCTCCTGTGTTTTCTTCTCTGTGTTTTATGGTTTTACTTTTTACATTTATGATCGTTATCTCAACTCAAGGTTCTTGTTGTTTTTCTGCTCCAGCACCATTTGTTGAAAAGGCTATTCTTCCTTCATTGAATTGCTGTGGTGATTTATCAAAAATCAGTAATCTGTACTTATTCAGGACTATTTCTTTATTCAGTTTTACCTATCTATGTATCTATCCTTCTACCAGTACCACAGTCTTGATTATTGAAGCCCCATAGTAAGTTTTAATATCTGATAGAATTACTCCTTCTACTTTATTCTTTTTTTTCCAAGATTTTCATGGCTATTCTAGAGACTGTGACTTTTCCATATATTTTATAAAAGATAGTATATGTCTATAAAAAACCTTGCTGGGGTTTTGATATTAATTACATTAAAACTATAGATTAATTTGGGAAAAATGACATCTTTACTATTTTGAGTCTTTCAATACATGAGTACAGTATGTCTTTCCATTTATTTAGGTTTTCTGCCTTTCATCAGCAAAGTTAGCTTTTGGCATACAAGTTCTGTACAAGATTTGTTAAATTCATACCTAAGTATTTCATTGTTTGTATAATTATAAATGGTTTGAATAACTATAAATGTGTTTGTATTCTCAAATTCAGTTTTCACACTACAGCTTTCTTAGTATATAGAAATACTGTTGATTTTTATACGTTGGTCTTGGATCCTGCCATCTTACTTAACCTCACTTATTAGCTCTACAAGTTTTTTGGTTGGTTTTAATCCTTGGGATTTCCTACATATGCATTCAGACCATGCCATCTGTAAATAAAAACAATTTATTTCTGCCTTTTTAATTTATGGGAATTTTATTTCTTTTTCTTGCCTTATTGCCATGGCTGGGACTTTTAGTACTACATTGAAAAACAGTGATGAATGTGGACATCCTTCACTTCTTTCTGATTTTAGCAGGAAAACGTTCAGTTTTTCAACATTATGTATGATATTATCTGTACATTTCTTTGTAGATACTCTTTATCTAGTTGAGGTAATTTAGCTCTGCTGTTAATTGGCTGAAAGTTTGTATCATGAATGAGTGTTGTATTTTGTCAAATGAATTTTCAGCCTATGTTTATAGGATAGTATGATTTAAAAAAATTTTTAGCCTGTTGATATGGTGAAATACATTGATTGATTTTTCAATGTTAAACCAGCCTCACATACCTGGAATAAATCATACTTGGTTACCGTGTGTAATTCTTTTTATACATTGTGGGATTTGGTTAGCTAATATTTTGTTTGCAATTTTGCATCTATATTCAGGAGGGATTGGCCTGCAGTCTGTTTTTGACAATGGCTTGGTATTTAGTGTCATAGTAACACTTGTCTCATAAAATGAATTGGGAAGGGTTTCTTCTCTTTCTTGGAAGAAATTATGTAGAATTGGTATCAATTCTTTTTAAAATGTTTGGTTAGAATTATTCAGTGAAACCATTTGGGTGCAAAAGTTTCATTTTGGGGATATTTAAAAATTCTGGATTCAAT
Organism: Balaenoptera ricei; assembly: GCF_028023285.1. Taxonomy (NCBI): domain Eukaryota; kingdom Metazoa; phylum Chordata; class Mammalia; order Artiodactyla; family Balaenopteridae; genus Balaenoptera; species Balaenoptera ricei. The sequence goes on from NC_082660.1 coordinate 77,268,687, forward strand.
TTCCTTAACAGTCATAGGAATATTCAGACTATTTTTCCTATTAAGCAAGTTTTGGTAGTCTGTGTTTTTAAAGAGTTGATCTATTTAATCTAACTTATTGAATTTATGTGCATAGTATTGTTTGTAGTATTCCTTGTTATCCTTTTGATATCTGTGGAATACTGATAATGGTAATTTGTGCCTTCTCTTTTGTAATTGTCATTCCAGCTAGAGGTTTTCAAATTTTATTGATCTTTTCAAACTGTCAGCTTTTGCTTCTTTGATTTTCTTTATTGTTCCTTTGCTTACAATTTCATTTATTTCTACTCTTACCTTTATTAGTGCCCTTTTCTGCTTGGTTTGTTTATTTTGCTCTTCTTTTTTCTAGTTTCTTAAAGTGGGAGCTTAGATAATTTATTTTACCCCTTTTCTCTTTTCTAATATGAGTATTTAATATAATAAAATTTCTTCTCAGTACTGGTTTAACTAAGTTTTACTAATTTTGATATGTTGTATTTTTATTTTCATTCAGTTCAAAGTATTTCATAAGTATTTACGCATAATTTTCTCTTTCTGTTGTTCTTTATTTCTTCTTGATGTTCAAATTTTCCTTCTCTTATTTCCTTTTTGTTTAGACAATTTTCTTTAGCCATTCTTTTAAAGTAAGTTGGCTGGCAACAAATTCTCTTAGTTTTCCTTCATCTGAGAGTTTCTCCATTTCCCCTTCATTCCTGAAGGATATTTTTACCAGATACATAATTCTGGGTTGATGATTATTTTTTCAGCACTTGAAAAATGTTGTCCCATTTCCTTCTGGCCGCCATGGTTTCTGATGAGAAATCCACTGCTGTTTGAACTGCTTTTCCTCTGATAGGTAATGACTGACTACTTTCAAGATTTTTTCTTTGTCTTTGGTTTTAGAAGTTTGACTATGATGTGTCTTGGTGAAGATTTCTTTGGATATATCCTGTTTGGAATTTGTTCAGCTTCTTGAGTCTGTAAGTGCATGTCTTTTGACAAATTTAGGAGGTTTGGGGACTTTATTTCTTTGAGTAGATTTTTAGCCTTGCCCTCTTTCTCCTCTCCTTCTAGGACTCCAATGACACAAATGTTGGATCTTCTGTCATAGTTCCACATACCTCTGTAGCTCTTTTTCTCTCTTATTTTTTTTTCCAAAGTGTGTTTTCGCCCTCTTGTTCAGATTAAGACATTTCTATTTTTCTATTTTTAAGTTCACTGATTCTTTCATCTGCCCTCTTCACTCTATGTATTGAGCCTGTCCATTGAGTTTTAAAATTTTGGTTATTTTAGTTTTCAGTTCTAAAATGTCCATTTGCTTCTTTTTGAACATTTTTATTATTTTTTTTTTTTTTTTGCTGTAACTTTCCATTTCTTTGCTGATATTTTCTATTCTTTCATTTGTTTCACACATCTTTGTAATTGTTCATCGAAGTATTTTTATAATGACAGCTTTAAAATCATCTGTGAAATCTTAGGGTTCATTGTCTTTAGTCATTCAAGTTGATATATTCCAGGTTCTTGGTTTCACAAGTGATTGTTTTATTGAAACATGGACATTTTAGGTATTATGAAACTCTGGATCTTATTTAAATCTTGCATTTTCTCAGGCGCCTCCTGACACAGCTCTGGTGGGGCAAGGGAGGCAACACTGCCTCATTTCTGCCAGGTGTGTATGGGAGTCCAGATTCTCCACTCTGCCTCCATTGAAATCCTGGGGTGAGCTGGTGCTACAGTAGTGCTGGGTGGGGGTAGTAATTCAGTCTCCTCATTCTGTTGATACCACCCTGTCTGGAAGGAGTTACTACTCTCCCTTGTGGCCTTGCCTTACATTGCACATGGCCTCATTCCCACTGAGCAGTGGCAAAAGTCTTGACTTTCCAGTATATCTCCTCTGATACCACCCAAGATGGTAAAGGGTACTGGGTAGAAGGTGGAAGTCTAGGCTCTCCATGTAGTCTCTACTGATACTGTGTGTGAGGGGGTGGCCTCATTGCTGCTAAACACTGCTAAAGTCCTGAATCTCCATTAAGCCTTCTTTTCTGACACCACCCTCACCAGTGGTGGTAGGGTTTGAAAGGCATTGGCACAGCTCATTATAGGCTGGGAAGAGTGAATTTTAGGTTTCCCATTTGGTCTTTGCTGGTGGGGTGGAGGCAGGGCTGCATATTTTTCTGGGGTGTTTGTCTGAGGTAGAGCAGTTATTGTTTAAAAGTTTTAGTATTGCTCAGCTACCCATTCCTGGTCCTTTGGCTAGAGAGAACACACTTTTCTGGGGGATTTATTTGTCTGTGCCTATTGGTGTTTCTGGATTGCTGACTTTTCCAATAGTCAGTCAGGGATATGAGAGGCAAAGAGAAATCCCAGGCTATTCACTACTGTGTTATTCCTCAGGTTCCAATGTCCCTAACTGGTCTACCTTTTCTCTACACATTCAGAGTCTTCTTATATTTGTTTTGTATATAATGCCCAGGGTTCTTAGCTGTACTTAGAGGGAGGAATAAGGAAAAGTATATCTTCTCCATCTTTTGGAGGCAGATGTCTCTTTATCTCTCCTTCATTTTTTAAAAATTGAGGTGTACCACATATATAATAAAACTCAAACATGTAACATGTACAATTCGGTGTTTTTCATTATATTCTCATGGTTGTACAAAAATCACTACTATTGAACCCCAGAACATTTTCATAAACCAAAAAAAATCCTGTACCCATTAGTAGTCACTGCACATTCCCCTTTACCCAGGCCCTGAAAATCACTAACCTGATTTCTATCTCTATGGGTTTGCCTAATCTGGATTTTTCATATAAATGAAATCATATAATATGTGGCCTTTTGTAGCTGTCTTCTTTCACTAAGAATAATGATTTCAAGGTTCATCCTTCTTATGTCTGAATATTATTCTATTGTATGGATATACTACATTTTGTTTAACCATTCATTAGTTGATGGACATTCAGGGTGTTTCCCTCTTTTGGCTATTATAGATAATGCTGCTATGAACATTTGTGTGCAGTTATTGTGTTCACTTATGTTTCCATTTGTTTTCTGTGTACACCTAGGAGTTGAATTGCTGGGTCATATATATGGTAACTCTATATTTGACCTCTTGAGGAACTACAACACTGTTTTCCAAAGTGGTTACAGAATTTTATGTTCCCAATAGCAATGTGTGAGTGTTTCAATTCCCCCCCATCCTCTTCAACACTTATTATTATCTGCTTTTTTGATTATAGCCATTCTAGTGGGTATGAAGTGTTATCATGTGGTCTTGACATGCATTCCCTGATGAATAATGATTTTGTGTATCTTTTCATGTGCTTATTGTCCATTTGCTTATCTTCTTTGGAGAAATATCTAGTTAAGTCTGTTTTGTTTTTTTTTTTTTTTTGTATTTTCAAATTGAAATGTTTGTCTTTGATGTTTCCAAGTTTTTTAAGAGTTCTTTATATATTCTGGATACAAGAACCTTGTCAGATACATGATTTTTAAACATTTTATCTCATTCTGTGGTGTGTTTTCACTTTTTTCATAGTATTGTCCATAACAAAGTTTTTAATTGTAATAAAGTTCAATTTATCTATTTTTTCTTTTGCCACATATGCTTTTGTTGTCATATCTAAGAATCCTTTGCTAAAACCAACTTTCTAAAGGTATACTCCTGTCCTTCGATCTTTGAAGATTAAACCATACTCCTTAAAGATATACTACTAATTCTTTGATCTAAGAGTGTTATTTTAGCTCTCACACTTAAACCTATGATCTCTGTTAAGTTTTGTGTTTGGTATTAGGCAGGGAACTACTTTTATTCTTTTGCAGTTGGGTATCCAATAGTCCCAGCACAATTTATTGAAAACACTATTATTTCCTCCATTGAGTTAACACCCTTGTCAAAAATCACTTGACCATAAAAGTTAAGGGTTTATTTCTGGACTCTCAATTCTATTCCATGATCAATATGTCTATCATTATGCCAGTATTACAATGTCTTGATTACTGTAACCTCATAGTAAGTTTTGAAATTTGGGAATATGAGTACTCCAATTTTTTTTATTTTTTCAAGATTATTTTGGAAATCATGGATCCCTTATATTTTCATAAGAACTTCATAATCAATTTCTAATAAAATGCCAACAGGAATTTCTATAGGGAGTATGCTGAATCTGTAGATCAATTTGGGGTGCATTGCCATCATAACAATATTAATATTTTGATCCATGAACATGGGATGTGTTTCCATTTATTATAGGTTCTCTTTAATTTCTTCAATAATGTTTTGTAGCTTTCAGAGCATAGTTTTGCACCTGTTTTGCTAAGTTTATTCATATTTTATTTTGAATGTTTTACATTCAATTGTAGATGATTGTTGTCTTAATTTCAATTTTGAATTGTTCACTGCTAGTGTATAGAAATACATTTTACTTTTCTATATTTAATTTGTATTCGTCAACCTTGTTGAACTTGGCTATTAGCTCTATGGGTTTTCTGTAGATTCTTTAAGGTTTTCTACATATAAAATCATGACATCTGAAAATGAGATCGTTTTATTTCTTCTCTTCCAATCTGTATGCCTTTTCTTTTTCTGACCTAATTCCCCTGGGTACAACGTCCAGTGCAATGTTGAATAGAAGTGGTGAGAGTGGAAATCCTTGTCTTTTTTTCCAATCTTAGGGGGAAGGTGTTCAGTCTTTCATCATTAAGTATAATGTTATCAATAGGTTTTTCATATGCCTTTTATCAGATTGAGGAAGTTTCTTTCTAGGTCTAGTTCATTGAATGCTTTACCATGAAAATATGTTAGATATTGTCATATTATTTCTCTGCTTCAATTGAGATGATCATGTGGTTTTTGTCCTTTATTCTACTAATAAAATGCTTTACATTGATTTTTCTAATTTTTAAAGGAAATTTTATTTATAATAATAATAATTATTATTATTGTTTTATTGTGGTAAGAACATTTAACTTGAGATCTATCCACTTAACAAAACTTTAAGTGCACAACACATTATTTTTATTGTAGGCACAAAGTTGTACAGCATATCTTTGGAATTTATTCATCTTACGTAACTGAAACTTTGTGCCCATTGAACAGCAACTTCCCACTCCCCTCCCTCTAGCTCCTGACAAACCACCATTCTCTCTGTTTCTATAAGCTTAACTGTTTTAGATACCTCAGATTGTGAAATCATATACTACTTGTCTTTCTGTGACTGACTTATTTCACTTAGCATGATGTCCTCCAGTTTCATCCATATTGTTGCATATGGCAGGATTTTCTTATTTGTGACTGAATAATTGTCCATTATGTATATATACCATATTTTCTTTATACATTCATCTGTTGATGGGAATTTATGTTGTTTCAATATCTTGGCTATTGTAAATAATGCTGCAATGAATTTGGGAGTGCAGATATCTCTTCAAGTTCCTGATTTCAATTCTTTTGGATATATACCCAGAATCCATCACATAGTAGTTATTTTTTTAATTTTGGGGACCCTCCATACTATTTTCCATTGTGACTGCAGCATTTTACATTCCCACTCAACAGAATACAAGTGTTTCAATTTCTCCATATCCTCACAAACATTTGTTATCTTTTTAAAATAACTGTCTTAACAGGTGTAAGTTATATCTCATTTTGGTTTTGATTTGAATTTCCCTGATGATTAGTGATGTTGACAATATTTTCATATATTTCTTGGCCATTTGTATGTCTCCTTTGGGTAAATGTCTAAGTACTTTTTAAAATCAGGTTATTTGTTTCTCTCTCTTTTTTTAATGAAGTTGTAAGAGTTCCTTCTATATTCTGTATATTAACACCTTAACACATATATAGTTCGCAAATCTTTTCTTCAGTTCTGTAGGTTGTCTTTTTACTATTTTGATTTTTCCTTTGCTGTACAGAAGCTTTTTAGTTTGATGCATAACTACTTATCTTTTTGCTTTTGTTGCTTGTGCTTTTGGTGGCATATCCAAGTAATTAGTGCCTAGACCAATGTCATGAAGGTTTCCCTCTATGTTTTCATTTAGGAGTTTTACAGTCTCGAGTCTTTAATCCATTTTGAGTTGATTTTTCTGTATGGTGTAAGATAAGGGTTTAATTTTATTATTTTTCATGTGGATATCCAGTTTTCCCAGCACCATTTTTGTTGAAGAGACTATTCATTGCCCATTGTGTATTCCTGGCACCTTTATCAAAGTCAGTTTACCATATATACATGGGTTTATTTCTGTGTTCCATTGGTCTATATGTCTATTTTTATGCTAGTACCATACTATTGATTTCTACAGCTTTGGGATGGGGTTAGTGTTAGGGTTGGGGTTAGGGTTAATTTTAAAGCAGGACTATGATGCCTCCATCTTTGTTCTTCTTTCTTAATATTGCTTTTGCTATTTGGGGTCATTTTTGTTTCTATATGAATTTTAGAATTGTTTTTTTTTCCTATTTCTATAAAAATACTATTAGGGTTTTGATAGGAATTGCACTGAATTTCTAGATCACTTTGGGTAGTATGAACATTTTAACAATAAAAGTCTTCCGATTACTGAACATGAGATGTTTTTCTATTTATTTGTGTCTTTAATTTCTTTCTTCAATATTTTGTAGTTTCAGTGTTCAAGTCTTTCACCTCCTTGGTTAAATTTATTCCTAAGTATTTTATTCTTTTTGATGCAGTTGTACTTGGGAATGTTTTCTTAATTTCTCTTTCTGATTGTTCTTTATTAGTGTATTGAAACACAACTGATTTTTGTATGTTGATTTTGAATCCTGCAAATTTAATGAATTTTTTTATTAGTTCTGATAGGCTTTTTGTGGAGTTTTTGGGGTTTTCTACATGTCACATCATGTCATTGCAAAAAGAGATATTTTCACTCTTTTTTTATGTTGAACTAAACTTTTGTTCCTTGGATAAAGTCTTCTTGGTCATGATGTATAATTATTTTTATGTGTTGCTGAATTTCAATTGCTTGTATTTTGATGAACATTTTTTGCACTTATGTTCATAATTGATATTGTTCTATAGTTTTTTCCTTTCTTGTGATGTCTTTGTCTAGTTTTAGTATCAGGGAATTACCACTTCATAGGATGAATTGGGAAACTGGCCTTACAGAATTAGCTGGGAAGTGTTCTCTAACTTCATTTTAATCTAACATATTCCATGAGTGGAAAAGTATATTGTACAATTGAGATACTCCTGTGACAAAAAATAATTATTTTTTTTTTACAGTGATGAAAGAACTATAGATAAAACAAGTGCACAACACCTGAAACAGCAATAGGCAAATGTGGTATGGGGATTAATTCTCAGAAGTTTTCTAACAATTAAACTGAAAGCATCCAGATGAGGTGAACAAAGCACAAGCAGTGAGCTGAGAAACCAAGGCATACATTAAATTCAAAGATTTTAAAAGGCAATGTTATTTTATAACATCTGCACATTGTTTGGCTTATTACTAGTTTGGATCAGTTGTGATCTGTGAACTAGACTTTTTTCATGCCATTTTTAAGGTAAATAGTTCAAGGCATGATTTTATATGTGTCCTCAATGATGTTTTTGCTGGTAAATATATGTATACACACATATATATATATATGTATATAATATGCACATATATTTCTATTATAAATATATCTCCAGATTAAAGATCAGCCATTCTTTTTGCCCATTGTGAAAGATCATGACAAAATAAAGCCTTTAATAACAATAATTTAACATTCTAGATTAAAATGACAAGGAGTTTTGAAATAACTTAAACTAGATATATCTCAATTTCTATTGCCCATACCTGAAAATCATGTTAGAACAGAGTCTGGTGCTGCTTATAAGGATGTGGTTGCTATAAGAGCACTTCTGGGTATATTTTGACAAATCTCAAACCAGACAGATCAAGCTAGTAGTTATATCTTTTAGAAACCCCTTTCTCGTTCTTTTTTCCTTCTTATCAAAATTTGTCAAGATAAGCTACAACACTTTTGACACTGTCTGGCCTGTTTTGATCATTATGACTGGATTTCACTTTTTAAAAATTATTTACACCTGATGTAGAGATTTGTTATAGTTCTCAAACATCCTTATTTGGATCATCAGCTTAAAGCCAGTAATAACACATAAAACAAACTGGATGTAACCAGAATGTATTTCTGTTATTTTTAACTAAGAGCCTTTCTTTTTTCTTTTTAACATCTTTATTAGAGTATAATTGCTTTACAATGGTGTGTTAGTTTCTGCTTTATAACAAAGTGAATCAGTTATACATATACATATGTTCCCATATCTCTTCCCTCTTGCGTCTCCCTTCCTCCCACCCTCCCTATCCCACCCCTCTAGGTGTTCACAAAGCACCGAGCTGATCTCCCTGTGCTATGCAGCTGCTTCCCACTAGCTATCTATTTTACGTTTGGTAGTGTATATATGTCCATGCCACTCTCTCACTTTGTCACAGCTTACCCTTCACCCTCCCCATATTCTCAAGTCTGTTCTCTAGTAGGTCTGTGTCTTTATTCCCATCTTACCCCTAGGTTCTTCATGACCTTTTTTTTTTTTTCTTAGATTCCATATATATATGTTTGCATATGGTATTTGTTTTTCTCTTTCTGACTTACTTCACTCTATATGACAGACTCTAGGTCCATCCACCTCACTACAAATATCTCAATTTCGTTTCTTTTTATGGCTGAGTAATATTGCATTGTATATATGTGCCACATCTTCTTTATCCATTCATCCAATGGTGGACACTTAGGTTGCTTCCATGTCTTGGCTATTGTAAATAGAGTTGCAATGAACATTTTGGTACATGACTCTGTTTGAATTATGGTTTTAAGAGCCTTTCTTAAATAATGAATGAGCCATGGTGTGTGTGTGTGTATGTGTGTGTGTGTGTGTGTGTGTCCATGTGCATACTTGCCTTTTTAAGGGAGCTAAATTCTAAGACCAGTGTTTGAGATTGTATTTAATTACAATGTGAGAGCTCAATTAAGATAAACTTACTTGTTATTACTAGTTCTACATTAATAGTCTCATAGTCATATTCATAAAGCTCTGGCCTAAGAAACTTTCTATGATGTTATTAGAGTAGTATTATTAGATTACACAGTCTATATTCAGGTTTAAGCTAATTGAAAATATAGACATTTGAATACAAATATAAAAAATAGGTTGGTTCACTTGGTTCTTCTCTATTATAAAAAAGCACTTTTTTTTTAAATCAATGTGTTAAGTCTTTTTATAAAAACATTTTATTTATTTATTTTATTTTTTGGCTGTGCTGTGTGTTAGTTGTGGCATGTGGGATATTTCCTTGCAGTGCGTGGGCTTCTCTCTAGGTGTGGTGTGCGGGTTTTCTCTCTCTAGTTGTGGTACGTGGACTCCAGGGCACGTGGGCTCTGTAGTTTGCAGCACACGGCCTCTCCAGTTGAGGTGCGCGAGCTCTCTAGTTGAGGCATGTGGGCTTAGTTGCCCTGTGACATGTGGAATCTTAGCTCCCCTAACAGGGATCGAACTTACATCCCCTGCATTGGAAGGCGGATTCTTTACAATTAGACCACGAGGGAAGTCCCAATAAAACAGCACTTTTAAAATACATTTAATCTCTTTTCATTTTCAAAGATTCTATAGTTATCCATCAATCTAGGAATATTTGTTACACAAGGAAAAAGTCTGCTGTTGGTATTTAGAAAAGTGATATATTCTGATCCAAAACAATTTATTTACAATTCCAGTAACAAATGAAAAAGTCATAGTAATGTATTTCTATTTATTCTAATTTAGTTATCCTGGTCCTTTAGAATTTATTTGTTGAGATAATAGCATCACATATTATTTACTATAACCAGAGAATGATCATGTATATTTTTAAAACTCAAACCTTCAATTTTTAGGTTTAATTTTCTAATAATAAATAGTTTTGTCAAGGTTTTAAATTATTTGCTCTGGATGTACTTGTTTGGATAACTGTATTATACAGAAGTCCCCAGGTAAAACTAAAAAAAAAAAATTTTTTTTAATTCTTTATTATGAATGAAAGTATAGTTAAACATATTAATTTACTGTGTATATTTCCATAAACAGAGTAATCTTGATGATTTCCATGGTTACAATAGATCAGAACAGATCTTGCTAAAGTACTATAGTAGAGAATGCTATAAAAATCTAATTAGCATTTGATGCCACAGTGATAGAATAACAAAAATAGTTCACACATGCACAATTTTCTCAAGGTCATAATTTGGGCCCTTAATATGACTTCAATTAATTATTTTTGTAAATAATGCTTTCTGTGCCCCACATTATTTCAGATGCTTGGAATGTAATGATTACAGTACCTTGTACTTGTACTCAAGTAGCTTGAAAATATATTCTTTAAAAAGAGATTGTGCCTTCTGTCAGTCCTTCCTTCCTGTGGCACCTTCACTCTTCGAGGAATGGGGCAGCACCTCCGGCCCGCCAGCACCAACTGAGGATCCCAGAAGCTGTCCCCTCCATAGAAGAGGACCAGGAGCTGGACAGCTTTGCTTTTACCATTTGTCCTAGGGTTCTGTCTGTCCGTCTTTTTTTTTGTTTTTTGTTATTTTTTAGTATAGATTTACAGCTTGTTATCATTGGTGGATTTGTTTTTTGGTTTGGATGCACTCTTCCTTCTTTTCAATTACTTTTTAATTTTTTACTTTTATTTTTTATTTTTTTAAACATCTTTACTGCAGTATAATTGCTTTACAATGGTGTGTTAGTTTCTGCTTTATAACAAAGTGAATCAGTTATACATATACATATGTTCCCACATCTCTTCCCTCTTGCATCTCCCTCCCTCCCACCCTCCCTATCCCACCCCTCTAGGTGGTCACAAACCCCAGAGCTGATATCCCTGTGCTATGCGGTTGCTTGCCACTACCTATCTATTTTACGTTTGGTAGTGTATATATGTCCATGCCACTCTCTCACTTTGTCACATCTTACCCTTCCCCCTCCCCATATCCTCGAGTCCACTCTCTAGTAGGTCTGTGTCTTTATTCCCATCTTACCCCTAGGTTCTTCATGACCTTTTAATTTTTTTTCCCTTAGATTCCATATACATATGTTAGCATATGGTATTTGTTTTTCTCTTTCTGACTTACTTCACTCTGTATGACAGACTCTAACTCCATCCACCTCACTACAAATAACTTAATTTTGTTTCTTTTTATGGCTGAGTAATATTCCATTCTATATATGTGCCACATCTTCTTTATCCATTCATCCAATGATGGACATTTAGGTTGCTTCCATGTCCTGGCTATTGTAAATAGAGCTGCAATGAACATTTTGGTAAATGACTCTTTTTGAATTATGGTTTTCTCAGGGTATATGCCCAGTAGTGGGATTGCTGGGTCGTATGGTAGTTCTATTTGTAGTTTTTTAAGGAACCTCCATACTGTTCTCCATAGTGGCTGTATCAATTTACATTCCCACCAACAGTGCAAGAGTGTTCCCTTTTCTCCACATCCTCTCCAGCATTTATTGTTTCTAGATTTTTTGATGATGGCCATTCTGACCGGTGTGAGATGATATCTCATTGTAGTTTTGATTTGCATTTCTCTAATGATTAATGATGTTGAGCATTCTTTCATGTGTCTGTTGGCAATCTGTATATCTTCTTTGGAGAACTGTCTATTTAGGCCTTCAGCCCATTTTGGGGTTGGGTTGTTTGTTTTTTTGTTTTTGAGCTGCATGAGCTGCTTATAAATCTTGGAGATTAATCCTTTGTCAGTTGCTTCATTTGCAAATATTTTCTCCCATTCTCAGGGTTGTCTTATGGCCTTGTTTATGGTTTCCTTTGCTGTGCAAAAGCTTTGAAGTTTCATTAGGTCCCATTTGTTTATTTTTGTTTTTATTTCTATTTATCTAGGAGGTGGGTCAAAAAGGATCTTGCTGTGATTTATGTCATACAGTGTTCTGCCTATGTTTTCCTCTAAGAGTTTCATAGTGTCAGGCCTTACATTTAGGTCTTTAATCCATTCTGAGTTTATTTTTGTGTATGGTGTTAGGGAGTGTTCTAATTTCATACTTTTACATGTAGCTGTCCAATTTTCCCAGCACCACATATTGAAGAGACTGTCTTTTCTCCACTGTATATGCTTGCCTACTTTATCAAATATAAGGTGACCATATGTGTGTGGGTTTATCTCTGGGCTTTCTATCCTGTTCCATTGATCTATATTTGTGTTTCTGTGCCAGTACCATACTGTCTTGATTACTGTAGCTTTGTAGTATAGTCTGAAGTCAGGGAGCCTGATTCCTCCAGCTCCATTTTTCGTTCTCAAGATTGCTTTGGCTATTGAGGGTCTTTTGTGCTTCCATACAAATTGTGAAATTTTTTGTTCTAGTTCTGTGAAAAGTGCCAGTGGTAGATTGATAGGGATTGCACTGAATCTCTAGATTGCTTTGGGTAGTAGAGTCATTTTCACAATGTTGATTCTTCCAATCCAAGAACATGGTATATCTCTCCATCTATTTGTATCATCTTTAATTTCTTTCATCAGTGTCTTATAATTTTCTGCATATAGTTCTTTTGTCTCCTTAGGTAGGTTTATTCCTAGGTATTTTATTCTTTTTGTTGCAATGGTAAATGGGAGTGTTTTCTTAATTTCACTTTCAGGTTTCTCATCATTAGTGTATAGAAATGCAAGAGATTTCTGTGCATTAATTTTGTATCCTGCTACTTTACCAAATTCATTGATTAGCTCTAGTAGTTTTCTGGTAACATCTTTAGGATTCTCTGTGTATAGTATCATGTCATCTGCAAACAGTGGCAGCTTTACTTCTTCTTTTCCGGTTTGTATTCCTTTTAATTCTTTTTCTGCTCTGATTGCTGTGGCTAAAACTTCTAAAACTATGTTGAATAATAGTGTTGAGAGTGGGCAACCTTGTCTTGTTCCTGATCTTAGTGGAAATGGTTTCAGTTTTTCACCATTGAGAACGATGTTGGCTGTGGGTTTGTCATATATGGCCTTTATTATGTTGAGGAAAGTTCCCTCTATGCCTACTTTCAGCAAGGCTTTTATCATAAATGGGTGTTGAATTTTATCGAAAGCTTTCTCTGCATCTATTGACATGATCATATGGCTTTTCTCCTTCAGTTTGTTAATATGGTGTATCACGTTGATTGGTGTGCATATATTGAAGAATCCTTGCATTCCTGGAATAAACCCCACTTGGTCATGTTGTATGAACCTTTTAATGTGCTGTTGGATTCTGTTTGCTAGTATTTTGTTGAGGATTTTTGCATCTATGTTCCTCGGTGATACTGACCTGTAGTTTTCTTTCTTTGTGACATCTTTGTCTGGTTTTGGTATCAGGGTGATGGTGGCCTCGTAGAATGAGTTGGGGAGTGTTCCTCCCTCTGCAATATTTTGGAAGAGTTTGAGAAGGATAGGTGTTAGCTCTTCTCTAAATGTTTGATAGAATTCGCCTGTGAAGCCATCTGGTCCTGGGCTTTTGTTTGTTGGAAGAATTTTAATCACAGTTTCAATTTCAGTGCTTGTGATTGGCCTGTTCATATTTTCTATTTCTTCCTGGTTCAGTCTCAGCAGGTTGTGCATTTCTAAGAATTTGTCCATTTCTTCCAGGTTGTCCACTTCATTGGCATAGAGTTGCTTGTAGTAATCTGTCACGATCTTTTGTATCACAAAACAGTGTCAGTTGTTACTTCTCCTTTTTCATTTCTAATTCTACTGATTTGAGTCTTCTCCCTTTTTTTCTTGATAAGTCTGGCTAATGGTTTCTCAATTTTGTTTATGTTCTCAAAGAGCCAGCTTTTAGTTTTATTGATTTTGCTATTGTTTCCTTCATTTCTTTTTCATTTATTTCTGATCTGATCTTTATGATTTCTTTACTTCTGCAAACTCTGGGTTTTTTTTTTTTTTTTTTTGTTCTTCTATCTCTAATTGCTTTAGGTGCAAGGTTAGGTTGTTTATTTGAGATGTTTCCTGTTTCTTGAGGTAGGTTGTTTATTCGAGATGTTTCCTGTTTCTTGAGGTAGGCTTGTATGGCTATAAACTTCCCTCTTAGCACTGCTTTTGCTGCATCCCATAGGTTTTGGGTCGTCGTGTCTCCATTGTCATTTGTTTCAAGGTATTTTTTGATTTCCCCTTTGATTTCTTCAGTGATCACTTCGTTATTAAGTAGTGTATTGTGTAGCCCCCATATGTTTGTATTTTTTACAGATCTTTTCCTGTAATTGTTATCTAGTCTCATAGGGTTGTGGTCAGAAAAGATACTTGATACGATTTCACTTTTCTTAAATTTACCAAGGCTTGATTTGTGACCCAAGATATGATCTATCCTGGAGAATGTTCCATGAGCACTTGAGAAAAGTGTGTATTCTGTTGTTTTTGGGTGGAATGTCCTATAAATATCAATCAAGTCCATCTTGTTTAATGTATCATTTAAAGCTTGTGTTTCCTTTTTTATTTTCATTTTGGATGATCTGTCCATTGGTGAAAGTGGGGTGTTAAAGTCTCCTACTATGATTGTGTTACTGTCGATTTCCCCTTTTATGGCTGTTAGTATTTGCCTTATGTATTGAGGTGCTCCTATGTTGGATGCGTAAATATTTAAAATTGCTATATCTTCTTGAATCAATCCCTTGATCATTATATAGTGTCCTTCTTTGTCTCTTGTAATAGTCTTTATTTTAAAGTCTATTTTGTCTGATATGAAAATTGCTACTCCAGCTTTCTTTTGATTTCCATTTGCATGGAATATCTTTTTCCATCCCCTCACTTTCAGTCTGTATGTGTCTCTAGGTCTGAAGTTCGTCTCTTACAGACAGCATATATATGGGTCTTGTTTTTGTATCCATTCAGCCTATCTTTGTCTTTTTGTTGGAGCATTTAATGCATTTACATTTAAGGTAATTATCAATATGTGTGTTCCTATTACCATTTTCTTAATTCATTTGGGTTTGTTATTGTAGGTCTTTTCCTTCTCTTGTGTGTCCTGCCTAGAGAAGTTCCTTTAGCATTTGTTGTAAAGCTTGTTTGGTGGTGCTGAATTCTCCTATCTTTTGCTTGTCTGTAACAGTTTTAATTTCTCTGTCAAATCTGAATGAGTTCCTTGCTCGGTAGAGTAATCTTGGTTGTAGGTTTTTCCCTTTCTTCACTTTATATATGTCCTGCCACTCCTCTCTGCCTTGCAGAGTTTCTGCTGAAAAATTAGCTGTAATCCTTATGGGGATTCACTTGGATGTTATTCGTTGCTTTTCCCTTGCTGCTTTTAATATTTTTTCTTTTTATTTAATTTTTGATAGCTTGATTAATATGTGTGTTGGCGAGTTTCTCCTTGGATTTATCCTGTATGGGACTCTCTGCACTTCCTGTACTTGATTAACTATTTCTTTCCCTTATTAGGGAAGTTTCAACTACAATCTCTTCAAATATTTTCTCAGTCCCTTTCTTTTTCTCTTCTTCTTCTGGGACCCTTATAATTTGAATGTTGGTGCTTTTAATGTTGTCCCAGAGGTCTCTGAGACTGTCCTCAGTTCTTTTCATTCTTTTTTCTTTATTCTGCTCTGCAGTAGTTATTTCCACTATTTTATCTTCCAGGTCACTTATCCGTTCTTCTGCCTCAGTTATTCTGCTATTGATCCCATCTACAGTATTTTTAATTTCATTTATTGTGTTTTTCATCGTTGCTTGGTTCCTCTTTAGTTCTTCTACGTCCTTGTTAAATGTTCCTTGCATTTTGTCTATTCTATTTCCAAGATTTTGGATCATCCTTACTATCATTATTCTGAATTCTTTTTCAGGTAGACTGCCTATTTCCTCTTCATTTCTTAGGTCTGGTGTGTTTTTACCTTGCTCCTTCATCTGCTGTGTGTTTCTCTGTCTTCTCCTTTTGCTTATCTTACTGTGTTTGGGGTCTCTTTTTCACAGGCTCCAGGTTCGTAATTCCTGTTGTTTTTGGTATCTGTCCCCAGTGGCTAAGGTTGGTTCAGTGGGTTGTGTAGGCTTCTTGGTGAATGGGACTAGTGCCTGTGTTCTGGTGGATGAGGCTGGATCTTGTCTTTCTGGTGGGCACGTCCACGTCTGGTGGTGTGTTTTGGGGTGTCTGTGGCCTTATTATGATTTTAGGCAGCCTCTCTGCTAATGGATGGGGCTGTGTTCCTGTCTTGCTAGTTGTTTGGCATAGGGTGTTCAGCACTGTAGCTTGCTGGTCGTTGAGTGAAGCTGGGTCTTGGTGTTGTCATGGAGATCTCTGGAAGATTTTCACGGTTTGTTATTACATGGAGCTGGGAGGTTTCTTGTGGACCAGTGTCCTGAAGTTGTCTCTCCCACCTCAGAGGCACAACCCTGATTCCTGGCTGGAGCACCAAGAGTCTTTCATCCACATGGCTCAGAATAAAAGGGAGAAAGAATAGAAAGGATAAAAGAAAGAGGATAAAATAAAATAAAGTAAGATAAAATAAAATAAAGTTATTAAAATAAAAAAGAATTATTACGAAAAAAAGAAAAATATTTTATAGTAAAAAAAAAAAAAACGGACAGACAGAACCCTAGGACAAATGGTGAAAGCAAAGCTATACAGACAAAATCTCACACAGAAGCCTACGCATACACACTCACAAAAAGAGGAAAAGGGGAAAAAATAATATATCTTGCTCCCAAAATCCACCTCCTCAATTTGGGATGATTCGTTGTCTATTCAGGTATTCCACAGATGCAGGTACATCAAGTTGTTTGTGGAGCTTTAATCCCCTGTTTCTGAGGCTGCTGGGAGAAATTTCCCTTTCTCTTCTTTGTGCGCACAGCTCCTGGGTTTCATCTTTGGATTTGGACCCGCCTCTGCATGTAGGTCGCCTGAGGGCGTCTGTTCTTTGCTCACACAGGACAGGGTTAAAGGAGCAGCTGCTTTGGGGGGCTCTGGCTCACTCAGGCCGGGGGGATGGAAGGGTACCGATGCAGGGCGACCCTGCGGTGGCAGAGGCCAGCTTGACTTTGCAGCAGCCTGAGGAGCGCCATGTGTTCTTCTGGGGAAGTTGTCCCTTGATCTTGGGACCCTGGCAGTGGCGGGCTGCACAGGCTCCTGGGTGGGGCGGTGTGGAGAGTGACTTGTGCTTGCACACAGGCTTCTTGGTGGCAGCAGCAGCAGCGTTAGCATTTCATGCCCGTCTCTGGGGTCCACGCTTATAGCCACGGCTCGTGCCCTCTCTGGAGCTCGTTTAGGCTGTGCTCTGAATCCCCTCTCCTCGCACACCAGGAAACCAAGAGGCAAGAAAAAGTCTCTTGCCTCTCGGCAGCTCCAGACCTTTTCCCGGGCTCCCTCCTGGCTAGCTGTGGTGCGCTAACCCCTTCAGGCTGTGTTCACGCCGCCAACCACAGTCCTCTCCCTGTGATCCGACTGAAGCCAGAACCTCAGCTCCCAGTTCCACCCACCCAGGCCGGTGAGCGGACAAGCCTCTCGGTTTGGTGAGTGCTGGTTGGCACCAATCATCTGAGCGAGGATCTCTCTGCTTTGCCCTCCACACCCCTGTTGCTGTGCTCTCCTCCGTGGCTCCGAAGCTTCCCCTCTCCACCACCCACAGTCTCCAACCGCAAAGGGGCTTCCTAGTGTCTGGAAACCTTTCCTCTTTCACAGCTCCCTCCCAGAGGTGCAGGTCCCGTCCCTATTCTTTTGTCGCTGTTGTTTCTTTTTTCTTTTGCCCTACCCAGGTACATGGGGAGTTTCTTGCCTTTTGGGAAGTCTGACGTCTTCTGCCAGCGTTCAGTGGGTGTTCTATAGGAGCAGTTCCACGTGTAGATGTATTTCTGATGTATCTGTGGGGAGAAAGGTGATCTCCGTGTCTTACTCTTCTGCCATCTTCTCCTCTCCCTTAACTTTTTATTTTTAATAATATATATTTTATTTTTTATTTTAATAACTTTATTTTATTTTATTTTATTTTTCTTTCTTTCCTTCCTCTTTTTTTCTTCCTTTCCTTCTGAGCCGTGTGGCTGACAGGGTCTTGCTGCTCCAGACGGGTGTCAGGCCTGTGCCTATGAGGTGGGAGAGCCAAGATCAGGACATTGGTCTACCAGAGACCTCCTGGTCCCAAGTAATACCAAATGGCAAAAGATGTCCCAGAGATCTCCATCTCAATGTGAAGACCCAGCTCCACTCAACAACCAGCAAACTAGAGTTCTGGACACATTATGCAAAACAACTAGCAAGAAAGGAACACAGCCACACCCATTAGCAGAGAGGCTGCCTAAAATCATAATAATTTCACCAAAACCCCAAAACAGCACCAAACGCGGTCCTACCCACCAGAAAGACAAGATCCAGACTTATCCACGGGAACACAGGCACCAGTCCCCTCCACCAGGAAACCTACAGGGCCCATTGAACCAACCTTACCCACTGGGGGAAGACACCAAAAACAACAGGAACTACGAACCTGCAGCCTGTGTAACGGAGACCCCAAACAGAGTAAGTTAAGCAAAAGGAGAAGACAGAGAAACACACAGCAGATGAAGGAGCAAGGTAAAAGCCCACAAGACCAAACAAATAAAGAGGAAATAGACAGTCTACCTGAAAAAGAATTCAGAGTAATGATAGTAAAGATGATCCAAAATGTTGGAAATAGAAGGGAGAAAATACAAGAAACGTTTAACAAGGAACTAGAAGAACTAAAGAGCAAACAAACAATGATGAAGAACACAATAAATGAAACTAAAAATTCTCTAGAAGGAATGAATAGCAGAATAACTGAGGCAGAAGAATGGATAAGTGATCTGGATGATGAAAAAGTGGAAATAACTGCTGCAAACAGAATAAAGAAAAAAGATTGTAAAGAAATTAGGACAGTCTCAGAGACTTCTGGGACATTAAACACACCAAAATTCGAATTATAAGGTCCCCAGAAGAAAAAGAGAAAGAAAAAGGGACTGAGAAAATATTTGAAGAGATTATAGTTGAAAACTTCCCTAATATGGGAAAGGAAATAGTCAATTAACTGTAGGAAACACAGAGAGTCTCATACCGGATAAATCCAAGGAGAAGCACTGCAAGACACATATTAAACAAACTATCAAAAATTAAATACAAAGAAAAAAGGTTAAAAGCAGCAAGGGAAAAGCAACAAATAACATACAAGGGAATCCCCATAAGGTTAACAGCTGATCTTTCAGCAGAAACTCTGCAAGCCAGAAGGGAGTGGCAGGACATATTTAAAGTGATGAAAGGGAAAAACCTACAGCAAAGATTACACAGCAAGGATCTTATTCAGGTTTGACAGGGAAATTAAAACCTTTACAAGCAAGCAAAATTTAAGAGAATTCAGCAACACCAAACCAGGTTTACAACAAAAGGAACAAAAGTTCCTTTACTTCTCTTGGCAGGAAACACGAGAAGGAAAACACCTACAATAACAAACCTAAAGCAATTAAGAAAATGGTAATAAAAACATACATATCGATAACTACCTTAAATGTAAATGGATTAAATGCTCCAACCAAAAGACATAGACTGGCTGAATGGGTACAAAAACAAGACCCTTATATATGCTGTCTCCAAGAGATCCACTTCAGACCTAGGGACACATACAGACTGAAAGTGAGGGGATGGAAAAAGATATTCCATGCAAATGGAAATCAAAAGAAAGCTGGAGTAGCAATTCTCATATCAGACAAAATAGACTTTAAAATAAAGACTATTACAAGAGACAAAGAAGGACAGTACATAATGATCAAGGGATCGATCCAAGAAGAATATATAACAATTGTAAATATTTATGAACACAACAGAGGAGCACCTCAATACATAAGGCAAATGCTAACAACCATAATAGGGGAAGTCGACAGTAACACAATCGTAGTAGGGGACTTTGACACCCCAGTTGACCCATGGACAGATCATCCAAATGAAAATAAATAAGGAAACACAAGCTTTAAATGATACATTAAGAAAGATGGACTTAATTGATATTTATAGGACATTCCATCCAAAATCAACAGAATACACTTTCTTCTCAAGTGCTCATGAAACATTCTCCAGGAGAGATCATATCATGGGTCACAAATCAAGCCTTGGTAAATTTAAGAAAGTTGAACTTGTATCATCAAATATCTTTTTCAACCACAATGTTATGAGATTAGATATCAATTACCGGAAAAAATCTGTAAAAAATACAAACACATGGAAGCTAAACAATACACTACTGAATAACCACGAGATCACTGAAGAAATCAAAGAGTTAATCAAAAAATATCTAAAAAAAAAACCGACAATGAAAACACGATACCCCAAAACCTATGGGATGCAACAAAAGAAGTTCTAAAGTAGGAAGTTTATAGCAATACAATCCTACCTCAAGAAAGAAGAAACATCTCAAATAAACAAATCTTACACCTAAAGCAATTAGAATATGAAGAAAAAAATAACCCAAAGTTAGGAGAAGGAAAGAAATCATAAAGATAAGATCAGAAATAAATGGAAAAGAAATGAAGTAAATGATAGCAAAGATCAATAAAACTAAAAGTTGGTTCTTTGAGAAGATAAATAGAATTGATAAACCATTAGCCAGACTCAAGAAAAAAAAGAAGACTCAAATGAATAGAATAAGAAATGAAAAAGGAGAAGTAACAACTGACACTGCAGAAATACAAAGGATCATGAGAGATTACTAAAAGCAACAATATGTCAATAAAATGGGCAAACTGAAGAAACAGACACATTCCTTGAAAAGCACAACCTCCCAAGGCTGAAATAGGAAGAAAGAGAAAAAATAAACAGACCAATCCCAAGCGATGAAATTGAAACTGTGATTAAAAGTATTCCAACAAACAAAAGCCCAGGACCAGATAGCTTCACAGGCAAATTCTATCAAACATTACAGAAGAGCTAACACCTATCGTTCTCAAAGTCTTCCAAAATATAGCACAGGGAGGAACACTCCCAAACTCATTTTATGAGGCCACTATCACCGTGATACCAAAACCAGACAAAGATGGCACAAAAAAGAAAACTACAGACCAATATCACTGATGAATATACATGCAAAAATCCTCAACAAAATACTAGCAAACAGAATCCAACAGCACATTAAAAGGATCATACACCATGATCAATTGGGGTTTATCCCAGGAATGCAAGGATTCTTCACTATACACAAATCAATCTATATGATAAACCATATTAATAAATTGAAGGAGAAATCCTTATGATCATCTCAATAGATGCAGAAAAAGCTTTTGACAAAATTCAACACCCATTTATGATAAAAAAAACTCTCCAGAAAGTAAGTATAGAAGGAACTTACCACAACAAAATGAATACCATAGATGACAAACCCACAGCCAACATCCTTCTCAATGGTGAAACACTGAAATCATTTCCACTAAGATCAGGAACAAGACAAAGTTGGCCACTCTCACCACTATTATTCAACATACTTTTGGAAGTTTTAGCCACAGCAATCAGAGAAGAAAAAGAGATAAAAGGAATCCAAATTGGAAAAGAAGAAGTAAGACTGCCATTCTTTGCAGACGACATGACACTATACATAGAGAATCCCAAAGATGCTACCAGAAAACTACTAGAGCTAATGAATGAATTTGGTAAAGTAGCAGGATATAAAATGAAAGCACAGAAACCTCTTGCATTACTATACACTAATGATAAAGAATCTGAAAGAGAAATTAAGATATCACTCACATTTACCATTGCAACAAAAAGAATAAAATACCTAGGAATAAACCTACCTAAGGAGACAAAAGACCTGTATGCAGAAAACTATAAGACATTGATGAAAGAAATTAAAGAAGATACAAAGAGATGGAGAGATATACCATGTTCTTGGATTGGAAGATTCAACATTGTGAAAATGACTCTACTACCCAAAGCAATGTACAGGTTCAATGCAAACCCTATCAAACTACCAATGGCATTTTTCAGAGAATTAGAACAAAACATTTCACTATCTGTATGGTAACACAAAAGACCCCGAATAGCCAAAGCAATCTTGAGAATGAAAAATGGAGCTGGAGGAATCAGGCTCCCTGACTTCAGACTATACTACAAAGCTACAGTAATCAAGACAGTATGGTACTGGCACAGAAACAGAAATATAGATCAACGGAACAGGATAGAAAGCCCAGAGGTAAACCCACACACATATGGTCACCTTGTCTTTGATAAAGGAGGCAAGAATATACAATGGAGAAAAGACAGTCTCTTCAATATGTGGTGCTGGGAAAACTGGACAGCTACATGTAAAAGAATGAAATTAGAACACTCTCTAACACCATACACAAAAATAAATTGAAAATGGATTAAAGAACTAAATGTAAGGCCAGACACTATAAAACTCTTTGAGGAAAACATAGGCAGAACACTCTATGATGTACATCACAGCAAGTTCCTTCTTGACTCACTTCCTGGAGTAATGGAAATAAAAACAAAAATAAACAAATGGGACCGAATGAAACTTAAAAGCTTTTGCACAGCAAAGGAAACCATAAACAAGATGAAAAGACAACCCTCAGAATGGAGAAAATATTTGCAAATGAAGCAACTTACAAAGGATTAATCTCCAGAATATACAGGCAGCTCATGCAGCTCAACATCAAAAAACAAACAACGCAATCCAAAAATGGGCAGAAGACCTGAATAGACATTTCTCCAAAGAAGATATATAGATTGCAAACAAACACATGAAAGGATGTTCAACATCACTAATCATTAGAGAAATGCAAATCAAAACTACAATGAGGTATCACCTCACACAAGTCAGAATGGCCATCATCAAAAAATCCACAAACAATAAATGATGGAGAGGGTGTGGAGAAAAGGGAACCCTCTTGCACTCTTGGTGGGAATGTATATTGATACCGCCACTATGGAGAACAGTATGGAGGTTCCTTAAAAAACTAAAAATAGAACTACCATATGACTCAGCAATCCCTCTACTGAGTATATACACTGAGAAAACCATAATTCAAAAAGAGCCATGTACCACAATGTTCATTGCAGCTCTATGTTCAATAGCCAGGAGATGGAAGCAACCTAAGTGTCCATCGACAGATGAATGGATAAAGAAAATGTGGCACATATATACAATGGAATATTACTCAGCCATGAAAAGAAACGAAATTGAGTTATCTGTGGTGAGGTGGATGGACCTAGAGACTGTCATACAGAGTGAAGTAAGTCAGAAAGGGAAAAACAAATGCCGTATGCTAACACATATATATGGAATCTAAAAAAAAAAAAAAAAGTTCTGAAGAACCTAGGGGCAGGACAGTAATAAAGGTGCAGACATAGAGAATGGACTTGAGGACACAAGGAGGGGGAAGGGTAAGCTGGGATGAAGTGAGAGAGTGTCATGGACATATATACACTACCAAATGTAAAATAGATTGCTAGTGGGAAGCAGCCAGATTGCACAGGGTGATCAGCTCTGTGCTTTTTGTACATCTAGAGGGGTGGGATAGGGAAGGTGGGAGGGAGACACAAGAGAGAGAAGATATGGGGATATAAGTATATGTATAGCTGATTCACTTTGTTATACAGCAGAAACTAACACATCATTGTAAAGCAACTATACTCTAATAAAGATGTTAAAAAAAAAAGCCAGCAGAAATGAAGCCACATTCTAGTGCCTTATGTACTATACCAGGAGAACTGACCTCTGGGATATTTTCTTCATGATCTTGCAAAACCCAGAAGTAAACATTTCTGATTACAACATGATCTGTCCTGCTGATAGGCCTGCTTCTAACTTTTAACCCATTTCTGCTGTTGGAGTCCCTGCAAGAAACTGTATTTTTCTAATTAATTCCCTCTTTTATTTACAGTGAAAAAATAAAGACATAGAGAACAGACTTGTGGTTGCAAAGGGGGAAGGGGAGTGGGGGAGGGATGGATTGGGAGTTTGGGATTAGCAGATACAAACTATTATATATAGAATGGATAAGCACAGGGAACTATATTCACTATCCTGTGATAAACTATAATGGAAAAGAATAAGAAAAAGAATGTATAATTTTATAACTGAATCACTTTGCTGTATAGCAGAAATGAACACAACATTGTAAATCAACTATACTTCAATAAAATAAATTTTAAAAAAAATGAAAAAATAAAGAAATTTTAAAAATAGAGATTTTTTTCTGTGAGTTTAGTATTTTCCATAAGAGTCTATACATTTACATGGATGTTTCTAATATATATATATATATTTAATAGTGTTTATTTTAGAGTATTTAAAACTGTTTCCACAGCATTTTGGTAATTGTCTTCTAACGTAATGTTTTGCATAAATGTGTTATAAGGTACAGTGAGCTCAAACACACAGTGACATGTTTATTCATTCATTGTAAACATGTATTGAGAATTCTGCTTCTAACAATATGTCAAATTAGATACACTAAATGGCTCCCCTGCTACAATGAAATCCTCATTAAAGGAACATGTATTTAAATGCATTGTTCGATTCACAAGAGGAAAATCTCAGTGAACCAAAAAAAAGAGAGAGATAAAGAAAGACAGAAAGAGAAAGAGAAGGATGGAAGAAGGGGAGGAAAGAATGAAGAAACAGAAAAAGAAAAGAAAGTATGCACAGAATTGAAAACCAAGTGTCAAGAAAGCAGCTATACACAGTAAGTAATAAATTAATAAGTAAGCTTGGTTTTCATAGAGATGAATATCTATATGGTAGTGAGATCAAGAGACAAAGTTTTGAGCTAAAAGCTAGGTGAGGATGCTGAACTTGAGACTCCTGCATTAAGCTAGGATCCTTATGTCAGTAGCACTTCTTGGCTCCTAGCATAAACCAATACATTTTTTTCACTAAAGTAAAGCATCTCCATTTTAGGTTCTTGGGATTCTCCCAATTAAATTTAACCAAATATGATATCTCACACACACACACACACACACACACACACACACACAGACTGTTTAAACATCCAAGGAATCAAACCACCATAAGAGAGAATCACAGAAAAAAAAAAAAACCCATAGATTTAGACCCCTAAGAAACTCAGATATATAGTCATTTGATACCTTATGTGAACTGCCTAAAGAAATAAAAAATGAGATCAAATTAATGAGCAAGAAACTGCTCAACATATTTTTTAAATTACAAAATAGAATTGTTAGAAATAAATATAATATTTAAAATTAAAAGCTTGATGAATAGGTTAAACAACAGATTAGACAAAACTGAAGAGAGCAATAGTGGACTGGGAGACATCTCTGAAGAAATTATCTAGGATGCAATACAGATAGACAAGGAGATGGAAAATATGAGTGTTTAAGAGAAATGAGGGTAGGGCAAGAAATTCCAACACCTATTTAGGTGGATTCTCAGAAGAAGGGAATAGAGAACCCAGAAGAAAATAAATATTCAAAGAGAAATGGCTAAGAAATTTTCCAGAACTTGTCTCTGGAACCAGAATTAATATAATTAGATAACTATGTTGTCTGAAATTGGAAAGAGCATGTGTATGCTCCCTTTAATAGAGTTCAGCAGTCATGGGAAGGAGAGAGTGGATAGTGGCATGGGGGTAACAGACTTCAAGTGATTTTTTTTTTAAATGGAGAAACATTTTTTTCTTGATAGAAGGTTAGAAGCCATTGTGAAAAATTTGTAACTCAAATCATCTAGCTAATGAAATTGTGTCCAGAAAATGTTGTATAACCCAAATCCTGGGAAGAAAAGAAATTCCACACTTTCTTAATAGCTTAGCTGGATTAGGCTATATTAAGTGATAATACAATGTTTTTACATCAGTGTATTAATTATCCTCTACATTTAGAACAATTATCTTGCTGAATTCAGTAAACTTGACATGGCTAATGGTTTACTTCTGTGAATACAGAATACATATTAGACATCTATTTGCTTGGATTTATGTGTTGAAATCTTTACAAAATAGATAATACAGAGAGAGATGCAAAATGAAAAAGTATATGAAAAGCTAATCTTTACTGTTCTGAAAAAGATGTAGAAATTGAGAGCCACTGAAGAGAGACGCTAAAGTGTCAATTAGTATTTCAACTACTTTAATCTCTAATATACACCTTTGATCAAATTTGTACCCAGCATGCTACTTTGAAGCACTATCTGATTTGCTTACTTCTGCTGTTTTAGTCCATACAGGATTTTAGCACCAATTTCCTGTTTGACAGAGTGCATTTCTTCTCATAGAAAACAATTGATAGATTAATAAAAGTTAATAGAGAGATGAACAGCTTAAACATGGGCTCCATTAATCTACTCTATTTGAAGATATAGGATGTTATGAGAAAAGAATGTTTATATAGATGCATTCTGATAGATACATATTATAAATCTGTGTTAAGCTTGATATCATTCCATGTATATCTATAGCCATATATCTAATATTCTGCCTTCCAAGCAAAAGAAAGGGAATATGTAAAGATAAATGCAAGTAGCTATTTATCTTTTGACATACTTATCATAATGCCCCAGGTATTACAAATTAAAAGGAATTCAGATGGAAGGGAAATTTAAAAAAATTATTTTTATCCATTCATCTGTTGATGGACACTTAGGTTGCTTCCATGTCCTGGCTACTGTAAATAGAGCTGTAATGAACACTGTGGTACATGACTCTTTTTGAATTATGGTTTTCTCAGGGTATATGCCCAGTAATGGGATTGCTGGGTGGTATGGTAGTTCTATTTTTAGTTTTTTAAGGAACTTCCATACCGTTCTCCATAGTGGCTGTATCAATTTACATTCCCACCAACAGTGCAAGAGGGTTCCCTTTTCTCCACAACCTCTCCAGCATTTATTGTTTGTAGATGTTTTGATGATGGCCATTCTGACTTGTGTGAGGTGATACCTCATTGTAGTTTTGATTTGCATTTCTCTAATGATTAGTGATGTTGAGCATCCTTTCATGTGTTTGTTGGCAATCTGTATATCTTTGGAGAAATATCTATTTAGGTCTCCTGCCCATTTTTGGATTGGGTTGTTTGTTTTTCTTATATTGAGCTACATGTGCTGCTTATAAATTTTGGAGATTAATGATTTGTCAGTTGCTTCATTTGCAAATATTTTCTCCCATTCTGAGGGTTATCCTTTCATAGACGCAGACATAGAGAATGGATAAGAGGACATGGAGAGGGGGAAGGGTAAGCTGAGACGAAGGGAGAGAGTGATATGGACGTACATATACTACCAAATGTAAAATAGATCACTAGTGGGAAGCAGCCGCATAGCACAGGGAGATCAGCTCGGTGCTTAGTGACTACCTACGGAGGTGGGATAGGGAGGGTGAGAGGGAGATGCAAGAAGGAGGAGATATGGGGATATATGTATATATAGCTGATTCATTTTGTTATAAAGCAGAAACTAACACACCATTGTAAAGCAATTATAATCCAATAAAGATGTTAAAAATAATAACAAGAATTAATGTGAGCAGGTCATCAATTTATTACTTAGACTCATCTGGAGTAGCTGGGTAATTTGATGTATTACTTAAAAGTACTTATAAATAATGATTTATGACTATGAAAAAAGCTGGAAATGTGGCAAGTACGTCACATATTACACTATATTATGACATTTTCTACACGGCATTAAATAAATATGCTTTTAAAACTAAACACAAAATATTATATTTAAAGGTTTTTAAAAGATTCTTGTTAAAGGTAAAATTAGATGAACAAAGAAAAGATTAAAACTATCAAGGATTCAAACCATCATTTCACTGCAAATGGATCAAAAGGGAGAGGTGATTTTGTCACCTCTTGAACACACTGCAAAAACTCCCTCAAACAAGTGTAACCTGAAAGCCATTACTTAGATCAGTGGAAAAATAAGAACTAAAATAACTTATATCTCTAAATTAGAATCTACAAGAGTTATTTTCAAATAAATAGTGTTTTTAAAAATAAATCCTCGGAGACCTTCAAGATGGCAGAGGAGTGAGACGTGGAAATCGCCTTCCTCCCCACAAATACATCAGAAATACATCTACATGTGGAACAACTCCTACAGAACATCTAATGAATGCTGGCAGAAGACCTCAGACTTCCTAAAAGGCAAGAAACTCCCCATGTACCTGGGTAGGGCAAAAGAAAAAAGAAAAAAACAGAGACAAAAGAATAGGGATGGGACCTGCCCCTCTGGGAGGGAGCTGTGAAGGAGGAAAAGTTTCCACACACTTGGAAACCCCTTCACTGGTGGAGACGGGGGTGACGGGGGGGGAAGATTCAGAGCCACGCAGGACAGAGCAGCAGCAGGGGTGCAGAGGGCAAAGCAAAGAGATTTCCTCACAGAAGATTGGTGCTGACAAGCACTCACCAACCTGAGAGGCTTGTCTGCTCACCTGCAGGGGCAGGTGGGTACTGGGAGCTGAGGCTCGGGCTTCGGAGATCAGATCCCAGGGAGAGGACTGGGGTTGACTGCGTGAACACAGTCTGAGGGGGCTATTGCACCACAGGTGGCTGGGAACAAGTCCGGAAAAAAGTCTGGAACTGCCAGAGAGGCAGGAGACCATTGTCTCGGGGTGCGCCAGGAGAGGGGATTCAGAGCACCACCTAAACGAGCTCCGGAGACTGGCCTGAGCCACGGCTATCAGCACGGACACCAGAGACGGGCATGAAACACTAAGGCTGCTGCTACAGCCACCAAGAAGACTGTGTGCAAGCATAGGTCACTATCCCCACCTCCCTTCCTTGGAGCCTGTGCAGCCCGCCACTGCCAGAGTCCGATGATCCAGGAACAACTTCCCAGAGAGAATACACGGCGTGCCTCAGGCTGTTGCAACATCATGCCCACCTCTGCCACTGCAGGCTCGCCCCGCATTCCCTACCTCTCCCTCCCCCCAGCCAGAGTGAGGCAGAGCCCCCTACTCAACTTCTACTTTAACCCCGTCCTGTCTGAGCAAAGAACAGATGCCCTCAGGTAACCTACACACAGGGGTGGAGCCAAATCCAAAGCTAAACCCTAGGAGCTGTGCAAACAAAGAAGAGAAAGGGAAATCTCTCCCAGCAGCCTCAGGAGCAGCGGATTAAATCTCCACAATCAACTTGATGTAAGATGCATCTGTGGAATACCTGAATAGACAACGAATCATCCCAAAATCGAGGCAGTGGACTTTGGGAGCAACAATATATACTTTTTTTTCCTTTTTCTCTTTTTGTGAGTGTGTATGTGTATTCTTCTTTATGTGATTTTGTCTGTATAGCTTTGCTTTTACCATTTGTCCTAGGGTTCTGTCCATCCGTTTCTGTTTTTTGTTCTTTTGTTTTTTTTTTTTTTTTAGTGTAGCTTTTAGAGCTTGGTATCATTGGTGGTTTGGTTGCTCTCCTCTTTCTTCCTTCCTTTTTTTTGTTTCTTTTATTACTTTTTAATTTTTTTAATTTCTAATAATTACTTTTTATTTTTATTTTAATAACTTTATTTTATTTTATTTTATTTCTTTCTTTTTTTCTCCCTATTCTTCTGAGCTGTGTGGCTGAAGGTTCTTGGTGATTCGGTCGGGGGTCAGGCTGGTGCCCCTGATGTGGGAGAGCCGAAATCAGGACACTGGTCCACGAGAGACCTCACAGTCCCACATAATATTAAATGGCGAAAGATCTTCCAGAGATCTCCATCTCAATGCTATGACCCGGCTCCATCCAATGATGAACAAGGTACAGTGCTGGACACCCTACACCAAACAACTACCAAGACATGAACACAACCCCACCCATTAGCAGAGAGGCTGCCGAAAATCATAAGGTCACAGACACCCAAAACACACCATCGGACGTGGTCCTGCCCACCAGAAAGACAAGATCCAGCCTCATCATCCGGAACAGAGGCACAAGTCCTCTCCACCAAAAAACCTACACAAACTACTGAACCAACCTTAGCCACTGGAAGCAGACACCAAATACAATAGGAACTACAAACCAGCAGCCTGTGAAAAGGAGACCCCAAACACAGTAAGTTAAGCAAAATGAGAAGACAGAGGAACACACAGCAGATGAAGGAGCAAGGTAAAAACCCACCAGACCAAATAAATAAAGAGGACATAGGCAGTCTACCTGAAAAAGAATTCAGAGTAATGATAGTAAAGATGATCCAAAATCTAGGAAATAGAATGGAGAAAATACAAGAAACATTTAACAAGGATTTGGAAGAATTAAAAGAGCAAACAAACAATGATGAGCAACATAAAAATGAAATTAAAAATTCAGTAGGGCTTCCCTGGTGGCGCAGTGGTTGAGAATCTGCCTGCCAATGCAGGAGACATGGGTTCGAGCCCTGGTCTGGGAAGATCCCACATGCCGCGGAGCAGCTGGGCCCATGAGCCACAATTACTGAGCCTGCACTTCTGGAGCCTGTGCTCCGCAACAAGAGAGGCCACGATAGTGGGAGGCCCGCGCACCACGATGAAGAGTGGCCCCCGCTTGCCGCGACTGGAGAGAGCCCTCGCACAGAGGCGAGGACCCAACACAGCCATAAATAAATAAATAAATAAATAATTAAAAGCTGGAAGAAATTAAAAAAAAAAAAAATTCAATAGCAGAATAACTGAGGTAGAAGAACGGATAAGTGACCTGGAAGATAAAATGGTGGAAATAACTACTGCAGAGCAGGATAAAGAAAAAAGAATGAAAAGAACTGAGGACAGTCTCAGAGACCTCTGGGACAACATTAAATGCACCAACATTCGAATTATAGGGGTCCCAGAAGAAGAAGAGAAAAAGAAAGGGACTGAGAAAATATTTGAAGAGATTAGAGTTGAAAACTTCCCTAATATGGGAAAGGAAATAGTTAATCAAGTCCTGGAAGCACAGAGATTCCCATACAGGATAAACCCAAGGAGAAACACGCCAAGACACATATTATTCAAACTATCAAAAATTAAATACAAAGAAAACATATTAAAAGCAGCAAGCGAAAAACAACAAGTAACACATAAGGGAATCCCCATAAGGTTAACAGCTGATCTTTCAGCAGAAACTCTGCAAGCCAGAAGGGAGTGGCAGGACATATTTAAAGTGATGAAAGGGAAAAGCCTACAACCAAGATTACTCTACCCAGCAAGGATCTCATTCAGATTTGACGGAGAAATTAAAACATTAGGGACAACCAAAAGCTAAGATAATTCAGCACCACCAAACCATCTTTACAACAAATGCTAAAGGAACTTCTCCAGGCAGGAAACACAAGAGAAGGAAAAGACCTACAATAACAAACCCAAAACAATTAAGAAAATGGTAATAGGAACATACATATCAATAATTACCTTAAATGTAAATGCATTAAATGGTCCAACAAAAAGACAAAGACTGGCTGAATGGATACAAAAACAAGACCCATATATATGCTGTCTACAAGAAACCCACTTCAGACCTAGGGACACATATAGAATGAAAGTGAGGGAATGGAAAAACGTATTCCATGCAAAAGGAAATCTAAAGAACCTGGAGTAGCAATTCACATATCAGACAAAACAGACTTTAAAACAAAGACTATTACAAGAGACAAAGAAGGACACTACATAATGATCAAAGGATCAATCCAAGAAGAAGATATAACAATTATAAATATTTATGTACCCAACATAGGAGCACCTCAATACATAAAGCAAATGCTAACAGCCATAAAAGGGGAAATTGACAGTAACACAATCATAGAAGGGGACTCTCACACCCCCCTGTCACCAATGGACAGATCAACCAAAATGAAAATAAATAAGGAAACACAAGCTTTAAATGACACAATAAACAATATGGACTTTATTGATATTTATAGGACATTCCATCCAAAAACAACAGAATACACTTTCTTCTCAAGTGCTCATGGAACATTCTCCAGGAGAGATCATATCTTGGGTCACAAATCAAGCTTTGGTAAATTTAAGAAAATTGAAATCGTATCAAGTATCTTTTCCAACTGCAACGCTATGAGACTAGATATCAATTGCAGGAAAAAAATCTTTAAAAAATACAAATACATGGAAACTAAACAATACACTACTTAATAACCAAGAGACCACTGAAGAAATCAAAGTGGAAATCATAAAATACCTAGAAACAAATGACAATGAAAACACGACCACCCAAAACCTATGGAATGCAGCAAAAGCAGTTATAAGAGGGAAGTTTATAGCAATACAATCGTACCTCAAGAAACAAGAAACATCTTAAATAAACAACCTAACCTTACACCTAAAGCAATTAGAGAAAGAAGAACAAAAAACCGCAAAGTTAGCAGAAGGAAAGAAATCATAAAGGTCCGATCAGAAATAAATGAAAAAGAAATGAAGGAAACAATAGTAAAGATCAATAAAACTAAAAGCTGGTTCTTTGAGAAGATAAACAAAATTGATAAACCATTAGCCAAACTCATCAAGAAAAAAGGGAGAAGACTCAAAAAAGTAGAATTAGAAAAGAAAAAAGAGAAGTAACAACTGACACTGCAGAAATACAAAGGATCATGAGAGATTACTACAAGCAACTATATGCCAATGAAATGGACGACCTGGAAGTAATGGACACATTCTTAGAAAAGCACAACCTTCTGTGGCTGAACCAGGAAGAAACAGAAAATATAAACAGACCAATCACAAACACTGAAATCTTCCAACAAACAAATGCTCAGGACCAGATGGCTTCACAGGCGAATTCTATCAAACATTAAGAGAAGAGCTAACACCTATAATTCTCAAACTCTTCCAAAATATAGCACAGGGAGGAACACTCCCAAACTCATTCTATGAGGCCACCATCACCGTGATGTGAAAACCAGAAAAAGATATCACAAAGAAAGAAAACTACAGGCCAATATCATTGATGAACATACATGCAAAAGTCCTAAACAAAATACTAGGAAACAGAATACAACAGCACATTAAAAAGATCATACTCCATAATCAGTTGGGGTTTATCCCAGGATGCAAGGATTCTTCAATATATGCAAATCAATCAATGTGATACACAATATTAACATATTGAAGGAGAAAAACCATATGATCATCTCAAAACATGCAGAAAAAGCTTTTGAAAAAATTCAACATCCGTTTATGATAAACACGCTCCAGAAAGGAGGCATAGAGGGAACTTACCTCAACATAATAAAGGCCATAGATAACAAGCCCACAGCCAACATATTTATCAGTGGTGAAAAACAGAAAACATTTCCTGTAATATCAGGAACAAGACAAGGTTGCCCATGCTCACCACTATTATTCAACATACTTTTGGAAGTTTTAGCCAGAGCAATCAGAGAAGAAAAAGAAATGAAATGAATCCAAAAAGGAGAAGAAAAAGCCAAACTCTCACTGTTTGCAGATGACATGATACTATACATAGAGTATCCTAAAGATGCTACCAGAAAACTACTAGAGCTAATCAATGAATCTGGTAAAGTAACATGATACAAAACTAATGCACAGAAATCTCTTGCATTCCTATACAGTAATGATGAAAAATCTGAAAGAGAAATTAATAAAACACTCCCATTTACCATTGCAACAAAAAGAATAAAATACCTAGGAATAAACCTACCGAAGGACACAAAAAACTGTATGCAGAAAACTATAAGACACTGATGAATGAAAGTAATATTGATACAAACAGATGGAGAGATATACCATGTTCTTGGATTGGAAGAATCAACATTGTGAAAATGACTCTACTATCCAAAGCAATCTACAAATTCAATGTAATCCCTATCAAGCTACCAAGGGCATTTTTCACAGAACTAGAACAAACAATTCCACCATTTATAAGGTAACACAAAAGACCCCGAATAGCCAAAGCAATCTTGAGAAAGAAAAACGGAGCTGGAGGAACCAGGCTTCCAGACTTCCGACTATACTACAAATCTACAGTATTCCAGAAAGTATGGTAATGGCACAAAAACAGAAATATAGATCAATGGAACAGGATAGAAAGCCCAGAGGTAAACCCACGCACCTTTGGTCACCTTATTTTTGATAAAGGAGGCAAGAATATACAATGGAGAAAAGCCATCCTCTTCATTAAGTGGTGCAGGGAAAACTGGACAGCTACATGTAAAAGAATGAAATTAGAACACTCCCGAACACCATACATAAAAAGAAACTCAAAGTGGATTAAAGACCTAAATATAAGGCCAGACATTATAAAAATCTTAGAGGAAAACATAGGCTGAACTCTCTATGACATAAATCACAGCAAGATCCTTTTTGACCCACGTCCTAGAGAAATGGAAGTAAAAACAAAAATAAACAAATGGGACCTAGTGAAACTTAAAAGCTTTTGCACAGCAAAGGAAACTATAAACAAGATGAAAAGACAACCCTCAGAATGGGAGAAAATATTTGCAAATGAAGCAACTGACAAAGGATTAATATCCAAAATTTACAAGCAGCTCATGCAACTCACTATCAGAAAAACTAAAAACCCAATCCAAAAATGGGCAGGAGACATAAATAGATATTTCTCCAAAGATATACAGATTGCCAACAAACACATGAAAGGATGCTCAACATCACTAATCATGAGAGAAATGCAAATCAAAACTACAATGAGGTATTACCTCACACCAGTCAGAATGGCCATCATCACAAAATCTACAAACAGTAAATGCTGGAGAGGGTGTGGAAAAAGGGATCCCTCATGCACTGTTGGTAGGAATGTAAATTGTTACAGCCACTATGGCGAACAGTATGGAGGTTCCTTAAAAAACTAAAAATAGAACTACCATACTACTCAGCAATCCCACTACTGGGCATATACCCTGAGAAAACCATACTTCTAAAAGAGTCATGTACCACAGTGTTCATTGCAGCTCTATTTACAACATCAAGGAAATGGAAGCAACCTGAGTGTCCATCGACTGATGAATGGATAAAGATGTGGCACATATGTACCATGGAATATTACTCAGCCATAAAAAGAAACAAAATTGAGTTATTTGCAGTTAGGTGGATGAACCTAGAGTCTGTCATACAGAGTGGAGTGTCAGAAGGAGAAAAACAAATACCGTATGCTAACACATATATATATGGAATCTAAAAAAAAAAATTGGTTATGGAAAACCTAGGAGCAGGACAGGAATAAAGATGCAGGTGTAGAGAATGGACCTGAGGACACAGGGAGGGGGAAGGGTAAGCTGGGACGAAGTGAGAGAGTGGCATTGACATATATACACTACCAAATGTAAAATAGATAGCTAGTGGGAAGCAGCCACATAGCACAGGGAGATCAGCTCACTGCTTTGTGACCACCTAGAGGGGTGGGATAGGGAGGGTGGGAGGGAGATGCAAGAGGGAAGAGATATGGGAACATATGTATATATATAGCTGATTCACTTTGTTATAAAGCAGAAACTAACACACCATTGTAAAGCAATTATACTCCAATAAAGATGTTTAAAAAGAATAAAAAAATGGAGGTATTTGTAATGAGGTGGATGGAGTTAGAGTCTGTCATACAGAGTGAAGTAAGTCAGAAAGAGAAAAACAAATACAGTATGCTAACACATATATACGGAATCTAAGGAAAAAAAAAAAAAAAGCCATGAAGAACCTAGTGGCAAGACGGGAATAAAGACACAGACCTACTAGAGAATGGACTTGAGGATATGGGGAGGGGGTGGGGTGAGATGTGACAGGGTGAGAGAGTGT
Organism: Balaenoptera ricei; assembly: GCF_028023285.1. Taxonomy (NCBI): domain Eukaryota; kingdom Metazoa; phylum Chordata; class Mammalia; order Artiodactyla; family Balaenopteridae; genus Balaenoptera; species Balaenoptera ricei. The sequence continues at coordinate 77,304,296 of NC_082660.1, forward strand.
CATGGACATATATACACTACCAAATGTAAAATAGATAGCTAGTGGGAAGCAGCCACATAGCACAGGGAGATCAGCTCGGTGCTTTGTGACCACCTAGAGGGGTGGGATAGGGAGGGTGGGAGGGAGGGAGATGCAAGAGGGAAGAGATAAGGGAACAGATGTATATGTATAACTGATTCACTTTGTTATAAAGCAGAAGCTAACACACCATTGTAAGGCAATTATACTTCAATAAAGATGTTTAAAAAAAAAAAAAGAATAAAAAATAAATCCTCAAAAATTTTGTACTACTTTGTGGGTGTGGAAATGAGAGAAAGGTGAATTTATTTCCCACCCTTTCATATATTTTCTTTGAGGGTCTTCCATTGGTAAGGTGCTTTACTCGTCCCTGGAATCTGGAACCCAGCTCCCAGATAGTTGGGAAAATAGAGTATTTTTTATTCTCTGTAATGAATAGAAATAGTAGAGATCTCTCTGCATGTTGCTAATTCAGATTCAGGAAGGCACAGTCTTTTTTAAGATGTCAACCTCCCACTTAAATATTATTACAAGCAAACTATCAGAGTGGGAAACATATTTGAATTAAAAGCTCTAAGTCCTTTGTCACAGTTTTCCAACATACTAGCTAACGTATCTAGTAAATAATTGACCTTTGATAATATAAATGAATTAGTTAAGTAATTAATCAATGAAAAATTAGACAAGTTAATCTCTCTAAGCCTTAGTTTCCTTATCTGTAAGAAGGAAATAATATGTGGCATCTCAGTGTTGGTCTGAAAATCAGTTGTATTGACGAATATGAGACTATTTTTTTACATTGTCAATTTAAAATTATTTATATGCAGGGTAGGTTTGTTTTCTGTTTGTTTTAAAAATGAAAGTGTCAAAGATAGAATTTCTCCATAATTATTATTAGGATCCTTTCATAATTATTAGTAAAATAAACAATTAAAAGCAAATTTTTGAGCCCTTAAGAAACCAATAGAAGCAGATTCATATCTACTAAGGTTTCCTTTCCATCTCTCATGTGCCTTACATCAGCACAATTAAATATCTTCAATGTCTTGCCAGTGTAGCTGTTTCTCTTTCAAAATACTTAGCTAAGATTCTCTTTCCAGATACGTAATCTGAATTTGAATTTCAGAAAAGAAGGAAAATCTTTACATTTAGGCCTCCATCAGATTCCTACTTGATTTGAAATATCTGTTGTTTCATATATTTTAATTGATCTAACAAATAATTATGTTTTATTTTCCTCAGTGAAGCACATAGCAAATGAGAATGGCTGCATTTTTTTTGGTGGCTGCATTTTTTATAGTCACAGATAACAGAGAGATGATCCTTATGAAGTCCAAGTTTTATCTTTATTCATCTTTTCAAGAAAAATTATAACAAAATCTGTAGAAACTTCTGTATATAATAATTTATTATAAACAGTGTTAGTTTTATATTGCTACCATAGCCTATTATCTCAAACTTACTGGCTTAAAACAATACAAAATTATTATCTTATATTTCAGTAGGTTGGGGAAGTCTGGTATGGCCCTTACTAGACTAAAATCAAGGTGTTGGCAGTGGGTTTTCCTTTCTGGAGGCTCTAGGGGAGAATCTATATCCTGGTCTTTTGGATTGTTGGCAGAATTCAGTTCCTTGTGGTTGTAAGACTAAGGTCCCTGTGTTCACACTGGCTATCACGTGAAGGCTGTTCCCAGTCTCTAGAGGCCATCTGAATTCCTTAGTTCACATCCCCCTTCCTCCATATTCAAAGCCAGCAATGGTGGGTTTAGATCTTCTCATGTTGTATCTCTTTGACCCACTCTTCTCCCTTCGTGTTTAATGACTCATGCAGTTACACTAGGCCCATCCTAATAACCCAGAATAGTCTCCTGATCTCATGTCCTTAAGCTTTATCACATCTACAAATTCCCTTTTGCCTTGTAAGGTAATGTATTCACAGCTTTTAAGACTTAGGATCTGGGCATCTTTGGAGTAGGGTCATTATTCTGCCTATCATAAAGAGAGACATAAAGATTCTTAGTTCCAAAGATATGGTAAAAATGAACAACCATGCCCTAACATTAGATTTGACATCTGAAAAACAAAGACAAATGATACCACAATGTGAAGGTAACTACAAAATAAAGGAATAGAATATGAAAACAAATGAAGTAGCTATTGTTTTTTTTTCAATCTCTTGAGTCCATTTTTTTGTTATATGCACAAGTAAGAAGTAACAGGTAACAGTATCTGGCAGCAATTAATGTTTCCTGTTTGTTCTTTGTTAGAAAATCAACTATGAGGAAATTATTAGAAATAGAGTATAATGATTTCTGAAAAATATGTTAACAGTGCTTGAGCTTTGAGATAAGAACTTGACAAATGTGTAAATTTGATGCAAAACTGCTTTTGAAAATGGGAGAGATTGCCATTCTTTATACTGTGTGCCAAGATTTGTGCATTTCCACTGTTAGCATTTGGTCTGATTTTAAAACTGATAAATAATGATATTTGCTATGGAAACAGCTTTGCAAAAAATAATTTTAAAAGACTATCCTTTTTGTTTCTTATAATGGTTATATTCAATTTATTGAAAATGTATTATGTGCATATAAAAAATCTGTTTGCATCTGTAAAACAGATTTTAAATCATTCTAAAGTATTGATGTTCACAAAAAAACTGCTTATTTTGTTTGAAATTTTATTCCTTGTTATTGTTGTTTCTGAATGTAATTTGGACTATCGTGACATCTGTTATAGCTGTTTCAAAAACTTGTAAATACTACTTTTTAGATAGTGGTACTCTATAAGGAGGGTCTATTTACATTTAGTTAAAGGCAAAATATAATATGATGAGCACACGTCAGTGGTTTATCTATGAAACTTACTGTTCCACGTTACATGGAACAGTTAGTAAGTTCCAGCACTTATTTATCAGAGGGCCATCAATCCAGAAAGATCTCAGCCCCACATAAAAACACATTTAACTGTTGAATATCTGCAAGTGGGTTTTGCTTTCCACAATGCAGTAATCTAAGTACAGTAGTTCCCCTTTATCTGCAGTTTTATTTTCCATGGTTTGAGTTACCCAAAGTCAACCATAGTCTGAAAATATTAAATGGAAAATCCCAGAAATAAACAGTTCATAAGTTTTAAATTGCATGCCATTCTGAGTATCATGATGAAATCTTATGCCACCCTATTCCATCCCATCTGGGATCCCCAACCATCAACATCTTCTGCTCTTGACATCCAACCATCCACATAGTTATGGCTGGATGATCCAAGATCAACTGAAGCAGATTATCCCCCTGACCTATCATAAGAAGATCAATAGTAGCCTAATACTACGTCACAATGCCGATGTCATTCACTTCATTTCATCTCATCACATAGGCATTTTATCATCTCACATCATCACAAGAAGAAGAAGTGTGAGTACAGTAAAATAAGATATTTTTAAGAGAGAGAGACCATACTCACATAACTTTTATTACAGTATATATTATAATTGCTCTATTTTATTATTAGTTATTGTTGTTAGTCTGTTACTGTGCCTAATTTATAAATTAAACTTTATCATAGGTATGTAAAAAAACAGTATATATGGGGTTCAGTACTATCTGCGGTTTCAGGCATCCACTGTGGGTCTTGAAATGTATCACCCTCAGATAAGGGGGGGTGCTAATGTATCTAGCATTTATTAAGAACTTATTATGTGCCATGTATTGTTATAAGTGCTTTGCATGGATTGTCTCATTAAATCTTCACATTATATTTCTCATTTACATATGAGAAAACTGAGGCCCAGGGAAGTAAAATTTCTTGTCTAAAGTCACACGCAAGAAGAACTAGGTCTCATACACAAGTCATTGGACACATTCTTATTCACTATGTCTTAGTCATTCCTAGTATATCAAGACACTGTACCAAATCATTAAGTTTAGGTGTTAATTCAATTAAGGAGCATGGCTCTGCAATTTAATAAGTAATAAGACAAGGGGAAGTTGTGAAACAGCATATTGTAGGAAAAATAATTCTGGACTTGGAATCAGAAGGCCTGGGTTCTAGTCCCACACTCTTTATTTGTCTGATGTGTGACATTGGATAAATCGTTTAACATTTCTCAACCTTGGTTACCTCATTGGTGAAACGGGAATAATACTTCACTGTGTTGTTAGAAAATTTAAATGAAATGATGTTTATGAAAGTACTTTGCACTATACACATTTTAGATATCAATTATAGGTCTTTAAAAAGGTTGGGTGAGGGCTTTTTGTCAGTAGTAGAGCATGTGATAGTAAGAATTATGCCAGTGTAAAACCACAGCAACACCATTTTTAATGCATGGTGTTTAACATGGTGGCACTGAATCATTAAGTTTTTACTCTCTTCTTCCTTTTCTTTTACAAATGAATTGGTATTTAAAATAAGATTATTATAGGCCTTAATGACATTCTAGGAAAACCCATTCTACACTTAATCTTTTGTTTCTCAATATAATTGTAGAACTATGTGTTATGTAGTAAATGTACAGAAACCTAGTAGTGTACGTAACCCAAAGCATGTCATTTTGCCTATTTTCCCCCTCAGGGCCTTTTATAAATCTGAAATTTGGAAGCTAATGTCTTTCTTTCACCAGTAGCACTTCATTCTTGAAACTGCCTTCTTTCTTCTATGACTTGGCTCTATCCTGACATTCTTTCCTTTCTGGATACTTTTTTTCTGTATTTCATTGGTCAGCTTCTTTCCCTCCTCCAAATTTAGATGTTCCCTAACATTCTTTCCTCATAACTCTTTTTTTCTGTAAATATTTTCTCTCTTCCTGTCCATGTCTGTGGGTTTAACTTCCAGCTCTAGGGAAATTATATCATTTGTGATATATCACAAATTATATCATTTGTCTGCTAAAATTCTCCAATGCCTCACACTTGTTTCCTAAGATAAATATTTTCCTGACCCTGGCATTGTAATTCTTAAACACAGTAGTGTCCTGAAAAGGGTTCGTCAACTGGCTCTCAATAAATAAATAACAAACAGTGCTGATTTGGAGCATTTGCCAAATTCTGTGGTGTAAATTCTTCTACTATGGCCAGTTTCAAGCTAACACTATGATGTCACTGAATGCAGACATGAAAAGAGATGCTAATAGTCACCTCTGGCAAACTAGTGTGAACCAGTTCCAATACACCACTGCATTTACCACGTCTTCAAATTTTATCTCTAGCTTTATTGCCTCTTTCTGCACCAAATTAGATTAAACAATTGTTTGCTGAATGTGCACCACGCATTTCTACCTGTATACTTTATAAATTGCTATTTTGTTCATGTTATTGACTAAATTTGGAAAAGCCTCACACTCCACCTTTACCTAACTGAAATCCTAATCAGCTTTTAAAGGATAGTTCCTTGAAGACTTTTCTGGTATCAACACTAACTTACTCTATAATGTTTTCTTTTGTGAGTTGCTTTTACAAAATTCCAAACCTCTCTATCTTTTTTCCACCATCAAGGTTCTTAATATCTTGAGTCCAGGGATTTGTTCTTCCTCCCAGTAGTACTCAGCCCAGCCTTGCTTATATCCTTAATACCTACAGTTGAAACAAATTGATAGCTGATGGACAGACCGATATCTCACTTGCAGCTAATTGATATGGTTTGATTTATTCTAATGATACATTTAAACTCTCTCCTTCCCCATTTTGTAAAGTAGCAGAAACAAGTTTTCCTGAAACAGATCACCAATACCGAAAAAAACACTTGTTTAACCTTGTGTAGACTTGACCTATATCCAGTGAATCATTGCAGTGCACAATTGTCTTTAATAATTAATTTAACATTAGAGATTTAATTGATCATAAAATTTCACTATTGTAAGAAAATTAATACCACCAAAATCCCTGTGATTTATCTGCTTTTGGGCTGCATAAGATTTGAATGGGGTTAATTCATTGGCTAGAACCTCTGAAGCAATATTTATCTTCTATAATGCTCCTAATTTGTATTTTACTTGTAACATTATTTAAACATATATTTCTCTCCTTCTTCCCTAGTTTAGGCAAAATATCACAAAGAAAGAAATGTCCCTTAAGTATTCAAATGATAGTTGTGTTTTCTCTAGAAAGCATCAAGAAAGGAGGGCACTTGCCAGAAATGTGGGTGAGTGGTACTCTGAGAATCCATGTGTGTAAATAATTACAGTACAGGCTCTTAGAAACTTCTCCAGTTACTATTAACTGAATTATAACTGATGTCAACTCTTAATTTGACCTTTTCTGTTATTTGCCACTCTAAATTCTCTTTGGCAAATTTATATCTCAAGCTAACTCAGGTGGCCTAGGATATATTTAACTACATTTAATGAATTAAGCAATCAACAAATACACACAAAATGCTTATAATATGGTTTCTTCTCAAAGAACTTGGTGAGACAATTGAGGAACAGAAAGAGTAGGCAATTTGGCCACTTTGACACAGCTAGTAAGCATTACACCAAAATCTGAACACAGGTGTGCATGTTCTTTGCCCTATAACTCATTGCCTGACCACCTTCATAAAATATCTTCTGGACACTGAGCATGCTGTTTTTTCCTGTTAAGAAAAGGGTTCATCCATTAGAGACTTCTAGATGACACGGCAGGAAAGGTCAGTGGGATCCAGCTGTAGAACATCAGGAGTTTCAAGGTAAAGTGTTAATATTTTATTTTACAGGTCTTAGAGTAGTGTGATCAAAACACTGTTTTTGAAAGGTAAATCTATTGGTCATTTGCAGGATGGATTAGAATGGGGGAAATTAAGTCTGCTTTTGCTCAGAAAATTGAGATTTGGGAGCATGCTATAGTTTAAGCAAAGCAGTTAGAAAGGAAAATTATCTTAAAATTATATAACATCTTTCACAATCAAATGAATTCGCTGCTTTGAATTATCCCCTGTATTAGATTTTCCTTTCTTTGGCATCTTCCTTTTATGGATAATTAAGAAGTGGCTCTATTATTGCTATAATATATCATGACAAATATTTTCCCTGTAGGGTAGTATATGGAATAGTATTTCTAAGTAAAAAATCATTCACAACTTTAAGCCAAACTTAAACATGGATTCTCTCATCACATTTGATATTTCTAAAGTGATTAATGGATTTTTTGGAACACCAATAAATTATCAATATGAAAAATAAAGAGAAAGATTGTGTGTTTGGCAGAGCTTCGTGATTAGTAGTGTCCGCTTCTGAAAGTAATTATATTTACATTTCCTTTTTAAGGCTGCACATTTTTCAAATTCATTCTAGGTAAAACACTGAAAACTGTCAGCTCTGTTTTTCTAATTGTCTCTTTCTATTTGGAAGAAAACCAGTAGAATCTAGAAAGAGTTTGCTAGCAATTATTGGAAAATAATTGATCTTGGAGAGGGTTCAGTAACCTTATGATAAAAAGAACTTAAATGATAAATCTATATATATCTTAAAAAAGATTATTTTGCATATATTCCAACTAATTTTTATAAAAATGCCAAGATATGTATATTACTAACTCATTTGATATAATTTGGAGTGTTACAATATGACTTTATGATTTTTTAAAATTCTATCATCATAAAAGCATATAGTTGTATAGTCATATAAGAATCAAAGACATAGACATTTTCATATTCTAGGCAGTATCACAGTAGGTTGAGGTAAAGTCATTTCACCTTACGGGTCACATTTATTATTTTAAGGACAGGATGCTGTTATTGATTTTGACACCCAAAATGATACCAGAAGCTCTGTGAGATTCCGCAGGTTTACCAGTAGTAGAAGACTGTAATTACAATGACCTTTTACCCTGCTCTCATTTTATATGGGGAATGCTCAGTGACATCACCATTAATTTTAAAGCAGAGATACACACGTAAACACATACCCATCAGTGACTGTATATGAGCCACTTGCTTATTTTTTTATTCAAGCATCAATATACAATATTCATGTGGATGCATGAATTTTCACAGCAAAATTATAGTGGTCAGTAATTCTTGGCTTTAAGAAATCTGTGGAGTCCAAAGAAGAATCATTTCTATCCATTCCTCTGTCAATGGACATTTAGGTTGCTTCCATGTCCTGGCTGTTGTAAATAGTGCTGCTATGAACATTGGGGTGCATGTGTCTTTTTGAATTATGGTTTTCTCTGGGTATATGCCCAGTAGTAGGATTGCTGGGTCATATGGTTGTTCTATTTTTAGTTTTTTAAGGAACTTCCATACTGTTTTCCATAGTGGCTGTATCAATTTACATTCCCACAAGCGGTGTATAAGGGATCATTTTCTCCACACCCTCTCTAGCATTTATTGTTTGTAAATATTTTGTTGATGGCCATTCTGACCAGTGTGAGAACCTCATTGTAGTCTTGATTTGCATTTCGCTAATAATTAGTGATGTTGAGCATCTTTTCATGTGTTTGTTGACTGTAAGTCTTCTTGGAGAAATGTCTATTTAGGTCTTCCGCCCATTTTTAAATGTTGATTATTGATTTAAGAACATTCTCCTTTTGTAATATATGAATTTAAAGCAAGAATTTTTCTCTACAAATACTTTACCTGCAGTCCCCCTGAGTTGGCATGCTATATTTTTATGCAATTCACATTTTTCTAATTTCTTTTTATCACTTTTTCCAATATAATTATATTTTGCTTAGGGGACATAGTCTATAAGAATTCGATTGTTTGGCAGTCTTTAATATTAATACTTAATTTATGGACTCTTATATAGTCTATCTGTGACAACATTTTATCTACACCTGAAAGCAATGTGTTCATTAATTCCCAAATCTGCAGCATCACCATATTAATGCTTCACTGCATGCCTACTAATTTTTAATGTATACTAGGCATAATGGTTTACACAGTATAGACAATCTGAATTCCGTTGTCTTTTTTTTTTAACATCTTTATTGAGTTATAATTGCTTTACATTGTTGTGTTAGTTTCTGCTGTATAACAAAGTGAATCAGCTATAGGTATACATATATCCGCATATCCCCTCCCTCTTGTGTCTCCCTATCACCCTCCCTATCCCACCCCTCTAGATGGTCACAAAACACTGAGCTGATCCCCCTGTGCTATGCGGCTGCTTCCCACTAGCTATCTATTTTACGTTTGGTAGTGTATATATATCCATGTCACTCTCTCACTTCTTCCCAGCTTACCCTTCCCCCTACCGGTGTCCTCAAGTACATTCTATAAGTATGAGTCTTTATTCCTGTCCTGCCCCAGGTTCTTCAGAACCTTTTTTTATTTTATTTTATTTTTTTAGATTCCATATATATGTGTTAGGGTATGGTATTTCTTTTTCACTTTCTGACTTACTTCACTCAGTATGACAGTCTCTAGGTCCATTCAACTCACTACAGATAAATCAATTTCATTTCTTTTTTTTTGTGTATTTGAAAAGACTCTACTTTTATTTTAAAAAAAACTGAATAGTTTTGCACTTTTACCACAGAGAAAATATATACCATTTCAGGATAGCAGTTACCTCCAGAGAGGAAGAGAAGGAGAAGTAATGTAGAGAGAGGAGAGATGGATGGGGGAGGCCTCTATCTTTAACATTATGGTTTTTTTTAACATCTTTATTGGAGTATAATTGCTTTACAATGGTGTGTTAGTTTCTGCTTTATAACAAACTGAATCAGTTATAAATATACATATGTTCCCATATCTCTTCCCTCTTGCATCTCCCTCCCTCCCACCCTTCCTATTCCACCCCTCTAGGTGGCCACAAAACGCAGAGCTGATCTCCTTGTGCTATGCGGTTGCTTCCCACCAGCTATCTATTTTCCGTTTGGTAGTGTATATATGTCCATGCCACTCTCTCACTTCTTCCCAGCTTACCCTTCCCCCTACCGGTGTCCTCAAGTACATTCTATAAGTATGAGTCTTTATTCCTGTCCTGCCCCAGGTTCTTCAGAACCTTTTTTTATTTTATTTTATTTTTTTAGATTCCATATATATGTGTTAGGGTATGGTATTTCTTTTTCACTTTCTGACTTACTTCACTCAGTATGACAGTCTCTAGGTCCATTCAACTCACTACAGATAAATCAATTTCATTTCTTTTTTTTTGTGTATTTGAAAAGACTCTACTTTTATTTTAAAAAAAACTGAATAGTTTTGCACTTTTACCACAGAGAAAATATATACCATTTCAGGATAGCAGTTACCTCCAGAGAGGAAGAGAAGGAGAAGTAATGTAGAGAGAGGAGAGATGGATGGGGGAGGCCTCTATCTTTAACATTATGTTTTTTTTTAACATCTTTATTGGAGTATAATTGCTTTACAATGGTGTGTTAGTTTCTGCTTTATAACAAACTGAATCAGTTATAAATATACATATGTTCCCATATCTCTTCCCTCTTGCATCTCCCTCCCTCCCACCCTTCCTATTCCACCCCTCTAGGTGGCCACAAAACGCAGAGCTGATCTCCTTGTGCTATGCGGTTGCTTCCCACCAGCTATCTATTTTCCGTTTGGTAGTGTATATATGTCCATGCCACTCTCTCACTTCGTCTCAGCTTACCCTTCCCCCTACCGGTGTCCTCAAGTACATTCTATAAGTATGAATCTGTATTCCTGTCCTGCCCCAGGGTTCTTCAGAACCTTTTTTTATTTTATTTTATTTTTAGATTCCATATATATGTGTTAGGGTACGGTATTTCTTTTTCACTTTTTGACTTACTTCACTCAGTATGACAGTCTCTAGGTCCATTTAACTCACTACAGACTAATCAATTTCATTTCTTTTTAAACGAAAAATATTCATTTTATTCACTGAGTAATATCCAATTGTATATATGTGCCATATCTTCTTTATCTATTCATCTGTCAGTGGACACTTAGGTTGCTTCCATGTCCTGGCTATTGTAAATAGAGCTGCAATGAACACTGTGGTACATGAATCTCTTTGAGTTAGGGTTTTCTAAGGGTATATGCCCAGTAGTGTGATTGCTGGGTCGTACAGTAGTTCTATTTTTAGGTTTTTAAGGAACCTCCATACTGTTCTCCATAGTGGCTGTAACAATTTACATTCTCACCAACAGTGCAAGAGGGTTCCCTTTTCTCCACACCCTCTCCAGCATTTATTGTTTGTAGATATTTTAATGATGGCCATTCTGACCAGTGTGAGGTGATACCTCATTGTAGTTTTGATTTGCATTTATCTAATGATTAGTGATGTTGAGCATCCCTTCATGTGTTTATTTGCCATCTGTATATGTTCATTGGAGAAATGTCTATTTTGGTCTTCTGCCCATTCTTGAATTGGGTTGTTTGTTTTTTCGATATTGAGCTGCATTAGCTGCTTGTAAATTTTGGAGATTAATCCTTTTTCAGTTAATTCATTTGCAAATATTTTCTCCCATTCTGAGGGTTGTCTTTTTGTCTTGTTTATGGTTTCCTTTGCTGTGCAAAAGCTTTTAAGTTTCATTAGGTCCCATTTGTTTATTTTTGTTTTTATTTCCATTTCTCTAGGAGGTGGGTCAAAAAGGCTCTTGCTGTGATGTATGTCATAGAGTGTTCTGCCTATGTTTTCCTCTAAGAGTTTTATAGTGTCTGGCCTTACATTTAAGTCTTTAATCCATTTTGAGTTTATTTTTGTGTATGGTGTTAGGGAGTGTTCTGATTTCATTCTTTTACATGTACCTGTCCAGTTTTCCCAGCACCACTTATTGAAGTGACTGTCTTTTCTGCATTGTAGAGTCTTGCCTCCTTTATCAAAAATAAGTTGACCATATGTGCATGGGTTTACCTCTGGGCTTTCTATCCGGTTCCATTGATCTATGTTTCTGTTTTTGTGCCAGTACCATACTGTCTTGATGACTGTAGCTTTATAATATAGTCTGAAGTCAGGGAGCCTGGTTCCTCCACCTTCATTTTTCTTTTTCAACATTACTTTGGCTAGTTGGGGGTCTTCTGTGTCTCCATACAAATTGTGAAATTTTTTGTTCTAGTTCTGTGAAAAATACCCTTGGTAGCTTGATAGGGATTGCATTGACTCTGTAGATTGCTTTGGGTACTAGAGTCATTTTCACAATGTTGATTCTTCCAATCCAAGAACATGGTATTTCTCTCCATCTGTTTGTATCAACTTTAATTTCTTTCATCAGTGTCTTATAGTTTTCTGCATACAAGTCTTTTGTCTCTTAGTTAGGTTTATTCCTAGGTATTTTATTCTTTTTGTTGCAATGGTAAATGGGAGTTTTTCCTTAATTTCTCTTTCAGATTTTTCATCATTAGTGTATAGCAATGCAAGAGATTTCTGTGCATTAATTTTGTATCCTGCTACTTTACAAATTCATTGATTAGCCCTAATAGTTTTCTGGTAGTATCTTTTGGATTCTCTATATATAGTATCATGTCATCCACAAACAGTGACAATTTTATTCTTCTTTTCTGATTTGAATTCCTTTTATTTCTTTTTCTTCTCTGATTGCTGTGGCTAACACTTCCAATGCTATGTTGAATAATATTGGTGAGAGTGGGCCACCTTGTCTTGTTCCTGATCTTTGTGGAAATGGTTTCAGTTTTTCACCATTGATAACGATATTGGCTGTGGGTTTGTCATCTATGGCCTTTATTATTTTGAGGTAAGTTCCCTCTATGACTACTTTCTGGAGGGTTTTTATCAAAAATGGGTGTTGAATTTTGTTGAAATCTTTTTCTTCATCTATTGAGATGATCATATGATTTTTCTCCTTCAATTTTTTAATATGGTGTATCACATTGATTGATTTGTGTATATTGAAGAATCCTTGCATTCCTGGGAGAAACCCCAATTGATCATGCTGTATGATCCTTTTAATGTGCTGTTGGATTCTGTTTGCTAATATTTTGTTGAGGATTTTTGTGTCTATGTTTATCAGTGATATTGGCCTGTAGTTTTCTTTTTTTGTGACATCTTTGTCTGGTTCTGGTATCAGGGTGTTGCTGGCCTCATTGAATGAGTTTGGGAGTGTTTCTCACTCTGATATATTTAGGAAGAGTTTGAGAAAGATAGGTGTTAGCTCTTCTCTAAATGTTTGGTGGAATTCGCCTGTGAATCCATCTGTTCCTGGGCTTTTGTTTGTTGGAAGATTTTTCATCACAATTTCAATATCAGCGCTTGTGATTTGTCTGTTTATATTTTCTATTTCTTTGTGGTTCAGTCTCAGAAGGGTGTACTTTTCTAAGAATGTGTCCATTTCTTCCAGGTTGTCCATTTTATTGGCATAGAGTTGCTTGTAGTAATCTCTCATGATCCTTTGCATTTCTGCAGTGTCAGTTGTTACTTCTCCTTTTTTATTTCTAATTCTATTGATTTGAGTCTTCCCCCTTTTTTTTTCTTGATGAGTCTCACTAATGTTTTATCAATTTTTTTATCCTCTCAAAGAACCATCTTTTAGTTTTATTGATCTTTGCTACCGTTTCCTTCATTTCTTTTCCATTTATTTTTGATCTGATCTTTATGATTTCTTTCCTTCTGCTAACTTTGGGTTTAGTTTGTTCTTCACTCTCTAGTTACCTTAAGTGTAATGGTAGGAGGAAAACATCGGCGAACACTTTTTGAAATAAATTGCAGCAAGATCTTTTTTGAACCACCTCCTAGTGTAATGAAAATAAAAACAAAAATAAACAAATGGGACCTACTTAAATTTAAAAGCATTTGCACAGAAAAGGAAAGCATAAACAAGACAAAAAGGCAACCCTCAGAATGGGAGAAAATATTTGCAAGTGAAGCAACTGACAAAGGATTAATCTCTAAATATACAAGCAGCTCATGCAGCTCAATATGAAAAATACCAAACAGCCCAATAAAAAAATGGGTGGAAGATCTAATAAGACATTTCTACAAAGAAGACATACAGAGGGCAAACAAACACATGAAAATAAGCTTACTATCACTAATTATTAGAGAAATGCAAATCAAAACTAAAATGAGATATCACCTCACATCAGTCAGAATGGCCATCATTAAAAAATCTAGAAAAAAAAAAAAAGCTGGGTAGGGTGTGGAGGAAAGGCAACCCTCATACACTTTTGATGGGAATGTAAATTGATACAGGCACTATGGAAAACAGTATGGAGATTCCTTAAAAGTACTAAAAATAGAACTACCTTATGACCCAGCAATCCCACTACTTAGCGTATATCCTGAGAAAACCATAATTCAAAAAGTCATGTGCACCCCAATGTTTATTTCAGCACTATTTACAATAGCCAGGACATGGAAGCAACCTAAATGTCCATAAACAGAGAAATGGATAAAGTAGATGTGGTACATATATACAATGGAATATTATTCAGCCTTAAAAAGGAATGAAATTGGGTCATTTGTAGATACGTGGATGAATCTAGAGACTGTCATACAGAGTGAAGTAAGTCAGAAAGAGAAAAACAAATATCGTATATTAACACATATATGTGGAACCTAAAAAGATGGTTTAGACAATATTATTTACAAAGCAGGAATAGAGACACTTATGTAGGGAACAAATGTATGAATACCAAGGGGATAGGGAGGTGGGTGCGAGGAATTGGGAGATTGGGATCGACACATATACACTATTTATACTATGTGTTAAATAGATAACTAACAAGAACATAATGTATAGCCCAGGGAACTCTACTTAATGCACTGTGGTGACCTAAATGGGAAGGAAATCCAAAAACCAGGGGATATCTGTATATGTATAACTGATTCACTTTGCTCTACAGCAGAATGTAACAGAACATTGTAAAGCAACTATATTCCAATAAAATTAATTAAAATAAAGAAAATTTTGGAGATTAAATTTTGATTTTGGATGGGGCAAAGATTCATAGAAAAATTCCAAACCACAATCCATGAAACAAAAAAATGATTTCGTGGACTAAATAAAAATTAAAAAAAAAAATTGCTATGAATGGAAGGCTGTGGCGACTGCTGCAGCTGGCTCAGTTGTGCAGGCTGTACCCCCTCTCAGCCTGTGAGAGGAGGAAGCTAGTGGAGGACCGGCACCAACAAAACCAAGGAGGAAATCAAGGGTCATCCCTCTTCTGAATGAGCTTAACCTGCTCCATCAGGAAGGGGCTCTCCCAGGAGTCACAGTGGTGGGGGGTCTGTGGGGGCAGAATCCAGGGCATGCAGGTCCACAGGGGTCTGGTTCAGGTTCTTTTCCATGAGCACAGTGGCTCCCAATTAGTCTTCGGTTTTACCCCACTCATTTTGGGGAGGTTTCTGGTTGTCCTGGATGACAGGGTGGCCGCTGCACTGGTTTTGCATTTTCAGGACACTTGGTGCCCTCGTGCTTCTCCTTGGACAATTTCAGGAAAAGTGGCCCACACTCTCCAGAGCCAGTCGTAGATATAGAAGCCCAGAGTGAGCCATGTGGCTGACAGGGTCTCGGTGCTCCAGCTGGTTGTCAGGCCTGAGACTCTGAAGTGGGAGATCTGAGTTCAGGACATTGGACCACCAGAGACCTCCTGGCCTGACGTAATATCAATCAGCAAGAGTTCTCACAGAGATCTCCATCTCAACCCTAAGACCCAGCTTTACTCAATGACCAGCAATCTACAGTGCTGGACACCCCATGCCATACAATTAGCAACACAGGAACACAACCCCACCCATTAGCAGAGAGGCTGCCTAAAATCTTAAGTTCACAGACACCCCAAAACACACCATTGGACACAGTCTTGCTGACCAGAAAGAAAATATCTAGCCTCATTGACCAGAACAAGGCACCAGTCCCCTCCACCAGGAACTCTACACAACCCACTGAACCATCCATACCCACTGGGGGCAGACACCAAAAACAACAGGAACTATGAACTTGCAGCCTGCAAAAAGGAGACCCCAAACACAGTAAGATAAGCAAAATGAGAAGACAGAGAAATACCCAGCAGATGCAGGAACAAAGTAAAAACCCACCAGACCAAACAAATGAAGAGGAAATAGGCAGTCAACTTGAAAAAGAATTCAGAGTAACGATAGTAAAGATGATCAAAAATCTTGGAAATAGAATGGAAAAAATACAAGAAACGTTTAACAAGGACCTAGAAGAACTAAAGAGCAAACAAACAATGATGAACAACAAAATAAATGAAATTAAAAATTCTCTAGAAGGAATCAATAGCAGAATAACGGAGGCAGAAGACCGGATAAGTGACCTGGAAGATAAACTAGTGGTAATAACTACCACAGAGCAGAATAAAGAAAAAAGAATGAAAAGAATTGAGGATATTCTCAGAGACCACTGGGACAACATTAAGCACAACAACATTCGAATTATACGGCTCCCAGAAGAAGAAGAGAAAAAGAAAGGGACTGAGAAAATATTTGAAGAGATTATAGTTGAATACTTCCCTAATATGGGAAAGGAAATAGTCATTGAAGTCCAGGAAGTGCAGAAAGTCCCATACAGGATAAATCCAAGGAGAAACTTGCCAACACACATATTAATCAAGCTATCAAAAATTAAATAAAAAGAAAACATATTAAAAGCAGCAAGGGAGGGCTTCCCTGGTGGCACGGTGGTTGGGAGTCCGCCTGCCAATGCAGGGGACACAGGTTCAATCCCTGGTCCAGGAAGAACCCACATGCCATGGAGCACCTGGGCCTGCACGCCACAACTACTGAACCTGTGCTCTACAGCCTGTGAGCCACAACAACTGAGCCTGCATGCTAAAACTGCTGAAGCCCATGCACCTAGATCTCATGCTCTGCAACAAGAGAAGCCACCACAATCAGAAGCCTGCACACCGCAATGAAGGCTAAATAAATAAATTTATTTAAAAAAAAAGCAAATGCGTACATTAAAAAAAAAAGCAGCAAGGGAAAAGCAACAAATAATATACAAGGGAAACCCCATAAGGTTAACAGCTGATCTTTCAGCACAAACTCTGCAAGCCAGAAGGGAGTGGAAGGACATATTTAAAGTGATGAAAGGGAACAACCTACAACCAAGATTACTCTACCCAGCAAGGCTCTAATTCAGATTCAACAGAGAAATTAAAACATTTACAGACAAGCAAAAGCTAAGAGAATTCAACACCACAAAACCAGCTTTACAACAAATGCTAAAGGGAATTCTCTAGGCTGGAAACACAGGAGAAGGAAAAGACCTACAATAACAAACCAAACACAATTAGGAAAATGGTAATAGGAACAAACATATCAATAATTACCATAAATATAAATGGATTAAGTGCTCCAACCAAAAGACGTAGCCTGGCTGAATGGATACAAAAACAGGACTCATATATATGCTGTCTACAAGAGGCCCACTTCAGACCTAAGGACACATACAGACTGAAAGTGAGGGGATGGAAAAAGATATTCCATGCAAATGGAAATCAAAAGAAAGCTGGAGTAGCAATTCTCATATCAGACAAAATAGACTTTAAAATAGAGACTATTACAAGAGGCAAAGAAGGACACTATGTAATGATCGAGGGATCAGTCCAAGAAGAAGATATAGGTAATGTAAATATTTATGCACCCAACATAGGAGCACCTCCATACATAAGGCAAATGCTAACAGCCATAAAAGGGGAAATCGACAGTAACACAATAATAGTAGTGGACTTTAACACCCCACTTTCACCAATGGACAGATCAACCAAAATGAAAATAAATAAGGAAACACAAGCTTTAAATGTCACATTACACAAGATGGACTTAATTGATATTGACCTTCCATCCAAAAACAACAGAATACACTCTCTTCTCAAGTGCTCATGGAACATTCTCCAGGATAGATCATATCTTTGGTCACAAATCAAGCCTTGGTGCATTGAAGAAAATTGAAATTGTATCAAGTATCTTTTCCAACCACAACACAATGAGACTATATATCAATTACAGGAAAAATTCTGTAGAAAATTCAAAAACATGGAGCTAACCAATACACTACTAAATCACCAGGAGCTCATGGAAGAAATCAAAGAGGAAATCAAAAAATACCTAGAAACAAATGTAATGAAAACATGATGACCCAAAACATATGGGATGCAGCTAAAGCAGTTATAAGAAGGAAGTTTATAGCAATACAACCCTACCTTAAGAAACAAGAAACATCTCAAATAAAAAACCTAACCTTACACCTAAAGCAATTAGAGAAAGAAAAACAAAAAAAACCCCAAACTTAGCAAAAGCTAAGAAATCATAAAAATCAGAACAGAAATAAATGAAAAAGAAATGAAGGAAATGATAGCAAAGATCTATAAAACTAAAAGCTGATTCTTTGAGAAGATAAACAAAATTGATAAAACATTAACCAGGCTTATCAAGAAAAAAAGGGAGAAGAGTCAAATCAACAGATTTAGAAATGAAAAAGGAGAAGTAATAACTGACACTGCAGAAATACAAAGGATAATGAGAGATGACTACAAGCAACTATATGCCAATAAAATGGATAACCTGGAAGAAATGGACACATTCTTAGTAAAGCACAACCTTCTGAGACTGAACCAGGAAGAAATAGAAAATATAAACAGACCAATACAAGCACTGAAATTGAAACTGTGATTAAAAATCTTCCAACAAACAAAAGCCCAGGACCAGATGGCTTCACAGGCGAATTCTATCAAACATTTAGAGAAGAGCTAACACCAGTCTTGCTCAAACTCTTCCAAAATATAGCAGAGTGAGGAACACTCCTGAACTCATTCTACGAGGCCACCATCACCCTGATGCCAAACCAGAAAAAGATACCATAAAAAAGGAAAATAACAGGCCAATATCACTGTTGAACAAAGATGCAAAAATCCTCAACAAAATACTAGCAAACAGAATCCAACAGCACATTAAAAGGATCATACACCATGATAGAGTAGGGTTTATCCCAGGAATACAATCTTTCTTCAATATACACAAATCATTCAATGTGATAAGCCATATTAACAAATTGAAGGAGAAAAAGTATATGATCATCTCAATAGATGCAGAAAAAGCTTTTCACAAAATTTGACACCCATTTATGTTAAAAAAAAACCCTCCAGAAAGTGGGCCTAAGGGGAACTTACCTCAAAATACTAAAGGCCATTTATGAGAGACCCACAGCCAACATTGTTCTCAATGGTGAAAAACGGAAATCATTCCCACCAAGATCAAGAACAAGACAAGGTTGCCCACTCTCACCAATATTATTCAACATAGTTCAAGAAGTTTTAGCCACAACAATCAGAGAAGAAAAAGAAATAAAAGGAATCCAAATTGGAAAAGAAGAAATAAAACTGTCACTGTTTGTAGATGACATGATACTATACATAGAGAATCCTAAAGATGCTACCAGAAAACTAGTAGTGCTAAACAATGACTTTGGTAAAGTAGCAGGATACAAAAAATAATGCACAGAAATCTCTTGCATTCCTATACACTAATGATGAAAAATCTGAAAGAGAAATTAAGGAAACCCTCCCATTTCCCATTGCAACAAAAAGAATAAAATACCTAGGAATAAACCTACCTTATTAGACAACAGGCCTGTATGCAGAAAACTATAAGACACTGGTGAAAGTAATTATACATGATACAAACAGAAGGAGAGATATACCATGTTCTTGGATTGGAAGAATCAACATTGTGAAAATGACTCTACTACACAAAACAATCTGCAGATTCAATGCAATCCCTATCAAACTACCAATGTTATTTTTCACAGAACTAGAACAAAAAGTTTCACAATTTGTATGGAACACACTGGACCCTGAATAGCCAAAGCAAACTTGAGAAAGAAAAATGGAGCTGGAGGAATCAGGCTCCCTGAGTTCAGACTATACTACAAAACTACTGTCATCAAGACAGTATGGTACTGGCACAATAACAGAAATATAGATCACTGGAACAGGATAGAAAGCCCAGGGGTAAACCCACACACATATGGTCACCTTATCTTTGATAAAGGAGGCAAGAATATACAATGGAGAAAAGACAGCCTCTTCAGTAAGTGGAGCTGGGGAAAGTAGACAGCTACATGTAAAAGAATGAAATTAGAACATTCCCTAACACCATACACAAAAAATAAACTCAAAATGGTTTAAAGACCTAAATGTAGGGCCAGGCACTATAAAACTCTTAGAGGAAAACATAGGCAGAACACTCTATGACATAAATCACAGCAAGAGCCTTTTTGACCCACCTCCTAGAGAAATGGAAATAAAAACAAAAATAAACAAATGGGACCTAATGAAACTTCAAAGCTTTTGCACAACAATGGAAATCATAAACAAGATGAAAAGACAACCCTGAGAATGGGAGAGAATATTTGTAAAAAGCAAGTGACAAATGATGAATCTCCAAAATATACAAGCAGCTCATGCAGCTCAATATCAAAAAAACAAACAACCCAATTCAAGAATGGGAAGAAGACCTAAGTAGACATTTCTCCAAAGAAGATGTACAGATTGCCAACAAACACATGAAAGTATGCTCAACATCACTAATCATTAGAGAAATGCAAATGAAAACTACAGTGAGGTATCACCTCACACCAGTCATGATGGCCATCATCAAAAATTCTACAAACAATAAATGCTGGAGAGGGTGTGGAGAAAAGGGAATACTCATACACTGTTTGTGGGAATGTAAATTGATACAGCCACTATGGAGAACAGTATGGAGGTTCCTTATAAAGCTAAAAAATAGATCCACCATATGACCCAGCAATCCCACTACTGGGCACATACACTGAGAAAACCATAATTCAAAAGAGACATGTACCACAATGTACATTTCAGCACCATTTACAATAGCCAGGACATGGAATCAACCTAAGTGTCCATCGACAGATGAATCGCTAAAGAAGATGTGGCACATATATACAATGGAATATTACTCAGCCATAAAAAGAAACATAATTGAGTTATCTGTAGTGAGCTGGATGGACTTAGAGTCTGTCATACAGAGTGAAGTAAGTCAGAAAGAGGAAAACAAATACTGTGTGCTAACACATATATATGGAATCTGAAAAAAACTATGGTTTTGAAGAACCTAGGGGCAGCACAGGAATAAATATGCAGATGTAGAGAATGGACTTGAGGACTCGGGGAAGGGGAGGGGTAGGCTGGGACGAAGTGAGAGAGTGGCATTGACATATATACACTACCAAATGTAAAATAGATAGCTAGTGGGAAGCAGCTGCATAGCACAAGGAGATTAGTTCAGTGCTTTGTGTCCAACTAGAGGGGTGGGATAAGGAGGTTGAGAGGGAGACACAAAGGAGAGGGGATATGGGGATAAATGTATACATATAGCTGATTCACTTTGTTATACAGCAGAAACTAACACACCATTGTAAACCAATTATACTCCAATAAAGATGTTAAAAAAAGGATTAATTTCACACACACAAAATATAACAATTGTAAATAATTATGCATCTGCCCTTTTTTTGATTGGGTTGTTTTGGGGCTTTTTGATATTGAGTTTCATGATATCAAAAAAACAACCCAGTCAAAAAATGGGTCCATCAACAGAGGAATGTGTAAAGAAGATGTGGTACATATATACAATGGAATATTACTCAGCCGTAAAAAGGAAGGAAATTGGTTTCTTTTGTAGAGATGTATATGGACCTAGAGAGTGTCATACAGATTGAAGTAAGTCAGAAAGAGGAAAACAAATATAATATATTAACTCATATACGTGGAATTTAGAAAAATTGTATAGATGACCTTGTTTGCAAAGCAGAAATAGAGACACAGATGTAGAGAACAAATGTATGGATACCAAGGGGGGAAGGGGTGGGGTGGGAACATTGGGAGATTGTGATCGACACATATACACTACTGATGTTATGTATAAGATAGACAACTGATGGGAACATACTATGTAGCACAGGGAACTCTACTTAATGCACTCTGGTGACCTAAAAACCTAAATCCAAAAGGGAGGGGATATATGTATATGTATGGCTGATTCATTTTGCTGTGCAGTAGAAGCTTAGACAATATTGTAAGGCAACTATACTCCAATAAGAATAATTAATAAAAAACAAAGAAGAATCATAAGTTCACAGTGTCAAAGACTTCTCAAATGCCAGCCCGTTGGCTTCAGAAACATCTTTTGAAGAATCATGAAGAATTCTTGGCTGCGTTAGTCTTGAGGTAGTTGTAAATAATCATTTGAATTGCCTCTGGTTTCCCCACATCAGATTAGCTCATTTTTCCCAGTCAATTGTAAACATAAAGCAAAATTCTGCCTTTTCTCCCTGACCAACTCTCATCACCAAATGGCACTCAAGGATAAATGATACATTTATAAATCCATCAATTCCATTACTCAGAGATGGTTACAGAGTTATCTTTCTTGACCGTTTCTATCAATAGCTGGTCAGGTGACAAGGTCAAACTCTCAAATGTGGCCAAATACCAATATTTTCAGAGGAAAATAACATGTTTTGGATATTGATCATAGCCAAAGAATCAAATCAATGTTATTTTAATTCTGGAATGTTCTGGGGCCCTAATAATAAGAGCAACTAAGATATAAAGCATTCCTTGAGGAATACTATGTTATTTTCCGTTGACATGTTGGTGCCTAATACAGCGTCTTACTTCTGATGGTATGCACCAGATGCTAGTTAAGTATATAGAATTTTGTAAAGTGCTCAGTGCATAACTCACTGGAAATGGCTAATGTCCTCAAATGTTAATCCCTTAATATATAGCATCAGTACATGTTTACATACTATATGTTAACTATTTTATTCTTGTGGTAGATTTTGGGTTTATGGTGACACTTAACTGGGTAACACTTTTGGAAAACAGAACAAAAATAATATGGTCTTTTCATTTGAGCATCATAGAAATGTTGTATGGCTTGCTTGAAACTAAGGCTTATAGTGACACAGTATCCAGGAGTTGGACTCTGAGTTACTTACAAGTCAACTGGATGATGAGTCTGCTAAGGTTGCATTTGAACTGTTTTGGTTTGCTTATTTACTTATTAAATTGATTTTTTATGCCTTTCATTTGTGATTGATCTAAAGTGAGAATGAAAATTATGCTATTCCATGTTTAACTACATTGTCTCTTACTGCTAAACAAAATATACAAAATAGTTAAAGGTAAACACTGAAAAGGCTTTTTAAATTACAATTCCTTAAAAATATAAATTCAAGCCATGGTTTCACAAATATCTGAAGTAGATCTAGAAATTATGGTTTTCATGAGCCAGAGAGATACTAAAGTTTGTACCATTTTGTTTGCTTTGAAAGAATAGCTTGAAGTTAATATTGATGCTAGAATATGAACGTATTTAAGTGGGAAGATAATGTTAACTCAGCAGTATCATTGCTTTGATCTTTGTTTAATCTTATAAAACTAGATTGCTATTCGATTGACAACATTGTCAAGAGTGAATGAAGAGTGACACCATAATATTGAAAATGCAACATTTAGAAAACTTGAAACCCAAGTTTTCTCATGACACTGCTTCTTTTGTGGAAGACTGAATTTTACATTGTTTTTAAATAAATGTGTACATTGCTGGATACAGCTAAACCTGGTGGGTTTTATATCTTGGCTTCTTGAATCCTGTTCACCTACTTAAACACATAGTTTAGGCATGTCCCTATTAGCAAGCATGACTGAGAATCTTTGCTGTAAAGAAAACTCAAAAACCAAAGCCTCATCATCCTAACATGTATTCTTTTTCAGAATATGACTTTTTGGGTTTGTGAAATGTTGATATATTAGTACAGTGTATCACAAGCCAGGCATTATGCTGTGTAGTTAAGAGACAGTTGTTAAGATTTCAGAATCTGGAATTAGACAGAAATGAGTTCACTTCTGAGCTTTGCTTTGTGATTTGGGCAAGCATCTTTAACCTCTCGAAGTCTGTTTCCTGAGCTAGAAAATGGGAGAATAATAGTACCAATCTTATGCTGTTGTTATGAGGATTAAGTGAGATAATGAGTGTAAAGTGCTTAGCATAGTACTTGGCACTTGTATAACTATTACTGTTACTATAGGGCTTTTTGTTGTTCCTAATTTTAACCTTATAGAAGTGTTCATGCTTTGCAAGTAGAGTGCAAAGTACCCATTCATCTTCTTTATATATAGCTGCAAAAATTGTGAAAACATAGAGATTATGAAATCATTATAAAATAAGGCATGGGTGTTTTGTT
Organism: Balaenoptera ricei; assembly: GCF_028023285.1. Classification (NCBI taxonomy): domain Eukaryota; kingdom Metazoa; phylum Chordata; class Mammalia; order Artiodactyla; family Balaenopteridae; genus Balaenoptera; species Balaenoptera ricei. The sequence goes on from NC_082660.1 coordinate 77,328,412, forward strand.
TTTTCCTTCATCTGAGAATAGTGGTGATAGAACACTATATTTAAATAGGGTGAGAGACAAAGGAAAAAGACACTGTCAGGGTTGTTATTCCCATTTTAATTGCCAGAAATATACCCTATATTTCTACTCCCACTGCATAGAATTAGTGTTCTGAAATGGCTTCCCTAAACATACAATGTGAAATGAAATCTTGGGTTGAATTGCCTTAATGGAGTCACACCATCATCAGTAAAAGACATTTATAGAATTCCTAAGGACATATTTTTCCCTACTATATGAGACAGGCATATTTGTGTTATTATTGTTTTAAGGAAATTATAAGCCCACACACATTGAGAATTCGATCAGGTGCTTTGTGGAAGTACACGAACTACAAAAGTCTATCATCTCCTACTTTCCAGGAGCTGAAAATCTAACTGAGAAAACTAAAATTTCCTCTACAAATCCAACCTCAAAGTATTTCTAACTGTGGTAATGATTCTTTCTAATCCAGAGAACCAATTTATGTAGGTAACCAGCTCACCATATTTTTATCTTTCTAAACCACTACAAGCCATTTAATGCTCTGAAAAGGACTCCAGTTTTTATTCTAACTTAGTGGAACCTGAAAGAGTTTCTTATAGCATTTAATAAGGAATCATAAATCTTGGCTAGGAATATGAATGCCTGGGTTACAAGAATACCTAGGTAATTAGCTTAGTTTTCATTGCTTGCATTTTCTGTATGGAATTTTCAGAGTAAAATTTAGGTATTAGTTTTAGTGCAACAAAATTACATTGTTCCTGAAGGAAACAATTCTGATAGAATGAAGCGCTGAAATTATTTTGTTTATATATAATACCTATGCTTTAGGCTTGGTTTACCACAAATCTGATTTTAGCCCAGTATATTTTATTAGCAAATAATTGTTCATTTTCTTTCAAAGTATTTTTCAATATCATGATTTGATTATTTTGACACTTTTATAACTTGAATTTACACCTTGAATTATCCACTTGTAAATATCAACATAGCAATAATGAGAACAATTCCAAGTCTGTGATATTTTTCAACATTTATGCTCTTTGTTTAATATTTCAGCACATTCTCAGAGTCACCCATCAGTGGCATTGGAAAGAGGCAATGAAACTCATTAGACTTACACCTCACTGTCAGCATCTTTACCACCACAATACTAACACATATCAGAGCCTTTCAGCATCAGCTTTTGCAATTTTCTTTTCTTTTTCTGATTATGCCCATTTTATTTCTTTGTAATTTATTCCTATTTCTCATCATTGTAGAAAGTTGTAGAACTATTCTAAATTAGGCATTTAGAAACTAATTAAGTTCTGCTTTGAAAACAAATATTCCTATGGTGCTTCACTCAAGTTTACAAAAGCTGTTAATTTTTTCCCCTGAGAATTGTATTTGCAAATGAAAAAAAATCCTATGTAAACAGCAGTTTAAATATCTCCATGGTGTTTTGAGCTTAGGACATTTCCTTAAAAAGAGATAAGTTTCTGCCACCCATTTAAAACATGAGTCTTCATTTACTGTTTTCCTTCATCTGTTGAAATAATTACTTTTCTGCCTTCAAGAGTTTGTTCTGGTCATTAACATTTCTGTAAAATTAAGTTTGAAAGGTGCTTTCAGTGTTCAGATAGACTGCAGTGCACAATTGGATGTTAAAATCAACCTACTTAAAGCTGAACTAATGTATAACACTCACAGCTATATGAAGTAGTTCACTGCCCAGTTTAATGATGCTGCCAAGGGCAATGAGCATATTACTTGCTATTATATTTTGGGGGGTTTGTTATTCCAGTAATAAAGACAATCAGTGGCATTTCTGAACACAGTGGCTCGAGTCCTTTACATAGTGCTTTCCCACTAACAAGCTGCAAAATGTGATTTCAGTGGAAACAGTAAGTGGGAGGCATTAGTTGAGATCTTTTTCATGGCAGTTCACTGAGAAAAGAAACTATTCATGACACTGTTGATAATTGTGTGTGTGCATGCTTATATGCAGAGAAGTGACAATGCATTTATGTGTGTGTGATGAGTATAAACTCATGAGACAGGTTTCTTTTTGTATATGAAATTTAGAGAAATCAATCTTATTATATTATTACCTTGTACAAAATAGAGTAAAACATAATCAACAAATAATCATTGTGAATCTATAATGTCTGCAAAGCAGTTTTCTAGGTGCTGTAGGAACGTAAAGAGGTTTAATAAAGAGCTCTCCCTATAAAGACCTTAAAAGTATATTTAGGAACAATAAGGACATCAGAAAAGGGAATGACACAAAGCAGGAAAGGATCACTTTGCTAATGACTAGTATAGCCAATCGATGCTGTGAGTGCAGGTAGTCATGAAAGCCTTTATGGAGGAGGTGGGACTCGATTTAACTATGTAAGGAAGAGTATGTTTTGATTAAGTAGAGTGAAGATATGAAGTGTTCCAGATGACATGAATAAATGTACAGTGGATGATAATATCCTCAGTCCATCTTGTTATTAAGCAGAGCAGAACAGTAGAAATCTAGTGGCAGAAGAAAATGTCTAAAGTACAGTGCTGCTTGCTACCAAGGAAATGTTGAATTCACATTTAGACTTTGTTCTTCTTACACATCATCCCATCCAAAATATTTTTGAAGTAATATTAATAGCAATAAAAACCTAATAAGATCTTACTTCAGGCCAGGCATGGCTCTAAGGACTTTACAAGTATTAAGTCATTTAAACTTCAAAATGACCTTATACAGTAGGTACTATTTCAATCCCTATTCCACAGATGATAAAACTGAGGCCTAGGGGGAAGAAATTTTCTCAAGTTCACTCAATAAGTCGTGGAAACTTAATTTGAATCCAGACCATCTGACTCTAGAACCTGCATGCATAATGGCTAAAACGTGTTTCTTTCCAGACTGTCTGGCCTAGGCATGAGACGAGGTAAAGGAGATCATGCACTACTTTCATGAAAATACTAGAATGGCACATACTTTAAGATATCTGAGAATGGTGGATAGATGGGAAAGATCTGGTTTACCTTGAACAAGTATATTTTCTTAGAGTTTATCCTTTCGTGAAAGAGAATATTTTGGACTAGAGTTCTTATGTACACCTTCATACCTGTCCCTGCAGATTAATAGAGTCCTAGAAGAGAGGGTTCTCACTGGTGGCTGGGAGGAAGCATTATTAAATTTTGAAAATTTACTGAAAGACACTCTTCCTGACATTAAGGGACTCTAGTTTCTGTTTTCTATTTCAGATTATGTCTTATTTCCTTAAATATCAGTGTTTTGATGAAATACAAGAAAAATATGTTATATATTTGCCTAAAAAGTGCATACTCATTAATAATATTTATATTTATGTCTTTTAGATAGTTCTTAAAATCTCCAGTGATATTTTTTGTCTCTTTCTGAATAAAAATGACATATTTAAATGGTTTACTTAGAAAAAATTCAGCTTTCATTTCTGGAACAAATAGCTTGTCAAACTCACTTTCTGCTATCAGCATTTTCCACATTCCTTTGAATGGCCAAACTCTATTCTGCAACCCTAATGACAATGCAGCGTATGTTTAATATGAATATAAATAGATAATATCTAAAAGGATGCCTCAGGTAACATATAGAAATTTCATCTCAAATTAAAGCTTTTTCAAAGAGAAGTAAAAATCAGACAAACATGTCTATTTGAGTCACCTTTAAGTTATATACATCATCATATAGTCATTAAGCATGCTATACAAAGACACTAAATGTATAATGCAAAAAAGTGGAAGCAATAGTGTTTACTGCCAACAAGTTTTTATAGCTTAGTTAAGGAAACACGTCAAATGCATACAGTGCTCAGTAATAACGAAAGACCTAACTACTGGTTTAGGATTTTAGAAAAGAAAATGAATCCTAATATGTATATTATTAAATGAATAATATTGTGTAAAAATGAATAACATTCATGATGCCCAGATTGAATAGAGCCATAACAGTGCTTTAATTTTTCTTTCATTAAATTAACTAACATTTATTGAATGTCTACTATGTGCCAGCCAGTATTCTACGTGCTACATATACAGTATTAAATAAAGGATCTACAAATATGTACTCCTAAGGAGGTTATATTTAGTTGGAGGAGATAGGTCATAAGGTAAATTATATATATTATATATATATGCATATCCATGTTTATATATAACTATCATCTATCTATTGAATGTTACATGGTGATAAGTGCTATGGAAAGAATCAACTAGAAAAGAGGGATGGGCTGTGTTGGCAGAGGTGAAAGTCATTCCATTTTAAATAAGGTGGCTATAAAAGATCTCGCAGAAGGTAACATTTGAATAAAGAGCTGAAGCAGGTGAGGGAGCTAGCCATACTGATACTGATGTCTGAGGGAAGGTCATTCTAACCAGGGAGAATAGCAAATGTAAGAGTCCTGAGGACTGAGTATGGCTGAAGCAGAGTGAGTAAGTGGGAGTGTAGTAGGAGATACAAGCAGAGAGGTAAAGGGAGCCAGATCACCTAAGAGCTTTTAGTGTCTTTTAAGGATTTTAGCCTTTCCTCTGCGATTGGAAGGCATTGGAGTGTTCTGAACAAAGAAAAGATATAGCTTTACTTACGTTTTTAAGGATCACTCTGAGTACTGATTTAAGAAGGGCTGAAACAGAAAGAGTAGTCAGAATGAAACTGCAGTGATATGATATGAGACTATAGTGTCTTGGCAGGGAGGTAGCAATGGAGGTGGTCAGAAGTGGTCTGATTCTGGATATGCTTTGAAGTAGAGACCAAAGTGTTTGTTGAAAGAGTTGTTATAATGTGTGAGAGAAAGAAGAGAATCAATGTTGACGCCAATTTTTTTTATTCTGAGCATTTGGAAGGATGGCATTGTTATTAGCTGACATGGAATGTCTCTAGAAGGAACATTTAAATAGAGGCGATAAGGAGCTTGCTTTTGGTCATGCAAATTTTTAGTTACTTATTAGAAACCCAATGAAAATGTTGAGTAAGCAGTAGGATATACAGTCTAAAATTTAAGAGAAAGGTGCAGGCTGGAGATGTAAAATTGGGAACAATCAGCCCATAGATGGTGTTTAATGCCATGATATTGAATGAGATCAACAAAAGGAATGATTAAAGAGAAAAGAGAACAGGTCTAAAGACTGAGCCCTCAGGCATCCAAAATAGGTCTTGAAGATGAAGAGGAACTTATGAAGGAAACTCAAAAGACACAGTAAATGAAGTAGGAAGAAAACTAACAGAGAAGTGTGTCCCAGAATTCAAATGAAGGATGTAATTTAAGAAAGATGGCATGATCAACTGTGTCAAAAGCTGATAAATAAGACTGGGACTAAAAATTGATCTTTGCATATGACCATGTAATAATTAGCCACCTTTATAAGAGTAGTGTCTGTGAAGAGGTGGGCGCAAAAACATAATTGCAGTAAGTTCACAAGAAAATCAGAAATGGCAAACAAACAACTCTTTCAGTGATTTTTGCTACAAAAGGTAAGAAGACAAGTGGTATGATAGTTGGGGTATGGTCAAGAAAAGGTTCTTTTTAAGATGAGAAAATTTTAGAAGCACACTTCATAATTCAAAGACAAGGAGACAAGAGGTAAAATTGCAGAGAGCCAGAGCTTGAAAACTTGAGAATTCCAAAAGCATTTCTCTATATATGTCACATATATGCCATATATGCTTCCCCAAATTACAATTTAGAGAATCTTCTCATAAGTTTCAAGAAAAAGATAAACCAAGATGACTAGGTCCCAAAGATGGCTATGCACAAGATTCAGTTATTTCTATCTCAGAATTTGGCAGTTACATCATGAGAAGCAAATCTTTAGGAATATACAGGAGGAACCAGGGAGAGAAGAAATTGGAATTCCCCTCCTTCTTTCCTTAATCCCAAATACAGACCATTAACTACTCCCTAACACCAACCCATCATATATACCCTGGTCATGGACTTTGGAGAAGGGTAGGAGAGAGGAGGCAGGAATGAAGAAAGGCAGGTAAAAACCACTTGGAAGTGGGGTGACAGAATTGAAATAAACAGAATATGAATCTTGGCTCCCTTTCCTCTCTCTTCAAACTGGAGCACAGAGAGCAGAACCAGAAGTTCCAGGAACAGTAAGTAGGAGAGTGGAAATGCACATGCACGAATGGACCTAAAGAGCAAGCTGCTGCCCATTAGGCTGTGAGTACTTGGTAATGATTATATCACAGCTGATACATATGCAACCTTCAGGGACCAAACCACGAACAGTCAGTGCTGGTGTCATGGTTATCATCATGATAAGGAGGCAGCCAAACTAATTACCCTAAGTGATGGATGAGGATGTAGATGGAAACAGCATGCCCAAATTAGTCTGATGAAAATTCTTACTGATTTTGTGATAAAAGAAAAAGAAAAAAGCATCTCAAATGTTCACAGTAGTCCTGGTTAATTGTTTACAAACCACTTATAAATACTTGTAAGTAATATTTTTTGTTAGTATTTCCTGTGCCAGTTGCAACACAGCATTGTGATTACTGGATTGGGAAACGTTTTTCATTTAATGAACAGGAGCTGTGAACAAATTTAAGACTAATGTAGTAAACAATATTTTCCTCGAGAAATAATTTTCTTTCATCATCATTGCTTTTAATGAGGGGCTCAAAATAAATCTTCAAATGATGCCACCAAAATCTAGTACCAACAAATAAACTCTCTAGAGGCTTAAATGGAAAACAATTTTGTGTTTTGACACCTTTGAGTGAAAATTAAAAGATTCATTTTACTCTGTCAAGGCTAGACAAAGAGTTAATTTTACAAAAACACAGATACACTGGCTAGAATGTGACACATAACAAATCCTATTTCTGTTCTCAAGCACATAGCTATGATGGAACATATTATTTGAGACCCCAGTCAATGAAATTCAATTTGCTTTTACAAGTTATATGCCTTGTCACAATTGTTGAACTACAGTGATACACAAAATTTGTAATTATGCCACTTTCCAATTTTCATTTTTTCTATGATTTCTTTATTTTAATTGATAATGCCCACAGTTCAAGCAAATGAGGATTTCCCTTTTCCCTTACTATAACTTAATGAAGATTCTTCTCTTCCCAATGCCTGAATTACAGAGGTAAGGAGAATAATAGCTCAGACACAATCAGACAGTAAAAGAAAACTTATTTGTATTTACATTACACAGAAGGCACCTTTAAATCACTGGAGACTCGCTTTTAAATTTCTCCTTTGTTTTTTTCCCGTCTTGATAAAATACCTACTTAATTAAAGTTGAATCAGGTTCTAAGAATATGTAGGAGGTATTCATTTTTCAACGTAGGCTGTTTCTACTCCAAAGGTTAATCTAATTATACTTTTCCTGTACTGATTAGTCCTTAGATGTGGGGTTAGCTTTCCAACTTGTGAGAATTTCAATATGTCTTTTTGAAAAAAATTTCATGTATCTACATTTGAGGATTTATATTTAAGTTTTATTCCCCTAGGACAAATCTTTATTTTCAACCTATATAACTCTAGATAATTTTTACCATGCATGTAAAACTGTGATTAATGATTCATGAAAGAAAAGCAAAGTTGTTATTGTTATTGAAAATGGTTAAATTTTAGAGACTTCCCTGTGGTTTCAATAATGGAAAAGGACAGTGGTTTCCACAAGGTAATTTTATCTTCCTCATGAAAGGAGAAAATCACCCTTGTCTCTGATGGATATTTTTGCATGGCTTTCCAGTTTCAGGTATTTAATAGTAGGTTAGGTTTTAAAGGAGTAATCGACTATTTGCACTGTGTTTTGTTTGCATGGCTAACAGAGGTACATTTCCTCTAACTTTTAGGTTTTAACAACCTCTTGAAAATCGTTAAAACCCAAAAGGTTATATCTGGTGTCAGTAATTCTTTTAATTGCAAAACCAATAGATGAAGCCTATTTCAAATGCTACCCACAATTTGGAAAACAAATCTCTGCCTTTTAAGTTCTTCAATTACAATGTTAAAATACTGTGTTTATACAAAAGGTGTAAAAAAGTCTGATATGTATTAAGCCCTAAATAATAGCATACAACACTATCTATCCTGGTCCTTCTAAATTAATTTGAATAAGGTTTAAGATACTGCTTTATGTGCAACACTAAAGGGAGATCAGAGACAAAAGGCAGTTAAATACTATAAATTTATGTGTAAATGTCTTGTTTGTACATGGAGATGCTGCAGCACAGAATTAACTTTCATTTCTGCTTTTGAAATACAATGCCAAAAGGATTTATAAAGCTACCTTTTTCTAAAGGTACTAGAAATAGATGTCACCTATAACCCAATTGATGTACAATTTGACAAAAGTGGAGGGTTGGAATCAACCAAAGAAAACAACAATAATTGAATTCCCCAGCTGTAATTCAATCTGAAGTAATGCATTAGTGGTACAGAAATTCTTTCATAGAAAAAAATATTTCAGATGTGTACTATATTTCTTGGTAGAAATGCAGATGACTTCAAGTTTTATATGCACTTGACTCAATCCACATGCATATGTACACACAGAGTTTAGTCATTACAATTGAATTGAACAATCAATTCAATCTGAAAACCTGTCAACTCTGTAAGAGAACTAATATGGTTTCTTTTTATCTCAATTTACTAAATGTTTTATACCAACTTGGTTCAGCAAAAAGGATTAAAATAGTTGCATGTGTAGAAACAGCTCAAGGTGTATACCACTATAGTTAGTCCCTTTAGAAAATGTAGTATTCAGGATTAAATTATATTTTGTTCTACATAATAAAGAACAAGTGCATAAGAACTTAAAATCTACAAACTTAAAATTCACTTTTTCAAAATATTAAAAGTTGAATTGAGGAATAACTCCAGTTTAGATTATAAATTGTGTGTTGTTATTAAGGATAAAAAACACTTATGTAATCACTGTCAGAGAAGGAGGATCTACTTCCCACCAAGCATAGAATGTTGGTTAAAGAAATGTTCTCAAGTAATGCTGTGAAAATCATACATTTTCTTTTCAAGCTCTAAAAACTTATTCATTTTGGATTTAGGAAATTGGGATTTGTTCACTAGTGAATCAATACCTCAAAATATTATTCTAAGTAGTGATTTTCTTGCCACTAGACATGTCTACAATTTCTAACAATCCCACTCCAACCACAAAATAGGTGCTATCCCATTGAGTGTTCTTTCCTTAAATTGAGATCATGGGAAGTTTCTAAGGATTCAGAGTCTAGAGATCTATTTGCCGTTTTTGCTTCTGTGTTCTAAGTCTTGATATGTGCTCTCTAGATAGCCCTAACCTCTTTAAAATATTCTTATTGTTTCAAGTTCTAAGTAATTTAGAAATCAAACTGCAAATATACATTGATGTCAATTGTGTGTATGGCAAAATGGTAGCCTCTGAAGAGGAAAAAGAGAACACTAATTAGGCAATAGTCCCCATACTCAATTTAATGTCTGACTAGGGATTTAAGGTAATAACATGAATATTTAATTACAGATAAAAGCTGTAAATAGCATTATGGGAGACATATTTTAGTAGCTAGCACAAGTTTCTATATGTGTGCTTCAGAAAATTATCTCTGAGAACTGGAAGGCTATTGTGGGCTAAGATAGTCAGGAAAAGATTTAATGAAGAATATTAGTTTAAAATCTTAAAGATGGATGACATTTTGAAATGTTTAGTGGATGTGGTAATATTTTAGTCATGTGTTGAAGAAAAATTATAGAAACTAGAAAGCTTTGTGAGTAGTAGGTAACAGGGAGACAAACAGGTTGAGTACAGCTGAGAATTTTGTAGGGGAATATTTGTGGATGAAGCACAAAAGGTAAGGTAAAATGAGATCCTTGAGGGCCTATTGGTTTGTTCACAGGGGATTAAATTGATTGGGGGCAATTTAGTCTGGTGGGTAGTGTCCAAAATGGAATAGGGTTGGGAAACACCAAAGCTATGGACTCTAGTTAAGGAAATTGTTTTAACTATCCAAGTGCAAAGTGGTTGGAACAGGAGATATTTTAATAGTACTAAGAGGACCAGTTTAGAAAGATTAGATATGAGAGAGGTAAAAGAGAGAAAAGAGTCAAAGCAATTAGGAGGATTCAAGCCTTGGTAAGAGACGGTGAAAATGACAGAATGAAAATGACAAAATAAGAATCATGATATGAAGTCATATTTGGTTGAGTCCTGTGCTTGGATGATAATTGGCCTTAATAAAGTGATAGGTTTGCTTTCTCAATATTTTCATGTAATAATTGAATATTCCAGTGAAAGTGTCTAGTAAGAATGGGAAAGTACAAGATTGGACCTAAGAGTAAAAAAGTCATTGCTAAAAACACAGATTAGATACTTATTAATTCTTTCTCTTTCAAAGAAAAATAAAAAATGGAACTATACCTTTTCTTTCTTCAATGATATGGACAACTTTAAGAGGCAGGAAAGAACAATTAATACTTATGACATATTTAAGAGATTTCAATATTTTGGCAGGCATATAATATAATATAAAAATAAAAAAAGACAGCTGGATAAGTAGTAGTTGGTGAAGGTTTTATATTTCATGATAATAAATATATTCTTTTGGAAAAACAATTGGGAACCATTAGTAAATTTTGAGGAATGAAGCTAATTAATTAAAAAGTGATTATTGAAATGCATAAAAGAGAATAAACTCTTTGGGATAAAACAATGATGAGGAAAGAGCCCTTTTACTTTATCTTTTCTGTGATTCAATATTTTTATAGATTATATTCAATGTAAAGTTATTACAAAACAATGGCTATATTTCCTAATGTGCTGCACAATATATCCTTGTTAGCTATTTTTTATTTTTGATAATATTATTAAAGTAATGTAGCTCCTCATTTATTTAGGTTTTATTTTATATTTTTCTACAGTCTTATGTAATTATTGCTAAAGGATTTGCCCATCTTTCGTTAGATTTATTCATAGAAAACTTGTAACTTTTGTTGCATTGTGTGTGTTTCATGTTCTAATTTCTAATTGTATATTTGAATGCAATTTTAGTAAATCAATATTTTATCCAGTAATCTTGACAAATTCTCCTATTATATTCCACAGTTTGTCTTGAAGAGTTTCCTGAATTTACTATGAAAACAATCTTATTTTTACATCATCTTTCTTTCTTTCCAGTCCTTTTATCTTTAATTTCTTATTGTGCTGGCTTGGACTTTCAATAAACAGAGAATAGAGGTAGTGAAAGCAGGCACCCTTGTTTTGTTCCTGACTCTAAAGGAAATGCTTCAAACATTTCTCCAATACGCATGATGTTTGTTGTAGATTTTTGGTAATCTGTACTAGGATATAGATGTTCCCTTCTACTCCTAGTTTACTAAGAGTTTTAGTCATGAATGAGTGTTGAATTTTATTTGTTGGCTTTCCAGTATCGAGTGAGATGACCGTATGACTTTCTATTAATGTTAAGCCATCACTGAAATCTTGAGATCAACCCAACTTAGTCATTGTGTATTTTTTTATTTGCCAATATTTAATTAGAATTTTCACATTTATATTCAAAACTGACTTGACTTTATAATTTTTCTTTCTCATGGTGCCATTGCCTGGTTTAAATACCAAACTTAAGCTAGCCTCACCATATGAGTCTAGAGGCTTATTGTATATTGTTCAAAATCAATCAATGTTTCATAATTTTAATGGCTTCACTAATGTTTGTATCATAATTTACTTACAAATTGAAGAAGACACTATATATATAGTTTGTCAGTGATTTTAATAGTGAAGATGGTATATATTTAATAAACCCAATTTTAAATAATCTGTTATTTTCCTAATTTATTTGATTCTACCCTCATTTCACAAAGGTTTTCAGGTCAAATTGGTATGGCTGACACTTACTTTTTTTGTTGAGGTTCAGTTCCTCCTCCAGAGGACTGTCATACTTGCTGCTCTGAAGATGGCATCATTTCAGATGACTCAGCTTGGCCCAGTGAACTTGAGGTTGGCCTTTGACCTACTGGGCCATCTTCTCTCTATCCCAAGACTATGCTAATTCATTTTCTTCCATTAAAATATGAAGGCTTTCTCTGCCTTTTGTGCTCCCCTGGGTCCTCTACTTTCTCTTACATTTAAAAGAAAAAGTTTTGCATGCATTTGTTTTATTTTATTTGTTTATTTTAATTATTATTTTAATTAAAGTATAGCTGATTAACAATGTTGTGTTAGTTTCAGGTGTAGAGCAGAGTGATTCAGTTTTATATATACAAGTATCTATTCTTTTTCAAATTCTTTTCCCATTTAAGTTATTACAGACTATTGAGCAGAGCTCCCTGTGGTATACAGTGGATCCTTGTGGTTAACTATTTTAAATGTAGCAATGTGAACATGTCCATCCCAAACTCCCAATCTATCCCACCCCCTCCAACATTTCCCTCTGGTAACCATAAGCTCATTCACTAAGTCTGTGAGTCTGTTTCTGTTCTGTAAATAAGTACATTTCTATCATTTTTTTTACATTCCTCATATAAGTGATATCATATGATATTTGTCTTTCTCTGTCTGACTTACTTCACTTAGTATGATAATCTCCAGTTCCATCCATGTTGCTGCAGATGACATTATTTCATTCTTTTAAATGCCTGAGTAATATTCCATTGTATATGTGTGCCACATATTTATCCATTCATCTGTCAATGGAAATTTAGGTTGCTTCCATGTCTTGGCTATTGTAAACAGCACTGCAATGAACATTGGGGTGCATGTATCATCTTGAACTATGTTTTCTCCAGATATATGCCCAGGAGTGGGATTGCTGGATCATGTGGTAGCTCTATTTTCAGTTTCTTAAGGAACCTCCATACTGTTTTCCATTGTGGCTGTACCAATTTTCATTCCTACCAACAGTGTAGGAGGGTTCCCTTTTCTTCACAACCTCTCCAGCATTTATTATTTGTAGACTTTTTGATGATGGCCATTCTGACTGGTGTGAGGTGATATCTCATTGCAGTTTTGATTTGCAGTTCTCTAATGATTAGTGATGTTGAGCATATTTTCATGTGCCTATTGGCCATCTGTATGTCTTCTTTTGAGAAATGTCTATTTAGGTCTTCTGTCCATTTTTTGATTGGGTTGTTTGTTTTTCTTGATATTGAGCCGCATGAACTGTTTGTAAATTTTGGAGATTAATCCATTTTCAGTTGCATCGTTTGCAAATATTTTCTCCCATTCTTTGGGTTGTCTTTTCGTTGTGTTTATGGTTTCCTTTGATGTGCAAAAGCTTTTGAGTTTATATACGTCCCATTTGTTTACTTTTTAAAAATTTCCATTACTGTAGAAGATGGATCATAAAAGGTATTGCTGTGATTTATGTAAAGAGTGTTCTGCCTATGTTTTCCTCTAAGAGTTTTATAACATCCACTCTTTCATTTAGGTCTTTAAGCCATTTTGAGTTTATTTTTGTGTGTGGTATTGAACAATGTTCTAATTTCATTTTTTTTCCTATAGCTGTCCAGTTTTACCAGCACCATTTGAATCTGTAGATTGCCTTAGGTCGTATGGTCATTTTGACGATAATCATTTGTTCAGTCCAAAAACATGGTGTATCTTTCCATCTGTTTGTGTCATCTTAGATTTTTTTCATCAGTGTCTTACAATTTTAAGAGTACAGGTATTTTGCCTATTTAGGTAGGTTTATTCCTAGTTATTTTGTTCTTTTTGATGCAATGTTAATTGGGATTGTTCCTTTAATTTCTCTTTCTGATCTTTCATTGTTAGTGTATAGAAATGCAACAGATTTCTGTCTATTTATTTTGTACCCTGCAACTTTACTGAATTCATTGATGAGCTCTAGTAATTTTCTAGTAGCATCTTTAGGATATTCTATGTATAGTATCGTGCCATCTGCAAAAAGTGACAGTTTTACTCCTTCTTTTCCAATTGGATTCTTTTTCCTTCTTTTTCTTCTCTGATTGCCATGGCTAGGACTTCCAAAACTATGTTAAATAAAAGTGGTGAGAGTGGACATCATTGTCTTATTCCTGATCTTAGAGGAAATGCTTTCTGCTTTTCCCTATTGAGTATGATGTTAGCTGTATGTTGTCATAAATGGCCTTTATTGTGTTGAGGTATGTTCCCTCAATGCCTTATTTCTGGAGAGTTTTTTTTTATCATAAATTGGTGTTGAATTTGGTCACAATTTTTTTCTGCATCTATTGAGATGACAATATGGTTTTTATTCTTCAATTTGTTGATGTGGTGGATCACACTGATTGATTTGCAGATATTGAAAAATTTCTTGCATCACTGGGATAAATCCCACTTGTTCATAGTGTATGATCCTTTTAATGCATTGTTGGATTCAGTTTGCTAGTATTGTGTTGGGGATTGTTGTGTCTATGTTCATCAGTGATATTGGCCTGTATTTTTCTTTTTTGATGGTATCTTTGTCTGGTTTTGGCATCAGGGTGACGGTGGCCTTATAGAATGAGTTTGGGAGTCTTCCTTCCTCTGCAATTTTTTGGAGTAGTTTCAGAAAGATAGGTGTTAACTCTTCTCTAAATGTTTGATAGAATTTGCCTGTGAGGCCTTCTGGTCCTGGACTTTTGTTTGCTGGGAGTGTTTTAATTATGCTTTCAATTTCAGTACTTGTGATTGGTCTGTTCATATTTTCTATTTCTTACTGGTTCTTTCTTGGAGATTGTCCTTTTCTAAGAATTTGTCCATTTCTTCTAGGTTTTTCATTTTATTGCCATATAGTTGCTTGTAGTAGTAGCTCACGATCCTTTGTATTTCTGTGGTGTCCATTGTAACTTCTCCTCTTTCTTTTCTAATTTTATTGATTTGAGCCTTCTCCCTTTTTTCTTGATGAGTCTGACTAAAGGTTGATCGATTTCATTTATCTTTTCAAAGGACCAGCTTTTCGTTTCATTGATCTTTTGTATTGTTTTCTTTGTATCTATTTCATTTATTTCTGGTCTAATATTTATGATTTCTTACCTTCTACTATGTTTGGGTTTTCTTTGTTCTTCTTTCTGTAGTTTCTTTAGGTATAAGGTTAGGTTGTTTATTTGAGATTTTTCTTGATTCCTGAGTTACGATTATATTACTATAAACTTCCTTTTAAGATCTGCTTTTGCTGCATCCTATAGGTTTGGGATCGTCATGCTATCCTTTTCACTTGTCTCTAGGTATTTTTTGATTTTCTCTTTGATTTCTTCAGTGATCCATTGGTAATTTAGTAGCATATTATTTAGCCTCCACGTGTTTGTGTTTTTTACAGTTTTTATCTTGTAATTGATTTCTAATCTCATAGCATTGAGGTCGAAAAAGATGCTGGATATGATTTCAGTTTTCTTAAATTTACCAAGACTTGCTCTGTGGACCAGCATATGATCTATCCTGGAGAATGTTCCATGTGCAGTTGAGAAGAATGTGTTTTCTGCTGCTTTTGGGTAGAATGCTCTATAAATGTCAGTTAAGTTTATCTGGTCTAATGTGTCATTTAAGGCCTGTGTTTCCTTATTGATTTTCTTTCTGGATGATCTGTCCATTGATGAAATTGGGGTGTGAAAGTCCCCCACTATTATTTTGTTACTGTTGATTTCTCCTTTTATGGCTGTTAGTAGTTGCCATATATATTGAGGTGCTCCTATGTTGGGTGCATATGTATTTACAACTGTTGTATCTTCTTCATGGATTGATCTGTTGATCATTATGTAGTGTCCATTTTTGTCTCTTATAACAGTCTTTATTTTGCAGTCTATTTTGTCTGATTTGAGTATTACTACTCCAGCTTTTTTATTATTCCCATTTGCATGGAATACATTTTTCTACCCCCTCACTTTCAGTCTGTATGTGTCCCTAGATCTGAAGTGGGTCTCTTGTAGACAGCATATATACAGGTCTTGTTTCTGTATGCATTCAGCCAATCTTTGTCTTTTGGTTGGAGCATTTAATCCATTTGTGTTTAAGGTAATTATTGATATGTATGTTTTTACTGCCATTTTGTTAATTGTTTTGGATTTGTTTTTGTAGATTTTGTTTTTTCTTCCCTTCCTCTTTTGTTCTCTTCTCTTGTGACTTGATGACTAACGTTAGTGTGTGTTTGGATTCCTTTTTCTGTTTTGTGTGTGTATCTATTGTTTATTTTCGGTTTGCAGTTATCACGAGGTTTTGATATAGCAGTCCATATATAAACAAGTTGTTTTTAAGTTGCTGCTATTTTAGTTTCAAATGCATTTCCAGTATTCTGCATTTGTGCTCTCCTCTTCTCACAAATGCTGCTTTTGTTATCATATTTTTGTGCAGATGACTTCCTACCTTTACTGTATGTTTGCCTTTACAGGTAAACTTTTCTGTTTGTAATTTTCTTGTTTCTAGTTGTGGCCTTTTCTTTTCTGCCTAGAGAAGTTCCTTAATATTTGTTGCAAAGCTGGTCTGGTGGTGCTGAATTCTCTTAGGTTTTGCTTGTCTGTGAAGCTTTTGATTTCTCCATCGATTTTGAACGAGAGCCTCGACAGGTAGAGTGTTCCTAGTTGTAGGTGTTTCCCTTTCATCATTTTAAATATATCGTGCCACTCCCTTCTGGCCTGCAGAGTTTCTGCTGAGAAATCAGCTGATGACCTTATTAGAGTTCTTTTGTACATTGTTTGTTGCTATTCCCTTGTTGCTTGAAATATTTTTTCTTTATCTTTAATTTTTGTCAATTTGATTGCTACGTCTTGGCATGTTCTTCCTTGGGTTTATCCTTCCTGAGACTCTCTGCACTTCCTGGACTTGGGTGACTGTTTCTGTTCCCATGTTAGGGAAGTTTTCAGCTATTATCTCTTTAAATACTTTCTGAGGTTCTTTCTATTTCTCTTCTCCTTCTGGTACCCCTTTGATGCAAATGTTGGTTTCTTTAATGTTGTCCCAGATGTCTCTTAGACTGTCCTCATTTCTTTTCATTTTTTTTTCTTTATTCTGTTCCATGGCAGTGATTTCCATCATTCTGTCTTCCAGCTCACTTATTCATTCTTCTGCCTCAGTTATTCTGCCATTGATTCCTTCTAATGTATTTTTCATTTAAGTTATTTTATTGTTCATCTCTTACTTTAGTTCTTCTAGGTCTTTGTTAAATATTGCTTGTATTTTCTCCATCTGTGCCTCCATTCTTTTTCTGAGATCTTGGATCATCTTTACTATCATTACTCTGAATTCTTTTTCATGTAGATTGCCTATCTCCACTTCACTTAGTTGTTCTTCTGGGGTTTCATCTTGTTCCTTCATCTGGGACATATTCCTCTGCTGTCTCATTTTATCTAACTTTCTGTGATTCTGGTTAGGCTGCAGCGTTGTAGTTCTTCTTGCTTCTTCTCTCTGCCTCCTGGTGGATGAGGCTGTCTAAGAGGCTTGTGCATGTTTCCTGGTGGGAAGGACTGGACCCTGCTCACTTGTGGGTGGAGCAGGTCTTGTCCCTCTGGTGGGCAGGGCCATGTCAGGAGGTGTGTTTATCAGGCAGCTGTTTATTCAGGAAGACTTTAAGCAGCTTGTCTCTTGATGTTTGGGACCGTGTTGCCACCCAGTTGGTTGTTTGAACTGAGGCATCCCAGCCATGGAGCCTACAGGCTGTTGGTTGGGGCCAGGTCTTGGTGAGAAAATGGTGGCCTCCAAGAGGGCTCACACCAATGAGTACTCAGCACAGTACCAGTGCTGTCACTGACAGTGTCCTTGTCCCCACTGTGAGCCACAGCCACCCCCCACCTCTACAGGAGACCCTCCAATACTAACAGGTAAGTCTGGCCCAGTCTTTAATGAGGTCACTGCTTTTTTCCCTGGGTCCTGGTGTGCATGAGACCCTGTGTGCTTCCTCCAAGAGTGGAGTTTCTGTTTGCCTCAGTCCTGTGGAAATCCTGTGATCAAACCCCGCTGGCCTTCATAGCCAGATTCTCTGGGGGCTCCTCCTCCTGTTGCCAGACCCCCTGGCTGGGGAGCCTGATGTGGGGCTCAGAACTTTCACTCCTGTTGGAAAATTTCTGGGGTATAATTGTTCTCCAGTTTGTGGTTCACCCACCTGGCATGTATGCAATTTCATTTTATCACTATTGCACCTCTCCTACCATCTCATCATGGCTTCTTCTTTGTCTTTGGAAGTAGGATAATTTTTTTGGTAGGTTCCAGCATTTTTTTTCTCAGTGGTTGTTCAGCAGTTAGTTGTGATTTTAATGTTTCCATAAGAAGGGGTGAGCTCACATCCTTCTATGCTGCCATGTTGTCTCCAGCTTCTGCTTACCTATTTTATATAGTAGTTTGCATCTTTTAATCTCATACACCTAATGTGCCCATCCCCCCTTCCTTCTCTTTGCTGATAACCACTAGTTTCTTTTTTATATCTGTGCATCTCTGTTTTGCTATATACATTCATTTGTATTATTTTTTAGATTCTACATATAAGTGTTATAATACAGTATTTGATGTTCTTTTCCTGACATATTTCACTAAGCATAATACCCTCTAGGTGCATCCAAATTGTTGCAAATGGCAAAATTGTATTCTTTTTTTAGGGCTGAGTAATATTACATTGTATATATATATATATATACAACATCTTCTTTATCCATTCATCTGCTGATGAACACTTAGGTTGCTTCCGTATCTTGGCTTTGTAGAAAATTCTGCTATGAAGATTGTGGTGCATGTTTCTTTTCAAATTAGTGTTTTCCTTTTCTCTGGATATATGCCCAAGAGTGGAATTGCTGGATCTCTGGATCTAGCCCCTCTATCTCCAGCCCCACCCTTTACCAGGATCATAACTGTCATCACATCCTGAGGAAATATGTGACTGTAGTCCACATCAAATCTAGCCCTCCCACCATAGTCACTGGGCACACAGAGTCTGCATAGGGACACTAGCATATAAGAACACCCATTCAAGACCACAATAGATAACTGTTTCACCCAAATTCACAGAGGCAGAGAAAGTTAAACAAAATGAAAAGGCAATGGAACTATTCTCAATTGTAAGAGCAATAGAAAACCCCTGAAAAAATAAATAATGAAAAAGAAATAAACAATTTACCAGATAAAGAATTAAAAATATTGGTAATAAAAATTTTAACTGCATTAGAGAAAATAATGGATCTAAATACACATAATTTTAACAAGGAACAAGGAAATATTAAAAAATTCCAATTATGAATGAAGAATTCAATAGTAAAATAAAAAACACACCAGAAAGATTGAATAGCAGACTAAGTTATACAGAAGAACACATAAGTTATCTAGAAGATAGAATAATGGAAATCACCCAATAACAATGGCAAAAAGTAAAACTAATTGAAAAAGTGAAAACAGTTTAAGAGATCTCTAAGATAACATTAAGCATACCAACATTCAAATGATAGGGGTGCCAGAATGAGAAAAGAAAGACAGTGTTTGAAAATGTATTTGATGAAAATATGGCTGACAATTTCCCAAGCTTGAAGAATGAAACAGTATCCAGGTACAAAAGCTGAGGGTCCCAAACAAGATGAACTCAAACAGACTCACAACAAGACATATCATAATTAAATGGCAAAAGTTAAAGATAGAGAATTCTAAAGGCAGCAAGAGAAAAATAGAGTCATTTACAAAGAAATCCATATAAGGCTATCAGCTGATTCCTCTACAGAAACTTTGCAGGCCAGAAGGGAGTGTCATGACATATTCAGAGTGCTGAATGGGAAACCCCTGCAACCTAGGATTCTCTATCCAGAAAGATTATCATTTAGAATAGGAGGAACATAAACAACAAGGATTTACTGTATAACACAGGGAACTATAGTCAACATCTTGTAATAACCCATAATGTAAAAGAATTTTAAAGAAGAATATAGATATAGATGTATACATATATTTATGTATAACTGAATCACTTTGCTGTACACCTGAAACTAACACAATATTGTAAATCAACTGTACTTCAATTAAAAACAATAGAAGGAGAGATGAAGAACTTCTCAGACAAGCAAAAGCTAAAAGAGTTCAACAATACTAAACCTACCCTAAAAGAAATGTTGAAGGGTCATCTGTAAAGGGAAATGAAGTAAGAATCTATAGTAAAGGGAACATCCCACTAGAAAAGACAAATATAAAGTAAGGATTGAAGATCACCCACTTAAATAGGCCAGTATGTAGATTCATAGACACAAAATTATAAAAGCAACTATAACTACAATAAACAGTGATGGGATAAATATGAAGATGTAAAATATGACATCAAAGACACAAAATGTGGGGGGGGTAAAAAATATTGATCACTTAGGATGTGTTTGAACTTAAATGCATTTATTTCTTTTGTCTTAGGAGACAAATCCAAAAAAAATATGTCTACAGTTTATGTCAAAAAGTGTTTTGCCTGTATTGTCTTCTAGGAACTTTAGTGTTTTGGGTCTTACATTTAGGTCTCTAATCCATTTTGAGTTTATTTTTGTATATGGTGTTAGGAAATTTTCTAATCTCATTCTTTTACATGTAGCTATCCAGTTTTCCCAGCACCACTTTTTGAAGAGACAGTCTTTTCTCCATTGTATATTCTTATCTCTTTTGTTGTAGATTAATTGACAATAAGTGTGTGGGTTTATGTCTGGGCTCTCAGTTACCTTCCATTGGTCTGTGTGTCTGTTTTTGTGCCAGTACCATGCTATTTCAATTACTGTAGCTTTGTAGTATTGTCTGAGTTCAGGGACCATCATACCTCCAGCTTAGCTCTTTTTTCCTTAAGATTGCTTTGTATGTTCAGCGTCTTTTGTGGTGCCATATAAATTTTAGGATTATTTGTTCAGTTCTGTGAAAAATGTCATGGGTATTTTGATAGAAATTGTATTAAATCTGTAGGTTGTTTTGAGTAGTATGTACATCTTAACAATATTTATACTTCTAATCCAAGATAATGGGATATCTTTCCATTTTTTTTGTATCATTATCAAGTTCCTTTATCATTGTCTTATAGTTTTCAGAGTATAAGTCTTTCACCACCTTGGTTAAGTTTATTCCTAGGTATTTTATTCTTTTTGGTGCAATCTTAAATTGTATTGTATTCTTTCTTTCTCTTTGTGATAGCATTTTATTAGTGTATAGAAAAGCAACAGATATTAGTCTTGTGTCCTGAAACTTTACTAAATTATTAGTTCTAACACTTTCTTTGTAGATACTTTAGAGTTTTCTTTATATAGTATCATATCATCTGCAAATAGAGACTGTTTTACTCCTTCCCTCCAGTTTTACGTATTCCCAGTTTTCATCCTTCTCCTTACCAATTTGGATGACATTTATTTCTTTTTCTTGTCTGACTACAGTGTCTAGGACATCCAATACTGTGTTAAATAGAAGTGGAGAGAGTGGCATCTTTGACTTGTTCTTGATTTTAGAGGAAAGGATTTCAGGTTTTCACAGCTGATTATGATGTTAACTGTGGATTTGTCATTAATGGGCTTTATTATGCTGAGCTATATTCCCTCTATACCAACCTTGATGAGAATTTTTATCATGAATGGAGGCTGAATTTTGTCAAATGCTTTTTCTGCATCTTTTGTAGTGATCATATAAATTTTATACTCCATTTTGTTAATGTGGTATATTACATTGATAGATTTTCAAGTATTGAAGCGTTCTTGCATCCCTGGAATAAATCCCCCTTGATCATGGTGTATGACCCTTTTTATATATTGTTGGATTATTTTGCTAATATTTTGTTAAGGATTTTTGCATCTATAGTCATCAGACATATTAGAATGTAATTTTCTTTTTTTGTAGTGTCTTTGTCTGGTTTTGGTATCAGGGTAATGGTAGCCTCATAGATTGAATTTGGGTGTGTTCCATCCTGTTTAATTTTTTAGAGTAGTTTGAGAAGTATAGGTACTAGCTCTTCTTTATATGCTTGGTAGAATTCCCCAGTGAAGCCATCTGTTCCTGGATTTTTGTGTGCTGGGAGTTTTTTTGTTTGTTTGTTTGTTTGTTTAAATAATTCAATTTCTCTACTAGTGATAGGTCTGTTCAAATTGTCCTTTTCTTCTTAATTCAGTCTTCGTAGGTTTTATGTTTTAGAAATTTTCCCATTTCTTCTATGTTGTCCAATTTCTTGGCATTTAATTGTTCACAGTATTTTGTTATGATTTTTTGGTATCTCTGTGTTATCAGTTTTTATTTCTCCTCATTCATTTATTATTTTGTTTGCTTGGGTCCTTTCTTTTTTTTTTTTCTTGATGAGCCTGGCTAAAGGTTTATCAATTTCGTTTACCTTTCCAAAAAAACAAGCTCTTGGCATCATTGATCTTTTCTATCATTTTTTATCTCTATTTTATTTTATTTATTTATTTCCTCTCCTGTCTTTATTATTTTATTTATTTCCTCTCCAATCTTTATTATTTCCTTCCTTCTGCTGACTTTGGGCTTTGTTCTTCTTTTCCTAATTCCTTTAGGTGATAAGTCAGGTTGTTCGTTTGAGATTTTTCTTGTTTCTTAAGGAAGCCTGTATTGCTATAAACTTCCCTGTTAGAACTGCTTTTGATGTGTCCCATAAATTTTTAAAATTTGTGTATTCATTTGCATTTCATTCTTGAAGTACTTTCTGATTTCCTCTTTTATTTCTTCATTGAACCATTGTATTTTTATGTAGCATGTTCTTTAGTCTCCACATGTTTGTGATTTTCCCATTTTTCTTTCTGTAATTGATTTCTAGTTTTATATTGTTGTGGTCGTAAAAATGCTTGATATATCTTCTAATTCTTAAATTTGTTGAGACTTGTTTTGTGGCCTAGCATGTAGTCTATCCTGGAGAATGTTCGTTGTGCACTTGAAAAGAATGTGTATTCTGCTGTTTTTGTATGTAACGTCCTGTAGATATACATTAAGTTCAACTGGTCTATTGTTGCATTTAAGTCTGTTGCCTTATTGATTTTCTGTCTGGATGATCTGTCCATTGATGTAAGTTGGGTGTTAAAATCCCCTATTATTATTGTTTTATTGTAAATTTTCCCTTTATATCTGTTAGTATTTGCTTTATATATTTAGGTTCTCCTGTATTGGGTCCATATATATTAATGGGTATAATATCCTCTTCTTGTGTTCATCCCTTTATCATTATATAATATTCTTCTTTGTCTTTTATTGTAGATTTTGTTTTAAAGTCTATTTTTTTCTGATATGAGTATCATTATCCCTGCTTTCTTGTCTTTCTGTTTGCATGAGATATCTTTTTTCATCATGTCACTTTCAGTGTGTGTGTCTTTAACTCTGAAGAGAGTCTCTTTTAAGCAGCATAGAGATGGGTCTTTTATTTATCCAATAAGCCACGCTATGTCTTTTGATTTATTCTGTTGACATTTAAAGTAATTATTGATAGGTATGTACTTATTGACATTTTATTACTTGTTTTCCCATTGTTTTTCTAGTTTTTCTCTGTTCTTTTTGTTTCTTCTCTTGTGTTTTGATGATTTTCTTTAGTGGTATCCTAGTGTTCCTTTCTCTCTAGTTTTTGTGTATATGTTGAGTACCATGGGGTTCATATATGTTGATCTATAACTGTATCTACCTGTTTTAAACATATAATCCTTTAAGTTCAAACACATTTTTAAAGATCAATGTTTTTTACTCCTCTCCCCGACAGTTTGTGTTTTGATGTCATATTTTACATCTTCATGTTTATCCCTTTACTGATTATTGTAGTCATAGTTAATTTTATAATATTTTGACTTTTAATTTTCACACTAGCTTATTTAAATTGTTGATCCTCAGCCTTTACCATATATTTGCCTTTTTGTAGTGGGATTTTCACTTTCCTATGGATTTTTATTTTTTGTTATAGCCTTTTCTTTTTTTTTTTTTTCTTTAGGGAACACCTTTAACATTTCTTTTATGGTAGGTTTAACATTGATGAACTCTTTTAGTTTTTGCTTGTCTGAGAAGTTCCTTGTCTCTCCTATCCTAAATGAAAATCTTTCTGGGTAGAATATTCTAGCTTGCAGGGTTTTCCCTTTCAGCACTTTAAATATATCATGCCACTTCCTACTGGCTTGCAAAGTTTCTGCAGAAAAATCAGCTGATAGCCTTATGGGAATTCCTTTGTGTATAACTCTTTGCCTTTCTCTTGCTGCCTTTAGAATTCTCTCTGTCACTTTTGCCATTTTAATTATGACATGGGTCTCTTTGGATTTATCTTGTTTGCAAATTCCTATGCTTTCTGTAGCTGGATATCTCTTTCCTTCTTTGTGTGTGAGAAATTTTCAGCCATAATTTTATCAAATATATTTTCAGTGCCCTTCTCTCTCTCTTCTCCTTCTGGGGAACCAGAATGTTAGTATGCTTGGTGTTATTCCAAGATTTCTTATACTGTTCTCACCTTAAGTTTTTTTCCCTTTTTGCTGTTCCCTTTGGATGATTTCCATTATTCTTTCTTCCAGATCACTTATATGTTCTTGTGTGTCACCTAGTCTGCTATTAATTCCTTCTAGTGTGTTTTCCATTTTAGTTATTGTATTTTTCAGTTCTGACTGGTTATTTTTTGTATTTTCTAGTTCCTTATTTAAATTCCTACTGTGTTTATCTATTCTTTTCTCTAATTCAGTTAGCATTCTTATTACTAGTGCCTTGGATTATTTACCTGGTCAACTGTTTATTTCTGTTTCATTATTTGTTTTTTCAGGGTTGTTTTCTTGCTCTTTCAGTTGAAACCAATTCCTCTATTATCTCATTTTGCTTAACTTTCTCTGTCTTTATTAAATTAAGTAAAACAGATACCCTGGTGAGATCTTGAAGGGGTGTCCTTATACTGTCTGCTTGTACCCAGTAGCTGTAGTGGGAGAGCTGGATATGACATGAACTTGAGTCATGTCTTTCCCCCAGGGTGTCCTGGAAGCTATTACCTTGGTAAAAGGTGAAGCTGGAGATGGAGGGACTAGGGCCAGAGCCATGCATGAGCTGGGGCTTCCCCTCTACTAAGTGGCTTCACTGCCCTATCAGGTGCAGGGTCAGGTCTCAAGTTGCTGGATCTGAAGCCCTGAGATTCGGGTCTGAGCTGACTCTTTTGCCCTCAAGTGTGTTCTCTCTCCCTTCCCAGCCCTGGCACCCTTGCCCCTGAGGGGAGCAGTGCAAGAGCAAGAGATGTTCATGTGTGTTCTGGGCATCTCATGGGGCATGGCCTATGGCAGTCAAGCCACAGACAGAGGTCAGGGCTATTTCTGATGCACTGCCTGTGTAAGCACCAGCAATGGCTGCCCTGCCACACTAGATGCCTTTTTGGGTCTGAGCCCCCTTTGTCCCTCACAGCCAATCTCTCCCCTTGGCCTCTGCTGCCTCTGCTCTGGTGTGGAACTGCACTGCAGGTCAGGCAGGGTCTGTGTGGACTCTCAGCATGTGTCAGGGCTCAGGCTGTGGAATTTCAGCCACAAACAGATGTCAGGGCTGCTACCAGTGTACTCCCTATGTAAGTGCCAATAATGGCTGCTCTCACCCTGCTCAGACACAACTTTGGATCTTAGCCAGTTCTGTGTTTCACAGCTGAGCTCTTTCCTTGGTCAGGCAGCCCTTGCTCCAGTGTGGAGCTGCAACGTGAAGTAAGCAGGGCTAGAGCTCTCTCTTGGCTCAGGCTAGGGTGTATGCTGGTACGGTCACAGGAAACCAGTCAGCCACCTGTGCAGTTTTAGTCTGCCCTCTCTGCCCTGCTTCGTGAGCAAGCGTATGTGTGTGTGCTCCTCACAAGCAGAGTTCAAGCTTCCTACAGCCCTCCTGTTACTCTCACCAGGACTGTTCCTCCAACCAGCAAAGGGGGCCGTCTTTCCTGTGTCGACCCCAGGACTGGGGTGCCCAATATGTGGCTTGAACTGCTCACTCCCCAGGGAGGATATCCACTTGCATAATCTCCCTTTCCCTCTGAATCCCCTCCCTAGGACACAGGTTCCAACCTGATCACTTCTCTTCCCTTCCTACCTTATCATGCGTGTATCTTTCTTTCAGCCTTGCTTGTACAGGAGTCCTTCTCCCAGTTTCCAGTTAGTTTTCATTGAGAAGTGTTCCACTTGTAGATATATGTGTGATGTGTTTGTGGGGGGAAGTGAGTTCCACATCCTCTTACTGAACCATTTTGATTTCCTCCCCCTCCTTTTACGTGTCTTGAATGTTAGGGGAGAATACACACACACATATGCATACACACATACACTTAACATTTCCTGTTCACAAATATGGAAATGAAATTTACGAGGCCTGAACAGAGGAAACATGTAACAGTGAAGAACTTAATTTTTAAATAATTCATAAGATTTTCTATAAAATTGAAAAAGCATAAAAACAAAAACATATATTCCAAAATTCAATTCTCAAAATCCTGAATTTAGGATTTGATTGTCTTTGCTTCTAAGTTAAACTCTAAGTATACTACCATGAAGAATGCATAGGTCATTTTTTCCTACTTTGACTCATTTCAACTTTACAAAAATACACAGCACATTGAGTATTTAAAATGTCATTTTTGGGGCTTCCCTGGTGGCGCAGTGGTTGAGAATCTGCCTGCCAATGCAGGGGACACGGGTTCGAGCCTTGGTCTGGGAGGATCCCACATGCTGCGGAGCAAATAGGCCCGTGAGCCACAATTACTGAGCCTGCGCATCTGGAGCCTGTGCTCCGCAACAAGAGAGGCCGCGATAGCGAGAGGCCCACGCACCGCGATGAAGAGTGGCCCCCACTTGCCGCAATTAGAGAAAGCCCTCGCACAGAAACGAAGACCCAACACAGCCATAAATAAATAAACAAATAAAATAAAAAATTTAAAAAAAATATTAGAAAGCTCTTAAAAAAAATAAAATGTCATTTTTTTTTGCTAAATTATTCATCAAACAATACCTCGTGCAGAAATAGTAAAAGCTATGCTGAAGGAAAATGCATTTTTTGCCTTCGTTTTGGTAAATGTATTGTAATATTGCAAATTGGCAGCCAGATTATTCATCATCATATTAGCATACATATTGCATTGCACTTAAAATCTTTTTAAATTAACGAACAAGGCCTGTGAAAAATCAAGGAAATTATAAAGAGTTTGAGCTGTAGTATATAAGAAGACCTATTCTATTCTAGCTCTTAAAATTATTTAAACAAGTGCTTTGGGAAGCCATTGCCTTTATAAGGCTTTTAAGATATTTACAGCAAAACATTTTTCCCTGTGATAGAATTTTTCAAAGTACTAAAATATCATGGAGAAATATATTTTCTAACAGTTTTATGGCTCCCTAGATACATTCTCTACAAGTGTTGTATCTGCTTGGACACAAACGGTATTACAAAAAGGCCATGTCATTTGAAAAGGGTATACAGCTTTGAAAGGGTATATGCAACATACTAATGGGAATGCCAGTATCATTAGCATAATACAGTTTTAAGACGTGTCTTTTATTATAGTGGACCTGAGTAATTTGTTCCTGTCTTATATCTCTATTTTATTACAGGTATTTTACATCTGTGGAAATACTACTACTGTGTGTCTTTACTTCTTGGCTTCAGAGGATGGCATGGGATATGCTATTTAAGAAGTCTAAGCAGGGAAAGACATAATAGCAGAATTAGCCTTTATAAAATGTTTTATTTCATTGAAAAGTAAATAATAAATATTATCTGAAAATTCAGCCTCTATATACTTTAAATGTTTGGAAGGGCTTACAAAGTTTAAAAAGCTATGAGGTGTTGTTAATAGAATTTTGCTAACCATAGAGCCCACTTTCCAGGCAAATGGGAAAGGTAGCACATATTATAAGTATCCAGATAAGAAAGTATCTCATGGGATGTTGTAAGCAATAAATATACATTAATGTCTAAACTTGAATAGCATATTGTGTTGTCTTTACCCTCTGAAAGTTTTTCTTAAAACATCAGATTTTCTCACAGACAGTGTTAAATTAGATTAGATGGTTACTTGGGTTATTAGTACATTCTCCCAAGAAACTGTAATACAGATTTTGCTTGAGAATCACAGGCTAACTATAGCACATTTCACTCTCTGTTAATACAGGTGTTTTAACTGAAGGTAGGATGGAATCCATTGTCAGTAACCAAAAGTAGGAAGTGATTTCAACATTGTATAAAAATATGGTATTTTCACACTGGAAAAATGCCAAGTGGGAACTGAATAATGGCTGGGAGGTGACAATGGACCCAGAGGCAGTGAGCAAAATGACTTTCCCTAGTGATCAATTCAGATTAGGAAAATAACAATCTCTGAGGGAACTGTATGAATACAGCTGCTCAGGGGGATAGATCCATGTTCCTTAAAGCCATCCAAAGCAAATATGAAGACATGTGCAGGTCAAATGCAGAAATGGCTAATATATGGTACTAAAATGAATATAATTTCATTGGAATCGAATGTTATAATGTTGCTCTTTAAAGCACTTTATCCAAATAAGTGAATCATAAAAGAAAACAATTTCATAGAATTGGAATCTAGAACAGAAAGTTTGGGCAATATATTCAAGTCTGATTACAACACATTCATAATGCAAGATATTAGATATTACTTCTTAATTTCTTTTTTTTCCATTTATTCTCACTACATGATTCCTCTGTCTGAGTTCATAATATTTTAAACATTCATAGAAGTAGAAAATGTTAGAGAACTGCATTTAATATTAACTGTTTGTTTTTGTTGGGCTTTGTGCAAAGTGAATCTTAAAAAGATAATTTTTCCTCAAAAGAAATATCATTGATTATGAGTATGTATAAGGTTTGGATCAGATAAGGAAAGAAAAAGGAGAAAATCAGAGGGAACTAAACTGTCACTGGAAGTTGAGAGCTGAGAAATTACCTGGGCAGTTCTGATCAGTTTGTGCAGTATTATAGTAATTTTGATCACCCAAACAATTATTCCCTTTGTTTCACGCTTTGAATATATATAATAAACATATATGTATATTTTTGCAGGCTATTAAAAACATCAAACTCTTTTGTCTGCATAGACCCAGTTTCAGCATAGACATAGTCTTATAATAATTCTAAATATTATATTCAGTGAACGTTTTGGATTTTTTATTCAAACTAGAGCTCTTATGATAGAAGATGAAAAAAATCCTCAAGTACCAGGGTTATTAGCGAAAGTGAAAAATACCTGCAGTGTCTCAGCTTCAACATCTGCCATTCCATATGGATCCATAAATATTTGTAACAGATAGTAGGTGAAGGAATTTCAATGTTAATAAAATAAGGCTGAATTCGGCAGGAATATTTAAGATAGATATTTCCTGTTTTTTTTTATTTTTTAGTAGAAAGCACACTTTTTTTAAACTTGCAGTTCTCCATGGGAATAAAAATGTAACCTCAATTAAATTTAAGGGAAAAAATGTGACTCAAAATATGTGAACCTGAAGTCTTCCAACTACCTGGAAACTAATCTGAGAGATTTTAGTTACAAAACTGCAAGTTTGTTTTTTGTCTGGTTATTAGGAAAACAAAATACAATGCTACAAAATCTTAATTAATGGTTGCTACATTAACTAAATCTTTCAATCAATTTACCATAAGAAATTTAAAGAAAAAGAAATTTCATGGGCGAGTCAGTGTACATTTAGTTCAATCATTTTTCTTAAGCATTCCATATTTAGAAGGCTAGCATAGTTTCAGATTTAGCCAATTTTTACTAAGGGCCTACTATATGCTAAGTACAGGGTTAGGTGCTTCCACGTTCGTTTTCTCATTTAAAACTCCCACAAACACTCTGAAGTAGTTCTTCCTATTCTACAAATAGGGACTTTGAAGTTTAGAGATGTAACATT
This sequence comes from Balaenoptera ricei, assembly GCF_028023285.1. Classification (NCBI taxonomy): domain Eukaryota; kingdom Metazoa; phylum Chordata; class Mammalia; order Artiodactyla; family Balaenopteridae; genus Balaenoptera; species Balaenoptera ricei. The sequence continues at coordinate 77,358,162 of NC_082660.1, forward strand.
CGAAGACACAGAGAGATTCAGTCATGTTCATTGTGTTTTAAGTAGAACAGCAGAATCATACATTTTAGGCAAAAAAAGAGTTAAAATAAGAAACTGGGGGTATCGGGTGATTAACCTTTCAGTAACTATTGAAGTTACTGTGAATGATACATTTGTGAAAACTTTCCAATTGATTGAGATTTCTAATATAATTATTAGAGGAAATCACTACAACACTCTTCAATTTACAAATCTGTGAACTCATAATTTACACCACAATACCAGGCACAACTGAGTACTCAAGTAAGTGTTTCTGATAAAAGTCACTAAGTTAGATGTGAATATTGAAATAGAAGAGAGTAAAAATGAAACAAGCCCCGCAGCCTAACTAGAAATGTAGACGAGGCAGAGGCAATGTTAAAATATGAAAGAAAATGGCACACTAATTTGTTCTAGTGATGAAGTTTACCCCTCCCTGTTCCCTTGGTTATACCTTATGAATTATTTTATTATTATTATCATTTAACCAAAAAAAAAAACTTGTTCACCAGATGGTATAAGTGCTCATAGCAATAGACAATATCTAAAAATAACATTGTGCATTTGGTGAAGGTTGTTGAATTGAGCATTATTAATAGATACCTGCTTCTTTGATAAAACTTCAGAGGCTTCCAAAGGAGAAGCAACAGTTTTGATGGTCTTAATGCCGACGTTATACAGAAAAGGAAAACTGAAAATTGCAGTGCTTTCCTCTAATAATTAACATTTATTTTAAAGAAAATTCAGTTTTGTAAAATAATTAAATTAAATGATCAGTGTCATTTTGAACTGGCTAGGTTTACAATAGTGTAGTCATTATGATTCCAAAACTCATCTATTAGAAGAACGCTTAATTTTTTTCTATGATAAAAATATGGTGCCTCAGTGCCTCAATTTTTTATTTCCTAGCTGAAACAGAAAAATCAGTATATATTCTCACCAATGTGTGTGCATGCATGTTTGTGTGTCTGACAGAGACAGAAGAGAAGAGAAGAGAAGAGAAGAGAAGAGATAATTAATGAATAAAAGAATGTTCTCAATTTTATATCATTGGTACTGTGGAAACATCACAAATATAAATATTCACAGACTATAAGCAGGTATAATTGCAGAGTTATTAGTGAGCATACAAATATAAATGTCAAACCTGTATAATTATCTACATATTCCTCATTACAGAGTTTATAGGAGGTGACAAATTATAAACTGTTATATAGACTGTTCTTGCCAAGTTCTCCATGACAGTGTCATTCTGATTTTAAATCATCTTTAATTTTTAATCTTAACCCTACCAAAATGCCCACTTTCCATCTTTCATGGATACAAGGAAATAGTACTCAAGGATTAATCCATAGAACTGCTTACTGAACAGTTGCTTATGTTAAATTCATTTTGGAAAAGTATTTTGCTTTTACCTGTATAGACTCACTAATTTTTTTTTTACTGTTTTGTTTCCTGATTCTATGTTGCAAATAGTTCCATTATACATTTTTTTTCAGTGCAATGTACATTGGTTTTCAGAATCTCTAGGTCTGTAGAACAGGCTAGTTGATGTATCTCTAATTTTATGCAATTTCTTGAAGCTGTGAAAATACGTACTTAAAATTAGGTAACATTTTGAAATTTCTTAAAATGGTAAAGACAATTTTTTAAAAAGGTACTATAATAGGAAGCAATATTAATCATCTTTAAATGTAGTAAAATCTACTTTTTTATAGCTCAGTGGTTTCTCAAACTGTGGTCCCCACACCAGGAACATGAAACATCAACTGGGCACTTAGGAATTCCAGTTGCTAGGCCATACCCTAGACCTACTGAATCAGAAACTTTGGAAGTTGGGAACGATTTTTTAAAGACCTTCAGGACACTCTGATGTATGATAAAGTTTAAGAACCACTGATGTTAAGGTACTGGATGAATAACTTGCTCCCTTGTACTTTCTACTGATCCACTCTACTCAGATATGTTAACTAAGTCAAAAAAAAAAATCAGTGATTTTAAAGTTAGCACCTGAACTGCCAGGTCAGAGCAGTAAATTTCTCTTCCTGATTTGTGCCAGATTAAGGAGAGAGCTTTCTTTCCTGGTTGATGGAAAGGATTGCACATTTCCCAGCCGGGAAGCAAAATGAAAAATCTGCTTTACAGCCTCTGCAGTCAGCTAGATGACTAAACCCCTAGTAAGGGTAAAAGCGGGGTTATATTAAAACCATGAGACCATTTTACAGATAAACCAGGACAATGAAACATTGTCCCCTGGAAGGGTCAGCTGATTGATGGAAATATGTGCACTCTCTCCCATTTTTCCTAAACACATCTCTTTAAAACATCAGCTTCCTTCCCACTTTACCTCTATGCCCACTCCTGCCTCCTGTTTGCCAATTTCTAATGTAAACTCTTACATACTAACGTCTCACTCATTTAATGCTCTTCTCTCTGCAGCCTTTTTCACAGAGGTAGCCAGGCTTGTTTTCTGGAGAAGGGACTTGTACATGCCTCTGGTGCTGTTTTGTTGTTTATATTAGAAATTCTTGTCTGTCTTGCAGTTTTTAGATGAAATTCTAGTCTCTGTATGAAACTTCTTTCTATTCCAAGTCCCCAGCCTTTTTCTATTTCTAAGCTCTAGAAAATACAGATGTACTTCAAAAAAAATTAGTCAAGTTTGCTTTATCTTTGATGCAATAATACATCATCTCAAAGATGATAGGAAAGTATGTGTATGGGCCAGAAAGATTTATACTTTTACTATCTTTAGTCCTCAAAGGACTATGATATGCAGACAGGTTAAATAAATATACAATAGTCATCCTTTAATAACTATATCAACTATTTTTCAAAATTGTAATATTTTAGTTTATCACAATATCTGTAGACTATAGTAATCATTTATTTTATTGGAAAGGCTGAGGGTTGATAAGAAACTCTTTACCTCAATCCCCTCTTTCTTCCTTCCTTTCACCACATATTTGTAAAAAAACTTAAAATTATATATTCATGTATATATATAATTTTACCTTTTTGGAATAGAAAGAAAAAAGTGGAATCAGTCTGATAATCAGGAATCTTACCTCACACTTTAAGATTATTGGTACGTACCTAAAATCATTACAATTGTTGTAGACCCTAGACAGTTACTATTCTAAATGCCGAGAAGATAGCAATGGGAAATAAAAAACAGGAAAAGTCCCCACTTTCATGGAGAGTATATTGTAGTAAAATGAAATGTAACAAAAATAGTGAATAAATAAGTTATATTGTATATTAAATGGTGATAAATTTTATAGAAAAATTCATGTTAAGGGGATGGAAATAAGGGTGCAGGCTGCAGTTTTAAATAAGATGTTTGGTGTAAGTTTCACTAATAAGGTGATATTTGAGCAAAGAACTGAAGTCAGGAACCTGAAATTAAATGCACAAGAACTCTAAAACATACCTTGTAAAGTACTGTGTTCATTCTACATCACTGATTTGACCTTATTGTCTTATTAAGCATATTAACTCTCTAAAAGAAGTTTAGTACAGAAAGGGAGATCTAGTGAACTGTTCATTCATTGAGATTTTCCTATGTAATTTTGAAACAGCAGTTCTCAACCAGTATTGACGTTTGGACCAGATAATTCTTTGGTGGGGATGGAGGCAGAGGGCAGGGCATCCCTGGCCTCTACCATTAGATGCCAGGAGCACACACCCCTACCTCCTCAGTTTTGACAGTCAAAAATGTCTCCATCCGCTGCCAAATGTCCTCTGGGCAGCAAAATTGCCCACAGTTGAGAACTACTGACCTTGACTTAGGAAGACTCCTCAGACCTTTGATAACTAAGAAAGTAACATTGGCCTAATTTAGGGTGAAGCCAGGCTCATCCAGTTATTACCTAAAAGAGGATCTTTCCAACATGTCTTTCATGAGGTGTTAGTGGATGCTTAGATGGTCAAATATGTTACTATGTTCTCTTCCACTCCTGGGAATTTTCAATTAACAATTTATTTAACAAACATTTATATTGCATTTACTTTGAGTAACTTTACAAATTTTAGCTTATTAATCTTTATAACAACCCTATAAGATAGGTATTATTATTATTATCCTAACTTTACAGATGAGTAAATTGAGGCACAGAAAGATTAAGGAACTTTTCCAGGGGCTAGCAAATCATAGAGCAGGGTTGCAAACATAGGCAATCAGACTCCAACATCTTATACTCTTTGTCACTATGCTCTCAGCTATCTAATTTAACATGTAACATATGTTAATATTTAGAATTAACATTTTAAAGGCTCTGAGATGTTCTGATTTAATAAATTTAGCCAATTTGGGGATCTAGTTTTTCTTTTCCAAATTTGATGATGGCAACACTTGAGTCATTGTTCAACTCAGACCATGAACACTTCCTCATATTCATGCAGGTCAGATCATTTCACAGCAGTTGGTCATTTTGTTGTTGTTATTTTTCCTCATTTTGGAAGAGGGAAGCAGGTGTCTTGCTTGTGCTGAATGTAATACTAATGACAACAACAAAAGAGAGTCCCCTGGGCCAGCTTTATTTAAGGGAAAGCTCTTAAATCAAATAATGAAATATAATTTATTTGTTAAAGAATGAAAACTGATGACCTGGTAGGTGGCTGTATCTTTCCACTGCTGAGTGAGTCTGCTGTGTTCAATTTCCATTCCTGTATCACAATCCTCAAAGCCCAGGGGAAAGAGGAAAGACTTAACCCAAAGAAAAGGTGGGAAAACAAGCACTAGAATCATACAGAAAGGTTCCAGCATCCTTGACTTTAATTTTTAGGGGGACTTTTCCATCCTGAGCATTTACCATATGGTTTATCTTTTTTTTTTCTACAAATATACTTGTCATCTTTTGCATCTATTCATCTGGGCCCTAGGTAAGAACTTAAAATTAAAAGCTTATTCTCTAGATGGATTTCCAAGTGCTATTACAAAGTATGGCAGGTTTAACAAACAAGTTCAATAAAAGCAGTCTCCAATTTGCTTCAATAAATTAAGAGGTTGCTCATACCCTCAGCTAGATAGCAGTTGTCCTATCTTTATCTTTTAGGTTATACCATTGCTTCATATGTGTTTATAAAGATTTTAATATATACATTTTGAACACTAGCTTTTTAAATCAAAATGCTCCGTCAAAACCCTTTCTCCCTGGATTACAAAGAGATGCTCTTATTTCACTGACAATCTATATTTCTAGTACTTGCTTATATTTTATTTCATTGCCAATTAGGATTTCCCAATCCTACCTAATAAATCCCTACATAACAGTGCATCTATTCAAACTCTGAGGAAAATGTAGGTGCCATTCAGATGTGAAAACTTATTACAAGATTGAAATAGATTTCTAATGCATTTATCATTCATTTTTGTAGCACGTGATTTAGATCAGAAAAAAAAACAATAATGAATGGTTTGACAGTTTCCACTCATATACACCAAACATAATACACTTCGACTAGTTTTTGGCTATTATGGACCTTAACATACAATGTGACCTTGGTCTGGGAAAGCATGTTTGGTTTGCACAGAAACTTAATCATAAGAAGTCATAAGTAGAAATATTCTTCTTTACTGCCCTTTTCCAGGACTAGGAAATTTATTGCTTGTGGGACAGGTAAGATATGAACAATGGGCCAAATAGAGTCCAGGGTTATCTCATCCGTGTGAAAACTGCTGCTGAAAATCGATGTGACCTCTGCTACACTGTCATCCCAATTCCCACCCTCTGTGTCCTATTTGTCTTTTAGTAGAAGCTTAGATCTGTGTGCTGTCTCTATGTGTCTCTCTTGGGCCAGATTATCAAAATGAATCATTGCCTGCACACCTCTTATATTTCTATTTATTTTCCTGGTGTTGACTAGGTCTGATGAAATACGATTCTTTTTGCATTTGATCCTCACTGCAGCAAGCAACACCTAATTCAGCTGTGTCTATCTCTTTAAAGAAGAGTAATACTATTTTGAAACTTCAATCTTCTATACAGCAACATTACAAACCATAGACCATACAAACTGTCTTCATAGTCAATAGTAATTTTACTTTCAGCCAATTTAATGGCATTTCATTCATCTCCAAATAGAAGACTTCTGATGATTTTAAGGTAGTTCTAATTTTGTTTTATGCATACCTAACATATTGCTTTCGTTTTCAGGTATTTTGTTTGTAGAATACCCTGATCACTGAGGTTACATGTGTGTGTAGAGTGATACATGACAAAGAATCCATAATTTTAAGAAGTCTCCCCTGATGCAAAATATTTATTCAGGAGAAACATTATATTATCTCAGAATCAGCAGGAAGTCAATGTTCTAACTTTGTGGTGGTTTATTTTGTAAAAATAGATCTTCCAGGCTACATAAATTCATCTCTAAGATTTATAAACATCAATATAAAGATGTTGAACCTCCCCAATTATTATTAATATTGATAGATCATAATGAAGTCATTCTACCTAGCCACTTAATGCACTCATGTGCAGAAGACAAAATACTAGCTAAATACGTACTTCAAGTAACACAAATAAAGCATAATATTGCTTCGTTAGCTGTTGAGAAATATCCCTTAGAGACATTAGAGCTGCTACCTAAGACATATTTTAGAATTTATATTTTAAAGAGATATTTCCAATGTTCAAACCTTGTACTTGAAATAGATCACAGAACATGTGCTCACTCCCTCAGGAATACTTTGCCTCTTCCAAAACTACTACTGACAAAGAAGGAAGGGAGGGAGGGAGGGAGGAAGGGAGGAAGGAAGGAAGGAAGGAAGGAAGGAAGGAAGGAAGGAAGGAAGAAAGGAAAGGAAGGAAAGAAGGAAGAAATGTTCTATAAGAGGTTAGGGTTAATTTTACAAGCAAGTTGTATAAAATACATGCATCAGGCATTTATGATCAAAATATTATTTGTAAGTTTTACTAAAAAAAAATTCCTGGGAATATGTTCATTATAGTTTCCTGTGCTAAAAGAAAATTAGCAGGCTATTTTTTGCATACTATTGAATTCTTTAAAACTGATAAACAAATACATTTTGGATTCAAATAATGTGAAACTGTTGATTTCTAAAATAATCGTTAGCATTTTTATCCCTATAGGTTTTAGAAAATTAGAAATTGTAAAGGTGATCTATATCAAGAGTATTTTATTCAGAGATAATGCTATCCCATTAGGTGATCCCACAGAAGTTCCCGCAATTGTATGCCACAGCTTCCCACACAAAAAATCCCCCAGCAAACCATGGTGACTGTGAAATCAATAGGGTTCAAGACTCTGCTCACTAAATATATAGGCTGCTTGCAATTGAAAAATGAGTTCTAACTGTATGACAAATCCATATTCCTATCCCTACAAAGACCAGAACCAATAGCTAGATTTTTGTTTTCAAACCATGTGAAAATTGGTTAGGTCTAGATTCAAGCTTAACTTTTTCCTGAATGAGTCTCAAAATATATGGGGTCACTGAAAATTTTTATGACCAGAGAGATACATATTTTCAAACGTTACTTGTGCTCAGTTACTGGTGAGTAGAGTAATTTTGTTTGAGGTGCTGTGATCAACTCATTGTGCACTGCTATTGAAGCCAGTTAAGAATGCCAGGTTTTATTTGGCTACATTCCAAGATTACCTCTGTAGCAGTTTATTTTTACATATATCAAAAAAGCCCCAATTCTTAATTGCAGAGGAAACTTTGCTATCTGGTTCATACATCTCACAAAGATTTTCAACCAGAATTCAAGTATATGGCCAAGTAGTTAGCGTCTCAAAGTAAGAGGAGATTCCTTTTGTAATTAGATGTATCTGTGCAAAACAAATCTGAAATATCTTATTAGACAAAAATCCTATTGGTGTCTCTTCATATGAAGCTAAGAGGGAATCTCATTAAAGTAATTAGTGTGTGGGGGAAGTTAATATAAAAATATAAGGGGAGAAAATATACACTTTGTGGTTTTACACATAGGTGGTTATTTTTTTCATAAGAAATATTCTTCAAAATAAAAGGTAACACTGGAAACAACCCAGATGCCAAACTAGTGAATGATTAAACAGACAGTCATGTATCCATGCAATAGAAAACTTTTCAGCAATAAAAAGGAAAAAAAACACTGATACATGCCACAACATGGATGAACGTCAAAAACATTATGCTAAGTGAAAGAAGACAAACACAAAAGATCACTTACGATATGATTCTATTTATGTAAATATCCAGAAAAGGCAATCCCATAGAGATAAAAAGTAGATTAGTGGTTGCCAGGAGCTGGGAATGGGAAAGGAGATTAATTGTAAATGGGCATGAGGGGTATTTTGGGGGTGATTGAGGTGTTCTAAAATAGATTTTTGGTAATGGTTGTACGATTCTGTAAATTTACTAAACCTCATCGATGCATACAATTAAAATAGATGAATTTTATTATATGTAAATTATACATCAATAAAGGTGTTAAAATATGGAGATGATAGATATAGATAGATAGATTTAAAGAGAAAAACTAAAAAGCAATTAGTGTTTTACCAGGAAGTGATCTGATTACTTAATTTATAGATATTAATAAGCATGTCAAATTTGTTTCTCCAAATTTTATGCCAATTAGCAGTAAATGTTGATTCATTTTCACTGATTCTTTACTGAAACATTTATTTGAGAAATGAGAGGCAGCTGGGAAATAGGTATGACTTCCAGTTATGAGTTTTCCATCATTTAGCTTTAGAAACAAAATCTTTATAGAGATGAAGGAAACATAGTGAAAATTTTGAGCTGTTAGTTTATGAACCTTCTGATATTAATTTTGTTTCTTGCAGAAGAGGTACCCGTTCAAATTCCAATGATGAAGTCACCCCTGGACAAGATCCAACTGACTCCTGGGCAGGCATTGCCTCCTGGATTCCCTGGACCATTCATTTTTGCTGATAGTCTGTCCTCTGTGGAGACTCTGTTGACCAACATTCAGGTCAACAATATTTCTATAAACAAAATAAATGTAATACAAGACATTAGCACCTACATAAATTATTTCATATTTGAGAAATTAAAACAGATAAGATGAACTGCATGTCATTTGCTGTACTTTGACAGGGTCTACTGAAAGTGGCTTTGGATAATGCTCACATCCAAGAGAAGCAGATTCAACAAGAAAAAAAGGAACTGCGAATGGAGCTCTATAGAGAGAGAGAAATTAGAGAAAACCTTGAAAGACAACTCGCAGTTGAGCTTCAAAGTAGAAGTAAGTTTAACAAGTTCAATATAAGTGAATAAGTAAAGATTGTGTTGGAGATATTTTCAGTAGTAATAGAAATATTCTCAGGGATAGCCAGGAACTGCTGAAAACAAATGACAAGTTAAGAATCAAATACTGTGTGCAATCCACAAGGTAAGATGTTTACACTATTTCTCTTTGTAATTAAACATAATGAGCAAGATCTACACTTCATTTTTGGAAACATGAATATTCTTAGTTCTCTCACAATTTCACAAAATACTCCTGGATATATATATATATATATATATATATATATATATATATATATATATATATATATATATATATATATATTCTAACAATTCCTTATGTATTAAATACTTACTCTTTGCCAAGAACAATGTTCGATTCTGGGGTTAGAAGATAAAACTCAGTCCCTGTCCTTGAAAGATTTACATTTCAGAGGACTAGCACAACCAACCAGCTAATTATAAGACAAAGTGGAAAGAACTAAGATGTACATCATATATGTTTATATAGAGAGGGGGTAGTTAGCTCAGCTTGGTGGTGTGGGGAATTGATGGTCGAAGAAGGTTTTCTGATGCTGACACTTGAACCTGAGTCTTGAAGAAACAGTAAGCCAAGAAAAGCATGAGAGTAACTGAGTGATCTGGTCATTCTAGAACAATGAACATAGGCATGGAGGCAAGAAGCCTCAAACATGGGCAAATATATACAGTGTATTAATACCATGACTTTGAGTTTTATGAAGTGAATGTTGGGAGATAATGCATAACGAAAGTAGAGGCTAAATTATAAAGGCCATTTTCTTTTTTAACATCTTTATTGGAGAATAATTGCTTAACAATGGTGTGTTTGTTAGTTATGTTTATAACAAAGTGAATAAGCTATACATATACATATATCCCCATATCTCCTCCCTCTTGTGTCTTCTCCCACCCTGCCTATCCCACCCCTCTAGGTGGTCACTAAGCACCAAGCTGATCTCCTTGTGCTATGCAGCTGCTTCCCACTAGCTACCTATTTTACTTTTGGTAGTATATATAAGTCAGTGCCACTCTCTCACTTCGTCCCAGCTTACCCTTCCCCCTCCCCACGTCCTCAAGTCCATTCTCTACGTCTGCGTCTGTATTCCAGTCCTGCACCTAGGTTCTTCAGGACCTTTTTTTTTTTTTTAGATTCCATATATATGTGTTAGCATATGGTATTTGTTTTTCTCTTTCTGACTTACTTCACTCTGTTTGACAGAGTCTAGGTCCATCCACCTCACTACAAGTAACTCAATTTTGTTTCTTTTTATGGCAGAGTAATATTCCATTGTATATATGTGCCACATCTTCTTTTTCCATTCATCTGTCAATGGACACTTAGGTTGCTTCCATGTCCTGGCTATTGTAAATAGAGCTGCAATGAACATTGTGGTACACGACTCTTTTTAAATTATGGTTTTCTCAGTGTATATGCCCAGTAGTGGGATTGCTGGGTGGTATGGTAGGTCTATTTTTAGTACTTTAAGGAACTTCCATACTGTTCTCCATAGTGGCTGTATCAAGTTACATTCCCACCAACAGTGCAAGAGGGTTCCCTTTTCTTCACACCCTCTCCAGCATTTATTGTTTGTAGACTTTTTGATGATGGCCATCCTGACTGATGTGAGGTGATACCTCATTGTAGTTTTGAGTTGCATTTCTCTAATGATTAGTGATGCTGAGCATCCTTTCATGTGTTTGTTGGCAAACTGTATATCTTTGGAGAAATGTCTATTTAGGTCTTTTGCCCATTTTTGGATTGGGTTGTTTGTTTTTCTCATATTGAGCTGCATGAGCTGCTTGTAAATTTTGGAGATTAATCCTTTGTCAGTTGCTTCATTTGCAAATATTTTCTCCATTCTGAGGGTTGTCTTTTCATCTTGTTTATGGTTTCCTTTGCTGTGCAAAAGCTTGGAAGTTTCGTTAGGTCTCATTTGTTTATTTTTGTTTTTATTTCCGTTTCTCTTGGGGGTGGGTCAAAAAGGATCTTGCTGTGATTTATGTCATAGAGTGTTCTGCCTATGTTTTCCTCAAAGAGTTTTACAGTGTCTGGTCTTACATTTAGGTCTTTAATCCACTTTGAGTTTCTTTTTATGTATGGTGTTAGGGAGTGTTCTAATTTCACTCTTTTACGTGTAGCTGTCCAGTTTTCCCAGGACCACTTATTGAAGAGGCTCTCTTTTCTCCATTGTATATTCTTGCCTCCTTTATCAAAAATAAGGTGACCATATGTGCGTAGATTTATGTCTGGCTTTCTATCCTGTTCCATTGGTCTATATTTCTGTTTTTGTGCCAGTACCATAAGGTCTTGATTACTGTAGCTTTGTAGTATAGTCTGAAGTCAGGGAGCCTGATTTCTCCAGCGCCAGTTTTTTTCTCAAGATTGCTTTGGCTATTTGGGGTCTTTTGTGTTTCCATACAAATTGTGAAATTTTTTGTTCTAGTTCTGTAAAAAATGCCATTAGTAGCTTGACAGGGATTGCATTGAATCTGTAGATTGGTTTGGGTAGTATACACATTTTTACAATGTTGATTCTTCCAATACAAGAACATGGTATATCACTCCATCAGTTTGTATCATCTTTAATTTCTTGCATCAGTGTCTTATAGTTTTCTGCATACAGGTTTTTGTCTCCTTAGGTAGGTTTATTCCTAGGTATTTTATTCTTTTTGTTGCAGTATTAAATGGGAGCGTTTCCTTAATTTCTCTTTCAGAGTTTTCATCATTAGTGTATAGGAGTGCAAGAGATTTCTGTGCATTAATTTTGTATCCTGCTACTTTACCAAATTCACTGATTAGCTCTAGTAGTTTTCGGGTAGCGTCTTTAGGATTCTCTATGTATAGTATCATGTCATCTGCAAACAGTGACAGCTTTACTTCTTCTTTTCCGATTTGGATTCCTTTTATCTCTTTTTCTTCTCTGATTGCTGTGGCTAAAACTTCAAAAAGTATGTTGAATAATGGTGGTAAGAGTGGGCAACCTTGTCTTGTTCCTGATCTTAGTGGGAATGGTTTCAGATTTTCACCACTTAGAACGATGTTGGCTGTGGGTTTGTCACCTATGGCCTTTATTATGTTGAGGTAAGTTCCCTCTATGCCTACTTTCTGGAGGGTTTTTATCATAAATTGGTGTTGAATTTTTTTGAAAGCTTTTTCTGCATCTATTGAGATGATCATGTGGTTTTTATCCTTCAATTTGTTACTATGGTGTATCACATTGATTGATGTGTGTATATTGAAGAATCCTTGCATTCCTGGGATAAACCCCACTTGATCATTATGTATGATCCTTTTAATGTGCTGTTGGATTCTATTTGCTAGTATTTTGTTGAGGATTTTTGTATCTATGTTCATCAGTTATATTGGCCTGTAGTTTTCTTTCTTTGAGACATCTTTGTCTGGTTTTGGTATCATGGTGATGGTGGCCTCATAGAATGAGTTTGGGAGTGTTCTTCCCTCTGCTATATTTTGGAAGAGTTTGAGAAGGATAGGTGTTAGCTCTTCTCTAAATGTTTGATAGAATTCGCCTGTGAAGCCATCTGGTCCTGGGCCTTTTTTTTGTTGGAAGATTTTTATCACAGTCTCAATTTCAGTGCTTGTGATTAGTCTGTTTATATTTTCTATTTCTTCCATGTTCAGTCTTGGAAGGTTGTGCATTTCTAAGAATTTGTCCATTTCTTCCAGGTTGTCCATTTTATTGGCATAGAGTTGCTTGTAGTAATCTCTCATGATCCTTTGTATTTCTGCAGTGTCAGTTGTTACTTCTCCTTTTTCATTTCTAATTCTATTGATTTGAGTTATTCTCCCTTTTTTTCTTGATGAGTCTGGCTAATGGTTTATCAATTTTTTTTTCTTCTCAAAGAACCAGCTTTTAGTTTTATTGATCTTTGCTAATGTTTCTTTCATTTCTTTTTCATTTATTTCTGGTCTGATCTTTATGATTTCTTTCCTTCTGCTACGTTTGGGGATTTTTTGATCTTCTTTCTCTAATTGTTTCAAGTGTAAGGTTAGGTGTTTTCTTTCAGATGTTTCTTGTTTCTTGAGGGTAGGATTGTATTACTATAAACTTCCCTCTTAGAACTGCTTTTGCTACATCCCATAGGTTATGGGTCATAGTGTTTTCATTGTCATTTGTTTCTAGGTATTTTTTGATTTCCTAATTGATTTCTTCAGTGATCTCTTGGTTATTAAGTCGTGTATTGTTTAGCCTCCATGTGTTTGTATTTTTTACAGACTTTTTCCTGTAATTGATATCTAGTCTCATAGCATTGCAGTCAGAAAAGATACTGGATATGATTTCAATTTTCTTAAATTTACCAATGCATGATTTGTGACCCAAGATATGATCTCTGCTGGAGAATGTTCCATGAGCACATGAGAAGAAAGTGTATTCTGTTGTTTTTGGTTGGACTGTCCTATAAATATCAATTAAGTCCATCTTCTTTTATGTATAATTTAAAGCTTTTGTTTCCTTATTTATTTTCATTTGTATGATCTTTCCATTGGTGAAAGTGGGGTGTTAAAGTCCCCTACTATGACTGTGTTACTGTCTATTTCCCCTTTAATGGCTATTAGCATTTTCCTTATGTATTGAGGTGCTCCTTTGTTGGGTGCATAAATATTTACAATTGTTATATCTTCTTCTTTGACAGATCCCTTGATCATTATGTAATGTCCTTCTTTGTCTCTTGTAATAGTCTTTATTTTAAATTTTATTTGTCTGATATGAGAATTGCTACTCCAGCTTTCCTTTGATTTCCATTTGCATGGAATATCTTTTTCCATCCCCTCACTTTCAGTCTGTATGTGTCCCTAGGTCTGAAGTGCGTCTCTTGTAGACAGCATATATATGGGTCTTGCTTTTGTATCCATTCAGACAGTCTATGTCTTTTGGTTAGAGCATTTAATCCATTTACATTTAAGGTAATTCTTGATATGTATGTTCCTATTACCATTTTCTTAATTGTTTGGGGTTTGTTATTGTAGGTCTTTTCCTTCTCTTGTGTTTCCTGCCTAGAGAAGTTCCTTTAGCATTTGTTGTAAAGATGGTTTCATAGTGCTGAATTCTCTTAGCTTTTGCTTGTCTGTAAGTGTTTTAATTTCTCTGTCAAATCTGAATATGATACTTGCTGGGTAGAGTAATCTTGGTTGTAGGTTTTTTCCTTTCATCACTTTAAATATGTCCTTCCACTCCCTTTTGGCTCGCAGACTTTCTGATGAAAGATCAGCTGTTAACCTTATGGGGATTCCCTTGTGTGTTTTTGGTTGTTTTTCCCTTGCTGCTTTTTATATTTTTTCCTTGTATTTAATTTTTGATAGTTTGATTAATATGTTTCTTGGCATGTTTCTCCTTGGATTTATCCTGTATGAGACTCTCTGTGCTTCCTGGACTTGATTGTCTATTTCCTTTCCATATTAGGGAAGTTTTCATCTATAATCTCTTCAAATATTTTCTCAGTCCCTTTCTTTTTCTCTTCTTCTTCTGGGACCCGTGTAATTCAAATGTTGGTGCATTTAACATTGTCCCAGATGTCTCTGAGACAGTCTTCAATTCTTTTCATTTCCTTTTTATTTATTCTGCTCTGCAGTAGTTATTTCCAATATTTTATCTTACAGGTTGCTTATCCGCTCTTCTGCCTCAATTCTTCTGCTATTGATTTCTTCTAGAGAATTTTTAATTTCATTTATTGTGTTGTTCATCATTGTTTGCTCTTTAGCTCTTCTAGGTCCTTGTTAAACGTTTCTTTTATTTTCTCCATTCTTTTTCCACGACTTTTGATCATCTTTACTATCATTACTCTGAATCTTTTTCAAGGAGACTGCCTATTTCCTCTTCATTTGTTTGGTCTGGTGGGTTTTTACCTCACTCCTTCATCTGCTGTGTGTTTCTATGTCTTCTCATCTTGCTTAACTTACTGTGTTTGAGGTCTCCTTTTCATCAGCTGCAGGTTTGTAGTTCCCATTGTTTTTGGTGTCTGCCCCCAGTGGCTAAGGTTGGTTGAGTGGGTTGTGTAGGCTTCCTGGTGGAGGCGCTTAGTGCCTGTTTTCTTGTGGATGAGGCTGGATCTTGTCTTTCTGGTGGGCAGGACTGCGTCCGATGGTGTGTTTTGGCGTGTCTGTGTCCTTATTATGATTTTAGGCAGCCTCTGCTAATAAGTGGGGTTGTGTTCCTGTCTTGCTAGTTGTTTGGCATAGAGTGTCTAGCACTGTAGCTTGCTTGTCATTGAGTGGAGCTGGGTCTTAGCATTGAGATGGAGATCTCTGGGAGAGCTTTTGCTGTTTGATATTATGTGGAGGTAGGAGGTCTCTGGTGGACAAATGTCCTGAACTTGGCTCTCCCTTTGCCCCCAGAGCACCAAGACCCTGTCAGCCACATGGCTCAGAAGAAAAGTTAGGAAAAAAGAAAGAAAGAAAGAAAAAAGTAAAATAAAATAAAAAAATAAAAAGAGAAAAAAATAAGAAGAAAGGAACAGTCAAACCAAAAAGCAAATCCACAAATGATTAAAAAAGCACTAAAAACTATACTAAAAACAAAATAAAACGAACAAACAAAAAACCGGACAGACAGATCTCTAGGACAAATGGTAAATGCAAAGCTCTACAGACAAAATCACCCAAAGAAGCATGTACATACACACTCACAAAAAGAGAAAAAGGAAAACAATATATATATCATTGCTCCCAAAGTCCACTGCCTAAATTTTGGGATGATTCGTTCTCTGTTCAGGTATTCCACAGATGCAGGGTACATCAAGTTGATTGTGGAGATTTAATCCACTGCTCCTGAGGCTGCTGGGATAGATTTCCCTTTTCTTCTTTCTTCACACAGCTCTTGGGGTTCAGGTTTGGATTTGACCCCGCCTCTGTGTGTCGGTCACCTGAGGGCATCTGTTTTTTGCTCAGAAAGGATGATTTTAAAGGAGCAGCTGATTAGGGAGCTCTGGTTCGCTCAGGCCAGGCGGACGGAGGGGTACGGAATGTGGGGCAAGCCTACAGTGGCAGAGGCCAGTGTGACGTTGCAACAGCCTGAGGCACACCGTGTGTTCTCCCGGGGAAGTTGTCCTTGGATCACGGGACCCTGGCAGTGGCAGGATGCACAGGCTCCTGGGAGGGGTGGTGTGGAGGGTGACCTGTGCTTGCACACAGCTTTCTTGGTGGCTGCAGCAGCAGCCTTAGCGTTTCATGCTCATCTCTGTTGTCCATGCTGATAGCCGCGACTCGGGCCCATCTCTGGAGCTGGTTTAGGCAATGCTCTGAATCCCCTCTCCTCGCGCACCCCGAAGCAAAGATCTCTTCCCTCTTAGGCAGTTCCAGACTTTTTCCAGGACTCCCTCCTGGCTAGCTGTGGCACACTAGCCCCCTTCAGGCTCTGTTCACACAGCCATCTGCAGTCCTCTCCCTGGGATCTGAACTCTGAAGCCCGAGCCTCAGCTCCCAGCTCCCACCCATCCCGGCCGGCAGGTGAGCAGAAAAGCCTCTCAGGCTGGTGAGTGCTGGTCGGCACAATCTTCTGTGCAGGAAACTCTCCACTTTGCCCTCTGCACACCTCTTGCTGCGCTCTCCTCTGTGGCTCCAAAGCTTCCCCCCCGCCACCCCTCTTCTCTGCCAGTGAAGGGGCTTCCTAGTGTGTGGAACCTTTTCCTCCTTCACAGGTCCCTCACAGTGGTGCAAGTCCCATCTTTATTCTTTTGTCTCTGTTTTTTCTTTTTTCTTTTGCCCTACCCAGGTACGTGGGGAGTTTCTTGCCTTTTGGGAAGTCTGAGGTCTTCTGTCAGCATTCAGTAGGTGTTCTGTAGGATTTCTTGCACATGTACATGTATTTCTCATGTATTTTGGGGGAGGAAGGTGATCTCCACGTCTGACTCTTCCACCATCTTGAAGGTCCACCCATAAAGGCCATTTTTAATCATGTAAAAGATTAGCTTAGACTTTGTCCTGTAGGTTATGGGAAGTATTAAAAGATAAGCAGCAGAGTGATCTAGTCTGCTTTCAATCAGATAGACCGGTGTTGGGAATAGAGTAGACGGGAATTGGAGTAAGACTACAAACAAGGAAACTATGTAAAAGGGGATTGCCCTCATCTAGGCCATGGTGATGAGGGCTGAATAGGGTAGCATAAGTATGGACGAAGAAAAAAGTGAGAGAATGGAAAATATTGTACAGAAATAGAAATAACTTTCTAACAATGGGTAGGCAGTTGATAATCTATAGATGTGGATAATGAGACTAGCTCGTTTCAAAACCAGAGAAAATTCAAAACCTTAACCAATAATTTTCACCTCTTCCTTATATTTACCATAAAATACAAAACAGCAGCAAAAGTGACTATTGTGCTTTTCAGCTTCTTTCTCTTCTTTGCTTATTCTTCTATAGAATGATCACAAAGCAAAAGTCAATTAAAAGAGTTAAAGAGTGGGAATGAGCGGCAAAAAGGGAGAGAAAATTCACAACCCAGATAATGCCTCCCTAAACTAGGAAGAATTACTCCAGTCGAGTGAAATCCACTAACTTTATACTATTCCAGTATAGCATATTATATTCTGAAATTTGCATCAAGAAATTGAAATTTTACTGTATATTTTCCTTAAGACCTAAGAATTATTAGTTCAGTTCAAAATGGAAATTCAGTCGTTACATTTAAAAAGAATTAAACCTCTTCTTATCTTGCCAAAGTCATTAAATACTACTAAACAAAAGCTAAATTGTCTTTTTAAAGTTTGGAGAAATTAGTTTATTTCTGATATTTGGGATGCAATATATATTATTATGATTAGGAGTCATAAAAGCACATTTGTTTAGTAGGGAAATTATTTATACTAAAGTACCAAATATGTTAAATATAATAACATTCACAAATTGACTTAGGAAAATCTACTACATATAGTAAAATTGTCTTCTAACTTTTAGGGATGTACTGATACTGATTTATATTTACTAACTTCTTACAGAGTCTTCAGGTCTGTCTTTATAATTGGTATCATATCTATTGTCTTTTAAAAAGTCTTAGACATTGTAGATGTAATATTGTATCTATTATCAGATTTACTATGAAGCATTTATTATTTAATAAATTTAGCAATTTTTATGATATAATAATAATACCACTACTAATATTCTATCATCATTACTACTACTGTCATTACTGTCACTACTACTACTACCATCACTACTACTACTACTACTACTACTACTACTACTACTACTACTACTACTACTACCATCACTAGCTAATGCTTATCAATTGTCTGCTATGTGCTAAGCACTGTTTTTAACATTTTACATCTTATGACTAGCATAATGAAAAGAAACTACTCTGTTATCCTCATTGATTTAGAGAAACTATCTGCTTCATCTCTATGAATCTCAGCATCATCATCTATTACAATAGTTGACTGCATGATCACTTAAATTCCTTTCTAGTTGCCTAAATATCTCATACCCAGTAAACCTACTTTTTAGGACAAAGGGTGAGCTCTTTATCTAAAGTCATATGATTGAAAAGAAAAATGGAGAAAATTGATATTGTAGTTAAAAAGTAATATCTCCCCAAGTTTATAGAAAAAATAGTAGCAACATATATAAAGAACATATGTAAAACTATATATATGTTTATAGTAAACTGTATATATATAAAACTATATATATAGTAAGAATCCCTATGAGTATCTTTTTTTAAAGAAAACATTGTTTCACACTTATACATTCCTTCTAACTACCTTTTTTTTCCTAGCCAGAATGTGTTACTTGAATTAAACATATGTTATAATATTCTTTGCAGCTTAAACACTTAGAATCAAAGAATGATAGAGCTACAAGAGAGCTTGGAGCTCATCTGTCTTGGTTCTTGACCAACTATACGGTCCCCAGGCTTTGAAACAACTACCCATATGATCTTTGGCCCTCAAACTATGAGAACTACTAGTTCTGGGATCTTGAATAAATTTCTTGACCTCTCAAGGACTCAATTTCCTCATCTATAAAATGGAGATAACAATATCTTCCTTGCTGAGTTGTTGTAAGTTTTAAATGAGATATAGTCCTAGAAAAATGTTCAGTACATGGTAGGTCCTAAATAAATTATAGTTATTATTTTTATATAATTTTATTGTAATATTCTGTGGCATTGTTTATAATATATGGAAACATAAATTTCAAGGGAATCAACATATGGAATATTTTTGAATAAATAATTTTACTAGAAGCAAAATTTTGTCTTATCAAGGACATTGCTATACATTAATTTGAATACATCTATGTTTTTGATTTAAATAGTTTACTAAATGCTTTATTTGAATGATGATAATTAAGTATAATTATGATAGTAAAATCTTTTTATGCTTAACCTTATTTAATAGTCTTTTACCAAAAATAACAGAAACCATACATTCTCGGTGTCTTTATTCCAAGATTTTCATCTTGTTATTACCTTAGTCCTCTGAATTTTTGTCTAAATGAATATAAATTTAGATGAGTAAATGACTCTCTTTAAGTTGCTGAAGGTCATTTATATGAAAAGACATTGAACTGTGAGATAAATACAACTGAAACTCAAATTAGCATCATATTCACTTTAGTGCAATCAAAATATTTTAATTGTATTTGAAAAATTTTAAGATTTTTAAATGTCATATAATTTATAATTTTGTTTAATGTTCCTTGAATATTTTTCTATTGTCCTAATATCAATATCTTAAATTTTTACAACTGATTTAGGAAGAATGTGAAGGTCGGTCTGCTTAGAACCCTGCAGTGAACCAATATATTGCTGGAGCCCAGTAATTCTGTTTGAGAAATTATCACAGATGTCAAGGTTTCAGAGAACAGTAACAATCATACATTAGGGCACTTAAAGTTTCTAGTTAAGACATAAGGCCTTGAGAGTTGAGTTATAATTGTTTTTACCTCTTCTTTACCTTTTCTGTTTATGAAAGAAATGTTGTGCCTTTACAGATTGCTTAACATAATCATTGCTGAAAGTTATTCTCTTTAAAATGTAGAGATAGATTCAAATATAAATATATGGAGAGAGACAGAGTCTGATGATATGTGCATATATTTAAAGAGATAGATATTTGCCCTAAAAACTGGTTACATCTCAAAGAAATAGACCCTTGACACTGTAAGTTTTAAAAGACATACAATGTATTTTTCTTTTTCTTCCATACATCTTTTTTATTTTCATCTTTATTGGAGTATAAATGCTTTACAATGTTGTGTTAGTTTCTGCTGTACAACAAAGTGAATCAGCTATATGTATACATATATCCCCATATCCCCTCCCTCTTGAGTCTCCCTCCCACCCTCCCTATCCCACCCCTCTAGGTCATCACAAAGCAGTGAGCTGATCTCCCTGTTCTATGCAGCAGCTTCCCACTACCCATCCATTTTACATTTGGTAGTGTATATATGTCAGTTCTACTCTCTTACTCCATCCCAGCTTCCACTTCTCCCCCTGTGTCCTCAAGTATATTGCCTACATCTGTGTCTTTATTCCTGCCCTGCCACTAGGTTCATCAGTACTATTTTTTTAGATTCCATATATATGCGTTAGCATACGGTATTTGTTTTTCTTTTTCTGACTTACCTCATTTTGTATGACAGACTCTACGTCCATCCACCTCATTACAAATAACTCAATTTTGTTCCATTTTATGGCAAAGTAATATTCCATTGTATACATGTGTCACATTTTCTTTATCCATTCGTCTGTCGATGGGCATTTAGGTTGCTGCCTTGTCCTGGCTATTGTAAATAGCACTGCGATGAACATTGTGGTACATGTGTCTTTTTGAATTATGGTTTTCTCAGGGTATATGCCCAGGAATGGGATTGCTGGGTCACATGGTAATTCTATTTTTAGTTTTTTAAGGAACCTCCATACTGTTGTCCATAGTGGCTGTATCAATTTACATTCCCACCAACGTTGCAGAAGTGTTCCCTTTTCTCCATACCCTCTCCAGCATTTATTGTTTGTAGATTTTTTGATGATGACCATTCTGACTCGTGTGAGGGGATACCTCATTGTGGTTTTGATTTGCATTTCTCTAATGATTAGTGATGTTGAGTATATTGTCATGTGTTTGTTGGCAATTCATATGTCTTCTTTGGAGAAATGTCTGTTTAGGTCTTCCACCCATTTTCGATTGGGTTGTTTGTTTTCTCAATATTGAGCTGAATGAGCTGCTTGTTTATTTTGGAAATTAATCCATTGTCAGTTGCTTCATTTGCAAATATTTTCTCCCATTCTGAGAGTTGTCTTTTCATCTTATTTATTCTTTCCTTTGCTGTGCAAAAGCTTTTAAGTTTCATTAGGTCCCATTTGTTTATTTTTTTCCCTTACTCTAGGAGGTGGGCCAGAAAGGATCTTGCTGTGACTTATGTCATAGAGTGTTCTGCCTATGTTTTGCTCGAAGAGTTTGATCGTGTTTGGCCTTACATTTAGGTCTTTAATCCACTTTGAGTTTATTTTTGTGTATGGTGTTAGGAAGTGTTTTAATTTCATTCTTTTACATGTAGCTGTCCAGTTTTCTCAGCACCACTTATTGAAGAGGCTGTCATTCCTCCATTGTATATTCTTGCTTCTTTTATCAAAGATAAGGTGACCATATGTGTGTGGGTTTATCTCTGGGCTTTCTATCCTTTTCCATTGATCTATATTTCTGTTTTTGTGCCAGTACCATACTGTTTTGATTACTGTAGCTTTGTCATATAGTCTGAAGTCAGGGAGCCTGATTCCTCCAGCTCCATTGGCTCTTCAGGGTCTTTTGTGTTTCCATACAAATTGTGAGATTTTTTGTTCTCGTTCTGTGAAAATGCCATTGGTAATTTGATATGGATTGCATTGAATCTGTAGATTGCTTTCAGTACTATAGTCATTTTCACAGTGTTGATTCTTCCAATCCAAGAGCATGGTATATCTCTTCATCTGTTTGTATTGTCCTTGATTTCTTTCATCAGTGTTGCACAGTTTTCTGTATACAGGTCTTTTGACTCCTTAGGTAGGTTTATTCCTAGGTATTCTATTCTTTGTATTGCAATGGTAAATGGGAATATTTCCTTAATTTCTATTTCTGATTTTTCATTGTTAGTATATAGGAATGCAAGAGATTTCTGTGCATTAATTTTGTATCCTGCTACTTTACTAAATTCATTGATTAGCTCTAGTAGTTTTCTGGTAGCATCTTCAGGATTTTCTATGCATAGTATCATGTCATCTGCAAAGAGTGACAGTTTTACTTCTTCTTTCCCAGTTTGGATTCCTTTTATTTCTTTTCCTTCTCTGATTGGCGTGGCTAAAACTTCCAAAACTATGTTGAATAATAGTGGTGGAGTAAGCACCCTTGTGTTGTTCCTGATCTTAGAGGAAGTGCTTTCAGTTTTTCACCAATGAGAATGAAGTTGGCTGTGGGTTTGTCATATATGGCTTTTATTATGTTGAGGTAGGTTCCCTCTATGCCCACTTTCTGGAGAGTTTTTATCATACATGGGTGTTGCATTTTGTCAAAAGTTTTTCTGCATCTATTGAGATTATCATATGATTTTTATCCTTCAATTTGTTAGTATCACATTGATTGATTTCCATATATTGAAGAATCCTTGCATTCCTGGAATAAACTCCACTTGATCATGGTGTATGATCCTTTTAATGTGCTGTTGGATTCTGTTTGCTAGTATTTTGTTGAGGATTTTTTACATCTATGTTCATCAGCGATATTGACCTGTTTCTTTTTTGTGACATCTTTGTCCCGTTTTGGTATCAGGGTGATGGTGGCCTCATAGAATGTGTTCAGGTGTGTTTAAAGACATACCATGTTTTGAAACTCAATAAATATCTTTAGATTTTCTGTGTTTTGAAATATGTATAGGAATAACCTGATGAATAATAAGAATATTTTTCTTAATCAATTTATAAAATATTTCATGCTATCACTAAATTCCTGTAGTCAAAGTAGAAAAGAATCTTCCACCACTACTACCACCACCGTACAAATACATGTGTATTATAGAGCATACTTACTGGAGATGTGAAAGCAAAAATAAGTTGGTTGCATAATTGAATAATCTTTGGTTGAGTCTAATGATAATTGGAATCAAAAGAAGCTAATCTTATGTTGACTTATACATTTATATATCTCTCTGAATCTGTATCTATGGTTTATAATTCATCAAAACCGGCAACCTGATTTCAATGACTAAGCCTTTGCAAACTATTTCCCTTTCCATATTTTAGCTACCATGCAAAAGCGCCTGAAGAAGGAGAAAAAAGCAAAGAGAAAACTACAAGAAGCCTTGGAATTTGAATCAAAGCGAAGGGAGCAAGTGGAGCAAGCACTTAAGCAAGCCACTACTAGTGACAGTGGATTGAGGATGTTGAAAGGTAATGTCTGTATTGCACCTTCACACTCAAGGTACACAAAGCAGAGAGAGGGAGAGAGCCGGGGAGGGAGAAGGGGAGAGGGAGAGGGGGAGAAGGAAAGGAAGGAGGGAAGGAAGGAGGGAGGGAGAAGCTTTGTCCAGGAATACAGTAATTAAAAAATCAATTTGAGGCCAAGTGCTTTAGTTCATTAATTAAATCTGTCAAAATAAGCCCTATTCTGGGAGATATAAATAGTCTAGGAACAGGAAATCCTGCTGCTTTTTTCAGAAGAAGTAATATTGATAACTTCCCTGCACTTAAAATGTAAGTGTTTTAGGTCCATTCGTGTTAAAATATGCTGATGTTTGGTGTACTTTATTTTAATGAACTTTAGAATGCTGGTTCCTTTAATGCAGATTGCATCAGTGATGAGGGCTTAAAGAGTGCCTGGTTGAAAATGAATGTTCTAAGTAAATTCCTGGAGCTCCTGTGAGAAGAGGTGATTCTGTCATGAAATCTCTTAATTCCAAACTTTTCTGATTCCATTTTAAATTATGAAACCCCACAACGTAATTTCATTTCATAGGCTATTCAAGTTTTTCTTTCATAGCACATTAACAGCTGGTATATCTAACTGATATGTGTGCATAACAGGGATGAGCCTAAGAATATTATACACAAGCATACACATACTCCATACCTAATATGACACACACATGAACTAAAAGGGGGTTGCTTCAAGTGTCCCATACTAAGAATGAATAGAGAATACTGTACAATGTTCAATCGTATTTTTACCTTTCCAAAAGTTCAGTTCCCTTTTTACTGTGACTGTCTTGGATCATTGTCCTCACAATCGATAGAAATACAGAGGTAGATTATTAGCTCATGACAGCCATGCCTCATTGAGACGCAGAAGAGAGAAGATAAATAATAATACATCAATATCTCATACTGAGGAACATCTTAGACAGTGGGAGCCAGCAATGGGGCCAATATTCTATGCACTCTAATTATTTGAGGCTCTGAACATGTAATTCTGAGGAGGTTCGTCATTTTTCTTTTTACGTATTTGAAATCCACCCATATGTGAATTCCACTCTAGCTCCAGTGTTCTCTGTTATAAAGGAAAAGCAGCTGTTTCTACAGCATGATGGGTAACTTGTATTCAAATCATTTCTTTCTCACATCAATCCTTGATGGATGATATATGGGCGTCTGTTATCACATTACCCAAGGGTGTCTGAGCAAATGTATATATATATATATATATATATATATATATATATAAATGGCCATATTAAGCTATGCTTCATGTATATGAATAACTTTTAGATAATCACATTTCATATTTAAAATTGAAAATAAAAATCCCAACTCTTTGTTTCTTTTTCTCAACTTTTTTTGAAACAATTCATGTATCTCTTGGTCCCTAGGACCAGTACTAAATAAAGACCACAAATCATAGCCTGTGTTTTGGTGTTCATGTGCATTTAGCATAGAGATAATCTCATCATCTATCACATTTTATAAACGAAAAATATACCATAAGAATGGGGCACTTCTACTTATGGAATTATATTCAATTTTTTTTATTCCACAGTCAGGGCATGTTACCTGATAGTCTGAGGGGGTTTTATGGACAGATTATTTTCCCGAGTTTTATCTCTAGAGTGTAAAATGAATAAAGAAATATTTACTATATACCTGGAAATATATGTCCAATTGTAAAATTCAGCTATGGTTTATAATTCTCCTTCCTACCATTAAAAACATATAGACATACAAAAAACAAAAACAAAATGCCACCCAAAGTCTCATGTTATCTATAGGACCAAAGCACTGGTGAACAGAGTTTTCACTTTAAATGGAATCAGGAAAAATAGAAATGTACCTTAATATTGAATGTCACTTCTTTCAGATACTGGGATTCCAGATATTGAAATAGAAAACAGTGGAACTCCTCATGATAGTACTGCTATGCAAGGTACAGTAAACAGTGTACTTCTTTCTGTAACTGCTTAATATGTGACCCCTGGGAGTGGGAAGGGGATAAGCTCCTATATTGATACTTTTCATATAAGGAAAATAAATAAATAAGTTTTTCTTACTTCATGATAGAGGAAAAAGTTTGCAGTGTTTATTGAGACTATGTATTTAGGGACTAATAATTGTACATACACAATGTGAGCAAATTTCTTGTATGTTTATCTGTTAAAAGGATGTACATTTATATGTAAGGCATATTCTAAAAATGCAAAATGTGAATATAATTTACCTTTCAGAAGTATAAAATAATATGCTTTTTAAATCTCACTACTGTTTGTAAAAGACACAGGTACAATAATCATAACCTATCAATATTTGCAAAGTATTCTAGGCAACATTTTTATCAATATTTAAGTCCTAATGCTAATTTTAGATACTTTTCAAAACCGACTAAATATGAAAATAAGAGCAGGACTTTTAATACATAATTTGCAGGATTCCCACAACTGTTTAGATCCTTTATAATATTTTTTAAAGTATTTAGTAGTAAGAAAATAGGGAAAACAAATCAATATAGAGTCTCATTGGAGCGCAAAGACAGCTAAAAATAAAAATTGAATTTGACCACTGGAGTTTTTCAGTGTCTTTCTAATGCAGTTTTCTAGCCCTCTGTATGCAGATTACATTTATTTTCACATTCATGTCTCACTCTAATAAAAAAGAAAAGGCATCTCCATGAGAAAACGATTTCCTAACTTTCAAAAAGGAAGACAGCCGTAGAAAGGTTGCCTACTGGATGTTTAACTAATCAGCGCCTTTCCACGGTGTAATGACTGGATATCTATGAAGGCAACAGAACTGGATGTGACCAAAAGATCCATGTGGGTTCATCTGTGGGTCACCATTTTGTGTGGCAACTTCAGAAAATTTAGAAATCCTGACTCATGTAGTTTTGCACATCATCTTTGCAAAACCAGGAGTGTTAGAGATCATGGATCTTCTGGTAATGTCTGATTCTGCTGCAGCTGGATAGACCTAATTAATGCATTAACTTTTGTGAAAGCATGAATGTTTAGCTCACTCAATAAAGCTTTTGCTGTTTCTTATCCCTCTTTTGCTTACCTGCTTTCTTCCCTCAACTTAAAGGCTCTGTCTGTGTGAGCAAAGCCAATTTGGATGGGACTCAGTGTTTATCCAATCAGTACACCACAGTGAAACATATAAATAAAGCCCCACTAGTTGTGGTTGCCACCATAGATCTAAGGTAGGGTTGAACAAGTCTGAAGCATTTGACCCCTTCTGAATCTGTGACACACACATATAGACCCAGTCTTTAAGGAGCATTGAGCTTGATTGGACCTTTCTTCATGGGATGTAAGGTCAGCTTTGTAACTGTAAGAGGTAAACCATCACTGGGTTGTATCTTTATTATCCTTTAATTATCCTTGATTATCCTTTAATCCTATACTCCCAATTTATTGCTGTTTGTTTAATATATATATATATATATATATATATATATATATATATATAATTCTTTTAGTTCACAGTAGTAACATCTTTCCTAACTCTGAGATAAATATAAATTTTTGAACTGTCCTAAAGTTGCTTCATTTCCATGCAACAAACAACAGATAACTTATCCGTGGAAGGTCAGTTAGGTGATATAAGGAAAAGCTAGATTCACTATTTGGCTCAGTTTTTAATTTTAATGGAGTCTGCAAAGAATGGCTTTTGCATATTAATTTGTGATTAGGAGAGGACACATTTAATATTTGTTTTCAGTGAGCATGCTTTTAATAAGCTCTCCTAGTTTTTACTGGGTAAACAGGAGAGAATTAGCTGTACCTTTAAAAGGATTGAGATGGAACATATTTTAAAGCAAGGGGATTAACTTTTATATATATTTTTCAAATTACAAATCAAATTGTCTAGCATTTGTGGTTAATATTTTCAATATATGGTAAAGTACGGTGGGTTAATAATTCTTACTAAATGTCTGCCTTTTAGGTTATGTTAAATAGTATTCTTGATAAAAGTGGTAAAAATGAAAAAGTATACATTCTCACATCTCTTAGCACAGCATTTAAGCATGTTAAATGATAAAGTTCCTATCATCAATTTATGAAAAACTAGAGTAAATGCTTTGTATTAATATGAGAGTAGAATCACAATATAATATCTAAAAGAAATTATTTTATGAGCAAAACCAATTTATTCTATTAGCCAGGGGAATAGGTGCCTGAAAATATTATCAGAATTAAATATAATTCATCAAATCAATCAATTCAAATAATTACCAAAAAATCTCAATAATATTACTTTTTGTTTAAGATGTTCAGAATTGAAAGATTACTTTTATATGTACCTATGAACTAGAGAAAATGTATAATGCTTGGAAAACAAAAGGCAAGCTTAACCATTGTTTTTCCATTCTGCCTAATAATTTTGCTCTTGTGTGCTATCGTTCCTTTCTTTTGTGACATATTTTGATACTGTTTTCATCTTTTTCACTTCCCTCAATTGCCCATTTCTTAACTTGGAAGATTATTTCCCAGCATTATTTGTGAGGTTCAATTCATGCATGCCAATCCAGTGCCATTTCCACAACTCATCTTCATCACAACAAACAATTCCAGCATCAGTGAAGTCTTTTCCTATTGTCAATAGCTCTGCTGGATAGAAATCTGTCATTCTCTTAGTGCTCTTTCTCTGAAATTCAATTAGTCGCTTTGTGACATTTCCTTAAGAGGACTTGGAAGAATGTTGCTTGGCCATCATTAGAAGTAATAAAGCCATATATAGGAGCCTTCGCTGGAGGTCCAGTGGTTAAGACTCCGTGTTTCCAATGCAATGGGCTCAGGTTTGATCCCTGGTCGGGGAACAAAGATCCCACATGCCACGTGGTGCGGCCAAATAAGTAAATAAATAGTAAAATAACTAAAACATAAATAAACTCATATATAGTTTTATGATAATTTCCACAAACTGCCCATGTACTAGGATTCTTACATGTATTCTAAATCTCTTCAGGTTAGTTATTTTATGTATTTTATGCTTTGAATGTTTGACAGACAAGGTATCATGCATAGACCACTTTCTGATAAAAGGGTCTCTGTATCCCTTGTATTTTAGCAGTCTATGATAGCAACTCCTCCTGTATATTTTAAGGTGATTAAAAAATGAATACACACCCACTCTGATAGCGGTGTCCACTATTGCTGGCAGTGAAGGATATACACTAATATCCTCCCACACAGATTCCCATAACTCAGTTGGGGGCCCACAAGACAGCACATCAACCATCTTATCAACCAATCTCCATTTCACATAAAATAAACATACCGGGTGTCATTAAGTGTACCTTCAGATCAATGATTTTTGCAAATGACATTCAAGTACCATTTGCGTAGTGCATTTTTGCTGATAAAAGCAAATTAAATTAGGACAACTACAAGTGAGCTGATAAAAACTAAAACCGAACAGCAGTACCATTAGCTAACAAAGTAATATTTTCTCTTTACTGCATTCTGCCATTTAGTTATTATCCTATTGGAAATCTAATTATAATCCTTTTACTTCGTAGTCAAACTTCACAGTTTTTGCAAGCTTAGCACTGACAAGTGATTTCATTACCTTTGATTGCCCGTGCCCAGAGTGACTTAACTTCACTTGGAGACCTAAAAGCCCTCTCAGTTTCCCAGATTCCCTGTTTGCACTTTACAGCAACAGCTCCTTTAATTAATTAGCATGAATGCAGTAACATGAACTGCTGAACAGAAAATAACATCATTTTATGATCACAGGGAGACTTCTCCTTTTGCATGTTTATACCTTAGTTAACTTTTGTATGACTATATTTCATTGTTAGGGGCTACTGGTACAGTGCATATTTCTTTAGTTTTTGAAAATTGATATCATCATCTTAATAATAAAAATAAATAAAACAAATCCAGAATATGAAACTTCTATATCTTAGAAAACAGACAACAGCCTTCATGAACCGACTTTCTAGTAACAAAATAAAATAATGTTTAAAAAAGTTCAGAGGAAATAACATCATAAAGTACAAGGGCACACAATGACGCATTGCTCCCATTTTTGCCACTGCATTTGTTTGGGAAAAAACAAAACAATACAAAAAAGCTAGGAGCTGCTTTTGCAAGAGGAATGCCAATATCTTTGAATAATTTTTACATTTGCTTTTTAGCCTACATGCTTGACAATGACATAAAATGGTTTAACACTGGAATATATTTTTCATCTGATATTTTTTTCAGATATATGGTGGAATCTTGAATAATTTTCCCTTCTTTTTGATACTGACACACTAGAAGTAGATAAGAAATCCAACCTACATGTCAAAGTTAAGCAAAATTTGATGAAAAAAATAAACATATTAAACCATTTGTTCCCTCTGAACCATTTTTTTTTTCAGAAAAAAAATGTGGGAGCTTATTCAAAGGGTATAAACTTACCGTTCTGATATGTGAAATCCATGATCTCATCTATGCAGCATTTGGTGAAGATGCCACTGAATAATTAAAAGCAAAGTGACTAAAGTGTTATTTGACTCTAAAAGCAACAGACACAATTTTAACATCTCTATGTTAATAAGAACACATATTTTACAATGTAATTTAATATACATATATTTATAGTATAGAATTTTAAATATATTTATACTATGAAATATATATGAATATGTATATTCTTATCCATTTTCTCAAAATCAATTTGAACAGTGTTTATCCTTCCTTGACCTTTGACACCTCATTATCTTCTCTCTTTGCTGCTCACTTGGTAACCTAAAACTACATTTTTCCAAAGAGCTTAAGATGCCATACCAATATTTATTGAAAACAATTACCCTTGGGCTAAGATTGTCTTTGCAGGATTTGATAAAATAGAAAGGAAAGTGATGGTAGGGGCAAGTAAGGGGACTGGAAAAGAGAAATCAACATATGATTTCTTGCCATGTATGTGATATGACAAGAAAAACTAAAAGGAGAACAGATAGAATTTCTCTACAGGCTTTTCTCCTAACTCCCACCAGAGTGTGGTTTACATCTTTCTCTAGGGGTTCTATAGACTATTTCCTGCCCTACCCTCATAACCATTAATTTCCCTCCCCTTTAATGTCTTGTCCTGTGTTGAAAGATATACATAGGCACTATAATATTCCCATTGTTAAGTAGAAATGTTCTCTTATAAAGTAGAAATGCATAGCATGCCAGTGATTAGAGGGACTGTAGGAAGTGGGTCCCCTTTCCTCATAAATATGCCCTTTGAGAGTGGGAGACTTTTACCACCCAGAGAAACTTTACGCAACTGCCATCATAGAGTGTGAAAAGGCTGTAGCACACGGCCCACAGAAAAAATCCTAGCATCTTTCTCTAAAGCAGCAACATTTTTTTCCTGTAAGATTCATTAGATGGTCTCATTCATTTTCCTTTCTATCCCAGGAAGTATTTGTCTCTCATTTTCTTCATCCTCCACAGGATCTTTATTTTAACTGATTGTACTTCCCAACCCATGTCATACCTCTTTGCTGTGAAATACCTGTCAGATTATAGCACACATTATGCTTCTATTTCTTTCTTAGGAGGATGTGACAAACATTACTTGATACTTTAGGGCCTGGTTTTCATGGAGTGGCTTGCACCACTTACCACTGCATTCCTAAAAGAATATTTGCAGTGACTAAAATGCTGTCATGCTAATTATGATAATAACATAAAATCTCATCTACAGATCTAAGACTTACAAGTCTAGCTATATCTCACTCACATAATAGATGAAATTGTAGTTGTAGGGATAGCAAGATAGTGAGACTTGCAAAACAAAATATCAATAGGTTGTTCTGCTACTAAGCATTTTAGAGTCCACAGGGCTAATTCATTAATTAACAGGTCTTTCTGACTATAGTATAGGAAGAGTTGTTTAACTCAACTTGTATAACTGTTTAACTAGTCACTTTATGCCCCATCCTCTTTACATATGCAATACAATTTTTTAAGCTGAAGAGTCACCCTATCCCACTTACCAACCCAGATACACCTAAGGAATGTGCAAAAGGAAAGCCTTTTTTGGATTAAAAGTTTAAGTTTTATTTTTCACTTTCACATCTCTGTTTTAATTAAGAAAACAGACAGCATTTTCATAGAAGGCAGTAATCATAGGCCACTGTTGTCACATCACTTAAAAAATAGAATTATTATATTGCTGACATGTTGATGTGTGATGGTTCTATGCCAAGATGCTTATCACTCTTGGAATGAGGAATTGATATTCTAAAATTGGAACAGTGAAAAAAAGAAAGACAATACCTAATATTTGTATAACCTGGTGAAATTTTGCCATTTTTTTCTTGTTTCTTTTTTGGGGGGCTTAATTTTAAAAGGTAATTTATTGGGTGACTTAACTGACACTTCAAAGGATAGATTCAGGCCTGGCTGGATCCATAAACCCAAATAATAAATCCATTCAAAATGTCTCCCTTCCCAGTTCCTCCCAGTCTCCCTTCACTTTGAAGACTTTGATTTTTTCTTTTTAGATTTGGCTACGTTTTCTTGTTCCATTGCATAAAATGTTGCAAGTCCAGGCTTATTGCTAGCTCTCTCATTGGTAACATATTCCATCATAAAGAGGAACTTGTCTTTGTACCATTCTTAATACACACATCCTCTAGCAGGATTATTCCCGTGTGATATTTAAGAAAGGTATAATTAACCCCTATTTTATAAGTAGGAAAATAACCCAAGAGAAGTTAATTGGCTTGCTATTGGTAATGGATTCTAAAACACAGGAATCTTAACTCCCTTACCCATCGTTTTCACTCTCAATCCATATTGATAATATCACTATCAATCCAAATCTGTAAAAATCTCTCATAGTTAGTAAGCTAGCTAGGATATTTAACTAGACTTTAATATTCTCCCATGCAAAACAATGCAGCAGGGCTGGGGTGGGGAATGGCTTCTCCAGTTTGTAGTTAATTAACCAAAATAGACTAAAGCCAACTATAATTTAATAATCACTTCTGCCTTAAAACTTTGCAGAGATTGGGGTAATACAAAAATTACACAAATGCAATCTCTCTTTTCTATTTAAAACTGTGTAGAGAAGCTGAAGTAGGAGTAGAAAAAAACTCTTCTATTTGTGGCTAAACTCACATCACCCTATTGGAACTAGACCTTAACAGATTTTCAGTTATCTAATTTTAGGCTAGGATTCCTTTCTGTGGGCCATTAGCAGAAAGTTTTATTTGTTGCTCTCAGGAAATTTTTTCTCATTTTTGATGGCCATGTAACATTCAATTTTGGAAATTAAAATGAATTTAAAGAAAAACGTTGTTTAGAATTTTTTACAGACCTCCTTGACATTCCTTAATCTGTTAATCACAAAGTTTATGATTTACTTGTTTAATGTTTGAAGATTAACACTAGTAGTAATCCACATACTTAAGTTGGAGTCTACTTTACCTCAGTAATACAAATGGTTATTTGGACAACGCTTTCACCAATTCCTCTATTAGCTTTTAAGAAAGCATCGTTTTTTTTATAAGCATTTCTTCTCTATTTCCCTATTCTCCCATAATTTAAGTGCTCTTATTTTCTTTAAAACAATACAAATGAATGTCATGTTGATCTTAGCATTGGTGAGTAACTATTTAAAATGAGTGAGGCCAGGGAGATCAGCTCCATGCTTTGTGACCACCTAGAGGGGTGAGATAGGGAGGGTGGGAGGGAGGGAGATGCAAGAGGGAAGAGATATGGGGATATATGTATATGTATAACTGATTCACTTTGTTATAAAGCAGAAACTAACACACCATTGTAAACCAATTATACTTCAATACAGATGTTAAAAAAAATTAAAAAATAAAAAAATAAAATGAGTGAGGCAAAACCTGCAACTCAAATCTTACAATCTCTTGGTAACTGCATTTCAAACTTCTATGGGAAATGTTGGATGTGGTCATTTTTAACGTTGTTCAAATTAACATTTAATGTTTTTCCATTACTCTCATTTTCATTTTTCTCCACATTTTGATTCCATTTTATGATTACTTTGAATTGAGGAATTACAGTGTTTTTCTAACAGTTCAGCATACAAAAGGAGTAGTTAAAAGTTATAAAAAGAAGAACATAGTTCTACTTTTAAATATTACATTAAGAATTTTCCTGGCGGTCCAGTGGTTAAGACTGTGCTTCCACTGCAGAGGGTGCGGGTTCGATCCCTGGTCGGGTAAATAAGATCCCACAAGCTGAGTGGTGCAGCCAAAAAATAAATAAATAAAAAGCTAAAACCAGCCTAAAAAACAAAAACAAACAAAAGCTAAAACTATAAAGCTTCTAGAAGAAAACTTAGGAGAGTATCTTTGCAAACTTTGGTTAGGCAAAGTCTTTTTAGAAAGGACATAAAAAGCACTAACTATGAAAAATTGTTAATTGGGTTTCATAAAAGATTTTAAAATCTGTTCATTCAAAGATGTCAAGAAAATCTGAAGACAAGTCAAAGACTGGGAGGAAATATTTACATTACATACAGCCAATGAAAGACTTGTGTTCAGAGTATATAAATAATTTGTACAACTCAATAATAAAAATAAAAAATAATTATTACATTAAAATATTTCCAATATGCATCCTATACAAATCTCAAGTAAATTTGACCTTATAAAACATTTTGTAACTATGTACTTATGGAAGGTAGGTGATAACGACCCTAGATTTTTTTACAGCAATGACATAGACACGTAAGTAGCTTACCTCTTTTTACCATGACATCATCTACAACAAGAAGTAGTGAAAGAATATGGCATTCCACATATGACATAAGTGCTTAGAATGGCTTAGTATGGCTCCTAACATAGTCAGCATTCCATGAATACTAGTTTTTTATTTATTCTCCTTTCCTTTTCTTTCTCTTCCCTGCTGGAAAGTAGAGTTCAAATATTTCTAGAGCTCTTAGTGTAGCTCAAAATTTGCAGGTCTGTGTATTGAACACATGCAATTTTGTTGCTATTTTATAACTGGTCTATAGGAGGCACAATGAAGTGGTGGGAAGAAGTCTAGTAGTCAAGATTTCTCAGTTACTAACTGGCTAACTCTGTTAACTAACCCTGAGAAGTCATTCAATTTCTCTCTCCCTTAATTTTAGTAAAATAGTAATATTTGCCTAATCCTCCTCGTCAATAAGTTAGATCCATACTCTTTGACAAGTATAAGTACAGTATATTATTATTACTATGCCCTATAAAATACATATGAAGTTAACATTTGTGTTTGTATATGTAGATTTTAATAAGGGTGAAATAAATGGCATATAATTGATATATAAAACCATCTCTAAAACATATGTTCTTCAGTATATAGTTGTGGTAAATATATTTTTATATTTTATCCCCATATGAGAATAGGAAGATAGCCATATCCCTTTCTAGGGTGTTTCTTACAAGAACTAGAGATTAAATAAAAGAGAAAAGTGTATATTAAAGAATTAATTCACAAAAACAAAGTGAGTTAAATGCAAGTGAGAGAGGTTGATACTCCATTATTATACCATTTGCAAAGAAAAGATGACTTTTACTGGTCTTTGTTTTGATTAAAGTATAAGTCAGAAATTTTTTAGGGCTAATAAGGCTAAGTGGTTATTATTTTCACTAAACCTCCATTTTTTTTGAAAAAGTGCTACATTATAAAATAAGCACTAGATCTTTCTGAAAAATGACTCTAAAACAATGCTTTTCTCTAGAGAAAGAGGAATCAAATGCTATACTTTTATTTATCTGCCCCTATCTTACAAAGGTCTACTTTTCCTACTCTCAGATTAGAAGCACTGTATTTATATTACTGTACTAATATCTAACTGGACCCCAAACTAACCTCACTACTGTTGCTTATTTGATTTGAGAATGTCCCATTCTGAACATGTTTGACAATTGAAGTAAAGTTCATACAAATAATCGCATATTTAATTTGGATTGAATATAAGGCTAAAGTGGAGCATTAACCAGCATGTTTTTTTTTTCTTTCTTTCTCTTACTCAGGTCAGGAAAACATGATCTTTTAAATGTGATCTTATTTAGTGCCAAATAACATAATGCCCATTTGAAAATTAGAAACATATCACTAATTAAGCAACTTCAAGAAAACAGAAAGAATAAAACTTAATACTTAGCAGGAGAAATCATTTATAAAATATTGGCATCTGTTCAAGAATAAGTTAGCTACCCACCAAAAGAAAGGTTTGATAGCTCAAAGTACGCCTGTGATGAAGCCTAGTATTTTTAAGGAAATCCCTTTGTTTATATAAGTGAATTAGTGGTGAGGCAACACTTGGAAGGAAATATGAGCCCTGGGTAGAAAATATAATTTTTTCTAAACTTAAATGTAAGCCTTCAAAAATGTTATAGACATGTTTCTTGGTAATTTTCAAAAAATAAATAGTGAGAAGTTACTTTTAAATAACCATCCTGTCAGGGAAGGAAATCTCATCCTGAAAGGAAATTGCAATCATTAACAAAGATTTTGATTCAGAGAAAACGGTGTGGATCTTTACTCATGTTTTAGACTGTGAAGGGGAAAAACAACCCTTTTTAAATGGCTTGCTTATTAAGCTAGTCATGCATTTCACTGCAGGTTGTAAAGCAGTAGAACATGCACAAGAGGCTCATAAGCATATTTTAGAGTTAGGAAATATCATTTACACCATTTTTATATTGTTAATATTGCACCCAGAGAATTTGCTTAAACTTCAAATTACTGTAAATCTACAGTTTTGCTCACCTTTGTATAATTTTGTTTTTAATAGAGCGAGGCCCACATCAATGAATATATGATTAAGGGATATGTGTAATAAAATAATACATTTATTACACACAGATTTATTCAAATCTTGAACATATATAGCACAGCAAAATACTATAAAGCCAGTTTGTGGTTTTTAGTGAAGTTCATTGAGTAGATTTTGGATTTTCTTTGTTGGAATGAAATTTTGACCGGTTTTATTGTTTTTTCTGTGCAGCCTGAACACTGATGCCGGAACTCCAACTGATCATAGGCACGAATAGGGTGCTGTAGCAGTTACCTGCTTATCTAGTGCTGTAGTTCTTTAAAATTCATACTCAAATTCTTAAAATATGGAACCATCTATTACTATTTGTTCATTACTGATAATTAGAACCTTGCACGTACAGGAAAAATGTGTTAGAGAATGGGCTTCACAAGTGTTTAGGGGATAATCATAATGATGACTGAACATGACACTTTACACTTCTATAACCCTTTTCTTCCATGGAGTTCATAGTGCTTCATAAACATTATCACATTAAACCACAGAGCATCCTAGTGGGGTAAGTAGGTGGAAGAATTTTTAAGACATAGAAAATTCTATTTCTAAATGCTGTGACAGAAATTAAAATACAGACACACCCACTTTAAGCTGTGATTACTATGAAATAGCTTTATATTTGGCTGACCCGAGATTTAACAGGAATTAACGTGAGGAGGTAATTCATTTGTGCAAATGATCCATATTTGTTAGCATTGCTTTGGAGATCACCTTTCTGAAAGAAACACGTTACCTGTACAGTTCTCTAAGGAAATATGGAGAGCTCTAGTTTGTAGGTTTTACCACACTTAGTTCTTCCTTTGATTTGTTGATGGTGGAGCAAGTCATTTAACACCTTTCTACTAGCATATTCCTTACAGTAAAGAAGGCAATGATAAAAACACATACCTAAGCAACTAAAAATACCTCTTTTATTTTTTTTCTGCTCTCCTTCCATCTCCAATACTGTTTCCTCTTCATCAAGCTATCAACAAGCAAACAGACTGAAAAATCTATACACCTAAGAATGGAGAAAGGCAGATATGATGGGTCAGTCACATCATGGATATTTTCCACTGCTCACCCTCTGGTCTAGACATGGCCAGATGCCTAAGATGTTCCAGTCATTAGAACCCAATGGGTCATTTGGCTTGAATTGCCCAGGAAATGGCCTGAAATATTTTTAACTGTTTACTTAATGGAGACCTGGCCAAAGGCTGGTGGCAAATACTTGTCATCATTATTTTCATGCCTCCTAAGAATCTAATAGAGCAGTATTCCAATGTGCTAAATAGTAGTCTAGTGATCAAAAAATTAACTCCCCTCCTAAAGTGCCCTCTTTACACCAAGCAAAACCTAATCCATTGTGCTATTTTTACATCTGCCCTCGAACTAAATTCTGATGTGACAGAAGTATCACTCATCCTATGCAAAAGTCCAACTGAGTTTTTATCCATTCTCCAATAATCAGTTCCCTGTGGCAGTACATGCAATTTCTACTGGAATGCCCAGCTTCCCTACACATTTTAAAATATCACATTAATTCATATCAGTGTGACATTCCAGTCATTCCATGCTCTGAAGGAATTTTTTCTAAGGCTTTTGGTTCTCTCTACATACTGTAGAAGATCTATTTGTGTAGAGTAGGTATGTTGCTTTAACCTAATTCAGTGAAATAGTGCCAAATTAGAAATAAATCATGGAGAAGGACCGAGGCAAATAAAATTTTTTAGAACGTTATTAATATCAGATATCTGAATTGAATAACAAAGAGGTGTGACTTAAAAAATAACATCCAGAAACATCTCATTATTTGATAGTCAAACAGGATATATTGAACTATAGGGGAAATTGAACAGCATTTTCAAATTAATTAAGTTACTGAAAAATAAACAAATATCTTTTTAAAAATAGATATGTTAATTGACTTTGGTTGAACTATAAGGAATCCTCGTGCATATTCTTCTGGCCTTTTTCTACATACCTGCCTTCTTTGTGATGCCTGATTTTAGCTTTTTTTTTTTTTCATAAGCTTCAGATATATACCACAAAAGGCAAGTCTCACACTTACTTGAGTTTGTAACAACCAGGTGTGACCCTTTAAAGATAACTTATCAGCAGAGGCTCATCTCCTGTATGGAGGAGGACACACCAGACTCCTGTGCCATGGGGTATGCCCATGTCAGGCAGTGCTGTGCTAAGCGAGGGACTGTATGGGCCTTCTATTTTATTTTTAAAATGGTCACATTTGTGTGTATTGAATCCCCCTTTTACTTATCTGATATATCTTAAAGCAATAAACTCTGCCAGCTCTCTTGAAATGTCAGTGTGTGTCACTCCTTGTAAGTTCCCAAGCTCCCTAACATTCCTCTGGAGAGGCTTTGTTCATTGCTCTTCCTGATCTTTAATCTTGTTTACATCCAGAATGCATATTAGATCATCTCTGTTTGGAGCTCAAGTACAAACCCTTTTAAAAACATGAAACATTCAATTACTAATTAGCTGTTTCCTGTTCCTAATGAAGTGAGCATGCCAGGTTTGGATTAAAATTCAGCTACTGCTCTCCTCTGTTTATGGTTCCAGATGTTTTTGTTTTACATAGGAGTTTACTTTGACAGCTACTACTAAATGATAAATCACTCATATTATAGCTGAAATGCATTTTGAAATTGAAATGTGGCAAACTTTGAGATTGCTCCAAGGATCAGTGTCAGTTAGCAGGTCAATATTGGCTCCTTCCATATGATCACAGTATTGGCATATGTAGAAGAGTAACAGAATCTGTGTCAACATTGTACAGCATGCTACACAAGAATCTATTTTGCTACTATCCTCTAAATTAGGAGAAAAAAGTTTAACTACTGTGAAATCTCAACTTATTTTATTCTAAGTAGAAAAATTGATTCATATTAATACTGTCTTCTGCTGGCCTAGTTTTTCTTTGGATTTTTGAACTGCTGTGGAAACACTTCCTGATAGGCCTTATAAACTGGAACATTTAATGAAGGGTGTGGGCAAATATGTTTGTCTTTTTTAACAAAGGCAAACATTAAACATAATAAAGGAGGGCGATTTTTCAGAAACTGCATTTTTCTAAAGGACAGATGGTGATTGCTTTTTGCCATTTGTTACTGTGTTTATGTACTTTTTTTTTTTTTACAGGATGTTACTTTGTTTTACCATTGCTTTCAAATTTGTAATGTTCTCAATTTGTATTGCATGATTTAAGTTTTAACTATATTGTATAAATTTCAATTCTGGTAAAATGAGTGTCTGCTATTTGATGTTGAAGAGCTTTCTTTTGACATTTAGGCTGTGTATACAGAGGATGAGGTAGACTGGAAAACGAGCAACTATCTGGTGAATTTTATCGGAATAAATATTCTCAGACACCACAAAGGAGTCTGAGCAATTCTCTGGGGTGACAGACTACTACACAGTTTCCCAAAATTCAAGCTTTGTTTTCTTCTTCCCTGGAAAAGTTCAGGTGAATTCCATGGGCTCTTAGGCAAAATGCCTGGTTGCCCTCTAATGAAGTCTGAACCTCCAGGTGGTCTAACATAGAACCACATTCTTTTATTCTTCTATTACCTTACCACATCTTTATTTTTGGTTTTGAGGTATTATCCAGAAAACTCCACTGACTCGCAATACCTCTGACACAGAAAGAAAAAATATTTTAAAGATTTTATACATTAAAGGGGTATGTCTTCCTCCTGACAGTGCTAAGCTTTGACTATACTGAATTAATATTTTAGATGAGGCATATCAGTCCAACAATGATAATGTATTTTCCTTTATATGTGAAGATGATACAAATATAGACTTTAAGTGTTTTTTAAGCCTGGGTGATGGATTTGTACTGATCATCCACACTTTCTTTCCTTGTTCCGCTTTTGTCACCAAAAGCCAATTTTTATGAGGTAGCTGGTTAGAGACTGGGGCTATAAGCCGTGGCTATGGAAAAGAGGAAAGTTAGACAAAAAGAGGTGGAATTGTTTTTGGAAATTGTTTCCAACTATAACTTTTACCCACACCATCAAATATTTTCTAACTCTAGGATGGTATGGATTCTTTTGATTACCAATATTTAAATAGATACCATTTCACTAAACACTATGGTTAAAATGATATTCAGAACTTGTCTCCCTTCATGCAGTATACATGGACAGTTAACCTGGGGAGAGGAAACTAAATGTTTCATCAAAGCTGTCATCACCTTAGATCATAACCAGACATTCCTTTTTCCTTGTTTTGGTAAACCATATGGATCTCAAACATAGCATTCTGTACAAAAGGAAAAGTAAAGTAGATAACAATAGACATCATAGTTTATGAAGAGTCTTCTCAGTCTTTGATGTCTTCAGTGCAGTGGAAAGAAGAAAAGAAGCTGTAGCACGCAACTTGAAGGATCTTTGAAAACTGACACATTAACATATAGAAGTGTTAAGAAATTTTAAATTTTACCAATATTAAATCAAGCCTGTAACATCAGATCATTTAAGTTCGTGAAGATAGAAGTTTAGTATTTTAAAGCACGTATTAGAATTATACCTCAGAAAAACTAACTTGTTTTCTTTTTTTTAAAGGAGGTAACTATTACTATTTAGCAATGGCACAACAGTTTTATTCGTCCTGAAAGGTCCTCGCTGACTTTACATAAATGAAGATGCTTGTGATTCCAGTTTATATCTGAAACTATTCAACATGGAGTTAATTCAATTGTGTTTATCAGCAAAGCTTTGTTTACTGAAGCAGTTATTCAATCTATATTACATTTTTTTAAAGAAAGAGCGTGTGTACATTTTAAAAGCAATGACGTAAACTTTGTTTTTGCAATTGATTGACCAATTTAAGAATATGAGCTAAATCCCAATGACTAAAGTAACTTGACCATATTTGATGCTTTTCTATGCTCACTTCAGCTTGGCTTTTTGTCTTCTAAGGGAAAAAATGTGGTAGTGTGTTAGAGACTAGAAACATATGTATGGTTTCTCTGTTCTACCATATATTAAGTTAAAGTACACCTTCTTTGTTAAAAATGTACTTGCTAAACTTCAGC
This sequence comes from Balaenoptera ricei, assembly GCF_028023285.1. Taxonomy (NCBI): domain Eukaryota; kingdom Metazoa; phylum Chordata; class Mammalia; order Artiodactyla; family Balaenopteridae; genus Balaenoptera; species Balaenoptera ricei. The sequence continues at coordinate 77,399,671 of NC_082660.1, forward strand.
AAAATAAAAACATTTTGACTTTGTCAATTGAACTGAGTGTTTATTTTCAAATTGCCAACTGTAATTATTGAAGTGGAGTCAGAGCCCAAATCAAAATATAGGAACTAAGAACATGTTTGCAAAGCTTCCTCTGGTTTGTTTATTTCTAAACAAATATGAACATACATCTTACTCCATTTCACCTGTTGAAACAATTGTCTCCAATTGTTCTTATTGAATCGCACACGACATTGCCTTTTCCTGGCTGTGTGTGCTTTTAAACCTGCTTCCAGGAGGAAGGGTTGTACTGGGAAGCAGGAAAAATGTGGTGAATCCAGCTGGAAAATATTTTCTGAATATCTATTATTTCAAAAGAGTTTCTCCCGTTTTCAGTGGTGAACAAAAATATGAAGGGCATGCATCTACTTGGGGCCAAAGAAAATCCAGGTCTCCCTGTACCTCCAAATAGTCATTATAGGCTAATGAAAAATGAAAGCAAGTGAAAAAAAGAGCCTAATGATAAGCCAAAACCATAGCCCTGCACTACAGTTTATCTAATCTGTCTCCACCTTCTCCTTGGTTCATTTCCACTTATATCCTGGAGGTCACCCAAATTCTGGTTCACCAAGGAACCCACAGTTTTTCCTGTGCAGTGCCACTTCCACTCCTCACCCTTTCTTATAAAAGGTGTGTTGTATCCCAAAATGCTTCTAGCTGGCCAGCCAAAGACTGTAGGTCTTCTGTTTGGGAACCGCTTTCTTCCACAAATATTTCCTCTCACCATCAGCTCATCATCATCCTTGTTTATGGAATTTTTAAGAGTCCTGAAAAGGCTAAAGTTCTTCCTCTGCTCTAGAGGAGAAAGATTCCTAAGGATTTTTGTTGGTTAAACAGGTGTGCTCTGGTAGTGTACCCTGTCCCCACCATAGCACAATAAGCAGGATACCAAATAGTTAATCATATGATATTCAGGGTCGCATTATTTAAAGCTTAATGCAATGACCAGAGGAGGTCTGTGCCATTAGCTGCCCAACTCTCAGGGGTCCAGGTGCCCAATACTATCTGTGGTTTAGCCTCATCTGCTAGAAGTTATTCACACTGGCTTAACATTGATGGGGGTGATTTGATTCTGGGTCGCATAGATAACTGGGACTTGTTGAGAAGTGGTGCAACTATAGGAATCTCCTGGTTATTTGGATCCCAGTTCATTGGCCCATCTGGAAAGAAAGAGCCAGATAATTACCTGGAGTGAAACCCACCCTGCACCACCATGTTTCCTGGGATAGGATTGCTTGCCATTTCAAAGCAAACCCTTGACCACCCTTCCACAGTCTCCTCCTCACTACTTCCTTCCTCCTCCAACAACATAAGAACCTTAAGAAAAGAAGCTGGGTATAGGATAGGAATTCCTTCATTGCAGGGCAGTGGTTTCACTCTATGTCAATTCTTTCTCAGGTATAGACTGTCTTCTAGGGTTGGGAGGATCACTGTTACATCATTGCCCTTGCACTTTCTTTAGAAAACATACAGATTACATTCATCCTGAGACTATGGCTAGAGGAGCTGGATCAGTCTCATACAAACTTAAGGGACTCTGATCTCAAGTTCACTGCTTGTGGAGTAAATGGTGGGAGAACACAACTGCTCTCACCTCCACACATACAGTACCTTCATGTATAAATACAATCCTAGTATAAGAGAAGCACCTAACCTTTTGGGGAATCCAATTGTTGTCACTCTTCCCAGCTAACTAATACATGTATAAATGAACCCCAAGGGATTTGGTCGTGAAGGCCCCCTCCACCAACAAACACCAACATTGTGCCTTCTTACTCAGGGAAAATTGTCTCTGCGAATAGCATTGCAAAAATAACTTCCAGGGACTTCCCTGGCAGTCCAGTGGTTAAGACTCCACGCTTCCAATGCAGGGGATGAGGGTTCGATCCCTGGTTGGGGAACTAAGATCCCACATGCCGCGGGGCACGGCCAAAAAAAAAAGAAAGAAAAAAAAAAAGAATAACTTACAATAGAATGTTAGATTAGGAAATGAGTGGGAGGGTCTTCAAAAGCCATCAATTGCCTGACATCTCAAGGGTAGGCACACAATTACAATTATTTGAACAATTATAATGCCATAGAGCTACTATTTGTTAGCCAGCTCTCAGTATTAGAAAGGTCAAAACTGATATTGAACCAAAATTTTGCCACTTCAACTTGAACTTGGTGAAGGAAAACCACCCCCAATTACACACATAGCTAGTCACTCCTTATTTAAAATGATAGAAGTCCATCAGATATTATAGGTATTGGAAAATGAATAAGCATAGTTTCATTCCTCTTTGCATTCATGTGTGTGCTTGTGTGCACACACAGAGTATATACACACAAAACATGTCTTCTTTTCTTTGTCAATGAATTATTGAAATTGAATTTGGACATTTAAAAAAATTCACCTGATTCAATTCTCCCTTGAAGTATATGAGCAGCTAAATTATGAGATACAAAAAGAAAGTCAAGTATAAAGATAGTTGATTATCATTGGGTAGGGTGGTAGTCATTTCAAATATAAAATGCCTAAATGTTGATGATAATTCTGAATCTCAACTCTTTAAAGGTTTAAATAAAAAGCCCCCTTTCTTGGCCTCCGCTAGCCATGTAAGATTTCCCTTTTTTATACATTATCTAAGTATATTGCAATACTTCTCTAAAGTTTCTAGTTTTAAACTAAATAATAGTAGAATTGGGAATACAGACCTGGGACCTTGTTTTAAGCCCTGATACATTAGAAGTACAGGAAGCAGAAATTCCAGAAAGGCAAATGTACTGATTTAGCAATGGTAAGGCTGCCTGGTATATCTGGCATATTTATTAAAATCTTTGGAATAAATCTATCGACAACTTCTCTCACTTTAATCAGAGAACTATGGTGACCAGTATGCACTACAATAAGCACAGATGCAGTTGAACTCAACTAATGAACTTTTCAGGCCGTGCCATGATAATTCATTATATTATGATGGGGAAAATATTTCTTTACCTTTGGATGATTTTTTTTTAATAAAACGAGTTAAAATACTTTGGGTAAAATTTATGCTTAAAAATACGTTAGAGCTTGACTCTTGGATTGCCATGGCATCTGAGATTAGCAGAATGTGAATGAAGATCTTTGAAATTCCAAAGCAACATGAACGCACCAAAAAAATCTATCTTAATTAGTCAAAGGGGAGAATGAAAATTAAAAGAAAGTATTTAGGTGCAATTCAATGTCAAACATTGAAAATATAATTTTTATGTAACAAAAAATTCCAATAGAGTTAAAGCAACTTCCAATTGAGTTAAAGGGTTTACATTATAAATAACTAGAAATCACTATAAATGCTAAATAATTAAATGTCAATGTGCATGGTACAAAGGCTAAAGGAGAAAGAACATGTTATATGCAAGGATAATGGGCAGTCATTATGAAACTTGAATAGAGGACTAAAGAACAAGTAGGACTGGGGGTGGGTGAAGATAAGAGATCAGCACCTACGAAGCCAGAGAGTAAGAAATTGTAGTGGATTGACATATATACACTAATATGTATAAAATGGATAACTAATAAGAACCTGCTGTATAAAAAAATAAATAAAATTTAAAAATCAAAAAAAAATGTACAATGCAAGAGGCATTTATGATTCTTAAGCTGAATCTTATGTAATGGTTTAAAATAAATGCATCCTTATCAAAAAAAAAAAAAGAAAAAATTGGAGCGGTATGTACTATTCATGAAACAGTGAGGAATCCACTAAAAGGAAGCACAGAATCTTGTCCAACCTTAGTGGAGATAAGGTTTGGTAGTTAAGACGGGACTAAATTACAGAGCACCTTGAATAGGTAGCAATAAGCATATAATAGGAACGCATTTGAGAGATTAATCTGAGAGTAGTGTAAAATGGATTGAATGGATGGATTGAATTAATGGTACAGGAAGAGAGACAGTTACAAGCCATAAAATAATACCTTCATATTTTCCTCTACATATTTCTAATTTGTAAGCAGTATTTGTTGTAATTAAGGATGACACACTCACTATTAATTTCCATAGATGTTTAAAATCTTAGTTAACTGTGAAAATATCAGGTATCCTGTGGGTCAGTCAATATGAAGAATATGTTCTTGGTAAGATTTAATATTTGGATTTAAGCTTCTACAAACATCAATAAAATCATAAGGTATAAACTGAGTTTTATTTGAAATAAGACATTTCAGCTGAAGACTCAGTTAACCTAATTCTTTCACCTTTACTATTACAAGCAACCCTTGAATTCTAAGTAGCATAACAGTGTATGAAAACAGCTCCAGCTTCCCTTCATCTCCCTTCCTACTATCCAAGGTTTCACTGTTTTTGCTACTTGTAGACTGTTGTACCACTTGAGAAGACAAGCTCCCAATGAACCCTTGCCCATCCCCTACCACCTGTACTTCTGTGTCCAGGCTAACCCCAAAGTCAGGGCCTCTAAAACATTCACAGCCTATGAAACTCCTTGCTTCCATCACTCAGTAGCCTGAAATGGGAAATAAATAATTCCATATCCTGCTGCTAAAGATACACTGGTTTCTATATACTTTAGGTCTAATATAGAACTCAACGTAAGGCTGATTTTTTCCCATGGACAAGACTGCCAAATTTGATAGGTAACTGGGAGTTTTAAATTACTTATTGTTCTATCTACAGATCAGATATCCAATTGGTTTAATTGTATTTTTTGTTGGCTTTAGAAGGTAAACATTGTAAATGGCAAGATTGATAGGGAAAATGTATTTTTCATTTGGAACAACTTAGTCACCAATGAAACTATTGAACACATTCTAGGTGGAAATCAAGGGTTGCCTAACAGTAATACCACACAATTAGACTTTGACAGGGAACAAGCTGTGGTCCATAAATAAATTTTCTCAACAGCTAAAATTATTGTTTTTTATAGTCACTATGTTGTACATTGCATCCCCAGGAATTATTCATCTTATATCTGGAAGTTTTAATATTTTGATCTCCTACCCACATTTCATCTACCTGCCATCCCCCGCCTCTGCCAACCACCAATATATTCTCTGTATCTATCAGTTCAAGTTTTCCGGATTCCACGTATAAGTGAGATAATACAGTATTTGTCTTTCTCTGTCTGACTTTTATCACTTAACATAATGCTGTCAAGGTCAGTCCAAGTTGTCCATCCAAAAGGCAAGATTTCCTTCTTTTCTATGGCTGAATTATATACATATATCACATTTTCTTTTTCCATTAATTCGTTGATGAAGACAGGTTGTTTCCATGTCTTGTCTATTGTAAATAATACTGCAATGAACATGGAGGTACAGGTATGTTTTGAAGATGGTGTTTTTGTTTTCCTCAGATAAATACCCAGAAGCGGAATTGCTGGATCATATGGTAGTTCTAATTTTAATTTTTTGAGGAAACTTCATACTGGTTTCCATAGTGGCTGCACCATTATATATTCCCACCAAAAATGCACAAGTGTTCCCTTTTTATCATATCCTCTCCAACACTTATTTCTTATCTTTTTGATAATAGCTGTCCTAACAGATATGAGGTAGATATCTCATTGTGGTTTTGATTTGCATTTCCCTGATGATTAGTGGTGCTGAGCATCTTTTCATGTACCTGTTGGCCATTAGGATACCTTCTTTGGAAAACTGTCTATTCAGTTCCTCTGACCATTTTTTAATCAAATAGTTTGTTTTTTGTTGTTTTTTTGCTGAGTTATATGAGTTATGTATTTTGGATATTAATCCCTTATCAGATATGTGATTTGCAAATATTTTCTCCCTTTCCATAAGTTGCTTTTCATTTTTTGATGGTTTCCTTTGCTATAAAGAAGCTTTTTAACTTGATGTAGTCTCACTTTTTTTATTTTTGCTGTTTGTGTCAAATCCAAAAAATCATTACCAAGACAAATGTCAAGGAGCCTTCATCATATATTTTCTTCTAGGAATCTTATGGTTTACAGTCTTACAGTCAAGTCTTTAATCCATTTTGAGTTGAGTTTTGTGTATGGTGTAAGACAGTGGTACAGTTTCATTCTTTGTATGTGGCTGTCTAATTTTCCCAACACCCTTTATTGAAGAACCTATCCTTTCCCCATTGTATATTCCTATCACCTGTGTTATAAATTAATTGACCATATAAGTGTGTATTTATTTATGTGCTCTCTATTCTGTTCCATTGATATATGTGTCTCTTTTTATGCCAAACTCTATTGTTTTGATTACTAAAATCATTATTTTAAACACTAAAATATTGGGGGGAGGACTAATTGAGGAAAAAGCAATCACATATATACCATATATGTCTTACTTCCACATGTTCTAAGGCCTAATTTATATTTTCTTTATGATTCAGGATCGTAATTATTTTTTCTTATGGGCTAACATGCAGGGAAGCCAACATTTCAGTTTGCTTGACTCTTCCTTCTATGTCCAGCAGGCAACTATAACTTTTACAGTCTCTGTGACTGGTTCTAATAATGTCCATTCTCCCCTACCTACCTTTTGGCTGGTTGAAATCTCCTGTCGCCTTCAGAATCTCCTGGTGTGGGTCTCTAACTGTTTAATATGCCCATTTATGCAAAGACTCAGATTCCTTCAAAATAGACCATATATTCACTCATTTCTTCCATGCATCTATTCAGTCTTTCATACAAATACTTATGGAGCTCTATGCTGCATGTTGGGATGTGGTGATGGATAAGATAGCAATGGACCCTTTCTGCAGGAACCTCACAGTCCTTACAAATAATTTGACTGTTTTGTGTGATATTGGGGTGGTGGGTGGGAATAAAGGTTTCTGGGGGAGTACAGAGGGGGGACACTTAACTAAGACCTGGAAGTCAAGGAAGACTTCCTGGAGAAAATGACATCTCACTTGCAACCTGAAGGACAAGCACCATTGACTAGGTAATCAGAGAAAAGATACAATTTATTTCCAGAAAAACTCTACCTCTGTTCCCTAAAATCCTTCCTTTTTTAGTATCTTCATACTCTAAGAAAAAATAAGCCTAAAGTGTCCTCATCTCTATTTATCCCTTGATTTTCCCTTCTCTGTGATCCACTATTTCCCCAAAATTAGAGATGGCCCCAAATACAAGATACTCACTCCATAGTCCATAGGGCTTGAGGGATTCTGAAGCCCCTAAAAGCTTCCAGTGCTTCAAGGCTCAAACATCTTCCCAGATTAAATCACCCTTCCTTATTTCTTATGGTATTTGCAACTGTGAGAAGAGAAAATATGTGTTTTATTCTCTATCCATCCTCAATGGTGAGGGTGACAAGTTTTATCTTACATGACTAAAACCATAGCAGATATTTGTGTAGGCATTTGACAAGTTGTCTTTACATAAATCATTTCATTTAATGTTAAATATTCAACATGTTTCTAAGGAAATACTACTTCATTTATTTCCATATATCCCTTCATTATACATCCCTGATGCTTTTCAGAACTTTACTCTAAGAAGTATGGCATGAGTGACATGGGTCTCAGGGATGTATACTCAAGCTGATTTAATGTTAGTAAGAATAAAACTTTAGATCATATCCTAAAGGAATACAGGCTATGGTTTTAGTCCAGAGACTTTGTGAAAAATATTTTAGCTTCTCAGGTTGATTTTCTTATTTTTGGAATTAGAAACTACTTGTGAAGAAGATGAATGGCCAGGAATCAGAGACAGATAATTCAAAATTGTTGCCAAAGTCACAACATATAGTCTTACTGGAACACAAACATTTCTGGACTCATATTTCCAAGTGTCTGCTGTACTTCCCCATTTGCACACAACACATACAGGGTATGAAATATATTCAAAACAAAAATTTTGATCATTTCTTTGAAACATGCTCCTTTTGGTATAATCCTTTTCTTAGTTAAGGCATAATCATCCCTGCATCTCTCAAGGTAGAAACCTCAGAGACATTCTTGAATCCTTCCTTTTATTTATTACCAACATCGAATCAGCCAGCAAATCCAGTCAGTTCTGTCTTAGAAATATCTTTCAAAATCATTTTCTTCCAAATTGCCACTGTATTAGTTCAAACCCCTATTTTCTCCTACCCAGAGAATTTCAGAGCCTATCTGGTCTTTCAGATTCTAGTCTTTCTCACTCATTTCATCATACACCCACCTACTATAGAGATCTTTCCAGGATTTTATTTGGATCATGTTATTATTAGTCCTAAACTTTCAATGCCTTCTCCTTAATTGGGGATGACATACAAGGAAGTCTTACTTTTTCCACCCCAATTCCTACTACATTCCCTCACATACCAAACATGCACCCACAACCTAAGCAAGACGAAAGATTTAATGCCTCCATTTCCTTATATCTCATGTTCTTTCTGCCTAAAATGATTAGCACCTAAGGCCAGCTACAAAATTGTGAGGCCCAATGAAAAATGAAAATGTATGACCTTGTTCAAAAAGCAGGGAAGAAGTGCCATTAAATGTACATATAAAGGCTTTTCCTTTCTACCACGGCCTCTCTCTAATCCTGACATGGTGTTTTTTAGTTGCTATTTAATATCACTCTATGAAAAATAAAATTATTAGCATGCATTTTTACATTCAACTTTATTATGTGTGTTGCCAGTTTTCAATACAAAATTTAGCCTTGCCAGTATCTCTTCTCCATCTGGTGAACTCCTACCTCAACCTTTGAAACTCAGCACAGTTATTTTCCTCTCTGTAAATTCTTCACAAAGCCCATTTTTTATTGACTTCATAACCCTTTACACTTTTCCCTGTTAATGTACACAGGCTTTGGAACCAGACAAATAAGTTTGAGACCTGAAGCTATCTCTGTGACATTAGACAAAATATTTAATTATTCTGAGTTTTAATTTGTCTGAAATGTAGGTAACAGTACGCACTTCACAGGATTGGTATGAGGCTTAAAATTATTTAAATAATTTGAACAGTGCCTAACACTTAATATAATGGTAGCTTTTAATGCCGTTATTAGCGGGTGACATTATACTGATTATTTGTATTGTATTCATCTCCTCACTAGACTAGAGATCATCTGTACTCTATAATTCCCCCAATATCTACAACAGCTCTCAGAACACTCAATAAAAGTATGCTGAATGAATGAGATAATGCTTTTATTGAGCACTTAGCACAGCACCTGACACAGAGTACTCATTCTTTTAGTGTGTGTTGTATTACCTGTGAAGGAATGATTAAATGTTTTAACCACCATAATGTGCTTTCCAGTTGAAGCTGATACTGAGTGCTAAAAATCCTCAATAAACTCCAATTGTGGATCCTTCTGCTCAAAACGGATTTTTCTAGAACTCAGAAAAATAGTTATTCATTTACCTCCTAAAGTCACAGTTCTCAGTTGCAGCCAAAATTAGGAAACAAAGGATGTAAGTGGAGGGATTGAAAGGAAGAAATTTTCCTTCACACTCCAAGGAAATGGAGTTATATTAAAAGGAAAATATTGGGGAGAGGAGATCATCAAATGTTTCCAGTCATTCCTGTCTTAGGGGATGCTGGGGTTTTTAAAAGATTTCTGACTTAGGCCAAGATTTTTTTTTCATTTTTAACATTTCTTTTAATACCATAGCACAAAATACCCAATGGAAGGCTTTGTTTTTCTTTTCTTGTTGAGACTAGCTCTTAGAATTCCACAGTAAAATAAATAGAGATTATAAACCATCTTTCTGAATTCCAAGTTGTCAGTATTCCTGTTATGCTCAAGTAGTAAAAGAAAATGCTGATGGAATGATATCTGATGTTCTGTCACAGTGCAGCAAACTTTTCAACACACCTAGAATGTCAGTTCAGGCCCATCTGTATCATTAACCTTCCGTGAACTGTTAGCATGAAGCCTCTGGGCATAAGCTTATCCATTCTCACAGTGCTGATTGAAGGAGCAGTACTATTTTCTCTTATGACTAAACTCCCAGTGAATTTTCACTGGTATAACCTAAGTATTAAAAATAAAGTTTAATGGTAGACATTTCATAAAGAACTTCAAGAGCCAACTGCCTGCATTTTCTTTAACTTCCCACAACTGTAATTTTAGTATTTTCCCTCAAACCTTGCTTTACATTTCTCTAAACTACACTGATATTAGCTTTGTGGTATGTCATTGACTTCTAATTTACCCTTCCAAGAAGAATTTTAAACATCAAACTACTGGCAAGTGACATTTAGAGAATTATTAAGCTTTATAGGAGAAATCTATAAAGGTCTTATTAGCTTGCTACTGATAAAGATTGACAGGCCAGGATATAAAGCACAAATATCTCAGCCTTACTTAATTAAATGGTTTGTAACTAATATTTTGTTTTGCTGAGTTTTTCATACATTCAATATGAGCAAATTAGGATTATCAGCAAGCAACCACTGGTTCCTAAATATGACATTCAAATTAATTAATAAGAACAAAAATGTTACCTTTGTGTAACTCCCATGTGAATCAGGCTGCCAGAAAACATCCCTACATGATGAATAATATTTCCATTTCAAGGATGTCAAAGAGCTCCATAATAGTAATGTTTCTCAGTGGGATTGTCTTTCACGGTGAATGTACCCTATATCTGAGGGAGCCCCCAGTGACAAATACAGAAAAGAGTAAACTGTATATCTGTGACTGCAGTCCAGAGAGATCAGCTGTAGAGACCCTAAGGCACTGCAGCAACTTTCATGCCATAAAAGCATAACTCCAATAGCCATCTGCACAGAATTACTTATTATGCAATTTAATGTTTAAAATATTCATTTGTAACATGGCCTGTCTCACAATACCTAATGACAAGTTGAAGCAATGGATTGCTGTTGAATGCATTTAGATTTATTTTTCTATAAAAGAGCAGTTTCTTTGCAGGACAACAATCTCCAGTGAAAAGCTGAAGACAAAGCATATTACTTTTATCCAGTACTAAGTGATTCCAGTTTGAAAATTAAAATGCTCCAGTTATGTACAGATTAAGAGCCACAAGCATCTATTTAATATTAGTTTTCTCTAACTAAATATCTAAAAGTCATCAGCCGCATCATCATCAGGACAGGCTTATTGGATCTACAAGTTATCTAAAATAGTTACAACAGGAAATTTTAGTTGATAATTGGTATAGAAGATGTACGGCAGCTAACAAGAGTACACTTTCCAATTACATGGTCTATTTTGACTGTATGGAATATAACAATACATATAAAAGTGTTACTATGATTTTAAATTAACAGTCTTCAAATGTATGTAAGTGGATTAATGCCATGCTGAATGTATAAATCCAGCAATGTTTTGAAAAACAGCCACGGTAGAATGTTTTAGGATATAACCATGATGAAAAGTGAAAAAATTACAGCTAAAGCATCAACATGCCATTAACATGTGTGTGCACATATCCTTATACTGACAATATAGATGATTATAAAGGAGAGGAAAAAAAAGAGTTGATTTGTCTACATATATACAGATATACATGTATATCTGTATCTATGCAGAATATTATGCTTGAAGTTGTAGAATATTTTAAAAATATACTAGTAAACATTCTCTTTAAGATTCACAGTCATTTGCTTCATTATGAGATGTATTTAAATGTGCCTACATGAAATTTGCAAGTGTAATGACTGCTAACTTTAAAAGTCTCATTTTTTAAAGAAACCATAAAAGTAATTAAACTAATACAGATTAATATCTATATTGTGTTGTGAAGCAGGCCTCTCTAAGCATAACTCCTGAGGCAGAAACCATAAAGGAAAAGACTTACAGATTTGACTCTTGGCAATAAACAATACCTGTATGTTAAACATAATATAAAACAAAAGTTAAAGAAAAATGACAGGTAATATATTTGCAAAACAGACTGAGAAGGGGTTTATAACTTTAATATATAAAGTTATTGATGATAAATGAGAAAAGTTAAATAAAAAATGGATAGATTCATCAATTTATTAGAATACTCAAATGTGAAACATGCCCAACATCACTTGTAATAAAATGCAAATTGAAATGAGAAATCCTCTTTTACATATAATATTAACAAAATGAAATAATAATTATCTCTAGGGTTAATGAAGGTGTGTGAAAAAAATCATTCAAACCTTGCAGTAGATCGTGTTTATTGTTAACATTTTGGAGGATAATTTATCAATATATTTTAAAAGCTTTATAAATGTGCATACACTTTGACTTAGTAATTCTCTTTCATAAATTTTTCTATTAAATCCTTGCCATAACTATACAAAAATGAATATGCAATATTGCTCACAGTAGATTGTTTGTATCAAGAGAAAATAGAATCTATGGGTGTCATAATCACACAGAAACACACACACACACATACATACACACAGACATCTGTAAATCTGTAAGTGCTACACTCTAAGGTTGTAAATGGTATTGTATATAGAGTTAATTTTTTTTCTTTTTCTGATTTCCTAACCGTGCTACAATGATTATGGAATGTTATTATAGGTATTTATTTATTTATTTTAACATCTTTATTGGAGTATAATTGCTTTACAATGGTGTGTTAGTTTCTGCTGTATAACGAAGTGAATCAGCTATACATATACATACATCCTCATATCTCCTCCCTCTTGCATCTTCCTCCCACCCTCCCTATCCCACCTCTCTAGGTGGACACAAAGCTACGTGTTTATTTTTAAAACTTAAACTAGGTATTAATAAGCTTTCTGCTAAGAAAATCTAGAACTAGGGTCAGCCATGTTTTATTATTCGACTTGAGTCTTGACTAATTCATAGGTAACTTTGTCCATAAAAGTTAGACACCAATTTATAAAATGCACAAACATTCCCAATTGCATTGTTACTTTCATAAAATTTATTTTTTCTCAATAGGGAAATAATATCTCATTATAAATAATTTTTAAAACATGTAAAAGGAAAATTTAAAAATTTAGCTTAGAATTTTACCACTGATATACAATCACCAATAACTTCTGATCTTTTCATCTTGCTTCTATTTATTATCAAGATAAAGTAGGGAAAGGAATCTAAAGCTTTTAAAAAATTGGAATCATATTGTACATACTTTTTAATACAACATATAGTTGTGTCATGATATTCACTTTAACAATTTGTCTTTTAATTGGCGTATTTAGACCATTCACATTTAAAGTAATTATTAATATTGTTGGTTTAATCTACTACATTTTTAAATATGTTCAATCCATTTCCCTTGTTATTTGACTCTAATTTTGTGTTCTGTTTTTTTTTGCTCTAATTGAGCATTTTATATGATTTCATTTTTATCTTCTTACTTAGCATTTCAAATAAGCTTATTTTAATAACTTCTAAGTGGATGCCCTAGAGTTTGCTTTATACACTTACAACTAATCTAGGTCCACTTTCAAATAACACTATACCTCTTCATAGGTAGTATAAGTACCTTGTAACAGATTATTCCCAATTCCTCCCTCCCATCTATTATAATATTGTTGATATTCATTTCTTTTATCCATAAATTATAATCACCAAATACATGGTTGCTATTATTATTTTGAAATAAATGGCTATTTTATATCTGTTAGATCATTTCTTTTCATTTCAGTTTTGGAAGTATCTATGGGCACATCTTCAAGCTCACTGATTCTTTCCTTGGCCATGCCTACTCTACTGATGAGCCCATTGAAAACATTCTTCACTTCTTTTTACAGTGTTGTTGATTTATAACATATCATTTTGATTTTTTCTTATTATTTGCATCTGTCTTCTTACATTACCCATGTGCTCTCCCACATTGTCCATTTTCTATCAGAGTTCTTAGCATATTTATCACAATTATTTTAAATCCACTTGACAATTCCAAAATCTCTGCCATATCTTAGTCCAGTTCTGATACTTGTTTTGTATTTTCAAACTGTGTTATTGCTTTTTAGCCTGCCTTGTAATTTTTTGTTAAAACTCAGTTGCAATGTATTGGGTAAAAGGAACAGAGGTAAATAAACTTTAATGCAAGGCTTTATGCTCATCTGGCTGGAGATAGTCTGTGTTTACTCTTTGCTGAAGCTGCAGTTGGAAGAGGCTACATTTTTCTCTAGTGTCCTTGTTTTTGTTTCTTCCGTGGTCTTTGGGTTTCCCTAGAGACTTCTTTTAAAGATGGTTTTATCCTTGCAGTACTTTAAGTTGTAATTGACTATTATTATAGAAGAGCCAGATCGATATGGTGGTAAGGTGTGAGTGAGAGGAAGCATGCTATACTACTATAATTAGGTTTCAGTCATATAGGAGCACGTGTCTGGGGGTTGTGACATTCACAATTGTCTCTTAGATTTTCTCACATTAGGTGAGCCAGGACAACTTGAGGGGGCTGGTGTTGGGTATTTACCTTCTCTGAGGTCTGACAGGCTCTGGTAAAAAATAAGTGGATTAGTCTATGATGATTAGTTTGTGTTTTTGTTGTTTTGTTTTGTTTTGTTTTGTTTTAGGAAGGGCCATGGTTAAGGAGAACAGAATGCTCTGGGTGTTTTTCAAAATGGTTATTTTTCTCCTCCCTGTGCCAGAAGCATGAGAGGATTTTTCTCCAGCCTTCACCCTGAGAACTTGTTGGGGCTCCTAGAGATAAAACTTCCAAAGTTTTGGGAGCTGCACTAAGACTAGTCACACCAAGTTTTTAACTCTCAAGCTTGTCCTCCCTGAGCCCCTAGCAATTCAACCATTAGAGTTTAATGTTCCAACCTCTACTGGCTCTAGGGGCAGACTTCTGCTACTGGTAAGCTGTGAATCTCAGCATCCATCTCTCCAGTTTTCCTGGCAGTTGTTCACCCTCCAACCTCAATTCTCTGATGGTTATAAGAAAAAGTGTTGTTTTTCAGTTCACGTTTTTGCTTATTGTGATGATGATAGTGACGAATTCTAAGCTCTTTACATGTCAGACCAGAAATCAGAAGTCTCCCTGTACATTCAATTTTGGAACCTCTTTAATTCACATAACATCACATCATTTTCTACAATACAGACTATTTTTAAATGACTACATTGCATTCCATACTTCAGAGGTATAATAGTTTAAGCTCATATTATTAGATCCTTAGGTTGTGCAAAATAATATAATTTTGAGCAAGATGGCAATATAGTAAGTTCCCTACTCATATCCTCTGACAATAACAATAATTTTGCAGCCATACATGGGCAAAAGTGCTTTTGTGGGAGCTTTGGGACCCATGAAGGAGGTTGTGAAACATTGATTCAGCCCAAGACCAAACAGGAATCATTAAGACTACTATCATCAATTATATGCCCCAAAAATGGATAACTTAGAAGAAAAGAATAACTTCCTAGAAACATACAACCTATCAAGATTGAATTATGAAGAAATAGAAACCTGAAATGTTCAATAATGAGTAAGGAGTTTGAAGCAGTAATAATAAACCTCCCACCAAAGAGAAGTCCAGGATTAGTTGGCTTCATGTGTGTATTATACCAAAAATTAAGGAAAATTTACACCAATCCTTCTCAAACTCTTCCAAAATATTAAAAAGGATGAAACATTTCCTAACTAACTTTATGAGGCCAGCATTATTCTCAAGAAGGCCATAAGGGCATGACATAAAAGAACATTACAGGCCAATATCCCTGATGAATATAGATGTAAAAATCCCCCTCCCCCAAATACTAGTAAACTGAATTCAATAACACATTAAAATATCATAAAGCATGATCAGTTGTAATATCTCTTCTTTCATTTCTAAATGTTACAATATGCTTACCTTCACCAGTGTCTTATATATTTGCTTATATTTTCATGTTACTAATTAGAAACCTTTTGTTTCAGCCTAAATAACTCCTTTCAGCATTTCTTGTGAAGCAGAAGTAGTTGTGATGAGCTCCCTCAGGTTTTGTTTGGGAAAATCTTTAACTCACCGTCATTTCTAAAGGACAACTTTGCTGAGAAAAGTATACTTGGTTGGAGGTTTCTTTTTTTCAAGACTTATATCACATTCACTCCTGGCCTGTAAAATCTCAGCTGAGAAATCTGTTGATAGTCTTGTGAGGGTTCCACTGTATGAGATTATTTTTTTCTACTGCTGCTTTTAAAATTATCTTTTTACTATGATTTTAAGCAGATTTCTTATAATGTGTCTTGGAAAAGATTACTTTGGATTGAAATTTTGGGGTGAACTATTAGCATCATGAACTTGGATGTACAAATCTTTCCTGACTTTTGGGAAATTCTCAGCCATTATTTCTTACCTTCTGGCACTCCAATGCTGTATATATATATATATATATATATATATATATATATATATATATATTTAATGATTTCCCATAAGTGCTGTAGGCTTTCTTCATTCCTTTCCATTCTTTTCTCTTTTTGTTCCTCTGATTGAAAAATTGCAATGGATCTGCCTTACAGATCACTAAATCTTTCTTCTGCTTGGTCAAGTCTGCTGTTGAAGCTCTCTATTAAATTTTTGAATTCAGTCATGTTATTCTTCAGCTCCAAAATTTCTGTATGATTCTCTTTTTTTGTTTTCTATTTCTTTGTTAACTTCTCATTTTGTTCTTGTATTTTTTTAAAAAAAATTGTATTGGAGTATAGTTGCTTTACAATGTTGTGTTAGTTTCTACTGTACAGCAAAGTGAATCAGCTATAAGTATAAATTTATCCCCTCTTTTCTGTATTTCCTTCCCATTTAGGTCACCACAGAGCACTGAGTAGAGTTCTCTGTGCTATACCATAGGTTCTCATTAGTTATTTATTTTATACATAGTATCAATAGTGTTTATATGTTGATACCAATCTCCCATTTCATCCCACCCCCCCTTCCCTCTTGTTATACATACGTTTGTTCTCTACATCTGTGTCTCTATTTCTGCTTTGTAAATAAGACCTCTATACAAATTTTTTCAGATTCCATATATATGAGTTAATATACAATATTTGTTTTTCTCTTTCTGACTTACTTCACTCTGTATGACAGTCTCTAGTTCTATCTATATCTCTACTAATGACCCAATTTCATTCTTTTTTATGACTGTGTAATATTCTATTGTATATATGTACTACATCTTCTTTATCCATTCCTCTATTGATGGACATTTAGGTTGTTTCCATATCCTGGATATTGTAAATAGTGCTGCAATGATCATTGGAGTGCCTGTGTCTTTTTGAATTATGGTTTCCTTTGGCTATATGCCCAGTAGTGGTAATGTTGGGTCACATGGTAGTTCTATTCTTAGTTTTTTAAGGAACCTCTATACTGTTCTCCATAGTGGCTGTATCAATTTACATTCTCACCAACACTGCAAGAGTGTTCCCTTTTCTCCACACCCTCTCCAGCATTTATTGTTTCTAGATTTTTTGATGATGGCCATTCTGACTGGTGTGAGATGATATCTCATTGTAGTTTAGATTTGCATTTCTCTAATGATTAATGATGTTGAGCATTCTTTCATATGTTTGTTGGCAATCTGTATATCTTCTTTGGAGAACTGTCTATTTAAGTCTTCTGCCCATTTTTGGATTTTTTTTTTTTTTGGTTTTTTATTACTTAACTATATTTTATTGTATGTATATACATTTTATTTATTCATTTGCCTGTTAATGGACATTTGTAATGTTTCCTCTTTGTGGCCATTTATAAATAATGCAGCAAAAACATTTGTGTACAACTTTTTTATTTTGAACACATGTTATAAATTTTTGGTTATGTGTATAGGAGTGAAGTTGCTGCATCATATGGTAACTCTATGTTAAACTATTGGAGGAACCTCCAAACTGCTTTCTACAATGGCTGCCCCATTTTATATTCTCATCAGCAATGTATGAAGGTTCCAATTTCTTCACATCTTTGCTAACAATTGTTATCTCCTTTTTAAAATTATAACCATGCTAGTGTGTGTGAAGTTGTATCTCACAGTTTTGGTTATCAATAGTAGTGTTGGTTTATTTCTATGCTCTCTAGTCTATTTGTCTATATGTCAGTTTTTATGCCAGAAGTCTACTTTTTTGAATATTGTAGGTTTTCAGTAAATTTTGAAACCAGAAAATGTGAATCCTCAAACTTGATTTTTCTTTTCAAGATTGTTTTGGCTATTCAGGGAAACTTGCAGTTCTGTATGATTATTTTTTTATTCTTTTATTTTTTAATAGCTTCCCTCCCCATGTTTCATTAGATCCAGGGTAGGAATTTTTTTTTTTAATTTTATGTACTTATTTATTTATTTTTGGCTGTGTTGGGTCTTCGTTTCAGTGCGAGGGCTTTCTCTACTTGTGGCAAGCGGAGGCCACTCTTCATCGTGGTGCGTGGGCCTTTCACTATCACCACCTCTCTTGTTGTGGGGCACAGGCTCCAGACGCACAGGCTCAGTAGTTGCGGATCATGGGCCCAGTTGCTCCGCGGCATGTGGGATCTTCCAAGACCAGGGCTCGAACCCGTGTCCCCTGCATTGGCAGGCAGACCCTCAACCACTGCGCCACCAGGGAAGCCCTCTGTATGATTATTAAAATAAAATTTTCCATTTCTGCACAAAAAAACAGGCTTTTGGAATTTTGATAGGAACTGCTTTGAATTTGTAAATTAATTGGTAAGTACTGTCATCTTAACAACCTCAAGTCTTTTCATCCAGGAACATGGGATGTCTTTCCATATACTTACATCTTTAATTTCTTTCCACAATGTTTTATAGTTTAGGTATACAAGACTTGGACTTCTTAAGTTAAATTTATTCTTAAATATTTTATTCCTTTTGATGCTATTTAAATGTAATTGATTTCCAATTTAATTTTCAGATTGTTTATTGCTAGTGTGTGGAAATACAACAAATTTTTTATGTTGATCTTATATATAGAAAGATGTATGAAATCTGCAGGGGAAAAACTATTAGAGCTACTAAATGAGTTCATTATAGTTGCAGATACAAGATTCACCCAATGACAGAATAATACACCTTCTTCTCAAATGCACATGGAACATTCTCCAGAATAGACCATGTGATCAGCAACAAAATGTGTTCCAATAAATTTTACAACAGTGAAATCATACAAAGTGCCTTCTCAAACCACAGTGGAATTAAGCTAGATATCAATAACAGAAGGAAAACTGGAAAATTCACAAATACATGGAAATTAAACAATACACACTTTAACACATTATTGACTGGGGGGTTTTTGCAGAAACTAATTCCTGTGGCCATAATATGTCTGGTCAAAACTCTGTTAAAATCAATGGATCAAAGAAGAAATCACAACAAAAACTTGAAAATACTTAGAGATGACTGAAAATAAAAACACAATGTATCGAAACTTATGGGATGAAGTGAAAATAGTACTGAGTAAAATTTATAGCTGTAAATGGCTAATTATAAAGAAAAAATGAACTCATATGAATAAGGCTGCTTTACAACTAAAGGAACTAGAAAAAGATGAACTAAACCTGAAGTTAGCAGAAAGAAGGAAATAATAAAGATTGAAGTAGAGATAAATAAAATAGAGAATTGAAAAACAATAAAGGGAAGAAAGGAAACCAAGTTTCTTTTATTTCAAAGTTGTTTCTTTGGAAACATCAACAAAATCAAACCTTTAGCTAGACTGACAATAAAGAGAGAGAAGATGCAAACAACTAGATTCATAAATGTAAGTAGGTACATTTCTGCCACCATTAAAGAAATAAAAATGGTCAAAAGACTATACTATAAACAATTATGTCACCATATTAGACAAATCATATGAAATAGAAACATTCCTAAATGACTGAAGAAAAAACAGAAAATTCTCAAAAGTACCATAACAAGTAAAGACATTGAATCAGTAAGCAAAAATTTTCCAATTAAAAAAAGTTCAGCACTGACACAGAGGGCTCAGACAGCCTCCCTCAATAGGAATTTTGCCAACAGGCCACAGAACCTGTCCCTGTTGACCTGGAAGGGCATGTATAGCTCTAGCCACTAAGATTCCACCAGCCAGTGCCAGGACCCACCCATGCTGTCCCAGGAGGGCACCGAGAGCTTCCACAACTAGGAAATCCATCAGTGCATGCTGGAACCTGCCTGGCTGTCTGAGCAGAACGTGGATAGTGCCCTCCCACTAAGAAATCCATCAGCAGGTGCCAGGACCAGCCCATGCTGTCCCAAGAGGGCATGGATAGTTCCCCCACTAGGAAATCCTCCCAGTAGAGGATCTGAAAGCACAGCTGAGCCACAGGGGCTGTGTGGCTAAGGAAGAAGAGCAGAAATCTTTCCTCATGGCTGCATGAAATGCAGTCACACCTCCATTGACAGCATCCTAAATTCAGCACCTAGGAAACATCTGAAAAGACAACAAGTGCTCCTGCAGCTGGGATGGGTCTGGTTTTAACACCTGTGGGCTTTGAGGGCATGCAAATGCAGGGGTTGGGTCAGGCCAGAATCTGAGCTGCCTCCAGAGCCCCCACAGTGGGTACAGGTGCATGACTACTCCAGTCCTGGGACCTGACCTTAGTGGATCTGCACCAGTGGCCTGGTGAAAGCAATGCCTGAGAGTCACCAGAGCCAATTACAGGCATACCCACAGTTAAGGCAGGAACAAGAGCAGTTCTAACTATAGTGTACTTTGTGAGCCAGCACAATGGATAAAAGGGGACACAACAGAACACATTCACAGGTGAACAGCTCCAGAGGAGGAATACTCGGTGACTTCTTTCCCATTGGGGGTGCTCCAATCCCACCTACCTTGCACCACAGATCAGAATATCTGCTAAGAAATAGATCTGGGGGGCCTCTACTCCAACAACTAGGAAGCAGACACTGCCCCTCACAGGGCAGTGACAACCACAGAGCCAAGGGGAGGCTGTGATCAATATCTAGGGCAGACCCTTGTCAACACAACACCAATCAAACCCCTACCAAGGGGATAATGACACAGCCACTGGACCAACCGTACCCACCAGGGGGCAGACACAGAAGCAAGAGGAACGAGGATCCTGTAGCCTGAGAAAAGGAGACCAAAAACACGGTAAGTCTGACAAAATGAGGGAACAAAGACATATGCTGAAGATGAAGGAGCAAGATAAAAACCAACAACAACAATTAATGAAGAGGAGATATGCAATCTACCTGAAAAAGAATTCAGAGTAAAGATAGTAAAGATGATCCAAGATCTCAGAAAAAAAATGGAGGCACGGATTGAGCAGATACGAGAAATGATTAAAAAAGACCTAGAAGAACTAAAGAGCAAATAGAGATGGACAACACAATAACTGAAATGAAAAATACACCAGAAGGAATCAATAGCACAATAACTGAGGAAGAAGAATGGATAAGTGACCTGGAAGACAGAATGGTGAAAATCTCTTCCACAAAACAGAATAAAGAAAAAAGAATAAAAACAAATGAGGAAAGTCTCAGAGACATCTGGGGCAACATTCAAACTATAGGGGTCCCAGAAGAGGAAGAAAGAGAAAAGGCCTGAGAAAATACTTAAAGAGATTATAGTTGAAAAGCTCCCTACCATGGAAAAGGAAATAGTCACCAAAGTCCAGGAATCACAGAATCCCATACAGGATAAACCCAAAGAGGAACACATCGAAACATATTAACAAAACTAACAAAAATTAAAGACAAAGAAAAAATATTACAAGCAGCAAGGGAAAAGCAACAAATAACATACAAGGGAATCCCCATAAGGTTATCAACTGATTTTTCAGCAGAAAGTCTGCAGGATATATTACAAGTGAAGAAAGGGAAAAATCTACAGCAAAGAATACTCTACCCAGCAAGGCTGTCATTCAGATTAGACTGAAAATTCAAAAACTTTACAAACAGGCAAAATTCAGCACCAACAAACCATCTTTACAACAATCGCTAAAAGAAATTTTCTAGGCAGGAAACACAAGAGAAGAGAAATAAAAGGAAGGGAAGGAAAAAGACCTACAAAAACAAAACCAAAACAATTAAGAAAATGGAATTAGGAACGCACATATCAATAATTACCTTAAATGTAAATGGATTAAATGCTCCAACCAAAAGACACAGACTGTCTGAATGGATACAAAAACAATCCCATATATATACAGTCTACAAAAGACCCACTTCAGACCTAGGGGCACATACAGACTGAAAGTGAAGGGATGGCAAATGATATTCCATGCAAATGGAAATCAAAAGAAAGCTGGAGTAGCAATTCTCATATCAGACAAAATAGAGTTTAAAAAAAGAATGTTATAAGAGACAAAGAAGGACACTATATAATTATTAAGGGATAAATCCAAGAAGAAGATATAACAATTATAAATATATATGTATCCAAAGTAGGAACAACTCAATATATAAGGCAAATGCTAACAGCCATAAAAGGGGAAATCGACAGTAACACAATAATAGTCGGGGAATTTAACATCCCACTTACACGAATGGATAGATCATTCAGACAGAAAATCAATAAGGAAACACAAGCATTAAATGACACATTAGACCAGATAGACTTAACTGATACTTATAGGACATTCCATCCAAAAGCAGCAGAATACACTTTCTTCTCAAGGGCACACGGAACATTCTCCAGGATAGATCACATCTTGGGTCACAAATCAATCCTCAGTAAATTTAAGAAAATTGATATCATATCAGTCTTCTCTTCCAACCACAGCACTATGAGATTAGAAATCAATTAAAGGAAAAAAGTATAAAAAACACAAACACATGGAGCCTAACAATATATTACTAAAAAAGCAGTGGATCACTGAAGAAATCAAAGAGGAAATAAAAAAATACCTAGAGACAAATGACGACAAAAACACAATAATCCAAAAGCTATAAGACACAGCAAAAGCAGTTCTAGGAGGGAAGTTCATAGCAATACAATCCTACATCAAGAAACAAGAAAAACCTGAAAAAAACAACCTAACCTCACACCTAAAGCAATTAGAGAAAGAAGAACAAACAAAGCACAAAGTAAGTAGAAGGAAAGAAATCATAAAGATCACAGCAGAAATAAATAAAATAGAGATGAAGGAAACAATAGCAAAGATCAATGAAATTAAAACCTGATTCTTTGAGAAGATAAGCAAAATTGATAAACCTTTAGCCAGACTCATCAGAAAAAAAGGGAGAGGGCTCAAATCACTAAATTTAGAAATTAAACAGGAGAAGTTACAATTGATACCACAGAAATACAAAGGAACATAAGAGACTACTACAAGCAACTATAAATATATGCCAATAAAATGGACAACCTGGAAGAAATGGACAAATACTTAGAAAGGTACAACCTTCCAAGACTGAACCAGGAAGAAAGAGAAAATATGAACAGACCAATCACAATCACTGAAATTGAGACTGTGATTAAAAATCTTCCAACAAACAAAAGCCCAGGACCAGATGGCTTCACAGGCGAATTCTATCAAACATTTAGAGAAGAGCTAACACCTATCCTTCTCAAACTCTTCCAAAATATAGCAGAGGGAGGAACACACCCAAACTCATTCTACGAGGTCACCATCACCTCAATACCAAAACCAGACAAGGATATCAAAAAAAAAGAAAATTACAGGCTGACATCACTGATGAATATAGATGCAAAAACACTCAAAAAATACTAGGAAACCAAATCCAAAAACACATTAAAAGGATCATACACCATGATCAACTGGGATCTATCCCAGAAATTCAAGGATTCTTCAATATATGCAAATCAAACAATGTGACACACCATATTAACAAATTGAAGAATAAAAACCATATGATAATCTCAATAGGTACAGAAAAAGGTTTTGAGAAAATTCAACACCTTTTTATGATAAAATCTCTACAGAAAATTGGGCCTAGAGGTAAGCTACCTCAACATAATAAAGTCACTATATGACAAAACCACAGCAAACATAATTCTCAATGGTGAAAACCTGAAAGCATTTTCTCTAAGATCAGAAACAAGACAAGGATGTCAACTCTCACCACTCTTATTCAACATAGTTTTGGAAGTCCTAACCACAGCAATCAGAGAAGAAAAGAAATAAAAGAAATCCAAATTGGAAAAGAAGAAGTAAAACTGTCACTGTTTGCAGACGGCATGATACTCTACATAGAAAATCCTAAAGATGCTACCAGAAAACTAATAGAGCTTGTCAATGAATTTGGCAGAGTTGCAGGATACAAAATTAATACACAGAAATCTGTTGCATTCGTATACACTAACAACAAAAGATCAGAAAGAGAAATTACGGAAACAATCACATTTACCATCACAACAAGAAGAATAAAATATCTAGGAATAAGCCTACCTAAGGAGGCAATAGTCCTGTGCTCAGAAAACTATAATATACTGATGAAAGAAATCAAAGATGACAGAAACAGATGGAGAGATATACCATGCTCTTGGATTGGAAGAATGAATATTGTGAAAATGAATATACTACTGAAAGCAATCTACAGAGGCAATGCAATCTGCATCAACTGAGCAAATGGCATTTCTCACAGAATTAGAATAAAAAAATTTGCAATTTGTATGGAAACACAAAAGACCCCTGAATCGCCAAAGCGATCTTGAGAAACAATAACTCAGCTGGAGGAATCAGGCTCCCTGACTTCAGACTCTGCTACAAAGCTACAATAATCAAAACAGTATGGTACTCGCACAAAAACAGAAATATAGATCAATGAAACAGGATAGAAAGTCCAGAGATAAATCCAGGCACCTATGGTCACCTAATCTCTGACAAAGGAGGCAAGAATATACAACGGAGAAAAGACAGTCTCTTCAATAAGTGGTGTTGGGAAAACTAGACACCTACATATACAAG
This sequence comes from Balaenoptera ricei, assembly GCF_028023285.1. Classification (NCBI taxonomy): domain Eukaryota; kingdom Metazoa; phylum Chordata; class Mammalia; order Artiodactyla; family Balaenopteridae; genus Balaenoptera; species Balaenoptera ricei. The sequence continues at coordinate 77,424,404 of NC_082660.1, forward strand.
AATGAAATTAGAACACTCCCTAACACTATACACAAAAATAAACTCAAAATGGATTAAAGACCTTAATGTAAGATGGGACAATATAAAACTCTTTGAGGAAAACATAGGAAGAACACTCTTTGACATAAATTGCAGCAAGATGTATTTTGACCCACCTTCTAAAGAAAATACAAACAAAAATAAACAAATGGGACCTAGTTAAACTTAAAAGCTTTTTCACAGCAATAAAACCATAAACAAGGCAAAAAGGCAACCCTCAGAATGGAAGAAGATACTTGCGAAAGAAGCAACTGTCAAAGGACTAATCTTCAACATATACAAACAGCTCATACAGCTCAATATCAAAAAAAAAAACAACCCAATCAAAAAATGGGCAGAAGCCCTAAATAGACATTTCTCTAAAGAAGACACACAGATGACCAAAAAGCACCTGAAAAGATGCTCAACATCACTAATTATTAGAGAAATGTAAATCAAAAGTACAATGAGGTATCTCCTCCCACTGGTCAGAATGGCCATTATCAAAAAATCTACAAGCAATAAATGCTGGAAAGGGTGTGGTGACAAGGGACCCCTCCTGCACTGTTGGTGGGAATGTAAATTGATACAGCCACTATGGAGAACAGTATGGAGGTTCCTTTAAAAAATAAAAATAGAACTACCATATGACCCAGCAATCCCACTACTGGACATATATCCAGAGAAAGTCATAATTCAAAAAGACACATGCACTCCAATGTCCATGGCAGAGCTATTTACAATAGCCAGGACCTGGAAGCAACCTAAATGTCAATCGACAGATGAATAGATAAAGAAGATGTGGTTCATATATTCAATGGAATATTACTCAACCATAAAAAGGAACGAATTTGGGTCATTTGTAGAGATGTGGATGGACCTAGAGTCTGTCATATAAAGTGAAGTAAGTCAGAAAGAGAAAAACAAATATCATATATTAACACATATATGTGGAATCTGAAAAGATTGGTCTAGATGTCTTATTTCCAAAGCAGAAATAGAGACACAGATGTAGAGAACGGACGTGTGGACCCGGGGCGGGGATGAGGGTGGGATGTATTGGGAGATTGGGGTTGACATATATACACTACCATGCATAAAATAGATAGCTAGTTGGAACATGCTGTAAAGCACAGAGAGCTCAGCTCAGTGCTCTGTGGTGACCTAGATGGGTGGGATGGGGGGGGTAGGAGGGTGATCTAACTGGGAGGGGATATATATATTCATATAGCTGATTCATTCTGTTGTACAGCAGAAACGAACACAACATTGTGAAGCAGCTATACTCCAATTAAAAAAAAAAGGAAAAATAACAATATTGTTGGTAAAGATATAGAGTAATTTTACCCTTGTACACTGCAGGTGAGAACGTCAAATGGCACAAATGCTGTAGATAACAGTTTACAGGATGTTCCAAAATTTAAACACAAAATTGCAGTATAAACCAGGAATTCCACTCATATATATATATATACATACATATATATATATATATATGTGTGTGTTTTTGTGTGTGTGTGTGTGTGTATATATATATATATATATATATATATATATATATATATATATATATATATACATGCACACAAAAGAAATGAAAACAGAGAATCAACCGATCTATGTGTCTGTTTTTATGCCAGTACCACACTGTTTAGATTACTTTAGCTTTGTAGTATAGTCTGAAGTCAGGGAGCATGATTCCTCCAGCTCTGTTCTTCTTTCTCAAGATTGTTTTGGCTATTTGGGGTCTTTTCTGTTTTCATATAAATTTAAAAATTTTTTGTTCTGGTTCTGTAGAAAATGCCATTGGTATTTTGACAGGAATTGCATTGAATCTGTAGATTGCATTGGGTTGTATGGTCATTCTAGTAATATTAATTCTTCCAATTCAAGAAGACGGTATCTCTTTTTATCTGTTTGTGTTGTCTTCAGTTTCTTTCATTAGTGTCTTATAATTTTCTGAGTACAGGTTCTTTACTCGTTAGGTAGATTTATTCCTATATATTTTATTTTTTTTGAAGCTATGGTGAATGGGATTGTTTCCTTAATTTCTCTTTCTGAAAGTTCATTTTTAATGTACAAAAATGCAACAGATTTCTGTATATTAATTTTCTCTTTCTGATAGTTAATCATTAGTGTATAATAATGCAACAAATTTCTGTATATTAATTTCTGTATCCTGCAACTTTACTGAATTCATTGATACACTCTAGTAGTTTTCTGGTGGCCTCCTTAGGATTTTCTTTGTGTAGTATTATGTCATCTAGAAGCAGTGACAGTTTTCCTTCTTCTTTTCCAATTTGGATTCCTTTTATTTCTTTTTCTTCTCTGATTGCTGTGGTTAGGACTTCCAAAACTATGTTGAATAAACAGTGGGCAGCATTGTCTTGTTCCCTATCTTAGAGGAAATGCTTGCAGGTTTTCACAATTGAGTATGATGTTAGCTGTGGGTTTGTCATATATGGCTTTTATCATGTTGAGTTATATTCCCTGTATACCCAGTTTCTGGAGTGTTTTTAATCATAGATCAATGTTGAATGTCATCAAAACCTTTTTTTGCATCCACTTAGAAGAGCATATTGTTTTTATTCTTCAGTTTGTGAATGTGGTGTATCACCTTGATTGATTTGTAGGAACTGAAAAATCCTTGCATACCTGGGATAAATCCCACTCATCATGATGTATACTACTTTTAATGCATTGATGGATTTTGTTTGCTAATATTTTGTTGAGGATTTTTGTGTCTGTGTTCATCAGTGATATTTGCCTGTAGTTTTCTTTTTTTTATGATATCTTTTCTTGGTTTTGGTATAAACATGATGCTGGCCTCATAGAATGAGTTGGGAAGTGATGTATGTATGGCCATTGCTGCTCCCTTTTGTTTACCATTTGAATGGAAGATCTTTTTCCCCCCATCAGTTCACTTTCAGCCAATATGTGTCCTTAAATGTAATGTGCACCTCTTTTATAAAGCATATAGTTGAATCTAATTTTTTAATCTACTCATCCATTCTATATCCTTTGATTAATGAGTTTAATACATTTATGTTGAAAGTAATTATTGACAGGGAAATACTTAATATCACTATATTGTTAATTATTCTCTGTAAATCTTGTATTTCACCATTCCTCTTTTCCTTTCTTGCTTTTTTCCTTTTTAGTGTCATTGTTTTTTTGGTAGTGATAGGTTTTAATCCCTTTACCTTTTTTGTGTATCTTATTCAGGTATTTTCTTTGTGGTTACCATATAATTTATATATCTTATAGTTACAATAGTCTATTTTAAGCTGATAACTTTAATCACATACACTTTATGACTTTATGTTATTCATGTCATATTTTACATCTTTTTTTTATTGTGTACCATTGACAAGTTTTGGTATTTACATTTATTCGTAATACATTTTTCTTTTAACTTTTATATTTAAAAGTTATTAATACACAACAAATACAGTGTTATGGAATTCTATATTTGTCTATATGCTTACCTTTACCAGTGACTTTTAGATTCTCATATGCTTTCATGTTGCTACTTAGCATCCTTTTGTTTTAAATTGAAGAATATTCTTTTGCATTTTTCGGTGAGTCAGGTCTAGTGGGTATCAACTCTATCTGCTTTTGTTTGCCTGAAAAAATTTTTATCTCTCCTTTGATTTTCAGTATGGTTTGGCCAGGTATAATATTTTGCTTAGCAGTTTTATTCTTTTAGCATTTTGAATATATCATAGCATTTTCTTTTATCCTTCAAGGTTTCTTCTGAGAAATCCACTGATAGTCATATGGGGGCTCCCTTGATGTGGTAAGTTGCTTTTCTCTTACTGATTTCAAAATTCTCTTATTTGTTTTTTTAAATTTTTTAATTATTTTATTTTTTAAACTTTTTATAAGAGTATAGTTGATTTACAATGTTGTGTTAGTTTCAGGTGTAGAAAATATTTGTGAATGAAGCAACTGACAAGGGATTAATCTCCAAAATATACAAATATCTCATGCAGCTCAATATCAGAAAAAACCAAACAACTTAATCAAAAAATAGGCAAAAAAATCTAAATAGACATTTCTCCAAAGCAGACATATAGATGGCTAAAAAGCACAAGAAAAGATGCTCAACATCACTAATTATTAGAGAAATGCAAATCAAAACTTCAATGAGGTATCACCTCACACCAGTCAGAATGACCATCAACAAAAAATGTACAAACTATAAATGCTGGAGAGGGTGTGGAGAAAAGGGAGCACTCCTAAACTGTTGGTGGGAATGTAAAGTGGTACAGCCACTATGGAGAGCAGTATGGAAGTTCCTTTAAAAACTAAAAATAGAGCTACTATATGACCCAGCAATCCCACTACTGAGCATATACCCAGAGAAAACCATAATTTGAAAAGATGCATGCACCCCATGTTCATGGCAGCACTATTTACAGTAGCCAGGACATGGAAGCAACCTAAATTACCATCAACACATGAATGGATAGAGATGTGGTACATATGTACAATGGAATATTACTCAGCCACAAAAATAGTGAAATAATGCCATTTGCAGCAACATGGATGGACCTAGAAAACTCTCTTATTTGACTTTTGACAAATTATTATATGTCTCAGTGCAGTCTTCTTTGGGTTCATCCTATTTGAATTATTTGTGTTTCATGAATCTGGATGTACATTTACCTCATATTTGGGAAGATTTCAGCCATTATTTCTTTTAATAAGATTTTCACCCCTTCTTCTCCTTCTGGGTCTCCCATAATGCATACATTGATTCCCTTGCTGGTTTCTCATAAGCCCCTTAGGCTTTATTCACTCTTTTTCATTCCTTTTCTTGTTGTCTTTCCTCTGCCTAGATCATTTCAAATGACCTCTATTCAAGTTCACTAATTCTTTCTTCTGCTTGATCAAGGTTTCTCTTGAAATTCTCTATTCATTTTTTTTCATTCAGTTCTATTCTTCAGTTCCAGAATTCTGTTTTGTTTCTTTTAACGGTTTTTATCTCTTTGTAATTATTCTCATTTGTTCATGAGAATAAATTCTCATTTGTTTGTTTATGAGAATACATTTTTCTGATTTTGTTTAGTGGTCTTTCTGTGTCCTCTTGTAACTCATTGATCTTCCTTAAGATGATTCTAAAATATTCTTTCTCTGGTAATTCATAGATATCCATTTCTTTAAAGTTGGTTACTGGAGGTTTATATTCTTCCTTTTTGTTTTGTCATATTTCCCTGATTCTTTGTGTTGGTGTCAACACATGATAAAGAAACAACCACTTCTCCCAGTTTTTATGGACTGGCTTGACATAGAGAGAGTCAGCCCAGCTAGAGATGCTGGTAGCCTCTCAAACCTTTTTTTTTTTTTTTTTTGGCTGTGCTGGGTCTTCCTATCTGCACACGGGCTTTCTCTAGATGTGGTGAGTGAGGGCTACTCTTTGTTGTGGTGCATGGGCTACTCATTGCAGTGGCTTCTCTTGTTGTGGAGCATGGACTCTAGGCATGCGGGCTCAGTAGTTGTGGTGCACGGACTTAGTTGCTCGGCAGCATGTGGGATCTTCATGGAACAGGGCTCGAACCCGTGTCCCCTGCATTGGCAGGTGGATTCTTAACCACTGCACCACCAGGGAAGTCCTCTCAAACCATTTTGATGGATGTGCATAATTAATTTATTTTCAGTACTAAAGTAAATGTGACTTTTCCAAATAAGTAAATTTATTTATTTGAAAATTATATGTCTCCCTATAGCAATATTATATACACTATTAATACATATACAAGTAAAGTTTTTTAAGAATGAAATAAAAATAAATAAAATTAGAAGTTCTAATATTTTTCTTACCTACCCCAGTAAATCATCTTGCACACCATGGAATCCTCAATCTGCATGAGTTGAGGATCAGAACACCTGGGAAGGTTTTTCAAATGGCTCCTACCCAGGACCTACCAGGACATTCTGAATCAGAACTTCTGAGGGTGGAAACCTGGCAAGGATATTTTGAAAAAGTTTCCCTGCTGATTCCCATGTGCACCTCTGGTTAAGAAATACAGATCTACAGATTTAAAAATTAGAGGCCTTAAAAACCTGTAACTAGTAGTCAAATGGCTACTCTGAGTTGCAAAGAGCAGACAATTAATACAGGGAAATGTATAGCTTGATTAAATATCTGGATTATCACAGACCTCAAAAAACTTTGTCTTCTTCCCTCAACTCCATATATTTCTTCCTCCATATCTGCCCTCTCCCTTCACTTTTTATTATAACTTTAACTTTTCTGTTATAGACAGTAGGCATTCATTTTGAAAATAAAGATAAGCAAAAAGAAGAAAATGAAAACTCATCTAGAATCATACCATTACAAGATAACACTTAAATTTTTATTTAGAGCCTTCCAGATATTTATGCCAACATACTCTTAAGAGGGGAATGATACTGTACACAGTTTTTAACCTGACTTTTTTTCACTTGGTAATTATATTTTTTATATAACAATAATAAGAGTAACAGTGATGAGACAGCTGGTGCATGTAAATATGTTTTTAATTGCATATTTCACTTGTTCATTGCCCATTATAGAAAAGCAATTGTCTTTTGTATATCAACCTTATATCCTGCATGCTTGATATACAGATAGTCTCTGACTTTTATGATGTCTTGACATACAATTTTTTTGACTCTACAATGGTGCAAAAGTTATATGTATTCTGTAGAAACAGTACTTTGAGTTTTGAATTTTGATCTTTTCCTGTTCTAGTGATATGCAGTATGACACTCTCTTGTGATGCTGGGCACTGGCAATGAACCATATCTCACAGTCAGCAATGTGATCACGACAGTAAGCAACTGATACAATTACAATCTTTTCTGTATCTGTATAGCCATTCTTTATTTTTTTAAACTTTCAGTACAGTATTTGGTAAATCACATGAAACACTAAACATTTTATTATAAAATAAGCTTTGTGTTAAGTGATTTTGCCCAAAGGTAGGATATTGTAAGTGTTCTGAGTGTGTTTAAGGTAGGCTAGGCTAAGCTATGATTTTTGGCAGGTTAAGTGTATTAAATGCACATTTGACTTGCAATATTTTCAACTTAGGATGGGTTTATCAGGATATAACCTCATTGTAAGTCAAGGGAGATCTATAATTGCTTATTCGTTCCAGGAGTGTTATTGGTTGATTCCTTCAGATTTTTGACACAGATGATTATGTCATCTACAAAATAAAACAGTATTATTTCTTCCTTCCCAATTGGTATACACTTTCTTCCTTTTTCTTGTCTTACTGAATTAGCTAGAGCTTCCAGTACAATGTTGAAAAGCAGTAGTGAGAAGTAACACTCTTTTATTTATTTATTTATTTATTTATTTATTTACATCTTTATTTGAGTATAATTGCTTTACAATGGTGTGTTAGTTTCTGTTTTATAACAAAGTGAATCAACTATACATATACGTATATCCCTATACTTCCTCCCTCTGGTGTCTCCCTCCAACCCTCCCTATCCCACCCTTCTAGATGTACAAAAAGTATGGAGCTGATCTCCCTGTGCTATTTGGCTGCTTCCCACTATCTATTGTACATTTGGTCATGCATATATGTCCATGCCACTCTCTCACTTCGTCCCAGCTTACCCTTCCCACTCCCCGTGTCCTCAAGTCCATTCTCTAGAAGCAATATTCTTGCCTCATTCCTGATCTTAGTGGGAAAGTTTGGAGTTCCATACTTTTACGTATGATGTTAGCTGTAGTTTCTTTTGTAGATAGCATTTATCAAGTTGAGGAAGTTCCTCTATTCTTAGATTGCTGAAAGTCTTTATTATGGATGAATGTTGGAGTTTTTCAAATGCTTTATCTGCACTTATTGACATGATTGTTTGATTTTTCTTCTTTAACATATTGATATGTTTGGTCATATTATTGATTTTTGAATGTTGAAACATTCTCTCATACCTACAATAAATCCACTAGGTAGTGGTGTATAATTATTTTTATACATTGTTGGATTTGATTTGCTAATACCTGGTTGAGAATTTTTACATCTATGTTCCTTAGAAATAGTTGTCTCTAGTTTTCTTATAATGTCTTTGTTCAATTTTGATATAAAGGTAATACTGACCTTTTAGAATAAGTTAAGAGTATGCCTCTGCATCTCTATTAAAAAAAAGATTGTAGATAATTTGTATAATTTATTCCTTAAATGTTTGGTTGAATTCACCAATTAATCCAACTGGGCCTGGTGTTTTCTGTTTTGAAAAGTTGTTAATTATTGATTTAATGTCTTTAATAGATGTAGGCCTATTCAAATTTTCTATTTGATTCTATGTGAGTTTAGGAAGGTTGTGTCTTTCAAGAAATTGGTCCATTTCATCCATGTTATCAATTTGTAAGTGTAGAGTTGTTTCTAATATTCCAATATTATCTTTTTCATGTTCTTTGGCTCTGTAGTGATTTTCCTTCCTTCATTTCTAATTTAATAACATATATTTTTCTCAGTTAACCTTGTCTAGAGGCTTTTCAATTTTATTCACCTTTCAAAGAAGAAGCTTTTAGTTATATTGATTTAGTTTACTGATTTCCTGTTTTAAATTGTATTGATTTCTGCTCAAATTTGTTATTTATTTTCTTCTTCCTACTTTGGATTTAATTTGCTCTTCTTTTGTAATTTCCTAAATAAAAGCTTAGATTATTGATTTTAGACTTTCTTCTTTCCTGATATATGCATTCAGTACTGTAATATTTCACTAGATATTGCATTTGCTACATCTTACAAATTTTAATAGGTTGTATTTTTATTTTCATTCAGTTCAAAATATTTTAAAATTTCTCTTGAGAGTTTTTCTTTGACCTATGTCTAATTTAGAAGTGTGTTTTAAAATCTCCAAGTATTGGGGGATTTTCCGTCTATCTTTCTGTTATTGATTTCTAGTTTAATTCCACTGTGGTCTGAGAGCAGACATTGTATTATTTCTATTCTTTGAAACTGTTAAGTTTTGTTATATGGCCCAGAATGAGTTCTATCTTGGTTAATGTTCCATGTGAGCTTGAGAAGAATGTGTAATTTGCTGTTGTTGGGTAGTTTATAGATGTCAATTTTATCCAGTTAATTGATGATGCTGTTAAATTCAACTATATCTTTACTGACTTTCTGCCTGCTGGATCAGCCCATTTCTGATAGAGGGGTGTTAAAGTTCTCAACTGCAATAGTGGATTCATCTATTTCTCCTTGCAGTCTTAATATTTTTTGCCTCACATATTTTGACACTCTTTTGTTAGGTTCATAGACATTAAGAATTATTATGTCTGGGGGCTTCCCTGGTGGTGCAGTGTTTAAGAATCTGCCTGCCAATGCAGGGGACACGGGTTCGAGCCCTGGTCTGGGAAGATCCCACATGCCGCGGAGCAACTAAACCAGTGCGCCACAACTACTGAGCCTGCGCTCTAGAGCCCGGGAGCCACAACTACTAAGCCTATGTGCTACAAGTACTGAAGCCTGCGTGCCTAGAGCCTGTGCTCCTCAACAAGAGAAGCCTCTGCAATGAGAAGCCCGTGCACTGCAACAAAGAGTAATCCCCACTCGCTGCAACTAGAGAAAACCTGTACACAGCAACGAAGACCCAATGCAACCAAAAATAAATAAGTAAAATAAATAAATTTTTTTAAAAAAGAATTATTATGTCTTCTTGGAGTATTGAACCTTTTTTTCAGTATTTAATGCCCTTCTTTATCCCTGATAACATTCTTTGTTCTGAAGTCTGCTCTGTCTTATATTAATATCGTTATTCCAACTTTCTTTTGATTAGGTTCAGAATGAAGTATCTTTCACCATCCCTTTACTTTAATCAAGCTGTGACTTTATATTTAAAGTGGGTTTCTAGTAGACTACGTATAGTTGGCTTTTTTTTAATCCACTCTTTAAATCCCTATCTTTTAACTGATGTATTTAGTCCATTGTCATTTAAAGTGATTTTTGATATAGTTGGATCAATATCTATGATATTTGTTTGTTTGTTTTTAATTTAATTTTATTTATTTCTTTATACAGCAGGTTCTTATTAGTTATCCATTTTATACATATTAGTGCATATGTGTCAATCGCAATCTCCCAATTACTAGAAGAAATTTGAAAAGAACTATAACAGATATGCTTACAAAGAATAAAAAATGAAATAAATAAAATGCTCTATGAAAACCACAGAAGGCAGTAAAAGTGTGGATGACAAAATAGGCACAAAGAACAAGGGCAACATATTCTTTGTAAGCATATCTGTTATACTTCTTTTCAAATTTCTTCTAGTAGTTCTCTCTCTCTGTCTGTCTCTGTCTCTGTCTCTGTCTCTCTCTTTGTGTATATATATATATATATATATATATATATATATGTGTGTGTATATATATATATATATATATATATATATATACCAAGTATCACTTCTCCAGTGTCCATTGATTGATGAATTGATAAAGAAAATACATTCCCAAGTAATATTCCATTTTGTGTATGTGCAAACACACACAGGAATATTATTCAGCCTTATAAAAGGAGGAAATCCTGCCATTTGCAACAACATGGATGGACTTTAAGGGCACTATTATTATTCAGCCTTATAAAAGGAGGAAATCCTGCCATTTGCAACAACATGGATGGACTTTAAGGGCACTATGCAAAGTAAAATAATTCAGAAAGAGAAAGCGAGTACCATATGATCTCACTTACATGTGGAATCTAAAAAAAGAAAAAAAGGAACTGATAGGTACAGAGAACAAATTGGTGGCTGCCAGAGGTGGAGGATGGTGTGGGGGATGGGGGGTGAAATGGGTGGAGGTAGTCAAAAAGTACAAACTTCCAGTTCTAAAATAAATAAGTCCTGGGTATGTAATATACAACAGCATGGTGTCTATAGTTAATAATACTGTATTGTATATTTGCAAGTTGCTAAGACAGTAGACCTTAAAATTTTTCATCAAAAGAAAAAGAATTTGTAACTAAGTGTGATGATGGATGTTAACTAGACTTATTGTGATAGTCATTTTTCAGTATATATCAAATCATTATGTTGTACACCTAAAACTAATATAATGTTATATGTCAATCATATCTCTATAAAAATATATTGCTTCCCCTAAATTCTTTCTATTATCTACTTTTGGAGTCTGCATAATTTCTTTGGTTCTATCTTCTAGTTGGCTCTTCTACTGTATCTGATATTTTGTTTAACTCATCCAGTGGGTTTCCTTTTATCAATTCCTTGTTTTTTATGTCTAGACATTATTTTCCCTTAATATGCTTTCTTTGTGTGTAGACTATTTTTGTTTACTCATTTTGGGAATTTCATTTATTATTTATATATTTACTATATAGTTATTTCATGTTCTGCATCTAATAATTCTAATAAATGTAGTCCTGAGGGTATAAATGTGTGGATTTATTGCCTGAATGTTTTTGGTGATTTTTGTTGATAAATGCATATTCAATTATTCTTAATCTGTTAGAATTCCACATTGAGGAGATGCTTTTTTTCTCACTGGGCTACTGGGAGGTTGTGGGTTGTACAAACCTGGGACCACTTTAACTCCCTTTAAATCCCAGTTTTTGTGGGTGTCTTTTGATCAGTTTCCCAACACTGTCAATTAGTTTCTTTTTTATTTTTTGATATATGATTTACATATAATGTTGTTTGTGTTTAAGGTGTATAATGTGTTGATTTGATACATTTATATATTGCAATATACTCACCACAGCATTAGGTAACATATCTGTCATGTTACATAATTATCATTTTTTTTTTCAGGTAAAGACATTTAAGATCTAGACTTATAGCAACTTTGAAATATATAATACAGTATGCATTAGATCTCCAGACTTATTCATCATCTAATTGCAAGTTTTTGTCCTTTGACCAACATCTCCTTAATTGACGTACTCCCAACCCCTGATAATCACCATTCTATTCTTTTTCTATGAGTTCAAAAATTTTAAATTTCACATATAAGTGATATCAGACAGTATTAGTCTATCTTGGTCTAATTTCTCTCACTTAGCAATGTCCTCAGAATCCATCCATGTTGTTGTAAATGGAAGAATTTCCTTCTTTCTCATGGCAACAAGATGAAAACTATAAGGCTCTGATGAAAAAAATTGAAGAAGACTAAAACAAATGGAAAGATATCCTGTGTTTATGGATTGGAAGAATTAATGTTTTTAAAATGTCCATCCTATCCAAAGCCATCTATAGATTCAATGAAATCCCTATCAAAATTCCCATGTCATTTTTTACAGAAATAGAAAAAAAATCCTAAAATTTGTATGGAATCACAAAAGACCCCAAATAGCTAAAACAAACCTGAGAAAGAAGAGCAAAGACAGAGACCTCACACTTCTTGACTTCAAACTATACTACAAAGCTATACTAATCAAGAGTATGTTACTGGCATAAAAATAAACACATAGACCAATGGAACAGAATAGAGAGCCTAGAAATAAACTTCAACATATATGGTCAACTAATGGTCAACAAGGAAATCAAGAACACTCTGTGGGTAAAGAATATTCTCTTAAATAAATGGTGCTGAGCGACTAGATAACCATATGCAGACAAATGAATAGGATCCCTATCTTACACTAATCACAAAAATTAATTTGAAATGGATTAAAGACAAACACATGGTCTGAAACTTAAATTCCTAGGAGAAAACACAGAGAAAAACCTCCTTGACTTTGGTGTCAGCTATAACTTTTTGGATATGACACCAAAAGAACAAAAAGCAAAATCAATAACTGGGACTAGACCACTCTAAAAACTTCTGCACCACGAAAGAAATAATTGACAACGTGAAAAGACAACCGATGGAATGGAGAAGATGCTTGCAAATCATTCAGTTTCTTTATCACGCTATCACCCATAGCACTGAATTGAATATCCTCTCTCTGGGAAACACGAACTCTTGTGTTTTCTTGCTGCTCCTGCTCTGATTTGAGTTCAGTATGGCAGAGAGGGGTTATCTTGAAAGTTTTAGAAATCATCAGATATCAATTTATTAAATTAAAAATTTTTTTGAAATGAGAGAACCTTTAAGAATATATTTTTCCATGTTTCATAAAACACAAAACTTTTCTTGACTCAGTGTTTTTTTGTTGTTTTCTGGAAATGCTTCCATTTCTTCTCACTTATTCAAAAATAACAATTTTTCTTTTAATACTCTCTGCTTTTAATATATCTGTTCCTTTTCCATTCTTAATATTTGTATCATTTCTCTTTTTGTCTTCACTGGTCTTGACATATGTTTCCTTATTTTACAATTCATCCAAAGAACCAGCCTTTAGTGTCTTAATTATCTCTATTGTTTCTTGGTTTTCTAATTCATTAGGTTCTGCTCTTATTTATTTCCTTCTATTTTACATGCATTCTACCATTCTCATGTCTATATTATTGTGATGATTCTATTATTTATTGTCATGTATGTGTCACATGTAGCACACAGTCCTTACATTGCCTGTATTTTTTAATCATAGGGGAAGCCCACTTTCTAAATGTGTACTAGGCAATGATGTATCTGTTTGTTTGTTTTTTTTTACTGTTGTTGTTGTTTTTCAATATTTTAGGTTAAAAGCATAGCTCAGTAATTTTCAATAATTTTTCCTATTGTACGTATTCACTTAAAACTATAAATTTCCAGGGACTTCCCTGGCAGTCCAGTGGTTAAGACTCCACACGTCCAATGCAGCGGGCTCGGGTTCGATCCCTGGTCAGGGAACTAAGATCCCGCATGCTGAGGGGTGTGGCCAAAAAAAAAAAAAAGTGCATAGGTTTTCTTTCTTGGCTAATTTTTCCAGGAATATTTTTTTAATAAAGTGCATTTTTTTTAGAAAATATTTTAAAAATTTGTTGCCTAGTACATGGTCAATTTTGCAAATATTCCATATGAAAAGAAAACCTATTCTTTAATTGTTATTTCCAAGGGTCACTACTTTGCCATTAAATAAAATTCTTAATTGTTTTGTTCAAATCATTTATATCTTCAGCAATGTTTTATTGACTCTGAATTATAAACAAATTTTGTTAAATATTTCCAACTTTGTAGATTTTTCAACAGTTTTTTTGTAACTCTGTCAAAGTTTTCTGGATGTATTTTGAGGTATTTTTGTGATTGTTTCATATTCCTCTTGAATGGATAAATTTATCATGAATTAATTATCCTCTTTACCACTTATCATATTTTTATTTTCTTTAAGATTTATTTGTTTGTGTGTTAGTTGGGTTTCCTTGAACTGGAGCCTGTGATGTGCAAGGGGTTTACTGTAGGAGTTCTCTGAGAGAAGAGATGGAAGCAGGATTGGACAGCAGAAGAAGTAAGGCCAAATGCAATTTCAGGAAGTGTATAGTTTTAATTTATTCCCATGATGATTTCTGTAGTGTGGATTGCACCACAGAGCTTGCAATTTCTTGAAGCAAGGGGTTTGGGCTTTTATAAACACACATTAACCAGTCACTGGCCAGGGATCACCCACGAGGCTAAGGACAAACCTCTGGAGAAGGGTGGAGGTGCGAGCTATTAGCAGCCAATGCTACAACAACTGTAATGCTCAACTTGGTAGAGTGGATCAAGCAAAGACAGGAACAACTTTTGCTATAGTTTGATAACAGTGCTGCCATAGCAGATGTCTTTTAGTTAGTAATTATCTCCTTGGTATATCTTTTCCTATCCATTTAATTCACCTTCTTTGCCACTTTATTATTGGTATATCTCTTGTTTAGCACTGGAAAACTCAGTACAAAATAGTGACTAGGAGCATCATTTCTGAAGTTATACCACCTGAGTTTGAAACCACTTAGACAATTTAACAATTATAATAACCTGGGAAAAGTAATTAATATTTTAACCTCAGTTTCCTTCCTATAAAATGTGGGTTATAGTAATACCTACTTAATAGTGTTGTTGTGAGAATTAAAAGACGAAATGTGAAGTATTTAGAAAATTATGGCTCACTATATGATAGTTATTATTTCTGTTTTTCTAGTTAAAAAACTTAAAATTTTGCATACTCAACAAATTTTATAAAGTTAGGAAAATCTTAATCCTCCTTAAATCTCACTAACATTGATTTTCCTCCAACAGTTTCTGTTTTTATTGTCTAGGATTTAGTTTCATCAAGCATTTTTCATTCCCAATATTATTCTTTATTATGTTGAATTATTTTTATAGTCAGTGGCTATATAAACTATTTTCATGTACAACTTTGTTTTAGCTCACCATTGTTTCTTGCATCCTAACATATCTTTTAGACCCAATTCCCACCTTACTGATGTATGCCTTTGTACTTTCTCACTCCCATGTTCTTCTGCATCTCTCCCCCTCCCCCTCTCTCTAATTATCTTTTTTGACATAAATATGGGTAGATTTCAGGCTTTAGTGGGAGAACCACACCTTTGTCTCCTTTCTCTGAGAAGTATTTCTCCGATTGAAATGATTCACTCAGTGCCACCCTAATCCCTTCAAAGAATTTTTACAATGGGAGTGAAGGGCATATCATTGATTTGATTCTCATTGCAAAGATACCTTTTAACCAGCTTAGAGCATTTCTCAGGTTTTACCCTTTGGGTTTGAGAAGTAGCTGTCTCTTCCAATACTACAAATACTTTGACTATTCTTTCAAGTCCCTTTCATTTCTGTTTTAAATTGGACTAGTTCATTTTTGAGTTTATATATTTTTTGTAATACCTTTGCAAATACAGCCAACAACAAGCAACACATGCTTTAAAATTCTGTTTTCCAACCATTTCCTCTAGAATAACAATTTGACCAGGTACATGATTCATCTTTCATGTTATTACAGGGAAGACATTTACATGTTTTGCTACTGCATAACAGAGCTAACAACCTTTCTAGTCTTTGATTATAACTTATTTGCTGCCTACTGACCAACCAATAAGCCAGTGCCAAATATTTTGAGCTTTTCTCAAGAAGATTCCCATAACTTCCATTTCAGTCTATTATGTTGCAATAATGAACAATCCTACAGTCTCATTGGCTTAAAACAACAAAGGTTTTTTTTCTTGTTCACTTTACATTTTCATTGCAGTTGAATTGTGACTCCTCTCTGGCCCCCACGGTGGCAGAGTATCTATTAACTGGAGACTTATGGATAACCATAAAAAAACAGAAAGAAAGATAAAGCATGGCAAATTGAACACCAGTTCTTAATCTTCCACCTAAAGGTAATCACATTTAATTGCTTAAAGCAAGTCATAAGGGCACACTTCAATCCAAATGGATTAATCCAATTTGATTGACCAACTCCCTCATATTAAAAATTAGATTTGATGTCATTTCACGAACTTGAGTTACGTGGTTCTGAAATTTTTATAGTCCTTGATTTCAAAGAAGAGCTTCTATATTTATCCCTAGGTAGTAATTTTCTTGATATCCTTATACATCTGTGTTTTTCACTTGTCTGTATTTCCCTGTCTTTTCATACTCCTCTTCTAATATTTCTACACACCACAACAGAGGCAATCTCTTAGCAAAGCTAAGTATTATAAACCTTGCTGCCAAGTGGGAAAAGGAGCTACCTGAGGTGAGAAAATTACTGCTCAACCATCTGATATCATTCCAAAGCAATGAAGAGTGGTGTAAAAACAAGGAAGCAGGATTTTGCAATAGGAAAATTTTATATTTGCTCAATATCTTAGTGTTCTTATGCCAACTAAATAGGTTCAAAGAAAAGACAGAGAGGAAACTTGCTGAAGCCTCTTAGATAGCCTCATCCAACAGAAGGCAGACAGCAGAAGCAAGAAGAAATACAATCCTGCAGCCTGTGGAACAAAAACCACATTCATGGAAAGATAGAAAAGATGAAAAGGCAGAGGGCTATGTACCACATGAAGGAACAAGATAAAACACCAGAAAAACAAACAAACGAAGTGGAGATAGGCAACCTTCCATAAAAAGAATTCAGAATAATGATAGTGAAGATGATCCAGCACCTAGGAAAAAGAATGGAGGCAAATATTGAGAAGATGCAAGAAATGTTTATCAAAGAACTAGAAGAATTAAAGAACAAACAAACAGAGATTAACAATACAATAACTGAAATGAAATGGAAAATAGAAGGAGTCAATAGCAGAATAACTGAGGCAGAAGTACAGATAAGTGACTTGGAAGACAGAATGGTGGAATTCACTGCTGCAGAACAAAATGAAGAAAAAAGGATGAAAAGAAATGAAGACAGCCTAAGAGATTTCTGGGACAACATGAAACATAACAACATTCACATTAGAGGGGTCCCAGAAGGAGAAGAGAGAGAGAAAGGACCTGAGAAAATATTTGAAGAGATTATAGTCGAAAACCTCCCTAACATGGGAAAGGAAATAGTCACCCAAGTCCAGGAAGCACGAGAGTCCCATACAGAATAAACCAAGGAGAAACACACCAAGATGTATAGTAATCAAATTGGCAAAAAATAAAGACAAAGAAAAATTATTGCAAGCAGCAAGGGAAAAATGACAAATAACATACAAGGGAACTCCCATAAGGTTAACAGCTGATTTCTCAGCAGATACTGTACAAGCCAGAAGGGAGTGGCATGACATATTTAAAGTGATGAAAGGGAAGAACCCACAAACAAGATTACTCTACCCAGCAAGGATCCCATTCAGATTCAATGGAGAAATCAAAAGTTTAAAGACAAGCAAAAGCTAAGAGAATTCACCACCAGCAAACCAGCTCTACAAAAAATGGTAAAGGAACTTCTCTAAGTGGGAAACACAAGAGAAGAAAAGGACCTACAGTATGGAAACACAAAAGACCCCGAATACCCAAAGCAATCTTGAGAAAGAAATTGGAGCTGGAGGAACCAGGGTCCCTGACTTCAGACTATACTACAAAGCTACAGTCATCAAGACAGTATGGTACTAGCACAGAAACAGAAATATAGATCAGTGGAACAAGATAGAAAGCCCAGAGATAAACCCACACACATATGGTCACCTTATCTTTGATAAAGGAGGCAAGAATATACAGTGGAGAAAAGACAGCCTCTTCAATAAGTGGTGCTGGGAAAACTGGACAGCTACATGTAAAAGAATGAAATTAGAACACTCCCTAACACCATCCACAAAAATAAACTCAAAATGGATCAAAGACCTAAAAGTAAGGCCAGACACCATCAAACTCTTAGAGGAAAACAGGAAGAACACTCTATGACATAAATCACAGCAAGATCCTTTTTGACCCAGCTCCTAGAGAAATGGAAATAAAAACAAAAATAAACAAATGGGACCTAATGAACCTTAAGAACTCTTGCACAGCAAAGGAAACCATAAACCAGACGACAAGACAACCCTCAGAGTGGGAGAAAATATTTGCAAATGAAGCAACTGACAGAAGATTAATCTCCAAAACATACAAGCAACTCATGCAGCTCAATATCAAGAAAACAAAAAACCCAATCCAAAAATGGGCAGGAAACCTAAATAGACAGTTCTCTAAAGAAGATGTAAAGATTGCCAACAAACACATGAAAGAATGCTCAACATCATTAATCATTAGAGAAATGCAAATCAAAACTACAATGAGATATCACCTCACACCGGTCAGAATAGCCATCATCAAAAAATCTACAAACAATAAGTGCTGGAGAGGGTGTGGAGTAAAGGGAACCCTCTTGCACTGTTGGTGGGAATGTAAATTAATACAACCACTATGGAGAACAGTATGGAGGTTCCTTAAAAAAGTAAAAATAGAACTACCATACGACCTAGCAATCCCACTACTGGGCATATACCCTGAGAAAACCATAATTCAGGAAGAGTCATGTACCAAAATGTTCATTGCAGCTCTTTTTAAAATATCCAGGACATGGAAGCAACCTAAGTGTCCATCAACAGAGGAATGGATAAAGAAGATGTGGCACATATATACAATGGAATATTACTCAGCCATAAAAAGGAATGAAACTGAGTTATTTGTAGTGAGGTGGATGGATCTAGAGACTGTCATACAGAGTGAAGTAAGTCAGAAAGAGAAAAACAAATACCATATGCTAACACATATATATGGAATCTAAAAAAGAATGAAGAGAAAAAGAAAATGGTCAGAAGAACCTAGGGGCAAGATGGAAATAAAGATACAGACCTACTAGAGAATGGACTTGAGGATACGGGGGGGTGGGAATGGGTAAGCTGGGACAAAGTGAGAGAGTGGCATGGACATATATACACTACCAAACGTAAAATAGATAGGGAGTGGGAAGCAGCCACATAGCACAGGGAGATCAGCTTGGTGCTTTGTGACCACGTAGAGGGGTGGGATAGGGAGGGTGGGAGGGAGGGAGATGCAAGAGGGAAGAGATATGGGGACATATGTATATGTATAACTGATTCACTTTGTTATAAAGCAGAAACTGACACACCAGTGTAAAGCAATTATACTCTAACAAAGATGTTAAAAGAAAAAAAAAAAAAAAGAAAGGAAAGGACCTACAAAAACAAACCTAAAATAATTAAGAAAAAGGTAACAGGAACATATATGTCGATAATTACCTTAAACGTGAACAGATTAAATGCTCCAGCCAAAAGACACAGGCTTGCTGAATGGATACAAAAACAAGACCCATATATATGCTGTCTACAAGAGACCAACTTCAGACCTAGGGACATATACAGACTGAAAGTCAGGGGATGGAAAAAGATATTCCATGCAAATGGAAGTCAAAAGAAAGCTGGAGTAGTAATACTTATATCAGACAAAGTAGACTTTAAAATAAAGAATGTTACAAGAGACAAGGAAGGACACTACATAATGATCAAGGGATCAATACAAGAAGAAGATATAACAATTATAAATATATATGCTCCCAACATAGGAGCACCACAATACATGAGGCAACTGTTAACAGCTATAAAAGAGAAAATTGACAGTAACCCAATAATAGTGGGGGACTTTAACACCTCACTTACACCAATGGACAGATCATCCGAACAGAAAATTACTAAGAAAACACAAGCTTTAAATGACACAATAGACCAGATAGATTTAATTGATATTTATAGGATATTCCATCCAAAAACAGTAGATTCCACTTTCTTCTCAAGTACGCACAGAACACTCTCCAGGATATCACATCTTGGGTCCCAAATCAAGCCTCAGTAAATTTAAGAAAATTGAAATCAGACCAAGCATCTTTTCTGACCACAACGCTGTGAGATTAGAAATCAATTACAGGGAAAAAACGTAAAAAACAGAAACATATGGAGGCTAAACAATACGTTACTAAAGAACCAAGACATCACTGAAGAAATCAAAGAGGAAATCAGAAAATACCTAGAGACAAATGACAATGAAAACACAACGTTCCAAACCTATGGGATGCAGCAAAAGCAGTTATAAGAGGGAAGTTTAGAGCAATACAAGCGTACCTCAAGAAACAAGAAAAATCTCAAACAATATAACCTTACACCTAAAGGAACTAGACAAAGATGAACAAACAAACCCAAAGTTAGTAGAAGGAAGGAAATCATAAAGATAATAGCAGAAATAAATTAAATAGAAACAAAGAAAACAGTAGCAAAGATCAATAAAACTAAAAGCTGGTTCTTTTAGAAGATATACAAAATTGATAAAACATTAGCCAGACTCATCAAGAAAAAGAGGGAGACGACTCAAATCAGTAAAATTAGAAATGAAAAATGAGAAGTTACAACAGACCCTGCAGGAATACAAAGCATCCTAAGAGCCTACTACAAGCAACTCTATGCCAATAAAAAGGACAACCTGGAAGAAATAGACAAATTCTAAAAAGATATAACCTTCCAAAACTGAACCGGGAAGAAATAGAAAATATGAACAGACCAATCACAAGTAATGAAATTGAAATTGCGATTAAAAATCTTACAAAGGGCTTCCCTGGTGGCGCAGTGGTTGGGAGTCTGCCTGCCAATGCAGGGGACACGGGTTCGCGCCCTGGTCTGGGAGGATCCCACGTGCTGCGGAGCCACTGGGCCCGTGAGCCACAATTGCTGAGCCTGCGCGTCTGGAGCCTGTGCTCCGCAACAAGAGAGGCCGCGATGGTGAGAGGCCCGCGCACCGCGATGAGGAGTGGCCCCCACTTGCCGCAACTGGAGAAGGCCCTCGCACAGAAACGAAGACCCAACACAGCCATAAATAAAAATAAATAAATAAATAAAATATATAAAAAAAAGAAAATAACCTCACCCCCACTCCAAATTAAAATAGCTTTACTGTTAAAAAAAAAAAAATCTTACAAAAAAAAAAGTCCAGGACCAGATGGATTCACAGGTGAATTCTATCAAACATTTAGAGAAGAGCTAACACCCAATCTTTCTCAAACTCTTCCAAAAAATTGCAGAGGAAAGAACACTCCCAAACTCATTCTATGAGGCCACCATCACCCTGATGCCAAAACCAGAAAAAGATGCTACAAAAAAAAAAATATTACTGACCAATATCAGTGATGAATATAGATGCAAAAATCCTCAGCAAAATGCTAGCAAACAGAATCCAACAGCACATTAAAAGGATCATACACCATCATTAAGTGTGATTTATCCCAGTGATGCAAGGATTCTTCAATATATGCAGATCAATCAATGTGATACACCATATTAACAAACTGAAAAATGAAATCCATATGATCATCTCAATAGATGCATAAAAAGCTTTTGACAAAATTCAACACCCATTTATGATAACAACTCCCCAGAAAGTGGGCAGAGAGGGAAGCTACCTCAACATAATAAAGGCCATATATGACAAACCCACAGCAAATATCATTCTCAATGGTGAAAAATTGAAAGCATTTCCTCTAAGATCAGGAACAAGACAAGGATGTCCACTCTCACCACTATAATTCAACATAGTTTTGGAAGTCCTAGCCATGGCAATCAGAGAAGAAAAAGAAATAAAAGGAATACAAATTGGAAAAGAAGAAGTAAAACTGTCACTCTTTGCAGATGACAGGATACTATACATACAGAATCCTAAAGATGCCACCAGAAAACTACTAGAGCTAATCAATGAATTTTGTAAAGTTGCAGGATACAAAGTTAATGCACAGAAATCTCTTGCATTCCTATACACTAATGATGAAAAATCTGAAAGAGAAATTAAGGGAACACTCCCATTTCCCATTGCAACAAAAAGAATAAAATACCTAGGAATAAACCTACCTAGGGAGACAAAAGACCTGTATGCAGAAAACTATAAGACACTGATGAAAGAAATTAAAGATGACACAAACAGATGAAGAGATATACGGTGTTCTTGGATTGGAAGAATCCACATTGTGAAAATGACTCTACTACACAAAGCAATATACAGATTCAATGCATTCCCTATTAAATTACCAATGGCATTTTTTTTTACAGAACTAGAACGAAAAATCTTAAAATTTGTATGGAGACACAAAAGACTCCGAATAGCCAAAGCAGTCTTGAGGGAAAAAAATGGAGCTGGAGGAATCAGATACCCTGACTTCAGACTATACTACAAAGCTACAGTAATCAAGACAATTTGGTACTGGCACAAAAACAAAGATAGAGATCAATGGAACAAGATAGAAAGCCCAGAGATAAACCCACGCACCTATGGTCAACTAATCTATGACAAAGGAGGGAAGGATATACAATGGACAAAAGACAGTCTCTTCAATATGTGGTGCTGGGAAAACTGGACAGCTTCATGTAAAAGAATGAAATTACAACACTCCCTAACACCATACACAAAAATAAACTCAAAATGGATTAGAGACCTAAATGTAAGACCAGACACTATAAAACTCTTAGAGGAAAACATAGGAAGAACACTCTTTGACATAAATCACAGCAAGATCTTTTTTGATCCACCTCCTAGAGTAATGGAAACAAAAACAAAAATAAACGAATGGGACCTAATGAAACTTAAAAGCTTTTGCAAAGCAAAGGAAACTACAAACAAGATGAAAAGACAACCCTCAGAATGTGAGAAAATATTTGCAAACAAATCAAAGGACAAAGGATTAATCTCCAAAATATATAAACAGCTCATTCAGCTCAATATCAAAAAGCAAACAACCGAATCCAAAAATGGGCAGAAGACCTAAATAGACATTTTTCCAAATAAGACATACAGATGGCCAAAAGCACATGAAAAGCTGCTCAACATCACTAATTATTAGAGAAGTGTAAATCAAAACTACAATGAGGTATCACCTCACACCATTTAGAAAATCTACAAACAACAAATGCTGGAGAGGGGGTGGAGAAAAGGTAACCCTCTTGCACTGTTGTTGGGAATGTAAATTGATACAGCCACTATGGAGAACAGTATGGAGGTTCCTTAAAGAACTAAAAATAGAATTAACATATGACCCAGCAATCCCACTACTGGGCATACACCCAGAGAAAACCACAGTTCAAAAAGACACATGCATCCCAATGTTCATTGCAGCACTATTTACAATAGCCAGGTCATGGAATCAACCTAAATGTCCGTCGACATACGAATGTATAAAGAAGTTGTGGTACATATATACAATAGAATATTACTCAACCATAAAAAGGATCAAAATTGGGTCATTTGTTGATACGTGGATGAATCTAGAGACTGTCATACAGAGTGAAGTAAGTCAGAAAGAGAAAAACAAATATCATATATTAATGCATATATGTGGAACCTAGAAAAATGGTACAGATGAACTGGTTTGCAGGGCAGAAATTGAGACACAGATGTAGAGAAGAAACGTATGGACACCAAGGGGGAAAAGCGGCGGGGGGTGGTGGTGGTGCTGTGATGAATTGGGAGATTGAAATTGACATATATTCACTAACATGTCTAAAAATGGATAACTAATAAGAACCTGGTGTATAAAAAAATAAATAAAATATAATTCAAAAAAAAAGACAGAATTAAGCTCTAGGAAAGTGAAGCTCAAACAATTAAATGTACAGTCTTAGTGGAAGAAACACCTTTTACCTTCCTATCACATTTGTTTACATCAGTTTAGCTAGATCTTACTCACTAGTTAAATTCGTATGTCACCATCAAGATCAACATTCCTTCAGAGAACAGGTCACTTACGTCTTTTGTGTACTTCTCAGTATATATCCTAATCATTGTAGGTTTTCAATGGTAATTGTGGGTTAATTTATCTTCTAATATAAAGTAGATGCTCAATAGGTATTTCTCAATGACTTAATTTCAACTTATAAGATAATGTCATTTACAGACATGTCATTTCTAAATTGTTCATTGAATTTGTAACTCCACTTTTGTATGCCACTATTGTTACAACATTTGACTTCAAGGTGAAACCACTTTATTCCATGGCTGATTCATTTGTTCTGAGGAGACTGAGGTACCCTTATTCATTTGGGAGTAAAAATATCAAGAATTAAAATGAAGAAATCTTGAGTTTGATTTCGAGTTGAGTTATAAAGGACTTGAAGTTCGTATATTTTAATAGGCAGCCCGATTCTTTTTATTACTCTTATAACCATTTTATTACATTTGTGTGTTTTAAACTGAGATGTAATTAACATATAATGTTTAAGACATACAACCAGCTGATTTGATACATTTATATAATGTGATGTGATTACCTCTGTAGCACTACCTATCATCTCTATCACGTCACATAATTATCATTTCTTTTGGTGGTGAGAATATTTATATCTAGTCTCTTAGCAATTTTGAAATATATCATACAGTATTATTGAGTATAATCACAAGACTGTGTGTTAGATCTTCAGAATTTATTCATTTTCTAGTTGCAAATTTTTACCTTTTGACCAACATCTCCCCAATTCCCACCCCACTCCTGCCCCTGGTAACTACTGTTCTTCTTTCTGTTTCTGTGAGTTCAGCTTTTACAAATTCCAAATGTATGTGATATTACACTATATCTGTCTTTCTCTGTATTAAGCAGCCCCATTCTTGATTTAGCTTTCTCCAAGTTGTCTCAGAAATGATGAAGAAGGATTTTGTCTCTCCAATGTTACTTTCAGTCTTTTTACTATGGTAATTTAGTACTTGGAATCTGATGTATCTGTCAGTAGAGAACCCTTTCTCTGTACCTGTTTAATCTCTAAAGAAAATTAACTTCATACTCATTTAGTGGGTCTGGAATTTTTTCCCTGCAGGCACCCAATTAAGAAGAATAAAACTAAAGTCATGATTTATGTGGCTTGATGTTACAAAATGCCTTTGATATATCATAATTTTCTTAATTTAAAGTGATATTTCTTCTTCTGAGATTTATTTTCAGCCACTCTCTGTTCAATAATAAACACTCATATTTTTACAAATAAAGAGGGACATGCTTTTGTACAAAGTGAAAATTTCAAGAAAGACTATGTTTTTCAAGTAGTGTATATGATTTTAAGTAAATAGTTCAATTTTACTCACACATCCATGAGTGTATTTAACTACACACATCCATCTAAATATTAAACTTATCCTACTGAGTTAAGTCTTATTGGCACAGTGTCTTAATTTTTCAGAAAGCTTTACTTCTCCATTCCTTTTGTTTTAAAATAAAAGGAATGATTTCACATGCTTTTCACATTGTAATAACATTATATTAACATTTTGAGGAAAGCTTCTACTTAAAGTTAACTCTGTAGAGCTGTGTCTTCCTTTGTAGTTCACAGGTAATTGCCTGATTGACAAAATATTTGTAGTGGGCCATATCAAATAACACACTTCTATAATTTTATTTTGATATACCTATATGAAACCTAATATAGGTAGGTTTTTCTCTTAATGATGTTGTATTAGTTCATTTTGTGATGTTTCTCATGGTTTTAATGGGTTTTAACATTTAATGTTTGTTTTTCTAAGAAGAATATTTTAAGATATTTAAATACCTCACACAGTAAGATATATCTTATGAGTAAGATAGCCTTATGAGAAGGTTCATTCCTCATGATTCCTGGGGGCTGAAATCATATATAATTATTCTTCAAAGTACTTCATATACTACAAATGACATATAATAGATAATAATTCATATTCTGACAGGTAAAGAAACTTAGCTTCCTTTGGCTGCAGCCACTTTGAGGTGGAGCTAAAGAATTTTTAGCTTTTAAATATTTGAAAAGAATATAATCTAAGTTTGCCAGGGTCACAAAAATATTATAGACATGTGAAGGCACTTACTTGATAAAATTCCAGGAAGCAATTTTTTTTAAGTCATGATATCTGATAATCAGTCAGAACCTTTTGATTATAAATAATTCTCTGAATCTTGAAAACACACCTGTGAGGAATTGTATCTATTGATCAAGATAGAATATATATATGTACAGCAAAATTATTTGCTTTTTAACTAATTTTTTGAGATATCTATAGATATATATAATTATCATTTACATATTAACTAAGACCACACAATGAAATTGACTTTATTCAGGAAAGGAAATGTACTTTTCAAAATTAAGTTTTTCTAAACCTCTTATACGATGTTTTCCTTTTAAGGCATCAACGCTAAAAATGTGACTCAGAATTACAAGATCTGGCATCCGTTACTAATCACGGCTGACTTAGCCTGAGGTTAAAATGTGATATAGGCGAAGTTTGTTTCCAGTGTTCCATATGTTGAGAAAGTAAGCCATTGTCTAAATAGAGTGACAAGAGCACTGCTAGATAAACCTATTTCTCAGTTCCAAAACATCTCAAGTTACGTTGTTAGAAATTGCCCTTTATAGTTGTTATTTTAAATTATTTGCATTTTTAATTGGAAAATAAATGTATATACATGGTGAAAATACAGACAAGACAAGAAAATATACCAGGGAAACTAAATATCACTTACTATTCAGAAGATTAATTGTTAGATCCAAGTTAAGCCATGGAAGAAGGCTATTTACATAAAAATGGAAAACGAATCTAGACCATCAAAACACTGATTTAGGATTGAGGGAATAAAAATGAGGAAGGGTAGAAAAACAAAGAATAGCTAAGGAATTATACTAAAGAAAACCTCACTACACTGTAGTACTCCACTCACACCTACACTCCTGAGATTGTGTTTCTTGCTCTGAAATGTTCTCTTTACAAACCAGACTTTCCCACCAAAACTTGTCAATCTTGTCTGTATACCAATCATGCTAATGTCAGGTGCTAGGCTAGGTGATATAATAAAATACTGATTCCTACAAATACATAATATATATACATATGTACATATATTAAAACCGCGATGAGAGTTTTGCCTATTTGGATAGCTTCCTTAAGTATTTATCTGTCAGTGATAATTAGGGCTCCTCACTCTTCTCTCTTTTATTCTCCATGATGTTTCTGTCATTGCTGGGTGTAAAGCAAGGGAAGAATAATCCTTTTGGCATCGATAGACTATTGCATATCAGTGTTTGGGGGACGATGATCTGTAGAGAAATGAAAATATGAAAGTGTGGCATATGAATATTACCATTACAATATGACAGGTAGAGTAATGTAAAATGAGTTGATAAACGTCAAAGCATTTTTATGCTATACTTGAAAGGTAATTCTTTTATAGACATCTTTTGTTATCACATAAGTAGTAGGTTTCATTTATACTTACATTAGATACATTCAAAACTTTTATTTGGTTTTCACTTTTAACACTGAATCCTTTTCATGAATTAAGAAACAATGAAAAAGATAGTCCTTCAAAGCATAATCAATAAATATACTCTCCCAAATTTCTATCACTGGGCTCATTCTCCTTATCCCATTTTTGGGCAAAAGTGTTTTCTTTCCATTTCTGGACTCCCCAAAATATCCCTGCCTTGTAGGTGGGAGGGAGGCAAATATGGAGGGTAGGAATGGAAAGTGAGATGAGGTTTAATCTAGTAAAAAAATATCTCCTCAGGCCCCAGAGTGGTCACTGAAGAGTCTCTGTTACACAGGAAAAAAAAAAAAAATTTGATGAACAGACAACTTCTAATTTCTGTATGAATAAAGGGATCCTAAATTACTTGCAATCATTATTCCAAAAGGAAAAATTAATTGTAAATAACTAGAAGTAAATTAAAACAGGGCTCTGCTGGGTAATGCGAATCTTTTATAGTTTTGTTTCAGTTAACTGCCTCATTAATGATTTATAGATGTGTATACAGCTGTGGGAACCATAGCATTATCTAATGCACTCAGAGAATAATTACATATGAAAAGAACTATGTAGCTCAAGGGAAAATCTCTGAAATTACTTACTGCCTTAACTTTAACCATATTAAAATGCAAAGCATTTAGAAATAGATTATGATGTTTTATCATGTTTTTGACTGATAATGTTGCCAATTTTTTAAAGAAAAACTGGGATTTCCCATCATATTAAAATGTTTACATACTTCTCCAGTGCACAGCATGCAGAAACATCAAGGATTATCAAACAATGAAAGTAAGCAATTTATTTACTATTTAGGAGACCAATTCATAAAACATTTCTTCTCTTTGTGCATCTTTTATATATGAAGAGTAAAATTTTTCACAGTAAGACAATTTATAAGCCAAAAACATAATCTTTAATCTTTTAAAGTTATTATTATACTAGAACACAGGTAATTTTAAGATAAAAGTCGTAGCACATCAGTTTCCCACCAGATTGCATCCAGTATTTAGGGCAATACTTTTTATTACATCCACTGTTTCTTTACCTCCAGATTTTCCCAGATTTATCTTAACATCATTTGTTTCAATCCTTGTCCGTTTCTTCTTTGGTGACTATATTTCCTGCATTTTAACTGCCTAAATGATATATATCACCAATGATTTCTTGCCTGCTTTTGCTTCTGTGTTTGATGGACATATATATTACTTTGAACATCTAGGTTCTTAATTCTGACTTTATATTTACAAATAATGTGTATTCACAATTTCAGAGACTTTTATTACCTCAGTGAAGCTTCAATATTAACACATTTCTGGTTTTCTGGGTAAGTTGAAACAAAATAGAAATTAATAAACAATGTGAGAGAGAAGTTAAAAAGCTACATATTTTTGGTTGTTAACACACTGCTTAGGAATATGTATCCTGCAGATTAATTACACAGAAGTACAATTCGTTATTGGGCATAACATCATAACTGGCAAACACACTTAGACCTTACTCTCTTCCTGTCAGAAGTTCTACCGAGTCAGGCTTTAGGTGACATTGAAATAACTTGTAACTCATACACAGCACTTTCTCACTGAAGAAAATGATAGCATGTACACATGATTGCTAGGAAGATAAAATGTAATACTGCATAGAATTAGCTGAAGATCATATACTTAAAATAGGACTTTGTATTGTCCTATTAGGGTTGAATTTTTATTTAAACTTTCAGCATTAAACCAAATCAATGTGTTTTTTGTTTCATAGCAAAACCATGACTTTTAGTTAAAAACAAAACATATATTTAGAAAAAATGGAGGAGGCTGGACAAGATGATCAATATGTCTTTTTCATTTCTAATTTATATGATTAAGTGGCAAATCTTTTCCATTTGTTCACATTAATGTTGTATTAGGTTATATAAAAAGATAAAAATGATACCACATGAATAAATTTTAAAACTTTGATAGTGGTAATATAGTGGATAAGACCAAAATGAAATAGTAATGAAAAATAAATAAAAATAATTCCAAGGGAACATTATACATTTTTTGGTTTTTGACCTTAAATAAGACTTCCGACATTATTTGCACACATGAAACATGTGCACTTGGAAGAATCTTACTCTTTTAATAAAATTTTTTGTGGTCTAGATATCCACTATTTCTATGGGAACCAAATTTCATGCTTTCACAGATTATGCACCTTTATACTTTACAACAGTTCAGAAGGTTTTATTTACAATGAAACTTTCTTAAAATCACTCAGCCATAAGGCACAAAGTCATTTTCTCATTTCCTAATAATTCTAGACTTGGACCATATAAAAGCAAATCTTCAGATCTTCAGTTTTGTTTTTTTTTCAGATTTTCAGTTTTAAATGGGAGGGAAAAAAACTGCCTAAGAGAATATTCCTGCTCTAATTTTTCTCAGATTCTTATTTAAAAGAACATTTAATAAAAACCAGCAAATATTAATATGAGAAAAACAGCAAAAACAATAAGAAATAAAATTTTTAAATTAATAAGAAAAAGCTAGCAAAACCTAAACAAGAGGCACAGCCCAATGTAATTAGTTTCAAAAAGTGGCAGCCAAAGAAAGAAGTGATAATGTGGAAGAACAGCTATTAGAGAGGAATATGACAAGGCCCACCCCACTCCTACACTTTAGAAACTGTAATGGTGATTCCACAGAATCCTGAGAATTTTCACTAATTTTACCTAATGTGAGAAAGCAGATTAATTGGGTATCCTTATTTTGACTCTCTTAGAGAAAACACATGCTGGAGCATAAGTGTAAAACAGAGGAAGTTATGTAACTGAATTTCTCTGACAGAAGTGAAGATTCTAAGGCTAATTGAATTAGTGAAGTAAATTTGAAATTGGAGGATACACGTCAAGGGAATGGAATACATTTGACAATTAGGAGAGTTCATCTTGGTACAGCAGACAAAACAAAACCTGGGAAAGGGAATCCAGGCACAAGATTGTCCTTTCTTCTCTCCATGGAAGCAGACTACAGAAAAAGTGGATAGGACATTAAGAAACCAGCCTGAAACAACTGTTCCTTGGAGGAAACATTTAACTCTCAGAAGCATTGTCAAGGGAGTTAAAGTTACCCATCTTAAAGGAGAACAAAGGAAAAGGTCTAGACAAAGCTACAGGGATTCCACAGTGTGAAAAAGCTAAAAAAGATTTGGCATGGATATTAATGGCAATGCATTACAACAAAAGAAGAAAAATGTGAGACATTTTCAATACAAAAGACAGAGAAAGAAACTATACCTAAAGAAAACATAAGGCAAGGAACACAAGGAAAGTAACCACAAATGTTTTTACTATAGATCAACTTGGATTAAACAAAATGAGCTAAAATATGAGAGAAAAAATGAGATTATTGACTTAATAAATCAAGGGTCGGAACTTCTTTAGGTAATTAATAAACTAGAAAGAGCAAAGAACAGATATGGATAAAAAGCAAGTTATTAACATGGAGGAAAGACTTAAGATAATTACAGTGAACACAACTGTGAATGACAAACTGAGCAGAAAAAAATAGATATGGAAGACAAAGAAAATTTCCTATGTGGATAACTGGTGTCTCTAAAGTAAAGAACTCAACATATTGATTAGGAAAATTATTAAAATATATAATAAAAGTGAATTTCCAGAGAATGAAAAAAGAGGTATAAAAGCTTCCAGGAAAAACTGACACTGAATGGTCACACAAATAAGACATATCCCATGGTTAAGTGATTGAACTTTAAGACAAAGAAACATCTTATTTCTAAAGGAAATAAAATGTGACCCAAGAATTCTTAACCCAGAAAAAAGTGGTGAAACATAAAGGCAATAAGCATTCTAAAATATGAAAGAATTGAAGAAGTAATATTTCTGAAAGCTTTTTGAAAAAAAAAAAATTCCTTGATGATGAAACCAAGTGAATTAAGAGATACATCAAATAAAGAACAAAACACACAATTATAAACTTGTGCAAATTTTAGTAACAGAAGATACTTAAATAATATAAATCTTGATGGTGTAAAAATAATAACATAAATCTCAAGTCAGGAAAAGGAAGAGAGGGAGGTATGACAACATGTAAGAATACTATGTCTATCTTTTAGGTACAGAGCCAATTGATACTCTGTAAACTTTAAAAGAGGAATTAAAGACACAAAAAGCAAACAATTGTTTTCAGAATCTATTTTCTTATATTTAGAGATAAATATCAAGGAACAATTTCTTTTTTGAAAAAAACACTTTATTGAAGTATAATTGATATAAAAAAGCTATACATAATTAATGAAAACAAATTGATGAGTTTGGAGATAAATATGCATCCATAAAACCACCACCAATATCAATGCCATAAACATATTCATCACCTCCAAAAGTTTTCTCTTACTCTCTCTATTAATATGTTACTATTTTTGTGTGATAAGAACACAACATATTATCTACCTTGTTGGCTAATTTTTAAGTATATAATACAGTATTATAAACTATAGGTATTGTACCATATGGTAGTTCTCTAGGACTTAGGCTAAGTGAAATAAGCAAGATAGAGAAGGAAAAATACTACATGTTACTACTTAGATAAGAAATCTAAAATAGTCTAACTCATAGAATCAGAGAGTAGAATGGTGGTTACCAGGGGCTGGGGGGAGGAGGAAACTGGGAGGTATTAGTCAAGGAAATAATTTCTTATGATGAAGTAATACTTTTTAAAATCTTCAGCATTTCCTTAAATTTCACTTCAGTTTCTTGTTAAACTCATATAAATTTTCATTGAATACTTATTTTTTAAAATAATGCATGCATTAGGGTCCAACACTTATAAAATATTTTCTAATATTAATTTATTTATCTATCATCTATCTATCATCATCTATCTAAATACCTACCTATCCATCTGTCCATCCATCCGTCTATCCATTTACCTTTATATCTTTCTAATTCATTGCCTGGAATGATATTCAGCTGATATGCATAATTAGGTATGGTACAACAAACTCTGTGTGTTTTTTGCATTTTCCTATATACATTTTCTTAATTTCTTAAATTATATATGATATTTTTTTCCAAAAACAAAAAATAATGATTTTTGTTAAAAAACATACACAATTTGATAAAGCAAGATGGAATGCTTCCATGATTTAAATAAATCACAATCTTCCAGACCTTCATAAAAGGTACTTTTACTTTTGGGACTAATGTTGGTACCAATTTGGTACTCATAGATACTCACCTAGTTCTTTAGGGAGAATCATACCTGATGCATGAATGCCTGAAAAAACAACATTGAAAATTGTCATTCAGCATCTGCTTAAACACTCTCAGTGATGAAGAACTTACTATATCACAAGGTTGTCTTTTGCATTTTAGGATTTCTTTACATTTTTAGAAAATTTTTTCTTTAAATTGGTCTAAAATAACTATCAGTCTTAAAAATAATCCTTCTTCCACATGAGAGCATTCTTATGTTTGGAAAGAGCTATTGCTTGCCCTTTCCTTTTAATTTATCTTTTCCAATTCTGTAGTTCCTTTAATTTTTCTTCATGTATCAGTGCTGTGAATACCCTTACTATTTGGTCATTCTCCTCTGGTTTCATACTTTGTACTGTGTCATCTATAACTGTGGTACTATCAATTCCATTTTCTAGACAGGAATATCTATTAGTGCATTCTAGGAAGGGAATGACCATTTTTGAATTCTGTTCAGTCTTTTGACTGACATGGAGCTCACCATTGTCTTTTTCACAAATGCTGAGAAAAATACCCCTTTTTTTGTATGGCGTAGGTATTTTTTTTTTAATTGGGCCACAGGTACATCTTGTAAATGTCTTATTTTTGTATGTGATTATCTATTATTTATATTTATTTGTTTTTTTTAGGCCACTTTATTCAGCCCATCAAGATGATTTGAAATTTTCTTCTTGTTAACTATGTATTTAAC
This sequence comes from Balaenoptera ricei, assembly GCF_028023285.1. Lineage (NCBI taxonomy): Eukaryota > Metazoa > Chordata > Mammalia > Artiodactyla > Balaenopteridae > Balaenoptera > Balaenoptera ricei. The sequence goes on from NC_082660.1 coordinate 77,457,936, forward strand.
GTAGTCTCTGGTCACAAAATATATCAACATGCTGTCAAGCCAATAAAATTTAAAATAAAATTTAAAGCCAAGGAATCACAAAAGCTACCATATTTTGAGTTGCAGTACAACCCCTCGTTTCACCTTGAGGATGATTAATTATCTCCTTTTAATCAAATCATAGAGACACAGAAGATAATCTTAAAGCTTTAATACAACTTTCCATCCACTACAGGAATTCCTGCTATGGCATCTCTAAAAGTTTCTCCTTAAAGAGTAGGAGGAGCACAAGGATCAGAAAAAAGGAGCACACATTTCTACTCCTCAAGATATTTAAAAATTCTTTTGCATCTTCGTATTTCACTGTGTAATTTTAGGTTTTCATTTTTCTGTTCTACACTTGAGATCAACACAGAATGAGACTCGTCAGTATTCTATATGACAATTTTCTAAGATTTGAAAGAGTTATAATATTTATCTTCAGTTGTCTCCTATCCAGGTTAACACATGAAATTTTTCAAAATTTCTAACATGGTTTTTGTTATAAAGCATTTCAAATGCAGAACATGTAGAAAACAATATTATAAGCAACTATCAGCCAATTACAAAATTTTAATAGTCTCATATTTTTTCAAATTATTTTTAAAAGAAATAAAATGCTGCAATGATCATAGTGATGCATACATGTTTTCAATTTTTGTTCTTTGGATAAATACCCCAAAGTGGAATAGCTGGTTCATATGGTAGTTTATTCTTAATTTTTTGAGGAATCTCCATACTGTTTTCCATAGTGGCTGCACCAAATTACAGTCCATCAACAGTGTACAAATGTTCCATTTTCACCACATCCTCTCCAACATTTGTTATCTCTTGTCTTTTTGATAATAGCCATGCTAATAGGTGCGACATAATCTCTCATTGTGGTTTTGATTTGCATTTTCCTAATAATTAGTGATGTTGAACATCTTTTCATGTGCCTGCTGGTCATCTGTATTTCTTCTTTGGAAAAATGTCTATTCATATCCTCTGCCCGTTTCTTAATCAGGTGTTTGTCTTTCAGTTGTTGAATTGTATGAATTCTTCATATTTTTTGCATATTAACCCCTTATTGAATATATGATTTGCAAACATTTTCTCCTACTCAGTAGGTTACCTTTTTATTTTGTTGATGGTTTCCTTTGCTGTGCAGATGCTTTTTAGTTTGATGTAGTATTTTTGCCTTTGTTGCCTTTTCTTTTGGTATCAAATCCAAAAAATCTAATTTAAAAGATATGTGCACCCCACATTCATTGCAGTATTATTTACAATAGCCAAGATATGGAAACAACCTAAGTGTTCATCAAAGAATTAATGGATAAAGAAGATGTGGTATGCATGTGTATATCTCTATATCTCTATCTAAAATATCTGTATCTATATCATCTATATCTATATCTAAAATGGAATAGTACTAAGCCATAAAAAGAATGAAATCCTGCCATTTGTGAACAACATGGATGAACCTTGAAGGTATTATGCCAAGTGAAAGAAGTCAGAGAAAGACAAATACCATATGATTTCACTCATATGAGGAATCTAAACAACAAAACAAATGAAGAAACAAAATAAAACAAAAACAAACTTATACAGAAATCAGATTAGTGGTTACCAGAGGGGAAAGTGTTTTGGGGTGGGCAAAATGAGTGAAGGAGGTCAACTGTATGGTGATGGATGATAAGTAGACTTATGGCAGTGATCACTTTGTAGTGTGTAAAGATGTAGAATTATAATGCTGTATACCTGAAAATTATATAATAAAATAAAGAATAATAATACCAAACAAAACAAAAAGAAAGAAAATGTTATACACATAGTTATAGTGCCATGTGTGCCTCTCATCAATTCCATTTGTCTTTCTCCTCATTGGTGATGGCTCTATTGAATATTATTGAATTTTGCACTTATTCATACATATGTGAGTTTGTGTAATCACTCATTATATATCTGTGCATTCATTAGTGATATAAAAATTGCTGTGATGTTGTAACATTTTATATACATGATATAATACTGTACTTAAATATGCAACTTGTATATTTTATCTAATGTGGTAAAGATTTATCCATATTGATGCATTTGATCTAGTTCATTCATTCTCACTGCTGAATAGATTTTATTGGATGTATATACCAAAATATATTCATCCACTTTTCAATTGATGTATATTTAGACTCATTCATTCTTTTTAAAAAAATATTTATTGTAGTATAGTTGTTTTACAATGTTGTGTTAGTTTCTACTGTACAGCAAAGTGAATCAGCTATATGTATAAATATATCCCCGCTTTCTTGGATTTACTTCCCATTTAGATCACCACAGAGTAGGTTCTCATTATTTATCTATTTTATACATAGTATCAATAGTGTATATATGTCAATCCCAATCTCCCAGTTCATCCCGCCACCACCCTTTCCCCCTTGGTATCCATATGTTTGTTCTCTATGTCTGTGTCTCTATTTCTGCTTTGTAAATAAGATTGTCTATACCAATTTTTTCAGATTCCATATACATGCATTAATATACGATATTTGTTTTTCTCTTTCTGACTTACTTCACTCTGTATGACAGTCTCTAGGTCCATCCACGTCTCTACAAATGACCTAATTTTGTTCCTTTTATGGTTGAGTAATTTTCCATTGTATATATGTACAATATCTTCTTTATCTGTTCCTCTGTTGATGGACATTTAGGTTGTTTTCATGTCCTGGCTATTGTAAATAGTGCTGCAATGAACTTTGGGTGTATATGTCTTTTTGAATTGTGGTTTTCTCAGGGTTTATGCCAAATAGTGGGATTCCTGGGTCACATGGTAGTTCTATTCTTAGTTTTTTAAGGAACCTCCATATTGTTCTCCATAGTGGTTGTATCAATTTAAATTCCCACCAACAGCACAAGAGGGTTCCCTTTTCTGCACACCCTCTCCAGCATTTAGCTTGTAGATTTTTTAATAATGGCCATTCTGACCGGTGTGAGGTGATATCTCATTGTAGTTTCTATTTGCATTTCTCTAATAATTAGTGATGTTGAGCATCTTTTCATGTGTCTGTTGACCATCTGTAGTCTTCTTTGCAGAAATGTATATTTAGGTATTCCACCCATTTTTCGATTGGCTTGTTTGTTTGTTTTTTTGATATTGAGCTGCATGAGCTGCTTGTATATTTTGGAGATTAATCCTTTGTCATTTGCTTCATTTGCAAATATTTTCTCCCATTCTGAGGGTTGTCTTTTTGTCTTGTTTATGGTTTCCTTTGCTGTGCAAAAGCCTTTAAGTCTAATTACATTCCATTTTTTAAATTTTGTTTTTATTCTCATTACTCTAGGAGGTGGGTCAAAAAAGATCTTGCTGCAATTTATGTCAGAGTGTTCTGCCTATGTTTTCTACATGTAAAAAAATGAAATTAGAACACTCCTTAACACCATACACAAAAATAAATTCAAAATGGGTTAAAGACCAGACAGTATAAAACTCTTAGAGGAAAACATAGGCACATCACTCATTCTTTTATTGATTTTTCTTTTCATTTCTGTCACCAAGAGGCTTACTATGAACACTTTTATACATCTCATTGCATAGATGTTCAGTTTTTTATAGGCTAATTTGGAATTGATTGATCAGGTTATTAGATTTTTGTATCCTGAACTTTACTAGATATTGTCAAATTGCTCTTGAAAATAATTGTACCAACTTATAACCCCACATTCATTATGTTACACTTTCTGTTTCTCCACATCATTGCCAACATTTATTGCCTGATTGATTTTTTGTCAGTCATATGGATGTGAAATAGCATCTTCATTTTAAAATTTGCATTTATTTGATTACTAATGAAGTTGAGCATTTTTTATGTTCATTGGCCATTCTTTTTTTTAATTACCTATCCATTGACATTGCCCATTTTCATTGATTTTTCTTTATGTTATTAATTTGGAAGTATTCTTTCTGCATTCTGTCAGTAATGTACATTGCTAATGTCTTCTAATACATGACTTACTTTCAATTTTGTTTCGATGTCTTATTGTGAAGAGTATTTTAAGCTTAGGGTGGCCAATTTATCATTTTCTTATTATTTTTGTGGGTACTTTCTTTGTGTATAATTGAATAAATCCTATCCAACCCACTGAACATTGCAATAGTATCCTGGATCCCCCTCGAAATGTTATAAACTTTTTTTTCCACATTAAGTTTTTTAATTTCTCTGAGCTAGCTTAGTTTTTTGTACATTAGACATAATAATATTTACATACAGAATTTCTGTAAGAATTAAATGAGATAACATATATAAAAACACAGTATTACAAGAAACAATGCAGTGGCCTTTTTTCATTCTCTGTAACCCTGGATGGGTTCCTGGGAAGAGCACTGCCTGGTTACAGGAACAAATGCAGCCCTAGCCTTTACAAATACATCAGAAAAAATAAGCCAAAGGCAGAAGACACATGCTCAGTCAAGGTTAAAACTAAATGAATTTCGTAATGTGTTCTCTCTTCTCACTTCAATGAACTATTATATTTCAAGTGTTTCATAGAGACAAAAATTAATTTATCCTATTTTTCATAGATGGGAAGGCTTCACTTATGTGCATTAAATTTTGTTATTCATAGAAACATCCATAAGTGGTGGAAAAGAAATTTGCAAAGAGACTTTCTAAGGAGCATTCATTGTAAAATGAGTGGGAAAGAGAGCAAGTGCTATGTCTGTGTGGTACAGGGTGGCATTAATGTCTTTGAAGATTGTCCTAAGGGCATATGGAAAATGAAGAAACATTTATTCAAGAAAATATTGGGAAGAACAGCAAGAATCTGTGGCACTTGAACCATGACTTACTCCTTGTCTTCTTACACCACAGCTCAGTGTAACAGAGACTACGCAAAGTAGATGTGGCCAAGAAAATGGGAATCCCTATCTCCCAAACTCTGATTCTTAAGAAATCCACACGTACACACTATGAGTTCAGCAAATTTGCAGGATACAAGATCAATATACAATAACAATTGTATTTCTGCACACTATCAAGAAACAGTGCAGAAATGAAATTAAGGAAACCATTTCACTTAAAACAACATCAAAAATATTGAAAATATTTAGAAATACATTTAACAAAATAAGTGCAAAACTTAGACTCTGAAAATTACAAAACTTTGTTGAAAGAAATTAAAGATCTAAATAACATAAGTAAATATACATCCCACTTTCATGTATTAAAGACAATATTGTTTTCAGGACAATACTTCTCAAACTGATCTACAGATTTGGTGAAATCCCTATAAAATATTCCAGCTGGTTTATTTGAAGATCTTAAAAGCTGATCATAAAATTCATATAGAAATTGAAGGGACCCAGAACAACCAAAACAATTTCGAGACAAACAAAAATGAAGAATGCTTAATATTTTATTTTTTAATTTTTATTTTATATTGGAGTATAGTTGATTAACAGTGTTGCATTAGTTTCAGGTGTACAGCAAAGTGACTCACTTATACATATAGAAGTATCTATTCTTTTTCAAGTTCTTTTCCCATTTAGGTTCATAGAAAATATTAAACAGAGTTCCCTGTGTTATACAGTAGGTCCTTGTTGGCTATCTATTTTAAATATAGCAGTGTGTATATGTCAATCCCAGACTCCCAATCTATCACACACCCCACCCTTCCCCCCTGGTAACCAAAAGTTTATTCTCTAAGTCTGTAAGTCTGTTCCTCCTTTGTAAATAAGTTCACTGTATAATTTTTTGTAGATTCTGCATATAAGCGATATCATATGATATTTGTCTTTCTCTGTCTGAATTACTTCACTTAGTATGATAATCTCCAGGTCCATCCATGTTGCTGCAAATGTCATCATTTCATTCCCTTTTATGGCTGAATAATATTCCATTGTATATGTGTACAACATCATCTTTATTCATTCATCTGTCGATGGAAATTTAGGTTGCTTCCATGCCTTGGATATTGTAAACAGCACTGCAATGAACATTAGGGTGCATATATCCTTTCGAACCATGGCTTTCTCTAGATAAATGACCAGGAATGGGATTGCTGGATCATATGGTAGCTCTATTCTTAGTTTCTTAACGAACCTCCATACTGTTTTCCATAATGGTAATACCAATTTATATTCCCACCAACAGTGTAGGAGGGTTCCCTTTTCTCCACACCCTCTCCAGCATTTATTGTTTGTGGACTTCTTTATGATGGCCATTCTGTCTGGTGTGAGGTGCTATCTCATTGGAGTTTTGACATGCATTTCTCTAATAATTACCGATATTGAGCATCTTTTTCATGTGCGTCTTGGCCATCTGTATGTCTTCTGTGGAGAAATGTCTATTTAGGTCTTCCACCCATTTTTTGGTTGGGTTGTTTATTTGATATTGAACTGCATGAGCTGTTTGTAAATTTTGGACATGAATCCCTTGTCGGCTGCATTGTTTGCAAATATTTCCTCCCATTCTGTGGAGCGTCTTTTCATTTTGTTTAAGGTTTCCTTTCATGTTCAAAAGCTTCTGAGTTTAAATGGGTCCCATTTGTTTATTTTTGTTTTTATTTCCATTACTCTAGGAGACGGATCAAAAAAGATCTTGCTGTGACTTATGTCAAAGTGTGTTCTGCCTATGTTTACCTCTAAGAGTTTTATAGCATCTGGTCTTACATTTAGGTCTTTAATCCATTTTGAGTTTATTTTTGTGTATGGTGTTAAAGAATGTTCTAAGTTCATTCTTTTACATGCAGTTGTCCAGTTTTCCCAGCACCAATTATTGAAGAGACTGTTGTTTTCTCCATTGTATATTCTTGCCTCCTTTGTCATAGATAAATTGACCAGAGGTGCATAAGTTTTTTATGGGATTTCTATCCTGTTCCACTGATCTATGTTTCTGTTTTTGTGCAAGTACTATATTGTTTTGAAGACTGTAGCCTTGTAGTATAGTCTGAAGTCAGGGAGCCTGATTCCTCCAGCTCTGTTTTTCTTTCTCAAGATTGCTTTTGCTACTCAGGGTCTTTTTTGTCTCCACACAAATTTAAGATTTTCTGTTGTATTTCTGTGAAAACTGCCACTGGTCATTTGATAGGCCTTGCATTGAATCTGTAGACTGCCTTAGGTAGTAGAGTCATTTTGAAAATATTCATTCTTCCAATCCAAGAAGATGGTATATCTTTCCATCTGTTTGTGTCATTTTAAATTTCTTTCATCAGCATCTTATGGTTTTCAGAGTACAGGTCTTTTGCCTCTTTAAGTAGGTTTATTTTATTCTTTTTGATGTGATGGTAAATGGGATGGTTTCTTTAATTTCTCTTTCTTATTTTTCATTGTTAGTGTATAGAAGTGCAATGGATTTCTGTGTATTTATTTTGTACCCTGCAACTTTACTGAATTCATTGAAGAGCTCTAGTAGTTTTCTGGTAGCATCTTTAGGATTTTATATGTATACTATCATGTCATCTGCAAACAGTGACAGTTTTACTTCTTCTGTTCCAATTTTGATTCCTTTTACTTATTTTTCTTCTCTGATTGCTGTGGCTAGGGCTTCCAAAACTATGTTGAATAAAAGTGGTGAGAGTGGACATCCTTGTCTTATTCTTGATCTTAGAAGAAATGCTTTCAGGTTTTCCCCATTGAGAATTATGTTAGCCATACGTTTGCCATAAATGGCCTTTATTATGTGGAGGTATGTTCCCTCAATGCCCACTTTCTGTAGAGTTTTTATCATAAATTGGTGTTGCCACACCCCCCAGGCTTGGGAGCCTGACGTGGGACTCAGAACATTCACTACTGTGGGAGAACATTTGTGACATAATTATTTTCCAGTTTGTGGGTCACCCACCCGGCAGGTGGGTGATTGATTTTATCGTGATTGCACCACTCCTAAACTCTTGTTGTGGCTTCTTCTTTGTCTTTGGATGTAGGATATCTTTTTAGGTAGCTTCCAGCTTTTTCTTTTTGTTTTCTTTTGTCCATGGTTGTACAGAAGTTAACTGTTATTTTGGTGTTTTCATAAGATGTGAGCTCATGTCTTTCTACTCTGCCATATTTTCTCTGTCTGAGAAGGGTTAATATTTTCTAATTTTAAAATTAATATGAAGCAAAAGTAATCAAAATGATTTTGTATTGGAATAAGAATAGCTGTACAGAAGAGTGGAATAGAATTAAAAGTCCAGAAATAAAACCTCACATTTTATGGTTAATTCATTTTTGTCAAAGGAACTAAGATGTTTGAATGGCATAAACAAGTAGTACTGGTAAAACTGGATACCCCCATGAGAAAAAATGAACTTGAATTCCTTCCCCATACTATACTGAAAAATCAACTCAAAAGGATCATAGACCTAAATGTAAGGGTTACAACTATAACACTCTCAGAAGCAAATATAGAAGTAAATATTGCTGAATTGGGGTTAGAGAAAGGATTTTTACATGATATCAAAAGCACAAGGGATGAATATGAAACTTCTTTTACAATTGAATAAAAATAATAAATTACATAGGAATAAATTTAACAGTGTACAATATTTGTACACTGAAAAATACAAAATATTGTTGAAAAAATTTTAAGGAGCTAAATAATTGGAAAGTCATTTCATGTTCATGGATAGAAGAAAATATTGTTAAGATGGCAATATTAAGTAAAGCAATCTACAGATTCAATGCAATCTCTATAACTACCTTAGTGTCTTTTTTTTTTTTGCAGAAGTGGGAAATTTGGTCTTAAAATTCCTATGTAGCTGTAAGGGACCTCAAATAGCCAAAACCATCTTGAGAAGGAAAAACAAAGAAGACTCCTCATTTCTTATTTAAAACTTACTACAAAGGTTCAGTAATCAAAACAGTGTAGTACTGACGTAAGCATAGACAAATAGACCAGTAACGTGGAATTGAGACTTCTCAAATAAACCCATACTTCTGTGGTCAATTGCTTTTTGACAAGGACGAAAAAACTTTTCAATGGAGAAAGAATAGTCACTTTAAAAAATGATGCTGGAACAAGTAGTTATCGACATCAAAGTGAATAAGTTGGACTACTTACCTGACATCATATATAAAAACCAACTCAAAATGCACCAACAACCTAAATACAAGAGTTAAAAATATAAAACTCTTAGAAGTAAATTTACGTGTAAATCTTAATGATCTTAGTTTTGGTAATGGATGCTTAGTTATAACGCCAAAAACACCAATAAGAAAACAGTAGTTGAATTGGACATCATTAAAAATACAAACTTTGTGCATCAAAAGACAATATCAAGATAGTGAGAAAACAACTTACATAGTGGAAGAAAAAATCGCAAAGCATATATTGAATTAGGGCCTAGTATGAAGAATATAAAAAGAACCCTTACAACTCAAATACAAAATCATAAATAACCCAATTAAAGCATGGGCAAAAGGCTTAAATACACATTTCTCCAAATAAGATATGCAAATGGACTATAAGCACATAAAAAGATGCTTAACATTATTAGTTACTGGGAAAATGCAAAAAAAAATCTCAATAAGGTACCACTTTACATTCACTAAGATGGTGATAATTAAAAACAAGAAAAGAAAATAGCAAGTTGTGTTGGTGAAGATGTGGAGAAATTAGAAAAAGTGTACTTTGCTTGTGGAAATGTAAAATGGTGAATCTGCTGTGGAAAACAGTTTGGCAGTAACTCAAAAAGTTAAACATAGCATTAACATATGACCCAATAATTCCTCTCCTAGGTATGTATATCCCAAATTATTAAAAATAGGTATTAAAACAAATATTTGTACTTGAATGTTTATAGCAACACTACTGACAATATCAAACATGGCAAAATAACACAAATGTACATTAACTGATGAATGGATAGAAAAATGTGGTACAACCATACAATGGAATATTATTTAGCCATAAAACAAGTGAAGTTCAGATGCATCTTTTCAAATTGGAGTTTTCTCTGGACACATGCCCAGGAGTGGGATTTCTGGGCAATTTTATTTTTAGTTTTTTGTTTGTTTTTTACTTTTTATTTTATATTGGAGTATACAGGTGATTAACAATGTTGTGTTAGTGTCAGGTGTACAACAAAGTGATTCAGTTATACATATACATGTATCATTTATTCTTTTTCAAATTCTTTTCCCAATTAGGTTGTTACATAATATTGAGCAGAGTTCTCTGTGCTATAGAGTAGGTCCTTGCTGGTTATCTATTTTAAATATAGCAATGTGTACATGTCAATCCCAAACTCCCTAACTATCCCTCCCTCCCCCACAATCTTCCCCCCTGGGAACCAAAAGTTCATTCTCCAAGTCTCTGAGTCTGTTTCTGTTTTGTAAATAAGTTCATTTGTATCATTTTTTTAGATTCCGCATATAAGTGATGTCACACTATATTTGTCTTTGTCTGACTTAATTCACTCAGTATGACAGTCTCTAGGTCCATCCAGGTTGCTGCAAATGGCATTATTTCATCCTTTCATATGGCTGAGTAATAGTCCATTGTATATATATTTACCACATCTTCTTTATCCATTCCTCTGTCAATGGACATTTAAGTTGCTTCCATGTCTTGCCTATTGTAAACAGTGCTGAAATGAACATTGGGGTGCATGTGTCCTTTCGGACCATGTTTTTCTCCAGATATATGCCCAGGAGTGGGATTGCAAGATCATATGGTAGCTCCATTTTTAATTTTTTGAATGAACTGCCATACTAATTTCCATAGTGGCTGCACCTATTTCTATTCCCACCAGTAATGTAGGAGGGTTTCCTTTTCTTCACACCCTCTCCAGCATTTATTTGTAGACTTTTTAATGTTGGCCATTCTGACTGGTGTGAGGCAATAGCTCATTATAGTTTTGATTTACATTTCTCTAATAATTAGTGATGTTGAGCACATTTTCTTGTCCTTATTGACCATCTGTATGTCTTTTTTGGAGACATATCTATTTAGGGCTTTGGCCCAATTTTTGATTCAGTTGTTTGGTTTTTTTGTTATTGAGTTGTATGAGCTGTTTGTATATTTTGGAAATTAAGTCCTTGTCAGTTGCATCATTTGAAGACCTTCCAGTCCACAGGTTTTCTTACTTTGTTTATGGTTTCCTTTGCTGTGCAAAAGCTTATAAGTTTGATTAGGTCCCATTTGTTTATTGTTCCTTTTATTTCTATTGCCTTAGGAAACTGACCTAAGAAAGCATTGCTATGATTTATGTCAGAGAATGTTTTGCTTAGGTTCTCTTCTGGGAGTTTTGCAGTGTCATGTCTTATATTTAAGTCTTTAAGTGATTTTGAGTTTATTTTTGTGTACAGTGTGATCAACTTCATTTACATACATACAGTTGTCCAGCTTTCCCAACACCACTTGCTGAAGAGACATTTTATCCATTGTACATTCTTGCCTCCTTTGTCAAAGATTAATTGACTGTAGGTGTGTGGGTTTATTTCTGGGCTCTCTATTCTTTTCCATTGATCCATATGTCTATTTTTGTGCCAATACCATGCTGTTTTGATTACTGTAGCTTTGTAGTATGGGAGAGTTATGCCTCCAGCTTTGTTTTTGTTTTTATTCCCCCTCAAGATTGCTTTGGTAATTCTGCGTCTTTTATGCTTCCACATAAATTTTAGGATTATTTGTTCTAGTTCTGTGAAAAATGTCATCCCAGCATCATAAGGATGGTTCAACATATGCAAATCAATCAATGTGATATACTACATCAACAAAAGAAAAGACAAAATTTACATGATCATCTCAATAGATACAGAAAAAGCATTGGCTAAAATTCAACATCCATTCATGGTAAAAACTCTTACCACAATGTGTAAAGGGGAAACATATCTCAACATAATAAAACCTATTTATGACAAATCCATAGCCCACATAATACTCAATGGTGAAAAGCTGAAAGCCTTCCTGCTAAAATCTGGAACAAGACAAGTATACCCACTCTCATCACTTCTATTAAACATAATATTGGAAGTCCTAGCCACAGCAATCAGACAAGAAAAAAAAATAAAAAGGTATCCAAACTGGAAGGGAAGAGGTAAAATTTTCATTATATGCAGATGACATGATACTATATATAGAAAATCCTAAAGACTCCACATAAAAACTACTAGAACTGATAAAGGAATTCAGCAAGGTAGCAGGATACAAGATTAACACACAGAAATCTGTTGCATTTCTTTACACTAACAATGAAATATCAGAAAAGGGATGTAAACAAACAATCCCTTTAAGAACCCCATCAAAAAAAATGAAATACTTGGGAATAAATCTCACCAAGGAGGTGAAAAACTTACATGTTGAGAACTACAAAATGTTGATAAAGCAAACTGAAGATGATTCAAAGAAATGGAAAGATATCCCATGATCTTGGTTTAGAAGAATTAATATTGTATTTTTTTCTTGCTCTTGCTCTACTTGGGTAATTTACATTATTGGATCTTCCAGGTCAGTTATGCTTTCTTCTGTATCACCTAGTCTGCTGTTAATGCCTTCTATGATGTTTTTCATTTCATTTATTGTAATTTTCAGTTTGGACTGGTTCTTTTTTATATTTTCTAGTTCCTTGATAAAATGCTGGCTGTGTTATCTATTCTTTTCTCTAATTCTGCTATTGTTCTTATTATTTATGTTTGGAAAATATTTTTCTGGCAAATTAGTTATTTCTGTTTTATTAGTTGTTATTTCAGGTGTTTCTCTTGTTCTTTCAATTGAAACATATTCCTCTGTGTTCTCATTTTCCTTAACTTTTTTTGTCTCTCTGAAATTAGGTGAAGCAGTTACCTATTATGGTCTTGAAGGGGTGTTTTTCTGTGGGAGCATCCTAACACAGTCTGTGTGTACCCAATAGCTTTGGTAAGAGAGCTGGATTTGACATGAGCATGAGTCATGTCTTTCCCCAGGGTATGCTGGCAGCTATCACCTTGGTAGGAGGTAAGGCTGGATATGGAGGTGCTAGGACAAGAACCAGGTGTGAACTGGAGTTTCTTCTCTGCTCAACAGTTAGTACCACCCTATTAGGGGTGGATGAGAGTCCTAAGTTGCTGGAGTTGAAGCTCTGAAGTTCAGGTCTGAGTTGGCTCCATTCCCTTTTAAGTGTGTGCACTCCCTACTACCAGCACCAGCCCCCCACCCCAGAGGGGAGTGGTGTTGTGCCAAAGGACCTAGTGTTGGCACTTGGCATAGGTCTGATCATGGGCTGTTGTGACCCAGCCAGTGTCAGGGTCTCAGACTGCTTCTGGTGTGCTCCCTCTATAAGCACCATTAAAGGCTGCCACCACCCCACTCAGATGTTGCTCCGGGTATGAGCCACCTTTTTCCCTCACAACTGAGCTCTCCCCTTTGGCTGCAGCAACCTTCACCCCAGTGTGGAACTGCATCAAGGAACAAGCAGGACTGGAGGGAGCATTGGCCCAGGCTGGGGCACATTCCTGGGTGGTCATGGGAAATAGTTTAGAAACTGTTTAACAGTTTAACTGTTAGAAACTGTTAGAAACTTTTTAACTAACTGGAAACTGGAGAATTACTCTAGTACAACTATGGCTGTAAGAAACATACAGACCTAATTGGGTAGGAAGGGAATAAAAGCATTTGGGTTGGGACCTGTGCCCTTAGGAGAGGACTCAGAGGAAAAGGGAGGTTACACAGAAAACACCCACCCAGGGAAATCAGCAGTGAAAACCACATATTCAATTCCCTAGTCCTGGGGTCCTACACTGGGGAGATGAACACACTTGGCTGGTTGGAGGACTGCTAGGACTAAAAAAAGGGCAATGGGAAGCTTGGATTCTTCCCATGAGAAACACATGTGTTGGCTTGCCCCCAAGACAAGACAGTGAGAGTACTGCTCTAGCTGCTGCTGGGTTCCCTGTGACTGTCTCAGTGTGCTCACCAGCCTAAGACAAGCAAGCACTCCTCTGCTCCCTTGCTCCATGTCACAGCACAGCACTGGATCAGGGGCAGCCATGACTGAAGAGAAGTCTCGACCATGAGACACAGGGGTGACCAGCTCCTGGGGCAGAGCCTGGGTGGAGCAGTGGCAGCTGTTGTTGGCACTTACTCTAGCAGTACATCAGGAGCACCCCAGATCTCTGAAAGTGGCTACTCCTCCACAGCTCACATCCCAATAAGTGCTGAGAGTCCATGCAGGCTCTGAACACCCTGCAATGTGGCTCCACAACAGGGTGAGGCAAGGGAGGCTGGCAGCAGTGATTAGTTGTGAGGGACAAAGGGGACTTAAATCCAAGGTTGCATCTGTTTGAAGCGAGGGAAACAAATACTGGTACCTGCACAGACAGCACATTGGAGACAGCCCAGACCTCCCTCTGTGTCTGACACAAGCCAAGAGTTTTCACTGGCCCCACATGCTTCAGCATTCCTCCTCTCTGAGGCAAGTGTCCTGATGTTGGGAGAGAGGAAAACACACCCTTAAAGGGAACAGAGCCAGCTTGGGCTGAACCTCAGGGCTTCTACTCCAGCAGCCTGGGATCAGACCCCACATCTGATAGGGTGGTGACATTCACTAATCAGAGGGGAAATCCCACCTTACATCTGGCTCCAGCTCGAGCCCCACATACTGAGGAAACATGTGTCTGAAGTCCACATCAAATCCAGCTCTCCCACCAAAGGCATTGGGCACATGCAGTCTGTATAAAGACACTCCCATGTAAGAACACCCCTTTAAGACCACAATAGGTAACTGTTTTACTTCATAAAAGCAGAGAAAGTTAAGCAAAATGAAAAGGCAAAAGAACTGCTCTCGATTAAAAGAGCAAGAGATTGCCTTGGGTAGTATAGTCATTTTCAAATTACCAATGGCATTTTGCGCAGGAATGGAATAAAAATTTTTAAATTTGTATGGAAATACAAAAGACCCTGAATAACCAAAACGATCTTGAGAAAGAAAAACAGAGCTGGAGGAATCAGGGTCTCTGACTTCAGACTACACTACAAAGCTACAAAATCAAAACAATATGGTATTGACACAAAATCAGACATATAGATCAATGGAACCAGATAGAAAGCCCAGAAATAAACCCACACACCTATGATCAATTAATCTATGACAAAGGAGGCAAGAATATACAATGGAGAAAAGACGGTCTCTTCCATAAGTGGTGCTGGGAAAACAGGACAGCTACATGTAAAAGAATGAAATTAGAACATTCTCTAATACCACACACAAAAATAAACTCAAAATGGATTAAAAACCTAAATATAAGGCTGGATACTATAAAATTCCTAAAGGAAAACATAGGTAGAAAACTCTTTGACATAAATCACAGCAGTATCTTTTTGGATCCATCTCCTAGAGTATGGAAATAAAACCTAAAATAAATAAATGGGACCTAATTAAACTTAAAAGCTTTTGCACAGCAAGCCTTAAAGGAAATGAAAAGACAACCTACAGAATGGAAGAATATACTTGCTAATGATGCAACTGAAAAGGGATTAATCTCCAAAATATACGAACAGCTTATACAGCTCAAAAAAAAAAAAAAAACAATAAAAAAAGTGGGCAGAAGACCTAAATAGACATTTCTCAAAAGAAGCCATACAGATGGCCAAAAGGCACATGAAAAGATGCTCAACATCACTAATTAGAGAAACGAAAATAAAAATTACAATGAGGTATCACCTCACACTGGTCAGAATGGCCATCAAAAAGTCTACAAGTAATAAATGCTGGAGAGGGTGTGGAGAAAATGGAACCCTCCTACACTATTGATAGGAATGCAAATTGGTACAGACACTATGGAGAACAGTATGGAGGTTCTTTAAGAAACTTAAATTAAAACTACCATGTGATCCTGCAATCCCACTCCTTGGCATATATTCAGAGAAAACCATAATTGTACCCAATGTTCATTGCAACACTGTTTACAGTAGCCAAGACATGGAAGCAACCTAAATGTCCGTCGACAGAGGAATGGATAAAGATGTGGTATATATATACATGCACACACACACACACACACACACACACACACACAGAGGGATATTACTCAGCCATAAAAAGAATGAAACAATGCCATCTGCAGCAACATGGATGAACCCAGCGTTTATCATGTTAAGGGAAGTAACCCAGACAGAAAAAGACAAATATATGATATTGCTTATATGAGGAATCTTTAAAAAAAATGATACAAGTGGACTTATATACAAAAGAGAAATAGATCCACAGACATAGAAAACAAACTTATGGTTACTAAAGGGAAAAGGGGGGAGGGATAAATTAAGAGTTTGGTGTTAACATATGCACACTACTATATATTAAATAGATAACCGACAAGGACCTACTGTATAGCACAGGGAACTATACTCAAATTTTTTTAATAACCTATAAGGGTAATTATAATATTGTAATAACTTTGTATGGGAACAGATGGCTATTAGACTTATTTTGATGATCATTTCATAATGTATGCAAATGTCAAATCACTGCGTAGTATGCCTGAAGCTAACATAATATTGTACGTCAACCCTATTTCAGGAAAAAAAAAAAAAATTGACAAAATCCAACAACCTTTCAAGATAAAAAACACTAGGCACACTAGGAATAGAAGGGAACTTCTTCAACATGATAACAGTCATATATGAAAAATCCAAAGCTAACATCATACTTAATGTTGATAATCTGAAAATGTTTCCTCTAAGACCAAGAATAAGATAAAGATGATAAGTTTTGCTACTTCTATTTAACATAATGCTCACAGTTTTAGCAGGAACAAGTAGGCAAAAAATGAAATACAAGCCATTCAAATTTGAAAGGAAGGAGCAAAATTATTCCTGTCCTTAGATGGCATGATCTTTATTTAGAAAAATGTAAAGAATCCAAAAAAAAATTTGGTAAAGCAATGAACAGTACAAAAAAGAAATTAAGAAAATAATTTCATTTACAGTAGCATGAAATAACATTCTTAGAAATAAAGTTAATAAGTGAGGCAAAAGACTTGTGCAATAAAAGCTATAAAACTATGTTGAAAGATATTGAAAATAATGTACATAAATAGAAAGACATCCTGTATTCATGGAATTGAATAATTAATATTATTAAGAAATTAATGATCAAAGTAATCTATAGATTCCAGGAAATTCAAAACAGTGTTCTTGCAGAAAAATAAAAACCCATACTAAAATTCATATGAAATATCATGAGACTCTGAAAACCAAATCACTCTTGAAAAAGAAGACCAAAGTTGGAGAATTCTTATTTCCAATTTCTAAAATTATGATAAAGCTATGGTAATCAAATCAGTGTGGTACTGTCATAAAGAGACATATAGAAAAATGTAATATAATAGAGAGCTAAGAATTAATCCCTCACATCTACACATCTATGGTCACTTGATATCTGACCATTGAGTACCAAGACTATTCAATGGTAAAAAGGCATTCTTTTCAACACATGGTTCTGTGTCAACTAGATATTCACATGCAAAATAATTAAGTTGGATGTTTGCCATATAACAGATACAAATATTGACTTAATATGGATCAAAAACCTTAACATGGAGATAAAACTATAAAACTTTTAGAAGAAAACATAAGAAGAAACCATGACATTGGATTTGGCAATTATTTCTTGGATATGGAACCAAAAGCACAGGCGACAGAAAAAATATATATAAATTAGACTTCATCAAAATTAAAACTTTGTGCATCAAAGGACATTATCATAAGAGTCAAAGATACCCTACAGAATGGGATAAAATATTTGCAAATCATATAACTGATAAGGGATTATTATCCATAATTTACAAAGAATTCCTGAAACTCAACAACAAAATGTCTAACAATCCAATTTAAATATGAGCAAAGGGTTGATAGACATTCTCCAGAGAAGATATACAAATGAGATTAAAAGATACTCAATATCATTAGTCATTATGAAAGTGCACATCAAAACTACAATGAGATACCACTTCACACCCACTAGTATGATCATCATTATAAAAGGGGAAAATAAACAAGTGTTTCTGAAGATGTGTAGAAATTGCAACTCTCATGCATTGCCAATGCCAATATAAATGGTACAGCTGTTGTTGAAAATAAGTTGACGATTTTTTAAATTACTTTTTATTGGAGTATAGTTACTTTTCAATGTTGTGTTAGTTTCTACTGTACAGCAAACATTGAGTAGAGTTCCCTGAGCTATACTGTAGGTTCTCATTAGTTATCTATTTTATACATAGTATTAATAGTATATATATGTCAATCCCAATCTCCCAATTCATCCCACTCCCCCACCTTTCCCCCCCTTGGTGTCCATATGTTTGTTCTCTACCTCTGTGTCTCTATTTCTGCTTTGCAAATAAGATCATCTATACCACTTTTCATGTTGATGGTTTAATACTTTGCGTATGTCATCTTCTTTTGGACCATACACTTACCAGTGGTGTGCTGAAGCCAGTTTATATCAGCTCTCAAGAGATGATTGTTAAATATTCAGGAATTTTGGCTGTTTTTGTTAAACCATTGTTAACTTCATCTTGACCATGGCGCGACTATTTACATCATGGAAGTCAACATACACTCCATACAGGAGGTGTATGCCTATTTTTAAGAGCAAGTTTATCAGAATACTACTTTAAATCTTTCTATGAGTGTTTTTGTTTTGTTTTGTTTTGTTTTGTCCAACTAAGATATCTACTAGCTTCCCCCTGAAGTTTTTTTCAGTGATCTTAACAAAGGTACTTATAGTACAGTTATTCTTTACCCTGTATTTGTTCTTGGTCCACATCTTTGGGTGATTTTGATTGAGTGATAAAAATTTTTAGTTTTAATTACTTTCTAGACTTTCTATCTTTATGCTAATTTTGCCTGCAAATTATCCAGTTATTTTCTGATATCATCTCTGTCTTGATTATTGTAGGTGGTAATTTTTTCGAATATCTCACTACTGGTATAAAACTACTTGCCATTTCTCCAGCTTCGTATAAAAATTTCCTTGTTATTTTCCCACTGTCCTATAACAGATATTTTATGTCCCACTACTGGGTCTTAAAACCAATACCACACATGTTAAAGTGTTTTTACAATAGCACCTCACCCAAATTAACATTTATATTTGTTGATTTTTACTACGATAATGCTTCATAACAACCCCACCCCAGGCAAAAAAACTCTTCATTGGTTAAAAAAATATATTTATTCTTACTCATGTATTTATGGTTAGCTAATATAGGATGGGCTTGGCTGATCTTGACTCCAAGCTGCATTTTGGATCCAGGTCAGTTACCTGAGTCTCTTGTTCAGCTTGGTGTCAGGATATAACAGGCATGCTCTTTTCATGGCTTTAGCAGAAATGCAAGAGGGCAAGTCCAACTGTGCAAATATGTTTTAAGCCTGTGATTGTGTCACTTCTGAAAACAACTCGTTAGCTAAAGTAATTCACATAGCAACGTCCAAAATCAAGGGACATGGATGTATACTCTGTCCACTAAGAGGCCACAGCAAGTCATATGATAGCTCCAAATAAGTGAAGCAGTGAAATACATTGTTTCCATGGAGGTGAGAAGGTTCCCAAATATTTGTCAAACAATAGTCTAATGTACAACATGGGCACTCAATGAATTTGTTAAAGATTGAATGAATAAAGAAATGACACTGTGTTACATGTATCTTTTAATGTGAGTGTAAAGGTGAGCAAAGGGATGGAGCAAGATGTGGGGGGAATGTGGTATCAAGGAAGTGATTTTTTCAATAAAATAGATACAAGAGTATGTTTCATGTTTATAAGCTAAAGGAAAGACACTGTAGAGAGAGAGAGACTTATGATTGAGAACAACAGAAGTGTTGGTTTAAGAAGAGAGATTTCCTCAAATGTAAAACAGGCGATGATAATGATGATGATGATGATTATGATGATAGCTAACATACACAAACATATAGTGCTTACTCTTTGTGAAGACATTGTTCAAAGCATTGCACACACAGTACTTATTTAAACCTTATAGTAACTCTATGCACAAGCTACTATTATTTTCTGTACTATAGAGATGAGGAAAGTGAGACAGAGGAAGTTTAAGCAATTTGTCTGAGGTTGTAGAACTAATAAGTGATAGATTTAGCATGAAGGAAAATTGATTTGGATGTAAAGTTTTACATCTGATGCTGTAAAATGATGGTATCTGATGCCTTCTATTTTCTCAATAAGGTTTTGTTAAGACTGTCAGCTGAGAATGAGTGAGCAGGTGGAAATATCAGACATTTGAAAATAACAAGTTTTTAAATAGCTATCTTAGATAGTGAGAAAACATTTTAACAGGGACATGAGATGATTTTTTGGCCTCATTAAGTGGACATTTGAAGGTTATAATCATGAATTTAAAATGAATTCAATCTCTATGATATCCAATCTTGAGTAAGCTATAGAGGAAGCTGGGTCATCAGATGACCTTTAGGTTTTACAAAATTCAACTAGATAAAATGGATATTCCAATAAATATTTGCCAATATGAGACAGATGAAAAATACACCCTCCTGAGCCCCTGTAGATACTCAGCATTAGCAACAATTAAAAGCAGCTGTACTGGGAACCTCCAGTACCAATCAGAAAATTGAGGGCCTTGTAGAGGAACTTCTAATCCCTCTTCCCCTCAAAATGTCAAGGTTTTTCTCTGTTGTATTCAGTAACTTATCTGGAGAAGAGCCTGATCCAAAAAAGGCCTATCCTTTCAGGCCATGGTTTCATCACTCAGTGGTTAAACTATGAGGAGAGAGTGTTTCCTTTGTCCTATTGAAGATCATTGAAGTAGTAAACAGCTCTTCAACCTAAGACATGAAAAGAACATTTATACTGCATAGATGAAAACTATGTAAGATCTGATCAATCCATTCACACTATATTGTAAGCAAAAATCTGGCCATGATAAAATTTTCAATATTCAAGTATATATACATAAATGGGCTGAAAGTTAACAACATAGTTTCTGAGAAAATGTAAACTTTTCAGTGGGAAACAAGGGTGAATTTTAGGCATATGTTATTTTGTATTGTCAGTTAAATTGAAGAAAACATGGTATCTGTGAAACAATGAATGGAAAAGATAAAATTAAAATACAGGAGAGTAAGTTGAAAACAAAACTGATTGAGACAGAAAAGAATAGAAAGAAGGTAAAACAGCCTAGAAAGAAGTGCATTGAAATGAAATTTGTGATAGTAGACTTTGGAGTTACCTAGAAAGCAATATAGAACAGCATACATTATACAGAAGATTGAATCAGTTGAATGAAGAAAAAATCTGAGAAGCTATACCAGAATATGGAAGAAAAGATAAGAAGGAAATGAAAATGAGAGAAAAGGTGATTGAGATGAAGGATAGAGACTAGGAAGCCAACACACAGATAATTGGTGCTGCTAATAAAGACAGAAATAAAGATATACATTTAAAGATATAATCAAAGAAAACATATTGAAATGGTTTGCAACATACTAGGTAAAGTTATGAAAAAGAGACCAACATTCAAACGCACACACACACACACACACACACGTGAAAAATTTTGAACTTCAATTATAAAAAGAATCTAATAAGCATAGAGAAAATAAGGGACTTATAAAAAGGACAAGATTCTAGTTGCTCTCAGAATTATTTTACACAATATTACTTTTCAGAAGATAATGGAGAAATATCTAAGATTTTAATTAAAAAGGTTGTCATTCACAAATCATACTCTGCCAAATTGTAAATCATGTCATCTAATTTCAACAAAAAGTTATTCTAACTTATACAAAGGCTTATACAAAAGCATCCTGTTATTGTGCCATTTCTGGAAACAGACAACATAAATAATACTTGGAAAAGTATTCTGTCATATACAAGAGATGAGTCCAAATAATAGACCAAAAATTGAGTAAATCATAGTATAAAAATTGATTATAAACATTAAATGGAGAAAATTAAAAATGGAATAAATTTGTTAATATTTAAATACAGATACAAATTTCATTGAAAATAATTTAAAATGAAAAATGTAGTAATATAAATATGTGTAACTTGAAAATGATAAATGAGGTATAAATATAAGATGGCCCCAAAATAACAAATACTTTTAATTTGATAAATTTTTTCTTCACATAGATAATTGAAAATATATATTTCAATTAAATATAACCAAAAATAAAATTAAAATAGAAGGTATGCTTTCCAAATAATAAGAGCAAAGAAAATATAAAACATATAGGAAAATATAATAAAAAATGAAATACCAATTAAATATGATGGATTGTCAATACATAATTATCATCTATCCTTTTTGATATCATATTACAATAAAACTGATGGAATAAAAAGCACTAGGCTCCAAAAAATGAATACAAGGTGAAAATGAATATCAGCAAATGAGATATTTTAACAAATTTATGGAAAAGAGGAAACAAATAAAGGAGTAGTAATTAATAAAGTGAAGCAGAAGATGTCTCCATGTAGAGTCTGGAAGGGAATAAATTAGAATAAAAAATTGGATTACTTGATAAAACACAGAATACCAAATTTTTACCAAGAGATTTTACACACATTAACTCACACACACGTACCGCAAATAGAGCAGTTTTACTTAAAAGTATAGATGACACTTCCTTAATGAAGTATTAAAAATGCATTATAGCTATATAGTACATAAATACAGCACATAAAAGCAGAGATAATTCAGGACAAAAGGAACTATAATAGGACATATAACATAATTTATCATATCACTACCTCATAAGAAAAATATATGCTAATGAGATTAAATAAGGAAAACATATTTAATAAAGTTTATTTTCAGTTGGTTTTAATTTTTAAGGACATTTTAAAAAATTAATTAATTAATTTATTTATTTTTGGCTGTGTTGGGTCTTCGTTTCTGTGCAAGGGCTTTCTCCAGTTGAGGCGAGCGGGGGCCACTCTTCATCGCAGTGCACGGGCCTCTCACTGTCAGCGGCCTCTCCCGTTGCGGAGCACAGGCTCCAGACGCGCAGCCTCAGTAGTCGTGGCTCTCGGGCCTAGCCGCTCCGCGGCATGCGGGATCTTCCCAGACCGGGGCACGAACCCGTGTCCCCTGCATTGGCAGGCGGATTCCCAACCACTGCACCACCAGGGAAGCCCAAGGAATATTTTTAAAGTAGGAATAAGAAGATATTCTTTTAAGATAAAGAATTTCTAGCTCATTACAGGAAAAACTATCATATTTAAAGATAAAATGCAATCATTATCATTATATTCATGAATAAAATAAGGCTCTCCCTTTTATCAGTAATAATTAGCCTTATTCTGGAAGTTCTTGCTAATGATAAAAATGATAAAAGAGAGAATTCCTTGGTGGTCCAGTGGTTAGGACTTGGTGCTTTCACTAATGTGGCCCAGGTTCAATCCCTGGTCAGGGAACGAAGATCCCAAAAGCTGTTGTGGTGCGGCCAAAAGAAAAAAAGATAAAAGATATAACAGGTGAATTGCTTGCAACATGTCAGCCTTCTCCCCAATGAAACTGGTTAAAGTTATACAAAAACAACCATTTGAAGCCTCAGGCAATGTTCCTAAGATAAAAGAATAAATGAAGAAACAGCTATTGAAGAAAATCTATAAAAACTTGGTAATAAAGGTGAGAATTTCCAGTACTAGAACAAAATCCACTTCCTCCCAACTCAGTGAGATGGAGACTCCACTCTAGACTGTTACAGCCAATAACACAGGGCTCCCTCACCTCCAGCTTCTAGTCAGAGGCTTTCTTTTTGTAAGGAGCAGGATTTCAGCATTTCACATCCTGCCTTAAGCTACCTGTTGCTGAGGCTAAATCCTGGTCACATTATTTTCAAGAGGTGGAGAATCCATTCTTCCACCCAGCTCCTACTCAAAGAATGGTAACTCCACCTTGAATATGTCATACTAAGAATACTAGGGCCGTGATTGACCTTACTGTCGTTCATGAGGCAGTGGTTCCAAACCTAGTGGCAAGCCAAGAGGACCTCAAAGTGCTGCACCCTCTAGTAAGTTCTTTTCCCAAAAGAATTGACTTCATTTGTAACAGAGAGCTTCTTAAAAGCTTCTTTCAAATCTAAAGAAGCTCTTAAAAAAGGTAGAGGCTATAGTGAAATACACTGGAAGATTTATGGATTGAATGAGGATCAGCTAATTTGTAAGAGAGAATTGGGATATAAAAAATCTGGGGGAAGCCATCTTGTGGTCAGAACAAATATCAACCTCAGACCCCAGAAACTATTCCTTCACAGGAACCACAATTTGATTTGGCTACCTTGTAGAGGAAATTCTGTCCCAAAGTATTGGTCAAAATAATAGAGCAATAAGAGAGCAATTGGAGAAATTTAACATCTTGTCAGGGAAAGGGAGAAAGACAATTCTACCCATATCAATATCATCACAGGGTGACTGTGAGCCTATCAGAAGCTGAGGATCCCTGAGGAGCAATATTAGACTCTTAACACTATCAGATGGGTAGACTTTACTAAAATAATCCAGTCAGTCACTAAAAACTAAACAAACAAATGACAATGACAAGTCTCAGAGTGAGTGAATCAGGACCCAGAGATTACAATATGTTATGTAAAATAGCTAATTTCCAATAAAACATTACGAGTCATGTAAAAAACTAGAAATTATTAATAATACACTGGAAAAAATTCAGGCAACACAAACTGCCTATGAGAGTAAACAGATATCAGACTTAACGGAAAAAGACTTCAAAATATATATCATGACATATTCACAGAACTAAAGGAAAGTGTGATTACAGAAGTTAAGGAATGCATGATAAAAATATGGCATCTAATAGAGACTATCAAAAAGGAGATTAAAAATTGAAAAAAGAATCAATTAGAAATTCTGGAGTTGAAAAGTACAATACCTGAAATTTAAAATTCACTAGAGGAGTTCAACAGTAGACTTAAACTGGAAAAAGAAATAATGTACTCAAGAACATATCAATAGAGATTTTACAAACTGAAGCACAGAGAGTAAAAAGAATGAAGAAAAATGAACAAAGCCTTAGTATTAAGTGCAATAATATATGTGTAATGGGATTACCAGAGAAGAAAAGCAAGAGAAATGAGCAGAAAAAATATTCAAAGAAATAATGACAGAAAAGTATCAAAATTTATTTAAAAAAACAATAATTTATGCATACAGGAAGTAAATAATCCCAGTTGGAAAAATACAAAGAGATCCACAAAAAGACATATTATAGAAAATATGCTGAGACTCAAAGACAAGGAGAAAATTTTGAAAGCAGCAAAAGACAAAGAACATATACTTACAAATTAATTCCAATAAGATTAAAAACTGAATTTTCGGTATAAAAAGTGAAAGCCAGAAAACAATGGGTTAAAATAGTCAAAGTGCTCAAAGAAAAAACACTGTCACCCAAGAAACATATATACAAAAATCTTTCTTCAAGGGGGAAAAGTGGGAGGTTGGTGGTGGGAGCTGGGATGAATTGGGAGATTGGGATTGACATATATACACTAATATGTATAAAATAGATAACTAATAAGAACCTGCTGTATAGCACAGGGAACTACACTTCTCTCTACAGTAGAAACTAAAACAACATTGTAAAACAACTATACCCCAATAAATAAATAAATAAATAAATAGCTATGCAAAAAAAAAAAAGCTTTCTTTACAAATGAAGGTGAAAAACATACTCCCAGATTAAAAAAAAAAAAAAAAGCTGAGGGAATTTGTTGTTAACCACTTTACAAGAAATGCTAATGGAAGTTCTTCAGGTTGAAAGCAAGTGGTTCTACCTGTTTAATTGAATCAACATGAAGAAATAAAGAGGAACCGTAAAATTAATAATGTAACTATAGAAAGCTCAGTATTAATACATATTTTCTCCTTTATTCTCATAACTTATTTTTTAATTGTATAAAATAATATGTATATAATATAATGTTGAGTCTATAACATAGAAATATCACATATGTGCAATATATTTGCCAATATCACCACAAAGAAAGTGGGTGGAGCAAAACTATCAGCTGATGAAATGGCTACAGGTGGTAAATTCATAAATAAACTATGTATAACAATAATACTATGATAGGAGGAAAAGAGAATAGAATTATGCAGTAGTAACATTTCTATACATCACTAGAATTATGAGAGTATAAATCTGAAGCTAATTCTGATATGTTAAAATGCATATGGTAAACTCTAGGGCAACCATTAAAAAATTAATTTAAAATGCTGCAATCAAAAAGATATTACAGAAATTAGAATGGTGCACTAGAAACTATTCACTTAATTTAAAAGGGAGCAGTAAAGGAGAAATAAAAATAGAAAAAGACATGATTCATATTAAAAAATTAAAATGTAGATATTAATCCAATTATATTACATGTGAATTAAACAGTCCTACTCAAAGACAGAGACTGCACACTGTATAAAAACATGATCTAATTGTTTGGGATCTACAGGAGACACACTTTAGATTCAAAGATGTAAATTGAAATGAATGAACAAAAAAGATATTTCATGCAAACAGCAACCACAGGAAAGCTAAAGTTGTTATACTAATAACAGACAAAATAAACTTTAAAGCAAAAAATTTTACTAGAGAGAGAGAGGGACATTTTATGATGTTAAAATGTCAATTAATTAGGAACTATACAACAATTATAAACGTATGTGCCCCTCACAACAGACCACCAACCTACCTGAAACAAAACTGACAGAAATAAAGGATGAACTATTCAATTAAACATAATAATTGGAGACTTTAGTATCCAATTTCAATTATGAATGAAAGAGCTAGACACAGTATTATCAGGGAAATAGAACATTTGGTCAACTTAATAAACCAACTAGACCTAACATTCATCCATAGTACACTCCCCAGTATCAAAACAGAATTTACGTTCTTCTCAAGTGCACATGAGGCAGTTTCCTGGTACCCAATATGCTAGAGCATAAAACAAACTTCAACAGACCTAAAAGTATAGAAATAATACAAAGTTCTTCAACAACAATTGAGTAAAATTAGAAATCAGTAGCAGGAAAATTTTGGGAAACTCATGAAGACGTGGAAATTAGACAACACATGTCTAAATAAACAATGGATCAAAGAATAGATCAAAAGGAAAAGCAGAAAATACTTTGAGATAAATGAAATGGAGACAGAACATACCAAAACTTGTGTGACACAACTAACATAGTCCTTGGAGGGAAATTTATAACAATAAATGTTTATGTCAAGAAAGAAGAAAGATCTCAAATCAATAGGTTAATCTTCCACCCTAAGACACTGGAAAAAGGCAAGAGTGATGTCAACAAGATGGCACAGTAGGAAGCCCTGGACTCTTCTTCTGCCCACAAATACAATAATTCAGCAATAATCCATGGACAAATTCCCATTGTGAGAAATACAAAAACTAATTGAAAAGCTTCTGCACCCCAGGTGAATATGAAAAGCAGAGTCAACGAAGCAAGTATGGAGATTCTGGACACTCTTCCTGGAGTCCCTGCCTTGTGATCAGGAAGAGACCCCCTAGTTCTCAACTTCTCTCAAGGGAAGGAGGAATTCGGTTCATGTGTCCAGCATCTCAACCCTTCAGAAGGGGCTCCATAGAAGACTGGCTTCTGTCTTGTCTCTCTTGAAGTTCTGATGGGTCCAGCAGAGTCTAGCTGCCTGCGGGAGAATGGAAATGGAGGTTTAGAATGATAGATGCCATAGACCTTTCCCCTGCTCAGCACAGAGCCAGTGGACAAAAAAAAATCCCAGCTCTCAGATTCCACCTGGGGAGGAAGAGTTGATCCATGAGTACAACGCCCCTATTTCTCTAGGGTTGTCCAAAGAACTGGCATCTGTATAGCTAGTCTATGAATGAAGGAAGATTGGACAGAGACTCACGGGGCACAGAGCATATAATTGAAAGTATGATGAGCAGTCTGTGGGAATGAGGAAAGGGCAGGGACAATCAGCTTATCTAAAATAAGATCCCACCACCTCTAAAGTTTATAGATTTTAGGCATGTGAAATTAAATAAAAACTGGACATAAAATTTAGAAGATACCAACATGAGAAGTAGGAGAGAGAGGCATAGAGCAGTAAAAGCTTCCCAAAATTATTGAATTGTCTTGGGGGAAAAATTTTTACTGAAAAAAGTATTTTAAAACAAATATAAATTTAAATATTTCAGTGAAAATATTAAAGGTAATTATTAAAATAAGAGACAAATAATGTACGATATTAATCCATTAAAGAAATACAGAAAACCCATTTATACCATCATAAGGCAATAAAATGGAAAAATGAAATAAAGAGAAAGCACTAACTGGCAGGCCTGGAATTATAATAAGAGTAAATCAATAAAATTCAACTATTAAAGAGAGAGACTCAGATTTAGTTTTTAATCATTTTATTTTATTTTTATTGAGATATAATTTACATGTAATGTAGTAGTTTTAGGTTACAATGTAAAATTTGATATATGTATATATTAGGAAAAGATTACTACAATAAGTTTAATTAACATCCATCACCACGCAGTTACAAATTTGTTTTTTTTGTGATGAGAATGTTTAGATCTACTCTCTCAGTGACTTTCAGATACACAACACAGTGTTAACTACAATCACTAGGCTGCATATTGCATCTCTAAGACTTATCTATCTTTTAACTGGAAGTTTGTACCCTTTGACCACTCTCACCCATATTACCCACTCCTCACCCATTGCCACTGGCAACCACCAATCTGTTCTCTGTACCTATGAACCTGGTGCTTTTACTTTTTATTTTTAATTTTTTTTAGATTCCAAATATAAGTGAGATTATATATTATTTGTTTTACTCTGTCTGACTAATTTACCTTAGCATAATATAATGCCCTCAACGTTGATTCATGCTATCACAAATGGCAAGATTTCCTTCTTTTTAATGCCTAAATAATATTCCATTATATGTATATATAAATCTTCCTTATCCATTCATCAATCAATGGACACTTTGGTTGTTTCCATGTATTGGCTACTGTAAATAATGCTTCAGTGAACATGGGTTACACATATCTCTTTTGTTTCCTTTGGATAAATACCCAGAAGTGGAATTGCTGGATCATATGGAAGTTCTGTTTTTATTTTTTTGAGGAACCTCCATACTGTTTTCTATAGTGGCTGCAACAATTTACATCCCCACCAACAATGCACAAAGGTTCCCTTTTCTCCACATCATTTCCAACACTTGCTCACTCTTGTCTTTTTGATGATAATCATTCTATTAGGTATGAGGTGATATCTCATTGTGGTTTTTGATTCGCATTTCCCTAATGATTAGTGATGCTGAGCATCTTTTCATGTACCTGTTGGTAATTTGTATGTCTTCAGTGGAAACTTGTTTGTTCCTCTGCCCATTTTAAAATCAGATTTTTGTTGCTATTAAATTGTATGAATTCTCCATATATTTTGATATTAATCCCTTTATCAGATATATTATTTGCAAATATTTTCCTCCATTCTCTACGTTGCTTTTTCATTTTGTTGATGTTTTACTTTGCTGTACAAAAGCTTTTTAGTTTGATGTAGTCCCACTTGTGTATTTTTGCTTTAGGTGTCAAATCCAAAATAATCTTTGCCAAGACCAATGTTTAGGAGCTTACCCCCAATGTTTATTTTAGGAGTTTCATGGTTTCAGGTCTTACATTCAAGTTTTTAACCCATTTTGAGTTAATTTTTGTATGGTATTTTATAGTGGTCCAGTTTCATTCCTTTTTTTATGTTGCTGTCCAGTATTCCCAACACCATCAATTGAAGAGACTGTCCTTTCCCTATTGTATATTCTTGGTTCCTTTGTCATAAGTTAATTGACCAAGTACATGTGGGTTTATTTCTTGGCTTTCTATTTAGATTGGGCTTTTAACAGTCTAGTTCCATTCTGTTTAAAAAACACCTAAAACAAGACAGCACTGATAGATTGAGCATAAAGGTATTCCACTCTTGGCTACATCACCCCTACATCTTTCGTCTGATCCTTGTTTACAAATTGCAATTGTATGAGAATTTACATTCTGTTTCCCACCTTAAGAATATTTTTATTTTTCTGTCAGTGTTAATTATATTTCAAAACAAACATGCAAACGAAAAGCCAAACTCATAGTAAAAGAGATTAGACTTGTGGTTACCAGGGGCCTGGCATTGGAAGAGGGGGAATTGGATGAAGGCATTCAAAAGGTACATACTTGGAGTTATAAGATAAATAAGTACTAGAGATGTAATGTACAAACATGATCAATATACTAAACACTGCTGGATGTTATATATGAAAGTTAAGAGATAAGTCAAATCATTATGCAGTATACCTTAAACTTATAAAGTGCTATATGTCAATTATATCTCTAAAACTGGAAGGAAAATAACTCACAACAAAAACACTGATAGTACTTTCATTCTGAGGCAAAGAGTGGTGAATTTGCCTAAGGCTAATATAGTACCAAGATTTGTACCCAGATTGTGAGGCTCTAGAGTTTGTGGTCTTATCACTGTATTTCCTCTCAAAGTGTTTCACATCCTTTGCACAAAAATGTAAGAATAATTTTGATTTTTTGTGAGAAACTTTAGATTAAGGATTGAAAGTCCCAGGAAATAACAAAATATTAAGCATAAAGAATATCTTAGGAAGCTGGAATCTATAAAAAGATTTGTCTAGGGAAAAGTTTCAGCTAGTAAGTAAAAGTAAGTGACTTTAAAAACTGAACTTTTTGACATTATATTTTTAAGTTTTGCTGTGTTTCACTATAATGTAATCTTCCAAATGTGATCTCCTCATAACATACATCAGAATAGTAATAAATATGTTTTGATATAGGAAAAGAACTGTTTCTTTATCTAAGCTGTAAGCTCCAGGAGAGAAAGAACATCATATATTTTTCACTGGTGTATTAGTATTATCTACCATAGCACTGAGAACAGAGTGGCGTTCAATAACTCTGTTCTATGAGTAAATGAAAACATGCATGAATAAAAGAATGAAATGACCAAAAGCCAATCAATAGGATGGTTGTCACATAAGCCAACCATATCATTTACTTACTTAACCAATGCTAAATCTCTTATTTAATTTCTTTCATAGATGAATATTCAGTTTCTGCTTTAAAACAATCCATTGTACCTTGAATGAGTTTAAAATTAAAACAAGGGTATATGTTTTTATGTGACTATATCTCTTGAATTCTTACTAAGACTAATGCTGACAGGTTAAAAATTATTCTGTAAATTACAATAGATATTCAAGTTTGAAAAAGTCTTGTGTCTGTTGATACATTTAATAAAAATATTATTTTAACTCTACAGATTTAAGTGCATTTGGATCTGTCTTTGTACAAAATGTACTATTGCTTTGCTAACATAAACACATATACATGCATAGATCCAAGTTACCAACTCTAAATCCCATCATAGCTCATTGACTATAAGACTAAAAATATTTCTTTATTGTTAAACACAATTTAACTTATATTGAGAAATGTACTAAATTAATGTTATGTACATAGCAGGCACTTAATAAATAAACTTTTAATTAAATTGATTTTTAGACTATCAGCAGAAAAGATTTTACTGAAAATTCTTCTCTCATTTTCAAAGGCATTAACAGACTTTTAGACAGTCTGCATGTTTTCTAAAGTAATGAAAAACATATCAGTTTGATTAAACAGCTTTTGGAAACTTGCTTTCAGTAAAACATTAAAATTTTGATGCAGTGTTCAATGACTGAGTGAAGAGTAACAGTGTTAAGCCAAAAGAAGACAGAAAAAAAAGTCTGTTAACTCTATATTACTTATAAAATTAATATTTTGGGGGAGGAAAAATATTTTTGGGAGGCAGGAGATATCTTTATTAGAAATTAATGAGAGAAAACATTTAAATGTTTTACCTTGGTTAAAAAATCATGATTATGCTGAGACCCAACTATGGACATTTCTCATTTTCCATTAATCATTTACTTTTACATTTTAAGTTTTATAAGCACAGATGAACATAGCATACTGATAGGTTAATTATATTAATCTTATAGAGATTCAAAGATTTTTCAGGTTATTATATTTTAACAGACTAGTACTGCATGTTTAAATGCAAAATTGTTTTTCCACTAAGGAAACAAAACATTTTTTAGAGCTTGCCTTTATTGTACATTTGGCAAATTTTCAGGAATGCTTACTCTCTTTTTCTCAGTCTTCTAGGACCTATAGACTAGACAGAAATAAAATTATCATGAAGATATTTTAAAAGGTTTGAATCCTCTGGAGATCCCCCCTTCCTTCAGTATTTAATAAGGAAAATCACCTTCTGTGAATTCAATAAAAATTGAGGCCCTCACAAAGATTTATACCATATTACACACTGAAATCCTGTTTACAATAGTTCCCACGTGTACTCAGTTATCAGAATAATATTCTTATACTGTCTGATCACCTTACATTTTATGCCAACAACAGAAAATTTAATATTACATGGTGCAGAGGCATGTAATAAATATTACATGAAATATTTATTTACATAGCCCATGCCTTAAATAAGCTAGGTAGAAAATTAATTTTGGATATTTACATTTATTTCTAATGCATAATGTGAGCTTCTAACCCAATGATAAGACTTTATCATCTGTTTCCATTTTAATGTAGATTTTCAAATAAAAGTCTCTGTATTGTTACAAACATAACTTCAAGTCAACTAATTGATATGTTAGCTGACTATCAACTTACTTTTATATCAGCAGCCTTCATAAACACATTGCTTTCTGTTATTTATAAAAAGAAACTTCCTTTTAAAAAATTGAGGTAGAGAGTCACTGCTCTCATGGACACTCCCATACATTTATTTAAACACACTTATTTCTACTTAACTTAGAAAGACACACCTACATATGTGCAGAAATGCAGTCTGCTTGCAAGGAAAATTCACCATTTAATTTCATACATAAATAAGTCTTTCATATATACCCAAAGTGCTTTAACTAAGATACTATAATGCCAGACATCTGTAGAATTTTGTTTGCACAACACATATTTGTGGTTTATTAGCCAATCTGCTCTCTGTTTACAGTTGCTGCATTTATTTCATAAGCAGCTATAAATTATGTTATTGAACAACTGTGCTCCAATGGATTCCAGAGATCATTCTCTGACAGTGCACACATATACACACACATGTGTACTTGCAAGAACAAAAATTGTAGCCACATAATTGTATAGAACTCAATTCTGGTTAGTAGAATGTTTCTGTATATAAAAAAATGGCCCTCTGAAATAACTGGGTATGACACAGAGAAAAATAAATTAATATAAACCGTACTAATATTAGTGTTACTATAATTATTAACATGGTTCAAATGTAAATTGTTAACATCATTGGAGTTATATTTTTAGTTGTTTTGCATTGAGAATGTTTACAGCTTGGGAAAAATAATGTAGCAATCCCAAAATTGTAAGTGGAAGGTTTGGAAATGTACATATTTGCTACCACAAAATGACTTTTTCTTCCTTAATGCCATGTAAGGACTCAATCGATATATTTATTTAAGAAAAAATAATGAATTGTCATGTTAATAATATCAACTGTTTTAAGAAACCCACATGACAGGCAGATATAGTAGAAATCAATCCAAATAAAGTTTTTCTTAGACATGCAATGAGTGTATTTAAAACCATGTGTCCGGAGCAGTATCCTCCCAATATTGGGGGAGGAAAAGTAAAGATGAAATCATCTTCAACTGAAAATGAAATAAGATATTTCATATACTTAGCCTGAGGCCAATTTAAGGCATTACATTGCTAAAGGATATTTGAAAGTATTTCTGTAAACTGGTGACCAGTTTATAGAATACATCTACATCCATTTGAGTGGCAAGCAAACAGTAGAATAGGAAATACTTTTACAGGAGAATCATATCTAAATAGTCATCATTATAACATCTTGTTTGTTATAATGAGGCTATTTCCATGTTGTAGCAGGTCAACATGCTTAATCATAATGCTTAATCATAATGCTTTGTTGATTTGGTGACAGTGACATCTATTAAACCTCAAATCCTGTATAACAGATGGTTTCATCTAGCACCTGCCCATGGAGATGTAAAGGTCTATATAACAAGACATTGCTGTTTTTGCATTTATCTTTTACGTTAAAACCATATTTCCCAGAGTTGTAAAGTGTTTTTAAGATTTATAGAATTTATTAAAAAAAATTGTTGGTAATTGAGACCTGGAATCCAAGAGGCACTGGATGAATAGAATAAAGCCAGAATGGGAGGAAATGTGAAAAAGCGTTAAGTATTGAATAATGATTCCATTAACATTCACAAGTTTTTTTTTTTCTGAAATTGTAAACAACATTTCCCTTTGGACACTAATGGTAATTCACCATTAAAATAAAATTTAATGTAACAATAATCTTTATGGCCCATTGAATTTGTTAAAATGAAATTCTTCTAGTTTAGTTATTAAACTGTCAATATTACTTCTGTATCTATATATGTCAACTTACTGTGTGTAGAGAAAAATATATTTAAATGTTGGTTCTCATTATTTTACATGATCAAATAATGGTTAAAAGAACAGATATAATTGGTTTTTCTGTGAAATGATCCCCCAAACCATCTTTCCAATGTTCAATGACTACTGCTTAATAGTAAAATGCTAAACTAAATTTTACCATTGCTTCAATTACTAGGACATTTATGGATAAAGTAAAGGGGCTTTGTGAAAGTTAATCATGCAAATACATCAGAGCTCTTTCTTGTTACCAGTCTTGACACCAGTGCATTAGGCAGAGTTGGTAAAAGTGAGTTTTTAAATTAGTCAATACACAAGTGGTATTTTTTATATTTATGGTTTTTGATTGTCTCCCTGTATCACTCTTCTTCCAACTAGATCTTGAGTGTTATAAGGATAGGAATCTGTTGTTGTTGTTGTTGTTGTTCACTGGTAAATCACCAGCATCTAGACTAGTGCCAGGAACAATGTAAGTACTCAATAAGTATTTGTCAAATGAATGAATGTTTAAAACCACATTCTGAGTTTTCAGTAGAATTGATGGGGGAGGAGTCAAGAAGGTGGAATAGGAGGATGCAGAATTCTTCTCTCCTCACAAGTACATCAAGAATACATCTACAAATGGAACAATTCTCACAGAGCACATGCTGAACATTAGTGGAAGAGTTCAGACACATAAAAGGACAAGAAAAATCCCCTCACAAAAGAAAGAGAAAAAGAAAAAGGAATCAAAAAAGGGACCAGCAACCCTGGTGGGAAGCTGAAAGTAAGCAGAGACCCCTGCATTCAGAAAACCCCCCTCACAGTGGGAAAATCAGCTGGGACAGAAAGGGACCTTCAGGGGATCAAAGGAGAAAGCAGTGGACAGTCTATGGAAGGCAGAACAAAGTAAGAGTTGAGTGTATGGTCTGTGCTGCAGCTATGCAGACCTCAGCCTGAGTCATGTGTCTCCTGTTGCAGAAGGGGGATGGGTGCTAAAAAGTGATGTTTGGAGCACGGATCCAGGGAGGGGACAGCTGTTGGCTGTGAAAACACAACCTGATGGGAGAGGAGTAAGGAGCTCCACAACTGGGAATGTTTGAGAAAAAAGCCTGGGACACCAAACAAGCAAGGCGTCATTGTTG
Organism: Balaenoptera ricei; assembly: GCF_028023285.1. Taxonomy (NCBI): domain Eukaryota; kingdom Metazoa; phylum Chordata; class Mammalia; order Artiodactyla; family Balaenopteridae; genus Balaenoptera; species Balaenoptera ricei. Next base: position 77,493,520 of record NC_082660.1, read on the forward strand.
AGGGGCGTGCAAGGGGCAGGGCCGCCATTGCAAACCCTTTTCCCACCGGCCGGCTTCTTTGGCCTCTGCAGGTACTGGGAGGGGCACTCACCTGAGCAGGCTCACCCACCCCTGAAGCCAAGGCCTCCTCCACTCGTGTAGGCTCCAGGGTAATGAGTGCAACACATCCCAAAGCCTCCTTGGGAATCAGCCCTGGGTTCCCCTGCCTGAGATGGGAATCTGCCAGTGCTGATGGGGGCTGAGTGCTAAAGCAGAGGGTAAAGAGACCAGATCCAGGGAGAGGACAGCTGTTGGCTGCACAGATACAACAGAGGGGACAGGAGTGAGGGGCTCCGTGGCCCCTAGAGGAAATGAGGTCTACCTAGGAAATGAGATGCCATTGTTGAGTGGTAGGCAAGGGGTGGGGCCACCACCACCCCCACATGCCAGGCCCTGCCTTCATAGGCACTGGGTAGGACTCCCACCAGAGTGAGCGCACCCCAGTCTCTTGCAACTGCCTGCTGGTCTATGATGCTGCAGGCAATTCATGCACACCCCAGTTGTGGCCACCATATCCCTCTCTGACCTGAGTGAATAAGTGTATCCCAGTCAGCTGCTGCTTTTGCTCCCTCTCACCTGGGCGGGGGACAGATGGCTGAGGGTGGCCCACATGCAGAGGTGGGGCCAAAATAAAAGCTGAGCCCCAGGGGTGGTACAACTAAGGCAGAGGAAAGGAAATCTCTCCATGCAGCTGCACAAGCCACAGATTAAATCCTGTGATTGGCTTGGTAAATCCTGTGTCCATGGAACATATGAATACACAAGTGTTCCCACAACTGATACCAGTCCAAATTTTGCAGCAGTGGACTTTGGGCGCAAGTACTGGCATGAGTTGGGACAGGTCAGAGTCTGAGCTGCCCCCACAGTGCCCACAGAAGATCCACAGATCTACCTAGAGGTATTTGAGGGCCTGCTGAGGAGGTGGGGGTTGGCTGTTGCTCACTGTGGGAACAAGGAAACAGACAGAGGAGGCCCCAGGAAAATATTTCTATTACTATTATTTTTGTTTTGTTTTGTTTTGTTCAGTTGTTGGTGGTGTTGTTTTATTATTTTTCATTTTTTTACTTTACTTTAACTTTTTAAAATACACCTTTTTTATTTTTCTATTTTTATTTACTTTCTTACTATTTTGTGTTTTTTCTTGTTTTTATTCTTTGTTTATTTTTTATTTTTTGATCATTTTTATGTGTTTTGGGTTTTTTTGCATGTGTGTTGTGTTGTTGTTGCTGTTTGTTTGTTTTGGTTTTTACCATTTGTCTTGGATTTTGTATGTTTGTTTGTTTTCTTTTTCTTTTTATCTTTCATTTCTTTCTTTTTTCTCCGGCAGTGCTGTTCGGCTTGTGGGCTCTTGGTTCCCCAAACAGGGGTTGGGCCTGGGCCTCTGGGGTGGGAATGCCACGTCTAGGATTCTGGACCAACAGAGAATTCCTGGGCCCAGGAAATATTAATCAGCATGCACTCTCCCAGAGGTATCTATCTTGATACCAAGACCCAGCTCCACCCAACTGCCTACAGGCTACAGTGCTGGAGACCTCACACCAAACAACCAGCAAGACAGGAACACACACCTACACATCAGCAGACAGGCTGCTTAAAGTTGTACTAAGCTCACAAACACCCTAAAACACACCCCCTGATGTGGCCTGGCACATTAGAGGGAAAAGACTCAGCTCCACACATCAGAGCACAGGCACCAGTCCCTCCCACCAGGAAGCTGACACAAGCTCCGGGACCAATCTCACTCAAAAGGGAGCAGACAACAGAAGCAAGAGGAACTACAACCCTGCAGCCTGTGGAAAGGGGACCATAAACACAGTAAGTTAAACAAAATGAGATGACAGAGAAATAAGTTGAAGTTGAAGGAGCTAGGTAAAATCCCACAAGACCAAATAAATGAAGAGTAAATAGGCAATCTACCTGAAAACGAATTCAGAGTAATGATAGTAAAGATGATCCAAGATATCAGAAAAAGAATGAAGGCATGCTTCAAGAAGACACAAGAAATGTTTAACAAGGACTGAGAAGAACTAAAGAACAAAAAATCAGTGATAAACAGCGCAATAACTGAAATGAAAAATACACTAGAAAAAATCAATAACAGAACAATTGAGGCAGAAGAAAGGATAAGTGAGCTGGAAGATAGAATGTTGGAAATAACTGACACAGAGCAGAATAAAGAAGAAAGAATGAAAAGAAATTAAGACAGTCTCAGAGATATCTGGGACAAGATTAAATGCACCAACATTTGAATTATAGGGGTCACAGCAGAAGAAGAGAAAGAGTCTGAGAATATATTTGAAGAGATTATAGTTGAGAATTTGTCTGACATGGGAAAGGAAATAGTCAATCAAGTCCAGGAAGTGTAGAGAGTCCCATACAGGATAAACCCAAGGAGAACCACACCAAGACAAATATTATTCAAACTAACAAATATTAAATAAAAAGAAAAAAATATTAAAAGTAGCAATGGAAAAACAACAAAAAACGTACAAGGGAATTCCCATAAGGTTATCAGCTGATTTTTCAGCAGATAATCTGCAGGCCACAAGGGAGTGGCAGGAAGTATTTAAAGTGATGAAAGGGAAAAACCTACAATCAAAATTACTCTGCCCAGCAAGGATCTCATTCAATGGAGAAATCAAAAGATTTACAGACAAGCAAAACGTAAGAGAATTAGGCACTACCAAACCAGTTTTACAACAATTGCTAAAGGAACTTCTCTAAGCAGGAAACACAAGAGAAGAGAACAAAAGAGGAAAGGAAGAAAACTTACAAAAACAAACCCAAAACAATTAAGAAAATGGCAATAGGAAGACACATATCAATAATTCCCTTAAATGTAAGTAAGTGCATTAAATGCTCCAACCAAAATACATGGACTGGTCAAATAGATACAAAAGAAGACCCATATATATGCTGTCTACAGGAGACCCACTGCAGACCTAGGGACACATAAAGACTGAAAGTGAAGGGATGGAAAAAGATATTCCATGAAAATGGTAATCAAAAGAAAGCTGGAGTAGCAATTCTTGTATCAGACGAAATAGACTTTAAAATAAAGGCTATTACAAGAGACAAAGAGGACACTAAATAATGATCAAGGGATCAGTCCAAGAAGAAGATATAACAATCGTAAATATTTATGAACCCAACATAGGAGCACGGCAATACATAAGGCAAATGCTAACAGCCATAAAAAGGGAAAAAAACAGCAACACAGTAATAGTGGGGAACTTTAACACTCCACTTACACCAATGGATAGATCATCTAGACAGAAAATTAATAAGAAAAAAAAAGCATTAAATGACACATTAGAACAGATAGACCTAATTGATATTTATAGGACATTCCATCCAAAAGCATCAAAATACACTTTCTTCTCAAGGACACACGGAACATTCTCCAGGATAGATCACATATTGGGTCAGAAATCAGGCCTTGGGAAATTTAAGAAAATGGAAATCATATCAAGTATATTTTCCGACCACAGTTCTATGAGATTAGAAATCAATTACAGGAAAAACAAAATATAAAAAAACAAACACATGAAGGCTAAACCGTATGTTACTAAATAACCAAGAGATCACTGAAGAAATCAAAGAGGACATCAAAAAATACCTAGAGACAACTGACAACAAAAACACAATAATCCAAAACCTATGGGATGCAGCAAAAGCAGTTCTAAGAGGGAAGTTTATAGCAATACATTCCTACCTCATGAAACAAGAAAAATCTCAAACAAACAACATAACTTTACACCTAAAGCAACTAGAGAAAAAAAAACAAACACAACCCAAAGTTAATATAAGGAAAGAATTCTTAAGATTACAGCAGAAATAAATGAAATAGAAATAAAGAAAACAATAACAAAGATCAATGAAACTAAAAGGTTGTCCCTTGGGAGATAAACAAAATCAATAAAACTTTAGCCAGACTCATCAAGAAAAAATGGGAGATTACTCAAATCAATAAAATTAGAATTAAAAGGAAAAGTTACAACTGACACCACAAAAATACAAAGTATCATTAGAGACTACTGCAAGCAAATATATGCCAATAATATGGACAACATGGAAGAAATGGACAAATTCTTAGAAAAGTACAAACTTCCAAGACTGAACCAGGAAGAAATAGAAAATATGAACAGACCAAACACAAGTAATGAATTTGAAACTGTGATTAAATATCTTCCAACAAACAAAACTCCAGGATGAGATGACTTCACAGGTGAACTCTACCAAACATTTATAGAAGAGTTAACACCTATCTTTTTCAAACTCTGCCAAAAAGTTGCAGAGTGTGGAACACACCCAAGTTAATTCTATGAGGCCACCATCACCTTAATACCAAAACCAGAAAAGATACCACAAAAAAACAAAATTAGAGGCCAATATCACTAATGAACATAGACACAAAAATCCTCAACAAAATATTAGCAAACCTAATCCAATAACATTTTAAAATGATCATACAGCATGATCTGGTGGGATTTATCCCAGGGATGCAAGGATTTTTCAATATAAGCAAATCATTCAGTGTGATACACCATATTAACAAACTGAAGAATAAAAACCATATGATCATCTCAATAGATGCAGAAAAATCTTTTCACAAAATTCAACACACTTTTATGATAAAAACTCTCCAGAAAGTGGGCATAGAGGGAACCTCCCTCAATATAATAAAGGCCATGTGTTACAAATCCACAACAAACATCATTCTCAATGGTGAAACCTAAAAGCATTTCCTCTAAAATCAGGAACAAGACAAGGGTGTCCACTCTCGCCACTATTATTAACACAGTTTTGGAAGTCTTACCCTTGGCAATCAGAGAATAAAAAGAAATAAACGGAATCCAATTTGGAAAAAGAGAAGTAAAACTGTCACTTTTGGTAGATGGCATGATACTATATATAGAAAATCCTAAAGATGTCATGAGAAAACTACTAGAGGCAATAAATGAATTCAGTAAAGTCACAGGAAACAAAATGACTACACAGAAAACTCTTGCATTCCTATACACTAACTACTGAAGCCCACCTGCCTAGAGACCACGCTCTGCAACAAGAGAAGTCACCTCAATAAGAAGTCCATGCACCACAATGAAGAGTAGCCTCTTCTTGCTGCAAATAGAGAAAGCCTGCACACAGCAACAAAGACTCAATGCAGCCAAAAATAAGTAAATAAATATATTTTAAAAAGGAATAAAATGCCTAGGGTTAAACCTACCTAAGTAGGCCAAAGACCTGTATTCCGAAAACTACAAGATACTGATGAAAGAAATCAAAGACTACACAAACAGATGGAGAGATATAACATTTTCATGGATTGGAAGATCAATATTGTAAAAATGACCATAATTCTCAAAGCAATCTACAGATTCAATGCAATCCCAGTGAAAGTACATGTGGCATTTTTCATAGAATTAGAACAAAAAACTTTACAATTTCTAAGGAAAGAAAAGAGACCCCGAATAGCCAAGCCATCGTGAGAAAGAAAAATGAAGCTGGAGGAGCCAGGCTCCCTGACTTCAGACTATACTACAAAGCTACAGTAGTCAAGACAGCATGGTAGTGACACAAAAACAGAAATATAGATCAATGGAACAGGATAGAAAGCCCAGAGATAAACCCACACACCTATGGTCACCTAATATATGACAAAGGATGCAAGAATATACAATGGAGAAAAGACATCCTCTTCAATAAGTGGTGCTGGGGAAACTGGACAGCTATATATAAAAGGATGAAATTAGAACACTCCTTAACACCATACACAAAAATAAACTCAAAATGGATTAAAGACCTAAATGTAAGGCCCAACAGTATAAAAATCTTAGAGGAAAACATAGGCAGAACACCCTTTGACATATATCACAGCAAGATCTTTTTCAACCCACCTCCTAGAGTAATGAAAATAAAAACAAAAATAAACAAATGGGACCTAAGTAAACTTAAATGTTTTGCACAGCAAAGGAAACCATAAACAAGACAAAAGGACAACTCTCAGAATGGGAGAAAATATTTGGAAACGTAGCAACTGACAAAGAATTAATCTCCAAAATATACAAACAGCTCATGCAGCTCAATATCAAAAACAAACAAAAAAACAAACAACCCCATCCAAGAATGGGTGGAAGATCTAAATAGACATTTCTCCAAAGAAGTCATACAGATGGCCAACAAACACATGAAAAGATGCTCAGCATCACTAGTTATTCAAGAAATATAAATCAAAGCCACAATGAAGTATCACCTCACACCAGTCAGAAAGGCCACCATCAAAAAACGTACAAACAACAAATGCTGGAGAGGGTGTGGAGAAAAGGGAACCCTCTTACACTGTTGTTGGGAATATATATTAATACAGCCATTATGGAAAACGGTATGGAGCTCCCTTAAAAAACTAAAAATAGAACTACCATATGACCCAGGAATCCCACTACTTGGCATATTCCCTGAGAAAACCATAATTCAAAAAGACACATGCATCCCAATATTCAAAGCGGCACTATTTACAATAACCAGGACATGGAAGCAACCTAAATGTCCATCAACAGAGGAATGGATAAAGAAGATATGGTACATATATAGAATGGAATATTATTCAGCCATAAAAAAGAACAAAACTAAGTCATTTGCAGAGACGTGGATGGAACTAGAGTCTGTCATACAGAGTGAAGTAGGAAAGAGAAAAACAAACATACATACATTAACATATGTATGCGGAATCTAGAAAAATCTTAAAGATTATCTTATTTACAAAGCAGAATTAGAGACACAGACGTATAGAACAAACATATAGTTACCAAGGAGGAAGGTGGGGGATGGGATGAATTGGACGATTGGGATTTACACATATACACTATTGATACTATGTATAAAATAGATAACTAATGAGAAAATACTGTATAGCACAGGGAAGGTACTCCATGCTCTATGGTGACCTAAATGGAAAGGAAATCCAAAAAAGAGGAATTATATGTGTATGTATAGCTCATTCATTTTCCTGTACATGAGAAACTAATACAACATTGTAAAGAAACTATACTCCAATAAAAATTAATTTAAAATAACTATAGATGGATGAGTTTGCAAAAAAATGAATACATAAAGCAAAAAAATAGAATTGATGAATTATATCTAGCAATAAAGTAGATTGTTCAAATATATCAAAGATATATTATTGGTTTGGTATGAAAATAAATCAATGCAATATTCTATCTGCTTTCACTAATGTAGAAAAGAGAAACACAAAATAAAATTGTATGGGGATTCGACTAGAACATTCCACTTTACAAGGGGAGATATTTATTTGAAAACTAAAATTCACTGAAAGACCAGTTTGCTCACTTATAATTTAGAAGACTTGACCAAATTTGACAATAAACATATTTCAAGTAACTGGATTGCAATTAATTACTAGCAAAACTCATAATGAAATGTCATATATCCAAGTGATTAGCATTTATTTTGAATAGCACATGGACAAATCATAATATTAAGGCAATAAGCATTTTAAACACTGAAAAACACTTGTTCTTTTTGAGAATATAATCCTTTAAAATTATCTGCAATAATTGAATTTTCTGCATAATAAAAATAAGGATGTATGCTGGAGGATTTTAGTACTATTTGATTTGTAAGTTCCTTTTAAATGTTATACATATTAAGATGAACAAACTTAATTCATTAGAAATGTTATTAAGCTGTAGATAAATTGTTTCATGACAGGCTGACAAAATGCTTCACTATCTTATTAATGAGACTAATAATAAGATATTAGAAATATTACAACAAAGGCTGAGAAGGTTAACATTTTCTAGGAAAATTATGTCAATAAAAGTGTGAAATTTCTTAGGTATGATATTAATCCTGCATGATAGAGCACATAATGAAAGCATTTGGTTATTTAAATCAGTAGTCAGGAATTGGTTTCAGAAACTCCACAACATCCTCTTCATTTTATTTCTCTCATATATTGGTCATTATAAGAAGTACAAATACATCTCCCAAAGCCTTAAATTCTGGTCCTTTGTGTAAATTATTTCTAATATTTCCACTACTATTCCTGAAAATTTTGAGCCCCACATCATTTCCTACTTTGATTTATACTTTTGTGGACTACATAATAGATTTTGATATTTTCCAGCTGAGGTGTGATACACTGATCACTCTTTGAAAGAATAAAGAGAATTAAAAATACCAGGTTATTTAAAATCTATAAAGGCAGAAATGAATTCTCATCAGATATTTTTTTATAATTTCCATTTTCATAAAATTATGATGAATATGTTCTCAAAACCACAAAACACTTGAAAAAATTATTGCTCGATTTCTTTGGCTAGACACTTTTAGTGTCGTCTTTGACACCCTTGTTCCAGCATCACTATATAAGTAAAGGAAAGAGGCACAGGTGTTTACCAATCTTGTGAATCAAGTAAGTGAATGATTATATATGTTAGGAATATTACAAAGTGAGCTAAATAAATGTTTGACTTTTTATGAGTTTAGATGTTATTGCCTTGAAATTTTGTGTTACTTAGATTCCCCCAAATAGTATGAAGTAACTCAGTGTGTGTTCACTTTAGTTTGTTCTACATTAGGTTGCTCTTTTGCTCCTAACACCCAAATGTTTCTAGCTAGCTTTTGAGGTCTGTACTGATATACTACCATTTACAAGGTTATATATGGGTAGTAGTGGTAACTCCAAGGTCAGGAGATAGATTCCCCAAAAGGACTTAAAAGTGTATCTAACATTCAGTGCTACAAAGTGAATTTTATGCTGAATTCAACATGAACTTTAATGATGTGGAGTTGTTTCTATTCATCTAGAACAAGAAAGAAGTAACTTCTATGAAAACAGTTTTAAAATTTGAGTTGTGACTTAATGACCATGTGGGACCAACTCTGAGCCATTCCTCATTTTTTAGTATACGGATAATGACTACTTTTTATTAATTATTGATATGTCATACTTTACTTATATTAACTCATTTAGTCATTACAATAGCTCTGTGATTTCTTTATAATTATTATTTTTATTTGACAGATGAGGAAATTAATGGTCAGTAAGTTTAAACAATCTGTTTAATATGACAGGGATAGTAAGTAAAAAGTTTAAAATAGAACAAAAACAAGTGTTGCTGGACTTTAGCTCACACATTCTTAACCACTGTGTCATACTGCCCTCCAACAGTATGACTAACCATTCCAAACTTGCTATTACAGATAATGTTTTCTGAAATCTTACTAGGGAAGTCGTTTGATACTGTGTAGTTAATAATACATAGCTTTTTTTTTTTTTTTTTTAAATAACATTTCCATCTTTTGTTTTTTAATAAATTTATTTATTTATTTATTCATTTCTGGCTGTGTTGGGTCTTCGTTTCTGTGCGAGGGCTTTCTCTAGTTGTGGCAAGCGGGGGCCACTCTTCATCGCGGTGCACGGGCCTCTCACTATCGCAGCCTCTCTTGTTGCGGAGCACAGGCTCCAGACGCGCAGGCTCAGTAGTTGTGGCTCACGGGCCTAGTTGCTCCGCGGCATGTGGGATCTTCCCAGACCAGGTCTCGAACCCGTGTCCCCTGCATTGGCAGGCAGACTCTCAACCACTGCGCCACCAGGGAAGCCCAATAATACTTAGCTTTAAGTAGAGGGTGGTTATATAACTAAGCAGATTTCTTCATATACTTTCTTAAATATTTTGAAATATAGGTTACCTCTGAGTTCTAAAGCATTCAAATTTGAAAGTAAAATATCAGTGTAAGTAAACCAAGGGATTTTGCTGGATTTAGACAAACCTTTGAAAAAAATTATGTTTTATTAGCTGAGATCCTCCTTAATTCATTTTGTTTTTTAATTTCTACCCTTTGTTTTTGGTAAATTCATGTACCATTACAAATATATAAAAATCTTTTACGTTTCCTTTTAGATGGAGTCTTGGGTTTTTAAAAAATTTTCTTTCACACTTTTCCATACTTTTAACTTATTTTTAATGTGAAGGGTTTCTTTATAATTTTTATATTAATGACTCACTTATGTTATTTTATCTATATATGTAAATATATAATTTGTTATTTTGTTCTTGGAAAAAGAAATGCAGGAAATTGGTCGAGTCATATGACTTATTAAGGTCTTTTTCAGTACATGCTCCTGAAAAACTATTCCAGAGAATATTATAAATAGAAAATTATTGGGGGGATTAAAAAATTTTCATTTATGATCTACATATTTTTCCTTAGGGTGAATTTAAAGTATATGAATTTATATTCATTCTGGGATTACTCACAAGTTATGCACCCATGGGACAGATCCAAAGAATTTTAGGAAAGGATTTGAAAACTGAACTTGATATAAACCACCATTCAAGTACCAGACAACTCCTTTATGGAACATACCCTGGGGAGAGCAAAATACTGTAAGCAAATTTAAGAACTGAAGTGATATTTGAACCATTGCCTACAAAAGGTGAGATAGAACTTAAAGACCAAATCCAATGAGATTGATTTTTCTGCTAAAACAACAAAAACGAAAGAATCTATCTTCTACCCAGAATTTTAACAGGATCCAGAATCTTACAACATAATATTCAAAATGTTCAGAATAGAGTGCAAAATTACTTGACATAAAGAGACCAAGAAAAAAACTCAATTCTCAAAGGAAAATATAATAGATGCCAACCGTGAGATAAACCAGGTGCTGGAATTATCAAAGAAAGGCTTTAAAAATAGCTATCATAACCATGCTTCATGAAGTAGAGGTTAGCACTCTTGAAATGAATTAAAAAATATAAGCTTGTGGCATAGAAATAGAAACTTTATACCACAACTATAAAAAAGAAAATGGAAACTTCAGAACCTAAAATTAAAATATTTGAAAGACAATTATTGGATTGGTTCAACAGTAAAATGGAGACAATAGAGGAAATAGTAAACATGAAGACAGATTAATAGAAATTACCCAAGTTTAAGAACACAGAGAAAAACAATTACAGAAAAGTGAACAAGAGAATCAAGAAAATGTGAGACAATAGCAAAATGTCTAACAATTATGTCATTGGATTCTGAAAAGCAGAGGTAAAAAAGATTGGAAAAGAAAAATATTTGAAGAAATATATGGTTAAGCCTTTCTCAAATTTACTGAAAATTTACAGATTCAGGATTTTAGAGAAACAAAACATGAAACTAAACTGCTGAAGACCAAAGATAAAGAAAAAAATCTTGAAAGCAGCTAAGAGAAATATAAAACATTACATATGGGAAAAAAAGATTCAAATGATGACTTCTTTCCAGAAAACAAGAAAGTGAGAAGATAGTGGTGCTTAAAGAAAAAACTGTCAATCTAGAATTTTATATCAAGCAAAACTATCCTTTAGAATGAAGGAAAGATAAAGGCATTCTCAGGTGCATGAAAACTAGGAGGATTCAGTGTAAGAATAATTGCTTTAAAAGAAATGATAAGGTAAGTTTTTCAGGCTGAAAGAACTTGAAACATCAGAAAATAAGAAAGAGAAACAAATGACAAACTCCTGGGGAAATATAAGACACTAAATTTTTCTCTCAAATTATTTAAAATACGCATACTGTTGAATGAAAAATTATAACTTTATTGGAATGCAACTCAACATTTACAGATATAATACACATGAATGTTGTAACATAAAGGAGGGAGGAAAAGAGTCTTATATGATTAGAAGGGTGTGATTTGAAGTGATAAGTATTAATCCTAAGTAGACATGAAATGGTAGGTATATTGTAATCCCAACAGTAACCAATAAAATAATAATACGAAAAGATGCAGTCAAAAGAAATAGATAAATTGGAATTGAGTACTAAAACAATTTAATAATCCAAAAGAAGACAGAAAAAGGGGAAAGATAGGAAAAGAGAGAGACATACCAAAACAAATTATAAAACCATAAAATTAAATCCAAACATGTCAATAATTATAGCAAATATAAATTTTCCAAATACACAAACTAAAAGTCAAAGATTTTAAATGAATGAAAAACAAGACCCAGCTTACTGCCTACAATAATTCTACATTAAATAAGAACATACAGGTAAGTGAAAAGAATTAGAAACACTATACTATGCAAACATTAATCAAAAGAAAGCTCAAATAGATGTATTAATATTGGATAAAGTAGACTTCATAACAAGTTAAATTACCAGGAATAAATAGAGGTATTACACTATGATAAAAGGGTCTTTTTACCAAGAAGGCATAAAAATCCTGCATGTGTATATTCTCTTAAGAGCAGAGCTCCAAAATACATGAAGCAAAAACTTATAGGACTAAAAGGAGACATAGATAAATCCATAAATATAATTGGAAACATCAATATTTGTCTCTTACCAACTGATAGAAAAAGTAAACAGAAAATCAGCAAGAATATAGAATACTTGAACAAACTATCAACTGAGTTGACAAAATTGACATTTGCCAAGCACTCCAGCTAAAAGCAGCATAATACACGTTGTTTTTGAGCATCTGTGGAAGATCCACTAAGATAGAAAACAATTCCCCATGGTTAGAGGAAAATATCGAATAATAATTTAAATAGATGCAGAAAAAGCATTTGGGAAAATTCAATATACATTCATGATAAAAATTCTCAACAAAAATGTCTTTATAACCAATTTGACCTATGGGTTCAACTCAATTTTGAGCAAAATCCCAGCAGATTTTTTGGTAGATACAGATAGGCTGATCCTAAAATTTATATAGAAAGATAAAGAAATTGGAATATCCAAATGATTTAGAAAGAGAAGAACAATGTTGGTGGACTTGATTTCAAGACTTGCTGTAAATATACAGTAATCAAGTATTGGTGAAAATACAGACAGATAGATCAATGGACATGATACAGAGCCCAGATATCACAACACGATCAATTGAAGTTTGAAAAAGATGCAAATGCAATTCAATGGGGAAAGGATAGTCTTTTCAACAGATGACACTGGGACAATTGGGCATGCATGTGCAGAAAAACGGATCACAACCTAAAGCTTATACTTCATACAAAAATTGTCTCAGAATATATCATGGATCTAAATGTATATTATAAAACTGTAAAACTGTTTAAAAGAAAATTTTGGAGAGTTTTTATTATAAATGGGTGTTGACTTTTGTCAAAAGAATTTTCTGCATCTACTGAGATGATCATATGATTTTATTATTCAATTCAATTAGTTAGCATGGTGTATCACATTGATTGATTTGCATATATTGAAGAATCCTTGCATCACAGGGATAAATCCCACTTGATCATGGTGTAAGATTCTTTTACTGTGCTGTTGGATTAGGTTTGCTAGTATTGTGTTGAGGATTTTTGCATCTACATTCATCAGTGACATTGCCCTCTAATTATCTCTTTTTGATATCTCTGCCTTTCTTCTCAAGTGCTCATGGAACATTCTCCAGGATAGAGCATATCCAGGGGCACAAATCAAGCATTGGCAAATTTAAGAAAATTGAAATAATATCAAGTGTCTTTTCCGACCACAATGATATGAGACTAGATATCAATTACAGGAAAAGAATGTAAAAAATAAAAACTCATGGAGGCTAAATAACACACTACTAAATAACCAAAAGATCACTGAAGGAATCAAAGAGGAAATCAAAAAATACCTAGAATCAAATGATAATGAAAACACGATGACCCAAAACCTATGGGATGTGGCAAAAGTAGTTGTAAGAGGGAAGTATATAGCAATACAATCTTACCTCAAGAAACAAGAATAATCTCAAATAAATCAACTAACCTTACACCTAAAGCAATTAGAGAAAGAAGAATAAAATACCCAAAGTTAGCAGAAGGAAGGAAATCATAAAAATCAGATCAGAAATAAATGAAAAAAAATGAAGGACACAATAGGAAAGATCAATAAAACTGAAATCTGGTTCTTTAAGAAGAAAAACAAAATTCATAAACCATTGGCCAGACTCATCAAGAAAAAGAGGGAAAAGACTCATATCAACAGAATTAGAAATGAAAAAGAAGTAACAACTGACAATGCAGAAATACAAAGGATCATGAGAGATTACTACTAGCAACTATATGCCAATAAAATGGACAACCTGGAAGAACTAGACAAATTCTTAAAAAAGCACAAATGTCTGAGACTCAACCAGGAAGAAATAGAAAATATAAACAGACCAATCACAAGCACTGAAATTGAGACTGTGATTAAAAATCTTCCAACAAACAAAAGCCCAGGACCAGATGGCTTCACAGGGGAATTCTATCAAACATTTAGAGAAGCGCTAACACCTATGCTCCTCAAACTCTTCCAAAATATAGCAGAGGGAAGAACACTCCAAAACTCATTCAATGAGTCCACCATCACCCGGATACCATAAACAGAAAAAGATGTCACAATAAAGGAAAACTACAGGCCAATATCACTGATGAACATAGATGCAAAAATCCTCAACAAAATACTGGCAAACAGTATCCAACAGCACATTAAAAGTATCATACACCGAGATCAAGTGGTATTTATCCCAGGAATGCAAGGATTCTTCAATATACGCAAATCAACCTATGTGATAAACCATACTGACAAATTGAAGGATAAAAATCATATGATAATCTCAAGAGGTGCAGAAAAAGCTTTTGACATAATTCAACACCCATTTATGATAAAAACTCTCCAGAAAGTAGGCATAGAGGGAACTTACCTGAAAATAATAAAGGCCATATTTGACAAAGCCACAGCCAACATCGTTCTCAAAGGTGAAAAATGGTAACCATTTCCACTAAGATCAGGAACAAGATAAGGTTGCCCACTCTCACCAGTGTTATTCATCATAGATTTGGAAGTTTTAGTCACAGCAATCAGAGAAAAAAAAATAAAAGAAATCCAAATCGGAAAAAAAGAAGTAACACTGTCGCTGTTTGCAGATGACATGATACTATATATAAAGAATCCTAAAGATGCTACCAGAAAACTACTAGAGCTAATCAATGAATTTTGTAAAGTTGCAGGATACAAAGTTAATGCACAGAAATCTTTTGCATTCCTATACACTAATGATGAAAAATCTGAAAGAGAAATTAAGGTAACACTTCCATTTACCATTACAACAAAAATAATAAAATACCTAGGAATAAACCTACCTAAGGAGGCAAAAAACCTGTATGTGGAAAAGTATAAGACACTGATGAAAGAAATTAAAGATGATACAAACAGATGGAGAGAGATACCATGTTCTTGGATTGGAAGAATCAACATTGTGAAAATGACTATACTACCCAACACAATCTACAGATTCAATGCAATCTCTATCGAACTACCAGTGGAATGTTGAAAAAACTAGAAAAAATATTTCACAATTTGCATGGAAACACAAAAGACCCAGAATAGCCAAAGCAATCTTGAGAAAGAAAAACGGAGCTGGAGGAATCACGTCCCTGACTTCAGAGTAAACTACAAAGCTACAGTAATCAAGACAGTATGGTACTGGCACAAAAACAGAAATATAGATCAATGGAACAGGATAGAAAGCCCAGAAATTAACCCACGCACATATGGTCACCTTTTCTTTGACAAAGGAGGCAAGAATATACAATGGAGAAAAGACAGCCTCTTCAATAAGTGGTGCTGGGAAAACTGGACAGCTACATGTAAAAGAATGAAATTAGAACACTCCCTAACACCATATACAAAAATAAAATCAAAATGGATTAAAAACCTAAACGTAAGGCCAGACTCTTTAAAACTCTTAGAGGAAAACATAGGCAAAATATTCTATTACATAAATCATAGCAAGTTCCTTTTTGACCCACCTCCTAGAGAAATGGAAATAAAAACAAAACAAAACAAAAAATGGAATCTAATGAAACTTAAAAGCTTTTGCACAGCAAAGGAAACCATAAAGAAGATGCAAAGACACCCTCAGAATGGGAGAAAATATTTGCAAATGAATCAATGGACAAAGGATTAATTTCCAAAATATACAAGCTGCTCATGCAACTCAATATCAAAAAAACAAACAACCCAATCCAAAAATGGGCAGAAGACCTAAATAGACATTTCTCCAAAGAAGATGTATAGATTGCCAAGAAACAAAAGAAAGGATGCTCAACATCACTAATCATTAGCGAAATGCAAATCAAAACTACAGTGGGGTATCACATCACACCAGTCAGAATGGCCATCACCAAAAAATCTACAAATGATAAATGCTGGAGGGGGTGTGGAGAAAAGGGAACCCTCTTGCACTGTTGTTTGGAATGTAAATTGATACAGCCACTATGGAGAACAGTATGGTGGTTCCTTAAAAAACTAAAAATTGAAGTACCATACAACCCAGCAATCCTACTCCTGGGCATATAACCTGAGAAAACCATAATTAGAAGAGTCATGTACCACAATGTTTATTGCAGCTCTATTTACAATAACCAGGAGATGGAAGCAACCTAAGTGTCCATCGACAGATGAATGGATAAAGAAGATGTGGCACATATATACAATGGAATATTACTCAGCTATAAAAGGAAATGAAATTGAGTTATTTGTAGTGGAGTGGATGGGCCTAGAGTCTGTCATAGAGAGTGAAGTATGTCAGAGAATAACAAATACTGTATGCTAACACTTATTATGGAATCTAAAAAAAAAATAGTTCTGAACAACCTAGGGGCAGGACAGGAATAAAGATGCAGATGTAGAAAATGGACTTGAGGACACGGAGAGGGGGAGTGTTGAGCTGGGCCGAGGTGAGAGAGTGGCATTGACTTATATACACTACCTAACGTAGAATGGATGGCTGGTGCGAAATAGCTGCATAGCACAGGGAGATCATCTTGGTGCTTTGTGACCACCCAGAGGTGTGGGATAGGGAGGGTGGGAGGGAGATGCAAGAGCCAGGGCATATGGGGATATATGTATATGTATAGCTGATTCACTTTGTTATACAACAGAAACTAACACAATATTGTAAAGCAATTATACACCAATAAAGATGTTAATTTTTTTTTTAAAATAAAAAAAATATAAAAAAAAGAATTGCTTTACAAAATGTGTTGAGTATGAAAATATTTGCAAATCATATTTCTTACAGAGATCTTTAATTCAGAATATATACAGAATTCCCCATACTAAATGATAAGCAAACCTAATTTACAAGATTTGAAAAGATACTACACCAAAAATATATATGGAAATATTATTCATCATCATTAGTTATTGGGAAAAATCAAATTAAAACCAGAAATAGACAGCACTACACATCCATTATGATAACTAAAATAAAAAAATAAAGACAAAAACTACCCTTACATGTACCAATTGCTGGCAAGAATGAAGTACATGTGAAGCTCTCAGTCATTACTTTTTACAATTCAAAATGACACAGCCACTTTGGAAAACAGTTTGGCCATTTCTTATTAAGTTAATCACACTTACAAAATGACCCAACCATTCTATTTCTAGATATTTATTCAAATTGATTTAAAACTTACATTCACATAAAAACCCATATGTAAATATAAATAGCAGCTCTACTCATAATCATCAATAACTACGAACAAGTGAAACTTCCTTTTTTTTGTGAATGGACAAATGTTAGTATATCTATACTATGAATACTACTGAGCAATAAAAAGGAACAGTCTTTCGATACATGTTACAACATAGATGAAGTTTAAATGCATTATGTTAAGCGAAAGAAGCCAGATTCAAAACGCCACATAATTGATGATTCCTTTTATGTGACATACTCGAAAAAGCGAAACTATAAGTTTACAAAACAAAGCAGTGGTTTCCAGGAGTAAGTGTTGGGAGGACTATTTGACTACAAAGGACTAATGTGTGTATTTTTTGGAAGGATGGAATTGTCCTTTACCTTGATTATAGTGGCAGTTGTGTGATGCTATGTATTGGTCAAAACTTATAGAAGTGTTCACCAAAAATGTTGGTTTTACGTTATGTAAATTTAAAAAAACTAAAAATAAAATTGATGGTTCAGGCTTCTGAAGGAAGAACACTGCCCCTCAGCCGTGATATCATGATGATAAAGGAATACAGTTGGGAAAATATTAAAGTCAATTAAGGTGTAGTGGAAAGTACACTAGACAGGTTTGGAAAACTTATGAGTTATGACTTTGTTAATGAGTGATATTGAGCAAACCAATTAACCTCTCAGAGCCTTGGTTTTCTAATTTGTAGAGTGGGGTAATACTGCTTATTTCATCTAAGAGGTTCTACTATTTAACTGGGTTTATATACCTGAAATTTCCTTGCAAGCTATAAGGTGCTATTCCAAAGTCAAGTTATTCAGTGAATGTTTAAGGAATGCCTACCATTCTAAGCACTACAGGAAATACAAAAATAAATTAGAAATAGATTATACAGTCAAGGAGTTTAATGCCAAGAACAGTAGCATATGTAGAAAGTACATATAATACAAGAAAGAATGTGATAAGTGCAAATGAGAGGAAGGGAGAAATGGCTACAAATGTCTTGAATTAAAAATATTATCCTGGGGTGAGGGATAAATTAGGAGTTTGGGATTAAAATATACACATTTCTATATATAAAATAGATAACCAACAAAGACCTACTGTATAGCACAGGGAACTATACACAATATCTTGTAATAACCTATAATGGAAGAGAATTTTTTAAAAAATACATATAATCAGATATATATATAAATAGCTGAATCACTTTGCTGTACACCTGAAACTAACACAACATTGTAAATCAAATACATTTCAATAAAAAAATTATTATATTAAAAAAATCCTGGAGAGAGTTCCAGTTCACAATGGCATCGAAATATCCTGAACTCACCTCCTCCCATTAAGACACAAAATCTACAGTTTCGTGTAGAAAAAAATCCTCTAGGAAAACCCCCTAAAACTAGTGGAACAGCCCCTTTACATTAGCCAAATGAAAATAAAAACACATTCAAATGGGTAGGAAAGACTGAGACCCAATCTAGCCACAAACCCCACCCCTGGCATGATGACCCACAATCAGAAGGGAACTCAAAACCAAGAGCTTCTCCCTGAGAAGCAAAGGGTTCATACCCCAAATTGATCACCCAACTTTTAAGACCTGCACCTGAGAGATGAGGCCTCAAAACATCTAGCTTTGAAAAACAATGGAGTCATGCCCATGAGACCTGCAGGGCTGTGGTGAACTCAGAAATGGCTCTTAAAATGCTCTTGCCACAGGGTGTAGCACAAAAGTAACCTTTGAAAAGTGCCCAGACTTTACATGAAAGAGACTCATTTGCTAATTTTAAAGCATCAGAGTGAAGGGCAGGGACCTGCTGGGATAATTTGAGGGATGGAGACTGAGGGATGCCATCTTCCCGCTCTCCCTCTATTTTACTAAAGCCAGTGGGTATCATCTTTTCTTTTTCCAGACAGGTGCCATCTTTTCACTACAGTCAGCAGGCACCATCTACATGCACGATTTTTCTGCCTTGCTAAAGCCAGTAGGTGCCATATTTTTCTTTTGTGTATTCTTTCCTTTTTTCCCCTTTTTTCTTTTTATTTCTTTTTTTTCCCAGCAGGTGTCATCTTTGCACACCCTCTCTACCTCCATCCAACTAGTGGGTGACATATTCATGCTCTTCTCTACCTTGCTAAAGCTGATGGGTGCTATATTTTTTCTTTTTCTTTTTTTTTTTTTTTTTTTGCTTTTTTCAGTAGTTGCCATCTTTGCACTCCCTCTCTGCCTCATTCCAATATTTCCTGAAGGGGAGCTTCTACATGAGTTTGGTGTCCTGATTTTTATGTTGGGGGATCCAAGTTTTGTGGATGCAATACAGGGGATGCCCCTTAATTGCTTGGCTTTGGAGGCCAGGAATGCTTGTGTTCCTGGGTCCCATGGGATTGTAACAATCAGAGAGACAGTTCTTAGCAGATTACCACTCCAATGGCACTGCACAGAGAGCGGACTGAAACACACCCTTAGTCTTTTTGAGAAACAGGCCTATTTTCTCATTTAGGAGTTTTGGCCTGAGGGGCAAGCTTTTGGTTTGGCACAGGTAAGGGGGCCTATGGAGGTGCTCTCAGGAATGGAGGCCAGTGGACACAGTCTTTGTACTCTCCCTCTGTCTTGCTCCATCTTTTTGGTATCTTCCAAAAAAGTGTTTATAACCTTGTCTCCTCCATGATTTTTGTGCTGCTGCCTCTACATTACCAGGCTCTGGTTCCTAGTGGGGCTTATGCTCACGGGTCAAAGGGACTATAACCAAAGGAGAAAGAGTTCTTAAAGAGCTACCACCATCAGGGCACAGCAAGAGGCAACAGACCAAGAAGCTCAATCTTTTTGTGAAAGAGGCCTATAGCTTATCACAGCTGCAGCCTGAAGGGCAGGCTTCTAATTAACCTTACATCTAATGGCTGGCTATAAATGTTTCCAGAGAACTTAGAGGATGGACACCGTCTTTGTGCTATCTCTCTGCTATACTCCAGAGCACCATCGTCTCTCAGAGCAAAGCTCTTATACGTGTCTCAATCACCTGGCCTTAATGGCCAGAGGGGCTTGCATTCCTGGGTCCCACAGGACTGTAACAATCAGAGAGACAGTTCTTGGCAGGCTACCCCAGGGCACTGCAAAGATTGCAGACTGAAATACACTTCCAGGTTCTCTGCAAAAGAGGCCTATTTGTTTGTCCTGGAACTTCAATCTGAGGGGTAGGCTTCAGGTTTGGCATACAGTTAGGAAACTATGGAGGTACTCTCAGGGAATGTAGGTCAGGAAACACTATCTTTGCACCTTCTACCTCTCTAGAGCTCACTGGTATTTCCCAGAGATGAGCTTGTACACTGGTCTGGACCCCTGATTTTTGTGACTACTGTCCAAGGGACACCTCCATATTGCTTGACTCTGGTGGTCAGCTGGGCTTATGCTTGCAGTCCCACAGGACTATATATATTTGTATACTTTAAAAGGTTCTGGTTTAGTCTGGCATCCAACCAGCCCCAACCTAGATTCTGACTAAGATCCTTCCCTTTGGGACACTGATAGATCTTGGAGTGCCCTCAGCAACTGATAGATACTAAAAATAAAACTGGCTGCTTAGACAATCAAAAGATTTAAGAAACAATCGAGTGCTAGGGCAGGATTGAAGAATAAGATTCATCTCCTACACAAGGCCACTTCAAAACTGAGAGAGATGACTGTTTCACCTAATGCATAGAAACCAACACAGAGAGTTAAGCAAAATGAAGAAACAGAGGAAAATATTCCAAATACAAGAACAAGATAAAACCCTGGAAACAAACTGTAATGGAATGGAGATAAGTAAGTTACCTGATAAGAAGTTCAAAGTAATAGTCATAGAAATGCTCACCAAACTCAGGAGAAGAATGAATGAACACAGTGAGGTCTTCAACAAAAAGAGAGAAAATATAAGAAAATACCAGATACAAGTTACAGAGTTGAAGAATACAATAACTGAAATGAAAAATACACTAGAGGGGTTCAACAGCAGACTAGATGAAGCAGAAGAAATAATTCACCAACTAGAAGACAGTGCAGAAGAACTCAGCCAGTTAGAGTAGAAATAAGAAAAAAGAATGAAAAAAATTTAAGATAGCTTGAGGGACTTAAGGAACATCAAGCAGACTAACATTTATATTATAGAGATCCCATAAGGAGAATAGGGAGAGAATGGGGCAGAAAATTTATTTGTAGAAATAATGGCTGAAAATTTTCTAACCTGGGAAATAGATATATAGACCCAGGAAGCCCAAAGAGTTGCAAATGAAATGAGCCCAACGAGATCCACACCAAGACACATTAAAATTAAATCGTCAAAATGTAAAGACAAGGGGAGAACCTTAAAATCAGCAAGAGAAAAACAACTTGTTAAGTACAAAGAAACTACCATAAGACTCTCAACTAACTTTTCAGCAGAACTTTGCAGGTTAGAAGGGAGTGGCATGCAGCCCTGCCTCCGTGGGCTCAAGGAGAATGCACCCCAGCTGCCATCTCGGGGTTCCTGCCTCAGCAGGCTCCTGCACCCCAGCCGTCACCTCAATGGGCTCTAGGAGCAGATGCTAGTGGGTTGCCCACTAGCAGAGGTGGGGCTGAAACCACAACTGAGCCCCAGGGGCTGTGCAAATTAGGAAGCAGACCTGAGAGCTTTCCCTGCAGCTGTGTGAGCCGTAGATTAATACCTCTGTCACCAGCTTTGTAAATTCAGCGCCTGCAGGACATCTGAGTGGACAACAGGTGCTCCCACAGCTGGGATGGGTCTGGCATTAGCAGCTGTGGGCTTTGTGGGCCCATGCACATGGGGCTGGGCTGGGCCAGGGTCTGAGCTGCTTCCATAACTCTCACAGTGGGTCCAAGTGTGTGACTACTGCAGTCCTGAGACCTGACTTTAGTGGATCTGCAATGGTGGCCTCATGAAAAAAACACCTGAGGGGCATCAGGGCTGATTGCTGGCATTCCCAAGGTTGAGATAAGTCTTAGGACAGAGCCAACAACAGTGTACTTGTGAGCCGGCACAACATGTGACAGGTGACACAACAGGGCACACTCACCAGTGAACAGCTCTGTCAGAGGAATACTCAGTGGCTCCTCTCCCAGTTGGAGCACTCCAATCCCATCTAACTCACACTGCAGCTCAAAAATGCAGCTCAGAAATAGATCTAGGGGCTTCTACCCCAACAACTAGGGAACAGAACTGGCCCCTGACAGGGTAAAGAGAGTAGAGCAAAGAGGAGACCCCACTCAACATCCAGTGCAGGCTCTGGTCACCGCAACACACATCACACCTCCAATCAAGGGGATAACGGCTAGCATACACTGAGGAAAGCGGAAACAGGCAACCACAATAAAAAGAGCCTTTGCACCATAAAATATTAAACCTGTGCAGGCTACACAGGGATGCTTCCACATAAAAACAGCTCTCTAAGACCACAGTAGATAATTGTTTCTCCTAAACTCATAGAGCAAGAGAAATATAAGTAAAATGAAGAAGCAGAGGAACCACTCCCAAATAAAAGATCAAGAGAATTCCCCTGAAAGAACAAACAATGAAACAGATCTCTTCAGTCTAATAGACACGGAGTTCAAAAAGGAGATAATAAAAATACTGAAGAAATTCAGGACTATTGATAGAAATGCAGATTACTTTAATAAAGGTACTAGAAAATATAAGGAGGAGCCAAGAAAAAGAAAATTCATGTGCCAAGATGAAAGCTGAGTGAAAGGCAATGAATAGCAGAATGAATAATGCAGAAGAATGAGTAAGTGATCTGAAAAATACAATAATGGAAATCACCCAATCACAACAACAGACAGAAAGCCAAATGAAAATAAAAATGAAAGCAATGTAAGAGACCTATGGTATAAAATAAAGCATGTCAATCTATGCATAATAGGGATCCCAGAAGGAGAAGAAAGAGAAACAGGGATTAAAAATGTATTTTAAGAAATTATGGCTGAAAACTTCCCAAACATAAAGAAGGAAAGAGATATCCAGGTACAGGAAGCACAGAGGGTCCCAAACAAGGTAAAACCAAACAGACTTACACCAAGACATATTATAACAAAAATAGCAATAGTTAAAGAGAGGATTCTAAAGGTAGCAAGAGAAAAACAAAGAGTTAATTACAAGGGAGCCCTGATAATGCTATCAGCTGATTTCTCTACAGAAACTTTGCAGGCCAGAAGGGCTTGACAAGATATATTCAAAGTCTTGAAAGGGAAAAATCTGCAACCTAGGATACTCTACCCAGCAAGATTATGATTTAGAATAGAAGGAGAATTAAAGAATTTCTCAAACAAGCAAAACCTAAAAGAATACAGCAATACTAAACCTATCCTAAAGGAAATATTGAAAAGTCTTCTCTAAATAAGAAAGACATAAGAATCTATAGGAAAAAGAAAATCACGATTGGAAAGTGAATTACTTAAATAAGTCAGTACCCAGATTTAAAAAAAAAAATTAAAAAATTCTGTTAAAGCGATGATAACCACAATGAACAGCAAAAGGATGAAAATGAATATGCAAAAGAGGACATCAAAATTATAAAATGTGGGGGAGGAGAGAAAGAAAATGCAGATTTTTTTTTTCTAGAATGTGTTTGAGCCTATATGACTACCAGACTAAGGCAAGTAGATATAGGAAGGGGTTAACATACTTGAAAAACAGGGAAACTGCAAATCAGAAACATACAATAGATTCAAAAAAACCAAACAGAACATAAGCATAATACAAAAGAAAAGCATCAAACCACAAAAGGAATAGCAAAAAGAAAAAGAAAGGGACAAAAAATAAATTTAAAATCAATGGGAAAACAAGGTTTAAAATGGAAATAAATACATATCTATCAATAATTACCTTAAATGTCAATGGAATAAATGTTCCAATCAAAAAACACAGTGTGGCAGATTGGATAAAAAATCAAGAGCCTACAATATGCTGCCTACAAGACACCCACTTTAGGACAAAGAACACACATAGGTTGAAAGTGAGGGGATGGATAAAGATATTTCATGCAAACAGAAATGACAAGAAAGCAAGGGTTGCAATACTCATATCAGACAAAATAGACTGTAAAACAAAGGCTATAAAGAAAGATAAAGAAGGACACTATATAATGATAAAAGGATCAATACAAGAAGAAAATATTACACACCTCAACATATATGTACCCAATATAGGAGCACCCAAAAACATAAAACAAATACTAACAGACATAAAGGGAGAAATTGATGGGAATTCAATAATAGTAGGGGACTTTAACAGCCCACTCACATCCTTGGACAGATCTTTGAGACAGAAAATCAATAAGGCAAGAGAGAATCTAAATGATACAATAGAACAGTTAGATTTAATTGATATTTTCAGGACATTACATTCCAAAAAGCAGAATACACATTATTTTCAAGCACACACAGAACATTCTCTAGAATTGACCACATACTATGGCACAAAACAAGCCTCGACAAATTTAAGAGTATAGAAATTATGTCAAGCATCTTTTCTGACCACAACAGCATGAAACTAGAAATCAACCTCAGAAAAAGAAACAAGAAAAAAAGAATTACATGGAGACTAAACAACACACTAATAAAAAACAATGGGTGAACAATAAAAGAAGAAATTAAAAAATACCTTGAGGCAAATGACAATGAAAACACAACCCTACAAAATCTACGGGATGCAGGAAAAACAGTTCTTAGGGGGGAGTTCATAGTGATACAGCTCTTCTTTAAGAAACAAGAAAAATCTCAAATAAACAACCTAACTCACCATCAAAAATATTAGAAAAAGAAAAACAAACAAGACCTAAAGTCAGCAGAAGGAAGGATATAATAAATATCAGACAGGAAATAAATAAAATATAGATTTAAAAAACAATAGAAAAAAATCAATAAAACAAAGAGCTGGTTCTTTGAAAGGGTAAACAAACTTGAAAATCCTCTGGCCAGGCTCACCAAGAGGAAAAGAGTGAAGACCCAAATAAACAAATTAAGAAATAAAAGAGGAGAAATCACAACAAATACCACAGAAATTAAAAAAAAATCATAAGAGACTACTATGAACAATTATATGCCAACTAATCGACAATTTAGAAGAAATGGATAACTTTCTAGAAACATACAGCCAACCAAAACTGAATCAAGAAGAAATAGGTAACTTGAACAAACTGATTAGCAGAAGTGAAATAGAGTCTGTAATAAACTTCCTACAAACAAAAGTCCAGGGCCAGATGGCTTCACAGACAATTCTACCAAATATACAAGGAAGAATTATACTGATCCTTCTCAAACTCTTCCAAAATATTGAAGAGGAAGAAACACTCCCAAAGATATGCTATGAAGCCACCATCACCCTGATATCAAAACCAGACAAAGACATCACCAAAAAGGAAAATTACAGGCCAATATCTTTGATAAATATAGATGCAAAAATTCTCAAGAAAATATTAACAAATTGAATCCAACAATACATAAAAAAATCATACAACACGACCAAGTTGGATTCATCCCAGGGTCACAAAGATGTTTCAACGTACACAAATCAATCAATGTGATACACTACATCAACCAAATAAAAGTCAAAAACCACATAATAATCTCAATAGATGCAGAAAAAGCATTAGATAAAATTCAACATTTATTCAAGGTAAAACTCTTATGAAAGTGGGTATATAGGAAACATATCTCAACATAATAAAGGCTATTTATGACAAACCCACAGTCAATATAGTACTCAACAGTGAAAAGCTGAAAGGCTTCTTGCTAAAATCTGAAAGACTTCTCACTAAAATCAAGACAACGATGCCCATTTTCACCACTTCTCTTCATGACATTCGTCACAGAACTAGAACAAACAATCCTAAAATGTATATGGAACCATAAAAGACACAGAATTGCCAAAGCAATCCTTAGGAAAAAGAACAAAGCAGGAGTTATAACCCTCCCAGACTTCAGACAATACTACAAAGCTACAGTAGTCAAAACAGTGTGGTTTTGACACAAAAACAGACATATGGATCAATGGAACAGAATAGAGAGCCCAGAGATAAACCCACACACCTACAGTCAATTAATCTTTGACAATGGAGGCAAGAATGTACAATGGAGAAAAGAGAGTCTCTTCAGCCAGTGGTGTTGGGAAAACTAGACAGCTGCATGCAAAATGGTGTAAACATTATGGAAAAAAGTATGGAGGATCCTCAAAAAAACTAAAAATAGAGTTGCCATATGATCCAGCAATCCTACTCCTGGACATATACCCAGACAAAACTATAATTTGAAAAGATACATGCACCTTTGTGTTCATAACAGCACTATTTATAATAGCCAAGACATGGAACAGCCTGAATATCCATCAACAGATGAATGGATAAAGAAGAAGTGATATGTATGTATGTATGTATGTGTATATATATATATATATATATATATATATATATATATATATAGACAATGAATATTACTCAGCCATAAAAGCGAATGAAATAATGCCATTTGCAGCAACATTGGTGAACCTAGAGATTATCACACTAAGTGAAGTAAGTCAGAAAGAGAAAGACAAATACCATATGATATCACTTCCATGTGGAATGTACATGACACAAATGAACATATCTATGAAACAGAAACAGACTCACAGACATAGAGAACAGATTTGTGGTTGCCAAGGGAGACGGGGGGGTCGGGGAGGGAATGATTAAGTGCTTTGGGTTGGCAAATGCAAACTAGTATATATAGGATGGATAAACAACAAGGTCCTACTGTATAACACAGGGAGCTATATTCACTATCCTGTGATAAACCATAATTTAAAAGAATGTGTAAAAGAATATATATATGCATAACTGAGTCACTTTGCTGAAAAGCAGAAATTAACACAACATTGTAAATCAACTATACTTCAATACAATTTTTTTAAAAAGAAGGGAGTGGCATTATATATTCCAAAGGGATGAAATAAAAACCCTACAACCAAGAATACTCTTCCTGGCAAGGTTAACTTTCAAATTTGAAGGAGGGAGAGTTTTCCAGACAAGTAAAAGTTAAAGGAGTTCGTCACCACTAAACTGACCTTACAAGAAATGTTAAAGGGACTTCTTTAACCTGAAAAGAAAGGATACAAATTAATAACAAGAAAATATATGAAAGTATAAATCACACTTGTACATATAATATAGTGTGATGGTAGTTGTTTAATCACATATAATGCTGGTATGAAAATTAAAAGAAGGAAGTAATAAAATAACTGTAAATACAATAATTATTTAAGGATACACAAGATAAAGAGATGTAAAATGTGACATCATAAAATGAAACATGGGGGCAGGGGAAAGTAAAAATGTAAAGCTTTCAAACTTAAGTTGCATTCAAACTTAAGTTGTTGTCAACTTAATATAGACTATTATAAAAATTTTATCCTGTATTTCCAGTTTCAGCTCTGACGTGTAAAATCTTGGAAATTTTCACTCTTATCAATACTATAGGAAAGAGGTGGACAATTTGGAAATCAATGACTTTTCATGGACCTATCAGAAAACTGAGGTTTCAGGGCAACCCATCACCCTGAACTCTGAAGACTCATGCTCATTAAAGCAATATCATGGATATATCATAAAAGCAATTATCTGAAGAAGAAACTGCTTGAAGTATAAACTTGTAGGAAGCCTAAATGTTAATTTTTGACAATTGCTCGAGGCTGAGTGTGGACAAGGTTCCAAGTAAGAAAATCTTGACTGCCACAGTCTTAGGGGCCTCCACAGTTTTTTTGGCTTTCCCTCTTGAAATCCCACCAGGTTCTTATAGTAAATCCAAGAAATGTCCCCTGGTAGCTCTGGCAGGGAAGAGGATGATTAATCATTGTAAAGTGTGATGCAAACTGTGGAGTTTTCATAAATGCCCTTTATCTTATTAAGAAAAATCTCTTCAGTTTCTAGTATTTTGATTGTTTATATTGAAAGGGTGTTGGATTTTGTCAAATGCCTTTTCTGTGTGCACTGTGATGACCATGTGTGGTTATTTATTTTTTACCTTCATTCTATTATTTTGGTCAATTACATTGATCAATTTTCATATGTTGAACCCCTATTACATTCCTGGGATAAATATCAATCTGCTATTGTGTTTAATTCTTTTAATATGCTGCTGCATTCTGCTTGATACTATTGAGAATATTTGCATTTACATTCATAAAGGATACTGTTGTGTCATTTTTTCGTGATATCTTTATCTGGCTTTGGTATCAGTATAACACTGGACTCATAGAACGAGTCAAAGGGTGTTTCCTCTTATTGGATTTTTGGGAAAAATTTGAGAAGGATTTGTGTTAATTCATCTTTAAAGGTTTAATAGAATTTACCAGTGAAGAATTCTGGTCCTGGACTTTTCTTTTTTGAATTTTAATTACTAAATAAATCTCTTTACTTGTGATAGGTCTGTTCAGATTTTCTATTTCTTCTTGAGTCAGTTTAGGTAATTTGTATGCTTCTAGGAGTTTCTACATTTAATCAATATCATCTAATTCGTGTATGATTATTCATAGTATTATCTTATGGTCCTTTTTTAATGTCTGTAACATTGGTATTAATGTCTCTGCTTTCCTTTCTGATTTTAGGTGTTTGTATCTTCTCTCTTTCTATTTTTTTTTTTTTTTTTTTAGTCTAGATATAGCTTTGTTAATTCTGTTGATCTTTTGAAAGAACTAATCTTTTGTTTTATTGTTTCTATTGTTTTTCTATTCTCTATTTTATTTGTCTTTGCTACAGCATTTATTATCCTCTTCCTTGTGCTAGCTTTGGGTTTAATTTTTTCTTCTTTTAAGTTCCTCAAGTTGTAAAGTTACATTTGATTTTATATACAGTAAGTCCCCTGCATACGAGTGAGTTCAGTTCTGAGAGTGTGTTCATAAGTCCAATTTGTTCATAAGTCCAACAATGTTAGCCTAGGTACCCAACTAACACAATCGGCTATGTTGTACTGTACTTTGGTATCAGTATACCAAATAAGTTTATACCAATAAGTTTATACCAATAAACTTATACCAATAAGTTTATAATAGTTTTCATACAAATAATACATAAAAACAAACAAAAAATAAAAATTTTTAATCTTACAGTACAGTACCTTGAAAAGTACAGTAGTACCATCTACATCAACACTGTTTTTATGCTTGCTTCCATAATCCTGAACTTGAAATAAAGATACTGTACTCTATATAGCACTGTACAGTAAAGTACACAAAAACACAACCACGTAGAGGATGCACACATGTGACAATGTACACCAGACACGTGAACTAACTTTTGTGATTGGACATGCGAACGCATGTTCGCTTCTTTGAAAGTTCACAACTTGAAGGTTTGTAGGTAGGGGACTGACTGTATATATATATATATTTTTAATGTAGGCATCTACAGTTATAAAATTCCCCCAGCACTGCTTTCCCAAGGCTGGGCAACCTGGTGTCTATTGGTGGGGGAAAGGAGTCTCAGTTCCATGACTACAAAGAATCATCCCATGTTGGCTGTTTGTTGTGATTGAGTTCCACTTGCCACTGCAAATCTGACAGCCTAGTATCTCTCAATGAAAAAGTAGACTCTAAGGCCTAGCAGAAAAGGACAATAACACCTCTGGATACTTATTTTTAGTGGGGCTCCCTACTGATTCCCTTTCTCTTTGTGCAATACTTGCCTAGTGTTGTGGCAAACTCCTGACAATCTAAGAGAGGAATGAGCCTACCACAGCCAGCTCCTGCTGTCATTTTGGGGGTCAGTAAGTGCAAGGTCTGGCTCACCATTTTCTGTTGGGAGCACAAAATAAAATGCCCTGCCATTGTCTTATTTTTCCAGGCCTGGGGTCTGAAATGAGTTCACCTCTTTCTCACCACCTGTTAGTGTTCTCCTTTGGTCACCTCTTTTGATAATTTCAGGGTTTATATTTTTACTTAGCGGAGAAGTGTAAGGAGAAATGAGTCTACTTCATTATGCCTGAACTGGAAGTATATCCTATGCATTTTTATCAGCTGAAATTTGAATAACTGATCCCTTTATATAATCTTTTAACCCACTGAGAGAAAAATATAGAGAAAAGTCCTATGACATAATCTAATGTTTAATTTCTTTGTTGTTTTTTTTTTTTCAACACAGACAAAGCAATTATTTTGAAGAAAAGTTTAGAGGACATAGAATTAGTGAGAACCAAAAGGTATCAGCACTTTTTAAAGTGTACTTCACTAAGGGGATAAAGAGCCCTAGCCTTGTTTTTTGTTGTTGTTTTGTTTGTTTTACTTTTGTTTACCTCTTCAAGCTGCTTCTTGCTAGGTAGACTCAGTTAACATTCTTAAGGAATTTGGGAATGCTCTAATGGAAATTAAAAGTCTTTTAAATGACATATTTTACTCTATTGAAACATAGAGATAGCACATAAACTTCAAACGTTTTAATCAATGAATTAAAAAATGCCATACAAGGTTTTTGCACGTTAATATGTCCCTGCCCAATATTTCTCAAATAAAAGATCTCAATATAGTAGTCATTCAATTGTGAGTGTGAATAAAAATACTTGGAAATACATACTTATTTAGAGAGTTATAGTCGTTGGGAGAATTTGCTTCGGGGAAGAATAAAGCTTGTCAAAACTGGAATTATATTAATATTTAGCTCAAACTTTGTTTCCTTTGTAAAAATGAAAATATAAATGCTTCCCTTATCCCACAGTTGTTTAAATTTTAAAACATAAAAATTATAATGCATAATTCTAAAAATAATTTAATGATTCCTACCTAATAATGTGGAGGAAACAAGCTTAAGTGTGTAAACTTTTTATTGATTATGTTTTCTATTTTTAGCTAACTTTAAAAATAAATGGCTTAGGTTATCACTTCTCTGTTAATATTTTTATAGAGATAGGTGTTGATTTTTTTACTGCCATTTCAAATATTGGATCTCTCTAATTTTCTAGGAGATTTTTAAAATATATGCTATAAATATTAATGACACTTCAAACAATCATCATTACAATAATTAAAACAATTTTTCTCCCAAGTATAGGAAGATCTTTCTGAGGGGGGTAGATTTATTTCTATTCATATAAACAAGGTAGAACTTATATAGACCATGTTTTTTATTCCATAGCAGGACAAGTTGGCATCTGGTGAATTATCTTGTCATTACTTAGAGATAGGCCAGGTTGACCAAATAAAGAGTAAACGGAAGTCAGAGGCAAATAACTCATCATTCTCTAATTAGTACTTGGCATGGCAGACTAATGGCTCAAAACATTCCTTTGTCAGAATCTATGTATCAAAGATTATTTGGGTAAATCTTGATAACAGCGATGTAATCCTCTTACACACTGACGGCAGGCTACAATCTAGTTCACTTAATTTAAACAGAACTTTTAAATGGCCCTGTACCTTTTAGCCTACTCATGTACTTTCTGACCTCAACCTTTTACCTATATTTATTCTTACTTTGGGAGTCTTCTTGTAAATGCACAGAGCACTGAATTGTGGGTCAAAAGGTCTGAGGATCTATTCCTCACTCTTCTATTAATATTTATTATTCATGTAAAGTTAGACAATTCAAAAGATCTCTTTGAAGTGTGATTTCTTCATTCATATCATGGGCATAATACCACCTGACCTAATCAAAAAGCATTTCTCTGAGAATCAAATTAAGTAATGTATGCCAAATGCTTGATAAACTGTAAAAGACAATGAAATTGTAACATGATGCAATGAAATACATAACAATTGTTGGAAAGTCAAGTGTATACATCTCTGAGAATGTTCATAATAATTTGTCAAATGTGTAAATATTCAAATATATATGCAAATGTTCATAATTAAATGATTAACTGGTTAACAATGATGCATAAGTAATAAAGGTGTACATAATTGATATTTCTGTTCTTACATGATTACATATTTAACAAATGAAGACTTTTCATTAGGCATTATTAGCATATTAAAATAATATTTACTGAGTCACACAGACTAGGTTTTTGAGCTTGAGATTGTTGCTCTAATTATAAAGAATGAAGAGGAAAGATATTTGCTTAAAAAATAATTCTGGTACTTAGCACAGTCCTGGAGCACAGTGGTAGTCAGCAAATTATTATTATTACTATTATTATTATTTACATCATCTCAAATAACTTTAAAACAGCCCCAATAAGTTGTTATTATCCCTATTTTACAGAGAATATTAAAGCTTAAAATAATTTGCCAGGGATTACATAGCTTAACATCCTTGTGATATGTGGAAAACCCATAAATAAGATGAATAATTTGAATAAAAGAACTCATTGAGAAAAAATGTCATTACAATCATGTATATATATTAGCTCAAGAATGTAGGGTATTTATCAGTTGGTGGACATGAGCCAAGCCTTAGTTTGTGGGTGAGTGGGAAGTAAATGCATTTACATCTACGGCTGTGACTATAGGGCATCATAATAACTGATAATTTAGTATGGGTCAAGACATGTAATCTATTTGTTACTTAGTTGATAAGTCAAATCTAGTGAAAAGTTGAATCTATTTTCCATTTAGACACAGCTTCAGCTAGAAAAACAAAAAACAAAAAACAGAAAAACAGACCACTGTGTGCTATTCTATATAGGCAGTATTTGTCTTTCTCTGTCTGACTTATTTCATCTAGCGTAGTGCTCTCCAAGTCCACCCATGTTGCTGCAATTGCAAAATTTCATTTTTTTAATGGCTGAGTAGTATTCCGTTGTATATATATGCAACATCTTCTTTATCCATTCATCTGTTGATGGACACAGGTAGCTTGTTTATCTTTGTAATTGTAATAATGCTGCTATGAACATTGGGATGCATGCATCTTTTCAAATTTGTGGTTTTGTTTTTTCGGATATATTCCCAGGAGTGGAATTTCTGGGTTATATGGTAGTTCTATTTTTAGTTTTTTGAGAAACCTTGATGTTACCCACAGTGGCTACACAAATTTACATTCTCACCAACAGTGTACTAGGGTTCCCTTTTCTCTACATCCTCACCAACATTTGTTATCTGTGTTCTTTTTGATGATAGCCATTCTGACAGGTGTGAGGTGATTTCTCATTGTGATTTTGATTTGATGATTAACAATGTTGAGCATCTTTTTATGAGCCTGCTGACCATCGGCATTTCCACTCTGGAAAAAGGTCTATTCAGCTCTTCTGCCTATTTTTTAATCAGATAGATTTTTTTTATGTTGAGTTGTATGAGCTATTTATAAATGTTGGATATTAACCCCTTATAACTCATATCATTTGCAAATATTTTCTCCTGTTCAGTAGGTTATCTTTTCATTTTATGGATGGTTTCCTTTGCTGTGCAAAATCTTTTAAGTTTAATTAGGTCCATTTTGTTTACTTTTGCTTTTATTTCTTTTACTTTAGGAGATGGATCCAAAATATATTGCTATGACTTATGTCAAAGAGTGTTCTGCCTATGTTTTCCCCTAAAAGTTTTATAGTATCTGATCTTACTTTTAGGTCTCTAATCTATTTTGAGTTTATTTTTGTATGTGGTGTTAGATAATGTTCTAATTTCATTCTTTTACATGTAGCTGTCCAGTTTTCCCAGCACCACTTTTGAAGAGACGGTCTCCATTGTTTAGTCTTGCCTCCTTTGTCATAGATTAATTGACCATAAGAACATGGGTTTATTTCTGAGCTCTCTATCCTGTTCCACAGATCTATGGGTCTGTTATTGTGCCAGTACCATACTGTTTTGATTACTGTAGCTTTGTAATATAGTCTGAAACCAGAGCACATGATTCCTCTAGCTCCATTCTTCTTTCTCAAGACTGTTTTGGCTATTTAGGGTCTTTTGTGTTTCCATTAAAATTTTTAAATTATTTGTTCTATTTCTGTGGAAAATGCCATTAGTGTTTTGAAAGGGATTACATTGATTCTGTAGATTGCCTTGGTTGGTATGGTCATTTTAACAATATTAATTCCTGCAATCCAAGAACGCGGTGTATCTTAACATCTTCTGTGTCATCTTCAATTATTTTCCTCTGTGTCTTATAGTTTTCAGAGAGCAGACTTTTGCCTCCTCCTCCTCCTCATTATGATTATTATCATTATTATTATTCTCCATTTAAAGTTATTATAAAATATTGGTTACATTCCCTGTGCTGTACAATATATCCCAGTATCTTATTTATGTTTTTATATAGTAGTATGTATCTCATAATTCCCTAACCCCTATCCTGTGTCTCCACCCAACTCTTTCCCCACTAGTAGCCACTAGTTTGTTCTCTGTATCTGTGAAATTCTATTTTGTAATATTCATTTTTTGTTTTACTTTTAGATTTGACATACAATTGATAGTATACAGGTTTTGTCCTTTTACATCTGATTTATTTCAATAAACATAACATGCTCCAGATCCATTCATGCTGTTGTATATGGCAAAATTTTATTCTTTTTTATAGCTGAGTAATATTCCTGTGTGTGTGTGTGTGTGTGTGTGTGTGTGTGTGTGTGTTGTTGTGGGTATACATAGACACCACAGGATTTTTTTTTAACCTTCATTGGAGTATAGTTGCTTTACAATGTTGTATTTGTTTCTGCTGTATAACAAAGTGAATCAACTATATGTATACATATAACCCCTCATGCCCTCCCTCTTTTGCCTCCCTCACACCCTCCCTATCCCACCCCTCTAGGTGGTCACAGAACACCGATCTGATCTCCCTGTGCTATGCAGCTGCTTCTCACTAGCTATCTATTTTACATTTGGTAGTGTATATATGTCAATGCTACTCTCTCACGTGGTCCCAGCTTACCCTTTGCCCCACCGTGTCCCCAAGTCCATTCAGTACGTCTGCATCTTTATTCCTGCCCTGCCACTAGGTTCATCAGAACCATATTTTTTTTAGATTCCATATATATTTCTTAGCAGACAGTACTTGTTTTTCTCTTTCTGACTTACTTCACTCTGTATGACAGACTCTAGGAGCATCCACCTCACTGCAAATAACTCAATTTCATTCCTTTTTATGGCTGAGTAATATTCCATTGTAAATATGTGCCATATCTTCTTCATCCATTCAGCTGTCAACAGATATTTAGGTTGCTTCCATGTCCTGGCTGATGTAAATAGTGCTGCAATGAACATTGTAGTACATGTATTGTTTTGAATTTTGGTTTTCTCAGGGTATATGCCTAGAAGTGGGATTGCTAGGGCATACAGTAGATCTATTTTTAGTTTTTTAAGGAACCACCATAGTGTTCTCCATAGTGGCTGTATCAATTTACATTCCACCAACAATGCAAGAGGGTTCCCTTTCCTCTACACCCTCTCCAGCATGTACTCTTTCTAGATTTTTTAATAACGGCCATTCTGACCTGCGTGAGGTGATACATCATTGTGGTTTTGATTTACATTTCTCTAATAATTAGTGACGTTGAGCAACCATTTATGTGTTTGTTGGCAGTCTTTATATCTTCTTTAGAGAAATGGCTATTTAGGTCTTCCAGCCACTTTTATATTGCGTTGTTTGTTTTTTTGATATTGAGCTGAATGAGATGCTTGTATATTTTGGAGATTAATCCTTTGTCAGTTGCTTCGTTTGCAAATATTTTGTACTATTCTGAGCGATGTCTTTTCATCTTGTTTATGGTTTCCTTTGTTGTTTCCTTTAAGGTTCATTAGGTCCCATTTGTTTATTTTTGTTTTTTTTTTTTCCATTTCTCTAGGAGGTGGGCCAAAAAGGTTCTTACTGTGATTTATGTCACAGGGTGTTCTGCCTATGTTTTCTTCTAAGAGTTTTATAGTGTCTGGCCTTACACTTAGGTCTTTAATATCCATTTTGAGTTTATTTTTGTGTATGGTGTTAGGGAGTGTTCTAATTTCATTGTTTTACACGTAGCTGTCCAGTTTTCCCTGGCTCCACTTATTGAAGAGGCTGTCTTTTCTCCATTGTATATACTTGACTCTTCATCAAAGATAATGTGACCATATGTTCATGGGTTTATCTCTGGGCTTTCTATCCTGTTCCATTGATCTATATTTCTGTTTTTGTGCCAGTACATACTGTCTGATTACTGTGGATTTGTAGTATAGTCTGAAGTCAGGAAGCCTGAGTCCTTGAGCTCTGTTTTTCTTTCTCAAGACTGCTTTGGCTATTTGAGGTCTTTTGTGTTTCCATACAAATTGTAAAATTTTTTGCTTTAGTTCTGTGAAAAATGCCATTGGTAGTTTGATAGGGATTGCACTGAATCTGTAGTATAGTAATTTTCATGTGTTGATTCTTCCAATCCAAGAACATGGTATATCTCTCCATCTGTTTGTATCCTCTTTGATTTCTTTCATCAGTGTCTTATAGTTTCTGCATACAGGCCTTTTATTTCCTTAGGTAGGTTTATTCCTAGGTATTTTATTTATTTTTTATTGCAATGGTGAATGTGTTTCCTTAATTTCTCTTTCTGATCTTTTGTTGTTAGTGTATAGGAATGCAAGAGAGTTCTGTGCATTAATTTTGAATCCTGCAGCTTTACCAAACTCATTGATTAGCTCTAGTAGTTTGCTGGTAGCATCTTTAGGATTCTCTATGTATAGTTTCATGTCATTGGCAAACAGTGACAGTTTATTTCTTCCTTTCCAATTTGTATTCCTTTTATTTCGTTTTCTTCTATGATTGCCCTGGCTAAAACTTCCAAAACTATGTTGAATAATAGTGGTGAGAGTGGGCACCCTTGTCATGTTCCTGATCTTAGAAGAAATGGTTTCAGTTTTTCACCATTGAAAACGATGTTAACTGTGGGTTTTTCATATATGGCCTTTATTATGTTGAGGTAGGTTCCCTCTATGCCCACTTTCTGGAGAGTTTTTATCATAAATGTGTGTTGAATTTTGTTGAAAGCTTTTTCTGCATCTGTTGTGATTATCATATGGCTTTTATCCTTCAGTTTGTAATATGGTGTATCACATTGATTGATTTGTGTATATTGAAGAATCCTTGCAATACTGGGATAAACCACACTTGATCATGGTGTGTGGTCCTTTTAATGTGCTGTTGGATTCTGTTTGCTAATATTTTGTTGTGGATTTTTGCATTTATGTTCATCAGAGATATTGGCCTGTATTTTTCTTTTTTTGTGATACCTTTGTCTGATTTTAGTATCAGGGTAATGGTGGCCTCCTAGAATGAGCTTGGGTGTGTTCCTCCTTCTGCTATATTTTGGAAGAGTTTGATAAGGATAGGTGTTAGCTCTTCTCTAAATATTTGATAGAATTCACATGTGAAGCCCTCTGGTCCTGGTCTCTTGTTTGTTGGAAAATTTATAATCACAGTCTCAATCAGTGCTTATGATTGGTCTGTTCATATTTTCTATTTCTTCCTGGTTCAGTCTTGGAAAGGTGTGCTTTTCTAAGAATTTGTCCATTTCTTCCATGTTGTCCATTTTATTGGCCTATATTTGCTTGCAGTAATCTCTCATGTTCCTTTGTATTTCTGCAATATAAATTGTTACTTCTTTTTCATTTCTAATTCTGTTGATTTGAGTCTTCTCCATTTTTTTCTTGATGATTCTGGCTAAAGTTTATTAATTTTGTTTATCTTCTCAAAGAACCAGCTTTTAGTGTTATTGATCTTTGCTATTGCACCCTTCAATTCTTTTTCATTTATTTCTGATCAGATCTTTATGATTTCTTTCTTTCTACTAACATTGGGTTTTTATTTTTATTTTTTGTCTTTCTCTAATTGCTTTAGGTGTAAGGTTTGGTTGTGGATTTGAGATTTTTCCTGTTTCTTGAGGTAGGTTTGTACTGCTTTATATTTCCCTCTTAGAACTTTTTTTGCTGTATCCCACAGGTTTTGGGTCATTCTGTCTGAATTGTCAGTTGTTTCCAGGTATTTTTTGATTTCCTCTTTCATTTCTTCAGTGATCTCTTGGTTATTTCATGGCATAATGTTTACCCTCCATGTGTTTGTATTTTTTCCAGTTTTTTCATGTAGTTGACATCTAGTCCCATAGCATTGTGGCCTGGAAAGATATTTGATACAATTTCAATTTTCTTAAATTTACTGAGGCTTGATTTGTTACCCAAGATATGATCTATCCTGGAGAATGTTCCATGTGCACTTGAGAAGAATGTGTATTCTGTTGTTTTTGGGTGGAATATCCTATAAATATCAATTAAGTTCATCTTGCTTAATGTATCCTTTAAAGCTTGTGTTTCCTTATTTATTTTCATTTGGATGATCTGTCCATTGGTGAAGGTGGGGTGTTAAAGTATCCTAATTTTATTGTGTCACTGTCAATTTCCCCTTTTATGGCTGTTAGCATGTGCCTTGTATATTGAGGTGCTCCTATGTTGTGTGCATACATATTTATAAGTGTGATATCTTCTTCTTGGATTGATCCCTTTATCATTATGTAGTTTCCTTCTTTGTCTCTTGTAATAGTCTTTATTTTAGTCTATTTTGTCTGATATAAGAATTGCTACTCCAGGTCTCTTGATTTCCATTGGCATGGAGTATGTTTTTTTCATCCCCGCATTTTCAGTCTATATGTGTTCCTAGGTCTGAAGTGTGCCTCCTGTAGGCAACATATATACAAGTCTTGTTTTTGTATCCATTCAGCCAGTCTTTGTTTTTTGGTTGGAGCATTTCACCCATTTACATTTAAGGTAATTATCGATATGTATGCTCCAATTACCATTTTCTTCATTGTTTTGGGTTTGCTTTTGTAGGTCTTTTCCTTCTCTTGTTTCTCGCCTAGAGAAGTTCCTTTAGCATTTGTTGTAAAGCTGGTTTGGTGGTGCTGAATTCTCTTAACTTTTGCTTGTCTGTAAAGGTTTTAATATCTCCATTGAATCTGAATGAGATCCTTGCTGGGTAGGGTAATCTTGGTTGTAGGTTTTTCCCTTTCATCACTTTAAATATGTCCTGCAACTCCCTTCTGGCTTGCAGAGTTTCGCTGAAAGGTCAGCTGTTAACCTCTTGGGGTTTCCCTTGTATGTTATTTGTTGCTTTTCCCTTGCTGCTTTTAATATTTTTTTCTTTGTACTTAATTTTTAATAGTTTGATTAATATGTGTCTTGGCATGATTCTCTTTGGATTTATCCTGTATGGGACTCGCTGCACTTCCTCGACTTGATTGACTCTCTCCTTTCCCGTACTAGGGAAGTTTTCAGCTATAATCTCTTCAAATATTTTCTCAGTCCCTTCTCATTCTCTTCTTCTTCTGGGACCCCTATAATTCGAATGTTGGTGCATTTAACGTTGTCCCCGATGTCTCTGAGACTGTCCTCAATTCCTTTAATTTTTTTTTTTTCTTATTCTGCTCTGCGGCAGTTATTTCCACTATTTTATCTTCCAGGTCACTTATCTGTTCTTCTACCTCAGTTACTCTGCTACTGGTTCCTTCTAGAGTATATTTAATTTCATTTATTGTGTTGTTCATCATTGTTTGTTTGCTCTTTAGTTCTAAGTCCTTTTTAAATATTTCTCGTATTTTCTCCATTCTATTTGTGAGATTTTGGATCACCTTTACTATCGTTACTGTGAATTCTTTTTCAGGTAGACTGCCTATTTTCTCTTCATTTGTTTGGTCTGGTGGGTTTTTACTTTGCTCCTTCTTCTACTGCATATTTCTCTGTATTCTCATTTTTTTTAACTTACTGTGTTTTGCGTCTCCTTTTTGTATGGTGCTGGTTCGTAATTCCTCAAACTTTTGGTGTCTGCCCCCAGTGGGTGACGTTGGATCAGTGGCTTGTGTTGGCTTCTTGGTGAGTTGTCCGGTGCCTGTGTTCTGGTGGTTGGGGCTGGATCTTGTCCCTCTCATGGGCAGGACCACATCTTTTGGTGTGCTTTGGGATGTCTGTGAACTTAGCATGATTTTAGGTTGCCTCTCTGCTAATTGGTGGGGTTTTGTTCCTGTCTTGCTAGTTGTTTGGCATGGGGCATACAGCACTGGAGCTTGCTGGCTGTTGGGTGGATCTGGGTCTTTTTGTTGACACAGAAGTCTCTGGGGGAGCTCTCGCCGATTAATATTGCATGGGGCCAGGAGGTCTCTGGTGGTCCAATGTCCGGGCTTGGCTCTGCAACCTCAGAGGCCTAGGCCCAACACCCAGCTGGAGAACCAAGTCCCTGCCAGCCGCACTGCACAGAAGAAAAGGATGAAAAAAAAAAAAAAAACTAAACAGACAGAACCCCAAACAAATGGTAAAAGCAAAACTAAACAGACAAAATCACACAAAGAAACATACCCACACACTCAGAAAAAGAAAACAAACAAACAATGAAAAAAGGAACAGACAGAATCCCAAGACAAATGGTGAAAGCAAAACTAAAGAGACAAAATCACAGAAAGAAACATATACACACGCACTCACAGAAAGAGGGGGGGAAAAAGAACGAGAGCAACCAAACCAATGTACAAACCCACCAATGAAAACAAGCACTAAATAGTAAACTAAGATGAACATAAAACCGAAAACAAATCAAACACAGAAAGCAAACCTCAAGTCTACATTTACTCCCAACGTCCACCACCTCAGTTTTGGGAACATTTGTTGTCTATTCAGGTATTCCACAGATGCAGGGTTTATCAAGCTGATTGCAGAGATTTAATCCACTGCTGCTGTGGCTGCACAAAGAACTTTCCCTTTCTCTTCTTTGTTTGCCCTGTTCCTGGCTTTCAGCTTTGGTTTTGGCCCTACCTCTGCATGTAGGCCACCCTCAAGCATCTGTTCTCTGCCCAGACAGGAGGAGGTTAAGGCAGTGGCTGATTAGGGCTCTGTTGCTCACTCAGGCCAGGGAGAGGGAGGGGTACAGTAGTCATAATTGGAATGCAGGGTGTGCCTGTGGTGGCAGAGGCCAGCGTGACATTGTAACAGCCTGAGGTGTGCTGTGTGTTCTCCCAGGGAAGTTGGCCCTGGATCATGGGACCCTGGCAGTGGTGTGCTGCACAGACACCTGGGGGGCTGTGGTTAGTGACCTGTGCTTTCAGGATTCTTGGTGGCAGTGGCAGCAGTGGTAGATGTCCATGCCCACCTCTGGGGTCTGAGATGATAACCATGGCTTATGCCTGTCTCTGGAGCTTGCTTAGGTGGTGCTGTGCCATCTGTGGGTATATGGAGCAGGAAGCCCCTCTCCTCGTGCACCCCAAACCATGGTATCTTGCCTCTCTGGCAGGTCCAGACTTTTTCCCAGACTCCCTCCCAGCTAGCTGTGGTGAACTAGCCCCCTTCAGGCTGTCTTCACACAGCCAACACCAATCCTCTCCCTGGGGTCTGACTTCTAAAACATGAGCCTCAGCTCCATCCCCCACCTGCCCCAGTGGGTGAGCAGACAAGCTTCTCAGGCTGGTGAGTGCTGGTCGGCACTGATCCTTGTGCAGGAATCTCTCCACGTTGCCCTCTGTACCCGTTTCTGTGCTCTCCTCTGTGGCTTCAAAGCTTCCCCCCTCCGTCCCCACCAGTGAAGGGACTTCCTAGTGTGTGGAAACTTTTCCTCCTTCACAGATCTCTCCCAGAGGCATAGGTCTCACCCCTATTCCTTTGTCTCTGTTTTTCTTTTTTCTTTTGCTCTACCCAGGTACTTGGGAATTTTCTTGCCTTTTGGTAAGTGTGAGGTCTTCTGTCAGTGTTCAGTAGGTGTTCTGTAGGAGTTGTTCGAAAAGGCAGGAAGATGGCAGAAGAGTAAGATGCGGAGATCACCTTCCTCCCCACAGATACATCAGAAATACATCTACACGTGGAACTGCTCCTATAGAACACCCCCTGAACGCTGGCAGAAGACGTCAGACCTCCCAAAAGGCAAGAAACTCCCCACGTACCTGGGTAGGGCAAAAGAAAAAAGAAAAAAACAGAGACAAAAGAATATGGACGGGACCTGCACCAGTGGGAGGGAGCTGTGAAGGAGGAAAGGTTTCCACACACTAGGAAGCCCCTTCGTGAGAGGAGACTGCGGGTGGCAGAGGGGGGAAGCTTCAGAGCCATGGAGGAGAGCACAGCCACAGGGGTGCAGAGGGCAAAGCGGAGAGATTCTCACACAGAGGATCAGTGCCGACCAGCACTCACCAGCCCGAGAGGCTTGTCTGCTCACCTGCCAGGGTGGGCGGGGGCTGGGCTTCGGTCGGATTGCAGGGAGAGGACTGGGGTTGGCGGCATGAACACAGCCTGAAGGGGTTAGTACACCACAGCTAGCCGGGAGGGAGTACGGGAAAAGGTCTGGAGCTGCCGAAGAGGCAAGAGACTTTTTCTTGCCTCTTTGTTTCCTGGTGCGCGAGGAGAGGGGATTCAGAGCGCCGCCTAAATGAGCTCCAGAGACGGGCGCGAGCCGCTGCTATCAGCGCGGACCCCAGAGACGGGCATGAGACGCTAAGGCTGCTCCTGCCGCCACCAAGAAGCTTGTGTGCAAGCACAGGTCACTATCCACACCGCCCCTCCCGGGAGCCTGTGCAGCCCGCCACTGCCAGGGTCCCGTGATCCAGGGACAACTTCCCCGGGAGAAGCATGGTGCGCCTCAGGCTGCCACAACGTCACCCCAGCCTCTGCTGCTGCAGGCTCACCCCACATCCGTACCCCTCCCTCCCCACGGCCTGAGTGAGCCAGAGACCCCGAAGCAGCTGCTCCTTTAACCCCGTCTTGTGTGAGCGAAGAACAGACGCCCTCAGGCGACCTACACGCAGAAGCGGGTCCAAATCCAAAGCTGAACCCCGGGAGCTGTACGAACAAAGAAGAGAAAGGAAAATTTCTCCCAGCAACCTCAGAAGCAGCAGATTAAAACTCCACAATCAACTTGACGTACCCTGCATCTGTGGAATACCTGAATAGACAACGAATCATCCCAAATTGAGGAGGTGGACTTTGGGAGCAAGATATATTATTTTTTCCCCTTTTCCTCTTTTTGTGAGTGTGTATGTGTATGCTTCTGTGTGAGATTTTGTCTGTATAGCTTTGCTTTCACCATTTGTCCTAGGGTTCTGTCCATCCGTTTTTTTTTTTTACTTTAATTTTTTTTTCTTTTTTTCTTAATAATTATTTTTTATTTTTTTATTTTAATAACTTTATTTTATCTTACTTTATTTTATTTTACCTCTTTCTTTCTTTCTTTCTATTTTTTTCTCCCTTTTACTCTGAGCCATGTGGATGAAAGGCTCTTGGTGCTCCAGCCAGGCATCAGGG
This sequence comes from Balaenoptera ricei, assembly GCF_028023285.1. Lineage (NCBI taxonomy): Eukaryota > Metazoa > Chordata > Mammalia > Artiodactyla > Balaenopteridae > Balaenoptera > Balaenoptera ricei. The sequence goes on from NC_082660.1 coordinate 77,537,180, forward strand.
CTGTGCCTCTGAGGTGGGAGAGCCAACTTCAGGACACTGGTCCACAAGAGACCTCCCAGCTCCACGTAATACCAAATGGTGAAAATCTCCCAGAGATCTCCATCTCAACACCAAGACCCAGCTTCACTCAATGATCAGCAAGCTACAGTGCTGGACACCCTATGCCAAACAACTAGCAAGACAGGAACACAGCCCCATCCATTAGCAGAGTGGCTGCCTAAAAGCATAATAAGGCCACAGACACCCCAAAACACACCACCAGACGTGGACGTGCCCACCAGAAAGACAAGATCCAGCCTCACCCACCAGAACACAGGCACTAGACCCCTCCACCAGGAAGCCTACACAACCCACTGAACCGACCTTAGCCACTGGGGACAGATACCAAAAACAACAGGAACTACGAACCTGTAGGAGTCGTTCCACATGTAGGTGTATTTTGATGTATTTGTGGGGAGGAAGGTGATCTCCACGTCTTATTCCTCCGCCATTGTGAAGGTCTCTTCAACACCAAATATTCTTTATTCCTTCCTCTGCTGATGGGTACTTAGGTTTCTTCAATATCTTGGCTATTGATGCTACTATGAACCTAAGGGTGCATATATGTTTTCAAACTAGTGTTTTTGTTTTCCTCGGATATATACTGAAATATGGAATTGCTGGATTATATGGTAGATATATTTTTAATTTTTTTGAGGAATTTCCATAGTGGCTGCACTTAGTTATTGTGGGAAGTGTTCCCAACAGTGTACAAGGGTTCCCAACAGTGTACTAGGGTTCCCTTTTCTCCACATCCTGCCAACATTTGTTACATGTGGTCTTTTTGGTGATAGCCATTTTGACAGATGTGAGGTAATTGCAGTTTTATTTGCATTTCTCTAATGATTAGCAATTTTGAGCATCCTTTCCTGTGTCTGTTGGCAATCTTCATGTCTTCTTTGGAAAAATGTATATTCAAATCAACTGCCAATTTATAACTTGAGTTGTTTGTTTGTTTTTGAGTTGTATGAGGTGTTTAAATATTTTGGGTATTAATCCCTTATTGGTTATATCATTTGCAAATATTTTCTCCTATTCATTAAGTTGTCTTTTTGTTTGATCAATGGTTTCCTTTGCTGTGCAATAGTTTTCAAGTTTAATTAGGTCCCATTTTTTTGTTTTGCTTATTCTTCCTTTGCCTGAGGTCACAAATGCAAAGAAAAATATTGTTACGACTTATGTCAAAGAGTGTTCTGCCTATGTTTTCTTCTCGGAGTTTTATGGTTCCTGGGATTACATTGAAGTCTTGAATCCCTTTTGTGAGAAAATATTCTAATTGTTTTCTTTTACTTTTAGCTTTGTTTTCCCAGCACCACTTATTTGTAGAGACAGGCTCTTCCCTTTTTAAATTTTTGCCTTCTTTATCATTAGTTAATTGACTATAAGTATGAGGATTTATTTCTGTACTCTCTAATCTGTTCCATTTATCTCTGTGTCTGTTTTTGTTCCACTACCACAGTATTTTGATTACTGTATCTTTGTAATATAGTATGAATTCAGGGAGCACAAGGCTTCCAGCTTTGTTCTATTTCTCAAGAGGCTTTGGCAATTCAGGGTCTTTTCTTTTTCATATAAATTTTCGAATTATTTGTCCTAGTTCTCTAAAAAAAATGTCATGGGTATTTTGTTAGGGATTGCATTAAATCTGTAGATTTCTTTGGGTAGTATCGACATTTAAAAGTATTAACCCTTCCAATCTATGAACACAGGATACCTTTCCACTTTTAATATCATCTTCAACTTTTATCATTAGTATTTTATTGTTTTCAGAGTATAGGACTTTTACTTGTTTGGTTAAGTTTATTCCTACTTATTTTATTATTTTTATATGCTTTTAAATGAGATTGTTTTCTTACTTTCTCCTTTTGATAGTTCATTATTAGTGTACAGAGAAGCAACAGATTTATGTATATTAATCTTGTATCTGCAACTTTGCTGAATTCACTTAGTAGTTTTTACAGTTTTTTGGTGGAGACTTTAGAGTTTTCTATATAAAGTATCATGTCATCTGCAAACAGTGATAGTTTGACTTTTTCCCTTCCAATTTATTTATTTTTCTTGTCTAATTGCTGTGTCTAGGACTTCCAATACTATGTTAAATAGAAGTTGTAAGAGTGGGCATCCTTGTCTTGATCCTTATTTAAGAGGAAAATTTTTCAACTTTTCACCATTGAGTATGATATTTAGCTGAGGGTTTGTCATAAATTGACTACTATTTTGAGATATTTTCCCTCTATACAAATTTTGATGAGAGTTTTTATTATGAATGCACGTTGAATTTTGTCAAATGACTTTTCTGCATCTATCGAGATAATGATGTGATTTTAATCCTTCATTTTGTTGATGTGGTTTATCACATTCTTGTATTTCTGAATACTGAACCATCCTTGCCTCCCTGTAATAAATACCATTTGATGATGGTTTATGATCTGCTTTATATATTGTTGAATTTGGTTTGCTAATATTTTGTTGAGGAATTTTGCATCTGTCTTCATTTGAGATATTGGCCTGTAATTTTCTTTTCTTGTAGTGTCTTTGTCTGATTTTGTGTCTGGGTAATTGTGGCATCATAGAATGAATTTGGGAGTTTTCCATCCTCTTCAATTTTTTAGAATAATTTGAGAAGGATAGGTATTAACTCTTCTTTCTATGTTTGGTGAAATTCCCCTGTGAAGCTGTGCAGTCCTGGACTTCTGCTTGCTGGGAGTTTTTTGATTACTGATTCAATTGCACTACTAGTGATCAGTCTGCTCAGATTATTTATTTCTTCCTGGTTCAGTTTTCAGAGATTGTTTATTTCTAGAAATGTTTTTTTCTAAGTTGTCCAGTTTGTTGGCATATAACTGTTTATAGTATTGTCCTATGAATTTTTGTATCTCTGTGATAGCATATGCAATTTCTCCTCTTTCATTTCTTACTTTGTTTATTTGGGTCCTTTCTCTTCTTTTCCTAAATGGCCTGGTTAAATGCTTATTAATTTTGTTTATTAAAAAAAAACAGTTTTTAGTTTCATAGATATTTTCCTTTTTTGAGGGGTCTCGTTTTATTTATTTCCACTCTCATATCTATTATTTCCTTCCTTCTGCTGACTTTGGGCTTTGTTAGTTCTTTTACTAATTCCTTTTTATGGTAGGGTAGGTTGTTTATTTGAGATTTTTCTTGGTTCTTGAGGCAGGCCTTTATTGCTACAAACTTCCCTCTTAGAACTGCTTTTGCTGCATCCTATAGATTTTGTGTATTCATTTTCATTTTCTGATTTCCTCTTTGATTTCTTCATTGACCCATTGGTTTTTTAGTAGCATGTTGTTTAGTCTCCACATGTTTGTGTTTTCCCCATTTTTCTTCCTGTAATAGATCTCTACTTTCATACAATTGTCATAAAAAATATGCTTAATATAATTTCTCTCCTCTTAAATTTGTTCAGACTTGTTTTGTGGCCTAGCATGTGGTCCATCCTGAAGAATGTTCTATGCCCAATTGAAAAGAATGTGTATTCTCCTGGTTTTGAGTGGAATGTCCTATAGATATCCATTAGGCCACTTGGTCTAATGTGTCTTTTAAGGTCGCTGTTTCCTTATTGATTTTCTGTATGGATGATCTGTCCATTGATGTAATTGAGATATTAAAGCCCCCTATAATTATTGTATTAATATCAATTTCTCCCTTTATGTCTTTTAATATTTGCTCTGTATATTTAGGTGTTCCCATATTATGCGAATATATGTTTACAAATGTTATATCCTCTTCCTGGTTGTCCCCATAATTTCCTTCTTTGGTTTTTACTATATAATTTGGATTAAAGTCTACTAGTCTGATATGAGGATCACTATCCCAGCTTTCTTTTTCTTTCATATTCATTTGCATAGAATATCTTTTTGCATCCATTAAGTTTCCATTTGTGAGTATTTAGCTGTGAAGTGAGTCTTTTGTAGGAAGCATATAAAAGGTCTTGTTTTTTTAATCCAATCAGCCATGCTATATCTTTTGATTGAACCATTTAGCCCACTGACATTAAAGTAATTATTGATAGGTATGCCCTTATTGTCTTTTTATTACTTGTTTTCTGGTTGTTTTTGTAGTTCTTTTTTGTTCATTTCTTCTTCTTTTTGTTTCTTCCTTTGTGGTTTGATGATTTTTTACTACTATGTTTGTGTTCCTTTTTTAAGATTTTGTGTGTCTATTGTAAGTTTTTAACTTGTTGTTACCATGAGGTTCTTATATGTTGGTCTAGAACTATATCTACTTGTTTTAAGCTGATAGTCATTTAAGTTTGAACAGATTTTTAAAAGATCTACATTTTTTACTCCCATAATCAGTTTTGTATTTTTGATTTCATATTTCACATCTTCATGTCCATCCCTTAAGTGTTTGTCATAGTTATAGTTGTATATACAATTTTTGTCTTTTAATCTTTGTGCTGACTTATATAAGTAGTTGATCCTCAGTCCTTACCACAGATTTGCCTTTCTTAAGGGGAGTTTTTCTTTCCTATAATTTATTAGTTCTTTTCCACTTAAAGATGAACCTTTAACATTTCTTTTAGGGTAAGTTTAGTATTGATACATTCTTTTAGTGTTTCTTTTCTGAGAAGTTTTTTTTAATCTCTTCTTCTATTCTACATGATAATCTTGTTGGATAGAGTATCCTAGGTTGCAGGTTTTTCCCTTTCAGCACTTTGAATAAATTATGCCACTTCCTTCTGGCTTGCAAAGTTTCTGCAGAAAAAGCAGCTCATAGCCTTATGGGAATTCTTTTTTATATGACTCTTTGTTTTCCTCTTGCTGCCTTTAGAATACCTTATTTATCTTTGACTACTGCCATTTTAATTATGCTGTCTTGATATGGGTCTGTTTGGGTTTATCTTGTTTGGGGCCCTCTGTGTTTCCTATACCTGGATAGTTGTTTCCTTCCTCAGGTTTGGGAAGTTTTCAGCCATAATTTCTTCAAATACATTTTTGATCTCCTCCTGTCTCTCTTCTTCTGGGGCCCCTATTTTGCAAATGTTGGTATGCTTAATGTTATCTCAGTGTTCTCCTAGATTGTTTTCATTTATTTTAAATTGATTTTTCTTGTTGCTATTCTGATTGGGTGATTGACATTATTATATCTTCCAGATTACTTACACATTCTTCTCTATCACCTAGTCTCCTGTTAATTACTTCTAGTGTGTTTTTTATTTCAACTATTGAATAGTTCTTTTCTGATTGGGTATTTTTTTATATTTTCTAGTTCCTTGTTAAAATTCTCACTGAGTTTATATATTCCTTTCTAAAGTTTAGTTAACATTTTTATATTTATTACTATTGTTTTGAACTCTATCTGGTAAATTATTTCTGTTTCATTAGGCGTTTTCCTTTTCAGTTTTTTCTTGTTCTCTCATTTGAAATATATTCCTCTGTCTTCTCATTTTTTAAACTCTCTTTGTCTCTAAGAAATTAGGTAAAACAGTTACCTATCCCAGTCTTGAAGTGGTTTCATTGTGTGAGAGTATTCCTATGCAGTCTGCATGTGTCCACTGGCTTTGGTGGGAGAGCTGCATCTGAAATGAGCATGGGTCATTTCTTCCTCTGAGATGCACTGGCAGCTTCCACCTTGTTAGGAGGTTGAGCTGGAGTTGGTGGGGGGAGCTAGAGCCAGAGTTATGTGTGAGCCATGGCTTTTCCTGTGATTAGTAGGAGTCACCACGCTATTGGGGGCAAAGTTGGGGCCCAAGGTGCTGGATCAGAAGCTCTTAGGTTTGAGTCTGTGCTAGTTCTATTCTCTCTAAGTGTGTACACTCGGTTTGGCAACAGCAGCCTCTACTTGACTGGAAAGGAGTGCTGAAGCAAGAGAGACTGGACCAGGTGCATGGTGCAGGCTAGGGTGCACATTGGGATGGTGCTGGGAAGCTGGTCAGAGTCCCAGACAGTTTTTCTCCTGCCTTTGTATGTGTGCTGTTAATGGGTGCCTTTGTCCTGTTCAGAGGCAGAGTCAGGTCCAACCTGGCTCTGTTCCCTTTCAGTATACACACTCTCCTTGGCAATGGAAACTTTGCCTTAGTGGAGAATTGTGCCAGAGAAAGAAAGGCTGGAGCAGGTGTCCCATGCTGGCTGGGCTGCAGGCTGTGGTGGCCACAGGAAATATCTGCTTCTTTTGCACTAAGCAAGTGTGCATGCATGCTTTTCATGAGCAGAGTCTTGCTTTTTTATTGCACTCTAGTAAGTCTCACTGGTCTTCAAACTATGTAAAGGGACTCATCGCCCTTGTGTTGGACCCCAGGGCTGGTGTGCCTAATATGTGGCTCAAACTCCTCACTCTGCAGAGTTGAATCCTGGGCCTGTGACATATCCCTCCTCTTATGTGTCCCCTGCTAGGGGTGCAAACTGATAACTTCTCCTCCCTTCCTACCTGATTCCCTGTGGATCATTCTTTACAAACTTGGTTGTAGAGGAGTGTTTCTGCCAGCCTCCAGGTTGTTTTCAGTGTGAGTTGCTCCCCATATACATATATTTTTGATGTGTTAATAGGGGGAGTTGTGCTCAGTATCCTGCTACTCTGCCAGCTTGATCTCCCTTCTCTAGAAAAAGAATCTTCAAACTTTTAACAGCGTTTTAGAAAGATATATTTCTGAGTATTAATCTCTAACATTTTTATGATAAAACAAAATATTTTAATCAATTAGTATTTGGAAAACAATGCTGATACATCTACATGAGTATTTCCTTTGGTAATGCACTGTTTAACCAAAATAGTAATCATTAATAAAAAAGGTGACCCCAAAATATATCCCCCTCTATTGTATTTTGTTATAAATGAAAATGCATAATTAAAAAAAGAAGAAAGATGAAGAAAGAAATGAAAGAAGGAAGGAAGGAAAGAAAGAAAGAAAGAAAACACTGTTTAGAAATGGGATGATGGAGGTTTCAGTAAAGATATTATAATGTGGCATTTGATGTCCTAGTGGGATTTCAACAAGTTTTGCATGGTCAAATCCCATAAATAAGCTGGCTTTCTTCCAAGGATATGTGTGTCCCTCTCGTCTGCCACGGTGTCCTCAGTGTGAGAAAATCTCACCTCACCTGCTCAATTGTAGCACAACATTTCTAATTGCTTCTTTTTGCTCATTAGCACTAAACTGCTTTAGATAAAATGAGAACTTTAAATCCAGTGTTACTGATCAAGAATAAAAGAAAAAACTAAAGGACAAAAAGCATAACTCTACATCCTTTTAAGAAAATAATAAATTGATATTTGAAGTTGCTACTATTTACCTCATCTTTTCAAATAGAACATGGATTTTAAATAAAGGATCCATCGATTCTATTGATTTGCATAACCCACTGTACCTTGTCCACAGTAGTATTTGTGATTTAAATAAATAAATTTTAATAATGCTGTAAACTCTGAATTCATCCTGATATATTTAGAAGTTATTGGCCAGTGGTTCTCAATCTATTTTCTATAATATAACCTATATAATCAAGGTATACAATGTACTTCCATCAATAACAGCTGCTCACTAGATAGTAATTTGCATGCATGGAGAATGAAGAGTGAGGTGACAGAAGGGTGGTACAAGGCCTCTGTGGGTGCACCAGAATCTGGGGAAGTAGGGATTATTTAGTTGGAAAAACTATTCTTTCCAAATTGTTCTGATATGTTTCCCACATCCCACTTCTGTGTACCAATTTTAGAATCATCATTATGCCTATTTGTCCCTTTTAACAAAGGTAAAATTAAACTCAAGTCATAGGCAACAAAATTATTTTAAATTTCCATTACATTAAGTTGAAGACTTAAAATAAATCAGAGTACATCAAATGAGGATTTAAATTAATACCCAAGCCAAGGAAGGAAGGAGTCAGTAGTAACTGAGAAAGAACTGCAGACTTGGGCATGGGTTTGGGACTATGGCTCTCGAAGTATGGTTCACAATAGTACTCAAGATTAGGCGCAGGCAGTTTAAGTTCAGTTTAGGCTGTTAACCAACAGTAGTAGTTTGATGCAAAGCTAAGGAGATAAGAGAAAAAGAAACAGAAAAAGAATGGAATTGGTAGACGTCAAGAAGGAAACATGCATCCAGTATATAGTTAGACTCTTCCCAGGCATGAGAACCTGAGGGGACAGAGAAAGCCCAAATATCAAAGAGGACTAACATTAAAATTGTAAATAAGGTAAGTTTACCTTTTCATGATCAGAGAAGAAAGAGAAAGCTACTTCCTGATAATATCATGTCCCAAATGCACTGACTAGTCATGGCAGAGTGAATATCCTGCCTGAATGGGGTTTATTGACTCAGAGAGGAGGATTAGAGTACCTGCAGGAGGCTGCGATTGTATAGTGGGTGATGTTGGGCTGAGGGAAGACAGTACTTAATACCACAGGATGAAGAAGCTCATTTCCCAAGAATCAAATTATGATAAAATTTCCACTTATAACTTGTTTTTAGACACAATCTTCATTGACTTAATAACAGTATTATATACAATATTTAACTTTCCTCCTTTATTTAATTAATTAACTAAATATTCACTTCTTATACCATATAACATTTCCATACTTAGACCAACTCCATGGAACTTGTGAGATATACATACTTTCACTAGTATGAACACTTTAATTTTCCTATGTCTCATCCACTTTTATTTTAAAAAGGGCAAATCATAATAAAATATTTAAATAACTCCCCAAGCATCCTCTACAAAGACAAAAAGACTTCACAAACTTGGCTAAATCTTTGGCTGGCAGCTAATATATAAAAGTCTGAGTCTGATACATGGAGCTTAAAGATATCATTTATTACACATGAACATGCAGGATATTTGAAAGTTAGATTTATGGAAGTTGAAGTATGTTTATACAAAAATAGATAAAATATGTGCAACATATGCTTAAAGCAACATTTACAAAACCGTATTCCTCAGAACACTAGTATTTTGTTTTGTTTTGTACTCTTTGTTTCTTTGTTGTTAATGAAATATTAATAATAGGTCCAAGAGAAAAAATTCTCCATAGTTAATAAGTTTGACCTACTACACAGGTTATCTCTGTCTTGGAGAGTCATGACACACATTACCATAATAACTTTTAGAAATCTTGCAGTAAGGAAACATGTTTATCTTTGAACCATCACTTCCTCAAATTCTTGACCAAAGAACACTTTTTAAGAGAAACTATTTTGTGTTTGACAATGATGGAAGCCTACCTAGCAATCATACTCTTGTCCCTTTTCCTCTATGCTAATAAAAGCAACCTTCTATTAGCAAGATGGAAAATGCCAATTACTACATTTTTCCAGCTTTTCTTCCAACTAAGGAACAGGCCAATTAAATTTTGAGGCAAAAGTTCTAATTTGGGGAAAAGTTTTTTTTTTTTTTTCCACTCTAGCAAGTACAGACACTTAATAGGAAATCTCTCTCTCTCTCTCTCTCTCTCTCTCTCTGTCTTCTGTCTCTTTTTGGTTATGTTTATGTCTACATGAGACATTGGATTTTCTGCAGTCATTTCATTATTATTAAGGGGAATATAATTGATGTATGGAAGATGGCAAAACAGAGTTGAAAGGAACTTGGGTCTTTCACATCTTTGCACTCCTTAATTAACCATTTTGGAGTTACCTACCTCAATACTTCTTGTCACAGGTGATATAAATTATTTTGTTTAAGTCATAGCTATTTGAACTAGTTAATACTTATAGCACAAAGCACTCTCACTGATACACTTATTAAAGTGTCAAAGGACACTTGTGCTTCCCAAACAAGCTTTGGGATACAGTGGCTAGAGAGAATTTTAAGGCAGTCATGACTCCCCATTACTATGTGCATTTTGGCTATCCACTACCAACTAGGGAAAATTTAATTGAAAACTTTCAGTCCTTCATATAAAAACAGGTAGAAATGACTTATCATTAAGGTAACTTTAGAAAAAAAAGGGAGGCATATGAAACCTATCCCTTTAGGCAAGATGAACAAAATGAAATGAAGGAAATAAATATATTTTTTAAACTTTCCTTGTGAGAATGTTAGTGTAAACCCATTAACTTTAAGAGTACAGGCAGATGCGGAGCAACTAGGCCCGTGAGCCACAACTACTGAGCCTGCGCGTCTGGAGCCTATGCTCTGCAACAAGAGAGGCCGCAATAGTGAAAGGCCCATGCACCGCAATGAAGAATGGCTCCCACTCGCCGCAACTACAGAGAGCCCTTGCACAGAAACGAAGACCCAACACAGCCAAAAATAAATTAAAAAAAAAAAAAAGAGTACAGGCAGATATAAAGGACAAAGAATCATATGAAATACTCAGGATGAAAGAGAAACCTCGTTTATTGAAAATAAAATAATAAATGAGTGGATTCATATTCCAGAAATTAAATAAAAGTGTTCCTCAAATAAGGGAAATATTTATTAAGATATATAATTTTTTGTTGTTGGCTTCATTGGATATTTTTTGCTGTGTGTGGGCTTTCTCTAGTTGCAGTGAGCAGGTGCTACTCTTCATTGTGTTGCACAGGCTTCTCATTGCAGTGGCTTCTCTTGTTGTGGAGCATGGTGTCTAGGTGCGCAGGCTCCAGTAGTTGTGGCTCGTGGGCTCTAGAGTGCAGGCACAATAGTTGTGGCGCATGGGCTCAGTTGTTCCGCAGCATGTGGGTCTTCCTGGGCCAGGGCTCAAAGCCATGTCCCCTTCATTGGCAGGTAGATTCTTAACCACTGCACCAGCAGGGGATCCCAAGATATATAAGCTTATTTTTCATACTAGAAACAAGAAAAAGTAATCTCTAAATGGATCAGAGATCCAAATGTAAAAATATGAAATCAAATAAGTACTGGAAGAAAACATGGGTGAATTATTTTATAAATTAGGTATAGGCAAAACATTTCTATTTCTAATTATGACTCAAAGTGGATCATTAATGGGAGCAGGTCAGGGAAATTAGGAGTCATTTACCAAAAACTATTATGTTGGGGTGTTTCAGGGTGCTATATTTGCTGCCAGAAAAGGTTTTATAAAAATTGACTTTGAAATATATATTTTGAGACAAAGAAAGAGAAAGAATAATAAAAAACTGAGGTGGTGAAAATCAGAAAAATAATAAGAGAAAAGGAAAAAAAGATGAATGTAAAGAAATTAAAGTTGATGTATGAGGATATACTATTTGGAAAACACGTTAGGTGTATGGATAATTAAAAGATGCAAAAGCCACAGTTCCTGCCTTACAAGAGCTTTCATTCTATTGGGGAAGACCAAAACACAATATAGTTTTAAAGGCAAACTTGATAATTATTATAATTGAGGTGCAAATAATTAAATGAAGATGGAGAAAGGAGGGGTTAGGCCATCAGAGAAAGAATGCTTGGAAGGTTTGGAGGTTTAGATGGACCTTAAGGTCTTCATAAATAACTATGGATCCAGGAGAAAGATAGGATATCTGAAAAGAAAGACTTTCTCATGAAAAGACACAGAAACAGGGAAGTAGAGAATATTTTGGAAAATGTCAAGATGATAAATATGTCACAAATATTGTTTTCTGAAAGGAAAAACAAGGTTGGAATTGGGGCATGTAAAACTGGAAATGCACATGGCATACATATATATACTGCAATAATAGTAAAAAAAAAGGAAAAATTTAATTAAAATCTTGGAATGGAGAAAGTCTTTCAAATTATGACTCAAAATATGCCATGAAAGAAAAGATTGATATTAAAATTACATTTTCAAAAATGTAATCATGGCTAAAAACACCATACCAAAATTCAAATACAGGTGTCCAGTTGGAAAAAAAAAATATTTGTAACTCATAAGATTAAAAAGCTAATTTCTCTAATGTATAAATACCTCCAAATATCAAAATTAGAAAAGATTAATAACTTACTAGAAAAAAGGCAAAAAATATGAATAGAGAGTTCCCAGAAAGGAAATATAAATAATTCTAAAACTTAAGAATAGTTGCTCAAGTGACATTAACAAGATAGCATAATAGGAGGTGCCAGATCTTATCCCCCCACAGAAATACAGATTTGGACAGCCATCCATGGACAGAAAACACATTTGTAGGAGCACTGAAGTCTAGTTGAGGTTCTAGCATTATGCCAGAGCAAAATCTGAGAGTGATGCCTTGAAGGGCATAAGAAGAGTAATTTCAATTTAACTGTATTACCCATTCTCCAAGGCACTGATTCCTCCCATGTGGGAAAGTGAGAGTGTAATGAGTATCCAGTTTCCCTGGGCTTGTGGGGTGCTACCCAGGGGCCCCACTTCTGTCTCAACCCACCCAGAACACTGAGGGGATCATCATGGCTGAATTATCTGGGGGCAGCTAAAAGCAGGGAGAAGGGACAAGAGTTCACAGAAACTGGAGTGTGGTTCTCAACAGCCAGTTGCAGAACTTTCTGACTGGTTTATGCACTCCACCAAGAGGTCCACCAATGCCCCCCCAGATGACTTCCCTGAGGACCTCCATAACCAACTCATGCATTCTTCCAGCACTCTGCATGCCCCCCTCATCCCATAGATAATATTCCACACATCCCAGTGCATGGCCTGCATGAGTTCCCACTGACAGCACATGAATCTCAACAGTAGTTATGGATCTTAGCAGCCAACTGATTCTGCTGGTTTGGGAGAAGTCACACAACACTGAACACTTCAGAGAACTTCCCCAGGGAAAATAAACTGGAGGCTCTCTGCACCACACCTGGCTTTGTGGGATTGAGAGAAGGCACAAATCTTAACACAAGGGAACAAGAAAAGTAGAGCAGATGTATTCACAGAAAAGGTCTAAAAGACCCCCAGAATGTAGGGTTCACTGGTGAAGATCTTTCTCTCCCAAAGCTAATCAATAAAAACTGGAGGAGGTAAGCACTTTTCCAAGTGTGAACAGAGCAATGCAAGGCTTCAAGAAACATGAAAAATCAAAGTAAAAAGATACCATCAAAGGAACAAATGCAGATCTACAAATTGCTTGAAAAACAATTCAAAATAATTGTCTTAGAGAAGCTCAGTAAGACACAAACAAAGATAGGCAAATAAACAAATTTAGAAAAATAATACATGAACAAATTGAGAAGTTCAAATAAAAAGCTAAAAACCATAAGCAAGAACTAAAGAGAAATTCTGGAGCTGAAAAATAAAATGTCTGAACTGAAAAATTCAATAGAAAGCTTCAACAGTAGACTTGAAGTAGCATAAGAAAGAATCAGTGAACTCAAAGACAAGTCATTTAAAATTATCCTGTCAGAGGAATAAAAAGGGAAAAAAAAAGTAAAGAGTGAAGAAAGCCTATGGGATATTTTGGGAGCCCCAGAGGGAGTAGAGAAACAGAAAGGGGCAGAAAGTTTATTTAAAGAAATGAGAAAACTTACCAAATCTGGAGAGGGAAATGAACATCCAGATCCATGAAACCCAAATATCTCCAAATATGATGAGCAAAAAGAGGTCTTCACCAAGACACATTATATACAAATTGTTAAAAGTCAAAGACAGAGAATTTTGAAAGTAGCAAGATAAAAGTAACTTATGAACAAGTGAAGCCCCATACGACTTCTAATTAAATCAGAAACCTTGTAGCCCAGAAAAGAATGGGAAGAGTTAGTCAAAGTACTGTAAGAAAAAAACTGACAATCCAGAATGCTATACTTGGCAAATATGTCTTTTGGAAATCAAGGGGAGATAAAGAATTTTTCAGAAAAACAAAATCTAAGGGAATTCACCACGGGACTTCTTTACAAGAAATGCTTGAGTTCTTCAAGTTAAAACAAAGGACATTAATTAGCAAATCAAAACGAGAAGGAGATATCGTCTCACACCTGTTAGAATGGTATTTTAAAAATACAAAAGACAACAAGTGTTAGTGAGGATGTGGAAAAAGGGAACCCTTGTGTGCTGTTAATGGGAGTGTAAATTGGTACAGCCATTTTCTCATACTGTATGGAGGTTCTTTGAAAATTAAAAATAAAACTACCATATGATCTAGCAGTTTCTCTTTTGGGTATGTATCCAAAGGAAATGAAATCAGCATCTTTAATCCTATGTTCATTGCAACATTGTATACAATAACCAAAATATGGAAACAACTTTAACATCCATTGACAGATGAATGGAAAAAGCAATTATGGTATATACATACAACACAATATTATTCAGCTTTTTTAAAAAAGGAAACCCTGTCATTTGTAACAAAATGGATGACCCTGGACTACATTATGTTAAGTGAAGTAATCCAGACATAGAAAGTCAAATATAAGTATGATCCCACTTATGTGTGGAATATAAAATAATCAGACTCATAGAAGCAGAGAGCACAGTGGTGGTTGCCAGGGTCTGGGGGAAAGGGAAATGGTTAGGTGATGGTTAAAAGGTACAGAGTTTCAGTTATGTAAGACAAAAGTTCTGGAAATCTACTATACAGCATAGTGCCTATAGCTAACAGTACTATATTGTATACATAAAATGTGCTAAGAGGATAGATCTTATGTTAAGTACTCTTACCAAAAGTGAAATAAAACAAAACTAAAATTGATAATGGTAAATGAGGTGTGAGGAAACTTTAGGAGGCACAGTATGTGTTTATATCCTTCATGGTGGTAATGGTTTCACAGGTGTATACATATCCTGAAACACACTGAGAGTACACATTAAATACATACAGCTTTTTATATTTCAATCATACCCCAATAAAGTAGTTTAAAAATAATGAATAAGTAAAATACTCTTGGTGATAGTTGTACAGCATTGTGAATGTGATTAATGCCATGGATTGTACACAATATTCAAAATGGCGAATTTTGTGTTAAATATATTTTGCTACAATTTTTAAAAATCAATAACAATATATCAGAAACCATCAGATTGTACACTTTAAATGTGTGAATTTAAATTGTGTGATATGTGAATTACATCTCAATACATCTGTTAAAAATATTTTTAAAAATAATAGTTGTTCTGTCAAACTTATATTAAACAAAAGCAAATAAGACTACACTGAACTATCATTTATTCATTATTAGAAACGAAAAAATTCTGAGGTGTTGATAACACACTCTATTGTCTAGATTGTGGGGAAACTGACACGCATGAATTGCTAGTAGGAATGTAAATTAGTACAAAATCTATGAAAGACAATTTAGTAGTAATTTTCAAGTTACAAATTCTTTTAATTTGATGGAGCTTTTATACCTGAAATAATTAATTGCACATTTTTCTAACACATATGCAAAATGGCTTTTGTACAGAATTTTTCATTGAAACCTTGTTTCTAATAGCAAAATATTGGAAATAATCCAAATTTCCATCAAAGGAGGACTTCTTAAATTACATTACATGCATGCAATGGAATATCATTCAGCTGTAATAAAAGAATGAAGATGCTGTCAATGCACTGCCTAGAAAATAAAAGCATGGCATTAAGAGAAGAAAAAAAAAACAAGGTACAAATCAATGTTTGGATATACTACATTTTGTGTAAAGAGTAAAGGAAATGAGAATGTCTTTTCATCTTTGCTTGTACGCACAAAGAAATTCTGGGAGGATACAAAATAAATTAATACAAATGGTTGCTTGTGCAGGATTGGGGGTAAGGTGGAACTGGGCAGATGTGGAACAGAGATGGTAGGGAGATTTTTCACTGTATATCTTAAATGTTTTATTTGAATGAAGTGTACTTACTAGTTATTTAAAATTTTCAAAAGAATAAAACTTTGGATAAACTATACAGTTATGGCAATAATATTTTGAACATCTGTAGCTACATGGATGATAATGATGTTGACCAAGACAGAAAATAAAATTGGACAGAAAAATTTGGGTATATGGAGAAAAGCTGACTGAGTTCTGCTTGGGATATATTGATTTGTGGTATCTAGGTTTATATGCACATGGAAATGCCCAGAAGACAGTTAAAACTAGGTATCTCAGGAGATTTTAATTTGAGGAAGGAAAATATGAATGTAAAATCAAACAGCACACAGTAACCCATGCTTGTTATTTCTGTCAGTATTACCTGAGTAAGAATAGTTGATGAAGTCATTTTAGAGGATGAAACTATTTTAGTAAAGCCCTTTGAGAGGTATTAGTAGGTGAATCCCATGAGACTTTACCATAAAATCAAGGGTTGTCTCAAGGGCAGTTCTGCAGTTTCTCACATTTGTGATCAACAAGATAGTTTGAGGACTCCAGGTCAAATTCAAAATAGTATTTTGGAAAAAAAATGAGAGCAATAGGGTATATTAGCGATTTCTATAAATGAGGTACCCCACACAGAAACAAAAACAAACAAAAAACAAAACAAAAAAGTTAGCTTATTGGATTTCATATTTGGTCCCACATTTCTTTGATTCAAAGTAAATTGTATTGGTCAGAGGAAGTATTCTAGAGATGTATAAGATTAAGCAACATTTACAATGTGCCAATTTCCATCAGACTTGATTATTTAAAGATTAAGACACCTATGAAACATACATAACCAGTAGTATGTCAGGTACTAAGCATGGAAACCTCATCATAAAAGTACATATGTGTGTGTATTGGTTTTCTGTTTTCTATTGCTACATAATAAATAACTACAATCTCAGCAGCTTAATACAGCACAAATTTATTATCTTCTGTGGGTCAGGTGTCTGGGCATCGGTTAGCTGGGCCCTCTGTCAGGATCTCATTAGGCTGCATTCAAGACGTTGGCTGAGGCTGTGATCTTATCTGAGTCTTGGATTCATCTTGCAAGTTGACTTGTTCTCAGAAGAATTCACTTTATGGTTGTAGGACTGAAGCCCTTAGCTCCTAGGGCTGCAAGTTACTCACTGCCAGATGGCCGTCTCAACAAACTGGTAGTCTTCTTCTTCAAGACCAAGTGTAGAGCATCTGCTGCTTCTTCTCTCTTTTATGAGCTCATCTCTTTAGGTCAAGCCCACCAGGGTCATTTCCCTTCTAATTAAATCAAAGTCAACTGACTAGAAATATTACTAAGATACTCAAAATCTCTTCTCAATATAAGGTAATGCAATCATTGGAGTGATACCCATCATATTCAGTTCTCATTTACAATCAAAGAGAGGAGATTGCTCAGGTTGCATACAGTAGGAGGGCAGGAATCTTGGTGGTCATCTTAAAATTCTGCCTATCACAGTGTGTGTGTGTGTGTGTGTGTGTGTGTGTGTGTGTGTGAAAGCACACACAAGCATGCTCATTTGGGATTGGGAAATGGCCAAATTATAGGGTGTATTTACATAACTTTCTCAAGTGTTACAGTTTTTTGTCAGATATTTTGAGCATTATTAAGACCAATGTATTTCTCATTCCACTTGTCATTTTTCCTCATAGAATAGTAATTTTGAGTCAGTACATATACAAGTCAATGTATCACGTAGAAAAACTGTTATCTCATGTCTAGTATTACTCTAGTGGCCATCAAACGCTAATGAATACGGCCTAAATAGTACTTAGAATGTTTTGTAAATAAGTTTTTATGTTACCCTTCTCATCTCTGGACTTGGTTGATAACATTAACAGTTGATTAAGGGGAGAACATTCAATTAATCCTGGCCATAGTCTGGTTTAATAAGACATTGAGGGTATAAAAGGAAATGAAGGCAGCTGTGAGGCAGCTGTGAAGCAGTTGTGAAATCACTAAGTATATCTCATAGATGCAGTGTCTGTGACAAACCAAAGGAAGAGTCACAGGATCTCTGTTCTCATGCCTAGTGGCCTCCAACAGCCAAGGTGATTCACAACTAATAGACAAGTGTTCTTACAGTTCGAATTTGAACTGCAGTCTATAGATTGTTGAACTTCCTATGAAAAAAATGCTAAGTGCCACTTGTCAATATATAAATATGTTATCATAACTTTACTTTTGGTACACTTGAATTGGTTTTCATCTTGAGCTTATGAATAAGTGTCTTCTTCTATGAATGTATATGAAAAGTTAAAGACCAAAAGAGAGTATTGCAATTTCATAATTTTATTTCATTGTATATGCTGTATGTACAATTTAATGTGATGATGTGCTATTTAAAACTTATATGTTACTTCTGATATTTTTGCATGGATTTTTTAATAATCACATTTGTGGGCTGTGACAAAATATCATAAAATTGAAAGGCTAGAGTGCTATATTATTCATTATGTAGAGAGTGGAAACTAGAGTACAATTTAAGCAATTCTTGCCCACAATTTTATAGCAGATGACCTTAATTAGTGTAAAGATATTCTATCCATATTATATTTGTTCACTCGTCTTACTGGGCAGTTGATGTCTGCTGTGAGGCATAGAGATTTTTTTGTCCTAATCCCTGTGATATGACATGATTAATGATATAAAATTCCCATTTGGAGTTTCCTACCAATCAATAGGCAGATGGGCAATAGTGGATGTTGAACAACAAGACAGCAGGAGACGCTTAAGCTCTTGTTACTTTCATAAAGAAAAAAAATATTTAGAGAAATATTATTTAAAGCTACAGTCAACATTTTCTGTACCTTATTTCTATATCAGATATCTTTCCTCTTGTTGAGTGCTTTGTGTCTCAAGCATATTCTTGTTCCAAGTGAAGATTTTAGCACACATGTTCTCTTAGTTACTAAAAAGAGCAAGAATGCAAACAGGAGAATTTCTAATGCTTCACACTTTTGCTAAAGATCATATAGCTGTTAATATGTGGGTGAATAGCACAATATATACAATTTCTTATTACATTCTTACATATCAAAATGAATATTTGTAGGCTGTAGCAGTCACTCTTCCATCTAAAATATAGTTGCATATTAAGCAAACCGTTTGACACATAGATCGTGATTTGCTTGAATGTGTGTCAGAGATATTTATCTTTTTCATACCTTTATCAAAGCATAAAAAGAAATCCAAACTTTTTTCAACTTCTTTAGTATTAAATCATTGCATATTGTGCACACCTTGCAGAATGTAGACTTATTTGCAAAGCTCTTTATCCATTTTAATTTTACCCCTGAGGCTATGTACCACAAAATCTTTTTTATTCTCACCATTATTTAATAAGTGACACATAAAAAGAAAGGAAAAAGGACTATTGTCTGAATTCTGTCAGTAAAAATCACCTGTAGTAAAAGCATGAAATAGGATCTTAGGGCTTAGACGAATCGTAGGCAATTTCAAAATGTCTTTATAACAGCTGTGGAGAGAGTAGCATATTTTGTTATACTCTTTTATTTTAAAGAATTTTCCCTGTATATTATGAACTCTTTAAAAAGTTTAAATTCTAGTGTGCCACAGATAAGAAATAAAGGGGGAGTAGATGAAATTTAAGTCATTAAAATTTTCTAAAAATGAGTATAATTTACATAGATTTCCTGCTCAGGACTATAGACATCACTGTAATTACTCTAAAAGCAGACTAGCAGGTGGGAGAAGCCACGAAGCTCATTTGACAAAAAGATTTAAAGTCTAATGTGTCATCTTTGCTCTTATCTGTCATTAATATTTCCCACGTGCCCTATAAGAGGACCATTCTAGTTCTTTCAGTATAAAGACATCCAAGAAATACTTGCTTCCATGTCATGTAGAGACCGTCATTGGTCTTGTATATATTATCACTAGTCAGGAATGTGCAAATTATTATTTTTCCATTATATAATTGTTCCCATGTCTCCTTTTATAATTAAATAGAAATAAATTGGATCTATAATGTCTTTAAATAAAAAAAATACAGAGATAAAGATAAATGCATTACGGGATGAAAAGTTCTATTGAATTATCTGCTTCATTCCCCTGCTTTTGCATTATTGATCACAGCTATGTATTTTCTGTACCTTTTTAAGGTTTATCTGCAATGTTCCTAGAGAGAATGCTATCCAATAGTTGATGCTTCAACAACACAGTAAAGATCTTTGTACTGCAAAGTTGTCTGCCACTGATAGCTACCTTCTACCGTTCCCACATGGCCCATTCCACACACATATATACAGTATTCTTTACAAATTCTTTACAATAACAATAAAGACAAGTTTTTTTTAATTCTTAGGGTGTCTTTTTATAATTTTTTTAATTGGAGTATAGTTGCTTTACAATGTTGCATTAGTTTCTACTGTCCAGCAAAATGAATCAGCTATACATAATATATATCCCCTCTCTTTTGGACTTCCTTCCCATTTAGGTCACTACAGTGCATTAAGTAGAGTTCCCTGTGCTATACAGTATGTTCTAATTAGTTGTCTATTTTGTATAGAGTAAAAATAGTGTATATGTATCAATCCCAATGTCCCAATTCCTCCCAGGCCCCCTTTCTCCCTTGGTATCCATACATTTGTTCTCTATGCCTGTTTCTCTATTTCTGCTTTGCAAATAAGACATCTATACCAACTTTTTCAGATTCCACATATATGCATTAATAAACGGTATTTGTTTTTCTCTTTCTGACTTACTTCAATCTGTAAGACACTCTCTATGTCCATCCACATCTCTACCAAAGACCTACTTTCATTCCTTTTAATGGCTGAGTAATAGTCCATTGTATATATGTAACATATTTTCTTTATCCATTCATCTGTCAATGGACATTTAGGTTGTTTCTACTATTTACTATTGTAAATAGTACTGCAATGAACATTGTGGCGCATGTGTCTTTTTGAATTATGGTTTACTCAAGGTATATGACCCTTAGTGGGATTGCTGGTCATATAGACATTATATTTTTTAGTTTTTTAAGGAACCTCCATACTGTTTTCCACAGTGGATGTATCAGTTTGCATTATCACCAACAGTACATGAGGGTGCCCTTTCCTCCACACACTCTCCAGCATTTACTGTTTGTAGAGTTTTTGATGATGGCCATTTTGACAGGTGTGAAGTGATACCTATTGTGGTTTTGATTTGCATTTCTCTAATAATTACAGCTGTTGAGCATCTTTTCATGTGTGCTGGCCATCTGTATGTCTTCTTTGTAGAAATGTTTATTTAGGTCTTCTGCTCATTTTTGGATTGGGTTGTTTGTTTTTTTGAGCTGCATGAGCTGCTTGTATAATTTGGAGATTAATATTTGTCAGATTTTTCATATGCAAATATTTTCTCCCATTCTGAGGGTTGTCTTTTCATTTTGCTTATGGTTTCCTTTGCTATGCAAAGCTTTGAAGTTTAATTAGGTCTCATTTGTTTATTTTTGTTTTTATTTTCATTACTCTAGGAGGTGGGTCAAAAAAGATCTTGCTGTGATTTATGTCAAAGCATGTTCTGCCTATGCCTTCCTCTAAGAGTTTTATAGTATCTGGCCTTCCATTTAGGTCTTTAATCCATTTTGAGTTCATTTTTGTGTATGGTGTTAGGGAGTGTTCTAATTTCATTCATTTACATGTAGCTGTCCAGTTTTCCCACCACCACTTATTGAAGAGGCTGTCTTTTCTCCATTGTATATTCTTGACTCTTCATCAAAGATAACGTGACCATATGTGCATGGGTTTATCTCTCAGCTTTCTATCCTGTTCCACTGATCTATATTTCTGTTTGTGTGCCAGTACCATACTGTCTTGATTAGTGTAGATTTGTAGGATAATCTGAAGTCAGGAAACCTGATTCCTCCATCTCCATTTTTCTTTCTCAAGATTGCTTTGGCTATTTGGGGTCTTTTGTGTTTCCATACAAATTGTAAAATTTTTTGCTTTATTTCTGTGAAAAATGCCATTGGTAATTTGATAGGGATTGCATTGAATCTGCAGGTGCCTATGGGTAGTAGAGTCATTTTCACAATATTGTTTCTTCCAATCGAAGAAGGTGGTAAACCTTTCCATCTGTTTCTGTTGTCTTTGATTTTTTTCATCAGTATCTTGTAGCTTTCTGATTGCAGGTCTTTTGCCTCCTAAGGTAGGTTTATTCCTAGGTATTTTATTATTTTTCATGCAATGGTAAATGGGATTGTTTCCTTAATTTCTTTTTCTGATATTTCGTTTTTAGTGTACAGGAATGCAAGAGATTTCTGTGTATTAATTTTGTATCCTGTGACTTTACTAAATTCATTGATTAGATCTAGTAGTTTTCTGATGGCACCTTTAGGATTTTCTATGTATAGTATGTCATCTGCAAACACTGACAGTTTTACTTCTTCTTTTCCAATTTGAATTCCTTTTATTTCTTTTTCTTTGATTGCCATGGCTAAAACTTCCAAAACTATGTTGAATAAGTGGCGAGAGTGGACATCCTTGTCTTGTTCCTGATAGAGGAAATGGTTTCAGTTTTTCACCATTGAGAATGAGGTTTCCTGTGGGTTTGTCATATATGGCCTTTATTATGTTGAGGTATGTTCCCTTTATACCAACTTTCTGGACAGTTTTTATCACAAATGGGTGTTGAATTTTGTCAAAAGCTCTCTCTGCTTCTATTGAGATGATCATATAGTTTTTATTCTTCAATATGTTAATATGGTGTATAACATTGTTTGATTTGAGTATATTGAAGAATCCTTGCATCCCTGGGATAAATCCCACTTGATCATGGTGTATGATCTTTTTAATGTGTTGTTGGATTCAGTTTCCTAGAATTTTGTTGAGGATTTTTACGTCTATGTTCATCAGTGATATTGACCTGTAATTTTCTTTTTTTTTTTTGATATCTTTGTCTGTTTTTGGTATCAGGGTGATGGTGGCCTTGTAGAATGAGCTTGGTGTGTTCCATGCTCTGGAATTTTTTGGAAGAATTTGAGAAGGATAGGTATTAACTCTTCTCTAAATTTTTGATAGAATTTGCCTGTGAAGTCATCTGGTCCTGGACTTTTGTTTATTGAAAGATTTTTAATCACAGTTTCAATTCCATTACTTGTGAATGATCTGTTCATATTTTCTGTTTCTTCTTGTTTCAGTGTTGGAAGGTTGAACCTTTCTGAGAATTTGTCCATTTCTTCCAGGTTGTCCGTTTTATTGGCATATAGTTGCTTGTAGTAGTCTCTTATGGTCCTTTGTACTTCTGTGGTTTCCCTTGTAACGTCTCCTTTTTCCTTTCTAATTTTATTGATTTGAGTCCTCTCTTTTTTTTTTTTTTTTGATGGATCTGGTTAAAGGTTTATCAATTTTGTTTATCTTCTCAAAGAACAGCTTTTAGTTCTATAAATTTTTGCTATTGTTCTCTTCATTTCTATTTCATTTGTTTCTGCTCTGATCATTATGATTTCTTCCATTCTAGTAACATTGGACTTTATTTGTTCTTCTTTCTCTAGGTGCTTTAGGTGTAAGGTTAAATTATTTATCTGAGATTTTTCTTGTTTCTTGAGGTAAGATTTTATTCGTATAAAATTCCCTCTTAGAACTGCTTTCACTATATCCCATTTGTTTTGTGTCATCGTGTTTGTGTTGTCATTTGTTTCTAGGTATTTTTTATTCTCTCTTTGATTTCTCCAGTAATCTCTTGTTTATTTAGTAGTGTACTGTTTAGCCTACATGGGTTTGTATTTTTTACAGTATTTTTCCTCTTACTGATTTAAAATCATAGCTTTGTTGTCAGAAAACATGCTTGATCCAATTTAAATTTTCTTAAATATACTGAGGTTTGATTTGTGACCTAAGATGTGATTTATCCTACAGAATGTCACTTGAGCAT
This sequence comes from Balaenoptera ricei, assembly GCF_028023285.1. Classification (NCBI taxonomy): domain Eukaryota; kingdom Metazoa; phylum Chordata; class Mammalia; order Artiodactyla; family Balaenopteridae; genus Balaenoptera; species Balaenoptera ricei. Next base: position 77,560,740 of record NC_082660.1, read on the forward strand.
TAGAGAAGAAAATGTATTCTGTAGTTTTTGGATGGAATGTCATATAAATATTGATTAAGTCCATCTGATCTAATGTGTCATTTAAAGCTTGTGTTTCCTTATTGATTTTCTGTCTGGATGAGCTGTCCATTGGTGTAAGTGTATTGTTAAAGTCCCTCACTATTATTTTGTTACTGTCGATTTCCCCTTTTATGGCTGTTAGCATTTGCCTTATGTATTGAGGTGCTCTTATGTTGGGTGCATAACTATTTACAATTGTTATGTCTTCTTTATGAATGGACCATCGATGATTATGTAGTGTCCTTCCTTGTCTCTTCTAATAGTCTTTATTTAAAAGTCTATCTTGTCCGATATGAGTATTACTACTCCAGCTTTCTTTTGATTCCCATTTTCATGGAATATCTTTTTCCTTGCCCTCACTTCTCACTTTCAGTCTGTATGTGTCCCTAGGTCTGAAGTGGGTCTCTTGTAGACAACATATATTTAGATCTTTTTTTGTATCCATTAAGCTAGTCTGTGTCTTTTGGTTGGAGCAATTAATCCATTTACATTTAAGGTAATTATCAATATGCATGTTCCTATTGCAATTTTCTTAATTGCTTTGGGTGTGTTTTTGTAGGTCTTTTTCTTCTCTTGTTTTTCCTGCTTAGATAAGTTCTTTTAGCATTTGTTGTAAAGTTGGTTTGATGGTGTAGAATTCTCTTAGCTTTTGCTTGTCTGTAAAGCTTTTGATTTCTCCATCAAATCTGAATGAGATCCTCACTTCATAAGGTAATCTTGGTTGTAAGTTTTTCCCTTTTGTCACTCTAAATATGTCATGCCAGTCCCTTCTGGCCTGCTGAGTTTCTGCTGAAAAATCAGCTGATAACCTTATGGGGATTCCTTTGTAGGTTATTTGTTGCTTTTCCCTTGCTGCTTTTAATATTTTTTCTTTGTGTTTAATTTTTGTTAGATTGATTAATATGTGTCTAAGTGTGTTCCTCCTTGGGTTCATCCTGTATGGGATTTGCTGTGCTTCCTGGACTTGACCGACTATTTACTTTCCCATGTTAGGGAAGTTTTTGAGTACAATCTCTTCAGTATTTCCTCTGGCCCTTTCCCTTTCTCTTCTTCTTCTGAGACCTGTATAAATTGAATGTTGGTGTATTTAATGTTGTCCCCGAGGCCTCTGAGACTGTCCTCATCTCTTTTCATTCTTTTTTTTTCTTTTTTCTGTTCCTTGGCAGTTATTTCCACCATTCTATTTTCCAGGCCACTTATCCGTTCTTCTGCCTCAGTTATTCTGCTATTGATTCCTTCTAGTGTATTTTTCAACTCAGTTATTGTGTTGTTCATCACTGATTTTTTGTTCTTTGCTTCTAGATCTTGTTAATCGTTTCTTGTATCTTCTCAATCTATGCCTCCACTGTATTTCCGAGATCTTGAATCATCTTTACTATCATTCCTCTGCATTCTTTTTCAGGTAGACTGCCTATTTCCTCTTCTTTTATGTGGTCTTGTGAGATTTTACCTTGCTCCTCCCTCTGAAACCTATTTCTCTGTTGTCTCATTTTGTCTAACCTACCGTGTTTATGGTCTCCTTTCCGCAGGCTGCAGGGTCATATTTACTCTTGTTTCTGTTCTCTGCCCCCTGGTGAGTGAAGTTGGTCCAGGTGCTTGTGTATGTTTCTTGGTTGGAGAGACTGATACCTGTGCTCTTTTAGGTGGACCTGAGGTTTTTCCCTCTTAAGGGCAAGGCTGCATCAGGTGGTGTGTTTTAGGGTGTCTGTGAGCTTAGAACAACTTTAGGCAGCCTGCCTGCTGATGTGTGGGGTTGTTTTCCTCTCTTGCTGGTTGTTTGGTGTGAGATGTCCAGCACTGGAGCCTGCAGGCAGCTGTGTGCGGTGCCATCTTCTTGTTGATATGGATACCTCTGGGAGTGTGCATGCCAATTAATATTCCCTGGGCTGGGGAATTATCTGGTAGTCCAGAGTCCTGGACATGGCACTCCCACCCCAGAGGTCCAGGTCTGACACTTGGCCGGGGAACCAAGAGCCCACAAGCCACACAGTAAGGCAAGAGAAAAAAGAAAGAAAGGAAAAAAAAGAAAAGAAAAGAAACAAAACCAAAGACAAACAGCAAAAAAACAAAAAAAAGCAGCAACAATAACACAACACACACACACTCAGAGTAAAACGAAAAATAAAAGGAAAAAAATCAAGAGGACAAAAAAACGAACAAAAGAATTAAAAAATGAGAACAATACCTAAGGGTTAAAGTAACTAAAACAAAAAATGAAAAATTAAACGAAGACAGAAAGCAAACAAACAACAAAAAAAGCAAAGAAACATAAAATGTACACATAAAAACAATCAAAAAATAAAGAAAAAATAAATTAAATAAAAAACAAAGAACAAAAACAAGAAAAAACCACAAAACAAAAAGGTAAAAATAGAAAAATAAAAAATATATAGATAAAATAGAAAAAAAATTAAAATTAAAAATAAGAATGAAATTAGAACACTCCCTAACACCATACACAAAAATACACAAAAATAAACTCAAAATGGATTAAAGACCTAAATGTGAGTCCAGACACCATCAAACTCCTAGAGTAAAACATAGGCAGAACACTCTATGACATAAATCACAGCAAGATCCTTTTTGACCCACCTCCTAGAGAAATGGAAGTCAAAACAAAAATAAACAAATGGAATCTAATGAAACGTAAAAGCTTTTGCACAGCAAAGGAAACTATAAAGAAGACCAAAAGACAACTCTCATAATGGGAGAAAATATTTGCAAATGAAGCAACTGACAAAGGATTAATCTCCAAAATTTACAAGCAGCTCATGCAGCTCAATATCAAAAAAAGAAACAACCCAGTCCAAAAATGGGCAGAAGACCTAAATAGACATTTCTCCAAAGAAGATATACAGATTGCCAAAAACATATGAAAGAATGCTCAACATCGTTAATCATTAGAGAAATGCAAATCAAAACTACAATGAGATATCATCTCACACTGCTCAGAATGGCCATCATCAAAAAAATCTACAAACAATAAATGCTGGAGAGGGTATGGAGAAAAGGGAACCCTCTTGCACTGTTGGTGGGAATGTAAATTGATACAGCCACTATGGAGAACAGTATGGAGGTTCCTTAAAAAACTAAAAATAGAACTACCATATGACCCAGCAATCCCACTACTGGGCATATACCCTGAGAAAACCATAATTCAAAAAGAGTCATGTACCAAAATGTTCATTGCAGCTCTATTTACAATAGCCAGGACATGGAAGCAACCTAAGTGTCCATCATTGGATGAATGGATAAAGAAGATGTGGCACATATATACAATGGAATATTACTCAGCCATAAAAAGGAACGAAACTGAGTTATTTGTAGTGAGGTGGATGGACCTAGAGACAGTCATTCAGATTGAAGTAAGTCAGAAAGAGAAAAAAAAATACCGTATGCTACCACATATATATGGAATCTAAAAAAAAAAAAAATAGTCATGAAGAACCTAGGCACAAAATGCGAATAAAGATGCAGACCTACTAGAGAATGGAGTTGAGGATATGGGGAGGGGGAAGGGTAAGCTGGGACAAAGTGAGAGAGTGGCATGGACATATATACACTACTAAACGTAAAATAGTTATCTAGTGGGAAGCAGCCGCATAGCACAGGGAGATCAGCTTGGTGCTTTGTGACCAGGTAGAGGGCTGGGATTGGGAGGGTGGGAAGGAGGGAGATGCAAGAAGGAAGAGATATGGGGACATATGTATATGTATAACTGATTCACTTTGTTATAAACTGGAAACTAACACACCATTGTAAAGCAATTATACTCCAATAAAGATGTTAAAAAAAATAAAATTAATGATAAAAAATAATTAAAGCAACAACACCAACAGCTGAACAAAATGAAACAAACAAAAAGAATAATAGTAATAAGAATATTTTAGTGAGGCCTTCTCCGTCAGTGTCCTTGCTCCCGCAGTGAGCCAGAGCAAATCCCTGCCTCCCCAGTAGGCCTTCCAATACCTCTAGGTAAGCCTCTGCACCTGCTGTGGTCACTGTGTGACCATCTCAATCACTCAGCTTACCCAACTGCTGCTTGTACTTGCCACTAAAGTTCACTGCTGCAAAGGCTAGAGTTGTCTCACTTTTGGGAACATTCATTGTCTATTCAGGTATTCCACAAATGCAGGATTTACCAAGCCGATCTCAGAGAATTAATCCATGGCTTGTGCAGCTGCATGGAAAGAGTTTCATTCCTTTTCCTTAGTCACACTGACCCTGGGGCTCAGCTTTGATTTTGACCCTGCCTCTGCATAGGCACCACCCTCAGGCATCTGTTTCTTGCCCAGGTGAGGGGTAATGAAAGCAGCAGCTACATGGGGCACATTTACTCACTCAAGCTGCGGAGTGGTACAGTGGACACAATTGGGGTTATGTGAGTTGCCTGTGACAGTGGAACCAGAAGTCATTTGCAACAGACTGTGGCAAGCTACCTTTGTTGGGAGTCCCTCCCACTGCCTGCAGAGGCAGGAGCTGGCGTCTGAGAGCAGTGGCAGCCCTGCTCACCGTGCACCTCTCAACAATTTTACCTCACTTTCCAGGCTTCCTCTAGTTGCATTCCCGGCCATACATCCCCTCACTCGCATCCCCTCTGATGTATCTGGGCAGCCAACAGCACTCGTCTCCCTGGATCCATTCTCCCAACCCCATGCTTTTGCACTCAGCCCCCACAAACATCAGCAAGCTCTTGTACCAGGCAGAGACTCCCATGGCTCTTTCCCAAGGAGGCTTTGGGATGGGCAGCACTCAGGCGCCTGGACCCCGCAGGCAGAGGAGACCCCGGCCGGAGGAGTGGACATGCCCACTCAAATGGGAGCCCCTCCAAGTGCCCACAGAGGCCAAAGAAGCCACGGGTGGGGAAAGGGGTTGTAATGGCGGCTCCACCACTTGAACGCCACTCAACAATGATGCCTTGCTTCTATGGTGTCCCGGGCTTTTTCCACAGACTTGCCCAGTTGTGGAGCTCCTTACTCCTGTCCCTTCAGGCTGTCTTTTCACAGCCAACAGCTGTCCCCTCCCTGGGTCTGCAGTCCAAATTCCACTTTCCGGAACCCAGCACCCCTTCGCAACAAGCAACTCACAACTCAGGCTGGAATGCACAGAGCTGTGGTGCAGACCATGCAAGCAGTTCTTACTTTGTCCTGCCTTCCACAGACCATCCACTGCATTCTCCTTAAATTTCCCCAAAGGTTATTTTCTGTCCCAGCTGTTTTCCCCACCGTGAGGAAGTTTTTCTGAGTTTGGGGACTTCCACTCACCTTCAGCTTCCCACTAGGGTTGCTTGTCCCTGTTTTGATTCCTCTTTTCTTATTTTCTTCTTACATCCTGCCTAGTTGTGACAGGATTTTTCTTGTCCTTTTAGGTGTCTGAAGTCTTTTGCTAATGATCAGCAGGTGCTCTATGAGAAATGTTCCATTTGTAGATGTATTCTTGATGTACTTGTGAGGAGTGATGAATTCAACATCCTCTTATTCCACCATCTTGACTCCCCCATCTAAGACAAGTTTTATTTTGCTTTCCTTACTCCCAGAGTCATCACCCCTCATGGAATTAGAAAGAGCAGAAATGTGAATATCATCTAATTTTGAACTTTTATTATCTTTCTAAGGTGTTTTATAAAAGGATATATATACTTTTGCTTGATAATTTATCTTCACATGAGACATCCCATAGGTAAATCAGTGTTTTAGTTCAACATTAAAGTTTATAGAGTATAATCTATCTCTTTAGACTTAACTGATGCAACCTACTTGATTTTTGATATATATAATTGTCTTCCCTAAAATTAAGCTGTATATTTTTATACATAAGATTGGTTTTAATCAACATTGAAAAGGATATTTAACACTGATGCAAGTAATGGTATATCTATTATGAAATTTCTTAAGATAGAATTTCAAAGAGACAATGTTGAAAACAAACACTGCACTTATTTTGCTCATAATCTTAATCTATGGCAGTATCTTCTAAAGTTAGAAGTATATTTACAACGTATTTAACAATCCATTGTTTGGCCCTTGGGCCAAATCCAACCTGTTGCCTGTACTTGTAAACAAAGTTTTATTGGAACAAATTTGTGTTATTGTGACAGAGACTGCATAGCCCACAAAGTCAAAGATATCTACTATCTGGTCAATTACATAAAATGTTTTCAACCTCTTTACTAACACTTCTGCTTCAATGAGAAAAAAATAAGGTTCAATAATTGGACAACTTACCCAAAACAACTCCTTTACAAATAAATTTCATTAAAATTATCAACTTGTCCACACATCTTTTGTTACTCTAATTTACAATAAGTGTAAAATTCAGTTTGTCATTTTTTTTTTTAATTTATTTTTGGCTGTGTTGGGTCTTCATTTCTGTGTGAGGGCTTTCTCCAGTTGCAACAAGCGGGGGCCACTCTTCATCACGGTGCGTGGCCCTGTCACTGTCGTGGCCTCTCCCGTTGTAGAGCATGGGCTCCAGACGTGCAGGCTCAGTAGCTGTGGCTCAGCAGGCTTAGTTGCTCCGCGGCATGTGGGATCCTCCCAGACCAGGGCTCGAACCCATGTCCCCTGTATTGGCAGGCAGACTCTCAACCACTGCGCCACCAGGGAAGCCCCCAGGTTGTCATTTTTAACTTGCTAAGAAAATATACTTCCTAATGCCCATATAATTTTGTATTTGACAGATGGTTAATGAATTCTCCAAAAAACACATTGACTCATATTTTATTCTTTATGAGTTCCTTTTTAAAAGTTGCTAGATACAAGATATCTGCTTGCTTCAATCTTTTCCAAAAAAAAAACAGTTTATTTGAATAGAAACAGAGAAAATTGTTGTTAAAAAGTCAGTTCCTTGGACATTCTTTTGTATACATGACCATTTGTCACCTTTGCAAACTGAGTGCCTAGTACTGTATGGTCATTGCAGATAATTATATATATATACATACACACATCCTGCACATGCACATAGTTAAACTCTAAGGCATTTGGCAACAAAATAATTATAGTAGTCTCTCAGGCATAACCAGTTTTATGCATTCACACCAAACAAGGGCTTTGGGGGGTCCTGGGGCTCCCAATGCCTTCCCTGATGTTTTCCTGAAATAGGGTTATTGTTTCTAAGATCAACCTGAGCAAAGAGTGGAGACACAAATCATTTTCAGCCACTCCAAGATTGCTAAATGCAGTGTCAGGAAGGTTTCTCTAATACTGAAAAAAAAAGATAAATATAAAAGAAAACACACAGAAACATATTTTCACAAGAGGTCTTTTGGAAGCAATACATTTAATTGGGGAAATTTTTAAAAACTCTATCCATGATGCAGCCATTATATTTTTGTAGATGATAACAGAGTATTTTTTTCCTAACAATTATGAACTAGTTAAAACAGTTGAAAAAAGCAAATGATTAAGCAAATTGCAAAAATAACTTTAGGCATTAGGTAAAGGAGAAGATCTTGTTTGAAAAAATAAAGGTCAAGTAACAATTGAAACAAAGATGTTCTTGATCAGCAGATAATTAATTTAAAACATTTCATGCCTGAGGCATGATGTCAATGCACAATAATCATCCATCCCAGAGTAAGTCATGCTATTAGAATAACCTTAAAAATTCAAAGTCATTACTTAAATAGCCTTGTTTAGATCTTTAACAGGTTTATTACAACTTCATACTGATGTAAGCCTGGACTAATATTAGAATTTTTGTGCTGGGCTTTAAATTAGACTAAGAAAGTTATGCAAATGCCAAAATGTAATAAAGCAAGCCATATGCACATAGTTGGCCAGTTCATTTTGTTAATAATTTACTATATTAAAAAATTTTGTGTGGAAATAAAAATTTGAAAATGAGAAAAAGCCATAAAATAAACAGAGTGTGCAAGCAACAAATGTGGATGTCTATATATTTAGGTGTACTAAAACAGATAACAAAATTTTATAAGAATTTTTTTTTTTTTTTTATCTCAGAAAATCCCTTTTGGTTAAAGGCAAAATATAAGGCATTTCAATTTCTGAAAGAATCATATGGCATTCTTATTGATGTTAAATTCAAAATTGTAATTTTATTCAGTAGAAAACAAAATTAAAATGAGTTCCTTGTTCCATGAGAACTTTGTCATGGAATAAAATCCACAAGAATTATCTTTGCCCTAAAGTGATGAGAGAACAGAAAATAAAATAATTTTACCATCTTAGCAAATGGCTAATGTGTTGATTGGCCTACCTATATTTTAAAAATTACAACAGTTTGAATCTGAACTGTCATAAGTAGACTAATTGATCAGATCAAGTGTTCTAGACATAAAAAGAGTTTAAATTATTAAATATCATTAAATAGTTTCTTTTATGCAGTATATCATGCCTGACTTCCAACGAAAATTACAAGTCATACTAAAAGGCAAAAAACATAGTTAAAGAGACAGAGTTAAGGATCAAAATCAGACTCAGATATAAAAGGGATGTTGGAATTATCAGACCATCTATTTAAAATAATTATAATTAATATGCTAAAGATTCTAATGAAAAAAGTGGACAACATGCAAGAGTAGATGGATAATGTAAGGAAAAAGATGAAAAGCCTAAGAAGGCCTAGAAACAAAATTCAAAAGAAATGCTAGAAAATTCAAAGTAATGTTAGAAACAAAAAAACAGTGTAACAGAAATGAAGAATGCCTTTGATGGGCTCATTAGTAGAGTAGACACAGCTGACAAAAGAATCAGTGATCTTGAAGATGTGTCACTAAAAGCTTCCCAAATTGAAAAACAAAGGGAAAAAAGACTAAAAAGGAACAGAGTATCTAGAAAATGTGGGACAATATAAAAGGTGAAATATCCATGCAATAGTAATACTAGGAGAAAGAAGAAAGAAAGAAAGAAAGGAGGGAGGGAAGGAAGGAAGGAAAGAAGGAAGGAAGGAAGGAAGGGGGAGAGAGAGAAAGAGAGAAAGAGAGAAAAAAAAAGAAAGAAAGAAGAAAGAGAAATATTTGAAGTAATATTGACTGAGAATTTCCCTCAAATTAATGTCAGATACCAAAGCACAGATCCAAAAGCTCAGAGAACACCAAGCAGATTAAACTCTGAGAAACTGCACCTAGCCATATAATAGTCAAATTGCTGAAAATCAAAGACAAAGGAATAATACTGAAAGAAACCAGAGGGGGGAGAAACATCTTACCTCTAGGTGAGCAATAACAAGAAACTGCATTTGATTTCTTTTCAGAAACCATGCAAGCAAGAATAGAGTGGAGTGAAATATTTTAATCTTGAGAGAAAAAAGTCCACATACTCGAACACTGTATGCAGTGAATCTAACCTTCAAAAGTGAAGGAGAAGTAAATACTTCTTTTTTGAGGCAGAAAAATTAAGAGAATTTGTTGCTAGTAGACGCACCTTGCAAGAAATATTAAAAGAAGCTCTTCAGAGAGGAGTAAGATGATACAGGTCATACACCTGAATCCACATAAAGAAAAAAAAAATTAGAGAAAGAATAAGTGAAGGCAAAATAAAAATTTATTTTTCTTATTCTTATTGACCTAATTATAACAGTTTGTTCAGAATAATAATAGCAACAATATATTTAATAGCTTGTAGTACTTTAACAATAAAATTAAGTGATAAAAGGTAATACTAAAATACATTATTTTAGGAGACAGCATATAAGTATTTATATGTGTCATTAAGTACAAGTACTTAAAAATACATATGCAAAACAAAAATATTAGAAGGAAGTATTTTTAGAAAGTTCAGGTGACAGATGATGAAATCCTGCATAAGAATATGGCAGTGTGGATAGTGAATAGAAGTTTATGTAGGGTATGGAAACAGGAAGAAGTAATGATACACAGGACCTTATTTTCTAGAAATAATATTTACTCTCAGAGAATCAAAAGGGTGAGACAAATTGCAGACTGGTTATTCTGGGAAATTTCATGTATGACATGTGAGAAGAGAGAATGGACAATTATGCAGGGGTCTACCTATACCAGAAACCTTGAGAGAGTGAGAAGTTACATTTCATGCCTTGTCTCCAATCTCTCATTGCTTTTTCAGCTTAAGAAAATCTAATTCTCTCCAACAGAGAAAGTGACTTCCTGATAGTTGCTTGCAGATTTGGTTAAAAGGTAATTTAAATTTTATTTTTAAACACTGTTTCCCAGAATGAACAATTTCTTTAAGGTAACAGTTTTATTTTCTATAGTTGTATACAAATACTATGTGCAGGTACTAGTATTTCCTTCTTGTAGTAACAATATTTCCCTGACACCTGTAATAAATTTAAATGTGCAGAAATAAGTACAAAATATGGTTTTGGTTTAGGTCTCAGTAAAATATGTCCATGAAACATGTATAGTGTACATTTTGGCTATGTGTATAGAAAATTAAAATGCAGACACACTTTGACCAAATAATAATATTTGCAATCATTTACCCCACAGAGGTACAGTTCTGCACTAAGATACATATACAAAAACATTCATTGTAACATTGTCAATAATAGAAAACATTAGAAACGATGGAAATTCACATTAATAAGAAGCAAATTAAAATATACTTAATACAAATGGGCCAATTCCTTGAAAGACAAATCTGTCAAATTTCACACAACAAGAAATAACCAATAAGAATTAACCCCTATCTGTTAAAATCAGAAAACACCAGGCCAGATGGCATCATTGGTGAATTCTACCAAACATTTAAGGAAGAAATTATACCAATTCTCTACAATCATTTTCAGGAAATGAAAACAGAAGGAATGCTTCCTAATTCATTCTATGAGGGCAGAATTATCCTAATAACAAAACCAGAGAAAGATATTGAAAAAAAATTCTACAGACAAATATCTTTCATGAATATAGATGCAGAAATCCTCAACAAAATATTAACAAATAGAATATGACAATGTATAAAATAATTATACCTGGGACCATTAGGCTTTATCCCAGGTATGCAAGGTGGGTTCAGTATTCAAAAATCAATTATTTTAAACCATAACATCATCAGACTAAAGAAGAAAATTCACACGATCATATCAATAGATCCAGAAAAAGGCATTCGACAAAATTCAACTCCCATTCATGATAAAAAGAAAACAGTATATAATGAATACAGTGGGACTTCCTTAACTTGATAAAATATCTACAAAAACCCTACAGTTAACATCACATTTAATGGTGAGAAACTTGGAGCATTTCCTCTAAGATCCACAAGGCAAGGATGTCCCCTTTCACCACTGTTTTTAAACATTTTATTGGAAGTCCTAGATAGTGCAAATAAGACAAGAAAAATAAATGAAAGGTATAAAGATTTAGAAGGAAGAAACAAAAATGTCTTGGTTGCATATGACATGATCATCTATGTAGAAAATCTGAAAGAACTGATCAAAAAACTCCTGAAACAAATAAGTGATTACAGCAAGGTAGCAGGATACAAAGTTAATATGAAAGAGTCATTCATTTTCCTATATACCAGCAATGAACAAGTGGGATTCAAAATTAAAAACACAAGACCTATTACATTAGGACCCCCCCCAAATGAAATACCTAGGTATAAATCTAAAAAAGTATTAACACAGTCTATATGAGGAGTTACTAAACTTGAAAGATATCAAAGAATAACTAGATAAATGGAGAGATATTCATTACTCATAAATAGAAGTCAATATTGACAATATGTCAGTTCTTCCCAAAATAATTTCATAATTTAGAGATTCAGTGCAATTCCAATCAAAATCCTAGCAAGTTATTTTGTGGACATTAACAAACAGGTTCTAAAGTTTATATGAAGAGACAAAAGACAGAGAGTAGCCAACTCAATATTGAAGAACAAAGTTGGAAGACTGACACTACCTGATGTTGACTTGCTCTAAAACTGCAGTAATCAAGACAGTGTGCTATTGGTGAAAGAATAGACAAATAGATCAATGGAACAGATTAGAGAGTCCAAAAGTAGATCCTCATAAGTATAGTCAACCCATCTTTGACAAAAGGGCAAAAGCAATACAATGCAACAAATGCAGTCTCTTCAACAAATGGTGATAGATCAACAGGACATACATATGCAAAAAAAAAAAAAGAACTTTAACGCAGACTTTAAACCCTTCACAAAAGGTATGGTAATAATTTTGATACATTACCAAACTCATGATCCCTGAAAAAAATAGTTGATAAGTTGGACTTCATTAAAATGAAAAATTGCTCTGCAACAGATAACACCAAGAGAATGAAAAGACAAGCAACAGACTGGGAGAAAATACATGCAAATACACATCTGATAAAGGACTGTTATCCCAAATATAGAAAGAAATAACCTGGAGGACATTATGCCAAGTGAAATAAACCAGACACAGAAAGAAAACTACTGCATGATCTTATGTGTGCAATCTAAAAATGTTAAAGTCACAGAAGTAAAGAGTAGAATGGAGGTTACCAGGGGTGGGGAGGTAGAGGAAATGGGGGAACGTTGGCTAGAGGATACAAAGTTCCAGTTATGGAGGATAATAAGTTCTAGAAATCAAGCATACATCATGATGACTATAGTTAATAATGCTGTATTATATACTGTAAATTTGATAAAGGGTATATATCAGGTGCATTCAGCACACACACAAACACAATAGTAACTATGTGCAGAGATAAATATGTTAATTACCTTAGCTATAGTAATTACTTCACTATGTATATGTATAACAAAACATCATGTTGTAAACATTAAATATATATTTTTTATTAAAAATAAAATCAAATAAATAAAAATTTTAAACTCCCAAATTTACAAACAACTCAAAAACTCAACAAGAAAACAAAAAAACCCAATTAAAAAATGGGCCAAGGACCCTAATAGACACCTCACCAAACAAAATATACAGATGGCAAATAAGTATATGAAAAGATGCTCCATATCACATGTCATCAGTGAAAAGTAAATTAAAACAATAATGAAATACCCCTAATCATTTATTAGAATGGTCAAAATGAGGAACACTGATAACACCAAAAGGATGTGGAGTAACAAGAATTCTCATTCACTGTATGTGGAGATGCAAAATGGTACAGCTCCTTTGGAAGACAGTTTGATGGTTTCTTACAAAACTAAATATATTCTTGCCATATGACCCAGCTATCGCTCTCCTTGGTATTTACTCAAAGGAGGTGAAAACTTATATTCACACAAAAACCTGCACAAGATGTTTATAGCAGCTTTATTTATAATTGCCCAAACTTGGAAACAACCAACATGTCCTCCAGGAGGTGAATGGATAAATAAACTGTGGAACATCCAGATAATGGAACATTATTCAGCACTAAAAAGAATTGAGCTTTCAAGCCATGAAAAGATATGGAGGAAACATAAATGCATATTACTAAGTGAAAGAAACTAATCAAAAAAGGCTTCATATTATAAGATTGTAACATATGGCATCTGAAAAAGGCAAAACTATGAAGGCATGAAAAAGATAAGTGCTTTCCAAGAGATAGGGATGGGGTAAGAATGATGAGTAGGTGAAACAGAGGACTTTTAGAGCAGTGAAATTCTCTGTATGATTTTATTATGATGAATACATGTCATTAAACATTTGTCCAGACCCTTAGAGTGCAGAACACCAAGAATGAAACCTAACATAAAATATGGACTTTGGGTGTAAATGATGTATCAGTATAGGTTTATCAATTGTAAAAAATGTAAAATTCTGGTGGGGTATGTTGAAATTTGGGGAAGGTGAGCGTTTGTGAGAACAGGTACAGTTATGGGAAATTTTTATACTTTCGATTTTACTGTAATACTAAAAACGTGTTAAAAATAAAATCTTTTAAATATTTAAAATAATGGTCAAGACATCTGAAAAACATTTCATCAAAGAAGCTATAAGAATGGCTAATAAACACATGAAAAGATGCTCAATACAATTGCTTTATTAAATGTAAATTAAGAATCACAAAGAGATATCACTACAAACTCACTAGAATGGCTGTGATCCAAAAGACAACTATACTAACTCTAGGATATATTGAGAAATTGGAATGAACATACATTGCTGCTGAAAATTAAAAAGTGGAGCAGTCCCTTTGGCAAATAATTTGGCAATACCTTAAAGAGTTAATCATAAATTTAGCATATGACCCAGCAATTACATTCCAAGGTATATACCCAAAAAACCTAAAAACGTATGTTCAAGGGAAGAAGTAAAACTGTCCCTATTTGCAGATGGCATGATGCTATATATAGAAAACCCTGAAGTTGCCACTAAAAAAAACTACTAGAACTAATAAATGAATTTAGTAAAGTCGCAGGATAAAAGATTAATACAGAAATCTGTTGCTTTTCTATAGAATAATAATGAATTATCAGTAAGAGAAAGGAAGGAAACAACTCTGTTTAAAATTGCACCAAAAAGAATAAAACACCTAGGAATAAAAGCCAAGGAGGTAAAAGACCTGTACTCTGAAAACTACAAAATATTGATGAAATAAATTGAAGAAGATACAAAGAAATGGAAAGATATCCCATGTTCATGGATTGTAAGAATTAATATTGTTAAAACATCCATACTACACAAAGCAATCTACAGATTTAATTCAATCCCCATCAAAATACCCATGACATTTTTCACAGAACTAGAACAAATAATCCTCAAATTTATATGGAGCCACAAAGGCTGCTGAATAGCCAAAGCAATCTTGAGAAAAAAAGAACAAAGTTAGAGGTATCATGATCCCTGACTTCAGACTATATTACAAAGCTATAGTAATCAAAACATTATGGCACTGGCACAAAAACTAACACATAGACCGATTGAACAGAATAGAGAGCCCAGGAATAAACTCACTTACTCATGGTCAATTAATCTATGACAAAGGAGGCAAAAGTATACCATGGGGAAAAGGCAGTCTCTTCAATAAGTAGTGCTGAGAAAACTGGACAGCTATATGTAAAAGAATGAAATTAGAACATTTTCTCACACCATATACAAAAATAAACTTGAAATGGATTAAATACCTAAATGTAAGACTGGAAACTGTAAAACTCCCAGAAGAAAACATAGACAGACCACTCTTTGATATATATCATAGCAATATTTTTTTGGATCTGCCTCCTCAGGCAAAAGAAACAAAAACAAAATAAATAAAATGGATCTAATTAAATTTAAAAGCTTTTGCACAGCAAAGGAAACCATGGCCAAAATGAAAAGACAATCTACTAAATAAATAGGAGAAATATATGCAAATTATATGTCCAATAAGGGGTTAATATCCAAAATATATAAACAGCTCATACAACTCATTATTTAAAAAAAAAACATTAAAAATGGGCAGAAGATTTGAATAAACAGTTTTTCAAGGAAGACATATAGATGGCCAACAGGCACATGAGAAGATGCTCAACATTGCTAATCATCGGGAAACGCAGATTAAAACCACAGTGAGATATTGCCTCACACCAGGCAGAATAGCAATCATCAAAATGGCCACAAATAACAAATGTTGGTGAGGTTGTGGAGAAAAGGGAACCCCAGGACACTGTTGGTGGTAATGTAAACTGGTGCAGTCATTATGGAAAACAATATGGAGTTTCTTCAAAAGAAGTAAAAATAGAACTACCCTATGATCCATCAATTCCTGGGTATATATCCAAAGAAAATGAAAACACTAATTCGAAAAGATATATGCACCCCAATGTTCTTAGCAGCATTATTTACAATAGCCAAGGTATGGAAGCAACCTAAGTGTCCATCAACAGATGAATGGATAAAGAAGATGTGTTATACATATACAATGGGGTATTACTCAGCCATAATAAAAGAATTAAAATTTGCTATTCGAAACAGCATGGATGGACCTGGAGGGTATTATGCTTAGTGAAATCTGTCAGACAGAGAAAGACAAATACTGTAAGTTTTCACTTATATGTGGAATTTAAAAAACAAACAAATTAATAAATATTGCAAAACAGAAACAGACTCAGAGATATAGAGAATAAACTAACGTTTACCAGTGGAAGAGTGATAGGAGAGGGGCAAGATAGGGGTATAGGATTAAGAGGACAAGCTACTATGTCTAAAATAAATAAGATACAAGGTTGATAGTACACCAAATGGAATACAGCCATTATTTTGTAATAAATTTAAATGGAGTATAATCTATAAAAATATTGAATCACTGTGTTGTATGCCTGAAACACATATAATTTTTAAAATCAACTATATGCTAATAAAAAGAACATATGTTAACACAAAGACTTGTATAAAATGTTCATAGAAGCATTATTCATAATAGCTGTAAAATTGACACAATCCATATTGTGGTTAAACAAAATGTGGTTTTATACAATGGAATACTATTTAGAAATAAAAAAGAAGCAAACTACTATTGTACACTATAGGGGAACCTAAAAAATATTATGCCAAGGGAAAGAAGACAGATACAAAAAAATGTATCCTGCATGACCTTATTTACATGAAATTTCTATAAAAGGCAAATCTTTAGCCACTGAAGCAGAATAGTAACTGGATCAGAAATGAGAGTGGGGATTGATTGTAAATGAGCCTGAGATAAATTTTGGGGGTGATATAAATGTCCTAAAACTGGATTGTAGTGATGGTTGCACAACTCCCCAAACTGGCAAGGAGTATGTGTGATGTCTCTTCTGCTTGATATTGCTGTGAACCTGCAACTGCTATAAAAAATAAAATCTATTTAAAAGTTTAATTAATTCATATGATGAAGTACTATGCATGAATTGCATATATGTGTACAGAAAAAACTATGTATAGAATACACACATATGTATAGTAACATACAGAAAAGAAAGCATAGTATATTCCAATTTGTGTAAAACAAGGAAGACAGCATGTACACTTACACCCAAATCATAGAATGATAGAGAGATACACAAAAAATGTTAAGCAATTGCCTTTGATGAGACCAGACAACTGGGGAATCCAGAATATATAGGATTGGAGGTATATTTTCTTTTGTAATACAAGATATTTTTTATTCTGTGCATGCGTTACTTTTTCAAATAAAACATTTAAAGTATATTTAAGAGAACATGGCTAACACTGCTAGTAATAATATTAATTTATAAATCATAGAATCCTGTACTATGAATGTCAGAAAAAAAAAGAACCTTAAAGGCTATCTGATGCTTGATGCTATGACATTCTTGGCAAGTGCTCACTCAGCCTTTACATGAACTCTTTAAATAACTGGGAACTCGCCAATCTATATATAGTACATGGACAGTTCAGGCTACTGGAGAATTGTTTTTTATACTGAACTGTATTCTCTGTCCCTCCTTCACCCATTGCTCTTAGTTTTATCCCTTGGGGCCATAGAGAATAAGGTGAATCATCTATCCACATGACAACCTGTAAGAAATAAAAATGCAAACTAATTTCTGGGTTTTTTTTTTCGTTTGTTTGTTTTTGATTTTTGTTTGAGCAGATCTTAAAAGCGTCCATAGAGAAGATAGCAATAATGAAAATTCTGTCAGTGTTACCCCAATTTTTATATTATCAAGGCATCCTAATAATTTTATAGTGGTATCATTCTTTTAAGGAAAAACTAATATTACTTTGCTAGCATATAAATATACAATTTACTCAAAATATTTAATCAAAGTAAATATACTATTTGCTCATATAATTTTCTTTTCATCCATAGATAGGTTATTAAAATAGAGGATAGGAAGAAATAATGCAGTGATACCACTCTAACCAAGTTAACACTTTGCAGCATTGTTCCTACAGTTTTTAAAGTGATAGGATTCTGTGTCTTTCTAAAATCTCAAGTTCTCCCTTGGGTATATCCTCTGGAACCTAATCAAAGCAGTTAGAAAGGTATAAACAACAATGTTTTTATTTATTTATTTCCCACACTATGCTATTCCACTGGGCAAAAATAAAATTACTTTTGAATGTAAAAGGGACTTCCTGTTGGTAGTTCTGAAACTTTATGAACAAGTCTAATCTTCAAAAAGTAAAAATTTAAATGTGAACATTTTCTCACTCAATCATAAGCCCTGAAGAATTGCATAAAGAAATAAACCGTAAACTTTTATTTAAAATTAACACTTTGATATTTATAACATAACACAGATGTGTGCTTTCTAAAATCGTTAAAGAACAAGGAGGGAACCCTATTTTCATACAAAGTAAAACCACTGGAGAGGTAAATAAAATTATAAAAGCAGCAAAAAATAGGCAAGTACTTATTCTGGAGTCTACATCATTTACACATACGAGAGCCTGTGGAAAAACAATTTACCTTCAACACATGTTTTCCAAAACGTGCTCCATGAAGTACTGACCCAGCAAGATGAGTCATTAAGATATGCTTTATAAGATATTGTCCTCTTGGGGATTTTCCATACCCATTAGCACATTAAAAACTCTGGGAAGTGTGCTGCATTTAAGAAACCCATTTAACTTTGATTATTCTATCATTTCCAAATCTATTTGACTAAGAAAATCTTTTATTGCAAACACTGATTAGCAACCAAGTAAACTGATGTTTCATGGAATTGACTTAGGGAAATTGTGCCTAAGATGAACACATTTTTATCAGAGCCTACATATTTGCAAACTTTTCAGAATTCCTTAAAAAAAACATTATCTTCAATACTTTTGAAATAAAGACAGATACTTCTATTTATCTGGTGAATGGGACAATTAAGCAAAAGTGCTATAATTGTTGGCCTTTAAAAAAAACAGCAGTTGTCTCCTGTAGGAAAATCATTCAGAGGAAAAAAATGATGGCAAGAATAATAGTAAGGAAGTGGAAAGATGAATGTATACATAGTGGATATATATGGCCAACTTATTAGAGAAAATGTAACTAACTGTTTGGAGAATGGTAGCATTGTTAAAAATTAAGCCAACAACATGATTTTTTACCAACTTTGTTAGAACAAGAACCATTGCCTTAAGACAATGGAATATCTGCAGTTCACATAATGCAAAGTGGAACCAACCTCTTGGATGATTCTTTTCAGTTTTCGTTGGCTTATCTTTTTTACCCAAAAATCCTAAATATGGACATTCTCCAAGACCTAGTACTAGGCCCATTTTTCTTTCTATGCACTATTGCCCTCAAAACTCTCCTATATTCTTATGGTTTCAATAACCATTACTAACACAAGCAATCTATTCCCAAATCCATATCTCTAGGTCAAATGTGTTTCAAGCTTCAGTTTAGCATATAATGCACATGTGGAATATTTCCCTTCATAGGTCTTACCCCTAGGTACCTCAATCAAAGTATTTCTAAAACCAAACACCTTACTTTTTTGCCCATCCAGATTCTCTATCAGGTATCTCAATTTCTATCATCTTTGTTCTTTTTTCTCTGCCTATCAACCTTTTCCCTGATCCCACTTTTCTTAATACAATTACCTTATTTTGAGAGTTTGTGACCTCATGCCTGGATCGCTGCAATAGTTTTCTAACTGATATCACCACCTCTAGCATCTTCCCCAACCCATGATGGAAACTTGTTTTGATAATACCACTTTCCCCATCTCAATTTACTAGTGACTCCCCACTGCTTATAGAATATTTAGAGCTCTCTATTAAATTCAGAAAACTTTTTCATACTCATTTTGCACTTTATTCCTAAATAAATTCTCTTCTCCAATCAAACTGGCCTAGTCACTTCCCACCAGCACCCCCTCAGTCACCTCATACTTGCACAACCTGATGGCTTCATTAATCCCATTTTTACTCTTCTCTCTGTCTAAACTCTACTCATCTTTTAGCCCATAGTTCAAAGCTCCTTTCCTCTGTGAAACATTTATTTATTTATCCAAACAGGGTTTGGCTAGTCCTTACTCTGACCCAGGTTCTATGCTAACACCTAGGAATGCAATAATAAGAAATAGTTATTATGGTCAAGAAGCTTATGCTATAGTGATAGAAATGATCAGAAGGGTACAACTTCCTATATAGTTTAAGAAATGCAATTATTGATTTATGTATCAGTTTGTAGAGACCATAGGATCAGGAAAAATTTCACAAAAGAAGAGACACTTAATCTGAGAATTTTAAAATAAATCATAGGTGTTTAGAAAGCACCAGACAAAAATATTAATGGGACTAAGTATTTTTTAACCCAGAACAATCCACAAATAGAAATAATGATTGTCTTCAAATATTTAAATGATTATTGTGCAAAAGACAGACTTGTACTGTATAGTTTGGCTTTGGCTCTACTGAGTTTGAGGTTTCTGCATGAAATTCAAATGTGGATTCCAATAAGTAGTTAAATATACAGTTCTGGGGTTCAGAAGAGTGTTATCATTAATCATGATGAACACATGTCTTATTTATTAAACATAACTGAGGGCCTACTATGGGTTTGGTGATTTTCAAAATACTTGCATGTATTATTTTATTTTATTGTCTTAATAATCCTATTTGGTAGGTATTATTATTATCCTATTTAATATGTGAGAAAAGCAAGGCATAGGAAAACAGATTTGGGAGTAATCATCAGGATCAGGTGAGGCATGATATAGACAAAATTTCTTAGACTAAGTGGGTAGACTCAAAGCATTGTCTGATAAAACTGTACAATGACAGGAATGTTCTATAATCTGCATTGCCTTATACAGAATTCACTACATAGGTGTCATTATTGAGCACTTGAAATATGGCTAATGTGACTGAGGAGTTGAATATTTAATTTTAATTAATTTAAATTTAAATTTAAATAGCCACTTGTGGCTAATGGCTACTGTATTGGGCAGCACAGGTAGAGTGAGAAATAAAGAGGGTCAAAGTTGAAACTTAGAGGATGTTAACATCTAAGTGATGAATACATGTAAATTAGAGTCTAAAGCACATTTTTGATCACCTTGGCCTAAAGTAACTTAATCTTCTACATTCCTTTTCATCTACCACCTACTTCATTCATTTGGGATATACTTTATACGGCTAAGTTCATGTGTACATGAAATTACCAATAATCACAGCATAATTACTAGTGAATCAAGTAAGAATATTTAAAAATTTTTGCCCATGTTCAGTGTATGATACATTGTTAGTGTCTATAAATCATTGCTACTTAATTGATTTGTTTGGTCAGAACACGTTTACAATCACTTTTAAGGAGTTATTTAGCTTTTATATATTGACAGGTTGTTCTCAACCAAGGGAAGAATAATTTAATACAGTACAGAATTTGTATTTAAGTTAAATGAACAATGGTGTAGTACACACAGCCATATAAGCTTTTGAAATTTCCAAAATTTGTCTTTGTGTAACATATATCAAACTACTTCCCTCATTATAAATAATGATATAAAAATATTTGGTACACTGAATTAATTACAGTGAGAGTTATTATTTAATAAGTATATGAAACTGTGTTTGTTCTGAGTTATTTTATTCCCCTTGGTGCATTGTTATTCCTACTCTTCAGTGACTCATAAAAATAATCACGTCCCTCATATCTTTGCTGGAATTTCTATCTTGCAATTAATAAAGGGTTTAAAGTGTCCATTTTATTTTATTTTTTTCACTGAGGGAGCCAGAAACTAAACTTATATACTTAATACAAAATATTCAGATCAGGAGGAACAACTCAGGTTTCATTATGCTTTGCTGTTAGTTTAAAAAATTTATTGCTGTTGCCCTGAGTTTCAAACTTTAAAACAGAAAATTCAGCCCATAGATTGTTTGCTGTAACTAAATTGTGACAGAGAGCTGAGTACTGTGACAGAATGCAAACATTCTTAACCTACCACATATAAGTGAGAGTATTCAACAACTGTGTGTTGAATTGGACAAATTGTTCTTATAGGAACACACTTTTAGGTCAACTATATTCAAATTTACATTTTATTTGTAGTTTATACTAACTGGAAGGTTTTAACACTTTAACAAATATGCCTCTGTGAAACCTAATGATAACCCTGGTATTATTATAGCCACTCAAATATAAACTATACTCAACTTAGATGGCAAATTGGATCTTTCTGCCTATACTTACACAACACTGATTACTCCAAGAGGGAAAAAAAATAATCGTTAGGTTTTGTTTATATGACAAATACATGATTATTTGTACAAAGGTAAAGAATTGACTACATTTGTTAGTTTTAAGTTATTTGCGGTCGTACAATCATAGGTTGAGTTTCAAAGAGATCAAAATGATGAAAACATATGGAGTGAGAATTAAATCACCTTAGCCATAGTCTTGGTTTTGTCATGAACTGGATATGTGAACATGATCAATCATCTGGTTCTCTTTAGAAGCAAATCTTCTCATCTGTAAAATGAGGGAGTTGGAATATTGGACAATTTGTAGGTTGTCTTCTAGTACTCTGAGTATGTCAGAAAGCAGAACTGGTGATCAATAGTACAGAAACCTGAATTTAGTGACATGTACAGTAAGATATTTTACAGGAGCTGTCATCTAATGAACAAAATACTGAAACCAGTCTATCTTCTGATTACCACACATATGGATTCTACTAACTGAAGTAATAACTTAGGTTACAACTCCAGGACAACAACAAAACCAGTTTAAAATTAATTATCTCTTTATCATGCTTATGTCATGAAGAATAGTTAGCAAGCTGGATCAACTAGCCTCTTAGTCTATAAAAAAGTTGATATAACAGCATAGGTGCATCATTACAGAAATGCCCATGCCTGTCTCCATATACTAAAACCAAAAATCAAAAACACAAATAAAGAGTAACATTACCATTATCCTACTAATTTAAAAATACAATTAATAAAGAATTTGGAAATTCTTAAAGAAAAAAATAGAAGTGGATTAAGTGGAATTGGAGAGTTAAGATGGCAGAGGAGTAGGAAGACGTGGAGTTCATCTCTTTCTACAGATGCATCAGGAATACATCTATAGATGCAACAGTTCTCACAGAACACCAGCTGAACACTAGCATAAGACCTTGGACAACAGAAAGGACTATAAAGATCCCTTCATAACTGAGTAGGATGAAAAAAAGAAGGGAGAAGGAGGAGGAGAGAAAGCAGGACAGGACCTGCACCCTGGGGAGGGGGCGCTGAAACAGATAAGAGATTCACGAATTCAGGGAAACCCCTCTCTAATGGGGAAATCAATTGGGACAGAGGGAAGCATTTGAGATTGTTGGAAGATGGTGAAGCAGCTGATCTGTGGCAGATTGGACAGAGTGAGAAATACACAGATGGTCCATACCACAGGCCCTATGTGCCCCAGATTGAGACATGTGTTCACAGGTGTGCAAGGGGGCTGGGAGCTGGAACTTGGGGATTGGAGAACAGGTCTGGAGTGAGAACTGCTGCTGGCTGTAGGGAGACAGACTGAGGGGACAAGAGGGAGGAAATCAGCAGCAGGGAATGCCTATGGAGGAAGACCAGACTGCCATAGAAGCAGGGCGTTATTGCTGAGTCACATGCAGCGGGAGGAGCCACTATTGTAACCTCTCTCTCCCCACACACCGGCGCCTGCCAATGACAATAAAAAAAGCTCTCTCAAGACTGGCTCTCACGTGCCAGTTGCTGAGCAATAAAAAACGCCCACTCAGGGCTGGCCCTCATGCGCCTTATGCTGGGCACCAGAAAAGGCCCTCACTAGGACTATATCTCTTGTGCCTGTGGTGCTAGCTTCCCTGCGCATTTGGTGCCACCAGGGCTCCTGCAATCAAAGCACTCATACCACCTCTGTGCCCTGTCCTCACTGGGGCAGACCCAGGAGCTCCAAGGCAGCCTCAGGACCAGACTACTGTGGGTGGACCACATGCAGAGATGGGGATAAAACCAAAGCTGAAACCAAGGAACAGGGCGACTAAGGAAGAGGAACAAAAATATTTCCATCAGCTGTAGAAGCTGCAGATTAAATCCCCACAGTCAGCTAGGTAGACCCTGGGTCTGTGGAATATCTGAGTAGACAATGAGTGTTCCCACAAATGAAAACGGTCTAGCTCTGACAGCTGTGGACATTGGGGCAAGCACGCACAGGAATTGGGCCAGATCAGTGTCTGAGTGTTCCCCACAGGGCCCACAGCAGGTTCAGAGACCAGCCCAGAGGCAGAAGAGAGCCTCTTGGGGAGGCAGAGGTGGGCTGTGGATCACGGCGTGTGCAAGGACACTTACAGCAGAGACCCCAGGGAAATATAATTATTACTATAAATTTTATTATGTTTTGATTCATTCTGTTGTTGGTTCTGGCTTTTTTTTGTTTTCTTTGTTTGTTCGTAGTTGTTCTTTTAGGTTTTTTGTTATTTAGTCTTTTGGGATCTTCGTGTTTTATAACATATTTTTTCTTTTTATTTTTTTAAATATTTCTATTTTTACTTCACTTTTCAATTGTTCTGTGTTCTTTTCCCTTATATTTTTTCTTTAATATATTTTTTACTTTTTTAAATATTTCCATTTCTACTTTGCTATTCTGTTCTGTGTTGTTTTGCTTTTTATTTTATTTGACTTAATCATTTTTATCAGTTTGTTCTGTTTCCTTGCTTTATTCTTCAGTTGGCACACTGCTTTGGTTTTGTTTTTAGGTTTTGTGTTTTTGTTGGTTGTGATTCTAATAGTTTGATTTAATTTTTGGGTTCTACTGTTTGTCTGGTTGTTCTCTTGCTTTTTGTTATGGTTCTGTTTTTTTTTTCTTTTTTTTAATCTGTGTATTTTATTTCCTTGTTTCTGTTTTTTTTTTTTTTTAACATCTTTATTGAAGTATAATTGCCTCACAATGGTGTGATAGCTTCTGCCCTATAACAAACTGAATCAGCTACACATATACAATATGTTCCCATATCTCTTCCCTCTTGCATCTCCCTCCCTCCCACCCTCCCCATCCCACCCCTCTAGGTGGTCACAAAGCACAGAGCTGATCTCCCTGTGCTATGCGGCTGCTTCCCACTAGCTATCTATTTTACATTTGGTAGTGTATATATGTCCATGACACTCTCTCACCCTGTCACATCTCACCCCAACCCCTCCCCATATCCTCAAGTCCATTTTCTAATAGGTCTGTGTCTTTATTCCCGTCTTGCCACTAGGTTCTCATGGCCCCCTTTTTTTTTTCCTTAGATTCCGTATAAATGTGTTAGCATACAGTATTTGTTTTTCTCTTTCTGACTTATTTCACTCTGTATGACAGACTCTAACTCCATCCACTTCATTACAAATACCTCCATTTCATTTCTTTTTATGGCTGAGTAATATTCCATTGTATATATGTGCCACATCTTCTTTATCCATTCATCTGTCGATGGACATTTAGGTTGCTTCCATGTCCTGGCTATTGTAAATAGAGCTGCAATGAACATTTTGGTACATGACTCTTTTTGAACTATGGTTTTCTCAGGGTATACGCCCTGTAGTGGGATTGCTGGGTCATATGGTAGTTCTACTTGTAGTTTTTTAAGGAACCTCCATACTGTTCTCCATAGTGGCTGTATCAATTTACATTCCCACCAACAGTGCAAGAGTGTTCCCTTTCCTCCACACCCTCTCCAGCATTTATTCTTTCTAGATTTTTTGATGATAGCCATTCTGACCGGTGTGAGATGATATCTCATTGTAGTTTTGATTTGCATTTCTCTAATGATTAAGGATATTGAGCATTCTTTCATGTGTCTGTTGGCCATCTGTATATCTTCTTTGGAGAAATGTCTATTTAGGTCTTCTGCCCATTTTTGGATTGGGTTGTTCTTTTTTTGTTATTGAGCTGCATGAGCTGCTTGTAAATCTTGGAGATTAATCCTTTGTCAGTTGCTTCATTTGCAAATATTTTCTCCCATTCTGAGGGTTGTCTTTTGGTCTTGTTTATGGTTTCCTTTGCTGTGCAAAAGCTTTTAAGTTTCATTAGGTCCCATTTGTTTATTTGTGTTCTTATTTCCATTTCTCTGGGAGCTGGGTCAAAACGAATCTTGCTGTGATGTATGTCATAGAGTGTTCAGCCTATGTTTTCCTCTAAGAGTTTGATAGTGTCTGGCCTTACACTTAGGACTTTAATCCATTTTGAGTTTATTTTTGTGCATGGTGTCAGGGAGTGTTCTAATTTCATACTTTTACATGTACCTGTCCAATTTTCCCAGCACCACTTATTGAAGAGGCTGTCTTTTCTCCACTGGATATGCTTGCCTCCTTTATCAAAGATAAGGTGACCATATGTGTGTGGGTTTATCTCTGGGCTTTCTTTCCTGTTCCATTGATCTATATTTCTGTTTTTGTGCCAGTACCAAACTGTCTTGATTACTGAAGCTTTGTAATATAGTCTGAAGTCAGGGAGCCTGATTCCCCCAGCTCCATTTTTCGTTCTCAAGATTGCTTTGGCTATTCGGGGTCTTTTGTGTTTCCATACAAATTGTGAAATTTTTTGTTCTAGTTCTGTGAAAAATGCCAGTGGTAGTTTGATAGGGATTGCATTGAATCTGTAGATTGCTTTGGGTAGTAGAGTCATTTTCACAATGTTGATTCTTCCAATCCAGGAACATGGTATATCTCTCCATCTATTTGTATCATCTTTAATTTCTTTCATCAGCGTCTTATAATTTTCTGCATACAGGTCTTTTGTCTCCTTAGGTAGGTTTATTCCTAGATATTTTATTCATTTTGTTGCAATGGTAAACGGGAGTGTTTTCTTAATTTCACTTTCAGATTTTTCGTCATTAGTGTATAGAAATGCAAGAGATTTCTGTGCATTAATTTTGTATCCTGCTACTTTACCAAATTCATTGATTAGCTCTAGGAGTTTTCTGGTAGCATCTTTAGGATTCTCTATGTATAGTATCATGTCATCTGCAAACAGTGACAGCTTTACTTCTTCTTTTCCAATTTGGATTCCTTTTATCTCTTTGTCTTCTCTGATTGCTGTAGCTAACACTTCCAAAACTATGTTGAATAATAGTGGTGAGAGTGGGCAACCTTGCCTTGTTCCTGATCTTAGTGGAAATGGTTTCAGTTTTTCACCATTGAGGACAATGTTGGCGGTGGGTTTGTCATATATGGCCTTTATTATGTTGAGGAAAGTTCCCTCTATGCCTACTTTCTGCAGGGCTTTTATCATAAATGGGTGTTGAATTTTGTCGAAAGCTTTCTCTGCATCGATTGAGATGATCATATGGCTTTTCTCCTTCAATTTGTTAATATGGTGTATCACGTTGATTGATTTGCGTATATTGAAGAATCCTTGCATTCCTGGGATAAACCCCACTTGATCATGGTGTATGATCCTTTTAATGTGCTTTTGGATTCTGTTTGCTAGTATTTTGTTGAGGATTTTTGCATCTATGTTCATCAGTGATATTGGCCTGTAGTTTTCTTTCTTTGTGACATCTTTGTCTGGTTTTGCTATCAGGGTGATGGTGGCCTCGTAGAATGAGTTTGGGAGTGTTCCTCCCTCTGCAATATTTTGGAAGAGTTTGAGAAGGATAGGTGTTAGCTCTTCTCTAAATGTTTGATAGAATTCACCTGTGAAGCCATCTGGTCCTGGGCTTTTGTTTGTTGGAAGGTTTTTAATCACAGTTTCAATGTCAGTGCTTGTGATTGGTCTGTTCATATTTTCTATTTCTTCCTGGTTCAGTCTTGGCAGTTTGTGCATTTCTAAGAATCTGTCCATTTCTTCCAGGTTGTCCATTTTATTGGCATAGAGTTGCTTGTAGTAATCTCTCATGATCTTTTGTATTTCTGCAGTGTCAGTGGTTACTTCTCCTTTTTCATTTCTAATTCTATTGATTTGAGTCTTCTCCCTTTTTCTCTTCATGAGTCTGGCTAATGGTTTATCAATTTTGTTTATCTTCTCAAAGAACCAGCTTTTAGTTTCATTGATTTTTGCTATTGTTTCCTTCATTTCTTTTTCATTTATTTCTGACCTGATCTTTATAATTTCTTTCCTTCTGCTGGCTTTGGGGTTTTTTTGTTCTTCTTTCTCTAATTGCTTTAGGTGCAAGGTTAGGTTGTTTATTCGAGATGTTTCCTGTTTCTTGAGGTAGGCTTGTATTGCTATAAACTTCCCTCTCAGCACTGCTTTTGCTGCGTCCCATAGGTTTTGGGTCGTCGTATCTCCATTGTCATTTGTTTCTAGGTATTTTTTGATTTCCCCTTTGATTTCTTCAGTAATCACTTCGTTATTAAGTAATGTATTGTGTAGCCTCCATGTGTTTGTATTTTTTACAGATTTTTTCCTGTAATTGATATCTAGTCTCATAGCATTGTGGTCGGAAAAGATACTTGATACGATTTCAATTTTCTTAAATTTACCAAGGCTTGATTTGTGACCCAAGATATGATCTATCCTGGAGAATGTTCCATGAGCACTTGAGAAAAATGTGTATTCTGTTGTTTTTGGGTGGAATGTCCTATAAATATCAATTAAATCCATCTTGTTTAGTGTATCATTTAAAGCTTGTGTTTCCTTATTTATTTTCATTTTGGATGATCTGTCCATTGGTGAAAGTGGGGAGTTAAAGTCCCCTACTATGATTGTGTTACTGTCGATTTCCCCTTTTATGGCTGTTAGTATTTGCCTTATGTATTGAGGTGCTCCTATGTTGGGCAAATAAATATTTACAATTGTTATACCTTCCTCTTGGATCGAACCCTTGATCATTATATAGTGTCCTTCTTTGTCTCTTGTAATAGTCTTTATTTTAAAGTCTATTTTGTCTGATATGAGAATTGCTACTCCAGCTTTCTTTTGATTTCCATTTGCATAGAATATCTTTTTCCATCCCTTCACTTTCAGTCTGTATGTGTCTCTAGGTCTGAAGTGGGTCTCTTGTAGACAGCATATATATGGGTCTTGCTTTTGTATCCATTCAGCCAGTCTGTGTCTTTTGGTGGGAGCATTTAATCCATTTACATTCAAGGCAATTATCGATATGTATGTTCCTATTCCCATTTTCTTAAATATTTTGTGTTTGTTATTGTAGGTGTTTTACTTCCCTTGTGTTTCTTGCCTAGAGAAGTTCCTTTAACATTTGTTGTAAAGCTGGTTTTGTGGTGCTGAACTCTCTCAGCTTTTGCTTGTCTGTAAAGGTTTTTATTTCTCCATCACATCTGTATGAGATCCTTGCTGGGTAGAGTAACCTTGGTTGTAGGCTTTTCTCCTTCATCACTTTAATTATATCCTGCCACTCCCTTCTGGCTTGCAGAGTTTCTGCTGAAAGATCAGATGTTACCCTTATGGGGATTCCCTTGTGTGTTCTTTGTTGTTTTTCCCTTGCTGCTTTTAATATGTTTTCTTTATATTTAATTTTTGACAGTTTGATTAATATGTGTCTTGGCGTGTTTCTCCTTGGGTTTATCCTGTATGGGACTCTCTGTGCTTCCAGGACTTGATTAACTATTTCCTTTCCCATATTAGGGAAGTTTTCAACTATAATCTCTTCAAATATTTTCTCAGTCCCTTTCTTTTTCTCTTCTTCTTCTGGGACGCCTATAATTAGAATGTTGGTGCGTTTAATGTTGTCCCAGAGGTCTCTGAGACTGTCCTCAGTTCTTTTCATTCTTTTTTCTTTATCCTGCTCTGCAGTAGTTTTTTCCACCATTTTATCTTCCAGGTCACTTATCCTTTCTTCTGCCTCAGTTATTCTGCTATTGATCCCATCTAGAATATTTTTAATTTCATTTATTGTGTTTTTCATCGTTGCTTGGTTCCTCTTTAGTTCTTCTACATCCTTGTTAAATGTTTCCTGCATTTTGTCTATTCTATTTCCAAGATTTTGGATCATCCTTACTATCATTATTCTGAATTCTTTTTCAGGTAGACTACCTATTTAATCTTCGTTTGTTAAGTCTGGTGTGTTTTGACGCTGCTCCTTCATCTGCTGTGTGTTTTTCTGTCATCTCATTTTGCTTATCTTACTGTGTTTTGGGTCTCCTTTTCACAGGCTGCAGGTTCGTAGTTCCCGTTGTTTTTGGTATCTGTCCCCAGTGGCTAAGGTTGGTTCAGTGGGTTGTGTAGGCTTCCTGGTGGAGGGAACTAGTGCCTGCGTTCTGGTGGATGAGGCTGGATCTTTTCTTTTTGTGGGCACGTCCATGCCTGGTGGTGTATTTTGGGGTGTCTGTGGCCTTATTATGATTTTAGGCAGCCTCTCTGCTAATGGATGGGGCTGTGTTCCTGTCTTGCTAGTTGTTTGGCATAGGGTGTCCAGCACTGTAGCTTGCTGGTCATTGAGTGAAGCTGGATCTTGGTGTTGAGATGGAGATCTCTGGGAGATTTTCACCATTTGGTATTATGTGGAGCTGGGAGGTCTCTTGTGGACCAGTGTCCTGAAGTTGGCTCTCCCACCTCAGAAGCAC
This sequence comes from Balaenoptera ricei, assembly GCF_028023285.1. Taxonomy (NCBI): domain Eukaryota; kingdom Metazoa; phylum Chordata; class Mammalia; order Artiodactyla; family Balaenopteridae; genus Balaenoptera; species Balaenoptera ricei. Next base: position 77,591,052 of record NC_082660.1, read on the forward strand.
AGCCCTGATGCCTGGCTGGAGCACCAAGAGCCTTTCATCCACACGGCTCAGAGTAAAAGGGAGAAAAAATAGAAAGAAAGAAAGAAAGAGGCTATAACATAGTGAAGTAAAATAAAGCAAAGCTATACAGACAAAATCTCACCCAGAAGCATACACATATACACTCACAAAAAAAGGAAAAGGGGAAAAATTAATATATCCTGCTCCCAAAGTCCACCTCCCGAACTTGGGATGATTCGTTGTCTATTCAGGTATTCAACAGATGCAGGTACATCAAGTTGTTTGTGGAGTTTTAATCTGCTGCTTCTGAGGCTGCTGGGAGAGATTTCCCTTTCTCTTCTTTGTTCGCACAGCTCCCGGGGTTCAGCTTCGGATTTGGACCCCCCTCTGCGTGTAGGTCGCCTGATGGCGTCTGTTCCCCGCCCAGACAGAATGGGGTTAAAGGAGCAGCTGCTTCAGGGGCTCTGGCTCACTCAGGCCGGGGGGAGGGAGGGGTACAGAGGAGGCGGGGTGAGCCTGCGGCGGCAGAGGCTAGCATGACGTTGCACCAGCCTGAGGCATGCAGTGCGTTCTCCCAGGAAAGTTGTCCCCAGATCACGGGACCCTGGCAGTGGCGGGCTGCACCGGCTCCAGGGAGGGGCGGTGTGGAGAGTGACCTGTGCTCGCACACAGGCTTTTTGGTGCGGCAGCAGCAGCCTTAGCATCTCACGCCCTTCTCTGGGGCCCGTGCTGATTGTGGCGGCTCACGCCCATCTCTGGAGTTCGTTTAGGTGGCACTCTGAATCCCCTCTCCTCGTGCACCAGGAAACAAAGAGGGAAGAAAAAGTCTCTTGCCTCCTCGGCAGCTGCAGACTTTTTCCTGGACTCCCTCCCGGCCAGCTGTGGTGCACTCACCCCTTCAGGCTGTGTTCATGCAGCCAACCCCAGTCCTCTCCCTGCGCTCCGACCAAAGCCCGAGCCTCAGCTCCCAGCCCCGCCCACCCCGGCAGGTGATCAGACAAGCCTCTTGGGCTGGTGAGTGCTGCTCGGCGCCAAGCCTCTGTGCGGGAGTCTCTCCGCTTTACCCTCCGCACCCCTGTGGCTGTGCTCTCCTCCATGGCGCTGAAGCTTCCCCCCTCTGCCACCCGCAGTCTCTGCCTGCGAAGGGGCTTCCTAGTGCGTGGAAATCTTTCCTCCTTCACCACTCCCTCCCACTGCTGCAGGTCCCATCCCTACTCTTTTGTCTCTGTTATTTCTTTTTTCTTTTGCCCTACCCAAGTATGTGGGGAGTTTCTTGCCTTTTGGGAGGTCTAACGTGTTCTGCCAGCATTCAGTGGGTGTTCTGTAGGAGCAGTTCCACGTGTAGATGTATTTCTACTGTATCTGTGGGAAGGACGGTGATCTCCACGTCTTACTCTTCTGCCATCTTCCCATCCCCTGTTTCTGTTTTTGTTTGTTTGATTTTGGTTATACCATTTTCTGTGGTTTTGGTTTTCTTTTTTCTTTCTTTAATATAATTTGTATTTTATTGTTTTATGTTTCTATTTCTACTTTGCTTTTCTGTTGTTCTGTCTTCTTTCCCCTTTCTTTTTTCTTTTTTTAAAATCATTTTTCTCAGTTTGCTTTGTTTCCTTGCTTCATCCTTCACTTGGCACTCTGCTTTGTTTTCTTGCTTCATCCTTCACTTGGCACTCTGCTTTGTTTTCTTTTTTTTTTTGGTTTTGTGTTTTTGGTAGTTTTCCTTTTAATTGTTTGATTACATTCATGTATTCTTTTGTTTGTCTGGTTGTTCTCTTGCTTTTTGTTTTTTTTAGTTCTGTTTTTGTTTCTTTTGTGTGTGTGCATGTTTCCTTGTTTCTATTTTTGTTTGTTTGAATTTACTTTTTACCATTTGTCTGGGGTTTTGTTAGACTTGTTTATTTTTTTTTTAATCCTTTTTATTGCAAGGATGAGTGATTTGTGGGGTCTTGGTTCCTAGATTGGAAGTCAGACCTGAGGCTCTGGGTTGGGAGCACTGAGTCCAGGACACTGGACCACTAGAGAATTCCTTGCCCCAGGGAAGAGTACTCAACGAGACCTCTCATGGAGGCCATTATCTGAATCCAAGACCTGGCTCCACCCAACTGCCTGCAGCTCACAGCATTGGATGCCTAACACCAAACAACAAACAAGACAGGAATACAAACACACCCATCAGCACACAGACTACCTAAAGTCGTACTAAGCTGACAGACACCACAAAACACACCACATGACATGGCCTTGCTCATCAAAGGGAAAATACTCAGCTTTGCCCAACAGAATGCAGGCACAAGTCCCTCCCATCAGGAAAATTATGCAAGACACTGGGCAAACCCCACCACTGGGAGTAGAGAACAGAAGAAAGAGGAAATACGACCCTTCAGCCTAGGGAAAGGAGACCTCAAGTATTGCAAATTAGAGAAAATGAGAAGACAGCAATATCTTGCAGGCAAAGGAGCAAGATAAAACCCCACAAGACCAAATGAATGAAGAGGAAATAGGCAAACTACCTGAAAAAGAATTCAAAGTCATGATACTAAAGATGATTTAAAATCTTGGAAATAGAATAGAGAAAATACAATAAAAGTTTAATAAGGACCTAGAAGAACTAAACAACAAACAAATAATAATAAACAATGCAATAACTGAAATTTAAAATACTCTAGAAGGAATCAATAGCAGAATAACTGAGGCAGAAAAACGGATAAGTGAGCTGGAAGATAGAATGGTGGAAATAACTGCTGCGAGCAGAATAAAAAAAAAGAATGAAAAGAATGGAGGATGGTCTCAAACACTTCTGAGACCACATTTAATGCACCAACATTTGAATTATAAGGGTCCCAGAATAAGAAGAGAAAAAGAAAGGGTCTGAGAAAATATTTGAAGAGACTGTAGTCAAAAACTTCCCCAACATGAGAAAGGAAATTGTCAATCAAAACCAGGAAGTGTGGAGAGTCCCATGCAGGATAAAGCCAAGGAGAAACACACAAAGACACATATTAATCAAACTAACAAAAATTAAACACAAAGAAAAAATATTAAAAGCAGCAAGGGAAAAGCAACAAATAACCTACAAGGGAATCCCCATAAGGTTAACAGCTGAGCTTTCAACAGAAACAATGCAGGCCAGAAGGGAATGGCAGGATATATTTAAAGTGATGAAAGGGAAAACATTACAACCAAGATTACTCAACCCAGCAAGGATATCATTCAGATTTGATAGACATATCAAAAGCTTTACAGACAAGCAAAAGTTAAGAGAATCCAGCACCACAAAATCAGCTTTACAACAAATGCTAAAGGAAGTTCTCTAGGCAGGAAACACAAGAAAAGGAAAATACCTACAAAAACAATCACAAAACAATTAAGAAAATGGTAATAGGGGCATATGTATCAAAAATTACCTTAAATGTAAATGGATTAAATGCTCCAACCAAAAGACACAGGTTTGCTGAATGGATAAAAAAATAAGTCCTGTATATATGCTGTCTACAAGAGACCCACTTCAAACCTAGGGACACATAGAGACTGAAAGTGAGGGAATGGAAAAAGATATTCCATGCAAATGGAAATCAAAAGAAAGCTGTAGCAGTAATTCTCATATCAGACAAAATAGACTTTAAAATAAAGAATATTATAAGAGACAAAGAAGGACACTATGTAATGATCAAGGGATCAATCCAAGAAGAAGATACAACAATTGTAAATAACTATGCACATAACATAGGAGCACCTCAATACATAAGGCAAATGCTAAGAGCTATAAGGGGGGAAATTGACTGTTACACAATAATAGTAAGGGATTTAACACCCCACTTACACCAAAGGACAGATCATCCAAATAGAATATAAACAAGGAAACACAAGCTTTAAAAGACACATTAGACCAGATGGACTTAATCAATATTTATAGGACATTCCATCCAAAAACAACAAAATACATTGTCTCTTGGAATGCTCAAGGAAAATTCTCCAGGAAAAATCACATCTTGGTTTACAAATCAAGCCTCAGTAAATTTAAGAAAACTGAAATCGGATCAAGCATGTTTTCCAACCACAGCACTATAAGATTTTAAATCAATTACAGGAAAAATACTGAAAAAATTTAAAAAAAAAACATATAGGCTAAACAATACGTCACAAAATAACCAAGAGATTACTGGAGAAATCAAAGAGAAAATCAAAAAATACCTAGAAACAACTGATAACACAAACACAATGACCCAAAACATATGGGATGCAGCAAAAGCAGTTCTAAGAGAAAAGTTTATAGCAGTATAATCCTACCTCAAGGAACAAGAAAACTCTCAAATAAAATACCTAATCTTATGCCTAAAGCAATTAGAAGGAGAAAAAAAAACCAATATTAACAGAAGGAAAGAAATCATTAAGATCAGATCAGAAATAAATGAAAAAGAAATGAAGGAAACAATAGCAAAGATCAACAAAACTAAAGGCTGGTTCTTTGACAAGATAAACAAATTGATAAACTATTAGCTAGACTCATCAGGAAGAAAAGGGAGAAGTCCCAAATCAATAAAATTTGAAATGAAAAAGGAGACGTAACCACTGACATGGTAAAAATACAAAGGATCATGAGAGATTACTACAAGCAACTATATGCCAATAAAATGGACAACCTGGAAAAAAATGGACAAATTCTTAGAAAAGCACAACCTACTGAGACTGAATCAGGAAGAAACAGAAAATATAAACAGACCAATCACAAGCACTGAAGTTTAAACTGTGATTTAAAATCTTCCAACAAACAACAGCCCAACACCAGATGGCTTCACAGGCGAATCCTATCAAAGATTTTGAGAAGAGCTAACACCTATCCTTCTCAAACTCTTCCAAAATATAGCAGAAGGAGGAACATTCCCAAACTCATTCTACATGGCCACCATCACGCTGAAGCCAAAACCAAAGACACCACAGAAAAAAGAAAATTACAGGCCAATATCACTGATGAACATTGATGCAAAAATACTCAACAAAACACTAGCAAACAGAATCCAACAGCACATTAAAAGGATCATACACCATGATCAAGTGGGGTTTATCCCAGGAATGTAAGGATTCTTCAATATACGCAAATCAATCAATGTGATACACCATATTAACAAATTGAATGATAAAAACCATGTGATCATCTCAATAGATGTAGAAAAAGCTTTCAACAAAATTCAACACCCATATATGATAAAAACTCTCCAGAAAGTGGACATAGAGGGAACATACCTCAACATAATAAAGGCCATATATGACAAACCCTCAGCAAACATTATTCTCAATGGTGAAAAACTGAAAGCATTTCTCTAAAATCAGGAAGAAGACAAGGCTTCCCACTATCACCAATATTATTTATCATAGTTTTGGAACTTTTAGCCATGGAAATCAGAGAAAAAAAATAATAAAATGAATCCAACTTGGAAAAGAAGTAGTAAAAATATCATTTTCTACAGATGACATACTGTACATTGAAAATCCTAAGGATGCCACCAAAAAATTACTAGAGCTAATCAATGAATCTGGTAAAGTAGCAGGATATAAAATTATTGCACAGAAATGTTTTGCATTCCTATACAGTAATAATGAAAAAGCTGAAAGAGAAATTAAGGAAACACTCTCATTTACCATTGCAACAAAAAGAATAAAATACCTAGGAATAAACCTACCTAAGGAGGTGTATGACCTGTGTGCAGAATACTATAAGACACTGATGAAAGAAATCAAAGATGATGCAAACAGATGGAGAGATATACCATTTTCTTGGATTGGAAGAATCTACATTGAGAAAATGACTGTACTACCCAAAGCAATCTACAGATTCAGTGCAATCCCTACCAAATTACCAATGGCATTTTTCACAGAACTAGAACAAGAAATTTTACAATTTTTATGGAAACAAAAAGACCCAAATAGCCAAAGCAAACTTGAGAAAGAAAAATGGAGCAGGTGGGATCAGGCTTCCTGACTTCAGACTATACAACAAAGCTACAGTAATCAAGAAAATATGGTACTGGCACAAAAACAGGAATATAGATCAATGGAACAGGATAGAAAGCCCAGAGATAAACCCACGCATATATGGTCACCTTATCTTTCACAAAGGAGGCAAGTATATACAATGGAGAAAAGACAGCCTCTTCAGTAAGTGGAGATGGGGAACCTGGAGAGCTACATGTAAAATAATGAAATTAGAACACTTCCTAGCACCATATACAACAATAAACTCAAAATGGATTAAAGACCTAAATATATGGCCAGAGAATATAAAACTCTTAGAGGAAAACATAGAACACTCTATGACATAAACCACATCAAGATCATTTTAGACACATCTCCTAGAGTAATGGAAATAAAAACAAAAATAAACACATGGGACCTAATGAAACTTAAAAGCTTTTGCACAGCAAAGGAAACCATAGACAAGATGAAAAGACAACCCTCAGAATAGGAGAACATATTAACAAATGAAGCAACTGAACAAGGATTAATCTCCAAAACATACAAGCAGCTTATAGAGCTCAATATCAAAAAACAATCAACCCAATCCAAAAATGGGTGGAAGACCTAAATAGACATTTCTCCAAAGAAGACATACAGATTGCCAACAAACACATGAAAAAATGCTCAGCATCACTAATCATTATAGAAATGCAAACAAAAATCACAATGAGATATCACCTCACACCAGTCAGAATGACCATCATCAAACATTCTGGAAACAATCAATGTTGGAGAGGGTGTGGAGAAACAGGAACCTTCCTGCCCCCTTGGTGAGAATGTAAATCGCTACAACCACTATGGAGAACAGTATGAAGGTTCCTTAAAAAACTAAAAATAGAGGTACCATATGACCCAGCAATCCCATTACTGGGCATATACCCTGAGAAACCCATAATTCAAAAAGGTACATGTACCACAATGTTCACTGCAGCACTATTTACAATAGCCAGCACATGGAAGCAACTTAAATATCCATCAACAGAGGAATGGATAAAAAAGATGTGGCACATACATACAATGGAATATTACTCAGTCATAAAAAGGAACAAAATTGAGTAACTTGTTGTGAGGTGGATCTAGAGTCTGTCACACCGAGTGAAGTAAGTCAGAAAGAGAAAAACAAGTACCATAAGCTAACACATATATAAGGAAGCTAAAAATTCGGTACTGTTGAACCTAGTGACAGGGCAGGATTATTATTATAGAAGTAATAATATCTAAAATAAAGATAGCCAAAAACATTTCGGTGAGGTCTTTAGCTAGTTTCAGATCATCATAACAGTATTTTTTTTATATTTGAAATATATCCATTAATTCATTGTATGTTTTAAGTCTTAAAATTACTGGGAAGGGGGTTTGATCAAGATAGTGGAGTAATAGGATGTGGAACTCACCTCTCCCTATGAACACTTCAAAGTACATCTACATGTGGAACAATTCTCACTGAAAACTAACTAGAGACTGGCAAAAATATTCCTGTATAACCAAAGCTATAAGAAAAATACACATGGAACCAGGTAGAAAGGGGAGAGAAGTAATGAGGTTGGGACCTGTGTTTCTGGGATGGAAATCAGAGGAAAAAGGAGAATACATCGGTGGAAATCCATCCTGCAGAGTAAGCAGTTTGAGCCACGTATTAGGTTCCCCAGTCCTGGGCTTGGACACATGGAAGGTGAGCCTCCTTAGCAGGTTGGAGGTGCACTGGGACTAATATGAGGTATGTGGGAAGAGTGGACTCCACTTGTGAGGAGTGTACAAGGCTTTCTTGCTCTTCAGGCAGGACAGAAACGGCTAATTGAGCATCACTGGAGTGGCTGCCTGGTTTCCCACACCCAACCTGTCACAGACCCCAGCCTGAGCTCAGCAAATGCTCCAGCCCTGCTTACTTCACCTTGCAGCTTCCCACTGGAGCGAGGTCTACCATGACTAGGGAGAGAGCTCAGCCACGGGATGCAGAGGTGACTCAGTCCCAGGGCCGCATCTGAGAGCAGAGAGGGAGGCCATTGTTGGGGCTTACACAGGCAACACATCAGGAGCAGTCCCAATCTCTGATGGCAGCTAAATCAACACAGCCTGTGCCCTGAAACATGCAAAGAGTGCACACAGGCCTTGTGTACCTTGTGGAGTGCCTCCACAACAGGGCAGGTTTGTCAGAGAAGGGGGGAGTGATCAGCTGTGAGGGACAAAGAAGACTCATGCTGGGGGGCTACCATTCCTGGGGTTTGCACAGGTGGCATGTCAGAGTCAGCCTGGATCTCTGTCTGGGGCTGGCCTGCAGAAGTCTGCACCCTGTCACAAGCTGAGAGCCAACATGGGTCCCACTTGCTCCAGCAATATTCCCCTCTGGGGCAAGTGGACTGGTGCTAGGAGATAGGAGAGCACACATTTAAAGGGAACAGAGCCAGCTAAGACTCAACCCTCAGGGCTTCTGATCCATCAATGTGGGATTCAAACTCACCCATGATAGTGAGGAGATGGCCACTGACCAGAGGGAAAGCCCTGCCTTATATAGCAAGTCCCCTACATACAAACGAGTTCCATTGCAAGAGCACGTTCATAAGTCCAATTTGTTCATAAGTCCAACAAAGTTAGTCTAGATACCAACTAACACAATTGGCTATATAGTACTGTACTGTAACAAGTGTACGTTCACATCTTTGAAAGTTTGCAACTAGAAGGTTTGTATGTACGGGACTTACTGTATACAAAAATCAATTGAGTTTCAATTCACTAGCAATGAACAATATGAAAATGAAATTAAGAAATAATTCCATCTGCAATATCATAAACAAAATACTTAGGAATAAATTTAATCAAGGAGCCACAAGACATACTGTGAAAATTAAAAACATTGTTAGGATAAATTAGAGAATATTTAAATAAATGGAAAGACATCCTGGGTTCATGGATTGGAAAACTTAATATTGTCGTGATGGCAAAGAGGAAAGACATGACTTTTATTCACATCAAATCCATCTCTCTCACCAAATGCACTGGGCACACAAAGATTATATAGGGATGCTCGCACAAAAGGACACCTTTTCAAGACCACAATAGGTAACTGTTTTACCTAATTTCATAGAGGCAAAGAAAGATAAGCAAAATGAAAAGACAGAAGGATTTTCTCAATTGAAACAGCAAGAGAAAAGCTCTGAAAAAACAACTAATGAAACAGAAGTAAACAATTAACCAGATACAATATTTTAAGTATTAGCAATAAGAATGATAACAGAATTAGGGAAAAGAATAGACAGAGTGAATTTTAACAAAGAATTAGGAAATATAGAAAAAAGCCAGTTAGAACTAAACAATACAATCACTGAAATGAAAACACACTTGAAGAATGAATAGCAGACAAAGTGTTACAGAAGAATGCATATGTGATATGGAAGATAGAGTAATGGAAATCACCCAATTAGAACAACAAAAAGAAAAACAAACTAAAAAAAAAGAGATAACCCTTGAATTATACAGGTCCCCGAAGGAGAAGAAAGAAAAGGGGGTCAAAGATATATTTGATGAAATATAGCATTCCTATACACTAGCAACAAAAGATGAGAAAGAGAAATTAAGGAAACTATCCTACTTACCACTGCAAAAGAAGAATAAAACACCTAGGAATAAACCTACCTAAGGAGGCAGAACACCTGTACTCAGAAAACTGTAAGATACTGATGAAAGAAACATGACACAAACAGATGGAGAGATATACCATGTTCTTGGATTGGAAGAATCACTATTGTGAAAATGACTATACTACCCTAAGCAGTCTAAAAATTCAAGGCAATCCCTGTCAACTTACCAATGGCATTTTCCACAGAATTAGAAACAAAATTTTTACAATTTGTATAGAAACACAAAAGACCTCAAACAGCTAAAGCAATCTTGAGAAAGAAACATGGAGCTGGAGGAATCAGGCTCCCTGACTTCAGACTGTACTACAAAGCTGCAGTAATCAAAACAGTATGGTACTGGTACAAAAGCAGAAATATAGATCAAAGGATTAGGATAGAAAGCCCAGAGATAAACCCTTGCACCTATGATCACCTAATCTATGACAAAGGAGGCAAGAATATACAATGGAGAAAAGACTGCATCTTCAATAAGTGATCCTGGGAAAACTGGACTGCCACCTGTAAAAGAATGAAATTAGAACACTCCCTAAAACCATACACAAAAATAAACTCAAAATGGATTAAAGACCTAAAGGTAAGGCCAGGCACTGTAAAACTCTTAGAGGAAAACATAGGCAAAACTCTCTTTGACATAAATCACAGCAAGATCTTTTTTGACCCACCTCCTAGAGTAATGAAAATAAAAACAAAAATAAACAAATGGGACCTAATTAAACTTCAAAGCTTTTGTGTAACAATGTAAACCATAAACAAGACGAAAAGACAACCCTCAGAATGGGAGAAAATATTTGCAAACAAAGCAACTGACAGGGCTTAATATCTAAAATATACAAACAGCTTATGCAGCTCAATCAAAAAATGGGTGGAAAACCTAAATAGACTTCTTTCCAAAGAAGACACAAAGATGTCCAAGAGGCACATGGAAACATGCTCAGCACCACTAATTATTAGAGAAACGCAAATCAAAAGTACAATGAGGTACCACCTCACACCAATTAGAATGCCATCATCAAAAAATCTACAAAGAATAAATGCTGGAGGGTGTGTGAAGAAAAGGTAACCCTCTTACACTGTTGGTGGGAATGTAAACTGATACAGCCACTATGGAGAAGAGTAAAGAGGTTCATTAAAAATCTAAAAATAGAACTACTATGTAACCCATCAATCCCACACCTGGGCATATACCTGGAGACAACCATAATTCCAAAAAATACGTGCATCCCAATGTTTACTGCAGCACTATTTACAATAGCCAGCACGTGGAAGCTACCTAAATGTCCATCAACAGGCAAATGGATAAAGAAGAGATGGAACATATATACAATGAAATATTACTCAGCCATAAAAAGGAACAAAATTGTGCCATTTGCAGAGACATGGATGGACCTTGATACTGTCATATAGAGTGAAGTAAGTCAGAAAGAGAAAAACAAATATTGTATATTAATGCATATATATGGAATTTAGAAAAATGGTACAGATGAACCTATTTGCAAAGCAGAAATAGAGACAGAGACGTAGAGAAAAAACTTATGGACACCATCGTGGGCAGTGAGGTGGGATGGGTTGGGAGATTGGGATTGACATATGTACACTACTATGTAAGAAGTAGGTGGCTGGTAAGTGCCTACTGTATAGCCCAGGGGTAAAATAAAATAGGGTACAATCTGTTTGCAGGACATCTATTAAGTTAACCTTAAAAGCGCATTCCGATATACATTAGGTGCAGATAATACTGTTTGATTCCACTTATACGTGGTTCCTAGAATTGTCAAATTCATAGAGTCAGAAAATACATTGGTAGATGCCAGGTGCCGGGGGGGTGGGGGTGTGTGGGTGGGGAATGGGGAATTAGTGTTTAAAGGGGATGGAGTTTCTCTTTAGGAAGGTGAAAAATTCGGGAGATGGATGATGGTGAGAGTTGCCCGACAATGTTAGTGTACTTAGTGGCACTGAATTGTACAGTTAAATATGGTTAGAATAGTATGTTTTATACAAGATTATGTGGCTGTTACCACAATAAAAAAACATTAAAAAATAAAATAAATAAGCTACAAGGATATATTGTACAGCACAGGGAATATAGCCAATATTTTATAACAAGCATAATTGGAGTATAATCTTTAAAAATTTTGAATCTTTATGTTGGATACCTGAAACATACAATATTATAAATCAACTGTACCTCAATTAAAATAGTGAAACAATTGCAACTGTTTATAATTATAGAGAGTTACTTTAATTTATTTACTATGTTTGAGTTAATATTCACATTTTTCTTTTGAATGTGTCCATTGTGATCCTTGGTGATATCAAAAGCCATAAAACTATTTAGATAAAAATTTTAAAAATCCTCTAGGTTATTATTATTCCTTTTGCTGTATTGTTACTTAATATATTCTAAAGTGTTAAATTAGGTCTCACCCTTCAGTTAAATGAAGATTTGAGAATTCTATAGGATATGGAATCAAATACTATCTTAAGCACATATCAAAGCAAATCTATGAGACATTTTGAGGGATCCTAGCTTGGTAAAGGGTGATAAGATTAAGAAAAGAAGAAAAGGAAGGACTTTTTAATTAATTTATATAAAATATCTCCCAAAGACATTATGAAAAAGGAAGATTAGATATGATTCTCTCTAATGAACATAAATGGAAAAATCCAAAATATGTTAGCAAACAAAATTACTAATATATAATCTTGTGATCATAATCACATGAAGTTTATACTAGAAATGAAAGGCTGGTTTAACATTACAAAATTAATATCAATATAATTAATTATGTTAACAGTAAAGGAAAAGAAATATGAGCATCTCAATAGATGAAGAAAATTCAACACCCAATTATGAGCAAACTCCTTAGTAACTAGAATTTGAATGGCAACTCATTAATATGTAAAAGAGCTTCTCCAAAAAATCCTAGACCTTTATAATGATGCAATATTGAAAGTTTTCCCTTGAGATTTGTACAGGACAAATATACCCACTCTAAATTCTTCTATTCAACATTGGACTACACGTTCTAGCTGGTGCAATAAAACAAGAAAGGAAAATAAAAAGATTAAAAAAAGTTATTTTTGAGCGTTATAAATAAAAATCCCATAAATAAAATATTATGAATAAAGAAAAATAAAATATAAAAGAGTTATTATATAATATTATTCATATATGCCATGGCTGAGCATGTAAAAGTATACAACAATCTACGGAGCAATTATTAGAATGATTAGAAAATTTATTAGAATTAATAAATTAGTTAAGACTGCTACATAGAAGTTCGATATATTAAAATTAACTGTATTTCATATCCCAGCAACAAACATTTAATAATAAAATAGAGGTGTATAATATATTCATGGGTTAGAAGATTAAGTATTGTAATGATGTCAGTTCTCTTAAATTGATTAATCATTTCTGTGCAATCCCAACAAAAAGCCTATCCGGGTTTTGTGAAAATTTACCAGATGACTTTCAAATCTACGTGTAAAAATTAAATGTCCAGAAATAACAAATGTGAAAGACGAACTAATAGATATCAAGACTGATTTTAAATTACAGTAAGTAAGAGAGTGTGGGACTGATGTAAGGATAGATAAATTAACAGAACAGAGTCCAGAAATAGAAAACACATGTATGGACACTTGATTTGTGCCAAAGATGGCCCTGCAGAGTACTGAATAAAGTACCATATTTCAAATAAATATGAATATTGAGCTCTCACCAACACAATACACAAAGAAATCCCAGTTATGCTATGTGTATGTAGCAAAATCAAAACATGATGAAATGATGCTAACTATAAAAGGAAAATTTGACTAGTTTGGACTATGTTAATATTACAAATTCTGTTCAACAAAAGACAACAAAAATAGAAGTGCAGGAGAGGAGAGTTGTAAACAATGCCATAAATAACAACAAAAAAAAATTTATAATATAAAAAGTATGTCTACAAATCTGTACAATAAAGACAAAACAAAACAAAACAAAAAGGCATGAGCAGGCACTCTACAAAAGTAAATAGCTAAATGGATAAGAAACATATTAAAAGGTATATTATTTAATTGGTATTTAAACAAATTAAAGCCATGAAATACCAGGGAAAACTATCTGAATGGTTAAAATTTAAAAAGAAGGTAATAATACCACAATAAACAGCTTTTTCATGTCTTATGATACACTTGTATGTTTATGCATTTCTTTCAGTCATATACTTGAGGTTGAATGATATAGTCAGTATATACTCAGCTTTAGCAGATATGATTAGTTTTTCAAAGATTTTGCACCAATTTATGCTTCTACCACCAGTGCATAAGGATTCCAGTTGGAATTCATAATTGTCAATATTTTGCACTTTTCATCTTTTTTTTATTTTAACAAGTCCTAATGTAGTCCATCTTATCATTTTCCCTTTATAATACATTTCTTTTGTGTCCTGTTTTCAGTCTTTCACATTTTTGTTAAATGTATTCCTGAATATTTGAAGATCTTATAATACTATTGCAAATAATATATTTTTTAAAATTTTATATCATCTTTGTTGATAGCATATAGAAGGCCAAAATATTTTTTTTTTGTATATTTGCTTTGTATACAACAAAGATCATTGGTTTTAGGGAAAGATATTTTTTTATTTCTCTTTCCATTTATTTTATGATTAATATATTCAGGTATACTATCTCTTTTTGAACCACTTTAATTTTTATTTTGGTTATATATTCTTTTAAATGTTTATTTTTTATTGGAGTATAGCTGATTTACAATGTCATGTTAGTTTCATGTGTACAGCAAAGTAACTCAGTTTTACATATAGTACATATATCTATTCTTTTTCAGATTCTTTTCCCATTTAGGTTATTACAGAATATTGAGTAGAGCTCTCTGTGTTATACAGTAGGTCCTTGTTGATTATCTATTTTATATACAGTAGTGTGTATATGTTAATCCCAAACTCCTAATTTATCCCTCCCGCACACCTTTCCACTTTGGTAACAAGAAGTTTGTTTTTGAAGTCTGTGAGTCTGTTTCTGTTTTGTAAACAAGATCATTTGTATCATTTTTTTAGATTCCACATGTTAGTGATATCATATGATATGTGTCTTTCTCTGTGTGACTTACATCACTTAGTATGATAATCTCTAGGTCCATCCGTGTTGCTGCAAATGGTATTATTTCATTCTTTCTAATGGCTGAGTGATATTCCATTGTATATATGTACCACATCTTTTTTATCCATTCACGTGTCGATGGACATGTAGATTGCTTCCATGTCTTGGCTATTATAAATAGTGCTGCAATGGATATTGAGCTGCATGTATGTTTTTGAATTATGGTTTTTTCCAGATATATGCCCAGGAGTGGGAATCCTGGATCATATGGTAGCTCTAGTTTTAGTTTTTTAAAGGAAGCCCCCCCATACTCTTCTCCATAGTGTCTGTACCAATTTATATTCCCACGAACAGTGCAAGAGGGTTCCCTTTTCCCCACACCCTCTCCAGCATTTATTTTTTCTAGATTTTTTGATGATGGCCATTCTGACCAGTGTGAGGTGATACCTCATTGTGGTTTTGATTTGCATTTCTCTAATGATTAGTGATGTTGAGCATCTTTTCATGTGTTTGTTTGCCATCTGTATGTCTTCTTTGGGGAAATGTCTATTTAATTCTTCTGCCCATTTTTGGCTTCAGTTGTTTGTTTTTTTGATATTGAGTGTATGAAGTATTTGTATATTTTGTAGATTAATCCCTTGTGGTAACATCATTTGCAAATATTTTCTCCCATTTTGTGCATTGTCTTTTCATTTTGTTTATGGTTTCCTTGGCTGTGCAAAAGATTTTCAGTTTAATTATGTCCCATATATTTTTGTTCTTATTTTCATTACACTAGAAGGTGGATCCAAAATAATATCGCTGCGATTTATGTCAAAGAGCATTCTGCCTATGTTTTCCTCTAAGAGTTTTAAAGTATTCTGTCTTACATTTAGGTCTTTAATCATTTTGAGCTTTTTTTGTGTGTGTATGGTGTTAGAGAGTGTTCTAATTCCATTTTTTTTTACATGCAGCTCTCCAGTTTTTCCAGCACCACATATTGAACAGTGTTTTCTCCATTGTATATTCTTGCCTCCTTTGTCATATATTAATGGACCATAGGTGTGTGGATTTATCTCTGGGTATTCTATCCTGTTCCATTGATCTATATTTCTGTTTTTGTGCCAGTACCATACTTTTTTGATGACTGTGAATTTGTAGTATAGTCTGAAGTCAGGGAGCCTGATTCCTCCAGCTCCGTTTTTCTTTTTTAAGATTGCATTGCCTACTTGGAGTTTTTTGTGTTTCCATACAAATTTAAAAATTTTTTCTTCTAGCTCTGTGAAAAATGCCATGGGTAATTTGATAGGAATTGCATTGAAGCTATAGATTGTCTAGGGCAGTATAGTCATTTCAACAATATTGATTCTTACAATGCAACAGCATGGTATATCTCTCCATCTGTTTACATCATGTTCTATTTCTTTCTACAGCATCTTATAGGTTTTGGAGTATAGGTCTTTTTCCTCCTCTGGTAGGCTTATTCCTAGGTATTTTTTCTTTTTGATGCAATGGTAAGTGGGATTGTTTTCTTTATTTCTCTTTCAGATCCTTCATTGTTAGTGTATAGAAATGCAACAGAATTCTGTGTATTAATTTTGTATCCTGCAACTTTACTGAATTCATTGATGAGCTTTAGTTATTTTCTGGTTACATCTTTAGGATTTTCTATGTATATTATCATGTCATCTGCACAAAGTGACAGTTTTGCTTCTTCTTTTTAAATTTGGATTCTTTTCATTTCTTTTTCTTCCCTGATTGCTGTGGCTAGGACTTCCAAAACTATTTTGAATAAAAGTGGCGAGAGTGGATATCTTTGGTTTGTTCCTAATCTTAGAGGAAATGCTTTCTGCTTTTCACCATAGACTATGATGTTAGCTTTGATTTTGTCATATGTAGCTTTCATTATATTGAGGTATGTTCCCTCTATGCCCACTTTCTGGAGAGATTTTAGTCATGAAATGTTGTTGAATTTTGTCAAAAGCTTTTTCTACATTCATTGAATTGATCATATGGTTTTTATTCTTCAGTTTGTTAATATAATGTATCACATTGTTTGATTTGCAGATATTGAAAAATACTTTTATCTCTGGGATGAATACCAGTTCATCATGGTGTATGATCCTTTAATGTATTTTTGGACTCCGTTTGCTAGTATTTTTTTGAGAATTTTTGCATCTGTGTTCATCAGTGATTTTGGCCTGTAATTTTCTTTTTTCTGGTGTGTCTTTGGTTTTGGCTTCAGGGTGATGGTGGCCCCATAGGATGGGTTTGGGAATTTCCTCTCTGCAATTTTTGGAATAGTTTCAGAAGGATAGGTGTTAACTCTTCTTTAAATGTTTGATGAAATTCGCCAGTGAAGCCACTTGGTCCTGGACTTTTGTTTGTTGGGAGTTTTTAAATCACAGTTTCAATTTCAATATTTGTGATTCTTCTGTTTATATTTCTTATTACTTCTTGGTTCTTTCTTTGGAGATTGTACCTTTCTAATAATTTGTCCATTTCTTCTAGGTTGTTTATTTTATTGGCATATAGTTGCTTGTACTAGTCTCTCATGATGCTGTGTATCTCTGTGATGTCTGCTGTAACTTCTCCTTTTCCATTTCTATCCTTATTGCTTTGAGCCCTGTCCTTTTTTTCTTGATGAGTCTGGCTAAAGTTTTATCAAATTTGTTTATCTTTTCAAAGAACCAGCTTTCAGTTTCATTGATCATTTCTATTGTTTTCTTCATCTCTATTCATTTCTTTCTTCTGTGATCTCTGTGATTTCTTTCCTTCTACTAACTTTGGGTTTTTTGTTGTTCTTCTTCTTCTTTCTCTAGTTGATTTAGGTGTAAGGTTAGGTTATTTATTGAGATTTTTCTTGTTTCCTGAGGTACGATTGTATTGCTATACATTTCCCTCTTAGAAGTGCTTTTGCTGGGTCCCATAGGATTTGTATCATCATTTTTTTAATTTCATTTTTCTCTAGGTATTTTTTGATCTCCTCTTTGATTTCTTCAGTGATCCATTGGTTGTTTAGTAACATAGTGTTTAGCCTCCATGTGTTTGTGGTTTTTACAGGTTTTTTTTCGTGTAATTGGTTTTTACCTTCATAGTGTTGTGGTCAGAAAAGATTCTTGATATAATTTCAATTTTCTTAAATTTACTGAGGCTTGCTATGTTGCCCAGCATGTGATCTATCCTGGAGAATGCTCCATGTGCACTTGAGAAGAACGTGTATCCTGCTGCTTTTGGATGGAATGATCTATAAATATCAATTAAGTCTATCTGGTCTAATGTGTAATTTAAGGCTTTGTGTTTCCTTATTGATATTCTGTATGGATGGTCTGTCCATTGATGTAAATGTGGTGCAAAAGTTCCCAACTATTTTTGTGTTTCTGTCCGTTTCTCCTTTTATGGCTGTTAGCATTTGCCTTATATATTGAGGTGCTCCTATGTTGGGTGCATATATATTGTTATCTCTTATTCTTGGATTGATCCCTTGATTATTAGGTAGTGTCCTTCTTTGTCTCTTGTAACAGTCTTTATTTTAATGTCTATTTTGTCTGCTATGAATATTGCTAATCCAGCTTTCTTTTGATTTCCATTTGCATGGAATACCTTATTCCATCCTCATTTTCAGTCTGTATGTGTCCCTAGATCTGAGGTGGGTCTCTTTTAGGCAGTATATATATATATATATATATATATATATATATATATATATATATATATATATATATATATATATATATTCTATCCCTTTAGCCAGTATATATCTTTTTGTTGGAGCATTTAACCCATTTACATTTAAGGTAATTATTGACATGTATGTTCTTATTGCCATTTTGTTAATTGTTTTGGATTTGTTTTTGTAGGTGTTTTTTCTTCCTCTTTCTTTCTCTTCTATTGTGATTTGATGACTAACTTTAGTGCTTTGTTTGGATTCATTTTTCTTTTTGTGTGAATGTATCTATTATAAGTTTTGCATTTGCTGTTACCATGAGTTTTTGATGTATCAATCTTTATATATACAAGGTTGTTTTAAGTTGGTGGTCTTTTAATTTCAAATGAATTTCCAAAATTCTGTCTTTGTACTTTCCTCTTCTCATGATTGCTAGTTTTTATATCATATTTGTGTGTGGATTATTTGCTACCTTTACTGTATGTTTACTTTTACTGGTGAGCTTTCCCATTTGTAATTTTCTTGTTTCTAGTTGTGACCTTTACTCTTCTGCATAGAGAATTTCCTTTATCATTTGTTGTAAAGCTGGTTTGGTGGTATTGAATTCTCTTAGCTTTTGCTTGTCTGTGAAGCTTTTGATTTCTCTGCCGAATCTTAATGAGAGCCTTGCCGGGTAGAGTATTGCTGGTTGTACGTTTTCCCCTTTCATCGCTTTAAATATATTGTGTTACTCTCTTCTGGACTTCAGAGTTTTTGTTGAAAAATCTGCTCATAACCTTACAGGAATTCCCTTGTATGTTATTTGTTGATTTTAATATTTTCTCTTTGTCTTTAACTTTTGTCAATTGTATTAATATGTGTTTTCGCATGTTCCTCCTTGGATTTACCCTGTATGGGACTCAGTGTTCTCTGGATTTGGGTGACTGTCTCTTTTCCCATGTTAGGGAAGTTTTCAGCTATTATCACTTCAAATATTTTCTCAGGACCTTTCTGTCTCTCTTCCTCTGGGACCCCTGTAATGCAAATGTTGGTGCATTTAATGTTGTCCCAGAGGTCTCTTAAACTGCCCTCATTTCTTTTCATTCTTTTTTTCTTTATTCTGTTCCCCAGCAGTGATTTCTATCATTCTTTATTCCAGCTCACTTATCCATTCTTCTGCCTCATTTATTCTGCTATTGATTCTGTCTAGTGTATTTTAAATTTCAGTTACTTATTGTTCATCTCTGTTTACTTGTTCTTTATATCTTCTAGCTCTTTTTTAAACATTTCTTGTATCTTCTTGGTCTGTGCCTCCATTCTTTTTCCAAGGTCTTGGATCATCTTTAGTATCATTACTCTGAATTCATTTTAGGGTAGATTGCCTATCTTCTCTTCACTTAGTTGTTTTTCTGGGGTTTTATCTTGTTCCTTCATCTGAGACATATTCCACTGCTGTCTCATTTTGTCTAACTTTCTGTGATTGTAGTTTCCATTCTGCAGGCTGCAATGTTGTAGTTCACCTTGAATCTCATGTCTGTCCCCTGGTGGATGAGGTTGGTCTAAGAGGCTTGTGCAGGCTTCCTGGTGGGAGAGACTGGTGCCTGCTCACTTGTGGGTGGGGCTGGATCTTGTTCCTCTGGTACGAAGGGCCACATCAAGTGGTGTGTTTAGAGGTGGCTGTGGTCTCAGGAAGATATTAGGCAGCCTGTCTGCTGATGGGTGTGGCTGTGTTCCTACTCTCTTGGTTGTTTGGCTTGAGGCATCCCAGCACTGGAGCCTACAGACTGTTTGGTGGGGCCGGGTCCTGGTGTCAAGATGGTGGCCTCCAGGAGAGCTCACACCAATGAGTATTTCTCAGTTCCTCTGTCAACAGTGTCTTTATCCCCACAGTGAGCCACAGCCACACCCCACCTTCTCAGGAATCCCTTCTAGACCAGCAGGTAGACCTGGTCCAGGCTCCTATGAAGTCACTGCTTTTTTCTTGGGTCCCAGTGAACATGAGACCTTGTGTGCACCCTCCAAGAGTAGCATCTCTGTTTCCCTCAATCTTGTGGAGTTCCTGCAATCATGTCCTGCTGGCCTCCAAAGCCAAATGCTCTGGGGACTCCATCTCCTCATGCCAGACCCCCTAGGCTGGGGAACCTGACCTGGGGCTCAGAACTCTCACTCCTGTGGGAGAACCTCTGTGATATAATTATTTTTCAGTTTGTGGGTCACCCACCTGGTGTGTATGCAATTTGAGTTTATTGTGAATGTGCTCCTCTGACCGTCTGTTGTGGTTTCTACTTTGTCTTTGGTGATAGAATATCTTTTCTGGTAGGTTCCTGTCTTTTTTGTAGATGGTTGTGCAGCAGTTAGTTGTGATTTTGGTGTTTTCATGAAAGAAGATGAGCTCAAGTCCTTTTACTCTGCCATCTTGGCTCCAGCTTCCTGATTATATTTTTAAAAATCTCTTTGGCAAGCACCCTATCAATTGAACATTTTACCAAATTTTGAAAGACATGTAATCAGGGGACAATGGTCAGGTCCTCCTTCTTAACTCCATCTTAACCAATCAACTAGAGAATTGAGAAAACAGAACATCTCCATCAAAAAATAAAGAACTCTGTTGGGCTATCCAGAACCCCTCAAGCCAGCAAAGGTGTCCCATTTTAATTCTGAGTAGTTTCCAAAAAATCTTAAGCTTTCCTTAGATTCTGAAATGTATTGGCATAAAGTTGTACACAGTATAATTTTTAATTTCCTCCATAACTCTTCTATGGTTTCCTTTTTCAGATGGCTTATTTCATACTTATTCACTTTTCATACTGATCAAATTTGCCAATAGTTTGTCTATTTATTGGCCTTTTTGAAGAACTGAATTTTGTTTTCATTGATCAACTCTGCATTTTTGATAGTTTTCTATACTGTTAGTAGTATTTTCTACTTATTTTGAAGTTTTTGTCTCTTTGTTATTTACTAGCTTCTTCATACTCTGGCTTAGTTATTTTCCTCTTAATAGTTCTTTAGTTTTTCTCTTAATAGTTTTTATGTGGTTCACTCATTTATACTCAAAGAGATTTTAATTTTTGAAAACATTTTCCTGGTAGAGATTTAGGGACTGTACAATGTGTAAATTAATTGTATGATGCCCATCTAATTCATTTAAATTTCTCTAGTGACTCTCACCTTTTTGGAACTCTTTTCAAATGTTAGGACTTATGTATGTGTCTTTCAAAGTTTTTGAATTTCATTTATCATCAAACCAATTCTCTTCTTAGCTATGTCTATTCCATTAAACTCATCTAACAAGCTTTAATTTTGAATATTTACTTTATTTTCAATATATTATTTTTATGTATACAATACCTAAATTTCTCTTATTATATTCAATATATTTATTTGTAGAATGACTCATCATTTCCTTAGATGTTTGATTTTTAGCTATTTCAATATGGGGGTATCTCTTTTATATGGTGTTGATTTTACTCAAATATTTGGAGATTCTTGACTGACTGTCTAAAAATTTTTGTATTTCATAATTCTTTCTTGTCTATATGTTGTTGTTTATTATTATCTTTATGTCGTAGTCTATCTTCAGTAATTGCACAGATAATAACTTTGCTTTTTGGTGGAATAATCTAGGAGTGTGTTTTCTGGGTGTATGTATTCTGACCTTGTGACTCAATAGCCATGTGGAGTACTGCTATGTATTTATGTCTGAAGTATCCACACTCACTCTTTTAGTTATAAATACACCACACACACACACACACACACAGAGTCTTAGCTCAGGGTGTCATAACAAAATACCATAGTTTGGGTGGTTTAAACAACAGAAATGTATTTTCTTACACTTTTGGAGACTGGAAGTCCAAGATCAGGTTGTCATCATGGTCAGGTTCTGGTGAAGGTTCTCTTCCTGTCTTGCAGACTGTCACCTTTTTACTGTGTCCTCATGTGGCTTTTCTTCAATGTATGCATGTGCAGAGAGATAGATCTGTCTCTTCCTCTTCTTACAAGATCATAAATCCTTTTGGATAAGGATCCCACTTAAATGAGGGTCCATTTAATTTTGATTATCTCCTAAAATTCCTGTCTCCAAATATGGTCACACTAGAAGTTAGGACTTCAACGTATAAATTTTGTGGAGACAAAATTCAGTTCATAGCACACACATACTTTACTATTTTTTTCTCAGAATAAACATGGAAGAGAATGTTGAAAAAGAAAATTCAACTAAGTAAATGTAAAAAAATCTTATTGGCTTTTTTCAGTGATTCATGAATCAGGCAGCATCTCACTAGCAAATAAAAAAGATCTGAAGGAACTGTACACAATGAAAGACTTCTATAAGAATAAATAAGGGAGAGGGACAAGGAAGTTATACTAGCAAAGAACGTATTGTGGCAAGATTAATCTTCTTTAAGGGATCGCAAGGATATATCAGGCCGATTACCTCACTAGTGCTGACCAGGTAATTCCAGGCTGACTGGTTTAAGGTTCCATTCCTGGGGGAGGGTGAAACCGTAATTAAGTTAGGTATTACATTTCAGTTTGGTGACATGGGGCTTAGCACAGTGACTCCATTTGGGGCTTATTGTCTTGTATTTAACAATTCCCCTTTTTTGATAAGACTCGCAATCAAACTGAGAGATATGATAAAAGTTTAAGGCATTAACACCACTTTCAGCTACCACTCTGAGGTTCTCACAGCTTTTGCTGATCTTCTGTGGTGGTATTCACATGTCATAATGTCTTTTTGCAGAATCTATGTGGTATTTACATGTCAGAACTTCAGGTTCACATTTTAAAAATCATTCATTCTCTTCATTTCTTTTCTGACATTCTAGTATTAAGGAGATTGTTTACTTGGTGGTTAGTGGTTTCAAACACATTTAAAGCTTTTGAGAGAATACAGCACACCAGGAAGACTAATATGATTATTACAAGCAGGATAATTTCCAATGTCTGCAGTATTTCAGAGCCATGGTCCCCAAGACCAAATCCAAACAAAGAAAGACCCTGTTGAAGGAGTCACTTTCTTAAGGCAAATGGCTTGTTCAGTGATCTGATATGGTTGAGTTTCAACTTCCCCAGAAGTGTTAATCAAGATGTAACAAGTGGTGTTGGCCACAGCACAGACATTTATTCCCTCAGCTAAACTATAATCAAGGGCTATCCTATTATCAAGAGCAACCTTGGCCAGAGAGTTTAAGGATTTTTACTAGGTAGCTATTGCTTTAGTAGCAGATTCTCCAGTGTCTTTAAGAGTTAAGGAGATATTTCTTATCATAGTCTCATTTGTACTCGCTTCTAACCAGGAAAGTTGGGACCTGCCAAAGGAAGCAAATCCTGAATCTTGAATGCCTCCTGGTAGGTCCTTCCTAACTGGATGATGAAAATTCAGGGGAGTTGAGCAATGCGGTATCTAAGTTTGTTTGTGAACATTTAGGGGCACATTTAGCTAACCTAAGGGGCATTGCCCAGTTATACACCAGACATCAAGGCATTCATAGGCCCAAGGATAATAATGATAACCACCACAGACAAAGAGAAATCCTGTTGAGGCACAAACTACTACTAAGGTGACACTGTTAATGGATTCATTCACAGGGATGGTTGCATTTGCAATTTCAAACCAGGGATCAGTTATGTTTTCAGTGCATTCAGGACGCAAATCTCCCAGTTTTAAATAAAAATTGTTCTAAATTCCTCGCAAATATGAGTGCTACTGGTGAGATCTATTTGTAATTGGTGGCAGATCTGATTTAAATAATCATAAAAACGTTGGGGTGCAAATGTACTATGATTTGCATAGGTATTTGTGTCTAATTGCACAAGTTCAGTCATAATTGGAGAAAGTTAAAAACAAGGCATTGGATGTACTGGCTGTAAAAGTTGGACTTTGTAAGGGACTCATGGGGGTGGGGGGACAACTGTAGTTTATGTTGACATTGGGAAAAAAATGGTCACACGGGGTCTAGGGGAGTCTCTAGCATCATGAACAGATTAGAGTTTTTGATGACAAATCCAGATGCTTTAAATATTATCCCCTTTTGCAATAGCCTGGAAGATATGGATTATGGCATTATCTTCCCAGGCCAATGCCAGAGTAAAGGCAAGAAAGAGAAGAAATGTTTTCATGTTTAGTTAAAATATGAGGGGTGAGATAGGGAGGGTGGGAGGGAGGGAGACGCAAGAGGGAAGAGATATGGGAACATATGTATATGTATAACTGCTTCACTTTGTTATAAGGCAGAAACTAACACACCATTGTAAAGCAATTATACTCCAATAAAGATGTTAAAAAAAAATGTGGTTTTAATCTGACATCTTGGGTGGAAACAGTCTACCTCAATGTCAGCTACTTCTCTTCCTTGCCAATTTGGTTTGGAGGTCTCCAGCATTTGCAAAAAACAGATGTCATGTGGCACATTTGTAAACTGTGGAATGTGTACCCAAGGTTCAATGCCTTCTAGTTTTGTAGCTTTATAAGTGGTAAAGAGCATTTGGTAAAGTCCTGTCCATGAGTCCCAGTTTTGTAAAAGCATCAGGGTAAAATAATTGTCTGTAAATGACAAAAGACTTAAAAATGCCCATTGGTCTGATGACAGCTCATTTGATAAGGAAATATATTTATTTCTGTAATACACAATATTTAAGATAATAACTGAAATTATGACTGATAACATTATATCAGGAAATGTCAGGTTTCCAGGAATTTCATACAATTTCAGTAACATTTATAACATTTACCTATACAAATACAACATAAAGAAGGCTTAACATTACTTATTTGACAATGCTTTCCATGTAGTTTAATATATCAAATAAGCCTAATTAGTTTAATATTTCTCTTTTTATAAAGAGAAAGAACAAATCATTTGAGATGTTCCAGGGACTCTCTGCAAAATCCCCAAATTACTTCCAGATCAAAAAAATTCATTCAGAATTTTATTTTGGGGAATTTTATCAAAAATATATAAAGATTTTAAAACATTTGTTCAAATAGAATCATAGGTCACTGTGAAACAGTGATGTGTCACAGATATCACAGGCAGATACAAAAAGTTAAATAGTTATAAGAAAAACTAGCTTTTTTAACAGAGAAGACTCAGCTTCCTTAAGTAATCAAAGTCCTGATAAAGACCACGAAAAACACAGGAAATTATTTTAATAAAACACAGAATTTTTGTTTTTTAGGCAGATTACTTAGAAGTTAAAGAAAATCTTTTGTTCACAATTTCTTATTAAGAGCAGACCAGTAATCTAATAAAACACATCCTATCAGCAGATGAAACAGAATTAAGGTTTAGTTTTGTGTAAGTATGCTATTGATATTAAAGCTTATTTTAAAAATCCAAATAATTCTTTCAGTTTTACCCAGTTTGGCCATGCATAAAATTGCTTTTCCAGTATTCCTTTTCTACAGACCTCCTACAGTTTTGTTCTTTGTCTTTTTAATTCTGAAATAATCGGCCTCACTTTAGGACAAAGTTACTTTCTTTTCCCTCAACAAAAATGCATCTCCATTCCTCATCCCTTCTTTTATTGAAAACAAACATTCTACTTTCCTTGCCTTTCATGAAGAAATGACTTATTTCTGCAACTTCAGGGTCTAGTGTTCTTCTTGACACGTGGTAATGGAAGGAAGGAAGGAAGGAAGGAAGAAGAGAGTTGTTTATTTCTAGTAGCTTATTATTTCTAGTAGCTTTAATTACATATATTAGAATTCTTAACCTTTAAAAACCTTAATTTCTAGTGAAAATTAGAAGTAAACAATTGTAGACTCTTACATTCTGTGGATTAGCAGACTTATAAATACATTTCATAATTTCTAGAAGTATATTCTTCCTCATAGTAATTTTTTAATGTAGCATAAAACTTATAGACCCAATAAACTTACTTATAAACCCAATAAACTTAAATTTCTCCGTAATAAGAAGCCAACAGTACAGATAAACTTATGTTCACTAATTAATGTTTCAGTATTTTATTTTATTTGGAGATGATCTAGACATTCAATGACTATCCATCATTTAATCTAACTTAGCAAAACTCTCAGGTTTCAACTTATCAAAAAGATTTGGGCAAACTATCTAAGTAGACATACCCTAAAATAAATATATAATTATTGACAAAAAGTTCACCTAGAAACTTATATCCCACTTACATCCATAAAATCACTTGTTCTCAACAATTATGTTCAAATTACTCATGAAAATTTCATCACACCAAGTTATTTTTCTTACTGACAAATTTTGTAACAGAGGTAACATGAACTTACTTGATTAGCAAACCCAGGCAGACTAAACGCTGCATACTTTCATTATTTGTAATGCTGATAACTCTGAATACATACCCATTTTAATTAAACCAACAAATTTAATCTACCCTTTACTTTCTAAAGATTATTTTAGATCACGTGCACTTGAAAAACATTTGGGTTAGTTTCTGTATTTCTGAGAGTTTTAGGAATCCTTAATTCATATGAGCACTTGTTCGTTCTTAAGTCAAATAAATAGAGCTCTTTTATAAATTAATTTTAGCAATATCATCCAGAGGTAGAAAAATATTTCACATTTATAACATACATGTATATTCAGACAAATGCAGATATCTTATAGCTTTCATTTTTATATTTTAGCCATGTGTATGATAATGCAAAACTCACATGCTTATGAAAGAGCAGTTAGATCCAAACTACTCTTTTTTTGGCAATTGAAATCATTAAATTTACCTGGCCAGATGGTTAAATTTTTTTGTACCAATATTTATGGAGAAATCACTTAAGGTTTGTATTCATCCTTGACAAGAAATCTTATGGAAGTGCGGGCTAGATTTTGGGCAAATGAGCCTCTGAAGCAGTTTGTATTTTTGAAAAGCCTCTTTTCTTCTTTTTTTCAGTCTTAGGAATTTATGATGGCAAAGGTAAGTGGATTTTGAATTGTTTCTAGAGCGGCATTTCTGGTTTTTCAAACATTTGTAAGATAAGAACAGTTTCTTTTAATTCCTAAAAGAATTGGGTTGAGGCCTAAATGACATTAAGGGACTGATCTGCCTAGCAAATCACATTATTTTCAGATTGCCTTTTTATAGGGAGAGAATTTCAAACTAAGATGGAAATCAAAAGATGTCTATGTTCTGGATTTAGTGCTGTTTGTCTTTGAAATGTTTTGGTAAAGGCCACTAACTTGGCAGACTTTTGTTTACAGTCTTATATTCTCTTCAGAGTGGAAAGACAATTCAGATAGAGGATTAATAGAATGAACACTCAAGTAAAGAGGCATAGAGGGGAGAAGTAGGAATTGCATCAATCTTACAGTCTTTTGTTTTAGGTACTTCTTGTGTCTTTAATTTTTCATTAGCCTTTTCTAATAAATTTTTCAATGAAGCCATTTTGGAATCTTGAAGTCTTTTGGACGTTTCTGCATACCAATTAAAATGGGTATCCCATTCTGTTTTTTTTTTTTTTTTTGATTTGGGAAACCTTGCTTTCAAATGCACTTCTTAAATAAAGGATCTTGTTTAATTGGAATGTTCCCATAATGGTCATTGTAATTCTAGGTTGTCTTAGTAAGATTTTGCCATTTTTGTAGATATTTATAGCTTCTGGGACCGTAATTCTTAGACATAAAATAAGCAGTTGTGCCAGAAAGTGGCGTGTTAAACTCCTTGAAACTTAAGGATCCCGTTTTAGCTAAGTCTTGGGTCTCTTGGAACCAAATTAATACCTAAGAGGGATATGCCACTGGTTGGGCATTGTGTGATGTTTTAAAGTGTACTTCATTGCATGAACATTTTCTTGAGGGTTGTGGGTGACCTAGTATCAGTCTAACTCATTCAGTGGCCAACTTATTCTAACATGGGAGTCTTTGAGTTAGTTGGCAAGCACTGTAACAGTTTTTAAGTGCTTGACCAATTTTGCAGCTTTTGGCTTCTGATATTCCCATTGGCAATAGCCTTTACCTCATGTGCACATTAACACGCCAGCTGTAACCAAAGTGATGTTACTGCAGACTAGCTAAGAGAAGGCCTTAGGTGCACATCACCAGCATTTCCCAATGTAGAAGAGCAGACTGAACCAGTAGACCTCAACAGATGAGGACTGCAGACTAGTTGAGGGCTAGGAAGTTGTGTTCCAGCTGGAACTGTCAGCTAGTTCAAGCTGATCTGGACTGGGATGTCGAACTAACCAAGGGCTAAGGACTGGCACCCTGGTAGAGCCTCCTGTGAGTCTAGACTGACCTGTTAACTCTGGATTGGAAAGCCAATTAGATTGGGAGCTCAATGGAAAAAAAGAAACAGAGCTCAGAACTGAGAGGAACTTACCCATGACCCTCAGAAATGGCAAGAACGACAGAGAACTCACAGAGTTCACAGAAGCCAGTGCCTGTGTTTCTCCTTGTCACTGACACCATAAGAAGTTTCCTTTGGATCCCATCACTACCCTCAAATCTGTTAAGAAACAAAATTCAACTGAGTAAATTTTAAGGATCTTATTGGCTTTATTCAAAGATTCATGAATTGGGCTGCATCCCATCTAGCAAATAGAAAAGAGCTCCAAGGAGCTCTACAAAAAGAAAGACTTTTATGGGCAGAAGTGGGTAGAACAAGGAGGTTATACTAGCAAAGATCTAATTGGAGCAAGAACACTTTCCTTTAGGGGATTACAGAGGTCTATCAGGCAGATTACTTCACTAGTGATGACCAGGTAATTTCAGATTGACTGGTTTAAGATTCCATCTCTGGGGGAGGCTGAAACTCTAATTAAGTTAGGTATTGTCTCAGTTTGGTGACATAGGGTTTAGCGCAAATTACTCCATTTTGGGCTTGTTATCTTGTTTTTAACAGAGGTAAGGATTTACTGACACAGCTGTTTCAAATGCAGGTTCTCATTTGATTTTCCCAGTACTCCTTTCTATTCATTCTATAGATTGACTCTTGAAAAGGAACTTTCTTGAAACCTGTTTTTATTTATATTGTTTGGGTTGTAGACTGTACTTTCCTGTATACTTATTTCTCCATAGATCTCATCTACTGTCAATCTGTTGAGTATTCTTTAAAATGTCAGGTCTACTGTTACTTATTCTTGTTTGTGTATACTTTACTCTTTATTTGTGTGCATTAATTTTGCCACAATGACCCAGTTAGAACATTTAATTAACAGCTAATCTAAAAATAATCTGATGAAGAATCCTTTTCACCATTAGCTTTAGATTATACTTTAGATTCAAATGATCTTGACACTCCTTCAGGGGTGACAGCAATAAAATAATAGAATAAGAAAATCTCTAAAAATTCAGGAGCTGGAAAAATTTCAGGGTTTTTTTTTTTTCAGTATCCAGTTTTCTAGTGTTTATTTATATTTTTTCCTTCCCTGAAATCAAAACAGTTCACTTCTACACTTTTAAAATGGATATTCATATTTAATTTATTTACTGCATTGTGTTTCCTCTTTCCTTAGTTACATTTGTTACCAGAACACATTTCACTGGTATGGTTAGGGGATCATGTATCCATTTATCAAACATTCATGAAATACTTCTATTTAAATTTATCACCACAATTATGATAATGGATACATTCATCACACCCAAAAGTTTCCTCAGGCTCCTTTGTTATATCTTGCTCCTGACTCCTCCCACTCCTCATGGCCAAGCAGCTACTAATCTGCATTCTGTCACTGTAAATTACTTTGATTTTACAGAATTTTATATAAATATAATCATACACTGCATATACTTTTTTCTATTTTTTATTTAAACAGCACAATTATTTTTAGATTCATCCAACTTGTGTGTATCAATAACCCTCATTCATTTTTATTGCTAAGTAGTATTGTACTGTATGGATATACCAGAATTTGTTTGTACATTCACCTGTCGGATATATGGGCTGTTTTCAGTCTTTGGCTACTATCAATATCCATGTACATATCTTTGAATGGATAAATGCTTTCTTTTTTATTGACTAAGTTCCGAGGAATGGACTTATCTGGTAGTTTTGTACGCTTAACTTCTTGAGAAATTGCCATACTGTGCTGTGAAGTTGGTGTACCATTTTCCATTTCCATTCACAGTTTTCACATCTTTTCAACACCTGACATGGTCAATCTTTCGAATTTTAGACATTCTAATAAGTGTGCAGTAGTATCTAATTGTATTTTAATTTGCTTAGCATCTTTTCACCTATTTAGTTGACCATCTGTATATCTTTATGGGTGAATTGTCTGTTCAAACTTTTGCCCATTTTCATTGGGTTGTTTGTTTACTTAATATTGAATTTTTAAAACTATTTTTAGAGAAGTTTTACTATCATAATAAAATTTAGAAGAAGGTAGAGATACTTCCCATATAGCCTATTTCCCCACACATGCATAACCTTCCCAATTATCAATATCATTCACCAGAATGGAACATTTTTTTGCAAGGAGGAACCTGCATTGAGATAGGAAAATCACTCAAAACTTCAATCTTAAGTGTTCGCTCTTGGTGTTGTATATCTTATGGGTTTGTACAAATGTATAATGACATATATCCATTACTATAACATCACACAAAGTATTTTAACTGTGTTAAAAAACCTCTGTGCTGTGCCTATTCAAATTGCCCCATCTCACAAATTGTTGCTGGTGACCATAGACCTTTTTATTGTCCCCATAGTTTTGTCTATTCCAGAATACCCCATAGTTGGGATCATACAGTATGTAGCCTTCTCATATTGGCTTCTTTCACTTAGTAATATGCATTTAAGTTTTATCCATGTCTCTTCATATCTTGATAGCTCATTTCTTTCTAGTGCTGAATAATATTCCATAGTCTGGATACACTACATTTTATGTATAAATTCACCTACCAAAGCAAATTTTGGCTGCTTCAAAGTTTTGGCAATTATGAATAAAACTGCTATAAACATCCATGTGCAAGTTTTTGTGTGGATATATGTTTTTGATTCATTTGGGTAAACACCAAGGAGCATGATTGTTGGATCATATGGTAAGAATAAGTTTAGTTTTGTAAGAAACTGTCAAACTGTCTCTAAATTTAACCTGATCATTTTGCATTCCCACTAGCAATATTTGAGAGTTTCTGTTGTTTCACATCCTCACCAGCATTTGGTGTTGTCAATGTTTGGGATTTTAGCCATTCTTATAGACATGTAGTGATATCTTATTGATCTTTTAATTTGCATTATCCTGATGACATATGATGAAGAACATCTTTTTATATGTCTATTTACCATCTATATATTTTCTCTGTTAAGGCGACTGTTAAGGTCTTTGGACCATTTTTAAAATTGGATTGTTTGTTTTGTTATTGTTAAGTCTTAGGGGTTCTTTGTTACTTTCAGAAAACAGTTTTTTTTAATCAAATGTGTCTTTTGGAAATATTTTTCTCCCAGTCTGTGGCTTGTCTTTTCTTTATTTATTTTAAATTAATTTTTATTGAAGTATAGTTGATTTACAATGTTGTGTTAGTTTCTGCTGTACAGCAAACTGAATCAGTTACACACACACACACACACACACACACATATATATATACACACTCTTATTTGATCGTTTTCCCATACAGGTCATTACAGAGTATTGAGTAGAGTTCCCTGTGCTATACAGTAGGTTTTAATAAGTTGTCTATTTTATATATAGTAGTGTGTATATGCGAATCCAAATCTGCAAATTTATCCCTCCCCCCATTCTCCCTTGGTAACTGTAAGCTTGTTTTCTACATCTGTGACTGTATTTTTGTTTGATAAATAAGTTCATTTGTACCATTTCTTTAGATTCCATATATAAGTGATATCAAATGATATTCATCTTTCTCTGTCTGACTTCACTCAGTATGGCAATCTCTAGGTCCATCCATGCCGCAACAAATGGCATTATTTTGTGTTTTTTTATGGGTGAGTAATATTCTATTGTATATATGTACCACATTTTCTTTATCCATTCATTTATTGATGGACATTTATGTTGCTTCCATGTCCTGGCTACTGTAAATAGTACTGCAATGAACGTTGGGGTGCATGTATATTTTTGAATTATGGCTTTCTCTGGATATATGCCCAGGAGTGGGATTGCTGGATCATATGGTAACTCTAGTTTTAGTTTTTTAAAGGAATCTCCTTAACATTCTCCATAGCAGCTGTATCGATTTACGTTCCCACCAAGAGCTTAGGAGCGTTCCCTTTTCTGCACACACTCTCCAGCATTTATCGTTTGTAGTTGTTTTTTGATAACGGGCATTCTTACCAGTGTGAGATGATACCTCATTGTAGTTTTGATTTTCAGTTCTCTAATGATTAGTGATATTCAGCATCTTTTCATGTGCTTTTTGGCCATCTATATGACTTCTTTCGAGAAATGTCTGTTTAGATCTTTCACCCATTTTTTGACTGGATTGTTTGTTTTTTGATATTGAGCTAGATGAGTTGTTTGTATATTTTGGAGGATTAATCCCATGTCAGTTGCTTCATTTGCAAATAATTTGTCCCATTCTGTGGGTTGTCTTTTTGTTTTGTTTATGGTTTCCTTTGCTGTGTAAAATATATTAGTTTAATTAGATCCCATTTGTTTACTTTTGCTTTTATTTCCATTACTATAGGAGGTGGATCAAAAAAGATCTTGCTGCAATTAATGTCATAGAGTGTTCTGCCTGTTTTCTGCTAAGAGTTTTATAGCATCCAGTTTTACATATATATCTTTAATAAATTTTGAGTTTATTTTTGTGTATGGTGTTAGAGAATGTACTAATTTCATTATTTTACATGTAACTGTCCAGTTTTCCCAGCACCATTTATTGAAGAAACTGTTGTTTTCTCCATTGTATATTCTTGCCTCCTTTATCAATGATAAGGTGACCACATATGTGTGGGTTCACTTCTGGGCTTTCTATACTGTTCCATTGATCTATATTTCTGTTTTTGTGCCAGTACCATACTGTCTTGATGACTGTAGCTTTTTAGTATAGTCTGAAGTCAGGGAGCCTGATTCCTCCAGCTCCATTTTTCTGTCTCAAGATTCCTTTGGCTATTCAGGGTCTTTTGTGTTTCCATACAAATTGTGAAATACTATTATCTTTTCTCCGTTGTATATTCTTGTCTCCTTTGTCATAGATTAGGTGACCATAGGTGCGTGTGTTTATCTCTGGACTTTCTATCCTGCTCCATTGATCTTTATTTCTGTTTTTGTGCCAGTACCTTGCTGTCTTGATTTCTGTAGCTTTGTAGTATTGTCTGAGTTAGGGAGCTTATTTTTCTTTCTCAATATTGCTTTGGCTATTTGGGATCTTTTTTTTTTTCCAAACAAATTGTAAAATCTTTGTTCTAATTCTGTGAAAAATGCTATTGGTAATTTCATAGGGATTGCATGGAATCTGTAGATTACTTTGGGTGGTACAGTCCTTTTGACAATATTGATTCTTTGAATCCAAGACCATGGTATATCTCATCATCTGTTTGTGTCATCTTTGAGTTCTTTCATCAGAATCTTTCAGTTTTCTGAGCATATTTTTTTGCCTCCTTAGGTAGGTTTATTCCTAGGTACTTTATTTTTTTTGGGGGGGGCAATGGTAAATGGGATTGTTTCCTTAATTTCTATTTCTGAAGTTTCATTGTGAGTGTATAGGAATGCAACAGATTTCTGTGCATTAATTTTGTATCCTGCAACTGTAAGGAATACACTGATGAGCTCTAGTAGTTTTCTGTTAGCATCTTTAGGATATTTTATGTATAGTATCCTGTCATCTATAAATAGTGATGGTTTTACTTCTTTTCCAATTTGGATTATTTTTATTTCTTTTTCTTTTCTATTACCATGGCTAGGACTTCCAAAACTATGTTGAATCAAAGTGGCAAGAGTGGACATCCTTGTCTTGTTCCTCACCTTTGAGGAAATGCTTTCAGTTTTTCACCATTGAGATTGATGTTTGCTGTGGGTTTCTCCTATATGGCCTTTATTATGTTGAGGTTTGTTCACTCTATGCCCACATTAGAGAGTTTTTATAACGAATTATTGTTGGATTTTGAAAAGAAAGATTTTTCTTCATGTATTGAGATGACCAAATGATTTTTATTCTTCAGTTTGTTGATGTGGTGTTTCACATTGATTGATTTATGTATATTAAAGAATCCTTGCCTTCCTGGGATAAATCCCAATTGATCATGGTGTTGTTGGATTCTGTTTGCTAGTATTTTGTTGAGGATTTTTGTGTCTATGTTCATCAGTGATATTGGTCTGTAATTTTCTTTTTTTGTGATATCTTTGTCTGGTTTTGATATCAGGGTGATGGTGGCCTTGTAGAATGCATTTGGGTGTGTTCTTTCCTCTGCAATATTTTTGAAGAGTTTCAGAAGTATAGGTGTTAACTCTTCTATAAATGTTTGATAGAATTAGCCTGTGAAGCCATAAGGTCCTGGACTAGTTTGTTGGGATTATTTAAATCACAGTTTAAATTTCAGTACATGTGATCAGTCTGTTCATATTTTCTATTTCTTCCTGGTTCAGTTTTGGAAGGTTGTGCCTTTCAAAGAATTTGTCCATTTCTTCTAGGTTGTCCATTTTTTGGCATATAATTTCTTGTAGTAGTCTCTTATGATCCTTTGTATTTCTGTGGTGTCCATTGTAACTTCTCCTTTTTCCTTTCTAAGTGTATTGATTTGAGCCTTCTTCCTTTCTTTCTTGATGGGTCTGGCTAAAGTTTTATCAATTTTGTTTATCTTTTCAGAGAACCAGCTTTTTGTTTCATTGATCTTTTTAAAATTTTCTTCCTCTCTATTTTATTTATTTTTTCTCTAATCTTCATGATTTCTTTCCTTCTACTAACTTTAGGTTTTGTTTGTTCTTCTTTCTCTAGTTGCCTTAGGTGTAAGGTTAGGTTGTTTATTTGAGATTTTTCTTGTGTCCTGAGGTAAGATTGTATTGCTATAAACTTCCCTATTAGAAATGCTTTTGCTGTGTCCCATACGTTTTGGATGGTCATGTTTTCATTGTCATTTGCCTCTAGGTATTTTGTGATTTCATCTTTGATTTCTTCAGTGATCCATTGCTTATTAAGTAATATATTGTATGCCTCCACATGTTTATGTTTTTTAGTTTTTTTCCTTTGTAATTGATTTCTAATCTCATAGTGTTGTGGTCAGAAAAGATGCTTGATACAATTTCAATTTTCTTAAATTTACTGAGGCTTGATTTGTGGCCCAAAATAAGATCTATCCTGGAGAATGTTCCATGTGCACTTGAGAAGAAAATGTATTCTGCTGCTTTTGAATGGAATGCCATATAGATATCAATTAAGTCTATCAGGTCTAATGTGTCATTTAAGGCTCCTGTGTTTCCTTATTAATTTTCTGTCTTCACAATCTGTCCATTGGTGTAAGTGGGATGTTAAAAGCCCCCACTATGGCTGTGTTTGTGTTACTGTCAATTTCTCCTTTTATGGCTGTTAGCATTTGCCTTATATATTGAGGTGCTCCTATGTCGGGTGTGTATATATATATATACAATTGTTATATCTTTTTCCTGGATTGATCCCTTGATCATTATGTAGTGTCTTTCCTTGTCTCTTTAAACATTCTTTATTTTAAAGTCTATTTTGTCTGATATGAGTATTGCTACTCCAACTTTCTTTTGATTTCCATTTGCATGGAATATCTTTTTCCATCCCCTCACTTTCAGTCTGTATGTGTCCCTAGGTCTGAAGTGGGTCTCTTGTAGACAGCATATATACAGTTCTTGTTTTTGTGTTCATTTAGCCAGTCTGTGTCTTTTGCTTTTAATCCATTTACATTGAAGGTAATTATCAATATGTATGTTCCTATTGCCATTTTCGTAATTGCTTTTGGTTTGTTTTTGTAGGTCTTTTTCTTCTCTTGTTTTTGCCACCTAGAGTAGTTACTTTAGCATTTGTTGTAAAGCTTGTTTGGTGGTGCTGAATTCTCTTAGCTTTTGCTTGTCTGTAAAGCTTTTGACTTCTCCCTTGAATCTGATTGAGAGCCTTGCTGGGTAGAGTATTATTGGTTGTAGGTTTTTGTGTTTCATCATTTGAAATATATCATGCCACACCCTTCTGGCCCTCAGAGTTTCTCCTGAAAAATCAGCTGATAACCTTATGGGGATTCTCTTGTATGTTATTTGCTGTTTTTCCCTTGTTCCTTTTAATATTTTTTCTTTGTGTTTAATTTTTTTCAGTTTGCTTAAGGTGTGTCTCGGCTTGTTCCTCCTCAGGTTCATCCTATGTTGGACTGCACACTTCCTGCACTTGAGTGATTGTTTCCTTTCTCATGTTAGGGAAGTTTTTGACTATCTTTATATATTTTCACAGGCCCTTTCTCTTGCTCTTCACCTTCTAGGACCCCTGTAATTTGAATGTTGGTGCATTTAATATGGTCCCAGAGGTCTCTGAGACTGTCCTAATTTCTTTTCATTCTTTTTTCTTTATTCTATTCTGTGGCAATGATTTCCACCACTCTGTCTTCAAGCTCACTTATTCATTCCTCTGCATCAGTTTTTCTGCTATTGATTCCTTCTAGTGTATTCTTCATTTCAGTTATTGTATTGTTCATCTCTGTTTGTTCTTGAAATCTCCTAGCTCCTTGTTAAACATTTCTTGTATCTTCTCCATCTGAGCCTCCATTATTTTTCCAAGGTTATGGATCATCTTTACTATCATTTCTTTGAATACTTTTTCAGGTAGATTGCCTATCTCCTCTTCATTTATTTGTCCTTTGGGTTTCTATCCTTTTTCTTTGTTTGCCATGTATTTCTCTGTAATCTCATTTTGTCTAACTTTCTGTGTTTGTAGTCTCCTTTCCTCAGGCTGCAGTATCATAATTCCTGTTGCTTCTGGTGTCTGCTCCCTGGTGGGTGAGGTTGTTCCAATGGCTTGTGCAGGTTTCCTGGTGCAAAGGACTGGTGTCTGCCCTCTGGTGAGTGGAACTGGGTCTTGTCCCTCTGATAGTCAAGGCTGCATCAAGTGGTGTGTTTTGAGGTGACTGTTGGCTCAGTACTATTTTAGGTACCCCATCTTTTGTTGGGTGGGGCTGTGTTCCTATCTTGTTGGTTGTTTGGCCAGAGACATCCCAGAACTGGAGTTTTCAGGATGTTGGGTGGGGTCAGTTCTTGTTGCCGAAATGGAAATGTGGACCTCCAGGAGAGCTCATGCCAATTAATATTTCCTGGGTCCTCTGCTACCAGTGGCCTTGCCCTTACAGTGAAATACTGCCAACTTCCACCTCCCTAGGAGACCCTCTAAAACCCCTAGGTGGGTGTAGCTCAGGTTCCTATGGAGGTACTTCTTTGTGCTGGGATCTATTGCACATGAAAACTTGTGCGCACCCTGCAAGAGTGGAGTGTCTGTTTCCCTCAGCCCTGTGGAGCTCCTGTACTCAAGCCCTGCTGGCCTTCAAGGCTAAATGCTTTGGGGGTTCTTCCTCCTGATGCCACACCCTCAGACTGTCTTGGAGTGTTATTTTTATGTGGGAATGTCCCTGTGTAGCCTCTATGGGTTTAACATTTATTGGTGTGAGGGCTGTTTTTATTATATATGTCTGTCACCTCTTTCCTCAGTGTATGCTGGCCAGTATCCCCTTCATAAGAGGTGTGACTGATGTTGTGTGACCAGAGCCCAAAGTGGATATTGAGCAGGGCCTCCCCTTTGCTCTGTGGTTGTCACTGTCCTGTCAGGGGTGGGGTCTGCTTCTTAGTTGTTGGAGCAGAGGCCTCCAGATCTATTTCTTTGCTGTGTTTCTGATTTGCAGTGCAAGGTAGGTGGGATTGGAACACTCCCACTGGGAGGGAAGCAGCCACTGAGTGTTCTTCCTCTGGAGGTGTTCACCTGTGGGCGTGCTCTGTTGTGTCATCTTACACCCGTATGTGAGGTCTCAGATTGCACTGCTGTTGGCACTGCTCTCTGCCCCACCTTAACCATGAGTATGCTGGCAACTGGCCTTGGTATCTCTCAGACATTGTTTTCACCAGGCCACCAACGTAGATCCACTGAAGTTAGGTCCCAGGATTGCAGTAATCATGGTCCCAGAATTGCAGTAATCATTTACTCAGGCTATCTCCTCACAGATAACAGCAGCCCTCTCCCTGGGTCTCCTCTCCGAACCCCACATTTCAGCACCCAGCCCCCATCTGCACCAGCAGACACACGTCTTGGGCTGTGGCATGCAGGGCTGTAACATGGACCATCTGTGTAGGTCTCACTCTGTCCTGCCTGCTACAGATCAGTTGCTTCACTCTCCTGCTATAGACCCTGAGGCTCCCCTTCTGTCCCAACTGCCAGTGAGAGGGCTTCTCCAGATGTGGGAACCTCTCCTCTCCTTCAGCTCCCCCACAAGGGGCACAGGTTCCATCCCGCTTCCTTTCCTCTTCTTTTTCTCTTCTTTCTTTCATCCTACCTTGTTACTTGGGGGTCTTTCTTGTCCTTTTAGGTGTCCATCGTCTTCTGTTAGTGTTCAGCTGGTGCTCTGTGAAAAGTGTTCCATATGCAGATGTATTCTTGATGCACTTGTGAGGAGAGATGAATTCCATATCCTCCTACTCCTCCATCATCTTGTGGCTTGTCTTTTCATTCTCTTCATATTGTCTTTCACAGAGCAGAAGTCTTTAATTTTAATAAAGTCCAGTTAATCAATTATTTATCTCATGGATCTTGTCTTTGGTGTTGTATCTAAAAAGGCATCACCACACTAAGTATCATCTAGGTTTTCTCCTGTATTATCTTCTAGAATTTTTGTAGTTTTGCATTTTACTTTTAGGGTTATGCTGTATTTTAATTTTCATGTAGACTGAAGGGTCTATGTCTAGGTTCGTTTTTTTTTGCATGTGGATGTCTAGTTGTTCCACCTCATTTGTTGAGGGGACTGACTTTGCTCCATTGTATTGCCTTTGCTCCTTTGTCAAAGATCAGTTAATAATTGTATAACGGTTTACTTCTGATATGTCTATCTGTTCCACTGATCTATTTGCCTATTCTTTCATGCATTCCACATTGTCTTGGTTACTGTAGCTTTATAGTGAGACTTGAAGTCAGGTAGTATTTACCCTCCAACTTTATTCTTCTTCAATATTGTATTGTCTGTTCTGGGTTTTTTGCCTGCCCATATAAACTTTAGAATCAGTTTGTGAATATCCATAAAATAATTTGCTAAGGTTTTGATTTGGTTTGCATTGAATCCATAGATGAAGTGCTGAAAAATGATGTTTTGACAATCTTGAGTCTTCCTATCCATGAACATGGAAAATCTCTACATTTATTTTTTCTTTGATTTCATTCAAAAGAGTTTTGTAGATTTTGTCATAGATCTTGTATATATTTTGTTAGGTTTATAAGTAAGT
This sequence comes from Balaenoptera ricei, assembly GCF_028023285.1. Classification (NCBI taxonomy): domain Eukaryota; kingdom Metazoa; phylum Chordata; class Mammalia; order Artiodactyla; family Balaenopteridae; genus Balaenoptera; species Balaenoptera ricei. The sequence goes on from NC_082660.1 coordinate 77,630,758, forward strand.
ATTTCATTTGGGGGGGAGCTAAAATAAACGGCACTGTGTTTTCCATTTCAAATTCCACTTCATTGTTGGTATATAGGAAAGCAATTGTGTATATCAACCTTCTATTACATAACCTTGCTGTAATTGATTATTAGCTCCAGGAGATTTTTTTGTCAGTTATTTAAGACTTTTCTGTTCAGATGATCCTGTCATCTAATAACAAAAACAATTTTATGTCTTCCTTCTCATTCTGTGTACATTTTATTTCCTTTCCTTACCTTATTGCACTAGCAAGAACTTCTAATACAATGTTGGAAACGTGGTGAGAGGGGACATTCTTGCCTTGTACTTGTTCTTAAAAGGAAAGATTCAACTTTCTCACCATTAAGTATGTGGTTAGCTTCAGGTTTTTATTGATAGTCTGTATAAAGTTGAGAAAGTTCCCCCTATATCCTAGTTTACTGAGAGGTTTGTTTTTTTTTTTTTTTTTTTCTTTTTTTTATCATGAATGGGTTTTGGAATTTGTCAAATGCTTTTTCTGGATCTATTGATATAATCACATGATTTTTCTTTTTTAGCCTGTTGACATTATAGATTACATTAGTTGCTTTTTGAATGTTAAACTAACCTTGCATACCTGGGGTGAACCCTGTTTGGTATCGGTGTATAATTCTTTTTATAGTTTTTTTGGATTTAATTTGCTAATACTTTGTTGAGGATTTTTGCATCTGTGTTTATGAGAGATATCAGTCTGTGGTTTTCTTTTCTTGTAAATTTTTGCCTTGTTTTGATATTAGGGTAACAATGGCCTTACAGAATGAGTTAGGAAGTAATGCCTCTGCTTCCATGCTCTGAAAGAAATTGTTGAGAATAGGTAAAATTTCTTCCTTAAATGTTTGGTAGAATTCACCTATGAACCCATCTGAGCCTGGTGTTTTCTGTTTTGAGCTGTTATTAATTATTGATTCAATTTCACTGATAATATAGGCCTATTCATTCAAAGTCTCCAACTATGATATTGGATTCATCTATTTCTTACAGTTTTATCAGTTTTTGCTTCATGTAGTTTGATGCTCTGTTGTTAGGTTCATACAAAATAAGAATTGTTATGTCTTTTTGGAGAATTGACTCTTTTATCATTTTGTAATGCCTTCCTTTAATCTTGATATCTTTCCTTGTGTTGATATCTACTCTGTCTGAAATTAACTATTTCTGCTTTCTTTTGATTAGTGTTAGCATAGTACATTTTTCCCCATCCATTTACTTTTACTCTATACGAGTTTTTATATTTAAAGTGGCTTTCTGGTTGACAGATTATAGTTGGGTTGCATTTTTTATCCACTCTAACAATCTCTGTCTTTTTATTGGTGCATTTAGACCATTGACATTTTAAGTGATTATTGATATAATTGAATTAGTATCTACTATATTGATTACTGGTTTATATTTGTTCAATTTCTCTTTTATTTCTATTTTTGTCTTCCACTCTTTTTCTGCTTCTTGTAATTTTAAGTTATTGTTTCATATGATTCCAATTTCTCTCCTTTCTTAGCATATCAGTTACACTTTTTAAAAGACTTTTTTTAGTGGTTACCCTAGAGTTTGCAATATACATTTACAACTAAAGTCCACTTTTAAATAACACAGTACAATTTCACAGGTAATATGTGGACCTTATAATAATAACAATATAATCCTAATTCCTTCCTCCTTTCCTTATTAGCATTGCTGTCAGTTATTTCACTTATATATAAGAATATGTAAATATATGTATATGTGTGTATATATATATATGACACTTAACAATACCTAATCAAATACATTGGTGTTATTGTTATTTTGAACAAATTGTTATCTGATAGGTCACTTAAGAATAAGAAAAATAAAAATTTTTATTTTACCTTCACTTATTTCTTCTTCAATGTCCTTCCTTTCTTTATGTAGACCTTAGTTTCTGACCTATATTATTTTCTATTTTTCTAAAGAATTTCTTTTAATACTTCTTGCAAGACAGGTCTACTGACAACAAATTCTCTACTTTTTGTTTGTCTGAGAAAGCCTTTATTTTTCTTTCCACTTTTTGAAGGATAATTTAGCAGGATACAGAATTTAGTTTGGTGGGTATTTTTCCTCTCAACACTTTAAATATTTTACTCCACACTCTTCTTACTTGCCTTGTTTCTGAGGAGAAGTTAAAAGTAGTTATTATATATTTATCTTCCTCTATACATGTTTTTCCCTCTGGCTTCTTTCAGAATATTTTCTTTATCTTTGATTATGTGTAATTTGAAAATTATATGCCTATGTGTAAATCTTTTGTACAATTTATTCTGCTTAATATTCTCTGAGTTTCCTGGATATGTGTTTTGCTGTCTAATATTAATTTGGGGAAATTCCCAGTTATTATTGATTCAAATATTTCTTCTGTTCCTTTTTTTCTCTTTCTGAAATTTCAGTTATGCACATGTTATACATTTTGTAGTTGTCCCATTGTCCTTAAATATTCTGCTTTTTTGTTTGCTTGTTTCAGTTTTTGTTCTCCTTTGTTTTTTGGATTTTGAGGATTCTGTTGTTATATGCTGTAGCTCAGAGATTCTTTCCTTAACCATATTCAGTCTGCTAATAAGCACATCAAATGTATTCATCATTTCTGTTACAGTATATTTTATCTTTAACATTTCTCTTTGGTTCTTTCTTAGGATTTCTATCTGTATGCTTACAATTCACTTCTGTTATTGCATGTTGTTCACTTTAATCTTTAGAGCCCATAGCATATTAAATATAGTTGCTTTAAACTCCCAAACTGATACTTCCAACATCTTTGCCATGTCTAGTTTTGATGTTTGTTTTGTCTCTTCAAAATTTTTTTTGTCTTTTGGTATGCTTTATAATTTTTTTCTTGAAAGCCAGACGTGATGTAGAGGCATACCTCAGAGGTATTGTGGGTTTGGTTCCAGATCAATGCTATAACGTGAATACTGCAATGAAGCAAGTAACACAAATTTTTTGGTTGCTCAGTGCATATAAAAGTTAAGTTTACACTATACTGTAGTCTATTAAGTGTGCAATAGTTTATGTCTAAAAAAAGTACATACCTTAATTAAAAAACACTTTATTGCTAAAAAATGCTAACCATCAACTGAACCTTCAATGAGTCATAATCTTTTTGCCATAGTAAGATCAAAGATCACTAACCACATCACCATAACAAATATAATAATAATGAAAAAGTTTGAAATATTGTGAGAATTAGCAACATGTGACACAGAACACAAAGTTGAGCAAATGTTGTTTAAAAACATTGTACTGATAGCCTTGCTTGATGCAGGATTGCCACAAACCTTCAATTTGTTTAAACACACACACACACACACACACACACACACACACACAATATATGCAAAGTGTAATAAAGTGAAGAGGAGTAAGATGAACTATGCCTGTGCTGGGTAAAAGAAACAGCTGTAAATAGGCTTTTATTAATGTGATTGTGAGGTTTGAGGGGAGGGGAAGCATTCTACTGTCCGATGATGAGGTTGTAGTCTTTCAGTGCACCTACACCTCTGAACTGTGAACTTCACAATTTTGTATCAGTTTTTTTTTCCACCTTTAGGTTGGACAGGATGGCTACAGTTGTCTGGATTTGGTTTATTTCCCTTCCCCAGGTCAGTTTGGTGCTGATTATTGTTTAGGTGTGAATAAGGGTTTAGGCTGTGGTTGGCTAGTTTCCCCTGAGGTCAGGCTTGTTAAGAAGAACAGAATGCTGTGGTATATTTCAGAGTGGTTCCTTTTCCTTTCCCCCGCCAGAAGCCTAAGGGAATTTTTCTCTGATACTTACTCTGGGAATTTGGTTGAGCTCCTGGAAATATATCTCACAATACTGTGGGCCACCCCCATAACTGAGCCCCTACTGGAGTTTTTAACTCTTGAATTGCCTGCACTGAGCATCCACTAAATTCTTCAATTCTTACAGTTCAGGTTTCCCTACTCTGGAACTTGTTTCCATGGTTATTTCTACGCATGAGTCTCTGCTTCCATAAGCTATGTCTCCCTGTCTTCACCTGTCTGTCTCTCCAATCTTGGGGTCAGTGGTTTGTCCTGTGCCTTCACTTCTTTTACGGATGCAAGAAATGTTATTGATTTTTCCATCTGTTAAGCTTTTTACTTGTTCTTAAGACAAAGTGGTGATGTCCAAACTTCTTATGTGCAGAACGGGAAACGGGCAGTCCAATATTGAGTTTTAAAAGTCTTTAAAGTCCTGTATCAAATAACTAATGGGCAAAATGCTCTCTATGTCTATGACTTGTGTTTTCATTCTTTTAAAGGTATCTTTCAAAGAGCAGAAGTTATTAATTTTAATGAAGTCCAATTTATAAAGTTTTATAATTTTATTTATTTTTTTAACATATTTATTGGAGTATAATTGCTTTACAATGGTGTGTTAGTTTCTGCTTTATAGCAAAGTGAATCAGCTATACATATACATATATCCCCATACTCCTCCCTCTTGCATCTCCCTCCCACCCCCCCTATCCCACCCCTCTAGGTGGCCACAAAGTACCAAGCTGATCTCCCTGTGCTATGCAGCTGCTTCCCACTAGCTATCTATTTTACATTTGGTAGTGTATATATGTCCATGCCACTCTCTCACTTCGTCCCAGCTTACCCTTCCCCCTCCCCGTGTCAAGTCCATTCTCTACATCTGCGTCTTTATTCCTGTCCTGCCCTTAGATTCTTCAGAAACTTTTTTTTTTTTTTAGATTCCATATATATGTGTTAGCATACGGTATTTGTTTTTCTCTTTCTGACTTCACTCTGTATGACAGACTCTAGGTCCATCCACCTCAGTACAAATAACTCAGTTTCATAAAGTTTTACAATTTTAGATCTTACATTTAGTTCTATGATCCATTTTGAGTTATGTTTGTTTATGTTATAAAATATGGGTTATATTTTATTTTATTTTATTTTCTGTACATGGATATTCAACTGATCCAGCACCATTTGTTGAAAACACTAAACTTTCTCTATTGACTGATATTGGCACTTTCTCAAAAATCAATTTATCATATATTCTTAGGTCTATTTCTGTTATGTTCTATTGATCTATTTATCTATCTTTATACTAATACTTTACTGTCTCAATTATTGTAAGATTGTAATAAATGTTGAATTCTGATAGTGTTACTTTTACTAATTCATTATTATGTTAAACTTTGTTTAGCTATTATAAGTTCTTCAAATTTCCATATGAACTTTAGAACAAGCTTTTCAGTTTCTACAAAAAGACTTGCTAAGATTTTGATAGAAATTGTATTGAACTTAGAGATAAATTTGGAAATACTTAACAGCTTAGGAATAATGAGTCCTCATTTCCATTAGTGTTTTATATTTCTCCATTTATTTCTTTAATTTTTATTAATGTTTTGTAGATTTCAATGTGTGACATTTACACATATTTTGTAATATTTATTCCTAGGTATTTCATATTTTATTCTATTGTAAATGGTATTTTAAACTCATTTTCCAGTCGTTCATTGATAGTATACAGCATTTCAATTTATTTTTTGTATGTCGATCTTGAATCCTACAACTGTGCTACTCTCACTAATAAGATCTAGCAAGTTTGTTTGTTTGTTTGTTTGTAGATTCTATAGAATCTGTGAATACAGATAGCTTTACTTACTTTTCTTCCAATCTGGAAGCCTTCTTCCTCACCTTTTCTCTTGCATTATTTCATTGGCTGGAGCTTCCAGCACAATGTTAAATAGAAGTGGTGAAAGTGGACATCTGCCTTGTTTCTGATTTTAGTTGAAAACATTCTCCTGTTCCCCAGTAATTATATGTTATCTGTAGTTTAGTTGAGAATTTTAATCAGGGATTGATGTTAGATCTTCCTGTATCTATGTGGATCATTTTTTTTTCTGCTTTATTCTGTTAATATGTTGAATTTCATTGATTGATTTTTTTTTAAGGATTTCCTCTGGTGGTGAGGTTGAAGCTTGAGTCTATGAACACTGCTCTCTCAATATTTATTTGTCACTTAATACTAATTGGAAATTTTCACAAAATGCCTATCTGGTCCCATTTTCTCATTAGTTAGTTTAGACTGTATTTGAGCTGGGAGGATCCTTTGGCCTATACTATTACAGCAGCTACATCAGCAGGAGGAGAAAGAAAAACTTGAAGCAATTTTTTAAAAGGGCTTTTCTAAGAAAGCTAAGAGGACAACAGAGATTCTGAAAGGAGAGAGAGTCCTGATGAGCATTACAGGCAGGAGCAAGTGCTTTGAACCTCATTGCTTCTCCCACCAAATGCTCCATCTCAGATACCTTGGTTTAATCTATGTTCCTGACCCACACACCACAATAGAACTTTTCCTATTCAGGATTAAGGGATTTGAACTCCCTCTAGAGGCTGAAGTGTGCCGCTAAGAGCAAGTCTGTACAATATTAAATGTCATATGTGTTGAAAGAAAGCCAAGTGTGAAAAGCTGTGAGAATAATGAAGAGGCAGTTACTGGGTCTAATGCAATACAGGCATACCTCGGTGATATTGCGAGCTCAGTTCCAGACCACTGCAATAAAATGAATATCAGAATAAAGTGAGTCACAGAATTTTTTTGGTTTCCCCGTGCATATAAAAGTTATGTTTAGACTATACTGTAGTCTATTAAGTGGGCAATAACATCGTGTTTAAAAAATGTACATACTGTAATTTAAAAATACTTTATTGCTAAAAAAATCCTAACCATCAACTAAGCCTTACATAAGTCACAACCTTATTGCTCATGGACAATTTGAAAAATTGCTAGAATTACGAAAATATGGCACAGAAACATGAAGTGAGCAAAGGCTGTTGGAAAAATGGCACCAATAGACTTATTTGATTCAGGGTTGCCATAATCGTTTATTTTGTAAAAAAATGCAATATCTGCAAAGTGCAACAAAATAAGGTATGCCTATAACTTTTAAAAGGTTTTATATAGAAGGTAACAGAGTGATTGAAAGAATGAGCATATGAGTGTTGCATTGCTCTAGTTCATGCTTGATTGCACAAATTTTCTCATTCTGAATGCTTGAAAATACACATAAACTATAGGGTGCATATTTCTATTTGGGAAATGAGACATTTCTTGGTTCTCTTTCTGGAATTTCTCTAAGTTTCTTATTGCCATTCCTGGCTGGCGTCTGTGCAGAAATGCTTAGCTCTTCCTGAGACATGGTGTATGATACTAGTCCCTTTGAGTCTCTGTTGGACAGGCACATGTCTGCAATCTTCCAAAGGATTTTGAAGTCCCTACATGCCCCAAATACAGGATCAGGTATTTTGAAATAGAATAACAAGTCAGACCTGTATCTCCTCTGCCTACATTTCCTCCATATTAGCTTTAAAAAGGGTGATGATATTTAGGAGGGAGGAGCCACCCAAAAAGAAGCACAAAGTGATTCTTCAACACTGGGAAGTAATGGGTTTGCTTTGAATCTTGTGTGCTGGGGGGAGGTGATGATCAAGGATTTAAATTACTTTCCAAGTTATTTTTAATGAAACTCTTGCTCCAGGGGTTAAGAAATCTCCCTCTCGAATTGATGTCTTTATTCAGTGGCTGCTTGTGATCAAGACAATTTTACTTAAAAAGTATAAAATCTGGTCTTATTATTGGCATTAGAAGATTTTGTTTTGTAATTACCAGCCAGTGAATCTAGAACCACTAGATCTCATACAGAAAAAAAAAAAAAAGGTAGACATTTTAGTGCAAACCATGCTTATCAATCAAGAAAACTCTGTGCTGTGCTGTTTGCAGCAAGAAATACCATTGGCTTTTCCTCTTTGGAGTTTTATCTTGTCCTATTCCATTTATTTTATAATGAAATTATTGGTTATATTCATTCTAGAACGTTTTGTAAACAATGCCTGAGGACACAGATCTAGGCAAAAAACTGTTGAATTTAAGACAATATGATGAGGAACACTTGGGGAGAACATACACCAGAGGTCAGAAAAATTTTCCATTTAAGGGCTAGATAGAAAATATTTTAATTTTTGTAACCCATATGATCTCTGTTACAACTATTCAACTCTGTTCTTATGATGTGAAATCAGCCATAAGCAACACATAAATGATAAGCATGGCATTTTCTAAGAAAACTCTAATTTATTTATGGACATCAAATTTGAATTTTATATAATTTTCACGTGCTACAAAAATATTCTTTTTTGATTATTATTCAAACATTAACAAGTGTAACAAAAAAAAAACATTCTTAGCTCACAGAAAAAGGCAATGGAACAGATTTGGTCAATGGGCCATAGTTTGCTGACTTCTAACAAGGACTAATCTCAGGACCCTCTTGCCACTGTTCGAGAAGTACGTGACAGAGTGGAAGAGAGTATGTTTCTTTGTCTCAGGTGTGACCATATGTATCACTCTCACAGAGGCATTAGTGTTGGTAAAATATTGAAAGATATTTAAATATTAAGATAAGGAGATTTTCTGCACTCTGCTTCTCCCAATAGTCACTGTTCCAATGACTAAGCACCTTCATATGAGGGAATTCTTCCCGAAGCCTTAATTCAATCCATTGTGCTAGAGGTAAGAATGTATCACCCAAATGAGACCAAACTCCAAACACTAATGCATCTGAATTGTTTCTCCATAAAACTTCATGGCATGGAAAGAGTTTAACTGTAGGTATAAATCATAATAGGAGGGCAGCTTCTGCAGTGTGGGTGTAGATTAGCACAACCCAACTAAATGGGCATTAACATATTAGACTTCTTGTCACCTGGAAAGAATCTTTGTCAAGTTTAGAGTCCATTTTATACTAAAATCTGTTGATGAAATGAACTACTTCCAGAGACATGAGTTTCTCACACTGGAAAAATATATAAGTATGGGGAACTCACTGATTGATTTTTATAACCATATACCTCAAAAAGACTTCTACGTCATGGCAAAAATAAATGTCTTTGTTCTGGAGTAGACAATTTGAAATATTTATTTTTGCAGAGGTTAAGTTTTCCTGTAATACTTTTTGTTTAGGATTCTAAGAATGGCCAGAGAAGCTGAGTCTAAAGGTTTCCTTCATATACTTTATCTACTAAAATAATTATTTGAAAATAATAAACAGGGTGAAATGTAATAACCAATTCCAAATTTCAAAATACTTTGAGAATATTTAAGGAGATAATTTCATTAATATTATTTTATCTATTTACCTACCTATGTATCTAGCTAGCTACTATAAAAGAGTAAATTTTTGAGAATAATTTTATCTTTTAAAACTGATCATTCTGTAAAATATAACCCAAAAATTGGCCTCCATTCAGTATGGTTTATAACAGAAGAAAAGCATTCTTTCTGTGGTATTTAAGATCAATTTACTAAGTCAACCTAGATGGACAGTTTCAAGGTTGCATATGACTTTAAACCTCAATAGGCTTATCACCCAGTAATATAAGCTTTCAGTTGGACAAGAATTTGTCATAGCTCCACAAATAATAATTGACATAGCATATCTAAGTTTCCTGCTGAATATTAACCTTATAATAAATAGTATGTTGCCATTAATAATAACTATTAACTATTGAGTATTCATCATACACCAGAAATGTTGGAAATAATAACATCCCGAAATTCTGGGATAAAATCCACTTTGACATATTCTATTATTACTTTAAAATATGGTGCGATTAGATTTTCTAAATGTTAAGAAAATTTGCATAAATGTTTATGAAGGGTGCCACAGTTTTCCTTTAATATATTGTAGTCTTCTTTCCTTATAATATCTTTGTCTAGTTTTAGTATAACTGGCCTCTGAGAATGCTGGCCTCTTAGAATGAAATGGAATATATTCCCTTTTCTTTATATAGAAGAGTTTAAATATACATATGTATTATTTCTTCTGTAAATGTTTGGTGAAATTTATGAGTGAAGTCATCTGTGACTGAGGTTTTCTTTGTGGGAAGTTTTGTAACTAAAAACTCAATTGTTTAATAGATATAAATGTATTCAGTTAATCTATTTCATAACATTGTGGTTGAAAAAGATGCTTGATATGATTTCAATTTTCTTAAATTTACCAAGGTTTGTTTTGTGCCCTAGCATGTGATCTATCCTGGTGAATATTTCATGTGCACTTGAAAGTAATGTGAATTCTGCTCTTTCAGATGGAACACTCTGTATACATATCAATTAAGCCAATTTGGTTTAATGTGTTATTTAAGGCCAGTGTTTCCTTATTGATTTTTCTGTCTAGATGATGTCAACTGATGTAAGTGTGTTGTTAAAGTCCACTGATGTAAGTGTGCTGTTAAAGTCCCCTACTCTTATTGTGTTACTGTTGACTTCTCCCTTTATGTCTGTAAATATTTGTTTTATGTATTTAAGTGCTCCTCTATTGAGTGCATATATATTTACAATTGTTATATATTATTGGTTGATCCCTTGATCATTGTATAATCTCCTTTGTCTCTTTAAAGTCTTTACTGTAAAGTCTATTTTGCCTAACGTAAGTATTGCTTCCCTGGCTTTCTTTTGATTTCCATTTGCATGGAATAACTTTTTCTATTCCATCCCTTTCAGTCTGTGTCTGTCTTTAGATCTGAAGTGAGACTCTTGTAGGTAGCACATATACGTGTCTTTTTTTTTTCTTATTTATTCAGTCACTCTATATCTTTTGATTGAGCATTCAGTCCATTTACATTTACAGTAGTTAATGATATGTATGTTCTTATTGCCATATTGTTACTTGTTTTGGGGTTGTTTTCATAAATAATTTTTATTCCTTTTTTCTTCTTTTGTCCTCTTCTCTTGTTATTTGATGACTGTATTTAGTGTTATGTTAGAATTCCTTTTTCTTTTTTGTCTGTATATATATTATAGATCTTTGGTTTTAGTTACCAAGTTGTATATATTCTGATTATTTTATGTTGCTGATCTCTTAATTTCACATTCATTTTAACAGCCCTTCATTTGTACTCTCCTCCCCTCACAATTATAGTTTTTGATATCATATTTTATAACTAATTGTTTTTTTGGTCCCTTAATTGCTTATTGTGGATATAGATGATTTTACTACTTTTGTCTTTTAACCTTCTTACTAGCTTTGTGTATGGATGATTTCCTTCATTTACTGTATGCTGCCTTTATCAATGAGCTTTTTTTTTTGTAATTTTTATTTATAGTTGTGGCCTTTTCTTTTTTGCTTAGAGAAGTTCCTTTAATATTTATTGTAAAGCTGGTTTGGTGGTGCTGAACTCTTTTAACTTTTGCTGTTTTGTAAAGCTTTTGATCTCTCCATCAAATCCAAATGAGCCTTGCTGGTATTCTTGGTTGTAAGCTTTTCCCTTTTATCACTTTAAATATATTGTGCCACTGCTTTCTGGCTTGAACATTTTCTGCTAAAAATCTGCTGATAATTTTATGGGAGTTCCCTGGTATGTTATTTATTGCTTTTCCCTTCCTGCTTTTAATATTCTCTCTTCATCTATAATTTTTGCCATTTTTACTTACAATATGTCTTGGTGAGTTCCTATTTCAGTTAATCCTGCATGGGACTCTCTGTGTTTCCTGAACTTGGGTGACTGTTTCCTTTCCCAGGTTAGGAAAGTTTTCAGCTATTATGTATTCAGATATCTCACTCCCTTTCTCTCTCACTTCTCTTTCTGTGACCCCTATAATGTAAATATTAGTGTGTTTGATGTTGTCCCAGAAGTCTCTTAAACTGTCTTCATTCCTTTTCATTCTGTGTTTCTTTTTTCTGTTCAGCATCAGTGATTTCCACTACTCCATCTTCTAGGTCACTGATCTACTCCTCTGCATCATTTAGTTTACTGTTGATTCCTTCTAGTGTATTTTTCATTGCAGTTATTGTATTTTTCATCTTTGTTTGGTTGTTTATATTTTCTAACTCTTTGTTAAAAACTTCTAACTTCTTACTCTGTGCACTCATTCTTTTCCTGAGCTCTTTGATCATCTTTACAACCACTACCCTGAACTCCTTCTTGGGTGTATTGCCTATCTCCAGACACTTCATTCTTCTTCTGGTGTTCTATCTTTTTCTTTTTTCTGGAACATGTTCCTCTGTTACCTCATTTTGCCTAAGATGCTGCTTTTTATTTTTATGCATCTAGTAAGTTGGTTACATTTCCTGACCTTGGAGAAGTGGTCTTTTGTAGGAGACATCCTGTGTGTCCCAGCAGCACACTACACTGTTATCACCTGAGATATATGTGCTAGGGCTTCTCTCTATAAGGGCTATGTGTGTCCTTCTGTTTTGGCGTACTCACTATGAGGAGGTCTGGTAGGTTTGGTTGGTCTCTGGTTCAGTTGGTAGCCAGACCCTGCCTTGTGTGGAGGTGGCGATCTGCTGGTTAGCAGGACTGGGTCACAAGGCAGCTGACTGCAGAACCCAGGAAGATTATGCTGGCTCACTAGTGGGCAGAGTCAGGGTCCAGAAAACTCCAAGGCTGTTGACTACCCACTAATGGGTGAAGCCAGGTGCTGGGGTTAGTGCTGGTCCACTGGTGGACAGAGCTGTTTTGTGGAGTCTGGTTGCAGGACCCAGGGGTCCCAGAGCTTGTGTTGGATCACTGGGGAGGGGAGGTTCCTGACACATTTAGGGACATGGTCTGGGGTGTCTTGAAGCATGTGTTGGCCTACTAGTGGTCAGGGTCAAAGCTCAGATGGTCCCAGGGCAGGGTCTGGCCTGCCGATGGGTAGGCTAGATCTGCAGGCTGTAGGATTGTGGTTTCTTGAGTCTGGTATCTGTCCCTGGTGAGTTAGCCTGGTCCAGAGGCTAGAGTAGGCTCCCTGGAAGGAAGGCCATGACCCAGAAGATTCTAGGGCTGGTGCCAGCCCACCAGTGATTGTAGCTGTGTCCTGAGCCCTCTGGTGGGCAGGGTCATGTCCAGAGGTGGCTCTGGGCTCAGGGGGTCTTAAGGTAGCCTGTGTGCTGATGGGTGGGGGTGTGTCCCCACCCAGTTAGTTGCTTGGCTCAATGTCTCCCAGCACTGGCACCTACAGGCTGTCGGGTGGGGCCAGGTCTTGGTGCTAATGAGCAAGAAGGATTACACAATGGCGCTTGCCAGCACTAGTGTACACATGTCAGAAAGAGCTCCAAAAAATGGCTTCCACCAGTGTGTATATTCCCAAGGTGAGCTGCAGTTGCCTCCTGCCTTTCCAGAAGACTCTCCAATATAAGCAAGGAGGTCTTACCCGGGCTCCTCTCAAATTACTGCTTCTGCTCTTGGTCCCAGAGCATGTGAGATTTTGTCTGCTCCTTTTAAGAGTGAAGTCTCTATTTCCCCCAGTCCTCTGGGTCTCCCAACATAAACCCTGCTCACCTCCAAAGCCAAATACTCTGTGGCTCATCTTCCTTGTACAAGAGCCCCAGGCTGGGGAATCTGACATGGGGCTCAGATCTCTCACCTCTTTGGGAGAGCCTCTGCAATGTAATCATTTACCAGCTTGAGTGTTGCCCACCCAGAGGTACTGGACTTGACTATAATGTGAGTCTGCCCCTCCTACCCATCTTGTTGTAATCTATTATTTATGTCTTTAGTTATAAAAGATCTTTGTGGTGGGTTCCAGTCTTTTTGGTCAATGGTTGTTCTGCAGATAGTTGTGATTTTTGTGTGCCTATTAGTGAAGATGAGCTCCGGATCTTTCTACTCTGCCATCTCCATTTGCTCACACACTGTTTTCAATGAACAATCTGTTGTCATCTTATCTTTGTCCCTCTGTACATAACAGGTCTTCTCTACAACTGGTTAACAACACTTCCTAGTACTTCACCTGATGTCCCTGAATTATGAGCCTTTCCAATCTGGCTAGTGGTAACAGAAACTATTTTAAGACCTGTGTGAGCTCCATGCAGAGGTTTCTCTAATCCTTTTGTTGTTCTTTCCTTGGGCTTGGGTAGTTTCCTTACACACATGCATTGGTCAGTACTCAACTGAATACTTAATAGAGAATCTCTATAGATCTCTAGATTTCTCTTTATGTACATTTCAATCTTCTTAATACTCTGAACTGTGAACTCTAGCTACTTTGGCTCACACATATTCCCAGCTCCTTACCGTTATCTCAGAGAAATTGTCAGTCTTGGTCTGGTTTTTCATCCCTGTTTAGTGGACTGGAAACTTTCTCCAGAAAGTAGTCCAGTGCATGCATGGTACTATTTTGTTTGTAATACTTATAGGTAGAAGGATTACCTTGTTACTCCATTTTGGCCAGAAGCAGAAGTCTTATACATTTTTATAAATTGCCTTCTGCTTTCTTAAGATAATAAACAACTAAAATAACAGCTGGTAACCAAGATCAACAGCATGGGAACTGAAAACATTCCACCTAAACATTGGTGAAACAGTGAGAGAAACAAAGATCTAGATTGTTAAAGCAAAATTGATTAAAATCAAATTTTCAATTTTCCAAAGTTTTCTTTACATTTTGTTGATGTGAAATATCTCACTGAGTTAACAATATCTCACTTGCTAAACACTAATCATTATCAAAAATTCATAGGAGGATAGACACTTTCAAAGGATGATATTATGCAGCACAATGTTAATAGATTGATCATATGGGTTGTAGAATTTTCTTAGTAAATATTGTCAAATAGTTGCTGCTAAGAAGGTATTAAAGACACTTTGCTCACCATTTCTTTGTAAAGGTAAGGTTTAGAGCATTCTATTTTGCACTCTGAAAATACTTCCATTATACAGCAGGCTGATGTACTCATAGTGTCAATCATGTAAAATCATGTATAAAAGATACTAAAATCACTGACTATCTCTGGGGCACCCTCTGCTATTCACATAAGTCTGCTTGAATACAGAGCAAATACAGGCTTCTTTTAACCAGAAATGACATAGTAATCATTTTATTAGACATGCAGATAGTATAAAAGACATACAGATAGTATAAAATAATTGTCTTCTTAGTGACTAGGTTTTTTTAAAGTAATTTAAAACTTATCCCAACAAATTTGACATTTTATACTGCTGTGAATAAAGCATGTAAAATGAGTCCATGTTTTAAAACAGCAGGGTAGCTTCCAGTGCAACAAATAACTGGTAACATATGCCACTGCTGCCAAGAGGATTTTTAATCCCATTAAACATTAATGTAGCATTTTTGCTTCTGTCACAGTAAGGCAGCCATCTGTGTTTGAACCTGCTGTGAAACTGGGGATATGTTTACAGAAGGAGAAGAAACAAACAAACAAAAAAGGCAAATAGGCAAGAAATTCACATTTATAAAGCTGGTATCTAAAGTAAAAATCTTTAAAAAATATTATTTAAGGAGTTAGATGGCTATATGAGCACTTTTGATCTGCAACTGCTCAACTGCAGCAACTGCTTTTTTATTTTTACATAAATAAGTAGTTTTTGACTGTACTATAGGACACATTCATCCATCTATCTGAAGAGTAAAAAGAAGGCAATTTAATCTAGAACTAATAAAATATTTGTTAATATTTTATAAAACAAGGATTGCAATGCTTGCTTAGAACTGACCTTCGCATATTCAGAAGGAGGTAGTGTGGGTGTTTCAAAAGTTGCTAAAATTCAAGTGCAGTACAACTACACTTTAGAGACTTCTTAGAAAGTCAATGATCCAAAATACATGAAGGAAAAGTGTTAGCTTACAGTTAACAGTGTTTCGTAGTCACAAATGTTCACTTGAGCCCTAGGATGCTGAAATGGTAGCTTTTGAATTGTTACTAATTTGTGTACACTATATAATGCATGAGTATGCTCCTTCTTATATTTCACTGAATTTAGTTCACTTTAATGAAATCCAGTGTGCTATATTGAAAGAAATATAGTACAGAGTTAGAACATCACAAACCCTAGGTTCTAGGATTTAGCTTCTCTACCATATGAAAATATAAAGTAATTTAAGTACCCTGAACCTGTTTATTCAGTTACAAAAGAAAGGCAATTGACAAATGTTTGGTTTTTAATTTTTTTTTTCACTAGTTTAATTCTTCAACCAATAACTCACACAAGTGCACAACATGTAAAATCCATAAAGGGTAAGCTTCTTTTATAAAATAGAATGAGTAGGCCCAGAAGCTCTTCTACCTCAGACTGCATGAGGAAGTAGTTAGAAAACACATCAAGTTGAAAAACTACATATCAGTGAAAGAAAAAGTAGTTAATTTGTTGGGAAATGTGTGTCTGATCATAAGTTCATAGAAAAGTATAATTATTATTAATGGGATAGAAAAGCATAGTACAAATTCCAAGAGAAAAAAAAAGAATAAAAAGGAAGTTGACTAAAGCATGAAAATAAATTTAAGAAGGAGAAATAATTTAAAAGCAATACAAAATTAACAACAAAATATAGAAGTATTAAAAATTCGATATAGGTATAACTTGGAGATATTGTGGGTTCAAATCCAGACCATCTGAATAAAGCAAGTCACACAAATATTTTGCTTTCCCAGTTCACATAAAAGTTATGTTTACACTGTACTAAAATTTATTGAAAGTGTAGTAGCATTATGGCTAAAAAAATATGCATAACTTATTTTAAAATAATGTTGTTGGGAAAATGGTGCCAATAGACTTACT
Source organism: Balaenoptera ricei (assembly GCF_028023285.1). NCBI lineage: Eukaryota > Metazoa > Chordata > Mammalia > Artiodactyla > Balaenopteridae > Balaenoptera > Balaenoptera ricei. The sequence continues at coordinate 77,647,321 of NC_082660.1, forward strand.
CCGTGCAGGGTTGCCACAAACATTCAACAAGTAAAAAAGGTAGTATCTGTGAAGTGCAATAAAGTGAAGTGCAATAAAACGAGGTATGCCTGTACTCTTCAGAGTAGGATAACTGGAATTGTAATCTCCACAATTCATCCATAATGTCCATTATTTAAAAATAAATTTTGAAACATGTTAATCTGCATGAAAATGTGACATATAATTAAGAGAAATGAACAATAGAGGTACTCAAAATAAGCCAAATGTTGCAATTAGCAAATACTTTAAAACAGATATTTTAAGTTATTTATTTATTTATTTTGTATTTTTGTTCTTTTATTTTTTTAAGCATGAAAAAACAATTTCTGTACAGGTTCTTGGGAATAATATCAGTCACTATTTCACTCAGTCTAAAGTTTTAATGTCTAAGATCCATAAAACTTTGTTAGATATTTTTCCAATAATCTGTTTATTTATTTAAATGCTAATATATTTTAAACCATTGTTCTTCACCAGAGTTTCTTGGAATTAATAATTACAAAAAGTAATTGTAAAGTACAGATATTCAAATGCTAGTTGAGACAAGTACTCAGGCTGTCCCTCTGACATAGGCTAGAAACACATGCAGGTGTTTCAAGAGCGTTTTCCATTGAAGAAAGATTTACTCAGATTACATGTAAATAAAGGTGAATTAACTATAAAGGATCAATCTTACTGTGAAGAATTTCCTATGAACATGCCATATTTCTATGGTTGGAAGTAGACATTATCCATGCACCCAAACATAATAAGCAGAATCATGAATATGAGGGAATTCTGTGTTAAAAAATTACTAAAGGAACTCCTGAAGATTTTTTTTTCTATTTTATTTTTTAACATCTTTATCGGAGTATAATTGCTTTAGAATGGTGTGTTAGCTTCTGTTTTACAATGAAGTGAATCAGTTATACATATACATATATCCCCATATCTCCTCCCTCTTGCCTCTCCCTCCCACCCTCCCTATCCCACCCCTCTAGGTGGTCACAAAGCACCGAGCTGATCTCCCTGTGCTATGTGGCTGCTTCCCACTAGCTATCTATTTTACGTTTGGTAGTGTATGTATGTCCATGCCGCTCTCTCACTTTGTCCCAGCTTACACTTCCCCCTCCCCGTATCCTCAAGTCCATTCTCTAGTAGGTCTGCGTCTTTATTCCCGTCTTGCCCCTAGGTTCTTCATAACTTTTTTTTTTTTTTTTAGATTCCATATATGTGTGTTAGCATATGGTATTTGTTTTTCTCTTTCTGACTTACTTCACTCTGTATGACAGACTCTATGTCCATCCACCTCACTACAAATAACACTACAGGGACAGAAGTAAGATCATTGGTACTAAGGGCTTGGGAGTAGTGGGGGGGGAGACTGATTTAACAAGGGCATGACAGGAATTTCTGACTGTGAAGGTGATTACATAATTGTGTGTATTTGTCAAGTCACCAAATAGTACATCATAAAATGGTAAATTTTTCTACATGTAAAATATGCATCTATAAATCTAACGAAAAGCAAACAACTTACGGCTTAAAGAAAAAAATGATAATGTATTGTGGGATTTAGAACATATACAAAAGTACAATCGTTGACCAACATAATACAAAATATGGAAAGGGTTAATAGAATTATAATCTTGTACATTTTTACAAAAATAGTATGAAACAAATTAAACTTTTTTTTATTAGCTGCACTAAATATAAGCAGGTCTAGACCAGTATCCCTGATTAATATAGAAGCAAAATTTTCAACAAAATATTAATAAACTGAATTCAAGAATTCATAGAAGGATTATATACCATGACCAAGTGGGATTTATTCCTGTGATGCAAAAATGGTTCAGCATACAAAAATCAATAAATGTGATATATGACATTAATATAATAAAAGATAAAAATCATATAATCATCTCAAAAGAGGCATAAAAAGCATTTGACAAATTCAACACCCCTTCATGATAGAAACCCTTCACAGACTGCGTATAGAAGGAACATACCCAGCGTAATAAAGGCCATATATGACAAATCCACAGCTAATATCATACACAACATAGATAAAAATGAAAGTTTTTCCTTTAAGATCAGGAATAAGAGAATAGTGTTCACTCTCTCCTCTCTTATCTAGAGCAATAAGGCAAGGCAAAGAAATAAAAGGTTTCCAAATCAGAAAGGAAGAAGTAAAATAATTTTTTGCTGCTGATATTGGAATTCCCAAAGACTCAACTTGAAAACTGTTTAATCAATAAATTCAGTAAAGTTGCAGGGTATAAAATCAATACACACTTAGCATAATACCTTCCAAGTCCATCCATGTTGTTGCAAATGGCAAAAATGCATTCTTTTTTATGGCTGAGAAGTATTACATTGTATATGTATACCACATCTTTTTTATCCATTCTTCTGTTGATGGACACTTAGGTTGCTATAATATCTTCGCAAATGTAAATAATGCTGCTATGAACATTGTGGTGCATGTATATTTTCAAATTAGTGTGTTAGTATTTTTTTTTTCAGATAAATACCAAAGAGTGGAATTGCTGGGTCATATCGTAGTTCTATTTTTAGTTTTCTGAGAAACTGCCATACATTTTCTACAGTAACTGCATCAATTTACATTCCCACCAAAAGTGTAGGAGGGTTCCCTTTTCTCCACATCCTCACCAACATACATTTGTTATTTGTGTTCTTTTTTTTGATAGTCATTCTGACAGGTGTGAAATGATATCTCTTGGTTTTAATTGGCGTTTCTTTGAGGATTAATGATATTGAGCATCTATTCATTTGCCTGTTGGCCATCTGTATGACTTCTTTGGAAAAATGTCTATTCAGGTCTTCTGCACATTCCTTAACCAGATTGTTTGTTTTTCTGATGTGGAGTGGTATGAGCTTTCTTATATATTTTGGATATTAACACCTTACTGGTCATATCATTAGCAAAAACTTTCTCCCATTTAGTAGGTTGCCTTTCCATTTTGTCAATGGTTACCTTTGCTGTGCAAAAGCTTTTAAGTCAATTAGGTCTCACTTGTGTGTTTTTGCTTTTATTTCATTTGCTTTAGGAGACAGATCAAAAAAATATTATGATTTATTTTTATTTTTTTAATTAATTTTTATTGGAGTATACTTGCTTTACAATGCTGAGTTAGTTTCTGCTGTACAGCAAAGTGAATCAGTTATACAAATACATATATCCACTCTTTTTAAGGTTTCCTTCCCATTTAGGTCACCACAGAGCACTGAGTAGAGTTCCCTCTGCTATACACTAGGTTCTCATTAGTTATCTATTTTATATATAGTAGTGTTTATATGTCAATCTCAACCTGCCAATTCATGTCACTCCCCTCTTCCCCCCTTGGAAACTATGTTAGTTTTCTACATCTGTGACACCATTTATGCTTTGCAAGTAAGTTCATCTGTACCATTTTCTAGATTCCACATGTAAGCAATATTATACGATATTTGTCTTTCTCTGTGTGACTTACATCACTTATTATGATAATCTCTAGGTCTATCCATGTCACTGCAAATGACATTATTTCATTCCTTTATATGGCTGAGTAATATTCCATTGTATATATGTACCACATCTTCTTTATCAAATCCTCTGTCGATGGACATTTAGCTTGCTTCCATGTCCTGGTTATTGTAAATAGTGCTGCAATGAACGTCGGGGTGCATGCATCCTTTTGAATTATGGTTTTCTCCGGATATATGCCCAGGAATGGGATTACTGGGTCATATGGTAGCTCTATTTATAGGTTTTCAATGATCTTCCTTACTGTTCTCCATAGTGGCTCTACCAATTTACATTCCCACCAACAGTGTAGAAGGGGTCCCTTTTCTCCACACCTTCTCCAACATTTATTGTTTGTAGATTTTTTGATTATGGCCATTCTGACCAGTGTGAGGTGATACATCACTGTAGTTTTGATTTGTATTTCTCTCAAAATTAGTGATGTTAAGCATCTTTTTATGTGTTTCTTTTTTTTTGCCATCTGTATGTCTTCTTTGGAGAAATGTCTACTTAGGTCTTCTGCCCATTTTTTGGATTCAGTTGTTTGTTTTTTTGATATTGAGCTGCATGAGCTGTTTGTATATTTTGGAGATTAATCCCTTGTCAATTGCTTCATTTGTAAATATTTTCTCCCATTCTGAGGGTTGTCTTTTCATCTTGTTTATGGTTTCCTTTGCTGTGCAAAAGCTTTTAAGTTTAATTAGGTCCCATTCATTTAAAAGAATGTTCTGCCTATGTTTCCCTCTAAGGTTTTTATAGTATCCAGCTTTACATTTAGGTCTTTAATCCATTTTGAGTTTATTTTTGTGTATGGTGTTAGGGAGTGTTCTAATTTCATTCTTTTACATGTAACTGTCCAGTTTTGCCAACACCACTTATTGAAGAGGCTGTCTTTTCTCCACTGTATATTCTTGTCTCCTTTGTCATAGGTTAGGTTATCATAGGTGTGTGGGATTATTACTGGACTTTCAATCCTAATCCATTGATCTATATTTTTGATTTTGTGCCAGTACCATACAGTTTTGTTGATGGTAGCTTTGTAGTATAATCTGAAGTCAGGGAGCCTGATTCCTCCAGCTCAGTTCTTCTTTCTCAAGATTGCTTTGGTATTCTGGGGTCTTTTGTGTTTCCATAAAAATTATTTGTTCTAATTCTGTGAAAACTTCCCTTGGTAATTTGATAAGGATTGCATTGAATCTGTAGATTGCTTTGGGTAATATAGTCATTTTCACAATACTGATTCTTCCAATCCAAGAACATGGCACATCTCACCATTTGTTTGTGTCATCTTTGATTTCTTCCATCAGTACCTTATAGTTTTCTGAGTACAGGTCTTTTGCCTCCTTAGGTAGGTTTATTCCTAGGTATTTTCTTGTTTTTGATGTGACGGTAAATGTGATTGTTTTCTCAATTTCTCTTTCTGATTTTTCATTGTTAGTATATAGGGATGCAAGTGATTTCTGTGTATTAATTTTGTATCCTGCGACTTTACCAAATTCAATGACAAACTCTAGTAGTTTTTTGGTAGCATGTTTAGGATTTTCCATGTATAGTACCATGTCATCTGCAAAAAATGACAGTTTTACTTCTTTTCCAATTTGGATTCTTTTATTTCTTTTTCTTCTCTGATTGCCATCGCTAGGACTTCCAAAACTACATTGAATAATAGTGGTGACAGTGGACATCTTTGTCTCATTCCTGATCTTATAGGAAATGCTTTCAGCTTTTCACCATTGAGTATAATGTTAGATGTAGGTTTGTCATACATGGTCTTTATTATGTCGAGGTAGTTTCCCTCAAGCCCATTTCTGGAGAGTTTTTATCATAAAAGTGTGATGAACTTTGTCAAAAGTTTTTTCTGCATCTCTTGAGGTGATCATATGGTTTTTATTCTTCAATTTGTCAATGTAGTGTATCACATTGATTTGCATATATTGAAGAATCCTTGCATCTCTGTGATAAATCCCACTTGATCATGGTGTGTGATCATTTTAATGTGTTGTTGGATTTGATTTGCTAATATTTTGTTGAGGATTTTCCGTCTATGTTAATTGGTATTTTGGCTGGTAATTTTCTTTTTTTGGATAACTTTGTCTGGTTTTGGTATCAGGGTGATGGTGGCCTCATAGAATGAGCTTGGGAGTGTTCCTTCCTCTGCATTTTTGCAAGAGCTTCAGAAGAGAAGGTGTTAACTCTTCTCTAAATATTTGATAGAATTTTGCCTGTGAAGCCATCTGGTTCTGGACTTTTGTTTGTTGGGAGTTTTTAAATCACACTTTCAATTTCCTTACTTGTGATTGGTCTGTTCATATTTTCTATTTCTTCCTGGTTCAGTTTTGGAAGGTTGTACCTTTCTAGGAATTTGTCCTTTTCTTCTAGGTTGTCCATTTTATTGGCATATAGTTGCTTGTAGTTGTCACTTATGATCCTTTGTATTTCTATGGTGTCCTTTGTAAATTCTCCTTTTTCATTTCTAATTTTATTGATTTGAGTTTTCTCTCTTTTTTTCTTGATGAGTCTGGGTAAAGGTTTATCAGTTTTGTTTATCCTCTCAAAGAACCAGTTTTTAGTTTCTTTGTTCTTTACTATTGTTTTCTTCATCTCTATTTCTTTTATTTCTGCAGAAATCTTTATGATTTCTTTCCTTCTACTAAGTTTGGGTTTTGTTTGTTCTTGTTTCTTTAGTTATTTTAAGGGTAAGGTTCGGTTGCTTATTTGAGATTTTTCTGGCTTCTTGAGGTACAATTTTATTGCTTTATCTTCCCTCTTAGAACTGCTTTTGCTGTGTCCCACAGGTTTTGGATCCAAGTGTTTTTGTTGTCATTTGTCTCTAGGTATTTCTTTTTATTTCCTCTTTGATTTATTCCATGACCCTTTGGTTATTTAATAATATATTGTTTGGGGACTTCCCTGGCAGTCCAGTGGTTAAGATTTTACCTTCCAATGCAGGGGGTGCCGGTTCAAAACCTGGTCAGGGAACTAGGATCCCACATGACTCATGGACAAAAAATCAAAACATAAAACAGAAGCAATATTGTAACAAATTAAATAAAGTCTTAAAAATAAAACTTAAAAAAAATATAGATTGTTTAGCCCCCCATGTTTGTGTTTTTTACAGTTTTTTTTCTGTAATTGATTTATAATCTCATAGTATTGCTGTCAGTAAAGATGCTTGATATGATTTCAATTTTCTTAAATTTATTAAGACTTGATTTGTTACCCAAGATATGATCTATCCTGGAGAATGTTCCATGTGCACTTGAGAAGAAAGTGTATTCTGCTGCTTTTGCATGGAATGCCATATAAACACCAATTAAGTGTATTGGGTCTAATGTGTCCTTTAAGACTTGTGTTTCCTTATTAATTTTCTGTCTGAATGATCTCTGTCTATTGATTTAAATGGGAAGTTAAAGTCCTCAACTAGTATGGTTTTACTGTCAATTTCCTCTTTTATGGCTATTAGCATTTGCCTTATACATTGAGATGCTCTTATGTTGGGGTCATATATATTTACACTTGTTATATCTTTCTGGTCGTTATGTAGTGACCTTTCTTGTCTCCCTTAAAGTCTTTATTTTAAAGTCTATTTTGTCTGATATGGGTATTGCTACTTCAGCTTTGTTTTGCTTTCCATTTGCATGGAATATCATTTTCCATCCCCTCACTTTCAGTCTGTATGTGTCCCTAGGTCTGAAGTGGGTCTCTTGTAGACAGCATATATAGGGGTTTTGCTTTTGTATCCATTCAACCAGTCTATGTCTTTTGGTTGGAGCATTTAATCAATTTCATTTAAGGTAATTATTGATATGTATGTTCCTATTGCCATTTTCTTAATTGTTTTGAGTTTGTTATTGTAAGTCCTTTTTCTTCCCTTCCTCTTTTGTTCTCTTCTCTTGTTTTTCCTGCCTAGAGAAATTCCTTTAGCCTTTGTCATAAAGCTGGTTTAGTAATGCTGAAATCTCTTAGCTTTTGCTTTTATGTAAAACTTTTGATTTCTCCATTGAATCTGTATTATAGCCTTGCTGGTTGGAATATTCTTGGCTGTAGGTTTTTCCTTTTCCTTACTTTAAACGTATCATGCCACATTGTTCTGGCCTGCAGAGTTTCTGCTGAAAAATCAGCTGATAACCTTATCGGGATTCCCTTGTATTTTATTTGTTGTTTTTCCTTGGTTGCTTTTAATATTTTTATTTGTATTTAATTTGTGCTACTTTGATTAATATGTTTCTAGGCATGCTCCTCCTTGGGTTTATCCTGTATGGGACTCTCTGTGCTTCCTGGAAGTGGGTAACTATTTCCCTTCCCATGTAAAGGAAGTTTTTGACTATAATCTCTTCAAATATTTGCTCAGGCCCTTCCTCTTTCTCTTCTTCTTCTGGGACCCCTATAATTTGAATGTTGGTGTATTTAATTATGTCCCAGAGGTCTCTGAGAGGTACATTTGAGGTACCTCAATTGAGGTATTCATTCTTTTTTTTTTTTTTTTTATTCTGTGTGGCTGTTATTTCCACCATTCTGTCTTTCAGCTCACCCATCCGTTATTCTGCCTCAGTTATTCTGCTATTGATCCTTTCTAGAGTATTTTTCTTTTCAGTTATTGTATTATTTATCTCTCTTTGTTTGTTCTTTAGTTTTTCTAGGTCCTTGTTAAACATCTCTTGTATCATCTCAATCTGTGCCTCCATTCTTTTTTTGAGATCTTAGATCATCTTTACTGTCATTATTCTGAATTATTTTTCAGGTAGATTGCCTAACTCATCTTTATTTACTTGTTCTTGTTTATCTTCCTCCTTTGTCTGCAACAGATTTCTCTGTCATCTCATTCTGTCTAACTTATGTGTCTGTGGTCTTCCTTCTGCAGGCTGCAGCATTGTAGCTCCTCTTTCTTCTTGCACCTGTCCCCTGTTGTGTGAGGTAAACATTGAGCAGGGCCTCCCATTTGCTCTGTGGTTGTCACTGCACTGTCAGGAACGTGATGTTCTCCCTAGTTGTTGAAGTAGAGACCCCGAATTCTGCTTCTTAGCTGTGAGGAAGGCAGAATTAGATCACTCTCAGAGTGAGAGAAGCCTCTGAGTATTCCTCCTCTGGAGATGTTCACCTGTGAGTGTGTTCTGTTCTGTCCCCTTTCACCTGTTGTACAGGCTCACAAAGTACACTGTTATTGGCACTTCTTTTGATCCCACCTTAACTGTGGGTATGCCAGCAACTGGCCCTGATGACTCTCAGGTGTTGTCTTCACCAGATCACTGGTACAGATTCACTGAGGTCAGGTCCCTGGACTGCAGTAGGCATGAACCTGGACCTGCTGTGTGAGCTATGGAGGCATCTCAGACTCTGGTATCACTCAACCCTCACAGGAACATGCCCACAAAGCCCACAGCTGCTAAAGCCAGACCCATCGCAGCTGCAGGAGCACTTGTTGTCCTTTGAGATGTTCTACAGGCACTGAATTTAAGAAGCCATCAGTGGAGGTGTAACTCTATGGTTCTTGTAGCCGTGAGGAGAGATTTCTGCTCTTCTTCCTTAGTTGTACAGTCCCTGGGATCAGCTGTGGTTTCAGCCCTACCTTTGTGTGTGTTCCTCCCAGCAGTGTCTGCTCCTGAGGCTGCCCCAAAGCACATGTGTCCACGCAGGCCAGCAGGGGAGGAGGTGACGAGGGGTGTGGTTACTGGGGCCAACATGGCTGGAAGAAGTTTTGGCTGGGGTGGTATTGCTATGATTTATGTCAGAGTATTCTGCCTATGCTTTTTTTTTTTTTTTTTTAGTTTATTTTTGTATATGGTGTTAGAGAATGTTGTAATTTTGTTCTTTTACTTGTAGCTGTCCAGTTCCGCCAGCACCACTTATTGAAGAGACTGTCTTTTCTCCATTGTATATTCCTGTCTCCTTTGTCAAAGATTAATTGACCATAGGTGGATGCATTTATTTCTGTACTCTCTACTCAGCCATAAAAATGAATGAATATTTTCCATTTGCAACAACTTGAATGGACTTGGAAGGTATGCTAAATGAAATAAGTCAGACAGAGAAAGACAAATACTGTGTGATATAACTTATATGTGGAATCTAAAAAGAAAGCAATCTATTAAATATAACAAGAAAGACTCACAGATATGGAGAAAAAATTAGTGGTCACCAGTGAAGAGAGGGAAGGGGGAAGGGGTTAGATTGGGGTAGTGCATTAAGAGGTACCAACTATTATGTATAAAATAAATAAGCTATAAGGATGTACTGCAAAACATGGAGTATATAGCCAGAATTTTGTAGTAAGTAAAAAAGGAGTATAACATTTAAAATTGTGAATCACTATGTTGTACACTTGTATATTATGTAATATTGTACATCAAATATATTTCAATAAAAAATGAAAAAAAATTCAATACACAGAAATCAGTTGCTTTTCTATACAGCAACAATGAAAAATCTGAAAAAGAGATAAAGAAAACTATTTAATTCACATTAACATCAAAAACAATAAAATATCTACAAATAAATTTAACTAAGTAAGTGAAAGATCTATACAATAAAAACTACAATGTGTTGCCAAAGAAATCAAAGGAGAAACAAACAAATAGAAGCATGTACTTCATTTGTGGATTGAAAGCTAATATTACTAAAATGTCCATGCTACCCAAAGCCATCTATAGATTCAATGTAACCTCTATCAAAAATCCAATGGTATTTTTCACAGAAAGAGAAAAAAATCCTAAATATTGTATGGAACGATGAAAGACCCCAAATAGCCAAAGAAATCACGAGAAAGAACAACAAATCCAGAGGCATTACACTTTCTGATTTCAAACTATTCTACAAAGCTATAATATTTAAAAGAGTACAGTACAGGCATTAAAAATAGATACATAGAACAATGGAATAGAAAAGAAAGTTCAGAACTAAATACCCATGTATATGGTCAACTAATATTTGATAGCAGAACCAGGAACTTCCATTGGGGGCAGTATGGTCTCTTCAACAAATGGTGTCAGGAAAACTGGATAACACATGGATAAAAATGAAATTGGACCCCTATATTACACAACTCAAAAAATTAACTCAAAGTAGATCAAAGACTTAAACATAAGATATAATACCATAAAACTCCTGGAAGAAAACATAGGGAAGAAGATTTTTGACATTAGTCTTGGCAATGCTTTTTTTGGATTTGACAGCCAAAGCAAAAGTGACAAAAGAAAAAAACAAGTGAGACCACATCAAACTAACAAGATTCTGCATAACAATAGAAACAATCAGCAACATAAAAAGGCAACATGTGGAGTTGTAGAAAATATTTGTAAACCATGTATCTAATAATTGGTTAATATCCAAAATATATAAAGAACTCATATAAGTCAATAACAAACAAGCAAACCAAATCTGATTTTAAAAATGGGCAGAGGAACTAATCAGACATTTCTCCAAAGAAGACATCCAAATAGACAACAGGTACATGAAAAAGTGTTCAACATCAATAATCGCCAGGGAAGTGCAAACTAAAACCACAATGAGATATCTCCTGACACCCATAAGAATGGCTATTATCAAGAAGATAAATGACAAATGGTGAGAATGTGGAGAAATGGGAATCCTGTACACTGTTAATGGTACTATAAACTGGTTCAGCCACTATGGAGAACAGTATGGAAGTTCCTTAAAAAATTAAAAATAAAACTATCATATGGTCCAGCAATCTCACTTTTGGATATATATCCAAAGGAAGTGAAAATAGGTTACCCAAGGGACACCTGCACTCCCTTTATTGCAGCATTATTCACAATAGCCAAGATGTGGAAATAACCTGTGTCCATCAATAGATGAATGGATAAAGAAGATGTGGTATTTATATGTACAATGGAATACTATTCAGGCATGAGAAAAAAGAACATTCTGCCATTGCAACAATATGAATGGAACTTGAGGTCTTTATTCTAAGTGAGATAAGTCAGACAGAGTAAAACAAATATGGTATGTCATCACTTATATGTTGAATCTAAAAAAGCCAAACTCATAAAAATAAAGTAGTAAGGTTGTTAGCAGTGGCTGGGAGGATGGGGGAATTGGGTAGATGTTGGTCCAATGGTACAAACTTACAGTTAGAAGATGAATAAGTTCTGGAAATCTAATAAACTATTTAGTGATTTTAGTCCACAATATGGTATTATATAATTCAAAGTTGCCAAAAACTAGTTCTTAAATATTCTCAGGAGAAAATAAAATGATAATTATGTGATGTGATGGAGGTGCTAGCTAACACTTCAGTGCTAAAAGTACTGCAATATATAAATATGTCAAATCAACAAGTTGTACACCTTAAAATTACACAATGTTATGTGTCAATTATGCATCAATTTTAAAACGACTGAATATTCTAATTAAGATAAATATAATATTGGATTTGGGTAGAAGGAAATATGAAGTATACAGGAAAACAATTTTCAAACATGATAAACATTGATAATAATGGGAAAGAAATACTAGGAAAGTACAATCAGAAAAATAATTTTAAAATGGTTATATTAGTATTAGACAATGTAGAGTTTAAGGTAAAAAGCAGAAAATTAACTGGATATTATATAATGATAAACAGTTTATTTTTATAAAATTATAGTTAGTAATATGTAAAAGTCAAAATAACATAGCAGTGAAGTAAAGAAAAATAATCTGAAACATAAGGAGATGGTATTGAAACAAATACATTTGTTTATTATAAGAGGACATTATACACCTCTTCTAGAAAAGAACAAAGGTAGTAGATTATGATATATATGGCTACAAAAGAACTACACAATGCAAATAATAGACCTGATTCAAAGATATATAGAAAATCTTCATATTAGACAGATCATATGTGTATTGTTTTTCTAGACACATGGGCCTTTTATAAAAAACTTGTTACATACTTGAATTCAAATAAAATTTTAAGGCATTTTTAATAGAAGAGATTTTTGCAAGACAAATTATCATATTTTAATCAATAAAGTTAAGAATACATGAAAGTTTTGACCAAAAATCTTAAGTATCTGAGAATTAAGAGGTACAGTACAACACAGTCCATGAACCAAGAGGTTATTAAAAGGAAATTTATCAATTATGTGAAAAAAATTAAGAAGACAACTTTCCTCACAAATAAGTTTACAATTAATCAAATATGTTAGAAAAAAATATTTTATTACATTCATTTTCTTTCTTTTTAACTTTTAAATCATGGAGTTTTAAAATACATATAAAAGTAGAGAAAACAATATGATGAACCCCACACATCCATCACTTAGCTTCAGCCATTACCCACGTTTTATTAATATTTTTTCATCTGGATTTTCCTTTTATGTTGGAATAACTTTGAAAGAAATCGGAGACATCATATCATGTCATTCATAAATATTTTGAGTACACATTTCTCTGAGTAAAAATTATTTCTCACATTCAGAATATAGTTAAATAATTCCTTGCGGTGCTTTGTAAATATTTATTTTTCCCTAGTGTATCCTTACAACTGGTAGTCAGATGTGTAAAGGAGTATTTAGGATATATACTCATACTTTGGGACCTAGACTATTTCATTGGTAGAGCTGCATACTTCCTACTGCATCATATCAGGAGGCTCATAATATATTACTTTTCCACTTTTAGTAACGTGAAAACTGGTCAATATGTAGGAGTTGTCAGCCTGATTCATCTGTTTTAAAAATCTCATCAAGCTTTCATCAATGGATTTAGTAACCATCATACATGATTTCCTTAAGAATAGCAAAAGTCACATTTTTTATTTTTATTGTTTCATCTTTCTAGAGGTTCATTATGAATAAATATTGTATATATTTAAGGTGCAAAACATGATGATTTGTTATGTGTATTTTTTTTTTTTTTTTGGCTGTGTTGGGTCTTCGTTTCTGTGCAAGGGCTTTCTCTAGTTGTGGCAAGCGGGGGCCACTCTTCATCGCGGTGTGCGGGCCTCTCACTATCGTGGCCTCTCTTGTTGCAGAGCACAGGCTCCTGACGCGCAGGCTCAGTGATTGTGGCTCACGGGTGTAGTTGCTCCGCGGCATGTGGGATCTTCCCGAACCAGGGCTCGAACCCGTGTCCCCTGCATTGGCAGGCAGATTCTCAACCACTGCACCACCAGGGAAGCCTGTTATGTGTAGTTTTTAGATTCCACATAAAAGTGAGATTATACAGCGTTTATCTTTCTGTATGTGGCTTATTTTACTTAGCATGATGTCATCTAGGTTCAACCACATCACAAATGACAAGATTTCCTTCTTTCATGGCTGAATTGTATTCCATTGAATATATGTAACCAAATTTCTCTTATATATTTATTCATCTATGGACACTTAGGTCATTTCATGTCTTGGCTATTGTGAATAATGCTGCAGTGAACATGGGAGTACAATAAACACGGAAGTACAATATCTCTTTAAGATACTGGTTTCATTTCCTTTGGTCATATACCCAGAAGTGAGATTGCTAGATCATACAATAGGTCTATTATAAATTTTTTGAGGAATCATCATGTTGTTTTCCATAACGGTTGTACCAGTTTACCTTCCCACCAATAGTGTACAAGGGTACCTTTATTGCCACACCCTCATCAACACTTGTTATCTCTTATCATTTTGATAATAGCTATTCTAACATTTGTGAGGTAATATTCTTGTGAGGTTGATTTGTATTTCCCTGATGATTAGTGATGTTGAGCATCTTTTTATGTACTTGTTGGCCATTTGTATGTCTTCTTTGCAAAATCAACTATTCAGAACCTCTGCTTATTTTTCAATTGCATTCATTGCTTTTTTTGCAATTGAGTTGTATGAATTTTTATATCCTTTTTCCAGCTTTACTGACGTATAATTTAGAAATAAAGTTGTATAAAATCACAGTATACAACATAATGCATTGATATATGTATTTATTGTGAAATTATTAGCAGAATAAAGTTAAAATATCCATCACTACATATATTTGGATGTTAACCCTTTAGCAGATATGTGATTTGCAAAATTTCTTTCATCTTACAGGTTGCCTTTTCATTTTGTTGGTTGTTTCCTTTGTTGTGCAGAATTGTTTTAGTTTAATGTAATCTCATTTGCTCATTTTTGCTTTAGTTTCCAGTGCTTTTGGTGTCATATATCCAAAAAATTATTGCCAAGAATAATGTAAAGGAACTTTTCTCCTATGTTTTCTTCTAGGAGTTCTACAGTTTTAGGTCTTCTGTTCAGGCCTTTAATCAGTTTTCAGTTGATTCTTGTGTATGGTCTAAATAGGTTTCAATTTCATTCTTTTCCATATGGATTTCTAGTTTTCCCAGCACTATTATTGCCCAGTTGTGTATTCTTGGCACTCTTGTCTATGATTAACTTTCCTTAGAGGTATATATATATATCTGGGCAGGCACTTACACAACAATCCACCCTGTGACACCAAGGCATCAGAGTTAATTGTTGGGATGTTAACACCTAGGTAGTGGATATGTTAAAAGTCAGGAGTGGGACATATTGTAACCAAGAATGTACACATCTGATTAAGATTATAGTAGCAAATCCTACAATAATTATACAGGCAACAATCTAAAATCCAATCCATAACAATTGTCCCAAATTTGAAGGGCCCAGCCATTAAAACAGGTCAGTAATCTAGGGGTCCCTGGGAATCTTTTCAAAGGTTTGGGTAATATTGTGGAGTGTTTAACATTTTGGGCTATATGAGCAAGTGAGGAGGTCTCTGAGGTGGTGATATGTCCTTAAAGCATCACCTATATTGTAGGAGGCATAAACATCTCCAGCAGCATATTCTTGGGATGGGACAATATCATCTGAATCGGTATCCTCTCCAGGGTTGAGTCTATCTCACTCACGGATTAGGTTCTCTGGAGTGGTGCCTTCCATGGAACAGATGACCTTTCCATGTTGCCGTCCAGTAGAGTTATTGGTCATGGCCTGAGGGTAAGCTAGCCTGCTAAAACTTGGAGGCTTCTCTAGAGACTTAACTGCCTATTCAATGCGTGCTGCTAGTGGAACAAACTGTTAAGAGCTCTGGAGTCTTTGGGGTCCCATGTAGCAATGGAATGGTGGTTGCCCTTACATTCCCCAGTAACTCATTCAAAGCACATAAAGATTCTGGGCAACATTTATATTCTAGGCTAAGGGATATCTTATGGATGCTACATAGGAGCTCCTGGGATCAACCTGTGTGGGCAATTGGCAAATTATGGGAGTATAGTCCCTGTAGCCAGGTGGGTTTTATGTGCAGGGAATCATAGGGCCAGTTAGCTTGTAGCAATATTTGGTGTAAAGAAATTGAGAAGCAATTGTCATTTAAACATTCTTTCCAGAGGTCTCACTGCCTATAAAGGGATTCAAACACTTTGCTGCCCAGACTCAATGGCATGCTGGACCGAGACCTTCCAACAGGGCTCTCCAATGTTCCCTGATTTTCCACCCAGTGGCACAATTGTGATCTGGAGCATTTTGTTCCAGTATTATATCTGTTTGATGGTTATGACCAAGGGGTCTACCAGTAACCCTATCACCCAGGCTATAGAAAACAATAAGAATAGCCATAGTCATATAGGACATTGACTTTTGATGAACTTGGGTTGCGTTCCTTCTGGCTGAGCTATTTGTATGTTGATTAATAGCGGAGTGTGTGTATTCTCTGTGAGAAAGTCATGGGTTATCTCGTTTAGTGTGAAGAAAGGCCACAACATATAGCTTTCTCACCATGCTCTCATCTCCCAATATAGTTTGTATCTGCCAAGTGGAGAGTTTCTTTTCCTCTTTCAGACACCGAAATGTTGCCACTGATTTTTCCTGGGGTAATGATTTCTACTTCTTCTAAATTGGTATGGGAATTTAATTTCATTAGCTAGCACTTATAGTCAGTATATTCAGGGAGATGAACTCTTTTGGAAAGTCCTCAGTATTGTCAGGATTTCCAAAGAAATGATATCACACTAATTTGGTGTGCTTTTGGCCAGGGAGACATTCAATTATGAGGGAAACATATTGGACTATCCACTCTCAATTGGTTTGTCAGCATGAAGCAAATGACATGATGATCAAAAATAAGAGTAAAAGAGGGAAGTGGAGTCAGAGGATAAAATAAAAAGGACATCATCTTAGAGGGTAAAGGCTTGAGGATTGCCAGAGATGACAAAACATGGAATTTTGAAGAGTGTATAATAGTTTGTATGTGGGGTATGAAGGCCCAGGGGACAAGAGTTAAGCAAGATGAGGGCCTGGGGCAAGAGTTCAATCCATTTCAAGGACTACCTGAAAAAAATTTAAGTAGCTTTTCTTTCAGAAAACTGCTAAAAGATGCTCAATGAGGTCAGCAGCCTGAGGGTGATAGCCTAAATGGAAGTTCCAAATGTTGGAGATCCCACTGTTTAGTTTCCTGAGAGGTAAAACGTGCACCCTTGTCACAGTTAATAAAATCTGGAAATCCAAAGGGAACAAGAATACATTTAGAAAGGAAAAAGATTACCTGTTTTGAAGAGGAATTCCAGGTAGGGATCATCAAGAGACATCCCATGTCAGTATCAATGATTGTGATGGCATATCTGGATGTACCAACAGAAGGAAACAGTGGGTCAAATAAATTAATTTGTCAGCAGGAATATGGTTTGTCTCCCCAGGGAATATGTCCCCATCTGGATAGCCTCTATCTTTTGGTTTGGGAGCAGAGAATGCAGTCATCTACCACAACCTTGGCTGCCACTGATGAGAGAGGAGTTTCCTTGTTTGAGCCCAAGTTGTTAAGACATAAATTCCCCAATGACTCAAGGTTGTGTAGTCCCATTTCTGGAGCTGGAAGGAAGGCTCAGTATCCTGAGGAGTTTCAACTTAAAACAAATAGCCTGCCAGATATTTCTCCAGCAGAGATGAGTTTATTTGGGATCAACTGAGAATTACAATTCAGGTTCTACAACCATGGTGAACCACATGCAATTCCCTGCATGGCAAGGGAAGGAGAATGTTTTTATAGAGGGAAAAAGGAAGTTGAGAGGGTTCTAGTAAACAGAGTCCATGGTTTTCATTAGCTGAGTCCCGGCCAGGAAACAAGAGTAGTCTTTCTTCTTCCTGTTGGGCTCTGCTATTGTTGGAGTGTGTGAGAGTTCCCTCTTCTGGTTTCCCAAATCTATTTAAATGAGTTTTCTGTTTATTATTTTTTACACTTACACCTTTTGATCAAGATATTTCTCTGAAAGCATCACTGATCAAGAGTCTGATTTTACAATTTCAGCAGCTTTTGTCAATCAGGACCAAGCAGATTGGAAACTTATTGAGATCACACTTGAGTAATAAGGAGGGGTAAGAGGGAGAACTCACAGGTAATTTTTATCTAAAGTCCATATGTTATTAAGAGAATAAACATTGGAGATTATCTGAAGTGTTGTGTCATACTCAAAGTTTTGGCAACATACCTCCAACAGGGTTGGTCCAGATATTTTGGGAAAAGTGTCTTATCAGATGTTGTCTCCTTCAAATCCTTGAAATCTTTACCTTCAGGCCACAAGATGATGTACAGTTCCAGTCAGGTTCAGTGCTTTCTTTAGGTGTGTCACTTGAATCCAAGAGTCTATTCTTTGGACATGGTGGCAAAAGAGGTGATTAGCAGTACCTGATAAAGGCCTTTACAGCAAGATTGAAGAGAGTTCTAGACGTGTCTTTTCCAGTAGACAAAGTATCCAGGTGGAAGGTGTGATGCTTAAGGTCTCTGTGTTACAAGAGAGCACAGGAAAAGATTGCTCTGGCAAAACATGGTTATTTTTAATAGAAGTAATTAGACTTTTGCAATTTTGGAGTATCTCCTTTTATCAGCTGGGGTTAAAAGAAGCAGGAGCCAAGTGCATTGGGCATCCTGTGACTATCATAAAGGGTGAGAATTTATGTGTTCAAAAACGGGTGGCTCTGAGATTTACAATTCCATAGAAGTTAAAAGGATTATAAAAGAATATTATGAACAATTGTACACCAACACATGGGATACCTAGATGAAATGGAAAATTTCTAGAAACACACAACCCTCGAAGAGTGAATTATGAAGAATTAGGAAGAAAGAGAAAATGTGAACAGGCCAGTAATGTAGAAGTAGATTGAGTTTTCAAAGAACTCCCAATAAAAAAAAGGCCAGTGCAAGATGGCTTTATTGGAGAATTCTACACAAATTTAAAAGAAGGCCCATTCTGCAGGAACTTCTTTAAGCAGGAAGCACAAGAGAAGAAAAAGACCTACAAAAACAAACCCAACAGGATAGAAAGCCCAGAGATAAACCCACACACATATGGGCACCTTATCTTTGATAAAGGAGGCAAGCATATACAGTGGAGAAAAGAGAGCCTCTTCAATAAGTGGTGCTAGGAAAACTGGACAGCTACATGTAAAAGAATGAAATTAGAACACTCCCTAACACCATACACAAAAATAAACTCAAAATGGATTAAAGACCTAAATGTAAGGCCAGACACTATCTAACTGTCAGAGGAAAACATAGGCAGAACACTCTATGACATAAATCACAGAAAGATCCTTTTTGACCCAACTCCTAGAGAAATGGAAATAAAAACACAAATAAACAAATGGGACCTAATGAAACTTAAAAGCTTCTGCACAGCAAAAGAAACCAAAAACAAGACGAAAAGACAACCCTCAGAATGGGAGAAAATATTTGCAAAGAAGCAACTGACAAAGGATTAATCTCCAAAATTTACAAGCAGCTCATGCAGCTCAGTAACAAAAAAACAAACAACCCAATCCAAAAATGGACAGAAGACCTAAATAGACATTTCTCCAAAGAAGATATACAGATTGCCAACAAACACATGAAAGAATGCTCAACATCACTAATCATTAGAGAAATGCAAATCAAAACTACAATGAGATATCATCTCACACCGATCAGAATGGCCATCATCAAAAAATCTAGAAACAATAAATGCTGGAGAGGGTGTGGAAAAAAGGGAACACTCTTGCACTGTTGGTGGGAATGTAAATTGATACAGCCACTATGGAGAACAGTATGGAGGTTCCTTAAAGAAGTAAAAATACAACTAGCATATGACCCAGCAATCCCACTACTGGGCATATACCCTGAGGAAACCATAATTCAAAAAGAGTCATGTACCACAATGTTCATTGCAGCTCTATTTACAATAGCCAGGACATGGAAGCAACCTAAGTGTCCATTGACAGCTGAATGAATAAAGAAGATGGGGCACATATATGCAATGGAGTATTACTCAGCCATAAAAAGAAATGACATTAAGTTATTTGTAGTGAGGTGGATGGGCCTAGAGTCTGTCAAACAGAGTGAAGTAAGTCAGAAGGAGAAAAACAAGTACCATATGCTAACACATATATATGGAATCTAAAAAGCCAAAAAAAAAAAAAAAAGTTCATGAAGAACCTAGGGGCAAGATGGGAATAAAGGCGCAGACCTACTAGAGAATGGACTTGAAGATACAGGGCGAGGGAAGGGTAAGATGGGACAAAGTGAGAGAGTGGCATGGACATATATACACTATCAAATGTAAAATAGATAGCTAGTGAGAAGCAGCCTCATAGCACAGGGAGATCAGCTCGGTTCTTTGTGGCCACCTAGAGTGGTGGGATAGGGAGGGTGGGAGGGAGGGAGAGGCAAGAGAGAAGAGATATGGGGATATATGTATATGTATAACTGATTCACTTTGTTATAAAGAAGAAACTAGCACACCATTGTAAAGCAATTATACTCCAATAAAAATGTTAAAAAAAATAATATTAATAAACCCAAGACAATTAAGAAAATGGTAATAGGAACATACATATCTATAATTACTTTAAAGGTTAATGGATTAAATACTCCAACCAAGAGATACTGAATGGGTACAAAAACATGACCCGCACATACGCTGTCTACAAGATACTCACTTCAGACCTAGGGACACATACAGACTGAAATCAAAAGGAAGCTGGATTAGCAATACACATATCAGACAAAATAGACTTTAAAATAAAGACTATTACAAGAGGCAATGAAGGACACTACATAATGATCAAGGGATCAATCCAAGAAGAAGATGTAACAATTGTAAATATTTATGCACCCAACATAGGAGCACCTCAATATACAAGGCAAATGCTAAGAGCCATAAAAGGGGAAATCAACAGTAGCACAGTCATAGTAGGGTATTTTAAGACCCTACTTTCACCAATGGAAAGATCAACCAAAATGAAAATAAATAAGGAAACATAAGCTTTAAATGACACATTAAACAAGATGGACTTAATTGATAATTATAGGACATTCCATCCAAAAACAATAGAATACACTTTCTTCTCAAGTGCTCAAGGAACATTCTCCAGGATAGATTATATCTTGGGTCACAAATCAAGCCTCAGTAAATTAAAGAAAACTGAAATCATAGCAAGTATCTTTTTTAACAACAATGCTATAAGACTAGTTATCAAATACAGGAAAAAATGTGTAAAAAATACAAACACATGGAGGCTAAACAATACACTACTAAATAAGCAAGAGATCACTGAAGAAATCAAAGAGGAAACCCAAAATTACGTAGGGGGGAGGCATTCAAGATGACGGAGGACCAAGACGTGGAGATCAGCTTCCTCCCCGCAAATACATCAGAAATATATCTACATGTGGAACAAACTCCTACAGGACACCTACTGAAAGCTGGCAGAAGATCTCAGACTTCCCAAAAGGCAAGAAACTCCCCACTTACCTGGGTAAGGCAGAAGAAAAAAGAAAAAACAGAGACAAAATTGTAGGGACGGGGCCTGCACTTCTGCAAGGGAGCTGTGAAGGAGGAAATGTTTCCACATACTAGGCAGCCCCTTAACTTGTGGAGACTGGTTGGAGGTATCAGGGGGGAAGCTTCAAGGCCACAGAGGAGAGCAAAGAAATAGGGGTGCAGAGGGCAAAGCAGAGAGATACACGCACAGAGGATTGGTGCTGACCAGCACTCACAAGCCCGAGAGGCTTGTCTGCTCACTTGCTGCGGTGGGTGGGGGCAGGAAGCTGAGGCTCCGGCTTCTGAGTTCAGATCACAGGGAGACGACTCGGTTTGGCTGCATGAACACAGCCTGAAGAAGGCAGGTGCACCACAGCTAGCCAGGAGGGAGTCCGAGAAAAAGACTGGAACTGTCTAAGAGGCAAGAGACCATTGTTTTGGGGTGTGCGATGAGAGGGGATTCAGAGCACTGCCTAAATGAGCTCGAGAGAAAGGCGCGAGCCACGGCTATCAGTGCAGACACCAGAGACAGGCATGAGATGCTAAGGCTGCTGCTACAGCCACCAAGAAGCCTGTGTACCAGCACTGGTCACTGTCAACACCTCCCTTCCCAGGAGCCTGTGCAGCCTGCGACTGCAGGGTCCCCTGATCCAGGGACAATTTCCCTGGGAGAAGACATGGCACACTTCAGTCTGTTGCAATGTCATGCCAGCCTCTGTCGCCACAGGCTCACCACGCATTCCATACCCCACCCTCCTCCTGGCGTTAGTGAGCCAGAGCCCCCTAATCAGCTGCTACTTTAACCCCGTCCAGTCTGAGCAAAGGACAGATGTCCTCATGCAACCTAAACGAAGAGGCAGCGCCAAATCCAAAGCTGAACCCCAGGAGCTGTGCGAACAAAAAAAGAAAAGGAAATTTCTCCCAGCAGGTTCAGGAGCAGCAGAATAAATCTCCACAATCAACTTGATGTACCCTGCATCTCTGGAATACCTGAATACACAATGAATCATCCCAAAATTGAGGTGGTGGACTATGTGATTTTGTCTGTATAGCTTTGCTTTTACCATTTGTCCTAGGGATCTCTCTGTCCTTTTATTTGTATTTTTTTCTTAGTATAGTTTTTAGTGCTTGTTATCATTGGTGGATTTGTTTTTTGGTTTGGCTGCTCTCTTCTTTCTCTCTTTCTTTCTTTCTTTCTTTCTTTCTTTCTTTCTTTCTTTCTTTTTTTACTAGTTTTTAATATTTTTATTTTTAATATCTTTTATTTTTATTATAATAACTTTACTTTTTCTTTCTTTCTTCCTTTTTTTCTCCCTTTTCTCCTAAGCCATGAGGTGGACAGGGTCTTGGTACTCCAGACGGGTGTAAGGCCTGAGCCTATGAGTTGCAAGAGCCTAGTACAGGGCATTGGTCCAGCAGAGTCCTCCCGGTTCCATGTAATATCAAAGAGTGAAAACTCTCTCAGAGATCTCCATCTCAACGCTAAGACCCAGCTCCATGTCACGACCAGCAAGCTACAGTGCTGGACAACCTATGCCAAACAACTACCAGGACAGGAACACAACCACACCCATTAGCAGAGAGGCTGTCTAAAATCATAATAAGGTCACAGACGCCCCAGAACACAGCACCAGATGCAGTCCTGCCCAGCAGAAAGAAAAGATCCAGGCTCACCCACCAGAACACAGGAACCAGTCCCCTCGACCAGGAAGCCTACACAACCCATTGAACCAACCTTACCCACTAGGGGCAGACACCAAAAACAATGGGGACTATGAACCTGCAGCCTGCAAAAAGAGAGCCCAAACACAGTAAGTTAAGCAAAATGAGAAGACAGAGAAATACGCAGCAGATAAACGAGCAAGGTAAAAACCAACCAGACCAAACACATGAAAAGGAAATAGGCAGTTTACCTGAAAAAGAATTCAGAGTAAAGATAGTAAAGATGATCCAAAATCTTGGAAATAGAATGGAGAAAATAAAAGAAAAGCTTAACAAGGACCTACCAGAAGTAAAGCGCAAACAAACAATGATGAACAACAGAGTAAATGAAATTTAAAATTCTCTAGAGGGAATCAATAGCAGAATAACTGAAACAGAAGAACAGATAAGTGACCTGGAAGATAAAATATTGGCTATAACTACTGCATAGTAGAATAAAGAAAAAAATGAAAAGAATTGACGACAGTACCAGAGACCTCTGGGACAACATTAAATGCACCAACATTCGAATTATAGGAGTCCCAGAAGAAGAAGAGAAAAAGAAAGGGACTGAGATAATATTTGAAGAGATTATAGTTGAAAAATTCCCTAGTATGGGAAAGGAAATAGTCAATCAAGTCCACGAAGCACAGAGAGTGCCATACAGGATAAACCCAAAGAGAAACACGCCAAGACACATATTAATCGAACTATCAAAAATTAAATCCAAACAAAAAATATTAAAAGCAGCAAGGGAAAGGCAACAAATTACATACAAGGGAAACCCCATAAGGTTAACAGCTGATCTTTCAGCAGAAACTATGCAAGCCAGAAGGGAGTGGCAGGACATATTTGAAGTGATGAAATGGAAAAACGTACATCCAAGATAACTCTATGCAGCAAGGATCTCATTCAGATTTGACAGATAAATTAAAACATTTACAGACAAGCAAATGCTAAGAGAATTCAGCACCACCAAACCAGCTTCACAAGAAATGCAAAAGGAACTTCTCTAGGCAGGACACACAAGAGAAGGAAAAGACCTACAAGACCAAACCCAAAACAATTTAGAAAATGGTAATAGGAACATACATATCAATAATTACCTTAAATGTAAATGGATTAAATTATCCAACCAAAAGCAATAGACTGGCAGAAAGAATATAAAAAGAAGACCTGTATATATGCTGTCTACAAGAGACACACTTCAGCTCCAGAGAAACATACAGACTGAAAGTGAGGGATGGAAAAAGATATTCCATGCAAATGGGAATCAAAAGAAAGCTGGCATTGCAATTCTCAAATCAGACAAAATAGACTTTAAAGACTGTTACAAGAGAAAAAGAAGGACTCTACATAATGATCAAGGGATCAATCCAAGTTGAAGATATAAAAATTGTAAATATACATGAACCCACCATAAGAGCACCACAACACATAAGGCAAATGCTAACAGCCATAAAAGGGGAAATCGACAGTAAGACAATCATAGTAGTGGACTTTAACAGCCCACTTTGACCAATGGACAGAATATCCAAAATGAAAATAAATAGGGAAACAGAAGCTTTAAATGACACATTAAAGAATATCAACTTAATTGATATTTATAGGATATTCCATCCAAAAACAACAGAATACACTTTCTTCTCTAGTGCTCATGGAACATTCTCCAGGATAAATCATATCTTGAGTCACAAATCAAGCCTTAGTAAATTAAAGGAAATTGAAATCATATCAAGTAACTTTTTCGACCACACACTATGAGGCTAGATATCAATAAAAGGAAAAAAAATCTGTAAAAATTACAAACACATGGATGTTAAACCATACACTACTAAATAACCAAGAGATCACTGAAGAAATCAAAGAGGAAATCAAAAAATAACTAGAAAGAAATGACAATGATAACAGGATGACCGAAAACCTATGGGAGGCAGCAAAAGCAGTTCTAAGAGGGAAGTTTATAGAAATACAATCCTACCTCAAGAAACAACAACATCTCAAAAAAAAACAACCAAAACTTACACCTAAAGCAATTAGAGAAAGAAGAACAAAAAAACCCGAAAGTTAGCAGAAAGAAAGAAATCATAAAGATCAGATCAGAAATAAATGAAAAAGAAGTGAAGGAAAGAATAGCAAAGATCAGTATAACTAAAAGCTTCTTCTCTAAGAAGTTAAACAAAATTGATAAACCATTAGTCAGACTCATCAAGAAAAAAAAACGGAGAAAACTAAAATCAATAGAATTAGAAATGAAAAAGGTGAAGTAACAGCTGACTCTGCAGAAAGACAAAGGATCATGAGAGATTACAAGCAACTAAATGGCAATAAGATGGACAACCTGCAAGAAATGGACACATTCTTAAAAAAGCACAACCTTCTGAGACTCAAACAGGAAAAAATAGAAAATATAAGCAGACCAATCACAAGCAATGAAATTGAGACGGTGATTAAAAATCTTGCAACAAACAAAAGCACAGGACCAGATGTCTTCACAGGCAAATGCTGTCAAACATTTAGGGAAGAGTTAACACCTATACTTCTCAAACTCTTCCAAAATATAGCAGAGGGATGAATACTCACAAACTCATTCTACGAGGCCAAAATCACCTTGATACCAAAACCAGACAAAGATGTCACAAAGAAAGAAAACTACAGGCCAATATCATTGATGAACATAGATGCAAAAACCCTCAACAAAATAATAGCAAAAAGATTCCAACAGCACATTAAAAGGATCATACACCATGATCAAGTGGGGTTTATCCCAGGATTGCAAGGACTCTTCAATATACGAAAATCAAACAGTGTGATATACTATATTAAAAAATTGAAGGAGAAAAATATGATATCAGAATAGATGCAGAAAAAGCTTTCGACAAAATTCAACACCAATTTATGCTGAAAACCATCCAGAAATTAGGCATAGATGGAACTTACCTCAATATAATAAAGGCCATATATGACAAACACAGAGACAACATCATTCTGAATTGCGAAAAATTGAAACCATTTCCTCTAAGATCAGGAAAAAGACAAGGTTGTCCATTTTCACCACTATTATTCAACCTAGTTTTGGAAGTTTTGGCCATAGAAATCAGAGAAGAAAAAGAATTAAAAGGAAATCAACTCAGAAAAGAAGGAATAATGCTGCCATTGTTTGCAGATGGCATGATGCTATACACAGAGAATCCTAAAGATGCTACCAGAAAACTACTAGAGCTAATCAATGAATTTGGTAAAGTAGCAGGATACAAAATTAATGCACAGAAATCTATTGCATTCCTATACACTAATGAAGAAAAATCTCAAAGCGAAATTAAGAAACACTACCAATTACCATTGCAACAAAAAGAATAAAATACCTAGAAATTAACCTACCTAAGGAGACAAAAGACCTGTATGCAGAAAAATATAAGACACTGATGAAAGAAATTAAACATGATACAAACAGATGGAGAGATATACCATGTTCTTGGATTGGAAGAATCAACATTGTGAAAATGACTCTACTACCCAAAGCAATCTACAGATTCAATGCAAGCCCTATAAAACTAACAATGCAATTTTTCACAGAACTAGAACAAAGAATTTCACAATTTGTATGGAACCCAAAAGACCCTGAATAACCAAAGCATTCCTGAGAAATAAAAAATGGAGCTGGAGGTATCCGGCTCCCAGATTTCATACTATACTACAAAGCTACAGTAATCAAGACAGTATGGTAATGGCACAGAAACCGAAACATAGACCAATGGAACAGGAAGGAGAAAAACCCCAGAGGTAAACCCATGTACATATGGTCACCTTATCATTAATAAAGGAGGCAAGAATATACAATGGAGAAAAGACAGCCTCTTCAATAATTGTTGCTGGGATAACTGGACAGGTACATGTAAAAGAATGAAATTCGAGCACTCCCTTACACCATAATAAACTCAAAATGGACTAAAGACCTAAATGTATGGCCAGACACTATAAAACTCTTAGAGAAAAACATAGGCAGAACACTCTATGACAAAAAACACAGCAAGATCCTTTTTGTCGGAGTAGGGGCAAGATGGCAGAAGAGTAAGACACGGAGATCACCTTCCTTCCCACAGATACAGTAGAAATACATCTACACGTGGAACTGCTCCTACAGAACACCCACTGAACGCTGGCAGAAGACGTCAGACCTCCCAAAAGGCAAGAAAATCCCCACGTACTTGGGTAGGGTAAAAGAAAAAAGAAATAACAGAGACAAAAGAATAGGGACGGGACCTGCGCCAGTGGGAGGGAGCCGTGAAGGAGGAAAGGTTTCCAGGCACTAGGAAGCCCCTTTGCGGGCAGAGACTGCGGGTGGCAGAGGGGGGAAGCTTCGGAGCCGCGGAGGAGAGCGCAGACACAGGGGTGCGGAGGGCAAAGCGGAGAGACTCCCGCACAGAGGCTCGGCGCCAACCAGCACTCACCAGCACGAGAGGCTTGTCTGCTCACCCGCCGGGGCGGGCGGGGGCTGGGAGCTGAGGCTCGGGCTTTGGTGCTAGCCGGGAGGGAGTCCGGGAAAAAGTCTGCAGCTGCCGAAGAGGCAAGAGACTTTTTCTTGCCTCTTTGTTTCGTGGCGCGCAAGGAGAGGGGATTCAGAGCGCTGCCTAAACGAAATCCAGAGACCAGTGTGAGCCGCGGCTATCAGCGCATATCCCACAGCAACAGGGGCGCAGAGGGAAAAACGGAGAGATTCCCGCACAGAGGCTCAGCGCCGAGCAGCGCTCACCAGCCCGAGAGGCTTGTCTGCTCACCCGCTGGGGCAGGCGGGGCTGGGAGCTGAGGCTCGGGCTTCGGTCGGATCGCAGGGAGAGGACTGGGGTTGGCAGCATGAACACAGCCTGAAGGGGTTGGCGTGCCGCGGCGAGCCGGGAGGGAGCCGGAGAGGAGGTCTGCAGCCGCCGAAGAGGCAAGAGACTCTTTCTTGCCTCTTTGTTTCGCGTCGCGCAAGGAGAGGGGATTCAGAGCGCCGCCTAGATGAAATCCAGAGGCGGGCGCGAGCCGCGGCTAACAGCGCAGACCCCAGAGACGGGCGCGAGCCACGGCCATCAGCGCGGACCCCAGAGACTGGTAGGAAACGCTAAGGCTGCTGCTGCCACCACCGAGAAGCCTGTGTGCGAGCACGGGTCACTCTCCACACTGCCCCTCCCGGGAGCCGGTGCAGCTCGCCACTGCCAGGCTCCCGTGATCCGGGGACAACCTCCCTGGGAGAACACAAGGCGCGCCTCAGGCTGCTGCAACGTCACGATGCCTCTGACGCTGCAGGCTCGCCCCGCCTCCTCCGTACCGCTCCCTCCCCCGGCCTGAGTGAGCCAGAGCCCCCGAAGCAGCTGCTGCTTTAACCCCGTTCTGTCTGGGCGGGGAACGGACGCCCTCAGGCGACGTACATGCAGAGGCAGGTCCAAATCAAAAGCTGAACTCTGGGAGCTGTACAAACAAAGAAGAGAAAGGGAAATCTCTCCCCGCAGCCTCAGAAGCAGCGGATTAAAGCTCCACAAACAACTTGATGTGCCTGCATCTGTTGAATACCTGAATAGACAAGGAATCATCCCAAATTCAAAAGGTGGACTTTAGGAGCAGGATATATTAATTTCCCCTTTTCCTTTTTTTGTGAGTGTATATGTGTATGCTTCTGGGTGAGATTTTGTCTGTATAGCTTTGCTTTCACCATCAGTCCTAGGGTTAGGTCCGTCCATTTTTTTTTTTTTTTTACTTAAAAAAAATTTTTTTTCCTAATATATGTTTCTTAATAATTTTTTCCGTATTTTCTATTATTAGAAATTAAAAAAAATTTTAATAAGTTTTTTCATATTTTTTATTTTAAAAAAATAAAATTTTTTTTTCTTAATAAATTTTTTTCTTAAAAATTTTTTTCTTATTTTTTACTATAAAAAATTAATAAATCTATTTTTAAAAATTAAAAAAAAATTTTTTCTGAATACATTGACCCTTAATAATTTTTTTTCTTATTTTTTATTATAATAGCTTTATTTTATTTTATTTTACCCTCTTTTATTCTTTCTATTTTTTTCTCCCTTATATTCTGAGCTGTGTGGATGAAAGGCTCTTGGTGCTCCAGCCAGGCATCAGGGCTGTGCCTCTGAGGTGGGAGAGCCAACTTCAGGACACTGGTCCACAAGAGACCTACCAGCTCCATGTAATACCAAACGGCAAAAATCTCTCAGAGATCTCCATCTCAACATCAAGACCCAGCTTCACTCAATGACCAGCAAGCTACAGGGCTGGACACCCTATGCCAAACAACTAGCAAGACAGGAACACAGCCCCATCCATTAGCAGGGAGGCTGCCTAAAATCATAAGGCCACAGACACCCCAAAACACACCACCAGACGTGGACATGCCCACCAGAAAGACAAGATTCAACCTCATCCACCAGAACACAGGCAATAGTCCCCTCCACCAGGAAGCCTACACAACCCACTGAACCAACCTTACCCACTGGGGACAGATACCAAAAACAACGGGAACTACGAACCTGCAGCCTGTGAAAAGGAGACCCCAAACACAGTAAGATAAGCAAAATGAGACGACAGAAAAACACACAGCAGATGAAGGAGCAGGGTCAAAACACACCAGACCTAACAAATGAAGAGGAAATAGGTAGTCTACCTGAAAAAGAATTCAGAATAATGATAGTAAGGATGATCCAAAATCTTGGAAATAGAATAGACAAAATGCAAGAAACATTTAACAAGGATGTAGAAGAACTAAAGAGGAACCAAGCAACGATGAAAAACACAATAAATGAAATTAAAAATACTCTAGATGGGATCAATAGCAGAATAACTGAGGCAGAAGAAAGGATAAGTGACCTGGAAGATAAAATGGTGGAAATAACTACTGCAGAGCAGGATAAAGAAAAAAGAATGAAAAGAACTGAGGACAGTCTCAGAGACCTCTGGGACAACATTAAACGCACCAACATTCGAATTATAGGGGTCCCAGAAGAAGAAGAGAAAAAGAAAGGGACTGAGAAAATATTTGAAGAGATTATAGTTGAAAACTTCCCTAATATGGGAAAGGAAATAGTTAATCAAGTCCAGGAAGCACAGAGAGTCCCATACAGGATAAACCCAAAGAGAAACATGCCAAGACACATATTAATCAAACTGTCAAAAATTAAATATAAAGAAAACATATTAAGAGCAGCAAGGGAAAAACAACAAATAACACACAAGGGAATCCCCATAAGGTTAACATCTGATCTTTCAGCAGAAACTCTGCAAGCCAGAAGGGAGTGGCAGGATATACTTAAAGTGATGAAGGACAAAAACCTACAACCAAGATTACTCTACCCAGCAAGGATCTCATTCAGATGTGATGGAGAAATTAAAACCTTTACAGACAAGCAAAAGCTGAGAGAGTTCAGCACCACCAAACCAGCTTTACAACAAATGCTAAAGGAACTTCTCTAGGCAAGAAACACAAGAGAAGGAAAACACCTACAATAACAAACCCAAAACATTTAAGAAAATGGGAATAGGAACATACATATCGATAATTACTTTGAATGTAAATGGATTAAATGCTCCCACCAAAAGACACAGACTGGCTGAATGGATACAAAAACAAGACCCATATATATGCTGTCTACAAGAGACCCACTTCAGACCTAGAGACACATACAGACTGAAAGTGAGGGGATGGAAAAAGATATTCCATGCAAATGGAAATCAAAAGAAAGCTGGAGTAGCAATTCTCATATCAGACAAAATAGACTTTAAAATAAAGAATATTATAAGAGACAAGGAAGGACACTATATAATGATCAAGGGATCGATCCAAGAGGAAGGTATAACAATTGTAAATATTTATGCACCCAACATAGGAGCACCTCAATACATAAGGCAAATACTAACAGCCATAAAAGGGGAAACTGACAGCAACACAATCATAGTAGGGGACTTTAACACCCCACTTTCACCAATGGACAGATCATCCAAAATGAAAATAAATAAGGAAACACAAGCTTTAAATGATACATTAAACAAGATGGACTTAATTGATATTTATAGGACATTCCACCCAAAAACAACAGAATACACATTTTTCTCAAGTGCGCATGGAACATTCTCCAGGATAGATCATATCTTGGGTCACAAATCAAGCCTTGGTAAATTTAAGAAAACTGAAATCGTATCAAGTATATTTTCCGACCACAACGCTATGAGACTAGATATCAATTACAGGAAAAGATGTGTAAAAAATACAAACACATGGAGGCTACACAATACACTACTTCATAACGAAGTGATCACTGAAGAAATCAAAGGGGAAATCAAAAAATACCTAGAAACAAATGACAATGGAGATACGACGACCCAAAACCTATGGGACGCAGCAAAAGCAGTGCTAAGAGGGAAGTTTATAGCAATACAAGCCTACCTCAAGAAACAGGAAACATCTCGAATAAACAACCTAACCTTGCACCTAAAGCAATTAGAGAAAGAAGAACAAAAAAAACCCAAAGCTAGCAGAAGGAAAGAAATCATAAAGATCAGGTCAGAAATAAATGAAAAAGAAATGAAGGAAACAATAGCAAAAATCAATAAAACTAAAAGCTGGTTCTTTGAGAAGATAAACAAAATTGATAAACCATTAGCCAGACTCATCAAGAGAAAAAGGGAGAAGACTCAAATCAATAGAATTAGAAATGAAAAAGGAGAAGTAACCACTGACATTGCAGAAATACAAAAGATCATGAGAGATTACCACAAGCAACTCTACACCAATAAAATGGACAACCTGGAAGAAATGGACAGATTCTTAGAAATGCACAAACTGCCGAGACTGAACCAGGAAGAAATAGAAAATATGAACAGACCAATCACAAGCACTGAAATTGAAACTGTGATTAAAAACCTTCCAACAAACAAAAGCCCAGGACCAGATGGCTTCACAGGTGAATTCTATCAAACATTTAGAGAAGAGCTAACACCTATCCTTCTCAAACTCTTCCAAAATATTGCAGAGGGAGGAACACTCCCAAACTCATTCTACGAGGCCACCATCACCCTGATACCAAAACCAGACAAAGATGTCACAAAGAAAGAAAACTACAGGCCAATATCACTGATGAACATAGATGCAAAAATCCTCAACAAAATACTAGCAAACAGAATCCAACAGCACATTAAAAGGATCATACACCATGATCAAGTGGGGTTTATCCCAGGAATGCAAGGATTCTTCAATATACGTAAATCAATCAATGTGATACACCATATTAACAAATTGAAGGAGAAAAGCCATATGATCATCTCAATCGATGCAGAGAAAGCTTTCGACAAAATTCAACACCCATTTATGATAAAAGCCCTGCAGAAAGTAGGCATAGAGGGAACTTTCCTCAACATAATAAAGGCCATATATGACAAACCCACAGCCAACATTGTCCTCAATGGTGAAAAACTGAAACCATTTCCACTAAGATCAGGAACAAGACAAGGTTGCCCACTCTCACCACTATTATTCAACATAGTTTTGGAAGTGTTAGCCACAGCAATCAGAGAAGACAAAGAAATAAAAGGAATCCAAATCGGAAAAGAAGAAGTAAAGCTGTCACTGTTTGCAGATGACATGATACTATACATAGAGAATCCTAAAGATGCTACCAGAAAACTCCTAGAGCTAATCAATGAATTTGGTAAAGTAGCAGGATACAAAATTAATGCACAGAAATCTCTTGCAATTCTATACACTAATGACGAAAAATCTGAAAGTGAAATTAAGAAAACACTCCCGTTTACCATTGCAACAAAAAGAATAAAATATCTAGGAATAAACCTACCTAAGGAGACAAAAGACCTGTATGCAGAAAATTATAAGACACTGATGAAAGAAATTAAAGATGATACAAATAGATGGAAAGATATACCATGTTCCTGGATTGGAAGAATCAACATTGTGAAAATGACTCTACTACCCAAAGCAATCTACAGATTCAATGCAATCCCTATCAAACTACCACTGGCATTTTTCACAGAACTAGAACAAAAAATTTCACAATTTGTATGGAAACACAAAAGACCCCGAATAGCCAAAGCAATCTTGAGAACGAAAAATGGAGCTGGGGGAATCAGGCTCCCTGACTTCAGACTATATTACAAAGCTACAGTAATCAAGACAGTTTGGTACTGGCACAAAAACAGAAATATAGATCAATGGAACAGGATAGAAAGCCCAGAGATAAACCCACGCACATATGGTCACCTTATCTTTGATAAAGGAGGCAAGCATATACAGTGGAGAAAAGACAGCCTCTTCAATAAGTGGTGCTGGGAAAATTGGACAGATACATGTAAAAGTATGAAATTAGAACACTCCCTGACACCATGCACAAAAATAAACTCAAAATGGATTAAAGACCTAAGTGTAAGACCAGACACTATCAAACTCTTAGAGGAAAACATAGGCAGAACATTCTATGACATACATCACAGCAAGATTCTTTTTGACCCAGCTCCCAGAGAAATGGAAATAAGAACACAAATAAACAAATGGGACCTAATGAAACTTAAAAGCTTTTGCACAGCAAAGGAAACCATAAACAAGACCAAAAGACAACCATCAGAATGGGAGAGAATATTTGCAAATGAAGCAACTGACAAAGGATTAATCTCCAAGATTTACAAGCAGCTCATGCAGCTCAATAACAAAAAAACGAACAACCCAATCCAAAAATGGGCAGAAGACCTAAATAGACATTTCTCCAAAGAAGATATACAGATGGCCAACAGACACATGAAAGAATGCTCAACATCATTAATCATTAGAGAAATGCAAATCAAAACTACAATGAGATATCATCTCACACCGGTCAGAATGGCCATCATCAAAAAATCTAGAAACAATAAATGCTGGAGAGGGTGTGGAGGAAAGGGAACTCTCTTGCACTGTTGGTGGGAATGTAAATTGATACAGCCACTATGGAGAACAGTATGGAGGTTCCTTAAAAAAC
This sequence comes from Balaenoptera ricei, assembly GCF_028023285.1. Classification (NCBI taxonomy): domain Eukaryota; kingdom Metazoa; phylum Chordata; class Mammalia; order Artiodactyla; family Balaenopteridae; genus Balaenoptera; species Balaenoptera ricei. The sequence goes on from NC_082660.1 coordinate 77,681,285, forward strand.
TACAAATAGATCTACCATACGACCCAGCAATCCCACTACTGGGCATATACCCTGAGAAAACCATAGGTCAAAAAGAGTCATGTACCAAAATGTTCATTGCAGCTCTATTTACAATAGCCAGGACATGGAAGCAACCTAAATGTCCATTGACAGATGAATGGATAAAGAAGATGTGGCACATATATACAATGGAATATTACTCAGCCATAAAAAGAAATGAAATGGAAGTATTTGTAATGAGGTGGATGGAGTTAGAGTCTGTCATACAGAGTGAAGTAAGTCAGAAAGAGAAAAACAAATACAGTATGCTAACACATATATATGGAATCTAAGGGAAAAAAAAGCCATGAAGAACCTAGTGGCAAGACGGGAATAAAGACACAGACCTACTAGAGAATGGACTTGAGGATATGGGGAGGGGGTGGGGTGAGATGTGACAGGGTGAGAGAGTGTCATGGACATATATACACTACCAAATGTAAAATAGATAGCTAGTGGGAAGCAGCCGCATAGCACAGGGAGATCAGCTCGGTGCTTTGTGACCACCTAGAGGGGTGGGATGGGGAGGGTGGGAGGGAGGGAGATGCAAGAGGGAAGAGATATGGGAACATATTGTATATGTATAACTGATTAACTTTGTTATAAAGCAGAAGCTAACACACCATTGTAAGGCAAGTATACTTCAATAAAGATGTTTAAAAAAAAAAAAAGAAAAAAAAAAGTATGAAATTAGAACACTCCCTAACACCATATACAAAAATAAACACAAAATTGATTAAAGACCTAAATGTAAGGCCAGACACTATCAAACTCTTAGAGGAAAACATAGGCAGAACACTCTATGACATAAATCACAGCAAGATCCTTTTTGACCCAGCTCTTAGAGAAATGGAATTAAAAACAGAAATAAACAAATGGAACATAATGAAACTTAAAAGCTTTTGCACAGCAAAGGAAACCATAAACAAGACCAAAAGACAACCATCAGATTGGGAGAGAATATTTGCAAATGAAGCAACTGACAAAGGATTAATCTCCAAGATTTACAAGTAGCTCATGCAGCTCAATAACAAAAAAACGAACAACCCAATCCAAAAATGGGCAGAAGACCTAAATAGACATTTCTCCAAAGAAGATATACAGATGGCCAACAGACACATGAAAGAATGCTCAACATCATTAATCATTAGAGAAATGCAAATCAAAACTACAATGAGATATCATCTCACACCGGTCAGAATGGCCATCATCAAAAAATCTAGAAACAATAAATGCTGGAGAGGGTGTGGAGGAAAGGGAACTCTCTTGCACTGTTGGTGGGAATGTAAATTGATACAGCCACTATGGAGAACAGTATGGAGGTTCCTTAAAAAACTACAAATAGATCTACCATACGACCCAGCAATCCCACTACTGGGCATATACCCTGAGAAAACCATAGGTCAAAAAGACTCTTGTACCAAAATGTTCATTGCAGCTCTATTTACAATAGCCAGGACATGGAAGCAACCTAAATGTCCATCGACAGATGAATGGATAAAGAAGATGTGGCACATATATACAATGGAATATTACTCAGCCATAAAAAGAAATGAAACGGAGGTATTAGTAATGAGGTGGATTGAGTTAGAGTCTGTCATACAGAGTGAAGTAAGTCAGAAAGAGAAAAACAAATACAGTATGCTAACACATATATACGGAATCTAAGGGAAAAAAAAAGCCATGAAGAACCTAGTGGCAAGACGGGAATAAAGACACAGACCTACTAGAGAATGGACTTGAGGATATGGGGAGGGGGTGGGGTGAGATGTGACAGGGTGAGAGAGTGTCATGGACATATATACACTACCAAATGTAAAATAGATAGCTGGTGGGAAGCAGCCGCATAGCACAGGGAGATCAGCTCGGTGCTTTGTGACCACCTAGAGGGGTGGGATGGGGAGGGTGGGAGGGAGGGAGATGCAAGAGGGAAGAGATATGGGAACATATTGTATATGTATAACTGATTAACTTTGTTATAAAGCAGAAGCTAACACACCATTGTAAGGCAATTATATTTCAATAAAGATGTTTAAAAAAATAATAATAAATAAATAAATAAATAAAAGGATTTATGAAGACAGTAAAAAAAAAAAAAAAATCTACGAAAATAAAAACCCACAACGAACTAGAATTGTACCAGACAAAACTCTTACAACAAGCAAAATTTATATAGGCTGTCTTGTTACCATGGGATAAATAACTGAATTATATATTATTTTCAATAAAATGTATCTGTCATCAGCAAAAAAAAAAAAAAAAATCCTTTTTGTCCCACCTCCTAGAAAAATGGAAGTAAAAGCAAATATAAACAAATAGGACCTAATGAAATGTAATAGTTTTTGCACTGCAAAGGAAACCATAAATAAGACAAAAAGACAACCCTCAGAATGAGAGAAAATGTTTGCAAATGAAGCAACTGACAAAGGATTAATCTCCAAATTTACAAACGGCTCATGCACCTCAACATTAAAAAAAAACAAACAATCCAATTCATAAAAGGGCAGAAGACATAAATAGACATTTCTCTAAAGAAGATATATAGACAGCCAACAAACACATGAAATAATGCTCAATATCACTAATATTAGGGAAATGCAAACCAAACTACATTAAGGTATCTTGTCACAATGGTCAGAATGGCAATCAACAAAAAACCTACAAACAATAAGTGCTGGAGTGGGAGTGTAGAAAAGGGAACACTCTTGCACAGTGTGTGGGAATGTAAATTGATACAGCCACTATGGAGAACAATATGGAGGTTCCTTAAAAAACTAAAAATAGAACTACCATATGATCCCGCAATCACAGCACTGGGCATATACTCTGAGAAAACCATAATTCAAAAAAGGCATGTACCACAATGTTCACTGCAGTTCTATTTACAGTAGCCAGGCCATGGATGCAACCTAAGTGTCCATCAACAGATGAATGGATAAAGAAGATGTGGCACATATATACAATGGAATATTACTCAGACATAAAAAGAAACCAATTTGAGTTATTTGTAGAGGAAGACAACTAGAGGAAGTCTAGTTGTAAAGACAGACAAATAGACTGAAGCAATAGAGCAGAAAGCACAAAAATAAACTCTCATGGATATGGTCAAGTGATATTCTGCAAGGGTTCCAGGACCACTTATTAGAAGATGGACACATTTTACAAATGGTGTTGGAGTAACTGGATATCCACATACAAAAGAATAAAGTTGGACCATTATACCATATACAAAAACTAACCAAATGAATAAAAGATGCAAACTCAAGATCTACAAGTGTAAAATTCATAGAAGGAAACATAGGGGAAAACATTTATGATATCGAACTTACAATAATTTCTTGTATACTACACCAAAAGCACAGGTAAGAAAATAAATAATAGACAAATGGGACAACATCAAACTTAAGTTTGTGCATCAAAGACCACAATCAATAGAGTGAAAAGGTAACCTATGGAATGGGAGAAAGTATTTGCAAACATATATCTGTTAAGGGGTTGATATCCAGAATATATAAAGAACTCCTATATATCAACAATAAAAAATGAAATAACCTAATTAAAAATAGGCAAAGAACTTGAATAGACATTACTACAAAGGTGATATACAAATAGCTAGATAGCATATGAAAAGATGTCTAACATCATAGTTATCAGAGTTTTTCAAATTAATACCACAACAGACTTCCTCTCACATCAATTTGATGGATAATAAAAACAAACAAACATAGGAAACACACGGAAATAACAAGTGTAGTAAGTATATGGAAAGTTGGAGAACTTGTGCACTGCTGGTGAGATTGTAAAATGATATACCACTCTGGAAAATAAATCCTAAATATATTAAAAACATAACTACTATATAATCTAGCAATCACTCTTCTGAGTATTTATCCAAAAGAATTTAAAGCAGGGTCAAAGAGATATTTTCTTGACCATGTTCACAGCAGCACTATTCACAATTGCCAAGAGATGTAAGCAAGTCAAATGTCCATTGACTCATAAATGGATAAATAAAATGTTGTATATTCACAAAATGGAACATTATTCAGCATTATTCAACATTATTCAAATTCAGAATTTAGGGAAGTATGTTATATGTTACAACATGGATGAACCTTGAAGGGAAATAAACCAGACAAGGTCACAGGTGAATTCTCCCAAATATCTAAAGAGGAATTATTGCCAATCGTATTCAAACTCCTCCAAAAATAGATAAAGAGGGAATACTATTTAACACATTCTATGAGGCTAGAATTACTCTGATATCAATACCCAAAAAAGATAGGGCAAGAAAAAAATGGCAAAACAATATCTGTTGTAAATACAGATATAAAAATTTAATAAAATACTAGTAAATTTTATCAATTTGTCAGGGCAGCCATAACAAATACTACAGACTGAGTATATTAAGCAACATAAAGTTATTTTCTCACAGTTCTGGAGGCTAGAAGTCCAAGATCAAGGTTCTGGAAAGTTTGGTTTCTTCTAAGGGCTTGTCTCTTTGCCTTGTAGATGACCATCTTCTCTCTGTGTCTTCACATGGTCTTTCCTCTGTGTGTTATCTCTGCCCTAATTTCTTCTTATAAAAACGCCAGTCATAGTAGATTAAAGCCCATCCAATCGCCTAATTTAACCTTAGTTATCACTTTAAAAGCCTTCTTTCCAAATATAGTCGCATTCTGAGGTACTGAGGTTATGATTTCAACATATGAATTTTGAGAGGAAACAAGCCTATAACACAACCTAAATCCAACAGCACATTAAAAGATTATACATCATGGACTTCCCTGGTGGCACAGTGGTTAAGAATCCGCCTGCCAATGCAGGGGACACGGGTTCAAGCCCTGGTCTGGGAAGATCCCACATGCCGCGGAGCAACTAAGCCCATGCACCACAACTACTGAGCCTGCGCTCTAGAGCTCGTGAGCCACAACTACTGAGCCCACGTGCCACAACTACTGAAGCCCATGTGCCTAGAGCCCGTGCTCCACAACAAGAGAAGCCACCGCAATGAGAAGCCTATGCACCTCAACGAAGAGTAGCGCCCGCTCGCTGCAACTAGAGAAAGCCTACGTGCAGCAAAGAAGACCCAATGCAGCCAAAAATAAAAAAATAAATTTATTAAAAAAAGATTATACATCATGACTATGTGGAATTTATTACATGAATACAAGGTTGGCTAAACATTAAAAATCAACCAATGTAATGCATGTGATTAATAGAATCGGGGGAAATAACACACATGATCATCTAAGTATATGCAGAAAAGCATTTGTTAAAATTTAACATCTCTTCATAAAAGAACACTCAGCAAACTAGGAGTAGAAGGAAAATTTTTAAACATTATAAAGGACATTTATTAAAAACCCAAAGATAACATCACATTCTTTGATGATAGACTAAAATATTTCCCTCTAAGATTAGGAACAAGACAAGGATGCCGAATTTCATCACTTCTATTCAACTTTGTACTAGGAGTCCTAGAAAGAACAGTGACCTTTGTGATTTTTATCTTGCTGTATTCCAATCTCACTATCTCCAGTACTGCAACTGCAGGAACTGTGAAAAACAGAAGCCTAGCAGCCACTAGAGGAAGACAACAGGTTTGGAGCTCTGCCAAATGCCTCATTTTCAGAGAATTATTAATAGTTGACACCAATGAAGTCCAGATTTTTGCCTTTCTAGACAAAGACTTTAAATTAGTTATGTTAAATATGCTCATAACAAACTATTTAAAGAGATGTATGAAAATTAGGTATCACCAAAAAATACTATCAATAAAAAGATAAAAAATATGAAAAATAACCACATAGAAATCCTGGAGTTGAAAACTATAATAGTTGAAATGCAAATATTCACTTCAGGATCAACAGCAGATTTGAACTGACAGGGGAATAAATCAGTGAACTTGAAATGAGGTTAATTAGAATTATCCAGCCTGAGGAACAGACAGAAAAAATAATGAATACAGGCTCAGAGACCATGGGATACATCAATTATACCAACATATGCATTATGGAAGTCTCAGATAGAGATGAGAGGAAAAAGTATATTTGAATAAATGATGGCCAAAATCTTCTTAAATTAAATCTAAAACCTTAATTTATACATCCAAAAAAGGTAATAAATACCAAGTAGGATAAACTCAAAGAGATCTACACAAAGACACATTGTAATAAAATTACTGAAAATAAAATATTAAGAGATAATATTGAAAGTATCAAAAGATAAGTAAGCAGTCACACAAAAGGATGCTTCAATAAGATTAACAGCAGATTAGTATAACTGAATCACTTTGCTGTACACCTGAAACTAACACAACATTGAAAATCAACTATAGTCCAAAATAAAAAAAAAAAAAAAAAAAAAAACTAACAGCAGATTAGTTATTAGAAACTTGGAAGCCAGAGACAGTGGAATGACATTTAAAGTACTGAAAGAATAACTGTCATTCATGAATTCTATATATGGCAAAACTGACCTTCAAAAATGAGGGATAAATCAAGACATCCCAGATTAACAAAAGTTAATGAAGTTAACAGCCAGTAGATCTGACCTACAATAAATGCTAAAGGAAGTCCTTCAGGATGAAATGATGGGCACTCTACAGTATTTTGAATCTATAAAGAGCCTTGGAAGAGGTAACTACATAGGTAAATATAAAATATACTATAAATACATTTTTCATTCCAAAACTTTCCTTTCCTTGTTTTCTATCCGATTTACAAGATAACTTCATAAAGCAGTAATTAAAAAATGTATTGATAGGTTATAATTTATAAAGATGTAATTCATATGTCCATAACAGCTCAAAATATGGGGAAAAGGTAAAGTGATATAGTAAGAAAATTTTGGTATAATATTGAAATTAGTTGATATTAATTCAAACTAGATTATTACAAGTTAAGATATTTTTGTAATGCTTAGGGAAATCTCTAAGTAAATAACAAAACTATATCAAGAGAAATTACAAGAGAATTGAGATGAAACACTAGAAAACGTCTATTTAACACAAAAGAAGGCAGTAATGGAGCAATAGAGGAATAAAAAAGACATAAGATAAAAAGAAAACAATTATTAAATGACATGTAAAACTCCTACCTTATCAGTGTTTAAATTAAGTATAAATTAATTAAACAGTGTAATCAAAAGGAAGAAATTGGCTGTAGGATACAAAAAATAAAACATTTTAAGTATATGGTATCTGCAGGAGATATATTTATGATTCAAAACTACAAAAAGTTTGAAAGTAATACGATGGAAAATTATATACTATGCAAACAGTAACCAAAGGAGAACTGGAGTGGATAAAGTTACATTAGTCAACGCAAACTTTCAGAAAATAATTTTTACTACAGACAAAGAAGGACATCTTATAATAATAAAAGGGTCAATGCATCAGGAAAACATAAAACAATTATAAATATATATAAACCTAAGAACAGAGTGAAAAATATATGAATCATAAAATGACATGTGTTGGAGAGTGTCAGCAAAATGGTGAACTAGGAAGCCCCAAGGTCTCTTTTCCCCAGAGAAACATGAAAAAAAATGAGAAGCTGTCTGAACTTTGTAGGAGCTTGGAAATCAATCAAAAGTTTATAGAAACCAAGCAAATGCATAAGCAGGAAAAATTAATTTTCAAAATGTTAGGAAAGTTTTGTAATATTTTTACTTGCACTTGCCCACTTCCTTCCTGATGAGGCAGTGGTCTTAAGTCTTGAACAGTGGCAAGCAGGTTTTTGGTTTCTCTCCTTGAACTGTAGGTAGCAGAGCAGAACTTATTTGCAAATTATTTTGTACTTCCATTTGAATTTCACTCGGGGATACTTGAAGACTGATTTGCTCATCTATGTCAACCATAAGTTGGAATTCAGATGGTAAAAGTGGCATACTTTGCTCATTAAAGCTACAAGAGAATTATAAACCAAAATACACGAGGGGTAAGTGTTTCCAGGTGGCAACATCTAAGCCCTGAAGGAAAAGCTAGGGTGAGACTCTTTTAGAAATAAGGACTTATCAAAAGCAACCATAACAATGAATTTTAATCCCTAACTTACACTATATGTAAATTTAACTCAAAATTCAGAAAAGACTTAAACTTAAAAGCTAATACTATAAACCTGTTAGAAGAAAACTCATGAGAAAAATATATGACATTGGACTTGTGATAATACCTTGGATATGGTACCAAAATCACAAATAACAAAAAATATATACATTGGCTTTTATAAAAATTAAAAATATTTGGGCAACAAAGGACACTATCAAGAGTATGAGAAAACAATCAATAATAAGGGAGAAATATTTGTAAATCATATATCTGGTAAGAAATTAGTATCCAGAATATATGGAACTTCTACAACTTAGCAAAAAGAAAACAAGCAACACAATAAAAAATAAACCAAGGACTTTAATAGACATTTCTCCTAGGAAGATATGCAAATGGATATTACAAACATCACTAATCATTAGGGGTATGTGAAATAAAAAGCAGTGTGATACCACTTCAAACCCATTAGGATGACTATAATACATTAAAAAATGGGAAATTAACAAGTGTTGGGGAAGGTGTGGAGAAATTTTAGCCCTCGTGCATTGCTCATGGGAATGTAAAATGGCACAGCCACTGTCAGACAGAGTATGGTGGTTTCTCAAAAGGTTAAATCTAGAATATTCATATGACCTACTAATACCACTATCTACCCAAAATAATTTAAGCAGAGCTCAAACACACTTGAATACCAACGTTCATAGCATAATTATTCACAACAGCTAAAAGATAAAAACAATTCAAATGTCCATCAACAGAAGAATAGATAAACAAAATGTCGTATATACATACAATGGAATATTATTCAGTCTTAAATGGAAATGAAATTCCAATACATGTTACAACATGGAAGAACTTGAAAACATTATGCTAGCCTGAATTGGCCAGACACAAAAGGACATATGATTCAACTTATATGATTTACCTAGAATAGGCAAATTCATGAGGACTGAAAGTATAATAGAGGTTAAGAGGGGCTGGGAAGAGAGGGGGATGGTGAGTTTTTTTAAATGGATACAGTGTTTTATTGGTCATGTTCAAAAAGCTATGGATTTAATGTTACTCAATTGTACACTTTAAAATGGGTAAAATGACAAAATTTATAGTACTACAGTTAAAAAATAGGGACAAAATATATGGGGAGAAATATAAAATCCAGCTATAATAGTATATGGGTAATTCAATATGCAATATTTAATATTGCATAGAAAAATTATGTTAGGCAGAAGGGCAACAAGGAAATAGAAGAATATTACCACATTATAAACAAACTAGACATATCAGTGTTGCCATATGGAGTTTATAATGCCATTTTATATATTGTGATACTAAAGGAAGTTGTATTATTTTTAATTAAATTAGTAGAATAATTTATATTTCAAAATTCTGCATTTTAAATGTGGACACTGGCTGTTTGAAAAATAAAATACAGAATACAGGTTTTTTTTAAACATCTTTATTGGAGTAAAATTGCTTTACAAAGGTTTGTTACTTTCTGCATTATAACAAAGTGAATCAGCTATACATATACATATATCCCTATATCTCCTCCCTCTTGTGTCTACCTCCCTCCCTCCCTATCCCACTCCTCTACATGGTCGCAAAGCACCAAGCTGATCTCCCTGTGCGATGCAGCTGTTTCCCACTAGCTATCTATTTTACATTTGGTAGTATATATAAGTCCATGCCACTCTCTCACTTTGTCCCAGCTTACCCTTGCCCCTCTCCATGTCCTCAAGTCCATTCTCTATGTCTACGTCTTTATTCCTGTCCTGCCCCTAGGTTCTTCATAACCATTTTTCTTTCTCAGATTCCATATATATGCGTTAGCATATGGTATTTGCTTTTCTCTTTCTCACTTACTTCACTCTGTATGACAGACTCTAGGTCCATCAACTTCAGTACAAATAACTCAATTTCGTTTCTTTCTATGGCTGAGTAATATTCCACTCTATACATGTGCTATATTTTCTTTATCCATTCATCTGTCAAAGGACACTTAGGTTGCTTCCATGTCCTGGCTATTGTAAATAGAGCTACAATGAACACTGTGGTACATGACCCATTCTGAAGTATGGTTTTCTCAGGGTATATGCCCAGTAGTGGGAATGCTAGGTGGTTTCGTAGTTCTATATCTAGTTTTTTAAGGAACCTCCATACTGTTCTCCATAGTGGCTGTATCAATTTACATTCCCACCAACAGTGAAAGAGTGTTCCCTTTATTCCACACACTCTCCAGCATTTATTGTTTCTAGATTTTTTGATGATGGCCATTCTGACCGGTGTGAGATGATATCTCATTGTAGTTTTGATTTGCATTTCTCTAATGATTAATGATGTTGAGCATTCTTTCATGTGTTTGTTGGCAAGCTGTATATCTTCTTTGAAGAAATGTCTATTTAGGTCTTCTGCCCATTTTTGGATTGGGTTGTTTGTTTTTCTGTTACTGAGCTGCATGAGCTGCTTGTAAATTTTGGAGATTAATCCTTTGTCAGTTGCTTCATTTGCAAATATTTTCCCCCATTCTAAGAGTTGTCTTTTGGTCTTGTTTATGGTTTCCTTTGCTGTGCAAAAGCTTTTAAGTTTCATTATGTTCCATTTGTTTATTTCTGTTTTTAATTCCATTTCTCTAAGAGCTGGGTCAAAAAGGATCTTGCTGTGATTTATGTCATAGAGTGTTCTGCCTATGTTTTCCTCTAAGAGTTTGATAGTGTCTGGCCTTACATTTAGGTCTTTAATCAATTTTGTGTTTATTTTTGTATATGGTGTTAGGGAGTGTTCTAATTTCATACTTTTTTTTTTCTTTTTTTTTTTTTAAACATCTTTATTGAAGTATACTTGCCTTACAATGGTGTGTTAGCTTCTGCTTTATAACAAAGTTAATCAGTTATACATATACAATATGTTCCCATATCTCTTCCCTCTTGCATCTCCCTCCCTCCCACCCTCCCCATCCCACCCCTCTAGGTGGTCACAAAGCACCGAGCTGATCTCCCTGTGCTATGCGGCTGCTTCCCACCAGCTATCTATTTTACATTTGGTAGTGTATATATGTCCATGACACTCTCTCACCCTGTCACATCTCACCCCACCCCCTCCCCATATCCTCAAGTCCATTCTCTAGTAGGTCTGTGTCTTTATTCCCGTCTTGCCACTAGGTTCTTCATGGCTTTTTTTTTCCCTTAGATTCCGTATATATGTGTTAGCATACTGTATTTGTTTTTCTCTTTCTGACTTACTTCACTCTGTATGACAGACTCTAACTCAACCCACCTCATTACTAATACCTCCGTTTCATTTCTTTTTATGGCTGAGTAATATTCCATTGTATATATGTGCCACATCTTCTTTATCCATTCATCTGTCGATGGACATTTAGGTTGCTTCCATGTCCTGGCTATTGTAAATAGAGCTGCAATGAACATTTTGGTACAAGAGTCTTTTTGACCTATGGTTTTCTCAGGGTATATGCCCAGTAGTGGGATTGCTGGGTCGTATGGTAGATCTATTTGTAGTTTTTTAAGGAACCTCCATACTGTTCTCCATAGTGGCTGTATCAATTTACATTCCCACCAACAGTGCAAGAGAGTTCCCTTTCCTCCACACCCTCTCCAGCATTTATTGTTTCTAGATTTTTTGATGATGGCCATTCTGACCGGTGTGAGATGATATCTCATTGTAGTTTTGATTTGCATTTCTCTAATGATTAATGATGTTGAGCATTCTTTCATGTGTCTGTTGGCCATCTGTATATCTTCTTTGGAGAAATGTCTATTTAGGTCTTCTGCCCATTTTTGGATTGGGTTGTTCGTTTTTTTGTTATTGAGCTGCATGAGCTGCTTGTAAATCTTGGAGATTAATCCTTTGTCAGTTGCTTCATTTGCAAATATTCTCTCCCATTCTGATGGTTGTCTTTTGGTCTTGTTTATGGTTTCCTTTGCTGTGCAAAAGCTTTTAAGTTTCATTAGGTCCCATTTGTTTATTTGTGTTCTTATTTCCATTTCTCTGGGAGCTGGGTCAAAAAGAATCTTGCTGTGATGTATGTCATAGAATGTTCTGCCTATGTTTTCCTCTAAGAGTTTGATAGTGTCTGGTCTTACACTTAGGTCTTTAATCCATTTTGAGTTTATTTTTGTGCATGGTGTCAGGGAGTGTTCTAATTTCATACTTTTACATGTATCTGTCCAATTTTCCCAGCACCACTTATTGAAGAGGCTGTCTTTTCTCCACTGTATATGCTTGCCTCCTTTATCAAAGATAAGGTGACCATATGTGCGTGGGTTTATCTCTGGGCTTTCTATCCTGTTCCATTGATCTATATTTCTGTTTTTGTGCCAGTACCAAACTGTCTTGATTACTGTAGCTTTGTAATATAGTCTGAAATCAGGGAGCCTGATTCCCCCAGCTCCATTTTTCGTTCTCAAGATTGCTTTGGCTATTCGGGGTCTTTTGTGTTTCCATACAAATTGTGAAATTTTTTGTTCTAGTTCTGTGAAAAATGCCAGTGGTAGTTTGATAGGGATTGCATTGAATCTGTAGATTGCTTTGGGTAGTAGAGTCATTTTCACAATGTTGATTCTTCCAATCCAGGAACATGGTATATCTTTCCATCTATTTGTATCATCTTTAATTTCTTTCATCAGTGTCTTATAATTTTCTGCATACAGGTCTTTTGTCTCCTTAGGTAGGTTTATTCCTAGATATTTTATTCTTTTTGTTGCAATGGTAAACGGGAGTGTTTTCTTAATTTCACTTTCAGATTTTTCGTCATTAGTGTATAGAAATGCAAGAGATTTCTGTGCATTAATTTTGTATCCTGCTACTTTACCAAATTCATTGATTAGCTCTAGGAGTTTTCTGGTAGCATCTTTAGGATTCTCTATGTATAGTATCATGTCATCTGCAAACAGTGACAGCTTTACTTCTTCTTTTCCGATTTGGATTCCTTTTATTTCTTTGTCTTCTCTGATTGCTGTGGCTAACACTTCCAAAACTATGTTGAATAATAGTGGTGAGAGTGGGCAACCTTGTCTTGTTCCTGATCTTAGTGGAAATGGTTTCAGTTTTTCACCATTGAGGACAATGTTGGCTGTGGGTTTGTCATATATGGCCTTTATTATGTTGAGGAAAGTTCCCTCTATGCCTACTTTCTGCAGGGCTTTTATCATAAATGGGTGTTGAATTTTGTCGAAAGCTTTCTCTGCATCGATTGAGGTGATCATATGGCTTTTCTCCTTCAATTTGTTAATATGGTGTATCACATTGATTGATTTACGTATATTGAAGAATCCTTGCATTCCTGGGATAAACCCCACTTGATCATGGTGTATGATCCTTTTAATGTGCTGTTGGATTCTGTTTGCTAGTATTTTGTTGAGGATTTTTGCATCTATGTTCATCAGTGATATTGGCCTGTAGTTTTCTTTCTTTGTGACATCTTTGTCTGGTTTTGGTATCAGGGTGATGGTGGCCTCGTAGAATGAGTTTGGGAGTGTTCCTCCCTCTGCAATATTTTGGAAGAGTTTGAGAAGGATAGGTGTTAGCTCTTCTCTAAATGTTTGATAGAATTCACCTGTGAAGCCATCTGGTCCTGGGCTTTTGTTTGTTGGAAGGTTTTTAATCACAGTTTCAATTTCAGTGCTTGTGATTGGTCTGTTCATATTTTCTATTTCTTCCTGGTTCAGTCTCGGCAGTTTGTGCATTTCTAAGAATCTGTCCATTTCTTCCAGGTTGTCCATTTTATTGGTGTAGAGTTGCTTGTGGTAATCTCTCATGATCTTTTGTATTTCTGCAATGTCAGTGGTTACTTCTCCTTTTTCATTTCTAATTCTATTGATTTGAGTCTTCTCCCTTTTTCTCTTGATGAGTCTGGCTAATGGTTTATCAATTTTGTTTATCTTCTCAAAGAACCAGCTTTTAGTTTTATTGATTTTTGCTATTGTTTCCTTCATTTCTTTTTCATTTATTTCTGACCTGATCTTTATGATTTCTTTCCTTCTGCTAGCTTTGGGTTTTTTTTGTTCTTCTTTCTCTAATTGCTTTAGGTGCAAGGTTAGGTTGTTTATTCGAGATGTTTCCTGTTTCTTGAGGTAGGCTTGTATTGCTATAAACTTCCCTCTTAGCACTGCTTTTGCTGCGTCCCATAGGTTTTGGGTCGTCGTATCTCCATTGTCATTTGTTTCTAGGTATTTTTTGATTTCCCCTTTGATTTCTTCAGTGATCACTTCGTTATGAAGTAGTGTATTGTGTAGCCTCCATGTGTTTGTATTTTTTACACATCTTTTCCTGTAATTGATATCTAGTCTCATAGCATTGTGGTCGGAAAAGATACTTGATACGATTTCAGTTTTCTTAAATTTACCAAGGCTTGATTTGTGACCCAAGATATGATCTCTCCTGAAGAATGTTCCATGTGCACTTGAGAAAAATGTGTATTCTGTTGTTTTTGGGTGGAATGTCCTATAAATATCAATTAAGTCCATCTTGTTTAATGTATCATTTAAAGCTTGTGTTTCCTTATTTATTTTCATTTTGGATGATCTGTCCATTGGTGAAAGTGGGGTGTTAAAGTCCCCTACTATGATTGTGTTGCTGTCAGTTTCCCCTTTTATGGCTGTTAGTATTTGCCTTATGTATTGAGGTGCTCCTATGTTGGGTGCATAAATATTTACAATTGTTATACCTTCCTCTTGGATCGATCCCTTGATCATTATATAGTGTCCTTCTTTGTCTCTTATAATATTCTTTATTTTAAAGTCTATTTTGTCTGATATGAGAATTGCTACTCCAGTTTTCTTTTGATTTCCATTTGCATGGAATATCTTTTTCCATCCCCTCACTTTCAGTCTGTATGTGTCTCTAGGTCTGAAGTGGGTCTCTTGTAGACAGCATATATATGGGTCTTGTTTTTGTATCCATTCAGCCAGTCTGTGTCTTTTGGTGGGAGCATTTAATCCATTTACATTCAAAGTAATTATCGATATGTATGTTCCTATTCCCATTTTCTTAAATGTTTTGGGTTTGTTATTGTAGGTGTTTTCCTTCTCTTGTGTTTCTTGCCTAGAGAAGTTCCTTTAGCATTTGTTGTAAAGCTGGTTTGGTAGTGCTGAACTCTCTCAGCTTTTGCTTGTCTGTAAAGGTTTTAATTTCTCCATCACATCTGAATGAGATCCTTGCTGGGTAGAGTAATCTTGGTTGTAGGTTTTTGTCCTTCATCACTTTAAGTATATCCTGCCACTCCCTTCTGGCTTGCAGAGTTTCTGCTGAAAGATCAGATGTTAACCTTATGGGGATTCCCTTGTGTGTTATTTGTTGTTTTTCCCTTGCTGCTCTTAATATGTTTTCTTTATATTTAATTTTTGACAGTTTGATTAATATGTGTCTTGGCATGTTTCTCTTTGGGTTTATCCTGTATGGGACGCTCTGTGCTTCCTGGACTTGATTAACTATTTCCTTTCCCATATTAGGGAAGTTTTCAACTATAATCTCTTCAAATATTTTCTCAGTCCCTTTCTTTTTCTCTTCTTCTTCTGGGACCCCTATAATTCGAATGTTGGTGCGTTTAATGTTGTCCCAGAGGTCTCTGAGACTGTCCTCAGTTCTTTTCATTCTTTTTTCTTTATCCTGCTCTGCAGTAGTTATTTCCACCATTTTATCTTCCAGGTCACTTATCCTTTCTTCTGCCTCAGTTATTCTGCTATTGATCCCATCTAGAGTATTTTTAATTTCATTTATTGTGTTTTTCATCGTTGCTTGGTTCCTCTTTAGTTCTTCTACGTCCTTGTTAAATGTTTCTTGCATTTTGTCTATTCTATTTCCAAGATTTTGGATCATCCTTACTATCATTATTCTGAATTCTTTTTCAGGTAGACTACCTATTTCCTCTTCATTTGTTAGGTCTGGTGTGTTTTGACCCTGCTCCTTCATCTGCTGTGTGTTTTTCTGTCGTCTCATTTTGCTTATCTTACTGTGTTTGGGGTCTCCTTTTCACAGGCTGCAGGTTCGTAGTTCCCGTTGTTTTTGGTATCTGTCCCCAGTGGGTAAGGTTGGTTCAGTGGGTTGTGTAGGCTTCCTGGTGGAGGGGACTATTGCCTGTGTTCTGGTGGATGAGGTTGAATCTTGTCTTTCTGGTGGGCACGTCCACGTATGGTGGTGTGTTTTGGGGTGTCTGTGGCCTTATGATTTTAGGCAGCCTCCCTGCTAATGGATGGGGCTGTGTTCCTGTCTTGCTAGTTGTTTGGCATAGGGTGTCCAGCACTGTAGCTTGCTGGTCGTTGAGTGAAGCTGGGTCTTGATGTTGAGATGGAGATCTCTGAGAGATTTTTGCCATTTGGTATTACGTGGAGCTGGTAGGTCTCTTGTGGACCAGTGTCCTGAAGTTGGCTCTCCCACCTCAGAGGCACAGCCCTGATGCCTGGCTGGAGCACCAAGAGCCTTTCATCCACACAGCTCAGAATATAAGGGAGGAAAAAAATAGAAAGATAAAAAGAGGATAAAATAAAATAAAATAAAGCTATTATAATAAAAAATAAGAAAAAAAATTATTAAGAGTAAATGTATTCAGAAAAATTTTTTTTAATTTTTAGAAATAGATTTATTAATTTTTTATAGTAAAAAATAAGAAAAAGATTTTTAAGAAAAAAATTTATTTAGAAAAAAAAATTTAATTTTTTAAAATAAAAAATATGAAAAAACTTATTAAAATTTTTTTTAATGTCTAAAAATAGAAAATACAGAAAAAAATATTAAGAAAGCATATATTAGGGAAAAAAAATTTTTTTTAAGTAAAAAAAACAAACAAACAAAAAAAAAAAAACAAAAAATAGACAGACCTAACCCTAGGACTGATGGTGAAAGCAAAGCTATACAGACAAAATCTCACCCAGAAGCATACACATATACACTCACAAAAAAAAAGGAAAAGGGGAAATTAATATATCCTGCTCCTAAAGTCCACCTTTTGAATTTGGGATGTTTCGTTGTCTATTCAGGTATTCAACAGATGCAGGCACATCAAGTTGTTTGTGGAGCTTTAATCCGCTGCTTCTGAGGCTGCTGGGGGAGATTTCCCTTTCTCTTCTTTGTTCGTACAGCTCCCAGCGTTCAGCTTTGGATTTGGACCCGCCTCTGCATGTACGTCGCCTGAGGGCGTCCGTTCCCCGCCCAGACAGAACGGGGTTAAAGGAGCAGCTGCTTCGGGGGCTCTGGCTCACTCAGGCCGGGGGAGGGAGCGGTACGGAGGAGGCGGGGTGAGCCTGCGGCGTCAGAGGTGTCCTGACGTTGCAGCAGCCTGAGGCGCACCGTGTGTTCTCCTGGGGAAGTTGTCCCTGGATCACGGGAGACTGGCAGTGGCGAGCTGCACCGGCTCCCGGGAGGGGCGGTGTGGAGAGTGACCTGGGCTCACACACAGGCTTCTTGGTGGTGGCAGCAGCAGCCTTAGCGTTTCCTACCAGTCTCTGGGGTCCGCGCTGTTAGCCGCGGCTCGCGCCCGCCTCTGGAGTTCGTCTAGGCGGCCCTCTAAATCCCCCTCCTTGCGCGCCGCAAAACAAAGAGGCAAGAAAAAGTCTCTTGCCTCTTCGGCGGCTGCAGACCTCCTCTCCAGCTCCTTCCCGGCTCGCCGCGGCACGCCAACCCCTTCAGGCTGTGTTCACGCCGCCAACCCCAGTCCTCTCCCTGTGATCCGACCGAAGCCCGCACCTCAGCTCCCAGCCCCGCCTGCCCCAGCGGGTGAGCAGACAAGCCTCTCGGGCTGGTGAGCGCTGCTCGGCGCTGAGCCTCTGTGCGGGAATCTCTCCGTTTTTCCCTCTGCGCCCCTGTTGCTGTGGGATCCGCGCTGATAGCCGCGCGGCTCGCACACGTCTCTGGATTTCGTTTAGGCAGCGCTCTGAATCCCCTCTCCTTGCACGCCGCGAAACAAAGAGGCAAGAAAAAGTCTCTTGCCTCTTCGGCAGCTGCAGACATTTTCCCGGACTCCCTCCCGGCTAGCACCAAAGCCCGAGCCTCAGCTCCCAGCCTCCGCCCGCCCCGGCGAGTGAGCAGACAAGCCTCTTGGGCTGGTGAGTGCTGGTTGGTGCCGAGCCTCTGTGCGGGAGTCTTTCCGCTTTGCCCTCCGCACCCCTGTGGCTGCGCTCTCCTCCGTGGCTCCGAAGCTTCCCCCCTCTGCCACCCGCAGTCTCTGCCCACAAAGGGGCTTCCTAGTGCCTGGAAACCTTTCCTCCTTCACAGCTCCCTCCCACTGGCGCAGGTCCCGTCCCTATTCTTTTGTCTCTGTTATTTCTTTTTTCTTTTACCCTACCCAAGTACGTGGGGATTTTCTTGCCTTTTGGGAGGTCTGACGTCTTATGCCAGCATTCAGTGGGTGTTCTGTAGAAGCAGTTCCACGTGTAGATGTATTTCTGCTGTATCTGTGGGAAGGAAGGTGATCTCCGCGTCTTACTCTTCCGCCATCTTGCCCCCTCCTTCTAATTTCATACTTTTACATGTAGCTGTCTAGTTTTCCCAGCACCACCTATTGAAGAGGCTGTCATTTGCAGAAGCCATTCTTGTTCTTTCCCCCACCCCATCCTGAATCAAGTCCAGGAAGGACAGAGAGCTCCATACAGGATAAATCTAAGGAGAAACACACAAAGACACATATTAATCAAATTACCAAATATTAAATACAAAGAAAAATATTAATTAATTAAATATTAATTAATTAAATATTATTAATATTCAATAATAATTTATTATAATATTAATAATATTAATATTATTGATAATATTAAATTATTAATTAATTAATTAATCTTTGGAATCCCCAAAGATTAAGAGCTGATCTTTCAGTAGAAACTCTGCAAGCCAGAAGGGAGTGGCAGGACATATTTAAAGTGATGAAAGGGAAAAACTTACAACCAAGTTTACTTTACCCAGCAAGGATCTCATTCAGATTCAACAGAGAAATTAAAACCTTTACAGAAAAGCAAAAGCTAAGAGAATTCAGCACCACCAAACCAGCTTTACAACAAATGCCAAAGGAATTTATCTAGGCAGAAAAGACAAGACAAGGAAAAGACCTATAATAACAAAACCAAAACAATTAAGAAAATGGTAATAGGAGCATGCATATCGATAATTACCTTAAATGTAAATGGATTAAATGCTCCAACAAAAAGACATAGACTGGCTGAATGGATACAAAAACAAGACCCTTATATATGCTGTCTACAAGAGATCCACTTCAGACCTAGGGACACCTACAGACTGAAACTGAGGGGATGGAAAAAGATATTCCATGCAAATGGAAATCAAAAGAAAGCTGGTGTGGCAATTCTCATATCAGACAAAATAGACTTTAAAATAGAGACTATTACAAGAGACAAAGAAGGACACTACGTAATGATCAAGGGATCAATCCAAGAAGAAGATATAGGTATTGTAAATATTTATGCACCCAACATAGGAGCACCTCCATACATAAGGCAAATGCTAACAGCCATAAAATGGAAAATCGACAGTAACACAATCATAGTAGGCGACTTTAACACCCCACTTTCACCAATGGACATATCATCCAAAATGAAATGAATGAAAATAAATTCGGAAACGGAAGCTTTAAATCTTATATTAAACAAGATGGACTTAATTGATATTTATACGACATTCCATCCAAAAGCAACAGAATACACTTTCTTCTCAAGTGGTCATGGAACATTCTCCAGGATAGATCATATCTTAGGTCACAAAGCAAGCCTTCGTAAATTTAAGAAAATTGAAATCCTATTTAAGTATCTTTTCCGACCACAATGCTATGATACTACATATAAATTACAGGAAAAGATCTGTAAAAAATACAAACACATGGAGGCTAAGCAATACACTATTTAATAACGAAGTGATCATTGAAGATATCAAAGGGGAAATCAAAAAATACCTAGAAATAAATGACAGTGGAGACACTATGACCCAAAACCTATGGGATGCAGCAAAAGCAGTTCTAAGAGGGAAGTTTATAACAATACAATCCTACCTTAAGGAACAGGAAACATCTCAAATAAACAACCTAACCTTGCACCTAAAGCAATTAGAGAGAGAAGAACAAAAAACCCCCAAAATTAGCAGAAGGAAAGAAATCATAAAGATCAGATCAGAAATAAATGAAAAAGAAATGAATGAAACTATAGCAAAGATCAATAAAACTAAAAGCTGGTTCTTTGAGAAGATAAAGAAAATTGATAAACCATTAGCCAGATTCATCAAGAAAAAAGGGAAAAGACTCAAATCTATAAAATTAGAAATGAAAAAAAGAGAAGTAAAAACTGACACTGCAGAAATACAAACGATCATGAGAGATTACTACAAGCAACTCTATGCCAATAAAATGCACAACCTGGAATAAATGGACAAATTCTTAGAAATGCACAACCTGTTGACACTGAACCAGGAAGAAATAGAAAATATGAACAGACCAATCACAAGCACTGAAATTGAAACTGTGATTAAAAATCTTCCAACAAAAGCGCAGGACCAGATGGCTTTACAGGTGAATTCTATCAAACACTTAGAGAAGAGCTAACACTTATCCTTCTCAAACTCTTCCAAAATATTGCAGAGGGAGGAACACTCTCCAACTCATTCTACGAGGCCACAATGACCCTGATACTAAAACCAGACAAAGATGTCACAAAGAAAGAAAACTACAGGACAATATCACTGATGAACATAGATGCAAAAATCCTCAACAAAATACTAGCAAACAGAATCCAACAGCATATTAAAAGGATCATACTCCATGATCAAGTGGGGTTTATTCCAGGAATGCAAGGATTCTTCAGTATATGCAAATCAAACAATATGATACACCATATTAACAAATTGAAGGAGAAAAACCATATGATCATCTCAATCGATGCAGAGAAAGGTTATGACAAAATTCAAAACCCATTTAATGTAAAAGCACTGTAGAATGTAGGCACAGAGGGAACTTTCCTCAACATAATAAAGACCATATATGACAAACCCACAGCCAACATTGTCCTCAATGGTGAAAAACTGAAACGATTTTCACTAAGATCAGGAGCAAGACAAGGTTGCCAACTCTCAACACTATTATTCAACATAGTTTTGGAAGTTTTAGCCACAGCAATCAGAGAAGAAAAAGAAATAAAAGGAATCCAAGTCGGAAAAGAAGAAGTAAAGCCATCACTGTTTGCAGATCACATGATACTATACATAGAGAATCCTAAAGACGCTACCAGAAAACTACTAGAGCTAATCAATGAATTTGGTAAAGTAGCAGGATACAAAATTAATGCACAGAAATCTCTTACATTCCTATACACTAATGATGAAAAATCTGAAAGTGAAATTAAGAAAACATTCCCATTTACCATTGCAACAAAAAGAATAAAATATCTAGGAATAAACCTATCTAAGGAGACAAAAGACCTGTACGCAGAAAATTATAAGACACTGATGAAAGAAATTAAAGATGATACAAATAGATGGAGAGATATACCATGTTCTTGGATTGGAAGAATCAACCTTGTGAAAATGACTCTACTAGCCAAAGCAATCTACAGATTCAATGCAATCCCTATCAAACTACCACAGGCATTTTTCACAGAACTGGAACAAAGCATTTCACAATTTGTATGGAAACACAGAAGACCCCGAATAGCCAAAGCAATCTTGAGAACGAAAAACGGAGCTGGAGGAATCAGGCTCCCTGACTTCAGACTATACTACAAAGCTACAGTCATCAAGACAGTATGGTACTGGCACAAAAACAGAAATATAGATCAATGGAACAGGAAAGAAAGCTCAGAGATAAACCCACACACATATGGTCACCTTATCTTTGATAAAGGAGGCAAGCATATACAGTGGAGAAAAGACAGCCTCTTCAATAAGTGGTGCAGGGAAAATTGGACAGGTACATGTAAAAGTATGAAATTAGAACACTCCCTAACACCACACACAAAAATAAAGTCAAAATGGATTAAAGACCTAAATGTAAGGCCAGACACTATCAAACTCTTAGAGGAAAACATAGGCAGAACACTCTATGACATAAATCACAGCAAGATCCTTTTTGACCCAACTCCTAGAAAAATGGAAATAAAAACACAAATAAACAAATGGGACCTAATGAAACCTAAAGGCTTTTGCACAGCAAAGGAAACCATAAACAAGACCAAAAGACAACCCTCAGAATGGGAGAAAATATTTGCAAATGAAGCAACTGACAAAGGATTAATCTCCAAAATTTACAAGCAGCTCATGCAGCTCAGTAACAGAAAAACAAACAACCCAATCCAAAAATGGGCAGAAGACCTAAATAAACATTTCTCCAAAGAAGATATACAGATTGCCAGCAAACACATGAAAGAATGCTCAACATCATTAATCATTAGAGAAATGCAAATCAAAACTACAATGAGATATCATCTCACACCAGTCAGAATGGCCATGATCAAAAAATCTAGAAACAATAAATGCTGGAGAGGGTGTGGAGAAAAGGGAACCTTCCTGCCCTCTTGGTGAGAATGTAAATCGCTACAACCACTACGTAGAACAGTATGAAGATTCCTTATAAAACTAAAATTAGAGGTACCATACGACCCAGCAATCCCACTACTGGGCATATACCCTGAGAAAACCATAATTCAAAAAGAGTCATGTACAAAATGTTCATTGCAGCTCTATTTACAATAGCCAGGACATGGAAGCAACATAAGTGTCCATCATTGGATGAATGGATAAAGAAGATGTGGCACATATATACAATGGAATATTACTCAGTCATAAGAATAATCGAAATGGAGTTATTTGTAGTAAGGTGGATGGAGTTAGAGTCTGTCATACAGAGTGAAGTAAGTTAGAAAGAGAAAAACAAATATAGTCTGCTAACACATATATATGGAACCTAAGGGAAAAAAAAAGATCATGAAGAAGCTAGTGGTAAGACGGGAATAAAGACACAGACCTACTAGAGAATGGACTTGAGGATATGGGGAGGGGGAAGGGTAAGCTGTGACAAAGTGAGAGAGTGGCATGGACATATATACACTACCAAACGTAAAATAAATAGCTAGTGGGAAGCAACCGCATAGAACAGGGTGATCAGCTCGGTGCTTTGTAACCACCTAGAGGGGTGGGTTAGGGAGGGTGGGAGGGAGAGAGATGTAAGAGGGAATAGATATGGGAACATATGTATATGTATAACTGATTTACTTTGTTATAAAGCAGAAACTAACACACCATTGTAAAGCAATTATACTCCAATAAAGATGTTAAAAAAAAGAAAGAACACCTGGAAATTTTCTTAATGGTCTATATTTAGAAAAGGCAACTGGCTCTCTTCTTTGTCATTTGAATGTTTACTAAGCCATTACAACTTCCTTTATAGATAAAAATATGATTTAAGTGCCAAGTCTATATCCTCATGCCATAGAACACCTCACTTAAGATGTGAAAAACAAGGGCTTCCCTGGTGGTGCAATGGTTGTTAATCTGCCTGTCAATGCAAGGGACATGGCTTCAAGCCCTGGTCCGGGAAGATCCTACATGCCACGGAGCAACTAAGCCTGTGTGCCACAACTACTGAGGCTGTACTCTAAAGCCCATGAGCCACAACACTGAGCCTACGTGCCACAACTACTGAAGCCCGCAGACCTAGAGCCCTTTCTCCGCAACAAGTCAAGCCACCACAATGAGAAGCCCATGCACACAATGAAGAGTAGCCCCTGCTCGCCGCAACTAGAGAGAGCCCACGTGCAGCAACAAAGACCCAATGCAGCCAAAAATAAAGTAAAAAAATAAAAAGATGTGAAAAACAGTGATGTATAGTGGGATGGTCAAAAAGTTCATTCAGGTTTTCTAAAACCTGTTTTTGGCCAATCCTATATATGTATATATATATATATAAAACCTGGCAAACCGGAACGAACTTTTTGGCCAACCCACTATATATCACTTTTTTTTTGGCCAACACACTATATATTATTTTATACATATATACATGTATGGCAACAAAATGGAAGATATGGAGGAAAGGACTTGCCTCATATAACAATTCAGAAGGACCCCAAAAAGTCCTATTTGCCTAAAAATCCACTTTTTTCCACTGTGCTAAGTTTGACATAAGAGTTATTACTTTTAAGGAAGTATTCTCTGTTTACATGAAATACCTTGATAGGAACTTTATATTATTGTCAATCAGTTACAGTTTGGTATCATTAGTGTGCCAGTACCTTTCTATTTAACCACTGGCTAAGATCAGTGCAAGTGCTTAGGAAATGAAGCAAATGTGGTAAACATGCAGAGAATACACCACAACACTCCTGTTTTTCTCTTTGATTTGTAATAGTAGAGCTTTATAATACTCTCTCCACTCCCAGATCTATCACTTCTTTGTTTTTTTTTTTTTAATTTATTTATTTATTTTTACAAGAGATAAATAGACTGACACCAAGCATTGTACATGGATGACCACAACAAAAGCAACAATGATTGCAATTACCAAACATGAAACACACTCATACTGTGTCATAACATTGACATTCAGTCCAGTAATCCTCCACTGTAACAGCTCCTTTACTTTGCAGTGAAAATTGATTTGTATATTCTTTGCCTCTGAGTCCTTGTGGGATTTTTTTTTTTTTAATTCAGACAGAAAGTCACAAAAATTATACTCATCCTCATCAGTTCACTCAGTCCCATGTAATTAATTTTTTTTTCATCTTGATCTTTTGTTAGCACTTTTATGAGTTCATCAGTTTTTCATTAGAGTTCTGAAAATGCTTATTCATTCAGTTCAGCAGTACAGTCAGTTAACAGAAACCTGTACTTGTCAGAGTCTTTTCCATGAATTTCTTGAAGATGAAAGCCTTTTATAGGAACATATTTGCAAAAGCATCAGAGTACACCGAGAACTGTCTGTAAATGACAAAAGACCTAAAAATGACCACTGTTAAAGATTTGATGAAAGTTCATAATAATGCAGTTGACAAGAAAATTAGTTATTTCTGAGATATACATTTTAAAGTAATAACTAGGATTATTACTTACAACATTATACCAGAACATATAAGATTTTTAGAAATTTCATGTAATGTCTTAAACATTTATATTAACATATTTCCATACATATTTCCATACAAATACAAATATAAGATTTTTAGAAATTTCATATAATGTCTTAAACATTTATATTAACATATTTCCATACATATTTCCATACAAATACAAATATAAGATTTTTAGAAATTTCATGTAATGTCTGAAACATTTATATTAACATATTTCCATACAAATAACCCAATGAAAGTTTAGTATTAGTTGTTTTGTTTGTTGGTTTTTTTATACTGCAGGTTCTTATTAGGTTTTTTTATACTGCAGGTTCTTATTATTACATGTATACACTGATGTGTATAAAATTGATGCCTAATAAGAACCTGCAGTAATAAGAATCTATCACTTCTTTGTAACAGTAATTTTCAATTGGTAGACAGCAACACCTCTTGGGAAGTTTGTTAAAAGGTATTTTGATATACAGTAAGAACTGAGAATTACTGTTCTAACAGCTTCCTTGAGTATATCTTCTTACTTAGGAGTCATTTATCTTATAGACTTGGATAATCACTAAGGACAAAAGAGGAGTAAACCAATATGTGATGTAGGTGATCACTTTGCCTCAAGAGTAGTTGGCATTTTGGATATTCCAGTCCAATAAGTGAAATCCATCTTCTTGGGCCAACGTTTCCACTCAAGAGTAATTTCTCTAAGGTCTTTTTATTAACACATTAAAATAAAATACATTAGTTCCCCCTTATCCACTGGAGATATATTACAAGACCCCTAATGGATGCTTGAAACCATGGATAGTACAAAACCCTTTATATAGTACGTGGTTTCCTATATATACATACCTATGATAAAGTTTGATTTATAAGTTAGGCAGAGTAAGGGATAAAAAATAATAACAAATAATAAAATAGAACAACTATAACAATATACTGTAATAAAAGTTATGTGAATGTGGTCTCTCTCTCTCTCAAAATATTATATTGTATTGTTCTCACCCATCTTCTGATTATGATGTGAGATGAAGTGAGGTGAATGATGTAGGAATTTTGAGGTAGTGTTAGGCTACTATTTACCTTCTGATGAATCAGGAGGATCATTTGCTTTGGGTGATCCTGGATCATCTAGCCATGACGATGTCGATGGTTGGAAGTAAGGAGTAGAGGATGTGGATGACTGGGTATCTCAGGCAGGAAGGAGCAGGGCAGTGTGAGATTTTATCACACTACTCAGAACAGCATTCAATTTAAAATTTATGAATAGTTTATTTCTGGAATTTCCTATTTAGTATTTTTGAAACATGTTTGGCCATGGGGAACTGAAACTGTGGAAAGGGAAACTTCGATTATGAAGGACTACTGTATATACATATACATTAAGATTAAGATGAATATTGTTTACTTCACAATCTTAGGAAAAATTAGTTCATGCTCAGATTTTGGCTAATCGATTTCTTGAAAAGATCATACACAAATCATATGTATATCCTTAGTTTTTTGGACTGTACCATATACTTCTACAGCTTTTGTAGCTAAACAGCTGAGTATTTTGCTGGTCATAGACATGGTGAAAATATAAGATAAATGAAGAAGGCGAGACTCCATAGTAATAGGAACTTTTTTAGTTCAAAGTGATAGATCTGGTTATAGCTTATCCGTTCAAACATTGGCAAAGTCCAGGAATATCTCACTTCAGGAAATATTTGATCCAGGTTTTCAAACATACAATAAATATTTTCTCTGTTTCTTTCAAGGCTAATCTGTCCTCTGTGCTATCTTCACTGTCAGACTGATTATTTCCAGAAAATGACAACATGTTTCCCAGCATCTCCAGACATATTTTACTAGCTCAGGAGACCATTGGAAAGTGAACTTTCTTTTTCCAGTAACTCAAGCAAATATTACAGAATTAATTCTGATGAGATAAACTTGAATCATGTGCTTATCCCTAGTCCAATTATTGTGCCAAAAGGATAGAATATGAATATTTCCTGGGTCTGGTTCATGTGCTACACTTGTACCTAGAGAGATCAATAATATTAGCTAAAACGACATTGACAATACCTATGTGTTAATTAATCACTGTTCTACAATCTTTACAGATATTAACTAATTTAATCCCTATGACAACCCTATGGAGAGTGGGAAACTATTATTATTCCCATTTTATAGGGTTACGGAATTGATAAAGGGGTTAAGTAAATTGTTTACAGTTACATAGATGTGAAGTGATAAAGCAAGTATTCGAACATGGGATGTGTTGAAACAATGTTAGAACTTAACCAATACACTATATGGAAGAGGTAGATGAAAGGCCATGAAAAAATTAGCCTGTTGTTACTAAAAGAAGGGTCAATGAAAGGTAAGAATAAGTTATATCCATTCTATGGGATAGTGAAAGAAGAGCATTAAAATTAGTGAGTCAAGGGTAAAGAAAAAGCAGAATAATTTTTTGGTTCACAGAAGATTTCTGTCTTTACTTTTGACATTTGTACTTTCTTGTGCAGATTGTTTCCTAAAACCAATATCTTTACCATTCTAGCACTTTAGATTGTGCATCCATGTATCTGTTCATTGTCTGTCTTCCACGATAGAATATAAGTTCCATGAACGCTGCTTTTTTTGGGGTTGGGGTGTGCACCGCACAGCTTGTGGGATCTTAGTTCCCCAACCAGGATGGAACCTTGGTAGTGAAAGTGTGGAGTCCTAACCACTGGACCTCCAGGGAATTCCCTACCATTCTATTTTTAATAGAAGTTTTATTTAATCTACCTTAATATCCAACATTCATACCACATAAATACTCCATTTTACTTGAGAAGAACTCTTTCTCTCTCCTTCACTGTAAAGAATAGTGGGTAAATATCACAAAAGCTTTTTTGGAACCAAGTAGTTCATGGACAATTGTACTCTAGGAACCAATGTTCATTTGAGTCTATTTCTTAAATTATTAATTAAAATCTATTGTTTTGTCACAGGTGTGTATGTTTATCTCAAGGATTCTTTCCCTGTAGAGAAATGGTGCCAAGAAAGTTAAATTGGAAAATAATTCCATCCAAAAATTTGTCCTAATTATTATCAATCAGAAACAGGAAATACAGCAACAGCAGATATATTGTTTTAGAAAACAAAGTCACTGAATGAGAATTTTAACATGGCTTCCTGAATACTTTCTATCAACTCACTTCCCATCCCCCCAACACATGTACAGACATCCACTAATTTAGTTATGCCTGTTTGTTTGTTTATTTTTCCTTTTGCATATTGTGTAAAGAGCTTTACATTTACATTTTACATTTTCCTCTCAACCCCTTAGAGGAAAATGTCGTTGGCATTCATACAAGTGTTTGGTATTTCAAAGTCTCCAGATCCAAACAGGTAGCAAACAGAAAGCAAGAATGGAACAGTCCCTTTCAATTTGAGCAGAATCTCATAGACTTAGGATCTGGAAAATGGCAGGTGCTTATCAGCACCATTATCTCCTATCAGGAAGTGAAAAAAATACTCTAATTTGTATTGGAGAGGAAAATTAGACCCAAATTAATCACTTAAGTTGTAATATGTTCAATTTTAATTTTCTATTTCAAAACAAAACAAAATAAAAAATACCTCAAATTTTTAAAGACTAAGCAATTCAACTTTTAACAATCCAACACTTCTGCAAAGATGGGGCCATCAGAAACTTTGCACCTACAAAAGGAATTTTTGAATAGTTCTCAGTACTCATTGAGAAGGAAGAACAACTCCTCAAGTGCTTCAATGGTATCCCATTTCCTCTTGTATTCTGAAGTATACTGCAAAGAGTTTGAAGTTAAGGACTGTATTTTATTTATCTTTAATCCCTGGGTATGACATAAAGCCTAGTAAATAGTAGTCACTCAATGGATACTTGAGTGAATCAAACAATTTTAGAAATGAAAGAAGATTATCTACTCTAAAAGGTTTACAAAGATTCATACAAATGATATGTAATAATTACGAAACATAGTACTGTGGCAAAAACTAGTTACACTTTGTTTTCAACTGACATAGATTTTTCATTGCCATGGTATGGTTTTCCAACTTTCTGGTACTTTAAATAAGGTATTTTTATTGATCACTATTTATGGATATAAATACAAAAGTTGAGGAGGGACATTTGCTACCCTGCCCTAAAAATTTCAGAGAAGGGAGGTAACTTTTTCTTTGTTCCACACGACAGATTAGTATTGGAGTGAAAACTTTCAGTCTCTCTCTCTCCCTCACTTACTTCTCCCTATGGTAGGACAAGACATTTGTGCAATCTGGAACAAAAATACGTATTAGGACATACTGCTCAGGAAACAGAATCTTGATATTGAAAAGTCAGTGTATTCTCTCTTTGACTGTCTTATCCTCTTTGTTCTATGGGTGAATGTATTTGTCAGGTGGGTGATTTTTCAGGCAACTGCTTTGCAGATTCTAATCTCTTTATAGGTAGTTGTGAGAATCCATAATTGTCTCTAGACTTAAAGATATCCTCCAACACTATTTTCTAGAATAATAAAAATGATATATTGATCCTCATATGTTCTTTCTCAAATGGCTGGAATTCAGAAAGGGGTTACCCAAATTTTCGATAGTACTAAGAATATTTAAACTTTGAAACTTAGAAAAGTTAGTGTCATGATTGATGACTGTTATTTTTTTACAATTAATTAATCATTTGGGATTGATAATTTTCTATCCAGAAATATTTTAAAAATATTCTGATGATATATTTTGTACTCTTTCAGGATTCAAAGGGTACTTCAGGAAGTGACAGCACAGAAAGTGATAGAGTAAGAATCTTGTTAAATTCCCTTCCATAAAAGCACTAAGAAAATTGGAAAATAATAATCACAATTAACTTTCTGAGGACACTAGAAATTAACCAAAGTCTTGGAGTATTCTGGAAAGCATTTATTCAAGAAAAAAGTTCAATCTTGGTAAGAACAGCAGCCTATGTCGTGTTTTAAATTGTCTTATTTTCATTGATTTTTCTTCAGCTCCATGGTGGTCTTAAAAACCAACAGCCTACAATCATGGTAAAAATCAGCAGCTTGGTAGTCACTGGAGGGAGCAGAACTAGGTTGGAGATACATTAAAGCCCCATTCTCAGAGAATTACCATTATTTGACCTATCAGGTAGCCCCCTGGAAGACCCCACTTTCAAGACTGCATTTATTTTATCTGAGTTGGAAAGAGCCATTCCAAGTATGCTTATCCCTATCATTGAAGGTAGGTAAAGAAATAACAAGTTGTGATGACTCAAGACAGATTAGAAACAAAATAAGCTGATAGAAACATGGGGGAACATGAATCCATTTATTTTTCTTTTTCTAGTTGAGACCTTATTTTGTTTGAGCAGTTTTAGCTTTACAGAAAAAAATTAAGATAAAAATACAGAGAGTTCTACTCTACTCCTTATCCCCAAATTTCCCCTCTTATTAACATCTTACATTAGCGTGGTATATTTGTTACAATTGATGAGCCAATATTGATACGGTGTTAACTAAAGTCCATAGTTTACAGTAGAGTTCACTCTTGGTGCTGTATATTTTATGGGTTTTGACAAAAGTAAATGACAGGTATCCACCATTACAATATCATACAGAATAATAACTTCACTGCCCTAAAAATTCCTTGTGTTCCAACTATTCATTCTTCTATCATGAAGAAACCCTGACAACCATGGATATTTTTACTGTTGCCATGGTTTTGCCTATTCCAGAATGTCATACAGTTGGATCCATATAGAATGCAACCTTTTCAATATTGGCTTCTTTCACTTAGCAATATGCATTTAAGGTTCCTCTATGTCCTTTTGTGGCTTGATAGCTTATTTATTTTTATTACTGAATAATATTCCATTGTATTAATATGCCATAGTTTGTTTATCTGTCTACCTTAAAGGACGTTTTGGTTGCTTCCAAGTTTTGGCAATTATAAATAAAAATGCTATGAACATTTGTGTGTAGGTTTTTGTGTAGATTTAAGTTTTTATTTCATTTTGGTAAATTTCAAGGGTCATTGCTGCTGGATTGCATGATAAGAATATGTTTAGTTTTGTAAACTGCCTCTGATGATTAATTTTATGTGTAAAATTTATGGGACACATTGTGCCCAGATATTTGGTCAAACGTTATTCTAGATATGTCTATGAGTATGTTTCTAGATGAATATAACATTTGCTTCTGTAAACTGAGTAGAGCAGATTATTCTCCTTAATGTGGATGGACCTTATCCAAACAGGATGGCCTAAATAGAACCAAAAGCCTGAATAAAAAGAAACTCTTTCTGCCTGACTGTTTTCAAGCTAGGACATCAGTTTTTTTCTTGCCTTCAGATATAAACTGAAACATGAGCTCTTCCTGGATAGCCAGACTGCCAATCTTCATGATGGAAACACACCATCAGCTTTCCTGGTTGTCAGGTCTTTAGACTTGGACTTGGGAGTATATCATAGGTTATCCTGGGTCAGGGCTTGTCAGTCTCCATAATTGTGTAATCCAATTCCTTATTATAAATCTATTACACACACACACACACACACACACATGTATCCTATTGGTTCTGTTCTTTGGAGAACTCTAATACAATACCAAATTGTCTTCCAAAGTGGTTGTACCATTTTGCATTCCTACCACTATGAATAAGAATTCTTGCTGCTCCACGTTCTTACCAGCATTTGATGTTGTCAGTATTTGGGATTTTTGCCATTCTAATATCTATGTAGTGCTATCTTATCTTTGTTTTAATTCACAATTCCTTACTAAAAACTCTAAATGTTTATATTAGAGAAGAAGAAGGATGCAAAGTAAGTAACCTAACCTTTCTCCTTAAGAAAATGGAAAAAGAATAACAGACTGAACCCAATGCATGCAGAATAAAGAAAAATCATAAAGAGCAGAAATAAAGTATATAATTAGAAAAACAATAGAAAAATCTAATGAAAACTAAAGTTGGCTCTGAAAAG
Organism: Balaenoptera ricei; assembly: GCF_028023285.1. Taxonomy (NCBI): domain Eukaryota; kingdom Metazoa; phylum Chordata; class Mammalia; order Artiodactyla; family Balaenopteridae; genus Balaenoptera; species Balaenoptera ricei. Next base: position 77,713,416 of record NC_082660.1, read on the forward strand.
ATTAACAATACGCACCAACTTTCAGCTAGACTAACCAAGAACAAAGGCTCAAATTACTAAAATATAGAATAAAAAGAGGGGGCATTACTATCAATCCTATAGAAATAAAAAAGGATTATAAGGGAATAATCTGAACAATTTAATGCCAAGATATTAGATAATCTAGATGTAATGTGCATATTCCCAGAAAGACACTAACTATTGAAATTCACTTAAGAAGCAACAGAAAATCTGAAAAAAAGCAAAAATAAGCAAGGAGATTTATTTAGGGGAAAAAACAAAACTTCCCACAAAAAAAGTCCAGAACCATACAGCATCACTGGTGAATTCTTTCAAATATTTAAGGAAGAGTTAACAGAAATCCATCACAAACTCTTCCAAAAATAAATGCTCTGTAACACATTATTTGAGGTCAGTATCTTCTATACCAAAACCAGACAATGACATCGCAAGAAAAACAATGGCAGACCAATATCCTTTATGAATATAAAAACAAATATCCTTTTCTCCACACCCTCTCCAGCATTTATTGTTTCTAGATTTTTTGATAATGGCCATTCTGACTGGTGTGAGATGATATCTCATTATAGTTTTGATTTGTATTTCTCTAATGATTAATGATGTTGAGCATTCTTTCATGTGTTTGTTGGCAATCTGTATATCTTCTTTGGAGAAATGTCTATTTAGGTCTTTTGCCCATTTTTGGATTGGGTTGTTTGTGTTTTTGCTATTGAGCTGCATGAGCTGCTTGTAAATTTTGGAGATTAATCCTTTGTCAGTTGCTTCATTTGCAAATATTTTCTCCCATTCTGAGGGTTGTCTTTTGGTCTTGTTTATGGTTTCCTTTGCTCTGCAAAAGCTTTTAAGTTTCATTAGGTCCCATTTGTTTATTTGTGTTTTTATTTCCATTTCTCTAGGAGCTGGGTAAAAAAGGATCTTGCTGTGATTTACGTCATAGAGTGTTCTGCCTATGTTTTCCTCTAAGAGTTTGGTAGTGTCTGGCCTTACATTTAGGTCTTTAATCCATTTTGACTTTATTTTTGTGTGTGGTGTTAGGGAGTGTTCTAATTTCATTATTTTACATGTAGCTGTCCAGTTTTCCCAGCACCACTTATTGAAAAGGCTCTCTTTTCTCCACTGTATATTCTTGCCTCCTTTATCAAAGATAAGTTGACCATATGTGCATGGGTTTATCTCTGGGCTTTCTATACTGTTCCATTGATCTATATTTCTGTGTTTGTGCCAGTACCATACTGTCTTGATTACTGTAGCTTTGTAGTATAGTCTGAAGTCTGTAGTATAGTCTGTAGTATAGTATTACTGTAGCTTTGTAGTATAGTCTGTAGTATAGTCTGTTTCCTCCAGCTCCGTTTTTCGTTCTCAAGATTGCTTTGGCTATTCGGGGTCTTCTGTGTTTCCATACAAATTGTGAAATGTTTTGTTCCAGTTCTGTGAAAAATGCCAGTGGTAGTTTGGTAGGGATTGCATTGAATCTGTAGATTGCTTTGGCTAGTAGAGTCATTTTCACAATATTGATTCTTCCAATCCAAGAACATGGTATATCTCTCCATCTATTTGTATCATCTTTAATTTCTTTCATCAGTGTCTTATATTTTTCTGTATACAGGTCTTTTGTTTCCTTAGGTAGGTTTATTCCTAGATATTTTATTCTTTTTGTTGCAATGGTAAATGGGAGTGTTTTCTTAATTTCACTTTCAGATTTTTCATCATTAGCGTATAGGAATGCCAGAGATTTCTGTGCATTAATTTTGTATCCTGCACTTTACCAAATTCATTGATTAGCTCTGGTAGTTTTCTGGTAGCATCTTTAGGATTCTCTATGTATACTCTTGTACTGTTGCTGTGAATGTAAATTGATACAGCCACTATGGAGAACAGTATGGAGGTTCCTTAAAAAACTAAAAATAGAACTACCATATGACCCAGCAATCCCACTGCTGGGCATATACCCTGAGAAAACCATAATTCAAAAATAATAGTCATATACCAAAATGTTCATCGCAGCTCTACTTACAATAGCCAGGACATGGAAGCAACCTAAGTGTCCATCATTGGATGAATGGATAAAGAAGATGTGGCATATATATACAATGGAATATTACTCAGCCATAAAAAGAAATGAAATTGAGTTATTTGTAGTGAGGTGGATGGGCCTAGAGTCTGTCATACAGAATGAAGTAAATCGTGAAGTAAGTCAGAAAGAGAAAAACAAATACCATATGCTAACACATATATATGGAATCTAAGGGGAAAAAAGTACTTGAAGAAGCTAGGGGTAAGATGGGAATAAAGACACAGACCTACTAGAGAATGGACTTGAGGATATGGGGAGGGGGAAGGGTAAGCTGTGACAAAGTGAAAGAGTGGCATGGACGTATATACACTACCAAGTGTAAAATAGATAGCTAGTGGGAAGCAGCCACATAGCACAGGGAGATCAGCTAGGTGGTTTGTGACCACCTAGAGGGGTGGGATAGGGAGGTTGGGAGGGAGGGAGATGCAAGAGAGATGAGATATGGGAACATATGTATAGGTATAGCTGATTCACTTTGTTATAAAGTGAAAACTAACACACCATTGTAAAGCAATTATACTCCAATAAAGATGTTTAAAAACAACAAACGAAAAACAAATATACTTTATATAATAGATAAAGGATTACACAACATGACCAACTGGAATTCACTCACTGGACAATGTTCAACACAGTTTTATGATAAAAAACAGTCAACAAACTAGGGATAGAATGAAATTTCCTCACTGTTAAAGTGCAGTTGTAAAAACAACCCTGAGCTAATGTTATACTTTATGGTGAAAATTGAAAACTTTCCAGATAAGTTAAGCAATAAGAAAAAAATGTCTAGTGTCACATTTCTATATAATCTTGAATGCAGGTTCTAGGTGGGGTAATTAGGCAGGAAAAATAAAGACATTCAGATTGGAAAAAAGACACAAAACTATTTTTTTCTCCATTTGCAAATGACATGATTTTGTGTACTGAATAGCTTAAAGCATCCAGAAAAAAAGAAAAAAAAATACTAGAAGAAATAGTAAAGACTTCAGCGAGATTATAAGATAAAGGGTGCATGCACAAAAGACAATTTTATTTCTACACACTACCAAGGAAAATCTGAAAATAAGATCAATAAAATATTCCACTTACAGTAGTATCGAAAATAGCAAAACCCATAGTTGTAAATTTAACCAAGGAAGTGTAACACCTGTACACTGAAAACTACAAAAAAAGTTGAAAATAATTAAAGACCTAAATAAATGAAAAAGAATCCCTTGTTCATGAATTGGAAGACTTAATATTGTTAAGATCACAATATTTTCTAAGTTGATCTCCAGATTTAGTGCAAGTTTTATCTAATGTCCAACTGCCATTTCTGAAAAAAATGGAAAAACAGATTCAAAAATTGATATAGAAATGCAAGTCACTCAGAATAGACATAACAATCTTAAAAAAAAGAAAAAAAACAGTAGGAGGACTCGTTTTTACCAATTTCAAAATTTACCATAAACAAATGGCAATCAAGACAATGTTGTTCTGGCATAAGGATAAACGTATAGGTCACTGGAATAGAATTAGGGGTTCAGAAATAAAACCATGTGTCTACCAATTTTCAAGAAGGGTATCAAGACAATTCTATAGAGAAAAATCATTTTATTAAAAAATAAATATTACTGGGATAATTGTACATTAACATACAAAAGAACAGAATTGGACTTTTACCTCAGGCAATACACAGAAATTAACTCAAAATAATCAAAGACCTAAATGTAAGAACTAAAACTATAAAACTCCTAGAAGAAAACATAGGGATAATTATTTGTGACCCTGGATTGAGGAATACTTTTTTATATATAATATGGAAAGTACAAGCAACAAGAGAAGAAGTATATAAATAGACATTGTCACGTTAAAAACTTTTGTTATTTCAAAAGCTTCCATCAAGAAAGTGAAAAGACAATTCACAAAATAGAAGAAAAATTTTGCAAATCATACATCTGATAAGTGACATTCCTAGAATATATAAAAAAACTATTACTTAATAATAAGACCAATGACACAACTGAAAATGGAGAAAGAAGGAAAAACAAAACCCAAAATTATTAGAAGGAAATAAATCATGAATAACATCGGAGAAATAAATGAAATAGAGACTACAAAACCCTTTAGAAGATCAATGAAACTAAAAGCTGGTTCTTTGATAAGATGAACAAAATTGATAAAACTTTAGCCAGACTCATCAAGAAAAAAAAAGGGGAGAGTGCCCAAATCAATAAAATCAGAAAAGAAAACAGAAGTTACAACTGTCACCATAGAAATACAAAGAATCATGAGATTATTACAAACAGCTATATTCCAAAACAATGGACAATCTAGAAGAAGTGGACAAATTCTTAGAAATGAAAAATCTCCCCAAACTGAAGCAATGAATAGAAAATATGAACAGACCAATTACCAGTAATGAAATTGAATCAGTAATTTAAAAACTCCCAACAAACAAAATTTCAGGACTAGAATGCTTCACAGGTGAATTCTACCAAACATTTAGAGAAGAGTTAACACCTATCCTTCTCAAACTACTGCAAAATATTGCAGAGGAAAGGACACTCTTGAATTCATTCTTTGAGACCAGCATCACCAAAACCAGACAACGATTTCACAAAAAAAGAAAACTAGAGACCAATATCACTGATGAAAAAAAGATGCTAAAATCCTCAACAAAATATTAGCAAACCAAATCCAAAAATGTATTAAAATGATCATACACCATGATCAAATGGGATTTATTCCAGGGATGCAAGAATTTTTCAGTATCTGCAAATCAATCAATTTGATACACTACATTAACAAACTGAGGAACAAAAAGCATATGATCATCTCAATAGATGCAGAAAAAACTTTTGACAAAATTCAACGTCCATTTACAATAAAAAAAAAACACCTCCCCAGAAAGTGGGCAAGAAGGAACATACCTCAACATAATAAAGGCCATATATGACTCACTCACAGCTAACATCATACTCAATGTTGAAAAACTGAAAGCATTTCCTCTAAGATCAGGAACATGAAAAGCATGCCACTCTCACCACTTTTATTTAACATAGTATTGGAAATCCTAGCCACAGGAATCAGAGAAGAAAAGAAAATAAAGAAGTTAAAATTCGCAGAGAAGTAGTAAAACTGTCACTGTTTGCAGATGACATGATACTATACATAGAAAATCCTAAAGAAGCCACCAGAAATGTACTAGTGCTCATCAATGAAATCAGTAAAGTTGTAGGACATAAAATTAATATACATAAATATGTTGGATTTCTATACACTAACAATTAACTATCAGAGAAATTAAGGAAATAATCCTATTTACCATTGCATCAAAAAGAATAAAATACCTAGGAATAAACCTCCCTAAGGAGGTAAAAGACCTGTACTCAGAAAACTATAAGACAGTAATGAAAGAAACTGAGGTCAATAAAAAAATAGATGGAAAAATATACCATGTTCTTGGATTTGTAAGAATTAATATTGTTAAAATGGCCATACCACCCAAGGCAATCTACAGATTTAGTGCAATCCCTAACAAAATACCAATGTCATTTTTCACACAACTAGAACAAATAATTTTAAAACGTGTATGGAAACAGAAAAGATCCCAAATAGCCAGAATAATCTTGAGAAAGAAGAACAGAGCTGAAGGAATCACGTTTCCTAACTACAGACTACACTATAAAGCTAGAGTAATCAAAACAGCATGGTACCAGCACAAAAAAACAGACACATACATCAGTGGAACAGAAGAGGGACCCCAGAAATAAACCACACACCTATGGTCAATTAATCTACAACAAAGGAGGCAAGAATATACAATGCAGAAAAGGCAGTCTTTTCAATAAGTAGTGCTGGGGAAACTGTACAGCTACATGTAAAAGAATGACATTAGAACATTATCTAACACCGTATACAAAAATAAACTCAAAATGGATTAAAGACCTAAATGTAAGACTGGAAACCATTAATGTCCTAAAGGAAAACATAGAACACTCTTTGACATAAATTGTAACAATATTTTTTTGGATCTGTCTCATAAAGCAAAGGAAATAAAAGCAAAAATAAGCAAACTGGACCTAATTAAACTTAATAGCTTTTGCACAGCAAACGAGACCATTGACAAAATGAAAAGACAACCTATGGAATGGGAGAAAGCCTTTTCACATGATATAATGAATGAGGGTTTAATATCCAAAATATATGAACAACTCATACAACTCAACATCAAAAAAACAAACAACCCAATTACAAAATGGGCAGAAGATCTGAATAGACATTTTTCCAAAGTGGAAATGTAGATGGTCAACAGGTAGATGAAAAGATGCTCAACATTGCCAATCATCAGGGAAATGCAAATCAAAACAACAATGAGATATCACCTTACATCTGTCAGAGTGGCTGTCATCAAAAAGAACACAAATAACAAATGTTGGTGATAATGTGGAGAAAAGGGAACCATCATACACTCTTGGTGGGAATGTAAATTGGTGCAGCCACTGTGGAAAACAGTATTGAGGTTTCTCAATAAACTAAAAATAGTACTAACATATGACGCAGCAATTCCACTCCTGGGTATATATCTGAAAAAAAAAAAAAAAAACAGAAATACTAATTTCAAAAGATACACGCACCACAATGTTAATAGCAGCATTGTTTAGAAATGCCAAGGTATGGAAGCAACCTAAGTGTCCATCAAGTGTCATTCTTGATGACATTTTATTCATATATATATATGTAAGAATGTCACCTGTGTCATTTATATATATATATGAATATAAAGGAGTATAATGGAATACTACTCAGCCATAAAAAAGAACACAATGTTGTCATCTGCAATAACATGGATGGACTTGGGGGTATTATGCTAAGTGAAATAAGTCAGACAGAGAAAGACAAATAATTTATGATATCATATGATATACGTGGAATCTAAAAACTACAGCAAACTGGTGAATATAACAAAAAAGAAGCAGAGTCACAGATATAGAGAACAAACTAGTAGTTACCAGTGAGGAGAGGAAAGGGGGAAGGGCAATATAGGGGTAGGTGATCAAGAGGTACAAGTTATTACATATAAAATAAGCTACTAGGATATACTGTACAACACAAGGGATATAGCCAATATTTTATAATATCTATAAGTGGAGTATAACCTTTAAAAATTGTGAATCACTATATTGTATACCTGTAACTTTTACAATGTTGTACATCACCTATACATCAATAAAATTTTTTGGATAAAAAACCATGAAAGAATGTTTAGCTATTTTACATTATTTTAAAAATGGAGAAAGGTTCTGAATAGAGAATTCTCCAAAGAAGATATGCAAATATCCAAGGAGCCCAAGCAAAGATGTTCACCATTTTTAGCCATCAGGGAAAAGTAAATCAAAACTACAATCAAATATCACTTCACATCCACTAAGATGACTATAACTAAAAAGTCCAGTATTAACTAGTGTTGGTATGTATATGGGGAAATTGGAACCCTCATACTTTGCTGTTGGAATGGAAAATGCTACAGCTGCTTTATATAATATCTGACAGTTCCTCAAATGGTTAAACATAGAGTTACCATGTGAATTACTGAATTCCACTCCTAGGTCTATACCCTGAAAAAATGAAAACATATGTCCACACAAAAACTTGTCATCAATGTTCGTAAAAGGCCAAAAATGGAAATAACTTAAATGTCCATCAGCTGATGAATGGACAAATAAAATGTTTACCAATACAATGGAATAATATTCAGTAATTTAAAAAATGAAACACTGATTGAAGCTACAGTACAGATGACCTTTGAGACCATTATGTTAACCAAAAAAAAGGCAGTCATGAAACAGCACATATTGTAGAATTTCATATACATGAAATGTTCAGAATTGGAAAATGTGTACAGATAGAAAGTAGATTATTGGTTGCTTAGGGCTGGAAGTGGGGAGAATGGAGCAGTAGGGGGGTGATAGCTAAGGGGTTTGCAAATTCTTTGTGGGATAATAAAAATGTTCTAAAATTGATTGTGGTAATGGATGTACAAGTCTGTGAATATACTGAAAGCCACTGAATTTTACACTTAAATGGGTGAATTTTATGGTATACGATTTATATCTCAATAAACACAGCCCTCTGAAGCTCATACTCACACTAGAAATAAGGTCTTACTTATCCTAGGAATAAGATCTTACTGTGGTGCATACTTAGATAAATTCTTACCATATTTTAGAAACTTTTTTCTATGTCTGATACATTTTCATAGGCTACTGAAAACTCTATTGGCACTAGGGATGGGAAAGTGCTGATGATGCATACTGAGAAAAGCAGGCTTAGCTGTGGTCAAGATGGGGTTTTGGAGCCAGGCTAACTTTAGCTGAAATCCCATCTCTGCCACTAACCAAGTATGGCCTTGGACAGTTTACTAAATTGCCTTGTATCTCAGTTTCCTCATCTCTAAAATGGGGAAAATATCATTTTCCTCACAGATTTGTTATCAGAATTAAATGAAATAATTAATAATTATAAAAAAACATAAATACTTAATTTGACACCACTGCCATCACCATGATTATAATTTAAATGTGCCTATAAAGATTATAGACCATTTGGATATGTTCCAGATATGTGAGATGGTCATTCTAGGCAGAGAGAACCATCTGAGGAAAGGCATGGATGTAAACAGCATGAGACATATTTGCAGAACTGGATATAGTGTATGTTGTGTGCAGAGGAAAAACTGAACAAATTGGCTGGTTCCAGATTTTGGGAGGAAAAGAGTGTCAAGCTAAAGGAACTCTGAAACAGCAGTGCAGAGATAATTGTTTATTCAACCTTGAACTCTTGGAAACTAGACCTAACAACTTTGATAAAGAAGAACAAAATTGGAGGACTGATATTACTTGACTTCAAAATGTATGAAGTTGCATTAATCGTGATGGTGTGTTAATTGTGTTAGATACATAGATCAATGGAATAGATGAGAGCATTCAGAAAAAGGGCCACACATATATGACCAATTGGGTTTTGACAAAGGCCTGAAGGCAATTCAATGGAGAATGCATAGTCTTTTCAACAAATGGTATTACAACAATCAGATATGTATATGTGAAAAAATGAACTACAATCCACGCTTCACCCCATATACAAAAATTAAGTTGAAATAGATCATAGACAAACATTATAAATGTAAAATTGTAAAAATTCTAGAAGAAAGCAAGGAAAAAAGTCTTGGTTACCTTCAGTTAGGGCAATACTTTTTAGATACATCCACAAAAGCATGATCCATAAATATCAAAATTAATATATTGGACTTTATAAAAATAAAAACTCTGCTCTTCAAAAATACTGTTAAGGGAAGGAAAAGACAAGCTATATATCGGGAAAAATATTTTCAAATCACATATCTGATTAAAGACTGGTATCAAATATGTATAAAAATAAAGGAGGGGAACTTAAATGGGAAAATAATTTGAAAAAGAATAGATACATGTATATGTATAACTCAATCACTTTGCTGTACACCTGAAACTAACACAACATTGTTAATCAACTATACTCCAATATAAAATAAAAAGTTAAAAAAATAAAAATAATAAAAGAGGGGCAAAATATTTGAACAGACACTTCACCAGAGAAGATATACTGATAGCAAACAAGAACATAAAAAGATGTGCAACATCAGTAGTCATTATAGAGATACTACTATACATCTGTTAGACTGGCTAAAATTGAAAACAAGATCATCCTAAGTGTTGATGAAGATTAGAAGTAGCTGAGAGCAGATCAAAATGGTGGAGGAGTAGGACATGGAGCTCACCTCCCCACAGATACATCAAAAATACATCTGCATGTGGAACAGCTCTCACAGAACATCTACTGAACACTAGCAGAAGACCTCAAACCTCCAAAAGGGCAAGAAAAACTCCACATAAATGGGTAGGACAAAATAAAAAAGAAAAAGAAATAGGGGAAAGGAATCAGGACAGGGCCTGCCCCCCTTCAGAGGGGGGCTGTGAAAGAGGAAAGGTTTCCACACTTGGGTAAGTCACCTCACTGGTGAGAAGATCAGCCAGGACAGAGGGGGGCTCTTCAGAGCCTTGGAGGAGAGTGTAGCAACAGGTTTATGAAGGGCAAAGCAGAGAGAGACCTACACAAACGATTGGTGCCAACTGGCACTCCCCAGCCTTTGACGTTCATCTGTTGGGGCGTGTGGGGCTGGTTGCTGAGGCTCAGGCTTTGGACATCAGATCTTGGGGAGAGGACTGGGGTTGGCTGCTCAAAGACAGCCTGAGGGGGCTAAGGTGTGGTGTGCCACAACCAAAGGAGTTTGGGAAGAAGCCTGGGCCCACCAGAGAGGCAAGGTGCCATTGTTGGGGGCAAGCCAGCCTACCAGAGTTATGGGGGCAGGCGCAAGATGCTGCTGCCTTCTTGGATTCCAGAGGCAGACGCAGACGAGACCACTGTCACCACCGAGGGTCCTGTGAGTGGCTGCAGGTCATTGCCCCACATTCTCGGGAGTGTTTGTAGCCCACCAATGCCAAGAGTCTTGCAACCTGGCACCAACCACTGCCCCCACCACTCAGGGGTTTCTTGCATGACCTGCTGCCACTGCCAAGGGTCACGTGACCTGGTGCCCACTGCTGCACCTGCCTCCCCATGAGTACATGCAGCCAGCTGCCTCAGCCAATGGACCCGCAACCTGGAGCCAACCACTACACCCTCCTTACTGGGAGTGTGTGCACTGACCATGCACCTGCACATACCCTATCAAGGGAATAACGGCCAGCACACCCTGAGGAAAGAGATAGCAAGCATCGAAACCAAAAACAGCACTCATGCCAAAAAAAAAAAATGTTAAACCCACACAAGCTATGCAGGGACACTATATAAATAGCCTTCCAACACTACAGTATATATTTGTTTCTCCTAAACACACAGAGTAAGAGAAATAAGCAAAATGAAGAAACAGAGGAACAACTCTCAGCTAAAAGACCAAGAGAATTCCCCTGAAGGAAAAAACAATGAAACAGACTTCTTCAGTCTAACAGACATCATGTTCACAAAGGAGGTAATGAAAATACTGTAGGAATTAAGAAAGGCTATCAACAGAAATGCAGATTACTGTAAAAAAGAGCTAGAATCTATAAGGAGGAGTCAAGAAAAATTTAAAAAGTCATTTGCTGAGACAAAAGCGGAGCACAAGGCAATGAATAGCATAATGAATAATGCAGAAGAAAGAATAAATGACCTGGAAGATAGAATAATGGAAATTACCCAATCAAAACAGCAGACAGCAAGCCAAATGAAAAAAAAAAAAAACAAATAAAAAAACAACAAAAAAGAAAGCAATATAAGAGACATATGGGATAATATAAAGAGGACCAATCTATGCATAATAGGGATTCCAGGAGAAGAAATAGTAAAGGGGATTGGAAATATATTTGAAGAAATTATGGCTGAAAACTTCCCAAACCTAAAGAAAGAAACAGACATCCAGATACAGAAAGCACAGTGGGCCTCAAACAAGATGAACCCAAACAGACCTACACCAAGATATATTATAATAAAAATGCCAAAATTTAAAGGTAAAGAGAGAATTCAAAAAGCAGCAAGAGAAAAACAAAGAGTCATATAGAAGGGAAATCCCAAAAGGCTTTCAGCTGAGGTTTCTGCAGAAACTTTGCAGATCAGAAGGGTGTGGCATGATACATTCAAAGTGCCAAAAGGGAAAAAAAATTACAAACTAAGAAACTCTACTCAACAAGTTTATCATTTAAGTTTGAAGGAGAGATAAAGAACTTCTCAAACAAACAAAAAATTAGATGGTTTGGCAAAACCAGAACCTATAAATATGGCATTATTAATTGTGAAGCTTAATGGAACATTTGATGTTCCTGTGTAACTGGTTTACATAAGTAAAATCTTTGATCTGTAGGTAAAAGATTTAATCATACTGCTCATTAGAGTAAATAGACCTTTGATTCAATTATATCAAGATAGTATGGACAATTTTCAGATCTTTAGAAAACATTTGCTTGATTGTTAAGTAACCTTAAAAATCTATTTGTGAGCAAATATCTGTTTTTTTCTCTTTATGAAAGTTATTAATTCTAAAGTACTTATTTATTTCCTCTAATTTAGCTTGTTGAAATAAGAATCTACTAGAATAAGTACCATCTTAATCAATTTATGTTCATTAACTACTTCACTATGAAAAAAAAATCCATAAATCCATACTGCCTGCATTGCCTGGGGAATATATATGCTTTATTTAAAAAAATACACATATGGTAACCTTTACTCTCTACTAAAATTATACAAGATCTTAAGAAATACTCATAAGTGTTGCATCTTAAATATTTTATATATTATATCAGTTATTATTTCAAAAACTAAATATGGTGAATAAAAACTAGTTATTATTTTGCTTGCAACAGCCATGAAGCAGAGAGGAAGACCCAACTCAAATCCTGCACAAGCTCTAGGTACTACAACACCAACCACACCCACTATCAAGGGGCTAATAGTCTGCACACCCTGAGAAAATATGTGACTGGTGTCCATACCAAAACCCGTCCCCCAACAAAAACACTAGACACAAAGAGTCTACACAGGTATGCTCCCACATAAAAACAGTCCTTCAACACCACAGTAGATAATGGTTTCTCCTAAATTCATAGAGACAGAGAAAGTTATGTAAATGAAAAGGCAGTGGTACTACACGCAATTAAAAAAAAAGAGAGAGAGAGAGAGAGAGAGAGAGAGAAATATCCTGAAAGAACAAATAATAAAATAGAGCTTCCCATTCTACTAGACCCTGAGTTCAAAAAGGAGGTAATTAAATATGTTAACTGATTATACATAGAAATACAGATCACTGTAACAAGGAACTAGAAACTATAAAAATGAACCAATAAAAAAATATACAATTCTATTGTTGAGATAAAAAAAAAAATCCAGAGGCAATGAATAGCAGACTAAATAACAGAGGAAAAAAATAAGTGATCTGGAAGCTAGAAAAAAGGAAACAATCCAATCAGAACTGCAGACAGATAAATTTAAAAAAAAGATGAAAGCAACATAGACGATCTAGGAGATAATATAAAATGCACCAACCTACACATATTAGGGGTTCCAGCAGGAGAAGAGAGAGAGGGGGAATTGAAAATGTATTTGAAGAAATTAGAGCCGAAAAATTCTCACTTAAAAAAGGAAACAGATATCCAGGTACAGGAAGCACAGAAGGTCCCCAACAAGATGAACCCAAACAGACCCACACCAATATATATCATAATTAAAATGGCAATAGTTACAGATAAGGAGGAGATTCTAAAGGCAATAAGAGAAAAACAAAGGGTTGATTACAAGGGAAACCCCATAACGCTATCAGCTGATTTCTCTGTGGAAATTTTGCAGGCCAGAAGAGTGGCAAAATAAATTCCAAGTCTTGAAAAAGAAAAATCTGCCACCTAGAATACTCTTCCCAACAAGATTTAGAATCATTTAGAACAAGAAGAGAAATAAAGAATTTCTCAGACAAGCAAAAACTAAAAGAATACAGCAGTACTAAACCTATCCTAAAAGAAATACTGAAAGACCATCTCTAAACAGAAAAGATGCAAGAAGTTATAGGAAGGAGGAAATCATGATTGGAAAGTAAATCACAAATTAGTCAGTATACAGATCAAAAAGAAAAAAAAAACTATTTGTGAAAGCAATGATAAACACAAGGAACATCAAAAGGATAAACATGAAGATGAAAAAAGGACATCAAAATCATAAAATGTGGGGAAGGATAGTAAGAAAATGCAGATTCTTCTTCTTTCTTTTTGAATGTGTTTGAGCCTATATAACTGTCAGTCTAAAGCAAGCAGATATAGGAAGGTGTTAACGTACTTGAAAACAGGGCAACCACAAATCAAAAACATACATTAGATTCACACACAAAAAAAGAAGAGAACACAAGCATAAAATAAAAGGAAATCATCAAAACACAAAAAGGAAAACAAAAAGATAAAGAAAGGAACAAGAAGAACAAAGAATCAACTGGAAAACAAGTTTGAAATGGCAATAAATACATATGCATCAATAATTACCTTAAATGTCAGTGGACTTAATGTTCCAATCAAATACATAGAGTGGCAGACTGGATAAAACATAAAAACAAAAACAAAAACAAACAAACAAACAAACAAAAAAAACAAGAGCCTACAATATGCTGTCTACAAGAGACCCACCTTAGGGCAAAAGACACACATAGATTGAAAGTGAGGGGACAGAAAAAGATATTTCAGGCAAATGAAAGTGACAAGCAAGCAGGAGTTGCAATATTCATATCAGACAAAATAGACTTTAAAGTAAAGATTATAAAGAAAGATAAAGGACACTATATAATGATAAAAGTATCAACACAAGAAGAAGATATTTCACTTATCAACTTATATGCACCTTATATAGGAGCAATGAAATATATAAAACAAATACTAATAGACATAAAGGGATAAATCAATGGGAATACAATAATTATAGGAGACTTTAACACCTCACTCACATCAATGGACAGTTATTCTAGACTAAGACTCAATAAGGAAACAGAGATCCTAAATGATACAGTAGAACAGTTAGACTTAATTGATTTCTTCAGGACGTTACATCCATAAAAACCAGAGTACACATTCTTTTCAAGCACACACAGAACATTCTGTAGGATTGACCACATACTTGGGCACAAAACTGACCTCAAAAAATTTAAGAGTACAGAAATTATTTCAATCATCTTCTCTGACCACAATGGCATGAAACTAGAAATCAACCACAGGAAAATAAATGAGAAAAAATTGACTATGGGGAGACTAAACAACATCCTACTAAAAAACCAATGGGTCAACGAGGAAATCAAAAAGCAAGTTAAAAAGTACCTTGAGACAAACGACAATTAAAACTCAAACATATAAACCTATGGGATGCAGCAAAAGCAGTTCTTAGAAGAAAGTTCATAGCTATACAGGCCTTCCTCAAAAAACAAAAACAATCTCAAGTCAAAAACCTAACCTAACACCTAAAAGCATTAGAAAAAGAAGAATGAACAAAACCTAAAGTCAGCAGAAGGAAGGAAACAATAAAGATCAGGGATGAAATAAATAAAATAGAGATTTAAAAACAATAGAAAAAATCAATAAAACCAAGAGCTGGTTCTTTGAAAGGGTAAACAAAATAAATAATCCTCTGGCCAGGCTCACAAAGAAGAAAAGAGAAAGGGAACCCAAATAAACAAAATAAGAAATGAAAAAGGAGAAACCTCAACTGATACCATAGAAATACAAAAAACCCTAAGAGAACACTATGAATAATTATGCACCAACAAAGTTGACAACCTAGAAGAAATGGGCAAATTTCTAGAAACGTACAGATCACCAAAATTGAATCAAGAAGAAATAGATGATTTGAACAGGCCGATCACTAAAACTGATATAGAATCTGTAAAAAAAAAAAAAAAAAAAAAAAATCAAGCAGAGAAAATAAAACTCTCTACAAACAGAAGTCCAGGACCAGATGGCTTCACAGGCAAATTCTACCAAACATACAAAGAACTTATACCAATTCTCAAACTCTTCCAAAAGATTGAAGAGGAGGGTACACTCCCAAAGAGATTCTATGAAGCCACCATCACCCTCATACCAAAACCAAAGACACCACCAAAAAGAAAATTACAGGCCAGTATCTTTGATGAATATAGATGCAAAAATTCTCAACAAAATATTATCAAACTGAATCCAACAACACATAAAAAAGATCATACACCATGACCAAGTGGGATTCTTCCCAGTTTCACAAGGATAGTTCAACATTCACAAATCAATCAGTGTAACACACCATATTAACAAAAGAAAAATTAAAAATAAAAAACACATGATCATCCCAATAGATGCAGAAAAAGCATTTGATGAAATTCAACATCCATTCATGATAAACACTCTTATCAAAGTGGGAATAGAGGGAACATATCTCAACATAATGAAAGCCATTTATGACAAACCCACAGCCAATAAAATACTCAACAGTAAAAGCTAAAAGCTTTCCTGCTAAAATCTGGAACAACACAAGGATGCCCACTCTCACCACTTCTATTCAACATAGTATTGGAAATCCTAGCCATGGCAATCAGGGAAGAAAAAGAAATAAAAGGAATCCAAATTGGAAGGGAAGAGGTGAAATTGTCACTATATGCAGATGGCATGATACTATACATAGAAAACCCTAAGGAATTCAAACAAAAACTACTACATCTAATAAATGAATTCAGCAAAGTGGCAGGACACAAGATTAACATTCAAACATCCATTGCATGTCTTTACACTAACAATGAAATATCAGAAAGGGAATGTAAAAAAAAAAATACCTTTTAAAATAGCACCAAAAATAAAATACCTAGGAATAAACCTGACCAAGGAGGTGAAAGACTTATAGGATGAAAATTGTAAAACATTAATAAAGTAAATTAAAGAGGATTCAAAGAAATGGAAAGATATCCCATGTTCTTAGACTGGAAGACTTAATATTGTTAAAATGGCAATGCTACCCAAAGCAACCTACAGATTTAATGTGATCCCTATCAAAATACCCAAGATATTTTTCACAGAACTAGAACAAATAATAAAAAATTCATAAGGAACCATAAAAGACCCAGAATTTCCAAAGCAGTCCTGAGGGGAAAAAAACAAAAGCAGGAGGCATAACTCTCCCAGACCTCAGACAATACTGCAAAGCTACAGTAATCAAAACCGTGTGGTATTGGTACAAAAACAGACATACGGATCAATGGAACAGAATAGAGAGCCCAGAGATAAACCCACACACCTACAGTCAATTAATCTTCAACAAAGTAGGCAAAAGTATTAAATGGGAAAAAGACAGTCTTTTCAGCAAATGGTGCTGGGAAAGTTGGACAGCTGCATGTAAAGAAATGAAGTTAGAACACACCCTCACACCATGCACAAAAATAAACTCAAAATGGCTTAAAGACTTAAACCTAAGACATGACACCATAAAATTCCTAGAAGAGAGCACAGGCAAAACATTCTCTGACATAAATCGTACCAATGTTTTCTTAGGTCAGTCTCACAAGGCAATAGAAATAAAAACAAAAATAAACATATGGAACCTAATCAGACTTACAAGCTTTTGCACAGCAAATAAACCATAAATAAAAATACAAAAGACAGCCTACGGCATGGGAAAAAATATTTGCAAATGATGTGACAGGTGAGGGCTTAATCTCCAAAGTATACAAACAGCCCATAAAACTCAACAACAAAAAACCAAACAAACCAGTTAAAAATGGGTAGAAGACTTTAATAGACATTTCTCCAAAGAAGACATACAGATGGCCAGTGGGCACATGAAAAGATGCTCAGCATCACTAATTATTAGGGAAATGCAAATCAAAACTACAATTAAGTACCACCTCACACTGGTCAGAATGGCCATCATTAAAAAGTCTACAAATAACAAATGCTGGAGAGGGTGTGGAGAAAAGGGAACCCTCCTACACTGTTGGTGGGAATGTAAGTTGGTGCAGCCACTATGGAAAACAGTGTGAATGTTCCTCAGAAAACTGAAAATAGAATTACCATATGATACAGCAATCGCACTCCTGGACATATATCCAGACAAAACTATAATTCAAAATGATACATGTACCACTATGTTCATAGCAGCACTATTCACAATAACCAAAACATGGAAACAACCTAAATGTTCATCGATGGATGAATGGATAAAGAAGGTGTGGTACATATATACAATGGAATACTACTCAGCCATAAAAAAAGAATGAAATAATGCCATTTGCAGCAATATAGATGCAACTAGAGATTATCATACTAAGTGAAGTAAGTGAAAAAGAGAAAGACAAATACCATATGATATCACTTATATGTGGAATCTAAAATATGGCCCAAATGAACCTGTCTACAAAATAGAAACAGACTCACAGACATAGAGAACAGACTTGTGGTTGCCAAGGGTGAGGGGGGTGGGGGAGGGAAGAAGTGAGAGTGTTGGATTAGCAGATGTAAACTATTATATATAAGATGGATAAACAAGGTTCTACATAGCACAGGGAACTATGTTCAACACCTTGTGATAAACCATAATGGAAAAGAGTATAAATAAAAGAATGTCTATATATGTATAACTGAGTCACTTTGCTGTACAGCAGAGATTGGCACAACATTATAAATCAACTATACTTCAATTAAAAAATAAAATAAAATAAAAACATGAGAAGTAGCTACAACTCTCATATGATGCTGGTAGGAATTTAAAATAGTACCAATACTTTGAAAAACTGTTTGGCAGTGTCTTAAAAATTCATCCATACATGTCTTATATGATCCACTCCTAGATATTCAGTCAAGAGGAACAAAAGTGTATTTAATTTCAAGACTGTCATGTGAATGTTCACAGCAGCTTTATCATAGTAGCCTAAAACCGGGAACAACTCAAATCTCATCAGTCAAGGAATGGATAAACAAGCTGTGATATATCCATACAATGTAGTACAATTAGCAATAAGAGAAAATAACTATGACACTTTCAATGAGTACGATTCTTAAAATAATTATTATAAGTGAAAGAAGCCAGACAAAAAAGCATATATACTTTATGATTCTATTTATATAAAACTCTAGAAAATCCAACCTAGTTTTTAGTGACAAATGAAAATCAGTGGTTGCCTGGGGGAGAGGGAAGAGAAGAAAGGGAGGGTGGAATTATAGAGGGGTAATAAAATACTTTTATAGGTGATGACTATATTTATTATCTTTATTGCCATGATAATTTCATGGGTATAAGTATATAAAAATTATCAATTTGTATGTTCTTAATATATACAGTTTATTACATGTAAATTATACCTCAATACAGCTTTTTTAAAAAGGGAACTTCAATGTTTTGCATTCTGAACTTTGATTATATAATATGTTTTTGTATTTTCAATAAGAAATTTTTCATATTCAGAACCAGATCACTAGAAAGGATACATGTTAAACTTGAGTTTTACCGGCCTAGCACATAGAAATGAAGAATGAGACAGTAATTCTTGAGCAAAAATTTGTGTTAATGCTACTGATTTTAACAAGCAAAGGCAAAAGTGATACTTACCCTGCCAATAAGTTTGCTGCATCTAATATAAATTGATGATCTTTTTTTATTCAGTCCCAAAAGGAAAATGTCCTTTATTTACACATCTTATCCATAAGTTGAGATTCATTTTGAATCCCATAATCCTTTAGAAAGTACTCTGATGTCATAACCTTCTCAACTTTTACTGTCACATAAAGTTTAGTATTTGATTCAACCATAGTAATTTCATTAAGATCCTTTCCTTTTGGTTACTCAGATTATAAGATTTAAAGCTTTATTGTCCAGTACTATAGCCACTAAACATATGTGGCTATTTAGCTCTTGAAAAGTGGCTAGTGACACATATTTGGCTAATAATATATTAGGTATTATTGACTTTAAAATATATTATCATTTTTTTAAACATCTTTATTGGAGTATAATTGCTTTACAATGGTGTGTTAGTTTCTGCTTTATAACAAAGTGAATCAGTTATACATATACATATATCCCCATATCTCTTCCTTTTGCGTCTCCCTCCCTCCCACCCTCCCTATCCCACCCCTCTAGGTGGTCACAAAGCACCGAGCTGATTTCATCCCTTTATTTTTACTTTTTTAAATGTAGCTACTAGAAAAATTTTAAATTATATATGTGGCTGGCATTATATTTCTGTTGAAAAATGTTGATCTGGAGAGCAGAGAACTAGTCTTGTACTTCCCATAGTACTTGACACAGTGTTGATCATGTATTAGACACTCAATAAGCAGGTTAATTATATAATTGATCGATTATTAAAAGTCAATAATAATTAATGTTACAATTTATTGTGTACTTTATATGTACCAACCAGTGTATTAAATATCCTGTGTAAATTAACTCATGTTGTCATATAGAGTAGGTGTTTTATCCTAAGTTTACTAACAAGAAAATTGAAACTCAGAGGAGTTAATTTACTTACCCAAGGCTACACAGCAGAACTAAGATCTGAACAAGGCCAACATCATTGCCTTTAACAACTAACTTGTACTAACCTCCCAGTGGATTTGTTGGTCTTTTCAACCATATCTACACTGAAAATAATAGTTGCCCATTTTTAAACATCACGAAGTACTGCATGAAATCTCTAAAACTTCAACTACAATTGAATTTTTGAATACAAACTATTTCCATTGTGTTTTTTTTTTTTTTTTTTACAATCCTTCACAATGCCATGTTACTAACGATTTCTAGCAGCATCGCTTTTTTACACTAGCTTTATTGGGCAGAGGAAGATAATGATATTAAGTTGGAAAGCCAAATGTGTGTAACGTGTAATTTGTGGGGTACAGAGTGATTGCACATAAAGGCCTAAAGCCAAAGTTATCTTCTGCCTCTTTTTTTTACCTGAACCACCTCTTCTCATTTCCATTAAGCTGGCATCTACTTTTTATTTTTCTATTCTCCTATTTTCACTGAATTTTTCCTCATTCTTTCAATTTATTTAATGATACCTTTATTTCCTCATTTGGGTTCCTCTTGGAACTCAAAATTTGGAGGAAAATGACACTGCTGTTTTCAAATGATTGCTTCATTTCAGTCTTTCAGCAAAATTAATTTTATACAAATCAATAAATCTTTGCAAATTGCTGCTAACTCTCAAATTATAGTACAGTAATAAATTAGAATATGACTAAAGAAAAGTCCTGCAGCAGGTTATAGATAATACACAGAGGTGCTAGTGAAATGTCCTTAGTAGTACAGTAAATTATATAATGTTGACCTTTGGATATTAAACTAATCAATTCAAGTTACAATGGGAATCCAAGAGGACAAACAATTATGAAGAGCCTTATCAGTGATATTAACACTTTTACAAGGAATAGGCAATATAGGAAAAATATATGGTTCAGAGAAGTCCTATTTAGATAATGTGAATTCAGCCCTGTCCAGGGGAAAGAGGTACCCTAAAACTACAGGAGAGGAACAATCTATTCAGCAAAAAGGAATTATTGGCTGTGAATAGGAAATATTTCACCATATCTGTCAAAATAGTATCATATGAAATCTTGGTATTTGGTACAGCGATTCTGACTTTTGAAAATTTTCCTAAAGCAATGAAAGCACCAGTTATAAGGACATATGTACAAGGTTGCTTATGGCAGTGTTCTTTACAGTGTCCAATGCCTTTGTCTATAGAGGCAGATGATAGATAAGTAGGTAGGTACATGATAGATAGATAAATAGGTAAATAGATAGATATTAATATATTAATATATAGATGTTGATATATGTCAATTTTACTTGATGTCTCATATGATTTGGTACTCCTTATTATTCTTGAATACCTTTTCATATGCCATGACTTCCTGCTCATAACTTAAAGAAATGTAAAGGATGGCTACTTCTCCCCTCCAGTTGTATCTCAGATAATGTATTGCTAAAGAGGTAAACAGATAAAATTAATCTTTTATGCCTCTGGATCTTAAAATTGACTTTAATTCAATGCATTTTCAAATTTAAGATTTTTTCTTTTACCCCTTAAAGATTTGGGAATGTCTAGATCATGAGTACCTGAAAGGTAATATCAACTCAATATATCCCTTAAAACTTTATAAAAAAATTAGGATACAATTATTTCTAATATAAAAAACACTTTTTCAAAATAAATAATAGTCCATTCTAGGGCGTTACTCCTCCTCGTTAAACTAATAATAAAAGGAAACATACAGATTTCCTTTTGCAATATTTGTTTTCAGATTTTATTTATTCCATTGACAATGACACTGCCATTCATGGATTCATTTAACAAACATTTATTAAACATTTACTGTGTGCCATATATTATACTAGGCCATGGTTGTAGAAATACAACTCTTACATGATCACACCTCTTCCAATTGCTTTTTGAACTAATTGTAACCTGGATCAAATTTTGTAGATTTCTACATATAAATGGAAAGTTTCAAGTTTCTGCTTCATATTATTTTAAATAAAAATTGAGCCTAATTAACAGCTTCATTAAGCAATTTTTTTTCTCCATTTTTTTAACATCTTTATTGGAGTATAATTGCTTTACAATGGTTAGTTTCTGCTTTATAAAAAAGTGAATCAGTTATACATATACATATGTCCCAATATCTCTTCCCTCTTGCATCTCCCTCCCTCTCACCCTTCCTATCCCACCCCTCTAGGTGGTCACAAAGCACCAAGCTGATCTCGCTGTGCTATGCGGCTGCTCCCCACTAGCTATCTATTTTACGTTTGGTAGTGTATATATGTCCATGCCACTCTCTCACTTTGTTCCAGCTTACCCTTCCCCTTAGCTATCTATTTTATGTTTGGTAGTGTATATATGTCCATTCCACTCTCTCACTCTCTCACTTTGTCCCAGCTTACCCTTCCCCCTTCCCCGTATCCTCAAGTCCATTCTCTAGTAGGTCTGCATCTTTATTACGGTCTTGCCACTAGGTTCTTTATGACTTTTTTTTTTTTTTTTTTTTTTTTAGATTCCATATATATGTGTTAGCATAAGGTATTTGTTCTTCTCTTTCTGACTTACTTCACTCTGAATGACGGTCTCTAGGTCCAACCATCTCACTACAAATAACTCAGTTTCGTTCCATTTTCTGGCTGAGTAATATGCCATTGTATATATGTGCCACATCTTTATCCATTCATCTGTTGGACACGTAGGTTGCATCCATGTCCTGGCTATTGTAAATAGAGCTGCAATGAACATTTTGGTACATGACTCTTTTTGAATTATGGTTTTCTCAGGGTATACGCCCAGTAGTGGGATTGCTGGGTTGTACAGTAGTTCTATTTTTAGTTTTTTAAGGAACCCCCGTACTGTTCTCCATAGTGGCTATATCAATTTACATTCCCACCAACAGTGCAAGAGGGTTCCCTTTTCTCCACACCCTGTCCAGCAATTATTGTTTGCAGATTTTTTGATGATGGCCATTCTGACCAGTATGAGATGATACCTCATTGTAGTTTTGATTTGCGTTTCTCTAACGATTAATGACGTTGAGCATTCTTTCATGTGTTTGTTGGCAATCTGTATATCTTCTTTGGAGAAATGTCTATTTAGGTCTTCTGCCCATTTTTGGACTTGTTTTTTTGTTTTTTTGATATTGAGCTGCATGAGCTGCTTGTAAATTTTGGAGATTAATCCTTTGTCAGTTGCTTCGTTTGCAAATATTTTCTCCCATTCTGAGGGTTGTCTTTTTGTCTTGTTTATGGTTTCCTTTGCTGTGCAAAAGCTTTTAAGTTTCATTAGGTCCCATTTGTTTATTTTTGTTCTTATTTCCATTTCTCTAGGAGCTGGGTCAAAAAGGATCTTACTGTGATTTATGTCATAGAGTGTTCTGCCTAGGTTTTCCTCTAAAGGTTTGATGATGTCTGGCCTTACATTTAGATCTTTAATCCATTTTGAGCTTATATTTGTGCATGGTGTTAGGGAGTGTTCTAATTTCATTATTTTACATGTAGCTGTCCAGTTTCCCAGCACCACTTATTGAAGGCTGTCTTTTCTCCATTGTATATTCTTGCCTCCTTTATCAAAGATAATGTGACCATATGTGTGTGGGTTTATCTCTGGGCTTTCTATCCTGTTCCATTTATCTATATTTCTGTTTTTCTGCCAGTGCCATACTGTCTTGATTACTGTAGCTTTGTAGTATAGTCTGAAGTCAGGGACCCTGATTCCTCCAGCTCTGTTTTCTTTCTCAAGTTTGCTTTGTCTATTCAGGGTCTTTTGTGTTTCCATACAAATTGTGAAATATTCTGTTCTACTACTGTGAAAAATGCCCTTGGTAGTTTGATATGGATTGCATTGAATCTGTAGATTGCTTGGGCTAGTAGAGTCATTTTCACAATATTGATTCTTCCAAGCCAAGAACGTGGTATATCTCTCCATCTATTTATATGATCTTTAACTTTTTTCATCAGTGTCTTATAATTTTCTGCTTACAATTCTTTTGTCTCCTTAGGTAGGTTTATTCCTAGATATTTTATTCTTTTTGTTGCAATGGTAAATGGGAGTGTTTTCTTAATTTCACTTTCAGATTTTCCATCATTAGTGTATAGGAATGAAAGAGATTTATGTGCATAAATTTTTTATCCTGCTACTTTACCAAATTCATTGATCAGCTCTAGTAGTTTTCTGGTAGCATCTTTAGGATTCTCTACGTATAGTATCATGTCATCTGCAAACAGTGACAGCTTTACTTCTTCTTTTCTGATTTGGATTCCTTTTATTTCTTTTCCTTCTCTGATTGCTGTGGCTATAACTTCCAAAACTATGTTGAATAATAGTGGTGATGTGGGCAACCTTGTCTTCTTCCTGATCTTAGTGGAAATGGTTTCTCTTTTTCACCATTGAGGACGATGTTGGCTGTGGGTTTGTCATATACGGCCGTTATTATGTTGAGGAAAGTTCCCTCTATGCCTATTTTCTTTAGGGTTTTTTCATAAATGGTGTTGAATTTTGTTGAAAGCATTCTCTGCATCTATTGAGATGATCATATTGTTTTTCTCCTTCAATTTGTTAATATGGTGTATCACGTCAATTGATTTGTGTATATTGAAGAATCTTTGCATTCCTGGTATAAACCCCACTTGATCATAGTGTATGATCCTTTTAATGTGCTGTTGGATTCTGTTTGCTGGTATTTTGTTGAGGATTTTTGCATCTATGTTCATCAGAGATACTGGCCTGTAAGTTTTCTTTCTTTGTGACATCTTTGTCTGGTTTTGGTATCAGGGTGATGGTGGCCTCGTAGAGTGAGTTTGGGAGTGTTCCTCCCTCTGCTATATTTTCGAAGCGTTTGAGAAGGATAGGTGTTAGCTCTTCTCTAAATGTTTGATACTATTTGCCTGTGAAGCCAACTGGTCCTGGGCTTTTACTGTTGGAAGATTTTTAATCACACATTCAATTATAGTGCTTGTGATTGGTCTGTTCATTTTTTCTATTTCTTCCTGGTTCAGTCTCGGAAGGTTGTGCTTTTCTAAGAATTTGTCCATTTCTTCCAGGTTGTCCATTTTATTGGCATAGAGTTGCTTGTAGTAATCTCTCATGATCCTTTGTATTTCTGCAGTGTCAGTTGTTACGTCTTCTTTTTAATTTCTAATTCTATTTATTTGAAACTTCTCCCTTTTTTTCTTAATAAATCTGGATAATGGTTTATCAATTTTGTTTATCTTCTCAAAGAATCAGCTTTCAGTTTTATTGATATTTACTATCATTTCCTTTATTTCTTTTTCATTTATTTCTGATCTGATCTTTATGATTTCTTTCCTTTTGCTAACTTTGGGGTGTTTTTGTTCTTCTTTCTCTAATTTCTTTAGGTGTAAAGTTAGGTTGTTTATTTGAGGTGTTTCTTGTTTCTTAACGTTGGATTGTATTGCTATAAACTTCCCTCTTAGAACTGCTTTTGCTGCATCCCATAAGCTTTGGGTCATAGTATTTTCATTGTCATTTGTTTCCAGGTATTTTTCGATTTCCTCTTTGATTTCTTCATTGATCTCTTGGTTATTAAGTAGTGTGTTGCTTAGCCTCCATGTGTCTGTATTTTTTACAGATTTTTTCCTGTAACTTATATCTAGTCTCATAGCGTTGTGGTCGGAAAAGATACTTGATACAATTTCAATTTTTTAAAATTTACCATGGCTTGATTTGTGACCCAAGATATGATCTATCCTGGAGAATGTTCCCTGAACACTTGAGAAGAATTTGTATTCTGTAGGTTTTGGATGGAATGTCCTATAAATATCAACTAAGTGCTTCTTGTTTAATGTATCATTTAAAGCTTGTGTTCCCTTATTTATTTTCATTTTGGGTGATCTGTCCATTGGTGAAAGTGGGGTGTTAATGTCCTCTACTATGATTGTTTTACTGTCGATTTCCCCTTTCATGGATGTTAATATTTGCCTTATGTATTGAGCTGCTCATATGTTGGGTGCATAAATATTTACAATTGTTATATCTTCTTCTTGGATTGATCCCTTGATCATTATGTAGTGTCCTTCTTTGTCTCTTTTAATAGTCTTTTTTTAAAGTCTATTTTGTCTGATACGAGAATTGCCACTCCAGCTTTCTTTTTCTTTTTTCTTTTTTCTAACATCTTTATTGGAGTAAATTTGCTTTACAATGGTGTGTTAGTTTCTGCTTTCTAACAAAGTGAATCAGTTATACATATACATATGTTCCCATATCTCTTCCCTCTTGCATCTCCCTCCCTCCCACCCTCCCTATCCCACCCCTCTAGGTGGATCAAACCACCGAGCTGATCTCCCTGTGTTATGCGGTTGCTTCCCACTAGCTATCTGTTTTACGTTTGGTAGTGTATATATGTCGATGGCACTCTCTCACTTTGTCACAGCCTACCCTTCCCCCTGCCCATATCCTCAAGTCCATTCTCTAGTAGGTCTGTTTCTTTATTCCCATCTTACCCCTAGGTCCTTTATGACCTTGTTTTTTTTTCTTAGATTCCATATATATGTGTTAGCATACAGTACTTTTTTTTCCCTTTCTGACTTACTTCACTCTGTATGACAGACTCTCAGTCTATCTACCTCACTACAAATAACTCAATTTCTTTTCTTTTTATGGCTGAGTAATATTCCATTGTATATGTGCCACATCTTCCTTATCCATTCATCTGTTGACGGACATTTAGGTTGCTTCCATATCCTGGCTATTGTAAATAGAGTTGCAATGAACATTCTGGTACATGACTCTTTTTGAATTATGGTTTTTTCAGGGTATATGCCCAGTAGTGGGATTGCTGGGTCATATGGTAATTCTATTTTTAGTTTTTTAAGGAACCTCCATCTTTCTTTTGATTTCCATTTTCAAGGAATATTTTTTCCATCTCCTCACTTTCAGTCTGTATGTGTCCCTAGGTCTGATGTGGGTCTCTTGTAGACTGCATACATACCGTCTTGTTTTTGTATCCATGCAGCCAAACAATGTCTTTTGGTTGGAGCATTTAATCCATTTACATTTAAGGTAATTATCAATATGTATGTTCCTATTACCATTTTCTTAATTGTTTTGGGTTTCTTATTATAGGTCTTTTCATTCTCTTGTTTTTCCTGCCTAGAGAAGTTCCTTTAGTATTTGTTGTAAAACTGGTTTGGTGGGGCTGAATTCTCTTAGCTTTTGCTTGTCTGTAAAGTTTTTAATTTCTCTGTGAAATCTGAAGGAGATCCTTGCTTGGTCGAGTAATCTTGGTTGTAGGTTTTTGTCTTTCATCACTTTAAATATGTCCTGCCACTCCCTTCTTGCTTGCAGAGTTTCCGCTGAAAGATCAGCTGTTAACCTTATGGGGATTCCCTTATGTTTATTTGTCATTTTTCCCTTGTTGCTTTTAATGTTTGTTCTTTGTATTTAGTTTTTGATAGTTTGATTAATATGTGCCTTGGCCTGTTTCTCCTTGGATTTATCCTGTATGGGACTCTCTAGGCTTCCTGGAATGGATTAACTATTTCCTTTCCCATGTTAGGGAAGTTTTCAACTATAATCTCTTCAAATATTTTCTCAGACCCTTTGTTTTTTTCTTCTTCTTCTGCGAACCCTATAATTCGAATGTTGGTGTGTTTAATGTTGTCCCAGAGGTCTCTGAGACTGTCCTCAATTCTTTTCATTCTTGTTTCTTTATTCTGCTCTGTAGCAGTTATTTCAACTGTTTTATCTTCCAGGTCACTTACCCGTTCTTCTGCCTCAGTTATTCTGTGATTGATCCCTTCTAGTGAATTTTTAATTTCTTTTAGTTTGTTGTTCATCACTGTTTGTTTGCTCTTTAGTTCTTCTACCTCCTTGTTAAACTTTTCTTGTATTTTCTCCATTCTATTTCCAAAATTTTTGGATCATCTTTACTATCATTATTCTGAATTCTTTTTCAGGTAGACTGCCTATTTCTTCTTCATTTGTTAGGTCTGGTGTGTTTTTGCCTTGCTTCTTCATCTGCTGTGTGTTTCTCTGTCTTCTCATTTTGCTTAACTTACTGTGTTTGGGGTCTCATTTTCGCAGGCTGCAGGTTCATAAGTCCCGTTGTTTTTGGTGTCTGTCCCCAGTGGCTAAGGTTGGTTCAGTGGGTTGTGTAGGCTTCCTGGTGGAGAGGACTACTGCCTGTGTTCTGGTGGATGAGGCTGGATCTTGTCTTTCTGGTGAGCAGGTCCACGTCTGGTGGTGTGTTTTGGGGTGTCTGTGGCCTTATTATGATTTTAGGCAGCCTCTGTGCTAATGGATGGGTTTGTGTTCCTGTCTTGCTAGTTGTTTGGCAAAGGATGTCCAGCACTGTAGATTGCTGGTTGTTGAGTGGAGCTGGGTCTTCACGTTGAGATGTAGATATGTGGGAGATTTTCGCTGTTTGATATTACGTGGAGCTGGGAGGTCTCTTGTGGACCAGTGTCCTGAACTTGGCTCTTCCACCTCAGTGGCACAGCCCTGACACCTGGCTGGAGGACCAAGAGCCTGTGCTCCACACAGCTCATAATAAAAGGGCAAAAGAAAGAAAGAAAGAAAGAATAAGACAAAATAAAATAAAGTTATTAAAAAATTATTAAGAAAAATTTTTTTTTATGTAATTAAAAACTAAAAACAAAAAAAAAACGGACAAATGGTAAAAGCAAAGCTATACAGACAAAATCACACACAGAAGCATGCACATACACACTCACAAAAAGAGAAAAAGGGAAATATATATATATATATATCATTGCCCCCAAAGTCCATCTCCTCAATTTGAGATGATTCGTTGTCTATTCAGTTATTCCACAGATGCTGGGTACATCAAGTTGATTGTGGAGATTTAATCCGCTGCTCCTGAGGCTGCTGGGAGAAATTTCCATTTCTCTTCTTTGTTGCTCAGCCCCCGGGGTTCAGCTTTGGATTTGGACCCGCCTCTGCGTGTAGGTCGACTGAGGGTGTCTGTTCTTCCCTCAGACAGGACGGGGTTAAAGGAGCAAATGATTCGGGGGCTCTGGCTCACTCAGGCCAGGCGGAGGGAGGGGTATGGATGCGGGGCCGGCCTGTGGTGGCAGAGGCTGGCGTGATGTTGCACTAGCCTGAGGCGCACCGTGCATTCTTCTGGGGAAGTTGTCCCTGGATCACAGGACCCTGGCAGTGGCGGGTTGCACAGGTTCCCAGGAGGATGGTGTGGATAGTGACCTGTGCTTGCACAGAGGCTTCTTGGTGGCTGCAGCAGCAGCCTTAGCGTCTCATGCCCGTCTCTGGGGTCCACGCTGATAGCCGCGGCTCGCGCCCATCTCTGGAACTCCTTTAAGCACGCTCTTAATCCCCTTTCCTCGCGCACCGGGAAACAAAGAGGCAAGAAAAAGTCTCTTGTCACTTTGGCAGCTCCAGCCTTTTTCCCGGACTCCCCCCAGCTAGCTGTGGTGCACTAGCCCCCTTCAGGCTGAGTTCACACAGCCAACCCCAGTCCTCTCCCTGGGATGCGACCGTAGCCCGAGCCTCAGCTCCCAGCCCCCACCCGTCCCGGCCAGTGAGCAGACAGGTCTCTCAGGCTGGTGAATGCTGGTAGGCACCGATCATCTATGTGGGAATCTCTCCGCTTTGCCCTCTGCACCCTTGTTGCTGTGCTCTACTCTGTGGCTCTGAAGCTTCCCCTCTCCACCACCCACAGTCTCTGCCCATGAAGGGGCTTCCTAGTGTGGAAACCTTTCCTCCTTCATAGCTCCCTCCCAGAGGTGCAGGTCCCGTCCCTATTCTTTTGTCTCTGTTTTTCCTTTTTTCTTTTGTCCTACCCAGGTACGTGGGGAGTTTCTTGCCTTTTGGGAGGTCTGAGGTCTTCTGCCAGCATTCAGTAGGTGTTCTGTAGGGGTTGTCCCACATGTAGCTGTATTTCTGATGTATTTGTGCGGGGGAAGGTGATCTCCACGTCTTACTCTTCCGCCATCTTGAAACTCCTCCCATTAAGCAATTTTGCCATTAAATGACTTGTGATCAAATAGCTTGCTAGCTTTCAGAGATATATATATATATATATATATTTATCACTCAGTTCCTGCAGTAGAATTTAGTCATTACATCCTTATCATAGTCACATATGTGTACAATTTTAGTAAATAACTTTCACTTTCCTAAGTAAAAACTCTAACTTTCTCAAACAAAACATTATTGATTGTTTTCTATTTTTGGTTTTTCCATGCTAATATGTCTTTATATATAATATTATTGTACATCGTATTTTTAAAATCCAAATTAAGGAAGATTTTACATCTGTTAGTTAATTCAGGAGCTATTTGTGATATACAAAAATGTGTTGATAGAAAGCAGTTTTCTTTGGTTAAAATATTGTTAGCATTTCCTCTCATGAGAGGCAATTTGATGTACAACTACTCAAAATATTTTTAAACTTCTGCAAACCTAAGATTGCCAAAATCTAACATATTTTATGTGATACTTAAGCCTCCATAGGAACTAAAGGAACAAAACGTGTCTGCTAAAGTAATTAATAAGCTACAATAAAGACAACTAGAATCTTTTCTAGCAGGATGAGTCATATCTCTCTGAAAGTCACTCCCAACATATATCATTTACAATTTTTTAGTATACAGGAATTACAATTAAACTAGAGTTTTCTATTCCATCATAGCTTTTTAAAAGCTGTACAATTCTTCTGGAATCTATTAAGAATCAAAATGCTGGAAATTTTTGTTGCAATTAATGTTATCTCTTTAAAATATTTTGATTTGTATTTGAAGTCAAATTATACACACACCCACACACGCATGCACATATTCTCACAGAGTAAGAAAGAGACAAACAACTTCATCAAAAGGTCTTGAGGCAGAAAATTGCATGACAGTTTGTAATAACAACTAAGAGGCTAGTGTGGCTGAGCTAAGTAAGGATGGTGGCTTATAGTAGGAGACAAAATTAGAGAAAGCATCTTAGGTCCTTGTAAGACTTTGGTTTTTATTCTGCATAGAATAGGAAGATATTAGATGATTTTCAACAGAGAATTAACATGATTTGCCCTTTTTTGAAAGATCACATTGCTCGTTATGCAGATTATAAACTGTAGGAAGCAAGGGTGGAAGGAGGTAGAGTAGATTTTTTAGGATAGTAGTAGCTGGGACAATGAAAACAGCAGAGGAAGTGGTGAAAAGTAAGTGGATTCTGGATATCTTCTGAAGTTGTAGCCAACAAGTTTTGCTGATGGAGTAAATGTAGTCTATGAGAGAAAACGAAGGTGGTTCCAAGATTTTTGGCCTAATCAACTGGGAAGATGAAGTTGCCATTTACTGAGGGGGGTGGTGAGCTGCAGGTGTATAGGTTTAAGGGGAAGATTAAAATTTTGACTTAGAATACTTTAGAGATATTTATTAAACATCCAAGTAAAGGCACTGCATAGGAAGATGAATTGATGAGGTTGAGACAAGAGATATAAATTTGAGATTTACAAGTATATAATTAAATATCCAAGCCATGAGATCAAATAAATTTCCATGGAAAGGAATGTAAAGAAAAGAATAACAAAAACTAAGCATTAGGAACCCCACTAATTAGAGGTTGGAAAGATGAGTGGAATCATGTTTATATAGGTTCCACTTATTACATTTAAAACACAATAATAAAATAAGGACTGATATTACCCAGGGTATTAGGAAAAGAGTACGTTTACACACTGTTGTTGAAATGTTTATATTAGTTATCTACTGCTGTGTAGAAAATTTCCTCAAAATTTGGCAGCTGAAAACAACATGCATTTATTATCTGTTTTTGTTGGTTAGGAATTCAGGAATGGTTTAGATGGTTAGTTATGGCTTGAAGTTTCTCATGAGGTAGCAGTGATGACATTGACTAGGGCTCTTGGTGGATTCACTTCCAAGAGGGGTTACTAGAAGGTCTCAGTTCCTTGCTGGCTATTGGCAGGAAGTCTCATTTTCACAAAACTAGGACCTCTCCATTGATGTCCTTAAGCATCCTTATAACATGGCAGCTGATGTCCCCAAGAAAGTGTGATATTAGAGGAGGAGGAGAAAACCCCAATGCCTTTTATTGTATAGTTCCAGAAATCAAACATCAGCACTTTTGCCATGTTCTATTTATTTGAAGGAGGTACTAAATATAGCCCACACTCAAAGGTGTGAAAGTCGGCTCCTTTCTTTCAAAGAGTGGGTAGCAAAAACTTGTAGACATATTTTAAAATATTGACAATGTGGATTGGTAAACATTTTTCAGAAAGGAACGTAGCAATATCTGTAAACAGTTAAAATATGCATGCCACTTTATCCAAAAATTTCACTTCTAGAAATGTATCTTACCACATAGATGCACAAGAACATGTAATTTTGGTATATATATATATATATATATATATATACACATATATATATATATATAGAGAGAGAGAGAGAAGGAGAGAGACTTGCAGCAGCATTTGTAGTAGTAAAGAATTGGATATGACTTTACTGTCCATCATTAGAGCAGTCAAATTAATTACAATATGGCTATACAATGGGGTAATATACAGCAACTAAAAGAATGAGGTAGAGTTGTATATACTAAAATGAGAAGAGAGATGAGAAAATGGCCATTGTAGATTTTTAAGAGAAATAAAGCAAGTTACAGAACATTATCTATAGTACTTTTGTAAAATAAACACTATATATAAATGTGATATATTGAACAAACATGATGAATGGTATATAATCAAAAAGTAATTTTATTATTATTACCCCTGACCCTTTCTATTTTATTCATTCGGACAGAAAATTCAAGCCAGCAACAAATTTTTTGATCATTCTTCTGTTATAGGACTTTTAGTCAATAATTAAAATACCCAGTCCAACATAATAGTCTAAACAGGCCTGATAAAATCTCAACACTTGCAAAGGGGCTAGGGGCATGCACGGTGGCTACTTCCATTTTTGAATAGTATTTATAATTCTTCTCCCCTAGTGACTGTTCTTGCTTTCCTAACCCTCTGGAGTTGGAGCATGAAGAGACTGGAGAGGTAACATGAGGAGCAATATTCTTACCTGACTGACAGTGCTATAATCTATAATATAGCCTCCCTTGTTACCAGTATCACTCACCAGTGTGATACATTTTTGACCAAGGATGAAACTGTATTAATATATTATGATCACCCCAAATCCAGTTTACCCTAGGGTTCACTCTTGGTGTTGTATATTCTATGGGTTTGCAAAGATGTATATAGACATGTATACATCATTGTAATATCATAGAGTATTTTAATTGCTCTAAGATCCTTTGTGATCTGCCTATTCATCTCTCCCTCGCCCATGCCCCCCACCCAGAAACCACTGATATTTTTATTGTCTCCACAGTTTTGCCTTTTCAGAATGTCATGTCAGTGGAATCATACAGTATGTAGCTGTCTCAGATAGGCTTATTTTACCTAGGCATATGCACTTAATGTTCCTCTATGTCTTTTCATACTTTGATAGCTCATTTTTTATCACTGAATA
The DNA here is from genome assembly GCF_028023285.1 of Balaenoptera ricei. Lineage (NCBI taxonomy): Eukaryota > Metazoa > Chordata > Mammalia > Artiodactyla > Balaenopteridae > Balaenoptera > Balaenoptera ricei. Next base: position 77,747,068 of record NC_082660.1, read on the forward strand.
ATATCCCATTGTCTGAATGCACCAGGGTTTATTTATCCATTCACCTACTAAAGGGTATCTAGTTTCCAAGTTTGGACAATTAAGAATAAAGTTTCTATAAGCATCCATGTACAGGTTTTTGTGTGGATGTAGGTTTTAAACTCTTTTGGGTAAATACTGAGGAGTGTGGTTGCTGGATTGTATGGTAAGAATGTGTTTAGTTTTATAAGAAACGACAAAACTGTTCTTCAAAATGTCAGGACCATTTTGCTTTCCGAACCAGCAATGTATGAAATCTCCTTTTGTTCCACATCCTCATCAGCATTTGGTGTTGTCAGAGTTCTGGATTTTGGCCATTCTAATAGATATGTAGCAATATATCATTATTGTTTTAATTTCCATTTCCCTGATGAAAAAATATGAAGCATGTTTTCACATAATTATTTCTTATCTGTATATCTTCTTTGGTGAGGTATCTGTTAATGTCTTTGGCCCAATTATTAATTATGTTGTTTGTTTTCTTATTGTTGAATTTTAGGAGTTCTTTGTATATTTTGGATAATTGTCCTTTATCAAATGTGTCTTTTAGAAATATTTTCTCCTACTCTGTTACTTTTCTTTAATCTCTTGACATTGTCTTTCATAGGTAGAAGTTTTTAAATTTTAATGAAGCCCTGTTTACCAAGGATTCTTTCATGAATCATGTCTTTGATGTTGTATCTAAAAAGGTATCATTGCACTCAAGGTTATGTATGTTTTCTTATGTCATTTTCTAAGATTTTTATAGTTTTGCATTTTGCACTTAGGTCCATGATTAATTTTGTGTGAATTTTTGTGAAAGATGTAAAATCTATGGCTAGATTATTTTCTTTTTTTGCATGTGGATACCCATTTTTTTTCAGCACCAATTGTTAAAGAGACTCTATTTGCTCCATTGTATTGTTTTTGCTCCTTTCACAAAAATCAGTTTACTATGTATTTGGGGACCTTTTTCTGGACTGTATATTCTGTACCATTGATTTATTTGTCTATTCTTTTGCCAATACCATTCTGTCAAGTACTATAGCTTTATAGTAAGTCTTGAAGTCTGGTGGCATAAACCCTCCAATATTCTTCTTCTCCTTCAATATTATATTGGTTAGTATGGGTCTTTGGGCTCTCCATCTACACTTTAGAATCAGTTTGTTGATATGTAAAACATAATTTGAAGTGACATCTTGACAATATTGATCCTTCCTCACCATAAGCATGGAAAATCTCTCCATTTATTTAGCTCTTCTTTCATTTCACTCATCTGAGTTTTGAAGTTTTTCTCACATAGATTTAGATTTTTTTAAACATCTTTAATGCAGTATAATTGCTTTACAATGGTGTGTTATTTTCTGCTACATAAAAAAGTGAATCAGCTATACATATACATATATCCCCATATCTCCTCTCTCTTGCATCTCCCGCCCTCACACTCTCCCTATCCCACCCCTCTAGGTGGTCACAAAGCACCAAGCTGATCTCCCTGTGTTATGAGGCTGCTCCCCTATAGCTATCTACTTTACACTTGGTAGTGTATATATGTCCATGCCACTCTGTCACAAAGTCCCAGCTTACCCTTCCCCCTCCCCATGTCCTGAAGTCCATTCTCTAGAGGTCTGCATCTATATTCACGTCCTGCCCCTACGTTCTTCATGACTGTTTTCTTTTTCTTTTTAGATTCCATATATATGTGTTAGCATACAGTACTTGTTTTTCTCTTTCTGATTAACTTCATTCTGTATGACAGAATCTAGGTCCATCCACCTCACTACAAATAACTCAATTTCATTACTTTTTATGGCTGAGTAATATTCCATTGTATATATGTGCCACATCTTCTTTATCCATTCACCTGTCGATGGACACTTACCTTGTTTCCATATCCTGACTATTGTAAATAAAGCTGCAATGAACATTGTGGCACATGACTCTTTCTGAATTATGGATTTCTCAGGGTATATCCCAAGCAGTGGGATTGCTGGGTCGTATGGTAGTTCTTTTTTTAGTTTCTTAAGGAACCTCCATACTGTTCTCCATAGTGACTGTATCATTTTACATTCCCACGAACAGTGCAAGAGGGCTCCGTTTTCTCCACACCTTCTCCAGCATTTATTGTTTGTAGATTTTTGATGATGACCATTCTGACTGCTGTGAGATAATATCTCATGGTAGTTTTGATTTGCATTTCTCTAATGATTATTGATGTTGAGCACTCCTTCATGTGTTTGCTGGCAATCTGTATATCTTCTTTGGAGAAATGTCTATTTAGGTCTTCTGCCCATTTTTGGATGGAATTGTTTGCTTTTTTGATATTGAGCTGCATGAGCTGACTGTAAAATTTGGAGATTAATCCTTTGTCAGTTTCTTCATTTCAAATATTTTCTCCTATTCTGAGGGTTGTCTTTTCGTCTTGTTTTTGGTTTCTTTTGCTGTGCAAAAGCTTTTAAGTTTCATTAGGTCCCATTTGTTTATTTGTGTTTTTATTTCCATTTCTCTAGGAGCTGGTTCAAAAAGGATCTTGCTGTGATTTATGTCATAGAGTGTTCTGCCTATGTTTTCCTCTAAGAGTTTTATAGTGTCTGGCCATACATTTAGGTCTTTAATCCATTTTGAGTTTATTTTTGTGTATGGTGTAAGGGAGTGCTCGAATTTCATTCTTTCACATGTAGCTGTCCAGTATTCCCAGAACCACTTATTGAAGAGGCTGTCTTTTCTCCATTGTGTATTCTTGTTTCCTTTTTCAAAGATAAGGTGACCATATGTGCTTGGGTTTATCTCTGGGCTTTCTATGCTCTTCCACTGATCAATATTTCTGTTTTTGTTCCAGTACCATACTGTCTTGATTACTGTAGCTTTGTAGTATAGTCTGATGTCAGGGACCCTGATTCCTCCAGCTCCGTTTTTCTTTCTCAAGTATGCTTTGGCTATTTGGGGTCTTTTGTGTTTCCATACAAAATGTGAAATTTTTTGTTCTAGTTCTGTGAAAAATGCCAGTTGTAGCTTGAGAGGGATTGCATTGAATCTGTTGATTGCTTTTGGTAGTATACTCATTTTCACAATGTTGATTCTTCTAATCCAAGAACATGGTATATCTCTCCATCTATCTGTATCATCTTTAATTTCTTTCATCAGTGTCATACTTTTCCGCATAAAGGTCTTTCATCTCCTTAGTAGGTTTATTCCTAGGTGTTTAATTCTTTTTTGTTGTAATGGTAAATGGGAGTGTCTTCTTAATTTAACTTTCAGATTTTTCATCATTAGTGTATAGGAATGCAAGAGATTTCTGTGCATTAATTTTGTATTCTGCTACTTTACCAAATTCACTGATTAGCTCTAGTAGTTTTCTGGTAGCATATTTAGGATTCTCTATGCATAGTATCATGTCATCTGCAAACAGTGACAACTTTATGTCTTCTTTTCTGATTTGGATTCTTTTATTTCTTTTTCTTCTCTGATTGCAGTGGCTAAAACTTCCAAAACAATGTTGAATAATAGTGGTGAGAGTGGGAAACCTTGTCTTGTGCCTGATCTTAGTGGAAATGGCTTCAATTTTTCACAATTGAGAACAATGTTGGCTGTGGGTTTTTCATGTATGGCCTTTATTATGTTGAGGTAAGTTCTGTCTACGCCTACTTTCTGGAAGGCTTTTAACATAAATCGGTGTTGAATTTTGTCGAAAGCTTTTTCTGCCTCTATTGAGATAGCATACAATTTTACTCCTTCAATTTTTTTATATAGTATATCGCATTGTTTGATTTGCATATATTGAAGAATCCTTGCATTCCTGGGATAAACCCCACTTGATCATGCTGTATGTTCCTTTTAATGTGCTGTTGGAATCTGTTTGCTAGTAATTTGTTGAGAATTTTTGCATCTATTTTCATCAGTGATATTGGCCTGTAGTTTTCTTTCTTCATGACATCTTTGTCTTGTTTTGGTATCAGGGTGTTGGTGGCCTCGTAGAATGAGATTGGGTGTGTTCCTCCCTCTGCTATTTTTTCGAAGAGTTTGAGAAGCATAGGTGTTAGCTCTTTTTAAATGTTTGATAGAATTCACCTGTGAAGCCATCTGGTCCTGGGCTTTTGTTTGTTGGAAGACTTCTAATCACAGTTTCAATTTCAGTGCTTGTGATTGGTCTTTTCTTATTTTCTTTTTCTTCCTGGTTCAGTCTCGGAAGGTTGTGCGTTTCTAAGAATTTGTCCATTTCTTCCAGGTTGTCCATTTTATCGGCATATAGTTGCTTGTAGTAATCTCTCATGATCCTTTGTATTTCTACAATGTCAGTTGTTACCTCTCCTTTTTCATTTCTCATTCTATTGATTTGAGTCTTCTCCCTTTTTTTCTTGATGAATTTGGCTAACAGTTTATCAATTTTTTTTATCTTCTCAATGAACCAACTTTTAGTTTTATTGATCTTTGCTATTTTTTTCTTCATTTCTTTTTCATTTATTTCTGATCTGAACTTTATGATTTCTTTCCTTCTGCTAACTTTGGGTTTTTTTTTTTTTTCTTCTTTCTCTAATTGCTTTAGGCTTAAGGTTAGGTTGTTTATCTGTGGTGTTTCTTGTTTCTTAAGGTAGGATTGTATGGCTATAAACTTCCCTCTTAGAAGTGCTTTTGCTGCATCACATAGGTTTTGGGTCATCGTGTTTTCATTGTCATTTGTTTGTAGGTATTTTTGATTTCCTATTTGATTTCTTCAGTGATCTCTTGGATATTAAGTAGTGTGTTGTTTAGTCTCCATGTGTTTCTATTTCTTACAGATTTTTTCCTGTAATTGATATCTAGCCTCACAGCCTTGTGTTCGTAAAAGATACTTGATATTATTTCAATTTTCTTAAATTTGCCAAGGCTTGATTTGTGACCCAAGATATGATCTATCCTGGAGAATCTTCCATGAGCACGTGAGAAGAAAGTGTATTCTGTTGTTTTTGCATGGAATGTCCTATAAATATCAATTAAGTCCATCTTGTTTAAAGTAACATTTAAAGCTTCTGTTTCCGAATTTATTTTCATTTTGGATGATCTGTCCATTGGTGAAAGTGGGGTGTTAAAGTCCCCTACTATGATTGTGTTACTGTTGATTTCCCCTTTTATGGTTGTTAGTATTTGCTGTATGTACTGAGGTGCTCCTATGTTGGGTGTACAAATATTTTCAATTGTTGTATCTTCTTCTTGTATTGATCCCTAGATCATTTTGTAGGGTCCATCTTTGTCTCTTACAATAGTCTTTGTTTTAAAGTCTCTTTTGTCGTATATGAGAATTGCTACTCCAGCTTTCTTTTGATTTCCATTTGCATGGGATATCTTTTACCCTCCCCTCACTTTCAGTCTGTATGTGTCCCTAGGTCTGAAGTGGGTCTCTTGTAGACAGCATATATATGGGTCTTGTTTTTGTATCCATTCAGCCAGTCTGTGTCTTTTGGTTAGCACTTTTAATCTATTTACATTTAAGGTAATTATTGATATGTATGTTCCTATTACCATTTTCTTAATTGTTTTGGCTTTGTTATTGTAGGTCTTTTCCTTCTCTTGTGTTTCCTGCCTAGAGAACTTAGCATTTGTTGTAAAGCTGGTTTGGTGTTGCTGAAACCTCTTAGCTTTTGCT